>NW_021940604.1:29660123-30903677 GCF_001715985.3 Manacus vitellinus
GAGCCATGACTGCCACGGGGCTCCCAAGACAGGGAGCGGGGCAGTAGCCGCTGGCCTACAGGGAGCTCTTCCCTGGTAACTTCGGGTGCCAGAAGGAACGCCACGATTCCCTTGCAAGGGGTGTTTGCAGAGCAGGGGTCTGTGGTTTTGTGGTTTTGGGTTTTTTTGTGGGTTTTTTGTTTGTTTGTTTTGTTTTGTTTGTTTGTTTGTTTTTTAATTTACTTCTTGTCTTTTCTTTCTGAGATGTGCCCACCCGTTGCTACGTGATGGAGAATTACTGCCAAATAAAAAGTATAATGAATTTCAGCCATGGGGGGGGGGTGTTGTGCTGGTGCTGAAATGGTTAAATTTTTCATGGTACCATTTTTTTCAGGACGATTATAAATGTTCTTGTTTAACAAATCACCACATACATCATCTGCTTTACTATAGAAAGTGTTACAAAATAAAGCTCCTTGAATCGGAGCTTAATGAAATAAGCAGGTAATCTTTCTAGAGGGAGACTATGAAACTTCTTTAATGAGTAGTTCCACTTCATTATTGAAATACAGGCCTGGAAGCTACCGTTTTGAATTCAGCTAGCGTTCCATATATTACTGTATGAACCTTTAAATACCTCTTTTTAGTCATCTCATCTTTTTAGTAATTCACTGACATGTTGTGTTAAATTATGCTAGGAGAAAGGGCCAAAGCCAGAATTATAGCTGTTTCAAAAGACCTGACAAAAGTTGCTTCAAGTTACAGCCTTAAATCAAACATTTATATATCAGTCCTTAAATGTGTATGAAGTTATAAATAGCTTTATAGCTAAAGATATATGGAATAGGTTCAAATTAGAAATGCAGCTAAAGAGTGAGTTTATTAGGCTGTGATTAACCACTTTCGGAAGTGAGGTTACATTTAGCTGGAAATAATTGTGATGTGACTAGAACTGATGTCTTTCTGTATAGAAATGTCATGGGGGTATAATGGCATGAAGATTTTAGTAAGCCATTGCCATAAAGTGAATTAATCTGATTTGTGAATGTGAGGTGTGAGGTAACTGCAGAGTCTTTTATTTTCTGTTTCCTGGTTGTCATTTGTTTACAGAATGACCACTCTATCATCTAAGTATTTTTTTATTTTGACACTCAAAAAAGATCATTGCTTTTTCAGTGTGACTCTCAATAAGGGACAGACCGGTCCTGTCTAAATCAGTTTGGAAATGTGGAAATGTTGGTGTGTAACTGTTTTAAGCTGGTTGAAATAACCAGCATATGGGAAATGTCCTTCTAATGACAAAGGAGTTGGAGAGAGCATGCATCTTAATGACTGATTAGTAACATTTTAGAGTGCTAAAAAATCCCCACTTTGTTATAAACAATGAAATTGTGAAGATTAATGTATATCTGCTTATATGTGGTTGCTACATAATCTTTTAATCATCTATTTACAAGTAAAGGTATAGTTGTGGTTGCAGATAATTTTTTAATAATATGAAGAAAAAAATATTAATTTGTACAAAATTTGTATTCATTCTATCGCTTTTTAAAATTCAGATTCTGTTCTTTAGTTTTATATCCCCACTTACTATATTCAATAAACTGTGGAATTTCCTTTTTCCCCCCCTTTTTTAGTAATATTGCTGGACTCTAAAGCACAACAGACAGAGTTGGAATGGATTTCCTCTCCTCCCAATGGGGTAAGTACTCCAGGCAAAAACTAAGTTCCTAGAGACAAGTAATTACTGTATCAGTTGAAAGACCTGCTTTAAACTACTCTCCCTCATACTTCTCTCAGTAACCATACCAAGTGTTTATGGCTTCTTCATTTTTAGAACGAAACCTTGGTTACAGTGTACAAATGTACAAGTTAATTAAAAGCAAGAGGCTCTTAAGAAACTCACCGAAATGTTCTTGGTACCCTTATGTTTTGTAGTGTACTCCTTTGTGCTGTAAAAATGATTACATTATTTATGATACAATATTTTATATCAATTTTTTCCTTCTTCCTTTAGAAACATCAGATTTGCTTCTGTGGGGAAACTTTCTAAAAATATGTTTTTCACTTTCTGTACAATGGGTGATCGTAAGTTTGTTTACTATGTTTTTTTTGTAATGGAATATCACAGGTTGAAGAGCTCTAGAATAAAAACGTTTATATTACAGATGTGTTTGAAATGACATTCCAAACTTGAAACATCCCCAAGTCTTGAGGAGCTTGATATCTGGAACTAGGCACAAATTACGTGGTTAAGGCCACCTCCAGCTTGTTTACAAATTGATCTAAAGGCATTATATGAAATGTACCATTGTAAAATACACCATTTTAAAAAATGAGATGTTTAGGAATGTCAGTGTTATTTTCTTATTTATGATATATGTGAGGTTGACAAATGCTGCTTTCAGTCTGAATTAAAAATTATAATGTTATAAAACCCCTTCTTCCTCCAGCCTTGAGGAAGAACATGTTCAGAAAGATATAATGGGTGTATTGTCCTACCTTAGCTCAGTCCTACATTAGCTCAGTCTGACAAATCATAAATTATATGAACAGTTCTTACTCACGGAAGCAGTCTTGCTGAATCAATTGTGACTCCTTGCACAAGCAAGAATTTTGGGGATCAGTCCCTTAATCTTCAGTGCGTTAAAGCTGGAACCAGAAGAGCGTGAAGTGTGAGTGAGGATATAAAAGTGTAACAAATCCTTTAAATAAGAAGAATGAAAGTGTAAAAGTGTCTTTCTTTAAAAGCAAGATTGTAATATCAATACAAGCATAAACTGGAAACTAATCTAAGGACTTCAGAGAGAATGTAATGTGAGCTCAATGCATCTGATGCCTAATAACCTCGGCATTAGCGTTTTGCACTGATTGAAGCCTTTACCAGGGGTGTTTGAAAGATTAGCTTGGTGGCAGTTATATTAGGCTAAAGTGTAGATAATGAAAGACATGTCAACACATGTTACACGTGTCAGCATATTGAAAGATGAATGTAGAGTCAAATTCAACAGATAGTAAAAACCAACTTTCAGAGGTAAAAGCCAATTTCAGTCAGGAATTAAAAGTGAATCAAAACTAGTGGCTGGATTTGTATGCGTGAAAATGTTCAGAAAAAGGTACCTGTAAATTACTGTAAAAGTATAATGTAAATAATGTAAATTTTAATTATTGAATTTTCTAGTATGCAATAAAGACTTCATGGGAATAAACACAGAAAATCTTCTTGAGAAACTTCTGCATCATCACAGTACGGAATATGTCAGACAGACACTCGTTAAATTCCTTATTTGATTGCAAATGCTACATTTAACATTGTTAAGATAACTGAGAAGTTAAAATACCATAAATTGAAACCAGTAGAACAGGACACATTCAAATGGAATTGCATGTGTATCACCATATTTTGCAGCTGGACAAAGAAAAGTTGAGTTTTCTTGCTGTAAAAGCTGTGATAGAATTAATTGCTATAAGAAGACTTTAATGAAGTGCTAATGAGCTCAGATACCATAGGTGACAACATCCTGAAGTACTAATGTTTTGGGTTTTTTTTCCTGCAGAGAAAAAAATTAATTTATTGTATTAATGCTAGGGATAACAAAAAGTAGGACTTTTTGTGTGAATTTAGTTTTTTGTGCTGTTTTCCTTGACTGTAGCATAAGAATCTCTCTGATACTAGCTAGTCTCATGTAGTGGGATCTTGACTCTGAGAAAACTCACTTGTGTTGTGTTACCAAAAATAGGTTGACTTTGTAAAATGTATTTTGTTTGTTATTTGGTTTTGTTTGTTTGTTTGTTTCAGTTTATTTGTTGTTTTTTGGAGGGGACTGGGGGTTTGTTTTGGTCAAGGACTCCACATCAAAATCTGAGGAGACAGATTCTGTTGTGTGGTGCATTAAAGTTACTTTCACTTCAAAGATAGAATAAATTGTCTAACTGAATATCTCATTGCAGAATCTCTCTTGGGAGGGAAGAATGCTTACACAAAATAAAAAATAAAATAACCCCCCTAAACCAACCAACTTAAAGAAACCCAAAGCAAATAGTACTACTTGATATGAAATGGAAAATATGAAAATCAGTAAAGTTTTACGCTTTATGCCCTTTATGTCATCTTAGTAGGATTTTTTTTGTTGTGTTTTTTTGTTTGGTGGTTTGTTTTTGTTTTTTTTTTTTTTTTGAGGGGGGATATGCTTTTTATTATTGTGACATAGCCAAAACCCTCTCAGTCCAGGGCCCCTTTTTTATTTTTTCTTGTTTGTACTAGTCCTTACAGAGGTGGAAAAAATATTACTCATTCAGATCTAATAAATCTCTTATGAAGATAGACTTTCTTTTGTTCTGAGGTTAATACAGTTCCATGTGCAGTCCCTTCAGTTAACTTCATGAGCATTTAATAATGTATTTCAGTCATTTAATACCATATGCATATATAATACCATATATACCAAATCTATATTAACTGTAGGTCCTTGAAATGTGCTTTGATATTTACAGCTTCTGTGCATTTCAGCATCTGCAGCTGTGATATATTTTGTGGTGATAACTTCCAGCATCAAATCAGCCACATCTGCTTTTTCTTGGAACAGACAACAACATTAAAAGGATCTCATTTGCTGTCAAATAGGCTTGCAAAGTACTGTATACTGTATGACTCCTGGTCTGGTAAACCAGTGCTTTCCACACTTGTTTTGTTGCCAGTGTAAGGAATGTCAGTGGATGTTCCATCCTGCAGAGGTGCTGAGTGTACTAGTCCCACAAAGCACTTAAGCACTTGCTTACCATTAAGCTCATAAGTACTTTTACTGATCTTAAGCATGAGCTTAAGTGCATTATTGACACGGGGCCAGACGGCCAAGTGCCATACAAAGAAATCACGGTTGCCTGTATCATGGGGTGAGGAAAGCTTGCCCCCCGTCCTCTAATTTACTGCAGCTGTGTTTTCTGCAGTCAATTAAATGCTACAAGAAATGTGAAAAAAGGTGAGAGACTGATATTGTTTTGGTTACACCTGGGCAGATCTGCGTGATTGATTTCAGAGGAAGGTTTGTCATTGCTGGAGATGCAAATTCCCACGCTACCAAAGGCTGTTAAAGACTCCAGGGCTGTTACAGGCTTACCAGCACGTTACATAGTTGGTAACCCAGAGAGGGAACATCAACAAGACCCAGGCTTTGAACCAGTGAATTTTCAGTCATATGGGTTGTTTTTTATTCTGTATGTAATCTCATGGTTCATTTGAACTTACAACTAAATGAAGTTTGCTCCTCTTAACATGGGTGCAGCCACCGGACAAAATGTGAGATGAGAAGGAGCTGCCGCTTACCTCTTTGGTTTGTAAATAAAACAGAACACGACCTGAACAAAAAGGGGACAACCAAAATATTTTCTTGCTTTCAGATTTTTAATTCTGTAATTTTCTCTTGCCTTCTCTCTATGCCACTTTATTCACATAGGAGTGAGAATCATCTGACTCATGAGTTTCAGGACCCGATCCCATGCTTTCTATACAACTGCACTGAAAGTTTGACAAGTCTGATGTACTGTAACATTAGGCAATTTCAGTTTCTAAGACTTCACTGATTTTAGGTTTCTTTGAAAGAGAAGCTGCCTCTCTCCTTTCAGTCTTTGCTTACCCAAAACAATTGTGACCTTAACAAAATGTGTGTGAGCCCAGTGTGTAATCAGAACCTGATATGCTAAACAACCTTTTCTAAGGGTCCCCCTTTGCAACTCTGTCCATGTTATGACAGTGATTTTTAGAAGTTATTTATATGTGGAAGAGACATGGAGGCAGAGAGAGCCTACTACTGCATTTCTTCATTTAGGTGCTTACGAGTATTTTTAAAAATACTCGTTAAAAAGGAGGAAGACATGAGTTATATGAAGCTTTTTAAAATGCACAGTAGTTACATCTGGTGACATACTTCTTGTTGTGTTACTAACTGTTTGTTATCATTTTAGTGGGAAGAAATCAGTGGACTGGATGAAAACTACACTCCTATACGAACATACCAGGTATGCCAGGTGATGGAATCAAACCAAAACAACTGGCTTCGGACTAACTGGATTGCAAAAAGCAATGCACAAAGGATTTTTGTAGAACTGAAATTCACTCTGAGGGATTGTAACAGTCTTCCTGGAGTTCTGGGGACTTGTAAAGAAACTTTTAACTTGTATTATTATGAAACAGACTACGACACTGGCAGGAATATCCGAGAAAACCAATATGTAAAAATAGACACTATTGCAGCAGATGAAAGTTTTACCCAGGGTGATCTTGGGGAGAGAAAAATGAAACTTAACACAGAGGTGAGAGAAATTGGACCTTTGTCCAAAAAAGGATTCTATCTTGCGTTTCAGGATGTAGGGGCCTGCATTGCTTTGGTCTCTGTCAAAGTCTACTACAAGAAGTGCTGGTCCATCATTGAGAACTTAGCTATTTTTCCTGACACAGTGACTGGCTCAGAGTTTTCCTCTTTAGTAGAAGTGCGAGGAACTTGTGTCAGCAGTGCGGAGGAGGAGGCGGAGAACTCGCCGAAGATGCACTGTAGCGCGGAGGGAGAATGGTTAGTGCCTATTGGAAAATGTATCTGCAAAGCAGGATACCAGCAGAAAGGAGACACGTGTGAACGTAAGTAAACACACAACTTGCTATAAATTATAGGTCATGTTCTACTGGCTTATTTTTATTTTTCTTTTTTCAAGAGAAATACATGATCAGCCTGCTTTTAAAGTTTTTGGATCGTCAGTCTGTAAAGTTCACACTGTTTAATTTAAAGCAGTCAGCCAAACTGATTATGGAAATCAGTGGTTGCATACTGCATTTTTAAATTTAAGCAAAAATAGTTGAAGTTGTGTGAAGTATGACTATAGGTTCAGGACTAACATTTTAAACTGGTTAAGGTGTTTCTTGTACTGCTTGGTAAAGCTGAACAAGTCATACCTATCACAGAACATTGTATCAATAATGTCAGGTATGAGTAGGTAAACACTTTGTTCTTTCACATGATCTATGACAGAATTATAAGGAAACTAAAATGGAAGTAGTAAAATTAGAACAAAGTGTGGTTAGTAATTGGAAGAATATACACACAATAAAAACTGACTTAGAGATTTGCGTGAAGTGTGTAAAAATTCAAAGACAAGATAGATCTTTCAAACAGAATTTCAGATTTTCAGAATAAAGTGTGGTTTCCTTTCTACAATATATTTTTGCATAAAACTAAACTTTTGACTTGCTGTAGGATCATGGTGATTATTTTAAAGTACTAGCAAATCAGAGACTACTGAGTTGTACTTTCTAATTCAGACTAAATCAGTCAGCCGTGTTCTTAGAATGATACTTATCTTTAGCATTGCTGTCTCTGGGGCTAGAGGCATAAGACACTTCTGCTTAGCATGAGAGAGGATGTTTCATTGTCTTTGCTTAGGGTAAAAGTAAAAGAATAGGCAGTTTGTTTGAAGACAGGTATTTTCATGTATATTTAATACAAGGTCTATCATTTTTATTATAAGATAACACAAGGAGTTATATATCACCATATTGCAAGATAGGCAGACATTTTTTGTTGAGAAATGGTGTAAGTCAAAAATTGGAAAAAAAACTCTCACAAATCTATGAAGAAGAGAAATGTGCATAATTTCAAAAGCAAAGCTGACATCAGTCAGTGGGTCTGATGTGCCTGTATGAGGACTTCAAATCTAAAACAAAAGAAATGAGTCTCCTTATTAATAGTTTGTCCTCAGGAAAAAAAACAGTTGTGCTGTTGATGTGTTTTTATGAGGAAATTTGGTACAAGGTGAAGTGAGCGAAGTTGATCTGAGGCTTTCGTAGCCCCACACAAATCTTTCATTGTTCTGTTGGGAAGAGATGAGGTCTTATACACTGCAGAAGGTGATCTCATTAGGAGTAATTGTAATGTAAAAAACTGCCTGGACAAAATCTTTCAGTAGACTGTATTAAAGCTCTGTTAAAAATATTAACTGCTGTGTCCCATAGAAGTTTGTTCTAAGGTTTTTGAATATTTTCTTGAGTGACTGATTTCTTTCCTTTTCTTAGTTAACTTGGTCTTGATTACAGACCTAGTTATGGTTGATGTAATTAATATCCTAATGTTATTTCACTTTCAATAAAGGAGAGAAAGTATCCAAAAAAGAAACCACTGTATGTTGGGAAGTAGGTGGGGGGCAGAAGCTGAGTGAGTGTGGCAGGGATGGATAGAGAAGAAATTGATGTTTGGTAACTGGAATTCAAGTAACCTGTTTATTAAACAGGCCTCTTAATTTCTATCCATGCTGATGTTGACAAAAGAATTAAATGATAACTTGTACTTGAGCATAGTAGCGTGCTCATTTGCAAGAACACTTCCCATTTTTGGCTTGCTTCCAAAACAATCGTTAGGAGAACACGCTACTCTGGAAATAGTCCAGAGAATCATTTGCGGTATTTTTCCTCTTTTCTTTCAGTGATCCTGTTAAGAGTTTCAAAACAAACTCTGGCCCCATATTGAGGCAAGCTAATGTGTTTGAGAGGGAAAAGGTGGTAGGCAGGCACTTGTCGCGAGTGTGCCGAGTTGGCAGCTCCGAGTCAGAATGATCTGGATGACTGTGGTTCACAGTAATTGCTGTCTGTGTGCCATGTCTGTGCTCGAGGATGTTATTAAGTATGATTAACTATGTAGTGACCGATAATACAGCTGGCACACTGATACAGTGTCTGGTTTTTGTGACAGATATTGAGAGAAACTTATCTGAACATTGACACTCATGCAACTGGCTATCTGTTACTGTCAAGCTGTGTAACAGATCAAGCAGAAGCAAGTTGGTGAGTGCTTCCTTAACCCAGAGCTTTTGCAGCCCTGTCTGAAGGCTCACTTCTGCAAATACTTTGTACCTGGCATGCTGCATGACTTCTTTGGGACTACTCAGGGCAGAAAGCATTGTGCTCTGTCAAGATGGGCAGAAGTCTGATTCTTGTCTCACACTTGCTAAAGCTCTGCTGAATTAACTTAACACAATAGGATGGTCTTTTAAAGATACAGAATAATACGTTATCTGGCTGCGCTGTAGCAAAGGTAGGAATAGATGGCCACATTGTAGTTCCAAATAGCTCTTCAGCCTGTAACTCCCATGGGGATTTTCATCTGTGTTACGCTAGCTTGATTGGCTGGCTGTGATTGAATAATGTGTTCCTTTTGCATACAGCTCCTCTCCTGTGTGTGAAATTTATAGAGTTCAGTTACTGAAACAATTGAATTTTGATTTATACACAACTCTGCACTGGATGTGTTGCCAGAATTTTTATTTTTTTTTTTTAACAATGTAAGTAACTAGTATTGCTGGGAAGGATAAGGAAGAAAACCATCGTGAGTGGTGAAACATATAACCTGGAAAATGATATCCCATGTGTTTCTTTTTCATTGCTTGATCTTTCAAACTGAATAATCTTTTTTTTTTTTTGGATGTGCACTGATTACTTCTCACTATAGGAATGCCAAAGAATCCTGGCCACCTCGGTGGTCTATTGTGATAACACTCATACATGAGAGACAAATTTCAGATATATACAATATTCACAAATGTAATTTAAAGCAAAGTCTTAAAGTTGTGTGAAACAAACATGAGAAATCTAGGTGAGCCTCTGAACTTTCAGTTGCAGATTCTTTTGCTTATGTGCAAGGACACTACTTCCTCAGTGTTGGTCTTATGTCTGCTGGTATGTGGCGCTAGGCTTAGGTATGGAAGTCGTACATTTTAAAGGATTGTCTTGAAGAGTACCTAGCAAAGGTACCTGGAAGGTACTTAGACATATTCAGTTCTTTCAACACTATGTATTGCATCTGTTCTGGAAAAAAAACCCAACCACAAAAGCCCAATTGACTTCTCAATAACTGTAGTGGATTCCCAATACATCTAACTCTGACTTTTTCTCGCAGTGGAATTCAGCTGATATGTTATGTGTGTAACACTGCAATCGGTGATTGGTATTTGAAGGAGAAAATAATTCTGTGAGAGCTTCCAGTATAATGTATTTTCCATCTGTTTCATGTTAGTTGGGGGTGGAGAGGGAGAGAATTAATTTTATTCAATCAGAGCAGTACAGTGATATTTCAGAAGGTGGGAAACTTCTTTTAATATTATTGAACTGGGAAATTACATAGATGATTGGGCACCAAGTCCAAAAATTCAAATTCCTAGGGGAAGCCAAATGGGTGCATTTTACTGTTAAACATATTATAATAGCGTATGCATTAACAGTTGTTTTATTGGCCTCCACATGAGGAGGGGATTATAGCTATTTGCACATTTTGTCTTGGTGAGGTAAAAAGGGAGCTGCAGGCTTTTCTTTCCAGACTTTGTCAAGTGCTGTACACTGTGCCAGACACCAAGCTGCATCTGTTCCTTTTCTTTTTTCTTCTTGGGACAAACTTTTTATCTCTTTACTTTGTGAGATATTACTTGATAACAGATCCAGAAACTGAATTTGCCTTATGTACAGCATATATTTGTGGTAAAGTATGTGTGGTTATGTTTGTTTGTTTGTTTGTTTGTTTGTTTTTTCTTGTGTGTTTTGGTTTTTATGTTACTCCACTTAGGAGCTGATGTACCACAAGTTTATTAATAGCGGGCAAATAATTTAGGGGGGGAATGTGAATAAGTTGTCATTAAAAAATGTTACCATGCTTCCAAAAAGCCCAGGTTGCACATATTGTGAATTGGATGTAGAGTTTAGTTCAGGCAGTGAATCACAAAAACTGTGTCTGACCTGCAGCTTGAGTAACCTATGTTGACATTCCTGCATTTTCAACTTGAAAATTTTTTGCTTTATGGAGATGGGGAGAAATGGTAGAAAACTTTTCAATGGCATTTATATCATCAAGACTCTAAATGTTCCTTTTTTGAAAAAGAGTTACCTTTCTTCCATTTGCCTCCAAAATTACTCTAGGGAAGAGAATGTAATTAGTCTTAGCAAATTGAACCAGAGCAGAGAATTGAGGGACTCTGAGTCTTGGCATTTTCAGAAGCCAATAGAAGTTCAACAGGAGAGCATCTACCTCCTTCCCTTTTTATTCCCTAACATATTAAATAATTTTTCTATCCCTTTTAAAAGAACGGTCAATGGGATCTCATATCAAGTCAAAGATACAGCTGAATATGAACTTTTTCATTAAAAAAAAATAAATATATTTCCAAAGGATCCTAGCAGACTTCAGAAAAATATACTAGATACTTCCAAGGTAAAAGTAAGACTTAGCTAGATGGTCAAGAATACTGAAGGTGTTTCTACTATGAAATGCAGAGCTGTGATTTCTGCTTCCAGCCCCCTTGGAGTTTCTAGAAAGTTTAATGTCTTTGCTTTCATTCACCCTGGATTATTCTGACTGTCCTTCCTGTCAGAGATATGGTAGAAAGATATATTTTCTTGCTAAATCTTTCTTTCCGAACAGTCTAGTGTTCATAAAGAGAATGATTTTCACAATTTATCAGTCTGCTTAAGTAATTTGGGTTTCTTTGACCTACTTTATTCATATCCTTCAGCTTTTTGGATGTGTAAGCACAGAGAATAGAAGGGGAGAGGAGCTACCTCCACTGTTAGTCATGTCCTCTTTTAAAAGTGTTTCCAAATGAAGTAACATGAGGCCTGTGATCTCAGTGATCAGGGCTAGCTATCACCTGAAAAAAATGGGGGCCTTCATGCTTCATAACATTTGCTTCAGGTCTCTTCTGCCTTGTCTTTTGGCCCCAAGATACAATTTTTTTTTGTAGTGTTCCTTTGCTTGAAATATCTGAATTTGTTTTATTAGTATGATTATTTGCCATCATAATTTTGGTGATACAGCATCCGCTCTCAAGTGTGACATGAAGATATGTGAGAAGTAAGGTGATCAGAAGTTGAAGTGATCAAGTGATGAAGGCAGTCCAAACTAGTACTTCTCATCAATAATGCCATCAGAGTGATCCTTAAAATGAGTTAACTACAGAGCTACTGACAACAAGTTTAGTTTGCAATAAACTAGTTGTTTTGCTACAGAAGAGCTGAAAGAAGTGAAACAGCACATGCAGGTGGGCAATCAGAAGTGAAATTGTTGGATGGAGTTGAATGTAGAGCTCTTTCCCTCTTCAGCCTCTCTTCTCCACCCCCTTCCTGCCTGCCTCTCTGTTCTCCCCAGATTCTGCTGTCTCCAGGAATTAATTTTCTTTTTGCGTCTTGCTAGAGCTTAGATGAATCTCAGTTTCTTAAACTAAATTTGTGGCATGGTAGTTGTTTGGATTTTTTGGTCAAATTCACTGCTGTGCACAGATTTTGAAATCAAAACAAAGCCAGCAATGAAATCGAACAGAATCCTAGTAATTTCTTCTTTAATTACAAGGAGGCACTAAAACTGTCTGTTTTACAGGTCTGGGATGTCACTGCTGAATTAGCTATGGTTGCTCAACAGCTGGGCCGTTAACTCCTTAGCCATAAAGTCTATTTCCTGTTTGTTCTAAATGAAGCTTTAGTTGCTATTTAGAAGTGAAATCTCATCCTGTCAAGTCTGTTACCCAAAACCATACATCTTGCTTCTGAAACAAACTTTACTACCCAGAAGTCTTTTGTGTGATAGGTATCTAATAGCTTTGTTACCACTTTCTAAGTATAAAAAAATTTTCCTAGATGAAAAAGAAACTTCTTGCTTGGAAATTTAGAGGGTTTTGTTGTTGTTGTTGTTATTGTTGTTTTGGTGTGTGATTTTTTTATTTGTTTGGGGTTCTTTTTGTTTCATTTTTGTTTTTGTAGTGGGTTTTTTTGTTTGTTTTTGTCCAGGGTTTCTGTTAACTTCTCAGAATTAGGCCACTAAAAATAAGTTGAAGTATTCTTTGATTTCTGAGTACAAATGGAAGAAGTGACACATATAAGCCTTGCTAAGGGGATCACAAGTGTCATGCATTCCATTGATATGACTTAACTTTTTAAGAAAAAACAAAACCCATCCACAAAACAACATTTCAGGGACTGAAAAAAGAGAGTTGTAGGTTACATAGAAACTGAAAGTGGGGATCATTTAATGGAAGAACTGATCACAGAAAAAAAAGAACATAATAATAACTGTTTACCTAATCTACTTTATGTATCTGTAAAACATTATTATCTGGATACTGAAATGCTGTTGAAAGTTGTTCAAGAAAACTGCGGTTCAAAGAATAAATTTTTCTCTGAAAATAAGGAGCTTTAAGTAAAGGAGTGAAGTTGAGGTTCTTATTTGAAAAGTGGGACAACTGTAAGGAGAAATCTATATTTGGTACTGAAACTGAAAAAATCTCCAGAAAATTATGCAGACAAAATATTTGCTTAACTAGATTAGCTTTTGAATTTTGATGCATCTCAAACTTCCTGTTATTGTTAAAATAAATGCTCCCCACCAACAGTTCATATATATTAAGCAGTATTAAATCGTTAAGAATATCTTTCTGTTTTTACTTTGGAAACTGTGGAGATAGTTTTAATGTAGGTTTTCAGTTAATATCATGTCTATTATTACTTGAACTGTAGAGTAAAATTAATTATTGTTTCTTGACTTCTAAGCATTAAATCCTGGTGTTTTCCTTATACTGTGCAAGCTCTGTCTGCAATGACAATTTAGTTATTAAAAACAATAAGTCGTATACAGTTTATTGTGGATTAAAACTTTTTAGATTGAAAAGAAGTAAAACATTTTCAAATTAATATCTGCAAAGACAAGATGGCTCTTTTGAGGTATACTCATTACATATAGTTATTGTGTTGTTTTTTACCCCTCCTAAAATACTATAAATACCACTTTGTTAATAAAAACTTAAGGCTGGAACCGAAATAAGAATAAAACAGTTTGTAGGAATTTCCTTCAAAGAATTGGAAAAGTATATTCAGGGAGCTTGTTGAAAGCCAAGCACTTGACAGCAAAAATACTGAGATGTTTTCTACCATAATCCTTCACAGGGTGTTGTTGTGTCAAACAGAACCAAAAAAAGGCAGATTCACTCTTTAATTTGGGATTACCCACCTTTAATTTCATAAAAAGTAATCTCTTTTTAGAGGATAGTGTGTCTAATTTCTTCTGTAACCTTACATTATTGTGAAAGCAGCAGCAATAGCAAATGTGTTTAAGACACTTCTATGAGCACTCTTCTCCTTGCTTAGAGAAGCTTTTATCCCTGTGCGCTTCCTAATCTTTCTGCTGCCTATATATGTCACAGTGAGTTCTCTTATCCCTAATGCTAATGCAAAATATATGTGAAAATGAATAGTATCTGGTTAGTAGTTCACAGCAGAACCTTTCTTTTCTGTTATCTCATGTTTTATTTCTCGCTCTTAGACATATCAACAGTGTGTGCCTAGTGGCTCTGGTGAAGGAGTATTTTTGTATACTTTTCCATTAATGACTGATTCTGACTTCATAGAATCTCCCTAATAAACACAACATACCAACATACTGGAAAGGGACTGTTCAGTATTTAACACTTTTTTCCTTACTTCTATTATATCTCTTCATTAAGAAGAGATTTCCACTTAGGAAAAATTATCTCTTTGAAGGTATATGGATTTGGGGAAATTTTGATTAATAGTACCTTAATTTATAAGTATAATTCAGAGTAGCAAAGGCAACCAAGTATGAAACGTGTGCAATAAGAATTTGGCTCAATTATTATACTTCTAGAGTTCAGATTGTGTCAGTGCACGTACCTGTACAGCTTTATTTAGCTGGGTGGCCCCACTGCCTGTCTTAAGGAGAATAAAGTTTCTCACATCTGTAACAAACATCAGGGTTTTTTACCCAAGGTAATTTGATACTTTAACTTCTTCATTTTTATGATTTGCATTAGTTACGTGTGACTCTGCAAGATATGGCTCTCCTGCAATAATAGTATCAAGCATTTTTCCAAAAAAAGTCTAATTGACTTTTATTATTAGTTTCTTCTGATATTTGAACATACCTCAAATGTGTGCAATTGATGGGGGAAAAAGGAAATACATGATTAGGAAATATAATTACTGTTATTATTTTGCAATGTGTTTAATGTACATAAATGCAAAAGGTTATTTCTTGATGTACTTTTGAAATACGCTAAGGCTTTTGAGAGGCTGTAGCAAGTCTAGAGCAGGTTGGCTGAAGATTTTTTTTGTTTGTTTGTTTTGATCAAAAAATGTTCTGATAGTATGTAATACCATAAAAAAACATGCTGGAAAAAAAATGGAGCTCCTACTTTTCACTAAACAAGTTACATGACTGTTTTAAGGAAGTAATGTCTAATGCAGATAACTATCTGTAGGACTATGGGCTGAGACACCATCCCTAGAATTTAATGGCAAGAATCCCATTAACTCAATGAAGGCAATATCATGTGTTGATATTTACCTACTGAGGAAAGCCGTAAAGTTTTAGGTAAGTGTAAGCATATACATAAACCTAAAACTTTTAGGCTGATATTTACATGGATGTTTGATTAGAATTTTCAGAACTGTAGATATTGTGCTGCTATAAATGCGTACAGAGAGGTGAATATAAATGGAACCCAAAAATTCCACTGGTGGCACTTGATATGTGTAATCTCTAGCATAGTTAGTGTCTATAACTTATTATTCTTTTCTTACATTTAGTGAATATGATATATCGTGCAGTGTAGATGACTGTGTTCATTTTTCCAGTAGATTGAAGTGGATTCAATTAGAGGGACCTTGAAAGTCATGTTTGGAGGTCTTCTGGCAGGTGACTGATCTGGTGGCCTCATATAGCCATATGCATGTGACCTGATGTACATTCCCATCATCTTGCTGTATGTATCCTCGTGATGTGACTAAATTGCCCCTTGACAGTTAATTGTCCCTTAACAGTTAATAGAGCTATTTTTTCTCAAATGACCATGTCTATGCTTTAGTTCTAGTCTTATGACATAGTGTACATGTGCATATTTTTCTATAGAAGTCTAAAGCCCTGTGTAGGAGAGGGGCAGAATGTCCTTCATCTACTTATGATGGACCATCAAGGAAAAACTCAGTTGTCTGGAGCTTGGATTAATGACCTGATCCACTTGACCTGAAAAGTTAGTATTACCTGTGGCCTCCAACCCTCCAACCCTAGCTCAGTTTGTGAGCTAGTCTTCATTTGTGAGTAGTAAACATAGTATTCTTTTAACTTCTTGAATATACCATCTTTTTTTTTTCACTAAACTATTGTGTGGTTAGATTTTGAGAAAAAACTACACATCTCATGAATGTCTGTGTGGTGGCTATTTGAATCAATCAAATTGTGTCCACAGAGGGAAATGGTGTTGAGAATCTCATTAAATCTCTAATTTAAAATATTGGTGCTTGAAGAATGTTGGCAATTGAGAATCTATAAGTAAAGTTTATTTTATTCCTAAAAGTTGGGCATTCTGTGTGCCAAACAGCTCAACTCTGTTAATGCTGGAACAAATTACATGTTCAAAAATTTGTCTGTGGAGCATAGTCTGAGTGGGCATCATGTGGCTATGATCACTGGCCGTATTTACATGATCTCACTCAACTCAAGCTTTCCAGGCTTAGGTCAATTATTTTTCTTGCTGAGGAGAATTTGAACTTGGATCTCTTGCTACAAATAGGGCATGCCTATTAACCAACATGCAGTCACTGTTAGAAGGTTTTATTAGCTCCTGCTGAAACTTGTTCTTCACACAGTCTAGCAGTTAGAACCATTCATATGGTCAAAGTGTTACAGTCCCTTATGTTCTGAGCTTTCTTTTTTATACAAATATGTATATATATATATTTATATAATTATATGTAATATATAAAACAGACACACATATTAATCTTGGATATTTGAATTCTAGTGTTTCCAAATGTTTACATATTTTTGTCTTGATCAATTATTTCCACTGTATATATATATGTATATACTTCTGAGGTGAATGCTAGAACTGGAGGAAAAGTTCTGCTGATTTTTCATTTGTTTATACAAGTGACTTGTTCGTGTGTCAAGGCAAATGGAGTCACACTGATCTTTTCTCTTGTATCTGTTAGAATGTATAATTTTGCTTGAAGTCTTAAAATATTGAATAAGAAAATGTAATTAGAAAGCAGGATATTACATGGAACAGATTTTTTTTTAGATAATATTTGGTATTTCTTTTTTAATTGCTACTTAGAGATATTTTTGCAATGTGACTGGAATCTTGTCAAAGAGGGGGTATTCTTACTTGATTTTGTTGTCTTGGATCAGGTCCATGATACAGTCTTAGCTGAAATCAAGCACTGAACTTGAATGTTTGATTTCTCATGTTTCAAAATGTCAACATATTTTTTCTTAAACGATTTATTTGCACAGTAAATAAATTAGATAACTCTTAAGTTTCATTTTTGTCCAATTTATTGAAAAAGTTTGTTCCATACCAGTAGCTCTTCAGCAAAAAATTAACATTAATTATTTTATTTATTGAGTATGTTATAATTGTGACATTGTTCTGTCCTGATTGTGTAAATACACATTTGTCTGTTATAAAGAAAAACGGGCAACTTTGAAAATGTGGGCAGTTTTATTGACACTAACTAGAAAAAAAGAGTAGTGATAAAGTCCCTCAAAATGATACCTAAAGGAAATGGACATTGTTTGAACTGTTAGCAAATCCCAAGGCTCCACATTGGCACCTAACTATCTCACCTATGGAAGTCTCAGCCAGATTTAATCTGCAGCCTGCTGCTGGGAAGTGTGAAAGTACCATGTGCTTAAAATTATAAGCACGGTTGAAAATCATGTTCCCTAGTGCAGATGGAAAAGGATATTCAGTCTGTGATCTGTGACTGTCTCTTCTGTTACTTTCCACTTAAGTTGCATATCACCTAATTTTCTGATTAAAAGGTGCAATTCTTTGGCTCTACAATGTGTATGCTTGTCTGTCTGCTTTAGTTTGTCAGTTGAAATAAATAACCTGTTATTAAAAAAGTCTTGTCAGTGGAATTGCTAGTGAATAATGCTAGTAAACAAGAGAGAGAAATAACATCTTTTTAAAACACTTTTTCTTTTCCCTGGGCCAGTGGGAAAGAGGAGAAGACAATGACATACTTACTTTTGATCTTTTATCTTAAAGATTTTCTGTCATGTTTAGAGATACAGTCACTGTATTGTGTATTATTGTTGTAAAAATTATGTATCCAGGAATATGAGATTCAAAATTGCATGACACAAGTAGACACGAGTGGTTTTTAGAAAATAAAGCACACGTTGATAGCTCAAATGATGTGCAATCTTTAAGTGAGGAATTTTATCTCTCTCCTTAATGCAAGGACTAAATGAAAATGCAATCCCTATTCTCACAAAACAAACCCCATTTTTAAACTTCTGCCATTTAAAGATATTTTGTGTATTTAAGCAGTGACAAGGGTATTCATTACTAATTAACATTCAGGAGATAACTGACTGTCAGTTGCCAGTCAGAGTGTAGCTTGGAAGAATGTTGACATTGATTGATGGACATGTTCTGGGACTATGCACAAACAACCTGCTTGGGTCATCTGAATACGTAGAAACATTACAGATCAGCTCCACATACATAAAAAGATCTTCTGCTTGGGCTGCCCTTCTTTTTAAAGGGAGGGTATTCTTCCATGTATCCTAGACTTACTTGATTTGTAAGTTATGCCTTCACTTTCTTGCACTGTGGTCACCAGCTAAGAGTTTAGTTTGATCTGGTAAATATGGGTAACACGTCACTGTGCTGTTTCTGGCTGTGGGTGACTGAGGTGCTTAAATATTTAGGTTGAAGCAATACTTTTGATGTTGCTTTATAAAGTGCTATACATACTTTCCTAATAGATATACTAATGTAATTTTTTCTTTAGGTAGAAGAAAATCCCCAACTCCTAATTTATATTTTCTTTAAATGCAGAGATGGAAGAGGCTTTTCAATCTTGCAATCTTTATGATCTCTTCAGAAGTGAGTTTTAAATATCTGCAGTCATACCAGTTGTCTCCATTTCATTGAGTTGGTGGTATATTTATGTTCAATAAAATGAGAACACCCTTATGGCACCCTCATACCTCCTTTTAGAGGAGGATATAAGCAAACTCTTAGTGTGTCACATTAAACTTACACTTGCCCTAGGCTGGGTAGGCTGTGTGCTGTGGGAACAGTGGCTGAGCTACTCCTTGCTTCTTGTGGTAGGCACCTGCTCGTACAGCAGTGGTATTACTTCGCGAAAGAAACACAGTGTGGTGGTTTATGGACAGTGTAGCCCTTTAGAGAGATGATACTTTCCTGTGTATGTGAGCAGCCTGGACATCTTCAACGTATGATAAGCACCTGCTTCACAGATACTTATTTCTCATAATTTCTCTAAATTCTAATTTTCTGAATATGCTTACAAATAGATTATCACTGACTTGGATTTATTAACTAAAACAGAAGGAGGGCTGCTCATTAAGGTGATGGAAAAGAACATCTTCTGACTGGAGCCCTTTTCCTGTGATTATCCATGGGGGGAAGAAACTCCTGTTTTTCTCCTGTGCTGTTACACGGCTCTGTAAGTTATCGGTCTTGTCTTCTCTAAAATCCCCATAACTTTCAGCTTTGGAAGACACTGTAGTTCCACCCAGTCCAGATGGAAGTTGTGTGCTGCTGGAAATCCCTTGCCAATCTCTGTCCCTGATAGCAGTTTCTGAAGCGTATTGTGGAAATCTGTTGAGAGCTGTTATCATTTCATATTTATGTGCCAGTTCTCTCTTTCTCTGTTTCTTTTAAGTACCTGCATCTGGGATTTCTTAAAGCTTCCTTTGAGGTTGGCAAGGTGTTCCAATGTGGCCAGTGGAAAAGGGCACCAGAAACATTTCTGTTGTAAAACTACTTATTTTCCCTTGGGTAAAATCTTGCTTGTTTTATTCTTTAAAAAAAAAAAAAAAAGAGTCCTTTGGGACTGCTTGTGAGAGTAAGAAAAACAAGAATTGGCCTCATGTCATAACCATCTGTTATTAACACAAAGAGCAAGGGCCCAGTCTTGCTGTCCTTGCTAAAAGCAGTTTGTTTAATAGGAATTACTACAAATATGAAAAATGTGTGTTTTCCTCATTACTGTGGCAATATTCCCTTCCAGCAGTGTAAAAAAAGAAAAAAAAGTCATCATGAATCTTGGTGTACAATCACACAATTGCATTATTTTATATTGCAGTAGGCTGTTTGCAATAAACACCTCATTCCAAGAAATATATGTATTACAGTATTTTCAAAAATCATTTCAGCTACTTTCACGCATATTTTTTCATAGTACATCTTCTCATTTTATGACTGAGTTATGACTAGGTTTTCTTTTCTAGTGTTTTTATGACTGAGGTAAACTTTTTTTTTGATAGCAGCTAGTTTGAAAATGGTGCCATTTTCCCCTTTCCTACAGCAGAAAATGTTTGACTTTTTCCTTGATGACACTCCCACCCCCACTCCCTCCAATCCCCTCCCTCAATTATAACTACAAGCACTTCTGGAGAACTGAAATAATTTGATCCATCTTGCCACACTATGTTGTGGCAGAGAGATAGTTTTGGTGGATGATATTTCCATTCACCTTTATAGGATGAACTGCTAGGTTGTATTGCTTTTTTTCCCCCTAACTTTGTGACCTCCCTTGTATTTGGTATTTCTACCTTAATATTTGAGAGCATTTTCCATAATATTTAATACAAACCCCATATCTCTGTAAAGGATCAGTTTTTTTATCTTCCTACCCCTTTGTTTTTTCATCTGTTTGTTACTAGTTCTGAGAGTTGTGCCAGTCGCTGCTATATAACTTGAGCCTTGGGTGTTAATAGAAGTCTTTAGTCCATGTTCCTTCACTTCTAGCTATAAATCTATGTTAGACAGAACAAGGGTTGCTATAATCCTGTGGATTGCACCTCAGTGATAGACCAGTCCTGTGCTAGCTATAGTGTCTTTAGGGTGGCTTTGAATAATCAGTCTGGCACAGAGCACATGCAGTGCAGCCCAGAATCTGGGAAAAAATATAATTATGATTGGAGGCTGGGTGTTTCCATGGTGTATGCAGAAAGACAGGAATTGCTGTATTGGATCAAACAAGCGACTTGTCAAATCCATTACTCTTTTGCCAGCAATGTCCGATAGCAGATGTTTGGGAAAAAAAAAGATAAAAGAACATCAGTTTTGTTTTTCTTCAACCCTGAAGCATTCTATACAGCTCTGTTATATTTTCTTTATATCCTTTCTTGAGTAATTTTGTCATTCAAATGTTAGAATGATTGTTTTCATTTCATGCTATAGATATGTTCTAATCCATTTAAGCTCCTAGTGTATTTTTGTGATTTTTATTGAGTTTGTGGCCTCGGATTTAAATAGACTGGAAATTCTACAGATGTTTGCATTATTAACTGTTCAAGCCTTAAATGTATACTTTGAACTTGACTGAATAGCCCCTTTAGGATCTGACACAGAAGCATACACAGTAACAACACTAAATTGTTTCTGTGCATTTAGTGATGTAGATTTGAAATATTTTGATTGGAGAAACTAATTCATCATTTGTAAACTATGTGTAGGACAAATACAGTAGAATTTTATTACAGCAACTTCCTTTTTTGCGTTTATAGACACTTCGAGCTGTTGAAGGGTTAAACCCCGACCCCCAGGCAAGCAGCATATCACTTTCCTTAAAATGCCATTGGGAAACTGAGATAAATGGTGAAGCATTTTCTGTGTTGACATGATGTTCGCCTGTCCGATTGCATCCTTCCCAACAGACAGCAGAGAAGCAATTACAAAAAAAGACATCTGTGCCAAGGTTTGGCTAGCCAGGGAGGGCAAGCTCTTGTGTTTAAGAGGTAGAGAATCCAATCGATGAAAATGTCTGGGCCTGTTAGCACCAATAAAGCTGAAGGCCACTGGGAAGCTCAGAGAGGGTCTTTTGTTGCAGAGATAGAAAAGAGGCTGAAGCTGTGACACTTGGGGAGGAATAGGGTCAGCTAGTACGATCATCCATCTTCCTCAATGGCAGCTTTCTGTCAGTTTTTAACCCTGCTCAGCAGAGGATCTAAACCTCTATTGTTGGCACCAGCCAATTCTCAGCCAAGTGTAAATGAAGTTAATATTCACTGACCTTATGCATAGCCAATGAAGGCCCTTGATGTCATCCTGGAAATAATGTTATCTGACACTTCAAAAAGCAGATGTTGGCAGGTTGTTTGTGGTTTTTTGCTGAGCCAGTACGCAAAGACGCATTGTTTAGGCACCTCACATTTAAACTGATTTCCATAATAACCACAAATAGGCCTTTTTGACCTTAAATTGACAAAGTTATGGTTTTAGTTTGCATATCATTATACGCTGCTCACAAAGCCCGGCTAACCTGCACTAAATGATCAGGGAGAAGCAGCTTAGTTCACTTAGATAAGAAATATATGGGTCAATGAGCAAATTTTATTTATGCTGATAAAACAATGAGTAATTAAAATAGTTTAAATAGTTCAAAGCAGACATTTTTAGAGCACAATGAAGAATAGCATTTATTTCTCAACGTACCTTCATGAAAGGAAATATATCACTGAAATAAAAAATAAAAAAATGCTTTCAGGGGTACAGCTTTTGTTTTGAAAGGCCTATTGCAAGCAACAGTTAAGATCTTCCTTTGTCTCCAGTAATATTTTGTCATGGTGAAACATGATTATTCTAATACTGTTTTAATTACAGAAAGTTGAATAGTTCTTATAGGTTCCACTTTTCCTGAAGTTTATCTAAGACAACAGCATACTGATGATAACTGTGTATTTATACAGTGCATTTCACCCAGACAGATCCCCAAACCTACCACAGATCTCTACAAACAGAACGCATCTGCACTCCTCTTGTGTAAAAGTCAGTGTTAAACATATGTTGCAGCTCTGGGGTGAAACACTATGGTTCTTTTTAAGGCACAGTGCTATTTTTCAGCAGCCTGTGGTTCTGATTTAAGGAAACGTATAAACATGTATCATGTATGGGAGGTGAAAAGTAGTTTGATTTGGTTTATTTTTTCTTGTAAATTGGCTATAATTCTGGCTCAAGTGTGCCTACCTTATGAGAGATAAGCATAATAAGAGTAATAAAGTACAGATGCAGGATGAGTAGTCATTATTAATAAAAACTTTCAGCTGTATCAGCCAGTGACCTTCACCACAACCATATTTTTCCCCTCTGTGTACAAAATGCGGCAGTAGGTAACAGAAATCTAGAAAATTCTCTATTATGCCATGGTAGTGGTATTAAAAATATGTTTGAATTATGATTGTAATATAGTTAGCAGCTTTCAGGCTGTGATCCATACCTTTGTTTTGAAGAAGAACTCCAAGTGCCATGGTTTCTTTTTTTTTTGGTCAAAGAATGAGTTAATAGTTGAACTGAGAAAGCCCGATAACTACAGTTGTTTGGGAGGCAATTATCTGACAAGCTGGCAAAGATGAGAAATACCAGAACAGATCTGCATCTAATTGAAATCACTCACATCTGATCTTAAGATAAACAGCCCCAGTATTTTTGGAAACTATTTTATTGATTGTGTTCTTCCCATCAGTTGTGTTTGTTTGTACCTGTTAGAGAAGTGAACATGTTTCCTGTAGTAACAGATTTCCTTAGAAACTCATCAAGCTAGATTTTTTTGGTATGCCTTTGCTCAATATTAACTCCCACCAGATGGGATTTAAAAAAAAAAAGAAAAAAAGGAGATAAATAAATTCAGGTTTCTGGATAAAATTTTAAGAAATTGATGATTAATTTTGTTTGAGGTACAGCATTGCATTTCATTAGCTTCTGGTTATTTGTGTGCTGTCTGTGACATGATGGTTCAGTCACATAGCTCAGATGATTAAAAGGCTAATTTTAGTTCGAGACTGATTTTAATGGGGTATCTGATAGGACTAATTTGTCGAGATAAATTAATGCAGGTTCCCAACCCCCACCCCCCCTCCAATCCTATATTCAATCTGTTCTACAGTCATTCTGAAAATACCTGAAGTTAGACAAAATTTTCTGAAATACAGAATTACACCCAGGTACTGATCCACGTGGAAAGAGCAATGAGCCAGAGAGCACTGAAAACAATGAGGCACCTTAGTGGGCCTTTAACAAGCCCTAAGTCTGCTAAGCAAGCAAGTTAATTTGTTTAAGACTTTACAAAGACCCATTTCTTCTGTAAGTTATATTGAGTAATAACCAGATTGAGTCATATTTTCATTTTACTACTCTGCTATAAATCGGTTCATTTCTGGCTCAGTTTTGATAGTCTGTCCCTTTGTCTGGCTTTATCCTGTGAAAAGTGTAGAATGCCAAAAGAAACAACAAACTGACCCTATTTTGCCCTCTCCTCCAGCAGAAATGGATACAGAAGAACAGAAGTTTATTTCCTATTTCTGGGATGAGACTGTGAAAGAGAAATTTGCCTTTGTGAATTAAGCCATGGGCAGATTGATTCATTTCATCCTGTTGGTATTGAATATTGTTCTTATTTTAGTTGAAAGTTTGCAAAATGCTAGCTTTCCATGGGCAGGCCACTGAGGAAGTGATCCAAAAATAATATAAATTGAAAGTCTTTGGTTTAATGTACTTTCCTGTTTGTTTGTGGTTTGTTTTTTTTTTTTCTTTAAACAAAACAGAACAAAAGATGCTTTGGACTAAATGTCATCAGAAGATTCATTAGGGGGATAGGGACACAGCTGTGAGCTGTGGGGGTATGGGGTGGTGTCTCTCTTGCTGTTGGAAGGTAGGAATCAGCCTGGCAATACCAACAGTGAGTTTGCTGGTGACATTGTTTCTGCATCTGGTGGTTCTGATAGAAGAAATCTGTAAGGGACTGGGAATCTGATGTTCTTGCTTGGAGCTAGGTTGATTTTGCTCCTGATTAATCTCATCTGTAAGAGGTGAAGTCTTCAGTTGCAGATTTTTTGGCTGGTTCTGTTGTTTAGAATAATATATAATTTTCACCTCTGGACTTTGGGCCTCTGCAGAAATAGTCTGTACGGATCCAAGTTCATTTGTATTGCATTGTCAGCGTAGCTGTGATTTTCTTTGACAGTTACATCAGTGGGGAAGAGAAGAGCGGAATTTGATATGAAAAATTACTTTGTTCTCCAGAGCTTCTAGAAAAGGTCTTTGAATTCATAGTGTGAAATCTCTAGCGCGTCTGCAGGTGACTTGTACTAATAAAGAATAACCATCAAAACTCTGTTGGAGAAAATAATATTGGAAGAAAAATCAATTGTATGAGGAGATAGAATATTTAGTACTGACTCATCTCCCCTAATCAGTAGAAAAATGGATTATATGACTAATAAATAATCACCTCGAAGAGAACAGTTAAGCTATGTACCATTTTGTTGGACAGATCAGAAATATTGTAAATAACCTACCAGATATGAAATATGTGATTTCACAACAAATAAAGTTTGGCATATGGGGAAAAAAATATTCAATGAAATGTACCACTTTATTGTTTTGCCTACTAATAAGGGTAGCTTTTGCTTCTTTTTTTTCTTTTTTTTTTTTTTTTTTAAGTCAGAAACATAATTTACTTCACCCACAGAAAGCACTGAATGGCATAAAGCACCTGCTGTCAAACTGAAGCCTGGGGATATATCACTGGGGAGAGAGAAGGAGAAGGTAAGCCAGTGATGAGAGACTGCGGACAAGTGAGGAGATGCAATGTGAGGACAAGATTTTCGGCAGAGGCTGAGTTTGAGGATGGAGGTGTTTCTCAGCTTCTACCCTATATCTTAGAGTGCCAGTCAGTGGATGTGTCAACAGGTGAATGAATACAAATCGAAAGCAGGAGTTTTCATCACCGTGGTAGGCACAGCATTTAATCTCTTACATACCACAGTAAAGTGGTATCTGAATGCTGTGCAAACAGCCGGGGCCTCAGCCAGTGTGTGGTGTGTGGCTGGGAGCTGCCTGTCTCTAATGATACAGGATCATGCAGGCACCCTTGGTCTGTATGATGAATTCTTTACTTAGGTCTTTGCCTTTGTTTCATAAAGTCAATAATGCAAATGCACAAGAATAAAGGTGAGGCCTGACCTTGCCCCTTTGAAGTTACTGGGAGATTATCTTTCACAGGCGCTAAGGTCTATTCGCTGCCTCTGTTTTGTTTTTTTGTTGTAACAGTTTTCTAAGTGCCTTTCACATGCACACAAAAGATCACTTTTTTAATAAATGAAATATCAATGGTGAATGTGGAAATGCCTTTCTTAAGTAATAAAAAAGGGCTCATTTGTAAGTGCAGCGATATTCTTATTTAGTGGAGGAGAATAAGGTGTGTCCTTCCTCTTCCCTGCTGCTCCTCTTTTCCCTTCAAATGGTGGAGGGTGTGACAAAGGTTAGATTTTTGTATTACCTGTACAAAAGACTTCACTGGGTTTTATGCACATGGCAAGAGAGACAGGAACTGTGTAATATCACTTTAGAAAAAAAAAGAAGATGCAATTTGAATTTATGATCTCGACCTAAGGCGATTGGGCTCTGTGCTTCTCATTAAGCAAGTTGGAAGGTCTCTTTTCTCTCTTCACCATCCCTAAGTGCCTGAAAAACTGGAAATTAGAAGATGAGTTGCACAAAACAAGAAAGGTTCTGAATCTGAGAATTTACTGTTTATTTTTTTTCTTTTAACTTCTTAAGCTTTAGACAGGCTTGTATAGATGATGTAGCTAAAATTATTTGGGTCCCCAAAACGTCAGGAATGTCTAAAATCATCAGTATTCTTTAATCTCTGTGTATGCATCTGTTCAGTCTCTGAACGTAGCTGGATCATCTTTTCAAATTATTTTCTACAACTGGAAGGACTTGTTCCTCAAGCCAGAGTTTAGATGGTCATTCAGAAACAACAATAACAATAAACCATGTGATTCTTAGAACTGGAATATAAAATAGATTATAAATTGTTTTAGGATTATGAATTTAAAAAGAAGTAAAAAATTAGTAACTTCATATGCTCAAGTATACTTACATTGTGAACCCTCATTTAAAAAAATTGCAAAGTTCTTTTTTTTATATTTGGTCATATCAGTTTGGATTTATTTTTTTTTTAATGGTTTTAGTTATGATAAATCAATGTATCCTGAATGAGTAAGCCAAGGATCTTAGTTAATGTCAAACACCAGAGACAGGACTGCTTAGGAAGTTGTGATAACCTAATCATAATGAGTTCAAGCAACTTTTGCCTGTATGAACCCATCATTGCAAAGTGTCTCCAAGTGTGGGAGAATATTTATTTGTTGCATAGGTATAAACAATGACAGAATTTAACTTGTGGAAACACTGTTACCACTGACGAGGAATGGGGAGGGGGAAACCCCTTCGGGCTTTGAAAGTTCCAAAGTGAAAACTGAGTTTATATTGCTGGTGAGTAGCAAACCCATCCATTTTCTTACAAACCAGGCACATTTCCTGCAGAATTCACCATTAGCATGGATGGTTGTCTCTCTCCCGTATGACTGAAGAGGCCCTTTTGGAGTGAAATCTTGCTACTGCCTGCATGTATAAAATACAACAGCCAGACTGCAGAGGACTTTGAGCACATGAGATCTGGTTCTTTCACAGCTCATGCAGCACATCAGGGAGCACAGGACTTGCATTCCAATGTCTGTGTAATTGGAGTCTCCCTATGGGTAAAATTTAGGTTAAGAGTGAGGAAATATCCTTCTACACTGAGCAGCAGAAGGTTTCTAGTCAGGGCACACCTGTTCCTCCGTGCTGAAGAGTGCAGGATAAAACAGGAATTGTTGGTGCAGAACAAGCGTGTCGAGGGGAATCCAGGTTTTAAACTAAACAGGAACAAGTCTTATTCTGTTTGCATGGTTATAATCAGGAACAACTGCCTGTGAAGACGGCAGTGATCCTCAGCTTGCAAATCAGATGTTTAGCTATGAATTCCAGTGTCTTGTCTCTTTGCCACTGACTTCTAAACAGGAATAAATTGTTGGATATGTAATAGCAGTCTGATTATTTCAAAATTGTATTCCACTGCATTTTCTATTTCTCATGTAATTTTTTACTTCCACTTTAGTAATGCACAGTTCTCTCAGTATACAGCCTTAGAAGTTTACAGCCTTGCTGCTGCCCATTTATGGTATGACCTCTAATGTTCCTGGAATGATCAAATACTGCTCTTGCTGAATTACCCCATCAGTCACTTAATTTCTTTGCACCAACGGGGAGAAACAGAGAGAGCAAGTTTTAATTCTGTGCTAAAATTAAAGTGCAGGAATTCAGTAAAGTTATGCTGGACAATAAAATAAGTCTGAATTTGCCTCATTGTGTGAAGTGCCTCTTGCCAGCTCTTGTAGTGTTATCGTGAGCTTTATGCCTACTTACTGCTGTACAGCATCAGTTCCTGGAGAAATACATTTCAGTTTTCTGTTCTTGAATTCTTTTAAGGGTAAACTGTCAAACACTTCTGATGTTTGACAAATGCTGTGTAGTTAAGGATACCAAAAGAAGATAATAAGTTATAAGGAACAGTCAAAAAAGAAAAATGGAAATATTCATATTTTAAAGTCTTCAATGCCAATAATAAGGAGAACCTCCTGTAGTTAACCCTTCTGTATACCCATCATTCATTAGGCAGGGAGTTTAAAGATTTTTGTTGAGATGTGTTTTTCAGACGTGGGCTATTTGTTTGGGGCTGTGTGCGAGAGTCCAAAGTAATCTGTTTGCTCTAGAGGAAGAAAGTAATTCCTTCTGGGGAGTATTATTTTGAGACTAAGAGAATCTCTTTCTATTTTTGTTACAAAGCTATCACCTATGGTGCACTTCAGGCCTGAAGGGGATCACTGCGGAGTTAAAAATGGTTGTTCTTCTATTAATAAAACACAGTGTATTATGTTTGTGCCTGTCCTTGCTACTTTCACAGAGGCATCACATTTAAAGTCATTAAGAAGTCATTGATACATTTACTCTCACCACAATGCACTAATAGTATTCAAAGCCATTAGTAGCTGGCTGTTGTGCATTTGCAAAAAGTTGCAGTGCTAGGTCAGCATACATGATACTTTTCTGTGATAAATGAGAAATATTAACATATTAGACCAGAAACAGATTAAAAATATTTCTAGTGTCAGCTTTCTGTCTTACATTTCACTTTCCCTTTTTTATGTTGCTTCAGTCTGAGGTAGGTCCTAATTAGTGTATCATATGGATAATTTTACATTATTATTTTCAATTAGAAACGATGATTAAACATAGTTTGGCTAACTTACAAAATGAAGTAATGTAGTAAAAGATAACCCTCTAACATGATCAGAAGTCTCATACTCTGCTTTTCTGCCTCAGTAAGCACAAAGAATTAATAGAATCTCACAGTGCATTACTAGAAATTCAGAAAAAAACAAAATGATATGTTGGGGACAAGCAAAATAATCTTCTGCCTATTTGTAGAATTATCTCTCTTCATTTGGCCACTGGTACAACTAATAAGTTCCTGAAAATCATAAACTTTGTGAGCAAAATATCACTTTATGTAAAATATTCCAATTTATGTATGCTTTTCTGCCACCACAGCGTATTTGCATGAGATAGGTTCATCCATGTTTCCATGAAAACAAATGCCAAACCTCTTGCTGAATTTATTTATCAAGCATTGCATAAAAACTGGATGCCATTTTCTGTTTTCGGCTATTCCCACTGGGTTTTTGTTAGCAAAAGTTAAAAGGTGAAATTTTGGCCTTGGCAAAGTGAATGGTGTGAATCTTAGTTTAATTGGACCAGGAGTTGACCCAAAGTATTCTACTTATTATCTTATATTCATTTTCATGACAACTAATTGTGATGTCACAAAGCAGAGTGTGCATAAGACAGACATCAAGGGGAGGTACATTTCTAAGCATTGTAGAGAATGATTTATTTTAAACATGACCTGTAGTAAAAGAAAATGAATGGTGGAAAATGGGTGATGTTTAAAGGTATTTCATAACTTACTATTAGAAAGAGTTGGTATTTTTATTAAAAAGGAGAAGGAAGGTTAAAAATTTCTACGTGATTTTTAGCATAATTATAATGACTATCTACATGCACTGCTTTCTATACTAAATTTTGATCTGAAGAATGTACAGGACAGTGACCAATATAGGATCAAGGTTTCTCTTTCTGTTTCTCCACTGTTACAGGAGAAGTGAACTTAATCAGACGTGACTTGACTTTACATCTGTGCAGGAGGTTATCCCTTGTAAAAGGGTAGAGTTGTGAATGAAATCTTTGTCTTCAGCTTCCTTGTAATCCTGCAATACAGTTGAGCATGTTAGCTCAGTTGGAATAATGTACTGATTTTCTAAAGATGAAAAAGAAATTAAGCCCTTTCCTCTTTTTAGGTTCCCAGTGCTGTACTTCCTTAGATTTCACACTACCTGCCTTGGGTATAGCAACTCTGATTTCAGTCTGTCACCTTCTCAGGCTAAATGTAAAAAAGGGTACGCTCCTCTCCTTGAAGGAGAATATTTAAGAAATGCAATCCCAGTGAGAGTGCTGTTTTGTAGCAGCAGGGATTCTTTTTTCCTGTCATTTTCTTAATTCACTCTCTGTTTCAAATCTTTATCAGCACCTGTCCTTTTAAGGAAATAGATTAAAATGTCTGAGGGTAAATGGAGGATTGATTTGGTGTGAACTTACAGCTTCTGTGTATTTACAATGCATGCAGCTATGAACAGGGTTACCACATTCTTTCACATCCTTGCTGACTCTTAACTGCTTTACTTCCTTGCCTTTGTACATGCTGATTTTAGTTCCCCTTTCACCATATTAGGCATAAATTAAGTGTATATTTGAAAAGAAATTCTATATTTTTTTAGAATAAGGAGCATGTGAGACTGTTGTATGAAATGCTGGATCATGCAGTCCAGGCTGGAGAGGGGCTATTGATTACAAAACTGTAGAGGTATAGAAGGAGTGAATACTAAAGATATTTGGTTTGATAAAATGATAACAATATTCTGAAATATTACAGAATATATTGCAGTAGCTCAAATATATTGATGACTGTCTGACTAGGTTAGAGATAAAAGCAGTAGACATGCATTTGCTCTGCTTGCTCTCATTTAATTTCATCATAGTGAGTCACATAGGCATCAAGATTTATATGTGTCTGATAAGTAGTCGGGGAGAGAGTGCTAATGATGGTTGTAATGCTTTCTAGAATTCTATTTCTTCTGACTTTGGTTGACATTGTGACTCTAAATACTGCAGACTCTGTAAATTAGTAAGTGGAAGACAGAGTGGGGGACAAGCCGCCTCAGAATTCACACCATGCTCATCAATATTTAGTCATCCATAGGTTGATTTTTTTAAATTTCCCCCCACCCCCTCACCCGGTGTCTGGACAGCAGAATGTGTGGTCCTCCGCAGGGAATATTTATCAGATTGGAGTGTGCTTTTATTGGGAGAAAATCGGGGAAAGTAAGTCATAAAACATGCTGAGGGTTTTTTTGTACATACAGGATAACATTTATCCTTCAATTCAAAGAAAATCCTTTTTCATCAGTGATCAGTGCAGAATGGCGAGACTTGACTGAGTCTTGCTGATTCACACGGGACAACTGTCTCTAGCATAATCTGTTTCTGATGATGACCCTAGCACTGACATGACAGATGCTTGGAAAGCTGCTGTCCCTACTGCTGCTGTTGTTGACACCATTGCAAATTCTTAAAGGAAAGTTGCAATGAGTCTTACTCTAGTTGAAAAAAAGACCCACAGTTGAAAACAAGGCAGTCTTTTACAGCCTGATCCTATGGGATCTCTCTTGCTATCATGTGCTTTTGGACAGTCTTAACTGTAGGTATTGTGAGTTGAAGGTCTTTAAAAGACTGTTGGTGTTATAGGAAAATTTGGAATATTGTGAAGTGTTTGCACATCTCTTACTGTCTTCATTTATATGACTTAGGTGTCTGCTGCTGCTGTAGCAGTGGTCCTTAGAGGAACTACTTTTCCAGGACATGAACAAAGGCAGGAGTGACAGTATTGCAGCTAGAAAAAAAACATAGGAAAAGATAGCTATGGGCAATTTCCACCGCTCTTAATAAGTAGCAAGAGCAAGTACAGCAGAGAAAATCAATAAAAGCCTCTTGTCTACCTTCTTACCTCCAGAGCCATCTCCTGAAATCCACAAGAAAAAAGATGCAGGAATAAAGCATTTATCTTCAATATGCCTGTCTGTTAGGTACATCCTATGGCTGACAGCAAGGCTGTTCTCAATTTTATCATTTCATTCTTGTTTTGGTGGAGAAGAGAGTCAGTTATTCATTCCATTGGCTGTTAGAAAGTGTTCTCTATTCTAGAGATGTTTTCCTTTGACCAGTTTAAATTCTGAAATTACACAGATTTTACTGAAGGCTGTTGTTGCTGTTTAGTGTATTAATGCCTACATGTTTCGACCAGACTTTAAGAAGAGGAATCAGTTGATTCTGAGGTGCTTCTGTCCATATGCTGAATGGGAATATATTCCCTCTTTGCTCCTATTTTTCATTATTTAACCTGAGAAGATAGAGAAAGCAAGAGAAATTGAGTTGGCTCTGGTCACAAAGTTAAGTGCCAAAGTGGGGAATACATCCAAAATAAAAATTTAGACTTAGGACCCTTGTTACTGAGCAGTGCTCCTTCTAAATAATTTTCTCCTATGAAGAAAACTGCTTAGCCTGTAAAACTGGACAAATACCTATTGTAGTTAACAAAGAAGTAGAATGAAATCTCAAAATCAGGTATGGATTTGTTCCACTTCTACTTTATACTTCTGCTTAGAACAGAACAGAACCATAAGACCTAAACTTTCAGACCGTACTGTACCTCATCATGACTAATGAAATTTGAAAAGAATAGGGCATCCACCTTTCTGCAGCCCTTCATGTGAAATATAATTTGATGGCTATCATCACAAAGATACAAAAATATACATTAGGCTTATAGGTATTTACATAAAATAATTTTGAAGTAAAACCCGTATTTTGTGTTTGGCTCTATTGCCATCAGCTGGAACAATGTATGAAAAGAATGACCAAACTTCTCTTTTTGAACAATTTTCATGATGTGACATAAGCACATTGCACATATATTGTTGTTGGCTTGGTCACTTTGGAGTAAGAGCCTATGAAGACAGACCCACTGGAAAAGTATGTTGTGTTCCCTAATGTGGGAATAGGAATTTAATATTGGCAGACAGGTTTGGTGTGCTCAGTGCCAGGAATTAAAGCTGAAGAAGACAAGGCAGTAAGATGTCAGTATGCCTAGAAGAACAGCATACACATTTTCTAATATAAAAATAGTAATCTAGAAGAGATAAGATGAATTACCATGATGACAAGTTATTGTGCTCATCTTCTAGGCAACTTATCTGTTGCCCAGAGAAGCTGTGGATTCCCCATCTCTGGAAGTGTTCAAGGCCACTGGTCTAATGGAAGGTCTCTCTGCCTATGGCAGGGGGTGGGAATGTTGGGAGGGATTGGAACTGGATAATCTTTAAGGTCCTTTTTCATCCAAGCTATCCTATGATCTATGATTCTTTCAGGGAATAGGTACTTGAAGGGAATATTTTCCCAAGTTCATTGAAAATTTAAAATAATTTTATTTAAAGAAATGGAGAATAAAGAAAGTGACTGCGGCTTTAAACTGGTTTTGATGCAAAAGAAAAACTAAGGAGATAATGCAGATGTATGGATTGCCAAATGTTTTACTATTCTTTTATACAGGAAAATTACGTTTTCCCACCCCATTGATATATTTAAGTATGGCTACAGACTTAATGAAGTAGATCTAAGCAGTACAGAATTAAGGTAACTCTACAGAAATTTAGGAACTAAAAGCAACAGAAGTTTGCATTGCCTGTTTGACCTTCATGAGAACAGCAGTGCAATCAATCTTTTAAGGCTAACAGAACTGGTATAAAATATGAGCAGGAGACATAAATTTTGCTGCATATGTAAAGAGCTGCATGTAAGTGGACTATATACCTGTCAAATCTTTAGCTGAACAGAATAGACTTAGATAATACCACAAGTCAATCCCTTTCTCAAGTTTTGTGTTACTGGATTTGATTTACTAGTAAAACCACATATACCCTACCTAATCTTGCATTTTGGGTCTGTCTGATGTTTTCCTTCGTCCCCTGTTCTCTTCTGATTTTCTCATCTGAAAGAGGTGCTTCACTTTTTTTTTTTATTGGTGGGAGGTACTCATCTACCAGCATGACTTGGCATTTGTTGTCTTCATTTGTAAGATTGAGATATTTTATGGATTTTTTGGTACTACGTTGTTTTTGGTTTTTTTTAATTAGGTCAGAATACATGAACTCTTTTATCTATGTAAAATCTTAAGTCTACCAACCTGTTACAGAGTGCTACAAAGGAAAAAGGAGTATTTTGTTTCCATATGTCAGTGGACGTAAATAAAAGTGCTATGTGCTTAAGCAATGTCAGGAATAATTTATATTAAGTTTTAGGACAATTACTATACGATCGATTAGACTATGGGCTTTGCTGCCAAAGGCTATTGTAGAAACATCATCACAGAAAAGGTCAAGTATCTGTATTTCTAAATTCTACAGCAGTAGCCCTTAATTCTGCAGACTGATTATGGCTAACAGAAAATTTTATAGCTGCTTCACTCCAAATACAAAGCAGATGCTGTAAGTGAATTCAGTTAAAAAACAAAAAGAAAAAAGCAATCAGTACATCAACCCTAGCAATACTTATTTTCACATTAAATTCCATTTCTTTTTCACTAGCTCGCATTATCAGACTTTGATGAAACAGTTTTGTTTTGATTGCTAATGCACAATATGTCCTACGTTCAAGACTGAAGGAGGATGAATGAAAATCCAACACGAAGTATGGGCTGTTTGAAATCTGATACTACTGGAAAAACATAAGTGCAGAGTGCAGATTGGAGGATATATTGGTTTAAGTCCATCTAGAGGTTCTTGTTGGGAACCTTACTGTTTGAAAACCGGCATACCTGGAGTGCTGATGTACATTTGGGCTCATTCTTGCAAATATGTCCAGTAAAGTCACTCTGACGTCAGAAGTGTTTGCACACATAGTCAAAACCTCTTTCTGCATTTGAGGAAGATTTCAGTGAGCTTTGCATTGCTTTTACATCTTAGAGCTCCTTATTCTGAATGACATTTTGTTTTGACGAAGTTAACAATAATTATCACGTCTTAAAAGCTGCAACTTAAGTGCATATTAGAGTTTCAACCACTTACAGGCCTTATAGGATAACGAAACCAAAAGGGCACAAAAATGCACAAAAGTGCCTTACTAATTCAACATAAGAATTAGTGACTGGGCAAAGGGATTGGCACACTTTGTAGTGCAAGGAGTAGCATGTTAATTAGAGATTCCCCAAAAGACATCCCCCAGAAGAGTCCATAATTAATGCTTGTTGTAGCTTCATGCATACAGTGGCAATAAGCCCAATATATGGCTTTTGCATCTGCTATTTCAATGATGTCATACGTTAGTTTGTTCCAAACTTTGAAGAAAGATGAAAGATGAAAAGAAAAAAAGAGGGTTTTTTCTTTCTCTTAATAATTGATGCTTACTTGCTAAAGTCTTTAATACCATTCTACAGTCACTAATAACTGAGCATGTTTACTTGCTCTTGGCTTCACCCAAACTATTTGCTACTCCTACCATTCATCTTTGGCTGCATGATAGGCCAGTAGAGAGAGTTGTATCACTGCAATATGAATGCTCACGAAGCATGCATGGGTATACATGTGCCCACAAATTAAGATTCTTCCACTGTGTGTCCTATCTGTACTGCTGCTGTAATGCAGGAAACTGCCAGCTAGTGTTTGCATTCATATGAAATTAATTTTCATCATCATCCACATAAACGTCATAATAGCCTAACATAGTCATAAACAGCTTGACTGCACCAGTATTTTATTTGGAATTTTGAGAACTAGTTAAAGTACACCAGTTCTTTACTCAAAAGCTCAAATATGCAAACCTCAGCTGGATATCTCATTCATTCCCTGTAGGCATACATTACTTATTTCAGTACAGTCACCAAGATTTTGTGTGACAAGCTGTAGAAAGCTCTACAACACTATGTGTATGGATCTATTTGGTACTTGATAGAGGCATCTATATTAAAGAATTGTGGATAAGCTACTGTTCTAATTTCTCATCACTACCCAGCTATCATAGGATGCTAGATGAACTTATTGCATATGAAATCAGGAGGAAGTTTGTGAGGCTATGCAGTTGGTTGCCATTTGAGGATTGCTGGTAATTCTTATGACTGGATGCTGTACATGTTGGCATGCCAGGACAAGTAACTTAGAGAAGAATTTATTTGATGCTCTTGACTGGAGAGCAATTCCACTGACCATTTACAAGAGGTTGTGGTTGGGTTCGTAAACATTGTTTGTCTGGTCTTGTTCGAGGTGGTGTATAGTATGCAGAACATTTGTGTGGGTTGATGGATGTGATACATGCATCACAGAAGACCTATATTCTTTTGGACCATTAGCTGAGAACCTCGCAGGATAGCCTTCAGCAACTGAGAACTGAGTCCTGGGTCTCCATAGACTCCAATGAGAATGAAGCTACACAGTACATGTGTAAGCACTAACATATTAACACTGAGATTTAGGTGTTGTAATCTTGGGAGAAAACACATCCTGAATTTATTTAGTCTGTGGCCTGTTGTAAGCTGGGCAGTGGAGATCAAGAGATTAATTTGGATGACTTCTCTAAAAATATTCATGCTCTGTATCACATTGCTGCAGTTTTTGTTGATGCTTCCCCTCCCAATAGCCCCTTTTTTCCCTGCTGAAGCCCTCAAGGGAGACTCAGGATGCCCAAGTCCCAGTCTTACTTCGCATTTAAATTCAGTGTCAGAGTTGGCCAACCTTTTTCCTTTGTATAGCTTTCCTGTCACTACCTCAGAGGAGACCCATTTGAGATCAGTGGGTCTGCTGGACTGGTGTGCGTGCTGATGATAAGGACGTGGGTTGTGTAATGGAAATGCATCTGGCTGAGCGATTAGAAAAAGTTGGGAAGGGGAGGAACTCAGCCCCACATGAGGACTGCATGCCTGTTTTGTTTCCCATTGTTCAACCCTATTCCTTGGCTCCTAATGGACCTCTGTAGCCACTTTGCTCTCTGAATTTGTTCAGTTTTTTTTTAATTATAAAATTAACTTCAATTAAATTACTTATATTTAAATTATATTTAAATTATATTAAATTACTTCTATTTTTTATCGTTCAGAAAAAGACTTTAATATTTAATGGAGAAAATTGGAAGAGCAGGGCAGAAGGAGAGCCATACTAGGGGACCCAGATGCTTTTGGGTAATGTAGCAGAACTGAAGATGGAAATGTATTACAGGCCAGGAAGATATCAGGGAATGCTTTCTATCAGTGACACTGTCTGCTGTCCCCTGGGCCATTGCCATGACTTTCACACCTTCTTCAGTTATGTTTTATTTCTTCCTTGGCAGTCCATCCTTTTGAGAATGAAAAATTCATTTTTGAATAGAGCTGCCTAATTAAAAGCCTTAAATTCCATCCTAAGTGGAAAACTGAATTCTACCATGGGCTGTGATGGCACTTCCCTAGCATGGACAGTTTCTTCTGGGAGCTGCATAAACCTTATGCAAGGACAAACTGGGCCTTCTTGCCTGTTACTGAACTTTATATTAGTTTGCTTTTTCTCCCCTCCCACTTACATTAACCATCTTTTATTTTCTTTGCTTTTTTTTTTCTCTTTCATTGTGACTATAACAACCTGCTTCCTTTGATGTTCTTGTTTTTCTTTTTCAGTATCTTCCTCTTTTTTCAAAGAAATATGCAGTTTCTTGAGAACCGAGGAACCAACATCTATAAATTTGTCTTTCTAACAAACTACACAGAGCTATTTGAAGAATTACCTGCACAAAAAAAATCATTTGAGTTCCAAATTGTTCACAATTAGGGTGCTGAGTCACTTCTGCCTCTGTTATATATTTTATGTAGTGATTTGTCAATCAAAACCGACAATTAAACCTTCTCTAAATAAAGAATTCATGTTTTCTCCTCATGATTCTGTCACTAGCAAGGAGTGCGAAGCAATAGGAGTGAACTGTAGAGCAAAACAGTTCATCCTGAGGACTTGATGTCCACACTATAAATTTCAGGGGGGGGTTGTTTGTTGTAGGTCTAGTCTGATCCAACTGTGGTTGGAATGCATTAATTTCACTCTTGGAGCACATCTTCTGGTTATTTTCCTCTGAAAACAAACCAGTTCACTTGCTCGGATAAGCAGGGATAACTGGGAAATCCCTTCAAAAGTGCACTCTGTATCCAAACAAAAGTGTGAATGTCGATGCATTCATGTTATATTAGTTATTCTCTTTCAGTTTTCACAAGTTGAAACCCAAGACACAAATAAAAAATTATAATTACAAAGCCCCTAAAATAGAAATTCTAAGTTTACAAACCCTTAAAAGTTTTTTAAATGTCTTGGAATATTAGTATTCTTGAAAATATGGCAGCTGGGAAGATGCAATGGAGATTGTTCATGTGTCTGTACTGCTGTCTTTGCTATGAAATACCAGTGGTCTAGGTGGACCTTTGATCTTCCTCATTTTCCTTGTCTTTATTGTATGATTCAGGTCATCCATTGTCCGAGACACCTATTACTTCAGTGGGTTTGGATCAAGCCCTCAGAGCTGTAATTACTCAGCTGACTAATGCCAGTAAGTTTTTGGAAATTTGCAGAGAACTAAGCTTGCACACAGTTCCAGTGAACCTGGGCATTGCATGTGTACAGAGCGCTTCTCTTAGGGGTTTTTAAAGGATTAAATGTAATAGTAGTGTACACTGAAACAGAAAGCATGATAATCTTAGTTAAAGAGCTTGATTGCGTGGCAGAAACAGCGTGGAAACGCATGGTATTTTCAGTGAAAAAAAGCTTTTGTATGGTTAGATGAATATCCTCATCTTCTGTAAAAAAAATAAAGTTCATGTTTTGAGATTGCTCCATGCTGGTTCCGTAAAGCTTCCTTGGATATCTAGCTCCTTTGTTTTGCAGTGGCATTTAATCACTTGCAGTATCATACACTGTTCAGCCATGCACATTATTCCTTAATTATATATGAATAAGCCCCTCTTGACTATAAGACATGTTGTTTGTTCAAACGCACTTACAAATCCATTTTCTTATCAGTTCTTTGCTGAACATTTACACAACGGGGTACTGTTTAAATATGAAAATAAACCTTTTATAAAAAAATGGTTTGACCCACCCACCTGGCCTCCATCTGTGATTGTTCTGTCTCTGCAATCTGTTGTCTGCTTTTCTTCAGCGTGTTCTTTATCTTTTCGGATGGCTGCTATCTTTGAGCGACTTTACTGCCCCTCCCTATTTTCTCTGTGCTTAGTAGAAAGTGACATTTCCGAATCATAAGGATCAGCCAGACAGATTTGATATGCTCTCTGCTGTAAGACACACTTCTGTTCAGAGTATGCAATTAGTAAAGACAACTTCATTTCACAGTATCACAACTCATGCTGCACTATTTAGAATTAAAGTATTGTGTGAATCCAGAAAGTTTTCTCATAAAAATTTCTACAGATAAATCTGTCAGAATTAGTGATGTTTTTTCTTACCACATACTTACTGAAGCAAACCCAGAAGTTTCATATCAGTTCAGTTTCATATCAGTGAATTATTCTAGTAACGCTTTTCCTTTATATTTTTACTTTTTTTCATTAAAGGGGAGTCATGTGTTTGTAATCTCTTAATAAACTAACACTCTAATCTTTAGATAAAGAGGTTAAATCCATTTTTATTTTGAAGGATTATCATGAAATACTTACACATACAGTTTTAAGTTTCCAGTCTATGCACTGATAAAAATGTTATTGTCTTCTGTGAACCTGGAAGGGAGTCCCTTCTTAAAGAAATTAGAGTATATTTTTTGTTTCCTTTCTGGCAGCATTTCTGTTTCTTCCTGTTCCAAGCCAAAGGGAACTGTGGAGAACAGTTGCTTTTTTGCATTAAAGTTCCTTAAAAAGCATCACAATGGATTCAAAGGCATGAGCATATTTTTTTAAGTAAGTAGGACAATCAGCATTAAATGTAGGAATATCTGAGACCAGGATATGCAAGTAAAGATATTTTTAGATTCTATAGCACTGTTGTGCAGAAGCGGAGTCGTTTCTCTCTTGCGGATTCTTGGAAGCTGGTCTTTTGTTTGGATGGATTTGCCTGCTATATAATGATGGCCTTTAGGAATGTATTACAGAAACCTGTGAAAAATTTCTTCTGGGTTGAGGCCTGGTATGGTATTATGGGTCATTGTCCAAAGGAAACGAAAATGTGTTATTAAGTTATTTTAATTTCATTTCAATTGGAAAGCTTATAGAGATGCCTGCTTCTGTTCTATTTTATGAGTAAGCCCTCCAGATTTATTTCTTGCCAGCCAATTACAGTTAAATTAAATTAAACATCCACATCAGCTTTCATTGTCTCAAAGCTTTAGGAAGAAATAGAATAGATCCATTTGCACCACTGGCTTTACGGAGTACTTTATTCTTGAACCATGAGATCTGAGAGAGATCTGAGATTCCCCCTAGGGACCCCCGTTATTTCACGTGAACCAAAATTATTTCAGTTTATCTGAGGCCTTCATAGGAAACTCTCCTATTATATTTGTAGCTGGACAGTTATAGAACAGGATTTTGGGGTATCAGGAGGGAATTATCTATGTGAAGAGGGAATCTATGGAGTAAAGATAACCAGAGTGATCAAACTGTTCTCTCTACAGAGTACAAGAACCTACTGACATTATAGTTTTACTAACTTTACATGTTATTAATGCATTGTTTAAACATTATTGCTGAAAGGAGTGTTTCCACAATTTCACAGCCGCCTGCTCCTGTGTTAGTGCCTTCAGAGATGCTAAGTGGCTGTAGAGTAAACTGGATTGAGGAACCAATAAAACAAACAGCACAAAATTTAGTTTTAGAGTAGTATGTCACAAGCTTTTGTAAATAAGGCTTTAGTGACATGTGAACGATCATGCCTGTATAATAAAGTAACCTCTATATTTTGCAGAAGTAGATTGCTGTTGGGGAACTCCTTTGTCAGTATATGTATGTCTACATTGTATTTTGGACATCAGTGTTGAGCCCTTTAGCAAAAACAGACAGTCTACGTGTCTAGGCTTATAGAGGCAAGCTTTTAGAGGTGAAGTTCATGGCATCCTGGGAAGGAAAACTTGGCCAAAGGCAACACTGTCCCACCCGTGCTTGCCCATGGTTGGGGTCAGACAGGTAGGTCAATTCTCCTGGAAAGTTATGGAGGGGCAAATCCAGTCTGTGAACAGCCTGAGAAGTGCCTAGCTGCAGGCATCTGCTCTTCCTGGGGCAACGTAAGCCATCTGTCCCCTGCAGCCACCAGACTCGTCCTTTGAGGAATGACTCTGAGGGATGAGAGGCAAGTTGGACACTTTGATCTCTTCACACTTAGATCTCCTTTACTGGCAGACCTGGATGACATATGTCAATGACAGACCGAAAGTTACCCCTATTTCTGCTATTCCTCTGATGTTAATTTAGAAGCAGCTCCATGTGAAAAGCTATCATCACAAGTCCTCCCCTCACCAATTTATATTTCTTCTCCTGGAAGTTTCTCAGTGTTGCTCCCAGGAAGGGGGAATAAGGGTAGCCAGGAAGTGAGAGAGTTTTTCAGATATTTGTAAGCGGTTTTTATAAGGTTTGGTGAAAAAACAGTGACTCTGATTAGAGGACTGACAAGATTATGGTTGTTCATTTGTCAAGGGAAATGAGAGCCTTTGGGGGGCTTAATAGGCATTAGAGATTCTCATGTCAGGGGACACGTCCACTGCTCCTTATAAGAGGTTGTGATATTGTAGTTGTGTTGCAGTGGTAATGTGTAATAATGTTGCTATTTAGACAGTGACCAACTTTGGTTGTTTGATTTGAGGTAATGAGGCTAAAAGATTCTAAAATAATGGAATTGCTTAAAAAATCAAAAGGAAAAAAAAAGATCCTACCTAGTTCTCAGTATTTTCAGGTTCTACCTTTAATATCATAATAATAATTTCTACCTTTAATATCATAGAATCATGTAATCATTTAGCTTGGAAAACAGGCTTAAAATCACCAACTCCAATCATTAACCCAACAAAGCTGAGTCTACCATTTAACCATGTCCCTAGTGCCACATCTACACATCTTTTAAATACCTCCGGGGATGATGAGTCAACCAGTTCCCTGAGCAGCCTATTCCAAGGCTTGACAACCCTTTCAGTGAAGAAATTTTTTCTGGTAGCCAAACTAAACCCACTCTGGTGCACCTCGAAGCCATTTCCTCTTGTCCTGTTGCTTGTTATTTAGGACAAGAGACCAACTCCCACCTCCTTACAACCTCCTCTGTAGAGAGTGATAAGGTTTCTCCTTTTCTCCAACTTAAACAACTGCAGCTCCCTCAGCTACTGCTCATAGGACTTGTGCTCCAGACCTTTTAACCAGCTCCGTGCCCATCTCTGGACACGCTTCAGCTCCTCAATGTCTTTCTTTTAGAGAGTGGCCCAGAGCTGAATGCAGCACTAGAGGTTAAAATTTTTTCATTACATCCAAAGTCCTTTGCTGCATTGGAAGGTTAGGTAAGAAGACCAAGAAGACCATGGGAATCTTGTTGGCTTTAAATTCAAAGATGTTTTTTCAAATTATTTTAAAATTATTTTCCAAATGATTTGTCAGTGGTCAGATTTTACTGTATTTTTATTTAGAAAACATGCAAACACTAAATATGTGCCCCTCCCCTTCCCAAATTTCATTATTTTTGTTTGCTTGGACATTTTTTTGACGTTTTTCATTCTCTTTACATAACAACAGGAAAACGTACCTAAGTCGTGCTGGCAATCACAAAATCTGAGTGTGCATTAGACACCTCAAAGTGTTCATTTATGTATGGACAGACAATGTATGGTTGTACAGAACCTGTGTGACATCAGAGGAGTTTAGTCAAAAGTCCCTGATGAACTCAGTAAGCTGTTTAAGTGGCAACACTGTATAAGCTAGTAAGCTGACTGTATTGTAGGCTATAAGGATTTTCTTGGTGCTTCATTGTTTGAACTACACCCCACAAACAGGGAAGCAAGAAAGAAAAGAAATCATTAAAGAAAAAAAATCATTAAAACAATCTATTGTATGCATTTTATCACGAGTGGGTTTGTTGTTTTTTTTTCCTTATGGCTGAGTTGAATTTTGTATAATTAAAAAGAAAAAACCAAAACAACCAAAAAAATCCCCAGCAACAAAAAAATTTTTACAGGAATGTGACAAATTTAGCATAAATTTTTCATACATCTGTTTAGAAAAAACCCACCACTTACATTGTAGTTTGCACAGCCAATTTCTTTTTGATGACACAGTTGCCTGTTATCTGGTGATCATTCTGCTCATTTAGATAATCATACAACTTTCCTATCAGACCATCATAACTTCCATAACACAAGGTAGTTCATAATCTTAGACTTGCTGAATTCTTAGTCAATGTTGTTTTAATAGATTTTTTAGTAAAAATATAAAAAACTTTATAATTAAATATTTTCAAGTCAATAAAAGAGGAAAGAGCAATAACCAAAACCTAAAGATGCAGAAGCTATGAGCAAATCAGGTGCATTTTTTCATTATTTCTCTGACTGGTTAAGAACCTTCTGAAAAAGACAGATAAAATTTCTACTGCCGCCAAAACTTCAGGCATGGATTCATTTTTTTTTGTGATGAACCTACACCGCGTCCTGCAAAGTGTGGAGCACTTGCTCCCAAGGTGGCTAATGAGTTGAGCTGTCACTCAATTCTGTGCAGAAGCTACTTGAGCACCTTGCAAACCTAATCTTGAGGGAAGGGCATAGTTGAAGAAAAGGGGGAAAAGTAGGCAAAGAATGAACAGAAAAGCTAGAAATATCTTTTTTTCCCCCAGAATATCTTTTTTTCTTTCATTTTTCTGCCATGGCCCTGGGCAGCTCCCTTTCAAGAAGTCCCTGGCAGGCGTGCAGGGGAAGGTGCCAGTGTAGTGGTGGCTCAGACAGTCTGTGAGTCTTTCTCTTTCTCTCTCTCTTCCCTGCCAGCCAGAGGTGTGCTCCAAGATGGAGGGAGATCTGCTTCTGCCCCAGCAACCAGGAATACCAGTGCTCACTCCTTCCCACTCACCCCCTGCCCAGCTGTGGTGAGGGGTTTGTTCTTAAAGGAACAGTTTCTCCAAAACAACGTTGGAAAAAGGGAATAAAATACAAACCCTACTTTAACCATGACAGAAGCACATGCCTTATCCTTGTAAACTGAAAATTTAGAGAAATGTTATGTGATAGCCTCAATGCACAACTTTTAGCTTACCCAGTTAATTAATTCTCCTCAGAATATGCTAGAGTGTCTCTAATTGCCATTTAAATGTAGTCTTTTATGTACTCATTTAGAATGATTAGATTCAAAGTAATTTTGCTGTTACGGTATAGTGACATTGGGTATTCTTTGATTTGTAGGATATGTTCTTCAATCTGATTACCTTGTCCTTGTGTATAAATTAGCCAGGAAAATAGCAGAGTACTTTTTTGTGTCTATGTTTCTTTGTAACTAGAGAAGTTAAAAAGGCACATGTAATGACATGCTCAGTTTTGAGGTTTTGTTTAGTTTTTTAAGAAGATTTGTAGAGAGGCAAAGCTTTCACTTCATTCACTGGAAAAATCAGAACAAGTTACTATTACTTAGCAAGCATTCTCTTTCTGGATCCCTATTTGTGTGACCAGTAGTATGTGAACACCTCTCAAAAGACATTAGCAGCATTTTGGACAACAAGGGCATAGTAGGCTTGGGAAATGAATATGAAGTCTGAGAGATTCCTGACAGGCAACAACAAACATTCAGTGGATGATGGTATGCAGCCATGGGACAACCCTGTTTAGATATGTCATTCACACTATAGCTGAGGCACTGTTAAGGGTCTTGAGTTTACTCTGGCTAAACCATACAACATAATTCCTTGGCTGAAACATGAATAATCTTTAGGTGCCATCACAGTTTAAAAATCAAGCTAAAATAAACTTCTTTTTAAGTTAAACATTTAGCACTGCATAGTAGTTAGACAAATAAAATACTACAGACTAAGCTCCTTATAAAACAATATATATTAGGTGCCAGAGAAGGCATAACAGATGCCATCTTTCACTATAAAAATAATTTAGAGTTTCAAACATAGTCACGACTTGAACATACACAAATTATTGGAAAAGAGGATCAGAGGTTATAAAGTCTCTTTTTGTTACTGGATTTCTTATGTCTAATATTTCACATTGAAATCCACAGTTGGGAAGTGTTTTCTAATGGTCTGCTTTCAGTTTATCTAAACTTTCTAGTGACTTTGGCTAAAAAGTGCCTGTGGCTGATATTGTGATCTACCAGCCAAGTATCTCTTAAGACAACAATGCCCCCCAAACGATTTTCAAAATTTTAATTTTGATACTGTGAAAGATTAAGCCTTTTGTATTTCTGATGTCTCCCATGCCAAATTGTCATGTGTTTGTAGCAGGTCAATACAGAATGGGGTTGACAAATTTTATTATAATCACTACCCCATGTTGCTTTTATCCTCCTTGCCGGCTGCTCATTTTGGTTGTGAAAAACCCTAATATATCAGTGACAGGAGGTCTGGATTTGTGGCCGACTGTTATAATTACTCCCACTGAGGCACTGTCAATAGGATTAAAATAAAGATTCTAGACCTGTCCATCGTAGATGAGGTCAGCAACACTAGCAGTGGGAGTACTGTTTCTGCAAGCTGTGCTTTTAGTCCCGAGTTATGGAACCACAGACAATAATATGAAGCAAGTATCTGAAAGCTCTAGTGGAGAAAGACTATCTCTTTTTTCTGCATTAGCTAAAATATCCGTCGGTAATAAATAATCTAACAGCATCCATCTATGTCCTGACCGTACATATGTGTATGTTAATTTTCAAATGTATCAGACCCCCAGAGAGTTTCAATTACAGAACAATCCATTTTGCATTTTATAATTAATAAGGTCTTTGCAGCTGCATAACTTCATCCAGGAAACATCTGCACACACTTTTTGTGTATACGTAATTTCTGTGAAAAGAGGGTTAGCTGAATTGTCTTTAATTTTCTCAGGCTTGGGGAGGGTAAAAGGGTAGGGAGTTGATAACAAATCACAAGAATGGAAAGTTATGTTCTCACAGATATAAAACAAATTCTAGCCAGTGCTTGTAGGGAAAAGTTCAATGTATAGGATCACTTTTATACAGTCAATTTATTCAAGTAAAGAGAAGGGAGGAACCCAGGGGAAAACATGAGCTCTCCCAGGATGGGTAGTCAATTTACAATGGTGCTCGGTGGGATCAACCTGGTACACCAAGTTCATAAGTAATACTAGTGTCATTGAAACTGTGATTACTCCTTTGACATTGGCTTTGAAAAAGTATTGTATTTTAAATGTTAGTTTCGTCTCCTTAAGTTTACATGAAATTGTGTCACATACACCACTAAGACTTACTAGTGATGGCAAACTCAGGGAAGGACAAACAAATCAGAATAAACAGACAAACTCTCTAGTTCTGCTAGCACAGTATTTTTCTCCTTTTTCTTGAGTCTACTTTTTATAACGGGATCAAACAGTAATTAGTGCAGTCACCTCTTTGTGACTCATTACATTTCATTATTTTCGTATAAAGTCAAAAATTATTATCAAAACCCATGTTCAATCAGGTGTCTAATATGCTGAAACAATTGTGTGCCCTGTAAGTCTTAAGCTGATATGCCACCTGGGAAACCTTGTACTTCTACAAATAGAGATTTTTATTTTTTTTTTTTAATTTGTATTATTGTGGTAGCAAAACATTTTCTTGATTAATGCATCACTGCCCTATAACTGTTTATTCTTTCTCCGTTGGTTATGTAAACATCACTTGTTACATATGTCACTCATAGCCCTCACCATATTTCCATCATCACTCCCTATTTAAGTTCCCTAGCTCTTCTAGGTGCAAAAGGAGTCTCATAGTGTTTATAGTGACATAAAAATGAACAGTACTTACCATGTCCCATTTTTCCTGTCCCACAAGTGGGACTCCAGACTGCTGTTTGTTGCTCTCTACATCTGCCTTCATTCTCTCCTCCAGAGGTTCTTTGAATTTTTTTTTATAAATATGACAATAAAAACATACATTATTTGATCTCTACCAGGCCACTAAAGCATGGGATGAGCTCACAGCAGAGGAGCTGCTATTTTTCTCCATAAGCTGCAGTCAGCAGCTTGTGTCTTCTTGTGCCACAAGTGTGTGTTAATTCCTCAGTATTTACTTTTGGCTTTGCAAATTCCATTATTTACAGTATTTGTATAGACCCTTAAAGGATACCAGACATACTGGCTAAAAATGTTTGTGAATGCACAGACTGCAGTGGCATATGCTAGACATGTACTCAAGTGGGTACCGTGCACTGATGCTGCAGCTGCCCAGCCATGTGCCAGGCTCTATTGTCACCCACACGTCCTTGTTACGGCTGAGTGCTACTGGATGTACAAGAAGAAAGCAACTTAGTCCAAGCCAAGAAGGACTGCTAGTATGATCTTCACCAGGGTCTTTCATGGCATACAGTCAGGGTAGTGTACCACTTTATTTAGGGCTTCCAGGCAAGAAAGTTTAATTATGAAACGGCAATGCCCTGCTCAGTTTCAACCTGCAGCTCCATGGCATAAGGAAGCTCTCTCATCCGAGAGAGTTTGTTTGTATGATCTTTGTATTTCACAGTGGAACTCTGCCAGCTTCCCAACGAGAGAAATCTCTTTGCTTTGCAGAGGATGTGGGAAGATTTGCTCTGAGGAGCAACCATGGCTATTGCAGAAAAGTGAACAAATCCAAGGTGCTGGTCAGCCCTGAGAGGGTCACTAATGGACAGTCCCTAATGATTGTAAGGCTAAGATATTAAGCAAAGAATTGTGCCTTGGCTGAAGCAAAACTTTCTCCATTATTTATTGATTTTGTAGTATATGGGGAAAGAATTAAAAACTAATTCTTGTGTTGTTTGAAGGCTACTTGAGGTCAGGCTGTAGGTGCTGTTCTGTCTTTGTGCTGTCAGACTTTGGAGCAGCTGTTTGAACAAAATGGGAGCTTTATCTAGGAAGAGCTGTTCTTTTAAATTAGCAGCTGTAAATGACACAAGACATTGAATGGAAGGAAATCGTATTTTGTGCTGGCTTTCTTCCCTTTCTCCCCACTCCTGCCTTGTCCTTTCCAGTACCCTAGAAGTCCTTCAGTTGCGAAACTACTCCTGGATCTTAACTTGCCTGAGGAACATCAAATGAGTTCACATTTTACTCAGATCAACAATAATGAGGATTAGAGCTACAACATCAGTGTGCTGCCTCACCAGTTATACCCTCCTGTGTATCTTCTATCATTGCTTGAGTTCTGCGCCTTGATTTACAATATAACCTCCTTTTATAGGAAAGGAGTGCTGCACTAATGAAGGAGAATATTAAAATGTATGTGATCAAATGTCATTTGAGTTGCCTCAAGCTTTGCCATGAGATACTTTTGTGGAACAGTACCTCTTTTTATACCTTTAGATTTGAATTTACAGAGCTCTGTTTGATGTTTGGCTAATATGTGTGGTTTTGTTTTTGTTTTTTACAAGTGGCATTTTTTAATATCTCTTATGGAGGTAGTAGCAGTGGGGATTTTATGCCACCTGTCCCTGTAATCTTAAAAATATTACATGAAGAACTAAATTGGATCAAAATATGTGGAATTAAAATAGTGTAGAATGAAACAATATTTAGAAATTACTTGTAATATAAAAAAATACTCTATGGCAATTTGGAAAGATAGGACAAAAAGGAGGGGGGGAAAAAAGAGTCAAACCAATATTTTTGACTGATTCATTTCCATCTGTGATCTGTATAGCTCACTGTCGAGTTCTCACACCTTCATAAGTGGTCTGTGCAATGCTGTCTTGGTAGAGTTTTCAGTTGTAAATTTCTTTGCAAGGACAAAAACAGATAAGGATGGGTAGGTCCTCAATTTTCGAGCAATAGAAGAATTCCACTGCTAGGCTGAAAAATCCATTTTTTTGTGATAAATTTAGTTTTATGAAGATAGATAGGGGAATAATTTAGTTGTATTCCTCCAGTTAGTACTTTTAATTGTAGTGTATAGTCCTGTGTAACCTCCTTTCTAAAGAACTCTGAAGTTTTTAAAAAATCCTTTTTAAAAGTGCTATTTTCATACTGTTAAAAATTTCAGTGCTGGAATGCTCTGCCCTTTATATCTCAGGGATTTATAAGTTGAAGGAATGGTTATTAAATGTTGTCACAAGCCTCTTAGTGGACAAAAAGCTAATGGAATGGTAGCATGGTATGAATGCCTGAAACTGCTGCCTGTGGTAAGCTGTGCAGAAGAATAATTGGCTTTCGGTCATGTAAACTAGTCACAGATATTCACATCCTTTGAACTCTAGTAAGAAATGCACACTTACTTTAAATAGTGAGTGACTAAGCATATAAATGTCTTGATCAAGTCATCAGAAAAAAAACCCAAAACCCGAAAAGGAGTTTTCTGTTTACGTTTTGTTATTTCTGTCTGAAATCTCTTAGTCTCTGCATCTTTGCTGTGTAATGTTCCCTGCTGAGAAGGACAGACTGGAAAAACAGTAGGGATCTTTGCCTTTTAAGTTGCTCTTTGCTTTGCAGAGGACTATGTGTTGGAAGATCCTGTGTATTTGTCCAGTGTTTTGTTTGGTATGGGAGGAACATGACTATTTAAGAAAGGCAGGAAACTGTTTTTGGTAATTTTAGCTACATTTCAATTGCAAGTACTGAAAAAGCTGACAGAAGTTTAAATATGTCTTAGGTACATGCATTCAAATCAGTTCAGCTTTTGTGCTCTTTTGTCAGGAAATTCTGAAACAATATTGAATAAAGGTGTAAAAAGAGTTGAATTTGCTGGAACTATGAATTCATGGGTCATGTTTATCTGAAGTGCTTCTCCAAAATTTTTTTTGTCTTCTTTTGTAAATAGCATATATAATAGCTACTGTCCTGGAATCAAACTACAGCATATTTTGCAAGAAGGATTAGATTTTCTTCTAATGCAAACTTGTACCCCTTTGTCAAAGTCAAAGGATACAAGCTTTGCATGCTAAATTGCTCTGCCAGGTAATTTCGCTTCCATCCACTGTTTTTTTTTTTCAGCACAACAAACTCTAAAAATTATGGCAATTTATGTCCTTCAAGCATATTTTTCTTTAAAAAGAGTAATAGATAGAGTAATAGAGAGCCAGTATTTCCTATTGGTTTATACTGGTGTGATACACTACTGATTTACATAATTCATCAACTTAAATCTACTGTTATCTTGAGTATTGCTTCCTTTTTTTTTTTTTTTGGTTACATAAAATTAATCAGGTTAATAGTAATCATATTGCTGTAGCTACACTATGGGTCCAGTCCAAAGGCTATGAAAGTCAAAGGTTCTCCTCATTGACTTAGTGAGATTTGGATGAAGCTCATTGTTTTCATGCTCTTTCCATCACTGCAGTACCAGACAACTGAAATAACTGTTCCAAATATCAGTGTCTTTTGATACTTTGCATTTCTGTTCTGAGAAAATATCCAAGCAAATATGAATATAACCAAAGTAAATTCTTTCTCTCTGAACTCAGAATGACTATTTAACTAGCTTTAATATTTTGATACCCAGTACTAAGTTTCACCCGCTGTCCCTTTTCTTTGCATACAGGTGGTGGCTTAAGAAGGTTAGACTGTCTGTTGGGGTTGGAAAAAAAAGAATAAAATAATGTGGTTGAAAAACCCTCTGCTTTATTAGAAAGTTCTGGAGGACTTTTATGTTTTGTTTTGCATGTTGACAGTATTCGTAAGTTTTTCCGTAACCTCAGTGCTGAAATTCAGTCTTAACCTGTTTCCAGTTTTAGAGTTGTCTGATCCCCACTTCCCTCTCACAGTTTATACATGCTTAAGCATGTATCATGGTATCATGGTAGGTGTGTTTTATGGATGTTTCTGCCTTTGGAATTGCAAGAAGTATTTCTGAACATCAGTGTTAGAACATAACACAATTTTTTACTTTCATAGGTTCACAGCAGGCTTCATCATCCTCATGGCTAGGCTTCATGAATGAAGATTTGGGGAGGGCTCTACCCACATTTGCTACAAGCACACTGGTGGCTAAATAGGCCAATACGAGATAGGCACGTCCAGGTGCAAAAGGCACAGCAGAAAGACTCCTTAGGTGGTATATTCTGCAAGGCACGATTCTTTCTGCATTGTCTTTTCTCTTCGAGAGTGATCCTGCGTGTGTTCTCAAAGGCATCAGCAGTGTTATAGATGGTGTGTCTCCAGACCTCTCGATTGGAGGCCAGAGTAGACCAGTTATGTTGATCAATATGGCCAAGGCTGAGATGTTGTTTCAGGGAGTCCTTGTATCTTCTCTTCGGGGCTCCTCTCATGCGGCAGCCGGTGGCAAGTTCACCATAAAGCACGATCTTAGGGAGGCGGTGGTCCTTCATCCTTGAGACGTGCCCTGCCAAACACAGCTGTGTTCTCAGCAGCATGGCCTCAATACTTGTTGGTCCTCATGGAGTGAGATGATCATTTTAAGGAACTTGGGGGGACAATCTAAGCGTTTCAAAATCTGCCATAGACCTTGAAGGCCTTGAAGGCCTTACCCAGCAGGCTTACCAAAGTAAGAAATCGTCTTATATGGATATTTCCAATTATCTACCTTTTATCTACTTCTTGAAAGTTTCAGTAAATTAATTTCAACCTACTTGTGTGTTTCTGTGAAACTGGAAAAACCTATTGTGCACTTTACGCTGTCTGCTCTCCTCTTTCTCTTTTTTTCCTACCAGAGTCATCTTTCCAACAAGTGTCACACCTCATTCTTTTCCTAAGAATCATGGTTTGCTGGTGGGTTACAGCTTATTTGGGTTTCTCAGATCAGGGAAGAAAAAATTTTGCTCCATTAATTCCAAAACAACTAGCTCAGATACCAGAAATGCTTCAGTGGCCTTAGATCAGATCTCAAGACTGAGTTTCCCTTGTTTAGGCCTATTGCAGGCATCCAGGTGTTTCATACCATTGTTGTATTCTTCTTTGGTGAAAAACAGGTGCTTGCTGTATTTATGCAGCCCTCTGTTTCGAAATATTGTACTGCCAGTTGTTGAGGTATATGTAGTGTATACTTGAACTCATAAAAATGCCACAAAATCATTAACAGCATCATCTGAAGAAAAAGAAATTGTTAGCATAATGTCTTGCTTGAGCCAACATAACAGAATGGGCAGTATAGATGTTTACAGGAATGTGTACCTCATGTAACAGAAGCAAAAAAAGCTCAGAATAGAAGTCCATGCAAATCTAAACCTTAATTTGTTTTGTTCTGCCTTAGCTTGTGGCCGTGGGTTCTACAAATCCTCCTCACAAGATCTGCAGTGCTCCCGCTGCCCTACTCACAGCTTCTCTGACAAGGAAGGATCCTCAAGATGCGACTGTGAAGATAGCTATTATAGAGCACCTTCTGATCCACCATATGTCGCATGCACAAGTGAGTGAGTCATGAATTTAATAGTAAGGGACTTGCTTAACCAACCAGGTGCAGCCACTTGCAGCAAGTAGTTTTGTCTGGCGTTTCCTGTGTTTGAAAAGTACCTTTGCAACAGTAAATAAAATTGAAAAGCAGAGGGAAAAAGAGTTGACAGCGAATATGGAATCAAAATAAATATAATTTTCATGTTTGCTTGATATAGCATTGGAAAACACTGCATGTTGTGTGAGTAACTCATTGTAGTAGGTAGAATACAGGCACAGTTTTCCCATAGCCATAAAATTCTTGTAGACAGTGTGCTTTATGTGATACAATACCAAAATTAGTAATGTGAAAAATGAAAAGTAACCTGTGTGGATCTGTGCTTTGATCAAACTGTAGTTGGATCTGACTTAACTTTCTAACTGCAAATAGACTGGCCTATGCAGATTGGTGTTTTAAATAGTGGAAGTTTCCTAAATCCAAAACAGCACCAAATATCTCTGTAAATCATATCAGAGCTGATAACAAAGGACTAGATGCAGCTTGTGCAGTATGTTTAGAAGAGATGAACAAATCCCATATTTGGGAAAACTATAAAATAGAACCTTCAATGTACGTTAACCATTCCTTTTAATTGCACAGAGGAGAAACAGCTAAAGTCAGTTGCAGTAAATATACAGACAATTGTTGTTCTGATGCCTTAATGGAAAATAAATAAAGCGCTCACCAAATAAATTCAAGGAAGCTTTTATGCAGCTTGTAATAAAAATAATGAAATGTTTATGTGGAGAAAAATGCTTCAACTGTTTTCTGTCTCAGTAATTAAAATACTGGCTACATGTCCCACTCTGGTTTTGTGTAATTACTCTACACTTTTTTTGTGTATAATGTAGGACCTCCATCTGCACCACAGAACCTAATTTTCAATATCAACCAGACTACCGTGAGTTTGGAGTGGAGTCCTCCTGCTGACAACGGGGGAAGAAGTGATGTGACCTACCGCATTTTGTGCAAGAGGTGCAGCTGGGAGCAGGGCGAGTGTGTTCCCTGTGGGAGTAACATTGGATATATGCCCCAGCAAACTGGATTAGTAGATAACTATGTCACTGTCATGGACTTGCTAGCTCATGCTAACTACACGTTTGAAGTTGAAGCTGTGAATGGGGTTTCTGACTTGAGTCGTTCCCAGAGGCTTTTTGCAGCTGTCAGTATTACCACCGGCCAGGCAGGTAAGTTTTCATCACTTATGAATCTCAACACTGTGAGATCGAGAGAAATTTGGAACATGCCAACTAGAGATGCAGTAAATCAGGAACATGTTTGGTGTGTTCTGGCTCATTAATCTTTTCACCTTGCCAACTAGTTAATTTGAGCTTATACTATTTCATGATAACCCATCCTGATTCTTGGCCTCAGGATTGCTTTCAGAAAGCATTGATGACAAGACTTAAAGACACAACCTTTGTTATTAGATAGAATTTCTTAAGTCTGCAACTTTCTTTTTTTCTGCTTATTTCATTGTAGGTCATTCCCTAGTATTTGAAGATAAAAAAAGTAGATGTGACAGTCCTATGCAGTCTTCTTTCTTAATTTTTTAAATATGTGTGGGAGTCCTAGGTCACTGGAAGATGATTTGGATATCTGATGGTGTTTTCAGTGTTAATGTTTTCCCTTCAGGATAATGTTTCTGATTTATCTTATATTTCCAGATATTTGATTATGAGATGCAGTGAGAATGTGATGATTATTCTCTGTTTCTTCTATTTATCATAATCTGACAGGTGAAATGTCAGGGAAAATAAAATCAAACTAGCATATCACCCCAGGGGGAAAAAGGGCTTTCGTTGTCTGCAGCTGAATGAAAAAAATGTGATTTAGATTTCTGAACTGATGAGTTGCTTGTTGATAAAATTATAGGCAATAGTGTGCTGTGGGCTTTAAGAGGGGATAGTAAAACTAACCTTTTATACTTTGAACAAAAGATCTTAAACCGAACATTATTTGCGAGATCTGGCTTCTGAAGAAATGCCTTAAAAGAAAATATGAAGTGAATAAGTGATGTGATGCTTCCTGTAAGAACAGCTAACTAGTGTTTTAAAGGATACTTCATACTTACATCTTGGAGGAAATTTCAGTGACTGTGATCATGGAATTTTTTTTTAGTGCAGTAGAAATGATCCCCTACAGTAATACTGTGAAATAAGAAAAAAAACTTGCTATACAGAGTCAAACAGGAAAAACTGTAGTTATTTTGTACTTTGAAGATGGTCATCTCAAAAAAAAATAAAAAAGGACAAGAAATTGAGTTCAAAACCTTCCCTCCTTCTCCCCAAAACTAGGACAGTTTATATGGTTGTTAAAGTTAGGCTGGAATATTTATGGGATATTTAATCTCCCCATAGTGCTTTCCTGGATTCCAAATGCACATTTTATATTATTTTGGAACCATCTCTGTGACTGAAAGGATTGGTCTCTGTACTCATTCAGTTCTTGAAGTTTATGATGAGATTCTGAGCACTGAAAATTTACCCTGAAACTATTTTTGCACCACAGATTATATTATTTTGACACCTTGATTTTTCATCTTTAAAATAATTCTCTATAATTCTTCAAACATGGGCAGGTGGACAGTGTACTGCTCTCTGTAGATGACTGTACAGAACTACCACATGAGGAAGAGGATTTGGACTTTTTTCTATTTAGCTGAATCAAATCAGCTTTACTTTATGTGCTTTGATGGTTCAGTGGCACACAGAGTAAAGGAAGAAACAGTGCAATTTAGTGGCTACTGTCACATCTCATGAAGATGCAAAAGCCTTAATCACAGCTTTGTTGTGTTTTCCCCAAGATTATAGTTCATTATGTTGTGTTCTCATAGTCATAGATTTACAGGAGTTTTATTAGGTCAGAAGATATAATATGGTTATCCTGTGCTATGGTATAAGTAACACAAGCTGTCTGATTTTATGAAATGATCCTCGCACCAAGCCCAGAGATGTTAGTGAAGCTATAGCTTCTGTATATATTAGAGACAACATCTAGGCTTTACCTAAAGATTTCAAGTAATGGAAAGATCCTTCAACCTCCTAGATAAGTTTTGTAAGAGCATGCAGCAGGAAGCAGGATACCTGACTCTATTCCTTCCCTGCTCTCCAGTTTACTGTGGGATTATGCACAGGCAAGCGTTTCCCAGGATTTGACACTGTCATTGTTGAGAGACAGGGTACTCATACAACTGAAGCTTTGTCTGTTTAGCACTTCTGAATATCAGGATTTAAAGGCTTCCAATTGGGCATCTAAAAAGAATATACATAGGAGACAGATTTTGGAAAAAAAATGGCTTTAAGCTCTTTTTGTTACAGCAGTTTTCTGTCTGTAAAATGAAGGTAACCCTCACTTCTCCTTTCCAAGGTCTTCAAGATTTTCTGATTCTAAGTGCTGCATAAATGCAGCTTGTTTTTTTTTTTTTTTTACTGAATTACAAAATTTGCATTGTAGAAAATACAGGCTTTCAGAACAAATACATTTACAAAAGGAAAGACCTCTTTTACATTATTTTTGCAACAGCATGTTTTGGATCCTAATACTGATTTCTTTGGTTTCTCAAGGAGGAAAATATTTTAGGTGGAACAGATTGATGACTATAATTGAACAGAAAGAGACTGGTTGCTCAAAGGAGACTGTTATGCTTCTGTGCTCCTATTTTATTTTACCATGGAGAGAAAGAAAGTGTTGGATTTATTTATAGCCAAGTAAACTAGGATTCATGCAGCTCTCATTTGTTACTGTGTGACTATTCTATACTTTTGGCAAAATTGACTTTTTCTATGCCCATATTGCTTTTTATGTGTGTAAATGTGTCTAACTAAACCTTCCTCACATGTTATTATGCTAGCACAATAGGTGGCTATATATAATTACTAGGTTCACCAGTTGCACAGAGGATTGCAATGAGATTTTTCCTTTGTAGTTTTGGTTTAATTGAATTTCTCCTTTGTGGCTATAGTCACAGAATTCAAATCATTGTGTAATGATAACAGGATATTATTGATAAAAGAATGGGAATATGGAATATATTCAATGTTTCTTCACCCACATATAACAAGCTTTTATGAGACAAAGAGAGCATGTCACATAAAAGGACCAGGTGGTGAATAAAAACCTATTTATATTTGTGGAAATAACACAATAAAATGACTGCAAGTGGGTAAGCATCATTTCACATTGCTTATATATATATATGACACATTGCTATTCATTCCTTGTTTTGCTATTCATTCCTTGTTTTCAAAAGACTTTATGACTAGGCTATCAGTTGTCTGGCATATTTTTATGCTTCAGCCAAGAACCATCAGGCTTTTGGTTTTGCTTTGTTTTGGTTTGGTTTTGTTTTGGTTTTTTTTAACACTATGAAGTACAGTAAGTCCCTCAGGAGTAAACCATCTTGTTTCGTATCTTGCCTATCCAGCATCATATAAAGAATACAGGATGTCATCCCAGGATTGCAAAGCCGATCTATGTGAATCCCTGCATCCTTGTAGGATTCAGATTTAAATGTGACTAAGCTTCAGTTACAGTAAATGAATGTACCAAAGAGCTGCACCTGGAGAACAGCTGACAAGCCCTACCTTTGCAAGCTTACTGAATGTTTGTTTACCAAAGATAAAATTTACCACTTCCCTAATAAGAAAGTCACCTTTTGGTTGTACTGGTAGTTCCCTTTGAACCATCAAATACCTTTCCAAATTTTAATTTTTTTCTATACAACACTCAAAAGGTGAATGGAAATTGGATAGGTTTCACAGCAGGTGAATATTTGTCATATTTTGAGATTTATACATTTTCAAATATTTTACAAAATATGTTTCAATAACAATTTTATAATTTTTCTGTTGACACTTTTGCAAAGATAGTGTGTTTTTAAAACTATATTTCTGCATCCTTCCTCTGGAATTTATCTGAATGGGCAATGGACTAATCTCTGGTAAAGGGTGATATACACCCAACCTACCCTGACTTTGATAAAAATTAAGATATTTTGGACAAATCCCAACATTTATCAGGATTTGAGGAAATTTAAGTATGTGTCCTGAGCCAGTTTTAGTTGGTTTTATAGTTGTTGGGAAAAAAAAATCATATCTAAGGGAACACTCATAATGTCTTATTACTGTAACCAAACATAGCAAACAGAAGTTAAAATGTAATGCCAATAACTGCTCCTAAACATACTCTCTGCTCTTGTGCAGGGAGCACTTGGTAATGCTTGCTGCTTCTTCACAGCAAGAGAAAGTTGCTCCACAGCACTCTTAGGTCATACTGTGCCTTCAGATGCACTTAATGCTGACAACTTGAAGTGGTCAAAAAACCCTGATTCAGTTCCATAATCAAGGCTTACTCTTGAAAAGCATTCTCTTTTAGTAACGATTTATATATGTTAATTTGCTATTCTATTTTTACATCCGAGAGTTCAATTTTCAGACCATTTCCTACAAAAAACAGATCCCAAAATTCACAGTTCAAAAAAGGAAACTGATATTTTCAAAATGGCATTATCCCAGCAACTTGAACTGAGAAGACATTACGTGCTATAAAATTATGACTATTAGCATATCGATTTACATGACAAGAAGTGTTTGAATGCAAAAATGTAAATCTGTGAGGTGGGTTCTACCTTTCTTAGGTAATTCTGTAGTCTTTCTAAACAGGGGAGATACTTTGCTTTCTCCCACATGCTACATTCTCCTTTCATTCTTGCTGCTCATAATTTTTCTCTTGTTTCTTTTTGCTTTTTTCTCCAGCTCTCAATTATCCCTGCTCATTTTTTAAAGTCCCCTTTTTCATAGACTCTGCACTATTGACATCTATTTGTTTCCTGTTCCCTGTCAGTCTCACTTAAACCTGACTTTTCTTCAGCAGTGAACTGTCCCCCAGCAGAGGCAGCAATCAAGAAGATTGATGCCTGCAGCTTTCCCAGTCTCTATGACCTCAGCATTCTAGTCCTATTCTCACTTCTTTCCTTTCCCCAAGCCATTTTGGCTTCTTCCCATGTTGCCACGAAATTGTTTTAATCTACCTTCATCTACATCTTCCATCTAATGTTCACCTCTAGTGAGGTGACATGACAGCTTATTGCAAATAATTTCAATGGTCAGCTTAACATTTCTTCTATGTTTTCCCATTTCAATGGACTTCCTTTAGCTATAGGTTTCATTTGATATTTCCTGCTAGTGACTTTACTTTTTGATCTATGATTCATCTTCTAACCTCCAAATGTAGATCTGTTTTCCCACACTGATATGGCTACATCATCTCTCTCTCTCTCTAATATATATATGTTATAAGCGATGCTTCATGTAAAAAGAACTTAGATTATAAAAATAATGTTTTTCTTTTACCAAATGCATTCCACCTGTTGAGCTGGGGGAATTATTTTATGAAAAGTCACGTTTTAAAACTAGTATTCACTAAACACTTTCATTAAACTGTGGTTTTTACAAATATGTATATGATGATGATTGTATTTTGGGTTACCTTCTTGCTTATTTTGTTTAATGGGAGCTATATGGATGCCTGTGTTTATTCCTAATGATATTTATGATATACTTTAATATATTTTAATATTTTAAAACTTTTTCCTAAACCAGTTGGCAGACAAGATAGCTCTATAACTGTTCTGAACTCCATGGCGACCAACTAAAAAGGGAAAAATTGGAGTAGAAATTAGTTACATATGATAGTTATTATTATTCTACTTTTTTAGATGTCTTCTCAGTACATTAAAAAAATGGATTGCATTTTTTCTGTGCAGTTAAGACTGCCTATTGATCTGCAATCACATTACCCTGAACTAATATCACAGATATTTTTACAGGAGGCGATAACTGAATTTATGCCTGAATTAAACTGATGGATAAAAACTTGATAAGAATTCCAGTCTCTGTATAGCAAATACCATCAGATCAAGGAAAACAGTTTGTTCATTCACTGATTGTATCAGGTCATATTTAATGTTGTGAAATCCACAAGGTTATAGAGATACTGCAGAATTGCTAGGCTGCAGCATATTTGTAAGATTATTAGATGTTAGATTTTTCTTTAGGATTTTCACAAAGAAGGAAACATCTATATAGGATATAATATGGTATGTCATATATATATTTTTAACAATTCTGATAACATTTTATATACATATACACAAAGAAATTGAAATTACTAGCAACATGTTTTATATGAAAACTTACCACAGAATAGCTAATTGATATTAATTCCTTTTTTTTCTAATATTTAGTTCTGTTTGTTCCAATGTTTTTCACTGAAAGATAAGAGAGAAAGAAAGAAAGAAAGCAGATGTTAGATGTATTGCTTAGGGTCTGATCCTGCACCGCTGAAGTCAATGGAAGTTTTGTCATTGACTTCAATAGGAGCAGGATTTGAACCTTGTGCTCTATCAGAACATGCAGGAACAAAAGCGATGGGTGCTCTGTCATCTTGAAAGGAAACTTTAACTTTGTATCACATTTTGAGTCTGACTGTATCAGGTTTTTGCACATCAGCTTGTGGCTGAACGTAATTTGAAATTTTTTTAAAGTATACCAAAAATACTTTTTTTCCCCCTCAAATGGATATCTGAACTCTTGCCTATCCAGCTCTACCATAAAAGCTTTTTAGAAATAGATATAATAATTTTTGCTAAGAAACTTTTTTTCTAATAACAACTGTGTGAATTTTACAATATTTAGAGATAAGAAGAGTGGGAAGCTACTCTATAGGGTAACTACACGCCAAGATAAAGCTTCAGCTTCACAGAACCAAAGCTCTGAATTAGAAATGGTCCAATTAAGCTATGTATGTTAAATGTTTGGTAACAACCTGCTCAGAGAAGCATGACAGCCTCAGGGCTATTGACTTTCCTGTGCACTGAGCTATGGAAATAGCAGGTTGTGTCACCATGATCAAATGTACAGTACTCAAGCATAATTTCACCAGCTACACAATGAAAAACTATGTACTTGAGGAAGAAAATGAGTGGTATAAAGTACAATTTAGCCACATAAAGAAGGGATTGGTTTATTAATGTCACACAAAGGATTAGAAACCCCTTTTTCTTTTAAAAAACATGCACCAGATATCTCCTTAATATTTATGAGTTAAATCAATTGTGTTCATAAAAGCAGTGATGAAAAACTAATCCTGATCTTGAAAAGCAGTATGTCTGTTAATATTACACTATGACCAATCCCAGAAAGGTCTGTAAAATTAAAGAGCTCTAATTGTGACACTTGCAGGGTAGGTTTTTAGACGCTTGTAGATTTGCCTGGTTTCTTCTTTCACTTCATCCATAGTTAGATTATTTCTCATGACCACAAGTCTTTTTCAACAGAGTAGAAACTAAGTAATAGCTCTTTGAGCTTTATTAATACTTTTGGGGAACTTTATTGCATAGTTCTGTGAAGACCCAAGCAATGTCAAAGACTTTCAAGACAGCTGCAGTACAAACACAAGAAATGACTTGATACATTTATACTTGGTGATACACAGTCTAGAGTAGCTAATTAATGTGTGTGGAAAGAAAGAACAATTCCGTAGACCTTTGATTTTGGCAGCAGAACTATATCTCCAGATCTTCCTTTTTGTGCTTAGTGGGAACTGTAATATGATAACTGGATGCAAGATCTAAATAAGTGCTGAACATCGTCAGTAGGAATTCTGAACTCAATGTTGTTTGTTTCAGACCTTTTGAAGAATTCATATTGTGATTAGAACAAACAAAACCTTTTAAGTGCTCAGATGCTTTTTCAATGAGAAATGAGCATCATTGCTGAAAGGCGCTATTGCAAGTGTATAAGTGCTACCAAAAGTGAAATCCTAATTGAGGGTGTATGTAGTAAATTAAAAAAATTCTTAGACTGGAACATCTCTATATAGTGAAGCTCTTGATGACAGCTTGACATGGAGCCAACCTACAGTAATGACTCCTGTGGAAATCCTTGGAAGAGAGCAGGTAGCATATAGAGGGAAAAGTAAAGAAGTTTCTTCATTAAGTAGAATAGCGAAATGTGAAACTTCTAGGTGGGAGAGGTTGCTCACACTAGTGCCTGTTGAATAGCTGGAAGACTTTTGGTGAGTCTATCTCAGCTAGTGAGTTAGTATGCCAAAAATGCACTACAGGACCACATAAAAAATGTCTTGAACGTAGAGCTTTCTTAAAGCAAGGTTCAAGTCCACCATTTACAGATGTAGTTCACTCTCATATTTAATTGTCTAGAAAAAGATGCCATGTAGATTTGTCCAGCATTTTCTTATTTTTTTTTTATAGGTATTTTCCTTAAAAATGCTCAGTGATTATGCTGCTGCTCTTTTGGAACAGATTTTATTCAATTACTTTTATAATATTTGTTGCATGTGCCAGCAAGTCTGCTTTTTAAGAAGGAAAAACAGAGGTTTGATTAAACAAGTCCTCAGTTGAAAAATACAAATCTTCCTCTTCTGGCTCGTGGCCTTCTGGCAGTTTAGGGAGTATTAATAGCCCAAGAGTAAATGGTTCACCTCTAGCAGGAAAGGGTGAAGATAGCCCATGTCTTTGAAGAGCTGAGCTTGATCTTTCTGGTGCTAGTGGGATAATAAGAAAGGGAGACATCTTCCCTAATAGCTGTAGCCGTTGCTGACTTATCCACTATGACAACTCCATGGGTGGCAGCAGATTTTTCAGGTGCTGAAACAATCTGGGTAATTAATAGTCTGGACAATTTTTGCCAGCACTGACATGTTGCTGCCCTATGTAGTTTTTACTGCTTTGTGTATGATAGAAACAGCTCTGACTTCATAGGGCATATTCGTAATTGAGCAGTTATATCTACTGTTCTTTGGCACATGGATTGTTTTACAGTTAAGGATTTCTGTAGTCTTTCTCTGTAGTAGTCAAAATATATAATTGGTTCTATTTCTAGAGAAAACTCATAGGGCAATTTACTGAGGAAACCATGGTTGAAGGCTGCAAATTGACAACAATAAAAGTGTTATCCCAAGTTCAGTAGTTAATGTGAAGATAGGAGATGCTGATTATCTTTTTCTTTGCTTTGTTAGTGATGAATGGAAGCAAATTTGATGCAGACAGCAATCTGGTGGAATGATGCAGAGCTATCTATGAAAACATCTGTACTAATCCACCAATGCAGTAAATTATAGCTACAAGCAAACGACATTGATCCAAGAGGATCATTAACAGCTTTAACCAACTGATCCAAGTAATAGGGTAAATGAGAGAACATTATCAAGATCTGATTTTTACAGCTGTCAACTACAATTGCTAAAACATGGTTGCCACTTGCTCTCAACTTCAACCATTTTATGACTTAAATTTAGTGTATTCTATTATGGGCAGCCAACAAGGATCAATTAAGTGGTAAAATATGCAGGAAAAAATTGTCCAGTGATCATGCACTCCATTTAGCAGGAGGTCAGTCACAAAGGAAGAGATAATTGCTGCAAGCCAGCAAAATTAATCGGGGATGAGCTAGAAAGGATGATGTATGTTCTGTGACAAAGTACGTGACAGAGATGTACGTATAAACCTGTAGGTGCTTGCTTTATTGAGGGCGCAAGGACGAGAGAAGGAGACCTGTGAAAAACAATTAGCATGGCTTCAGAGTGAGCAATTCTTAATTGTCCATAACATGTCGACATCAGATAATTAGTGTCCCAATTTTTAACAATATTTGGTCATTAACTACAGTAGAATAAGGAAGATCAAGAACAGAGCCATTTGTCTGAGCTAAGTGTTACATAATGGTGTCTACATGTGAACATAATACAACTAAATTATGCTCATGGTAATGACACAGAAATCTTCTTATTGTGGAACCAATATAAATGTTCTAAATTTGAACTTATAACAAGCTGCTCCTTATGTTTCCGTAAGGTAGCTTGTTTATGTTGGCAGCCCACAAAATAAATCAGACTTTAATGCTGGCTGTAGTTTAAACTCCCTGACTTGATGCTTTTCATTTAAATTTTCACAGCAAGTGTCATAAGTCATGTGACTCAGGCCACTTTAATATTAATACTAATTATGAAAAGGTAACTTTTAGCTAAAGTTTCTAAACATACAAAGCTATTTGAGTGTGCTAAAGTACATCTCTTTGGAAGATTTTACTTCAGCGTCTTTTATTCTGCCAGCAGATTTTGACCAGTTTTAACTATGTTTGCCAGAGAGGTAGAAATCTTAAACTCTTACCTGAAGTCAAGGGGCTTAAACCTGTTCTTACTGAATGAGCTAAATCATGTACCAGACACAAGAGAATCCACATATGCAGAAACACAGAAAACCTTAAGGAAAAATATTCACAGAACTGCTGGCATTTTTCTAATGTTAGCTCAAGAAATCTTAGAAATGCAGAATGGGATGTCTCATATCTTACTTCCATCTGGTTTCTGACTTACACAGGCATAGAGAAAGAAAAAGAGAGGGAGAGACAGGCACACACAGGCATACACACGGATGAGTTCATGTACGCACATGCATACATGTAGCTCAGTCTCCTTTTAGCCACTCTTTCTTCTAGTCTGTTAGTGTATTTTTCCAAATTTTTAAGACAGATCCCACTTCCTCATAAGTGGGTTTAATGGTAGGGATGAGGTGCTGTCACTGTGATTCTTAGCTTTTCTTTTAAAGTATGACCCCTCCTAAACTCTTACCTGCATTTCAACGGCTTGTTGTGCACAATTATCCATTGAATCCGGGGTTATCTCTCGTGTATATGGTTTTGCAGCAGCAGACCCTTCAGTTTCTGTATCTGCCATCTCATATCTGCTGATGGATCTGTTTGCCATCTCTCCTTTTAACCTTTTCTGTCTGTCTGTCACCTAAGCATTTCTTTTTTATTTTTGAGAATCCTATTTCTTAATGCATCATGAAGAGCTAATTTTTTTTCATAGCACCCAAGCTCCTATCAGGCAGTAGTGGCTGAGTCAGCAGACCAGATTCAGAGCCAGTAAACCCTGATGTTTATGCGGAGAAATGTCATTTACTTCGCTGAAGAGTCTATTTAAGTTCATAGAACCTCTAATCATGTCTGTGAAATGAGGAATTGGATGCTAATATTTCAGAGCCAATACTCTAATGATGTGTCTCTGTGGATCTCCTGTGGAATTACTCCAAATATTCCCTTGTGTAGCTGAGATCAAAATTTCACCCTTAGTTCTAATTTTTTATATTGCAGCTTAACTGATAATGAAGCGGGAAAAGTGTCATTGCTCTTTATATTGTATGGAGTTAATAACATGAAGTATTTTAGGGCTAAACGTTCTGCTCTTTGATGTTGGCATTAAACATTAGCATTTGAATCACTGGTGGATATTTACACTGTTGTAGTTGGTGGAGATTGATAGGTTTCTTTAGGGAGTGATTTGGAACAGGAGCCAAATTTAGGAATTGTACATTGACTTGTCCTTAATTACAGAGGAAGCGTTAGATTACCTTCCTACTTAGCCACCTAAATTAACTGCCAAAAGCTGATGACTTGAATGCCCTCTTTCTCCCACCCCCACATATGCAAATGTTCATTTCTGCCACAATGTTAACATTAAATATTTACATGCTTTTACTTATTTTCAAGAAAATACTAAGCAAGCAAGCAAATTTAAAAGTAATTTATTGTCTGTGGGATTTTGAAACTCTTAAAAATAATTTGTTTATCCTATTAGTAATTCATGTCATTAAGACTCTTTGAAGCTTTCTACCAAGGACTGAATTAACCAAGGTGCTTAGTGAGGATATTCATATACAGTCATGTCCTAAAAATAGGGATATTTCACTTGATTGCACGTCATAGCGTTTATGTTAAAAATGTTTTAAAAATATAGAATACTTATTCTATGCTTTCTTTTTACTCTAATGATAGTTAAGAGTCCCCATTAGGAGAGCTGCAGGTGCTTTGCAGTTTATCTTGCCTACAATAAAGCAGTGATGGCCACTCATCAGTGTTATATACTTCTGTGTAAACAATGAATTTACTCAACCATGCACCGGCACAGAACAATTACAAGCAGATAACCTTCAATGAGCAATAAATAGAGAAAGTGAACTCCTTCACTAGACTCGAGGGAGCCGTTTCTTGATGCTTGCCCTAGCGGATACCCCAGGATCTCAGAATACTATCACAATTTAAGTGCTTGGGAGGGTAATTTCTGTATGATAAGGAGACTACCTTTCACACCTATGCTGACTACCACAGAAGTAAAGGTTGGTAGTGATCTCTCAGGCAGACATGTCCTGTCCTATTTAGCAATCTGTCGGTCTAAATCAATATTTCAAACTCCACTGGGATACTAGCAGACAGGCAGTGGGACTCTTAAAGAAGCTAATGTATGTTTGCTGTTTACCAAAGCTATGCCTGTACAAAAGGGATCAAGGTTCATACTATGTTCCTGGCATGTCAGGGCTCATGCTTGCAAAGTTAAACTTCTTTATCTCCCAACACAGTGTTCCCATGTTGAGATTGCCAGAACTATGCCCAACTAGCTAAGCATGCTAACAAATTAATGGTATGGACAACCATGTGTTCATTCTCACCCCAGCACCATTTACTTTACTAGATTAAGTTTACTAAGTCTACTAAGGTATATTGATAGATCAGGTGGTCTATAAAATTTGACTTCTTGCAAAATATTGTGATGAGTTAATCTCAAAGTGATAAACCTATTCATAAAATCAGCACAGCTCATTTTCTGGGGGAAATACCACAGCTGCGAACTGCAGTGAAGTTGGTAAACTGGTACCATGTTTGTCACATGATCGTATAAACTTCTGTAAATGTAGAACACTCCTGGAAACAGTCATGGCTGGTGTCATAAATTCTGTTTTGTAAAAGGGTTATGCTTTCCATTGGGCCCACAGAAAGGGGCTTCAGTTTGTAATTCATATCTTTTAAGATTCCATCATATATCAGTTCTCACTTAAATTTTCTTTTCCAGTACTCACTATGAAGCTGAGGAAAGGGAATAATATTCAGAGGATGAGTAAAACAGATTTGAAACTGTTGATAAAGCATGCAGAACTATTGTTTCAAAATGTGGGAAAACCTCAAGTATATTTTTGGTAGAAGAAATTGAGTAAATAATTTTTTTTAAAAGTATCTTACTATCTATTTATGCTCTGATTCAAAATCAGCGGTAAGTTTTCCTTTAACCCTAATAGGTATCTAAGCCACTGAAAATTACTATTCAGTACAAAAAGGGTGGCACAAAGTTGCTTTCCATTTACCTACCACTGAACAGTCAGTATTATTCTAATATCACAATCTAGAGAGTTAGCACACATTAAAAAAAAAAAAACTGAAAGTGATAATTATTCAATTGTCCATTTTCATGCATTTTAATAATCAGATGTTTCATCCAATATGAGGTTGTTTTGAAATTTTCTGCAAAAATCTGAGATCTGTGAAATGCCTACCCATGTTAATAGCTCAGTTTTCTTCAAGTATGGAATAAATAGGAATTTGCATAAGCTAGCTATAAAAACTGACTTGATCTTCTGTTTTTTGGGTTTTTTTCCTGCTTTCAAAAATGCATATTGTTGAATGTTTTGAACTTAATCAGTAGATCTCAAGGGGAGCTTTGGTGTAAAAGGAGTGCAGTTTGACCCCTGTAGCTTTAGAAAGTAAGAGTCAATGATCTCCATTAGACTGTATATCCCACTGGGTAGTATCAGTTGCCCTTTTGTTATTGTAAGCCCTTTCTCTTACTTCTACTGTTTAAATAAATATATTGAAGCCAAAGAGTTAATGACAAATTCAGGAAGTCTTGACTTAACGGTGATGAAGTGAGATGCATTTTGTGGCATTCAACGTACACAATTTATAACCCTGTTTGATTACCGCAGCATGTCCTCCGTGTATAAGGATTGCACCCGGGGGACTAGTCAACTTATTAATTCATCACTTACCGCCTTTTATGGTTGCAATACCCCTTTATGGCATACAAGCAGAGAGATCTAGTAATCTGAAGGCTGCCAGCCGACTGGTTCCACTCTAGCTGACCCTTTGTCTGCAGGCACAATGCTGATAACTTTTCCCCGGGTTCCTCTTTCTCAGAGGCCACGCAACCCTCCCGCCTTTTGTCTTATGATAGGAGCAAGCAGCCATGGTTACAGGAACTTCCAAGGAGGAACAGCCTTCCACAAGTTAACCTGTAGCTTTTTTAAGTGCCTTTTGATTTATCTGTCACCCGATCCATCAGCAATGAATAATTTTCATGGAAGGTGCACTTTAATTACCTTCCCATTTGACTAGCATTATCATGCCCTATCTAGGTAATTAATCTCAGAAAGTATCCAATTTCAGTCTTTATTGCTGGCAGGCAGGCCTTCTGAATTATATGTGCTTGAATGGGCATTGGGTCTGTTGTTAAACCAAATAGGCCATGAAACAATTTTTGGGTCCTTTGTTTTTTTCCTGTCTTTTTTTTTTTTTCCTTAGCTTAATGGGTCCATAGGGATGTTGTGGTCTAGTTGCTTTGGTTGGCATAGTTGAGATTTGCATAATGTAAAACAGGAAAGGGCAATGGTAGAAAATGATGTCTGATAAAAAAATAATTAATGTAGCACAGATCATAAAAGTCAATCAGTCTCTGAAGAAATAGTTAACAGATTGTGAAACTAGGTACTGAAAATAATCTTTTTTTGCTTCTGAATAATGTATAGCTTTCACAGTATGAGCTCTCTATGCCAAAGAGTTACTTCGTAGAGCTGATGCATTCATAGGATAAAGTCCCCCTCCCAGTATCAGATTAGGGATTTGCAATTGTATTCAGTTTTTTATTTCATTACTCTGCATGTAAAAGATAGTACATGTGTGCTAACTCTCTAGATTGTGATATTAGAATAATACTGACTGTTCAGTGGTAGGTAAATGGAAAGCAACTTTGTGCCACCCTTTTTGTACTGAATTACTCTGCATGTAAAAGATTTAAAAATGTATGGTTTAACCAGCAGATTAAATAGTATGGCAATAAAATCGTAAGTGAGGTTATTCTTTTTTTCTTATGCCTGTCTCATTAAAAATAAAGAGCTAAGGTATTTGGAAAGCTGAAAAAATACTGCCTCAATGGTCAAAAATAAATAAATGCTTAGTGCTACTATTTCATTTGGTTGCCTACAATGTAGACACACTGTATTTTATAAATTCCTTTCTAATTTTTCTGAGAGTGTTTTTTTTCTTCTCTGTTTCCTGTCAGTTTTCTCCCATTCCCTAAATAAAAAAATTAACAGATTTTTTTAAAAATGTTTTGACCGAAAAAGACTTACCTCAGATACAGCTGAGAATTCCTTGTGAATTTTCACAAGTCCGTTTCCTGGAAATGAATTTGCTCACTTTATTACTGAAGCTGATAACGTTGTATCTTAGTTAAATTTCATGTTTTAAGTACAGAATAGAATTGTTGGATTGATTAGAAAAAAACTTTTTTAGCACAATTAAGAAAATATGAAGATTTGTGAAGGAAGTTATGAAACCTTATTATCATAGGATTTTTCTTGTTAAAATTTTTAAGTTAGAGTTAGCCAAAGCAGACTGTTAGATGCTTTTAACTAAATCCTCTTGAAATAAGCAGACAGTTTTACAAAGGCAGAACTGAATTTGTAGCACAGTTTTATTCTTTACTCTTTGCAGGACTTCTTAAATATCAAAATTTGATTATCCGACAAAAGATTGTTTTCTTGTTTAATGGAGGTTGGGTGTTTTTTTTGGTCAGAAGTTCTCCATATAGAAGAAAATTTTGTATAATTGTGGTTTATGCTTATAATGATTTTAAGGGGAAAAGTCTGAAAATATTTAACTGAATGAAAAGTGGAGGCAACTGTGTTTAACCATGTAACTCTCGCTTCTACCACTTTGAACTTCAGAAAATTGGAACAATAAACAGCATGGAGATTGATATTGGAATGCAGAATCTTTCACCTTTAGGTCACCGATTCAAATTCAGTCAACCCAAGCAGTGACCAAAAATTGTTACCATATGAAAGTTGTTTGTGAACTCTGTGGAATTTAAATTATGATCTCAGTTCATTTTCTTTTTCATAAACTTCATCATAAGCAAGGCTTTTGGCAGTCACTCAAAAGAGAAGGTAAGATTAAAGGAGCATGACCTAGTAAACTTTTCACTCCTGGTCATGATACCTTCAGGTGAACATAGTGGCTGGAGAGTTTTAGATTGCTGATGTGAATTGTACTTATTCTTTGGATAAAGATAAAAAAACTTTAGTAGTTTTTTTTTCTTTAAACAGTATTTTTTAATTAATTTGAATCTTCAGGGGCAAATACTGATCCAGTGTGTTAGACTGCCAGTCTTATGAGTGCTCCTGTAGTTTGAATTACATTCAAACCAAAACCCTTCGTGTAATATAAAAAGAAAACAATTGACTGTCTTTTGTTTTTAAGCAGCTTTACCAAATGATAAACAGAGCTCTTGAGTTTTCTTTGCAGTGTGCCAGGAAAGAACATATTTTGGTACTTACCAAATGGCTCCTGCCATATATTCAGACATGTACTGAGAGTCTAGTAGCTTGTTTTTAGTCTCAGGAATATAAAAAAACCTTGAAAAAGGCTTTAAAGGACTTTAATAAAGTATGGTCATTTGCAGAGCATGAAGGATCTTTTCCAGCTGCCAAGCTGCTGAGCTTTAGCGTTGCTGCTGACTTTGAAGAAATATGTAATATTTGGTCTGAAAGTATATGCGTTCCCAAGTTTCACAGCTGGTGTTGAGACAAGATACAGGGTGCTTAATTAAGCTCTCTCAAAGTATGTTGCATTAACAGCTTTCTTCAGAAAGAATGGTGATAGAGCAAAAACCATGTAAAAAATAGCCATTTTGAAAGGTCATTTAAGGTACTCTACCAGCAGCTCTTGTCTGTTAAGAAGAGAATGGTCTACTGGTTCTGGCACTGGACTGGGGCTCAAGAGATCCATGATAAATTACGTAGGCATTCCCATAGGCATCTTGTGTTACTTTGGATAAATGACTTAATCTCTCCATGACACTGTTCTTCATGAGAAGAATAAGGATAATAGGACTTCTTTGCATCAAAGAAGCATTGTGAAGAAAAATCCATTAGTGACTGTGAGGCGTTTAGATACTTATTTTGCTAGTGGCTATATAAGTACTAAGATAAGTTAAAGTTATCTGTCTTCCTGTGGTTTGTTTTTTTGGGGTTTTGTCCTTGTTAAAATGTATAATGGAATTAAACTCTCGTTTTCGCGTTAATCTAGAGCTCTTGGTGTTCTTTGTTTGGTAACGGCCAAATTCTTCATGACCAGAATTCTAAACCTCTCCAAACAGACTTTATTATCCTTCTATATTTTAATCCTTCTACATCTTAAAGAGAGATTTTAAATAAGACTAGTGCAGTGTATCACCAACTTCTTAATAAAGCTTGGGACTCCTGCAGCTCTGCTGCATGCACTGGGTAGCTGCCAGTGTTGCATATGAAAGAGAAACAAATCTCCCCGGGAACCTCCAAGTTCTCAGACGGTGAACAGGTAGCAGAGTAAGCCCTTAAGGATGTTTTAATAATACATACGCTTATTAAAGAAAAATCCTGAGATTGTGACCTTTCTGAAATAGTTTGTTCTTGCTGGGACTGTGCTTTTAATCACTAATAATTGTGACATTTTTTTGGCAACCTGACCCTTGTGAATCTTTCTGCGGTGTTCTAGGTAAGTCTCCCATGGAATAAAAGCAGGTCTTTAATACAGCAATTTTTAAACTGTAACACTGATGCATTCCTCCGTTCCCTAATTGCACCTGGGAAGATCTGGACTTTGTTGCAGTTAATAAACTGTTCACCCAGTACTCTAAAATAACAAGATTGGTCACATTAAAGTGCTTTTTCATGGCTCGTGTTTTTTCTCACCTCACTGCTCCAAATGAGAGAAATAATTTTATGGAGACAGCACCATTGCTCTTTATCTTTTGTGTGGAGAGATCTTAGGTTTGTTTTATATTGGAAGTGTTCTAAAGCTTTGGTGTCACCTTTCTGCCACATTGCAACATCATTAAAGCTCAAGAGGGTTGTTCAGACATATGAGCATAAGTTTTTTTAACTTCTGTTCCAATGGCTGCAGGGCAGGCAATTTTTAACCTGATGGTCTATAAGATCACACAGAAGTAGGTGTAAAGAACAGCAGAGCATACTAAACTTTGGGGACCAAATTAATTATTTTTATTTTAAATATAATTAAAGTAATTTATGGTCAGAAAATTCAAACCATTGAAAGAAGGTAATCACAGAGTACATTGTAGATACAAACACAGAGGACAATTTCCCACAGCTCCGGATGATGGTGAGCAAAGTCAGGACCATCAAACCTTGGCCTCCTGGTTCCTTTCTCTAAGCCACCATTCTGCCTCACACATTTGCAATGTGATGCTGTGATTACTTTGTCACCTTCCTGCTCCACATTGTATTTTGTTGACTCAGTCATAAAGGGAAGAGAGAAACTCAAATGCTCAGCTGAAGCTTTGAGAGTGCTAGCTTTTTTGTTCCTGTGATGAAAGGACTCCCACTCAGTGGTATATTCCCCTGTTCTGGCCATGCTCAACCATTTTGCTTTTCTTCATGATTGACTAACTTACATGATTCTCACTAGGGGAAACAGATCTTCAGAAAACTGTTTCTTTATTCAACTTCATTTTGAAGACTTTGGGTAAAAAACTGGAGGGAAAGTAAAAACCATACTGCTGAAGAAAAAAGTCAACTTAAAAACTTTTTTTAAAGCATCCTCTAGATTCTTGTTAAGGTGAAGGAAATTTTATGCATTTGGACAATGGGCTAATAACACCTGTGATATAGCTGGGTTTGTAATGGTACAACCCTAAACATCTGTTAAGGATAGATAAAGCACTTTAATGCCTTGTCTACATTTCAGGGGGTTATAGACAACTTAGCATTGTCCTGTCACCATGGGAATAAGGAGACCTTGCACTAGTATGTTTTAACCTTAAGTTTCACATACTTTTCTAGTCCTCTTTCCTTTCTCTTTTCAAGCCTCTCTTCTTGCCTCTTCTCTTTCCCTTTTTTCTTATGTCAGTGACAGTGTTGTTTTTTGAAATAACAGCGCATCACCAGTGTTCCTGGAATTTTACAATTACATTATTTGTGAATATTGCTCAGAAGATGAAACATCACAGTCCACTTGCAGGGCAAATTCCAAAGGTCTTCAAAATTACTGTTTTTGCACTTGTAAATGAGGGTTTTAGCTGACACCTCTATCAATTAATATAGTTCATGTTCCTGTGAAGCAATTAGGATTTATATGAAATAAAAAGTTATATCATCCCCATGGTTTTTGAAACAGAGAGTAGAACTTAGCAGTCCAGTAAATACCACATTTACTAAAATTTTCACTAAGGTAGTGAGAAAAGTAATTATTCTTTAAAAAGAAGACAAGAATTGTGGCCTCTTTATCTTTCCCTGTGCAGCACAAAAATGTATTCAGTTTAATGGGATGCCATAATGCACTCCTAAACTGTCAGATTTCTAAATATGAGCCATACATCATGACAGTGCAGAACAATGTATTTTGTACCAAAGCAGTTCTATTAGAGAAAGTAAAAATATGTTAATCCTACCTTGATCATCAGGGACCCATATGAATTTTCATTGTTCTGTTAACCTTGAAATGAGTCGGTAATACCAGTTTTTATTTTTTTAAAGAGAAATTTGTTCAACCTCAAATAATATTTTTCTTTCACAGTATTATTAATGACTTCATAGACATCGGTAATTATTATTTGCACTTATGCAAAATATTAAAAATCTCAGAGAAGCTTGTGTTACATATTTTTATTTTTTTCCTTCCCAAGGGGAATTCTCTAAGGGTTTTCTTGTGGTTTTTTTTTCCTAGTAATTTGCATCCATTTTGAGCTAGAATGCTAATTGTTTTGTTGTATTCTGTAGCTCGCAGTTTCTATTGCCTACAGATTGCACTGAAATGCAGGCTAGTGTTGAAAAATCTGGCTACAGATTTATAGATTATTACACCGTATTGTCTCAAATGTAATTTCATAGTAGGAACACCTGAAAATGGCATTCTAACCTTTCAGGAAATTAACCTCTTAGGTGACCAACACTAATCCTTTTGGGGGAAGGATGTGAAGAAAGAAAAAAAGTAGTAATGTAAGATGATTACAGTGTTACAGTGGATAAATTGATTAATGTTTTTGTTGGAGTTTATAAATCTGAAGTACTACCAGACAGATCTTATACTGGAAAATATAAGAGTAGTTAGATTTTGGTTATGAATTAAAGGAAATCCAGTCATATGTCCTCATGACATGAAACATCTTAGGGAATTATGATTTGTGGGGTTTTTGTTTGTTTTTGACATAAACACACATATAACAGAAAAACTGAAGATATATATGGCTGTGGTATGGATTTAATATAGTGTAATATCAGCAGAGATTAACTGTGATAAAAAATGAAACAGATGAGGCTTAGACTCCTATAAGATTTGAAAGCAAATTCTTCACTTTTGTGACATTAGGTGCTGTATTATTTTTATTACTTTCTTGTCTTCAACTCATCTTAAAAAAATAAAAAAAGCAGTTTGAAAGGAGAAGTTTAGTAATGGCTGTATGATTAATGACAATGAACTGGAGATTAGTTTTTAAAGTAGTCATGAAACCATTTATACTTTAGATTTAGTTTTAAAAAGATAATTTTGTTTCTTTTTATTAACCGTGGAGTAATTTATATTTTAGAGTTTGACAAATTTATTTGCTTCTGAAAAGTCTAAGAGTGACCACTTGGTAAACATAACTTAGTCTTCAGTATGAGTGCGATGTGGGCTCCATCAGAGTTGACCCTCCTTTTACTGCTTCAACTCTATGATCATCTGTGAGCCAGGAGAAATGTCAAACATAGTTTAAAGCTACATTAAAAAGTAATAATTGGCTCCATTTTACAGTTAAATTATACAGAGTGCTTGAAGGAGCCTGGGTACTGAATGCTGGGTCCTGCGTTAGTAATCCTGACTCCAGTGTGAAGGAGGCAAGAGAACAGTTTCCTGTTACTCTCAGGTCTTGTTCCAGACATCTCATGTAAAGGAAATTATGGAGTAGTGTGGTTTTGAGCACAGAGGAGAACCAGAATATTTTGTCAGTAGCCCCTTCTTAGGAAGGATCAAATTTCAAGTATGAAATTTCACTCCCTCTTTCTAGAAAGTCAGATGACTCAGAAGAAGATTTTAGGAGAAACATACTGGAAGAAAAGCTGTTGGAAAAACAGCTTATCTGAAAATATAACTCCTTTCCTTCTGCATTTGATTTGGCACTGGAGCGTATGTAGGTTTGAGAGCCAGAAAACCTGTCTTGAGGTGAGTGTGCCAGTGTTCATGCTTTTTTTGAGAAAAGAACAGTCTAAATCTTCTGTCAAAATAGGGTGCTATGACTCAGAAATGCTGTTCTAGCATTTTACTGTAACCTGTGAAATGGGAGAGTCAGGTTCAGTTCCCTTCTTCATCTGTTGAGTTTATTGTTCTTCTTCCATGTCTTTAGGAATATCCTTATTTTTGGTCCACAGTCAAGTTTACATGTAGTGCCTAATTTTCTTCCTCTCCTATTACCTGTCTTTCACATGACAAAAATTCAACAGAAATGGCAGAAAGAGACTTCACTGATGCAGATTTCACTAGTATTTAGAAATACACTGGGATTGAATGTGGGGAAAAAAACAGGAATGAAATGCCAACTTAATGGAATGACTACTACTGATGTGAAAACAAATGGTTGATTTTGTAACATGAGATTATTTAGGCTGGAAATTTTAACTTTTCTAGCCATCAGAGCAGTGAGATTCTGAGACAGCCTTTTGATGGGAGTAGTGGGAGGGAGACATAATCTGATTTTAAGATGGAGGGGGGACATTCTTTTGGAAGGAATGACAACACATGGTTGCCTGAGATGGCAGGTACCTGGACACAGTGATCCCAAAGTACCCTTCTACTCCTGCCTTCTTAATTAGGAAAATATTTTTTTTGTGCTCTCTGATTTCTCAGAAACATTTCACCTGTAATTTGATGGTGGTATTTTTTATTGCTTGAGAGAGGTTGGACATAGAAAAGAAAAATTTTTGTTGAGATTGCACAAGTCTGGTAATTGATATGTGAACTGGAGATGATGAAATAGCTGCATGTAGGGTAGAGAAACAAGGAGGACACTGTTCACATTGAAATGGCTGGAAGGGATGTATAAACAATTATGGCAGTTTGTAAAGCTGTTTTAATATCGATGTCAAGACTGATAAAGCATAAAGTTTTGTTTCATTGGATAACGTAAATTTAGAAGGCGAGCAAAGACTTATCCCCAGTTTGTTTTCTTTCAAGTGAATGTTTCATTATTAATGTTTTAGAATCTGTGAGTTCTGCATCATTGGTGCTAAAAATATGTTTGACTGTATTCTGACTTAACCATTTTTTCATCAAAACACTTTTTCACTTTTTTGCAATTAGTGGGAGGACAAATTATATTGTAGTCAGTAAAAGGAATACTTGAAAATACAGATTTACATTGGTACTACAGGTAAATGAGTTCAAACCCAGAAGACAAATTTATGATCCTTAATAGTAACTGGTCTTATGATGCAGTTTAAACAAGTTTTGCCTTACTTTGTGTTGCACAAAAACTAGGTGCCAAAAGGTTTTTCTGTTACAGATAATAGCAGTATAGTCTTATGTGGTGTCTAAGTTCAAAGGACTCTTTTGAAGATTGTGTTTATCCTAGCTTTGTTAATGTTAAAACTTGTGCTTTCATATCTTGCGCTGCTAATGACTCAGCACTTTACTGGAGGTGAAAGAAGAAGCATGTCATTCATAATCAAGGTGTGAAAATGAAGTTTGGAATCATGAGGACGTGCTTTGCAATGGCTCATTAACTTGGTCTATGGCATGAAACCCCTGGAGGAGGGTTTTTAAGGTTACAGATTTTAAGTAATGAAATAATTGCCTGATGCTGTAGAAATACAATCAAGGTTTTAAAATTGGGTTTCTCTTAGTGCTTCAAGTGATGAATGCCCACTGACTAATGCCCATGACCTGATTTTCAGTAGTGATTATTGTGAGGAACTGTTTCTTTCAAAGGCTCAGGAAAGAAGATGTGGTGATAGGACACAAGTTCATCTTGTACCAAGTTGCTCAATCAGGCTTCAGGGATGCAACAAAGCAGATACCTGCCAAACTCCTCAACAAAAGTATTTTACTGAAAAGCTGAAGTGCCACTGGACTTGTAGGCAATTAGCATCTCTGAAAATCATGAATTGAGTTACAGAACCAAAGTAATTGAAAAGTATGGGCTACTTCTAAAAATTTGGGCACTGGTATGAATTGCTTATATACATTTTTATTATTATTATTATTATTATATATCATTACTTGAAGCTTAGAAAAGAAAATGGATTTCTCCATTGCTGATCATAGTTAATTTATCAAAAAAGTAGAGCTCTGAAAGGAATTGCTTTTTAAAACATTGTGGATTTTCAATCCATTTTTCTTCCTTTAACAAATTGATCTGTCATTCTTGAAAAATCAGCAAAATCCCACAAAGATGTAGTAGTTTTTGTACAGCTTTGAACATCAAGAAATTGATTCTTCTATATGTGTGAGAGTGTGCACATTTATGTGGGATTTATTAACCTTCATTCATCCACTTACCACTCTTGTTTAACCTTAAAGTAACAACCTAGAAATTTTCCAGTCTGTGTTCTCCAGTGTTTAGTTCATTGTACGTTGTTACTTTGTTTGTTACTTAGTTGGCATTGTTAAATTACACAAGTATTTGACTGGTGGTCACTGTAGCGATGCTTGTTTAAGCTGTTTCTCTTCACCTATCAGACTGAATAGAGTTATACTGGGAAGTGTTATTACTTAACAGGCTACCTGCAGTGAGAATCCAAATGTTGAAAGAAGTGCTAAGGATGATTCAGAAGATAGTTCTTTCTCACTGTACTATGCTGAATGCATTGTCTCCTGTGGAAAAAAGAATTCTGCAATTGGATTTGTTGCTTTTCAAATGAACTAAACCCCCTGAAGTCCTGTCAGCTATTGCCTGACACAATTTTCAAGAGGAGAGGTGTTACCCTCATTGTCCTGAGCAAATTTCAGTTTGAATAATTACGTCTCACATCCATGTCATTCCCCCTGTAGCTTCAGTTGGATTAACTGTTAATTTCCTGTCCCCAACCTTTATGTAGCATTTCCATGTGCTCTATAACAGTTTCCACATTTCACCCTAGAGCTAACTGTAATCATCTTTCTTTGTCTGTCTCGACATACAGACACAGAATAATTGTGAAACTCTTTGCAGGCTCATAGAGAAGCTAACCAAAGGCCAACTGCACTAACTAAAGAAAGATAAAATTCTAGATCCAGTACAATCTGAATTTAAAGCAGGGCATGAAATGATTTTAGTGGCATGTGTAATCTGCTCCTTTAAATGGAGACAGTATAGACATCTATTCTCATCACTTTAGACATATCTGAACCATTTAACGCAGCTGATCATGAGATAGTACTTTGTTACTTGAGAGAGGTAGCAGGATCCAGAGTAATACACTAAAATGGTTGGCATTATTCCCAGACAAACACATCCAGCAAGCAGTCAGGGCAGACTGCTTTTCTGTTCTCCATTCCGGTGTCTTTCAAGAATCAGTTTTATTGGTAGTTCTTTTTGGCATCCATATTCAGCTACCGTGTGAACAGGTTGGATGATATGCTTCAGAAATACACAGAACACATACATTTGCTTTTGTCTTTTGAGCTGTGTAACAATTCTAGTTTCACTTTAGTGGCAACTGATTGCAAGAAAACAGCACAGAAATAAAGAATAGTTGTTTAAGACTGAGCAGAGATGGTATTAGCAAGAAGAAATCAGTGAGATTCCAGGCCCAGTGTAGGAGGTTCTGGTGAAAGTTATACATTGTTTTTTGATCAATGCATTCTATAATTTAGGAGTACTTCTGTATTCGGTGTTGACACTAAAGCTGACGCAGAGTGGCATCTGATAAATGAAACTGTCCATCTTCCCTCTTTGGGTAAGACAGTCTACCTCATCCTGCTGGATGTTGAACTGTCTGCAGTTATTCTTGCATTTCTGCTTCTCTCTTGGATGGTGGTAGTGCAGTATATCTGAGCATAAAGCTGTTACTGGGTAGGGAAAGTTATCTAGCACAAAAGGCTGCAGCAGCTCAGACTACTACGAGCACATCAGACTGCCTTACACTGGCTTTTCAGAGAATTAGGCTTAACTTCAGTCTCCACTCTTATCTTCAAGACTCTCTGGCCTGGGCCCAGATATCTAAAAGGCTATCTCAAGCCTCAGTGCTTGATAGTTTCACTGCTGGAAGTTCTTCAGTAGATTTCTTCACAGAAAATATAAGGCTTATCTGTAGGAGAGAGCATACAGCAGTACAGTTTGCATCAAAGTCTCTGACTTAATTCCCAAGGAATCTGATGGCTATCAAAATATTGCCTTATTTCTCTGTGTGATGCAAATTTCTTGGACTTGCTTTTATCTTGATAGTTACACAGAAACATCCATACGCAGAACAAAAAAGGCACTTTGCAGCTTAGATGTTCAGTTACTCTTTCCTCTACTCCTTGAGAAAGGATGAGGAATGCATATTATATTTTATATGCTTCTGTGCTTGTAAATATCCCTAGGTTTATGAAATACTAGAGCTCAAAGGTCTACAGTGAAAATAGGCCAGATTATAACAGATGACTGTATAGATGTGAAATCATTATTACAAGAGCTTGCTGGATTTATATGTATCATAAAGTTTTCTTTTAAACAAGCTGTTAGATTACTTTTTGTGTTAGTGGCATAGAAAATATTGCAATATCTATACCAAAGTTAAATACTAAAATAATGAAATAAGTGTTATGACATGTCTTTTTTTAATATTATTTCTTACTATTAGCCAGTAGCCAGAGAGGCTGGCTACTGAACAGTAGAAAACCTGATTTATTGGGTACAGGTGCTGGATATTGATCTTGGTTTTAGATTCTTCATAATTTTGTTTGTTTTACAAAAGCATGTTCCACTTCATTATTCTCTGACCGATGCTAGTAGTACTTCTTTTGGAGAAATTGAAACTACAGAAGGTAGTAAAATGGTTTATATACATGTGCCTCTGCACATAACTTCGTAATATTTGGCTTTTTTCTGGCATTCATGTCTCTCACAATTAGTTCTATTACTGAGATTTTTTGTAGTGTTTCTTGAATCAAAAATGTGAACGGTTAGAAAGGCATATTTTTCCACAGTTTAATTGTATTAATTTGTTAGGTACAACAGCAGTAAGTATTAGATTGCAAGGTGTTCGCTAGTGAGAACTATTAGGTAATTAATTTAGTTGATAATACATTTTTCACTGATACCTTTGTATTCCTGCAGACAGACAAGTCATTGCTGAGTGAACCAGAAAGGCTAAAATATACATACCTAAATCTTTATGCGGAATCTAGATACCTTTCTCATGAACATTTTAATTGTGTTGTTTAATTTCAGCAGTTGGAAAAACTTTCTGGGTTTCCTAAGTACTAAGCTTTGGTAGTAAGAATAAACTCAGAATAAAATCATGAGAAAGCTGTATCAAAAAACTTCAGAAGTTCTTATGTGGTATCTAAGCTGTTAACTTCTTGCCAAATTTACTTAAGTGACTTTTTTTTAATTAGTAGAAATTATTAGATGTAGTGAGATTATTTTTTAAATTCATTTCTATAAGGAATATATGCAAAAAACAGAAGAAGGTATAATATCCAAAATAAAATCTAACTTTCTAAGCCAGATATGAATTCAGTTGTCAAGGAGTACTTCAGAGCTAAATGTATCTGATGGCTCTTTAGTATGAAAATTTTTGCATTACTCAATTCAATAAAATTACTCTTGGTTTTCATTAACAAAAGTTGCAGAAGCATCACACCTTTTCATCCCTCTTGAGTTTCCACGAGGATTTCTTTGAATTTTAAACCACAATATAGTCTATTAATCCATTATTTTTCTGTTTTCTGACTTCTTATATTACTACAACTGTTTAAAAGCCCTAACTGAGGTGGGGAGTTGTTCTGGTTTTGCCTATCAGATGACACTGTTCAAACCAGGTGCTGGACTGAATCAGCTGGTCTTTCAAGTTAAATAGACTTGTATCCATTATTTTCAGACTGTTGTTCATGAAGGTGTAAGATTACGTCAGGACTCTGGCATGTGCAGTTGAGGACTCCAGAAGGAACAATTTACAGGCCCTAGCAGGTATAGCAGAAAATACATACTCGAGTTTCTTGTGGTTAGGATTAGTCTTCTCCTCTTGCCCAGCTATTGTGCTATCCGTGTTTCACAACAGACACTCAGGCTTTCATGGTGACAGAACTGGGGCTGCCCCACACATTCTGTTGGATTCACATCAGGGGAGTGGAAAGTGATAAGCCCTGGCTTGTTGCTATTCAAACCTTGTTCCTTTTTCAGACTTGATATATTACTTATTGCACTAGCACGGTGGCAGGTGATGTTCCTAGTGCCTTCCCATTACCATATGAACTTTCTAACGTGATTTTGGCAGTTCGAGCAAGAGCCACATTCACAGTGTTGCTTTGCCATTTCATGAGGACTTTTATTTAAGATCTGAATGTTCAAATGCAAGAAGAGTTTAACAGATTTGGAGCTAGATCTCTACCTGATACAAAGGGATGTACACAGCTATCACTTCAGAGCGTGCTGTACACGTGAAAGTCAGTTCAGACTGGTAGCACACCTAGGATTCATCTAGGATGTCGTCTGCCCTGCTTCTACAGGTATTCCTGCTCACAAAAAAAAAAGGGGCATCTTTTGTTTCCATAAAAGGCTCTGAAAAACTACAGCTATCATCCCACTGTACTGAAGTGCCAATTGCCACTCTGGGTTTGCAAGGCAGCGCTTTGGGAGCAGGCTGACAAAGACACCAGGCTTGCTTGCCTCCAGGCTAGGGCAGAGGGACCAGGAGCTATTTATAGCTGCTGCTGCACATCGGTCAGGTCACGCAGTCACGTAGGCATTTGCAAGGGCTCTGAAAAAGGCAAAGTGAAGGTTTATCAGCTCTGGATTTACGTTTTATTTATCTGTGCTTTTTGCAACAAATTCCTTCCATTGGATTTTGTGGGTTTGAGGCAGGCTATAAATAGATGGTTGTACTTCTTCTAAATATAATAATCAGAGAAAATAGAAAAGTGAAGGGCCACCTAGAGTTAAGATTTTAATATTTCGGTTGTCACAAACCAACTCCAAAACCAATATTTTTTTTCCCTGGCAGATTTGGTGTGAAAATGTTTAGTTGAGCAGATGGAGCCACAGCTGGTAGTGTACATGTTTATCGGGATAGTTGGCATTTAGCTACATCCAAAACTGATGTCAGGCTCGAAGATGCTAAAAAGCGGGAATGACTGGAAGCAGAGATAGTACTTCATCAGATCATCTAGCAGCAAATTTCTTTAATTCTTAGTGCTTTGGTCTCATAAGAATACTTTTAATCCATTGCGAAGTTAAACATTTAAAACTAAAACTAAAAAAAAAATGTCAAAACAGGTAAACATTTGCTATTACTATGCTTTAATAAATAGCCTGAGGAGTGCAGAACATAACCCAGAATGTATTGATGTTTAAGGCCTAGTTAGCAAATAGCACGCATCTGCTGATGTTTAATTATCATATATGCTTTGCTGGCAGATTTCAGAATCTGTATAGTTCATATTTACCAATGTAGTCTCTTATTTCACACATGAGAACATTCATCTGGAAGTTTGAGAGAAGAGAGGGCACATGAATCATAGCAAGAGACCAAGAAACAGAACAGATAGGTATAGACAGTAATGAGTTTACAGTTGTGTCTAATGCACACAACGAACTCGATGTCTAGTTGTGCCAGGCACTGAACAAACAGTGGTGAAGAGTCCAGTTGCCAGGGAGTCTTAAAGAAAGATGATGGATTCAGAGACTGAAAACTTCGTTTCAAACAAGGATTTCAGCTTAAAGCTCCTTAGGACAATCTTAATATGAGCATGTGACAGAAGTATACTCTTTCTGTGGCCCCTAGCCACACAGCAGTCTTATGACAATGTGGCATATTATTCTCTTTAGGTTAATAATAGTGCATACATTTATATCAGGAATTAATTTGATTTCAATGGTGTTTCTGGAATTAGTTTTTAAAAAGCATAAACAGTTTCATAATTATTTTTTTCTCCTTATTATTATTTTTCCCAGTACAATTGTCCTTACTGTGCAAGTTTTTCTCAAATGTCATAGATGCATCTTGCACGGTGAAGAAAAATGGAATGTGTTTCTTTCCATAATACCCAACTTTTGATAACGCTGGCATGGCAGAGATCTGTTCCACTGCCATTCCCATACAGATGGGGTAACATACAGGGGAGTGAGATTTATTCATGCACATTACTGTCCTGTAGGCAGCAAAGAATTTTTGCCTCACTTTTGGCACGTGATATTCTGAAACAGATTCCTTTGTTGTCATTGCACAGGTAGCACAGAAAAGTATCTGTCTGGGCGTATAAAATGGCTGCATTATAAATGACAGTCTAAGGGGAACCAAACTGCTTTGCTAGATGACCAGCGATGCCTGTCACCTGTTTGCCGGTGGGTTGTGAATGCACAGGGTACTAAAATGTAACGGTGCCTTCAATAACAAAATAACAACGTGTGCAAACTCTGAGCAATTCCACTTACCTTAGGGCATCCTTGGAGTCTGCTATAATACAGAAAGACCCTCCTCGTCTGAAATCTCCTGGGGCTTGTTCCAATTTCCATTATAGTCCATCCTGGGAAACATGAAAAAGTGCCAGAAAGGCATCCTAATCCTGAATTTTCACTGAACTAGGTTTTGTGAAAATATAAGTTTGTACAGAATTCAAGTGACATGTTTCTTTCTTGTTGGAAAGTTGTACAAGAAAACTATTATGTAGCAGCATTTAAAGATGTTTCAACCACAGACTGTATCAGGAAAACATGAGTCAAACATTCCAATTGGTGATCTCCCTTTTTAAAGCACAGTGATGTCCCGTTTTTAAAGCACATATGCATTTATGCACTCCAGTGCACTCACCCAACGGCGGCGCAATGGCATAATTATGCAAACTTAATGATGGTGAAACAATAGCACTCTATAGATAAAGAGCCATGATGTTTTATAAGGCAGTAGTTTTGCTACACATATTTGACTCATGCTAATTCCCCAGGACAGAAAATACAGTTTCTGTAATATGATATGCAGGGACATGTGGGAACCCCTTGCAAATGGGATTATCTCCTGGCTGTGTCCAGATTCTTTTGGGGATGTATGAGTCAGTAAGCTTATTCTCGTCTCACTTTTTAGTTTCTTAATGATGTCTCAGGGCTTTACTAATTGTGTTGGACCATACTGCCTCCAGAGCACTAAGCATTGCCACAAGTATGCAAGCTTTGGTCAAAAAATATTTTTAGACCTGCATTTATGCAGTTTAGTATGTCACAGGTAAACCTGATAACCGGAAAGGATGTGCCACAATTTTTCTTTTTATTATTTTTCAATTTGAGCTTTATGTTGGTTTTTTCAAGAATATGTAGCCATTCTAGCACCTAATTATGAAAATTATATTCTATGACATCTAATTATAATGAAAATTTAGGAGATATATTCTTTATGTAATGAACTTTGATGAAAATACTTTGTACACTAATGTCTGCACTCCTTTAAAAAAACCTAATATAATTGTTCTTTAACTGCAGGGTATATCATAGAAATATAAAGCTCATCTTTTGAAACTCCTTTTTCAATGGAGAAAATTATAACATACATGCATTTTCACTAAAATAGTATATAATTTTACTAAAATTTCACTATATTAAAAGCACACTTGCTCTTAATTTTTAGTGAAACTCAGCATTTAATAAACCAGTAGTTTAAGTATGAGTGTGGAAAAAAAAGGAATTGCCTGATCTCAGCTGCATTTCTTTATTTTCATGGCATACATCAGACTAAAATTTAGCAGATGAACTTTGCACTAAATCCAGGTGCAGTTTTCACTAACAATTGGCAATGAATACTTAAGTATAAGTAGATAAGAAAGTATATGTATGTGACTTAGTACCATATCTTTCTTCATGCAAATTTTTCTACAGAGTATGCGAGCAGGATTTAGCCTTTTCAAAAAGGTATTGAAATCAGAAATGTATTCCAAAATAGTTGATAACAGAGACAATAAGAATTATCTAAATTAGGAAAATCATCATTTAAGCTGTGTTCTATAAAGAGGCAGAAATACTGGATGAAGATTCAGCTGCTATAAACAGGGAAAGAATAACAGTCCTTGCATAATCTGTTTCTTATAATTAGGGGATGAAAATTAAAATTTAATATAGCAATCCATAAAGAAATTTGTATGGATATGTTCTGGGCAAGAAAGTGCTTTATATAAAAAATACTATTGGAAGGGATATTGTAGTCCTAGTGAAGACACCAATTTATTTTAGTTTTCCAAACATATACTGATACACTTGACTTACCATTGCTATTGGGACATTAATGACACAATAATGAGCTATACCTGGAAAAACAATAGTGAAAGTCAGTGAACAAAGTAAAACAGTCTTCTATTTAAAAGTCTTAATGTATATCTGAACATGTTGCAACTAAGACAGAGACTGCACATTTTTCTCCTGTTGCTTGACCCCTGAGACACAATTGTCTCCTTATCCTTTGCTTTCTTCAAGGCAAGCAGAGTTTGTGTATTTCTTTTGAAAGAAGGAGATATAGGCAAGTGCTGATTTAGAGTTGCTGTGTACTGCTGCCTTCATGTTTTGATTTGCTTATAAAGTCAAGGTTGTGTATTTGCTTGTATTTTGGGAAGCCAAAGTCCTGGGTAGTTTTGGTAAATTTGATCTTCCACATTACCACTTGGTTAATTGGAAGTTTTTTTCATTCTTCCTCATTCTGTCTGTTTTAGGAAAGCAAACCAACTTGTTTATCTCCTTTCATATACTGTGAAGATATAGCATCAATAACATAAAAATGGAAAGTCTTTGCTGTGTTTATTTTTCTTGTTGTACATGTCAGCACACTCAGTTATAATGTAAAGTTTAGCTATCTATATAAAATAAAAGGTTAATGGTTGAATAAGTTGGGACAAAATTGAAGAAAGTTTCTTCTTCACCCTGGTTAGCATAATTTGCTTTGTTTTGATAACCAAAGATATTTGTTATAGTAAACAGCCTTTTCACAGCCTACCCATCGTGGCTTGATGGATTAATTCATTTACAGATTCTGGAACCAGTTGCTCCTGTGTGTAGCTGCTGCAATTAGAAAATCAGTCTGTTAATAATTTAATAAATCTCATGCTTTCAGATTTATGTATTTATTTTCTACTAGTTATGGTAGAACCTATAGCTAATGCAATTTTTTTCAAAAACCATATAATAATAATAAAAAATAAATAAATCAGAAGGATACCTTGTATTACAAAGAAAGTCTTTTTCATGGTTGTCATCTCTTGGAGAAGAAAAATTGCTGGTGGGTGTAGAGAGGCAAGGATAATCTCACTGCCTCACACACTGTTGCTAAATACAAATAGTAGTAATAGTCTTATCTTTGCAGAAATGTTCTTATTAAATAGACACAGCCGGGTCAGTCAATGACCTTTTTGTTTAATGCAATAATTACATTATATTTTCAGAGATATGCCTTGTAGGGTTCGTGTCCTAAGTATAGAAAAATCACTAGCAAAATGTGATGTACTGATTATTCTCTAATCTTCATATCCATCATAAATAAGGGTAAGAATTATTATCAGATGTTGCAGTAGAAATTTCTGATGGAGATATATCAGGTGTTACTGAAGATATGAAAGGAAATCATTGGCAGAGTGCAGTAAAGAGTCCAAACATCTCAACTCCAAGTTTTGTTCCTCAGTCATTTAATCAGACTGATTACTTGATGTGAGCTTTGCCAGTAATTTATAATGTAATTACTTTTTCTTACAGAATTGTCTGGTTAAGCTACATGCATAAACCTTATTCACCTGCAGTGTTAGAAATGGAAGACAGTCTGGCTGATATATGGTTCATATTTTGGATAGAGACCTGGAAATGCCATATATTTTCTTTCATCAAAATTCCCTCCATCTCTATTCCTATTTTCCTTTCTTATTTTTTCTCTCTATCTTTTTTCTCAACAGTTCTGAATAGTTTATCTATTTTATCCTTCAAATAGGGCATCAAGAGCCACATGGAGGCAAGACCAGGAAAAGATCAGGAAGGGAAAAGTTACATGCAAAACCAATATTCCCTCTCTCACTGCATTGATGTTGGTAGATGTTTCTTCTTCTCATAGGGCAGATTGTCCCAGGGAAACTCTCAGAGCTTGAACAGACTTCAGGAGTATCCTGGCCACTTCTGCTCTGCAGCTGGCAGGCTGTGCAGAAAAAGGTAATTGTAATTTGCCTGGATATATTCCATCTCTCTGCACCACTAGAAAAGCCTGTGCTACAATAATCCGAGGCAAAAGGATGAAGATAAATCATCCAATAATAATAATAATAATAATAATAATAATAATAATCCAAATCCAAGGCAATAGTCCAAGGAAGACAATAATCCAAGGAAGACAAAAGGAGTGAGACCTAATTTACTTTTTTGGGATGTGTTACTATAAACTTGCTTTTAGCAGAACTGTGTCTATCAGTGGGTTGTCCAGAAAGCAGCTTTGTAAGAATACTTCTGTTTGGGGTTATCACATATCACAGGGGTTTGAGTCTTCTAAAGGAGAGAGAGATCAGATTTTCCATTGTACTGCTTCCTTTGCTTTCTTCCCCTCCCACTGTCAGTTCTACCTCCTACCCCTTCACCACAGCACTTTTAGCATCAGGCTTCCTAGGCAGCAGTTCTCTTCCACTCGAATTTCTCTCCTGCCTGAAAGATTGTTTAGTGACTCCTCCCAAACATTCTAGTGATGTTAGAGATATGTATTTTGCCTCCCCTAAGTAAGACAAAGGCAGATAGGAAATGCTCCTTAAGTTAAAAATGCATGCATCTCATTCTAGGACAATCTTTCAGCCAAAAAACAGCAAACTCCCCAGTATTATTCGTCTTTATGTCCTGTCCACATAGTGTCATCTGCAATACAGTTAACAGAGAACTAGGTTTTGTGACACAGATATCTCTTTCCATTCTTACAAGTGTGATGATATGAAAGGATTTATATACTGATTCCAAGAAATTCCAAAAATTAAACAACATATTACCAAATAGAGGAAAGTGTCTACAAAGTGTATCAGCCAAGCAGACATATCTACAGATTATTTTAGTTTGTTCCATTAGAGATGGAGAACTTCCCAAATCAGAATATGTAAATCAAGCTGTGATTCAATGGAAGTGGCTTTTCTTAAAATGTTTATCCACTGTGTTCAGAAATGTGAACACTGGAAAACAAAACAAAAACCCCCAAACAAAAACAAAACAAACAAACAACCCCCCCCAAAAACCAAAACCCAAAGAGGAGTAAAATAAATCTATTTTAAATCAGATGTTCAGCACTTCAAAGGAAATAGTTGGAAATAGTTTGTGGATAAGAACTAAACAAGGATTGATATCATGTTATTGGTCAGGCTATATGAACTTGATAGCAAGGAAGGCAAATTCATGCCTTCTGTCAAAAAAGAATATTAAATACTCACTCCATAGAAACTATATGGTTGCAATAGAAACTTCTGAAGGTTTCTCAAGAAAAAAAGAGGATGGAGAAACTCAAAGTCCTGGGGTGTTAAAGTCTTGTTCCACAGCAATCCGGAGGTAATAGTTTTTGTTGATTTGAAGCAGTATCTGGTTCAACATCTTTTGAACAGGCATCACAGAATGATTTATGTTGGAAAAGATTTCCAAGATCATTGAGTCCAACCTTTGACCAATCACCACCTTGTCAGCTAGACCATAGCACTGAGTGCCTTGTCCGGTTGTTTCTTGAACACTTGAACAGGGATGGTGACTCCACCAACCTCCCTGGGCAGCCCATTCCAATGCTGAAAAACCCCATCTGTGAAGAAATTCTTCCTGATGTCCAACCTGAACCTCCTTTGATGCAGCTTGAGGCTATGCCCTCTTGTCTGGTCACTAGCCCTCGACTGAGCCTCGTTTCTCCAGGCTAAACAACACCAGCTCCCTCAGCTGCTCCTCATACGACTTACTGTCCAGACCCTTCACCAGCGTTGTTGCCCTTCATTTCCCTGTGTCTCAAGGCTCACTTTCACATAGATTTAAGCTTCAGACAACACCATCAGCTTACATTTGGTATGACATAATAGCAAATACAAGTTTAAGGAATACCTCTGTGAAAGCATTCTATTCCATCTAACCCCAAAGTAAAATAAACTCAATACATCTGTATGCTTACAAGGAGGATCTTAAATGTTCCTTGGTTTTGTTCTTTTTTTTTTTCCTCTTCCCAGCATCTAAATAGTATATTTAATAGTCTTTTTTTATGCTCTCTAATTCTTTTCTTCTTTTAAAGTCTGTCTAATTCACAGATAATTTTTTTGGCCATCACTGCAAAATAATTTAATTCCCAACAATATCCTGAGAAAATTATGCTCAAATATAAGAGGGTTCGAGTCATAATAAGGTATTTTTTTCTGACACACAACCATCCATCCTTTCCATGCAACTGTTGCAATTTAAGGGATGAAACCACATGATTGCTTCTTGAAATGTTTGCGTTATGTGCAGCTTTTTGAACTTTTAGTGCAGACATTTTTAACAATTCTCATTTTGATATAGTATCTGAACCTTCATTAGTAGAAGGGAGGTTGAGTGTAGAAGAGCATGGTGGAGGAAGAGAAGGAACATGCAGTTTCTGCTGCAAAGGAGTTGTGCATTTCATGGAGTGCCACAAGGAGCAGACATATGAGTGTCACTTTCTCTACTCAATAACATGAAATTTTTAAATGTGTCTGTGTCTTTTCTTTGTCTCACATTACTTATAATGCAGAAATCTTGTCTAGGATATTGCAGCTATGACCGATCTCTGTTTCCTGAAGATAAAGAGGGAATAATAGTCAAGAGAAGTTTAGCAAATTTTTATTACATTCTTCATAACGTTCTGGGGACATTGAGGAGGAAGGGTGAAGAACAGTTAATTAGAAGTGAATAACCAAATATGTGTAAGTGTTTAGCTAGTTCAGCGTATTACTTATGTCTTCTGTGTGCAAACAACTGAAGACTCATCTTGTGAGAGGCAACCTGGTGTTTTAATAGTTGAGCTTTTTCCTGTGAGAAGCATAGCAGAAACTATGTAAGTTGTAGTCAGTGAACACTAATTCCTTTGTTTGATGAAATACATAATTAGTAAAAAGTTTTGATAGTTGGTGTGCTTGATTCGTGGAATACCACTGAGCACCCAGGCTTGCACTACTCTGAAATGAATAATCAATGTCCCTCTCGAGTGTGTAATTATTGCCTTGTTGCACAGCGGGTAACAAATCCAATTTTTGTGGACAACAATCTTCTCTGTGCTTTTGTCATGAGAACTTAGACAATACATTCCACATTTTCTTAAAGGGTATTTTCAAACCATATTTAAAGTATTTTGCTTGATGAAGTTTTACATCTAAAAAAAAAATCTGCATAGTAAAGGAAAAGGAGGTGAGGAAGAGAATTTGACTACAGATTTTTTGGAGTGTAAAACCAGGAATCCCAAACGTGTGCTTAAGACACAAGGCTAAGACATAAGATTTTCATGGAATGGATCTGTTCCTGTAACTAATATTATGCTGATGTGCATTTATATGTCTGCATGCACACCTTTGTGCCTATTATGAAAGAAACTTTCTTAGTGTAAATTCAAATTAATGGAATCAATATAGGTTTAATTTAAACTGAGACAACTCTTTATAAGCCTCAGTGGCATAACACCAGTTTTAGGTTGTTTTTTTTTCTGATGGTAGTGGTTTTGGATTTGTAAATATATTGTGACACTTTGAGAACATGTAGAGATTAAGATTTTCAAAATAGTTAAAAAGCCAACTGTGAAAGCAGGAACAGTCCACTAATCATATATGTATAATCTGAACCATCTTGGGCCTCAGACAGACAGATACCAAGATGTGAAATGGAATAATATGTATCGTCCTTGATAATATATTAGATTCTTGTAGAATTGACTGTTTTTGTCAACAGAATAGATCTTGCCAAAAGAAGTGTAGTATGCCCAGGTTATATAGAAATTTACACATAATCTCTCATTTCTTAGGTAGGATTTATAAATGTGAAGCTATTTAATGAAAAGTTAATAATCATGTTTTTAGGATTTCTGCTTTGGCCTAATCCTTTCTTCCCAAGAATTTGTATGTAAAAGTGCCTTCAAAAATTCACTCTTTTTCATTCCAAGGCCTAAGGCTTGAAAGGGAGAGCTAAGGAAAGAAACCATATGAAAATCCACCTTGAAGTTAATGTGCAACAGGTGTATTCATTTCTAGATGGATTCCCTCCATATTGTTCCCTCTGCAGCATGTATGAGACTGATGAGACATGAAGAAAATGGCAAGAAATGGACTATGAAAGGAAGAATGCAGCAGAATCCAGAAATGCCAGGCAAAGATCTTTCCGCCAAATACTCTGGCATCCATGTGTATACCCAGAGTAACTTAACTGAGCATTTCCCTGAGCAAAGTTTTCCTAGTGTTTATTACACATGGAGTTTTTAATCATTTGTCTGCAACACTTCAAATATAAAGGGCAAACATATGTGCTTTGTGCTCATTCATATTAAATATATTTAGAGTATGGGAATGTAGTGGTTTATATTTAAAGCAGGCAGTTGGCTGCAGGTAGGTTATTTAATTTGGACTTGATCCCACAAAATAATAATTTTTAACAAAATCAGTAACCAAAAGTCATTCTTAAATATAATTGACTTTCCTTGGCTAAATGTTTAAGCACAGGGTTTCAGAGTTTACAGAACTGAAGCTCATCAAATTATTCACTAGCAAATGGGCTGGTTAAAAATATGTTTACCTCTCCTACTTATTTTTTGCATGAGATTAAACAATTTGAGGATCAGAAAATGAAAATATTTGTTTACAATGGCATAACTTCTAAATATATGATTTATTTTCTATCAGTGCTATCCTTCAGGAAGAAAATGACAAGGAAAAAAAAATCAAAAGCAGAAAACCCTTTCTCTGGCTTTGTGACTCATTTCAGGTAAATGATTGATTCACAGTAGCTCAGAATCTAATCTAGTATGACCCAGTTGTATCAGGGTGAATTTGACCATAAAGTATTGCTCATTCCTGGAAGCATGAGTAACAAAGCATTGATTCAACAAACAATCTCTGTGATACTTTGTATTAGAATCAGCCTTTCAGCAAAGTAACAAGGCATATGTAGAAAAAGGGTGGTTTGGAGTTTATTCATTTATTTATTCATTTATTTTTTCCCATACTAATCTCTGAGAGACAGTGAGTGTAAATCATCTTTCTCTTTGTGTATTCACTCTAAATTCATTTGTTGAAATACAGAGCTAAAGCTGCTTTTTGGAGCAGCCCATACTTTAGCATATTGAAGACTTTCAGAAATTAAAGATTTTTAAAATGTAATCTCTTCGAGGAGGCAGAGAGGGAAAGCATTTTGCCAAAAGCTCATCTTGTTAAAAAATGACTGAATGATTTATAAAGTGGCATTCAAACTGATTTCATTGTTGAGGCTGGAGCAGATCACATCCTGAATTTGTTGCATATGGGGCTATACTAATCTGCAAGCCAGCATTTCACAGTTATGAGTTTGCTGATTCCATCTCTCTCTTCTTTCATCTGTCTTCCCTGTCTTCCATTGCCCCTTTTCCCTTCCTCTTTCCTCCTCTGTGTGTTGTTTTTTCCTTTTTAGCTTCAAAACAAACTAGATTAATTCTGATTTAGTCTGAAGGGGTAATGGAAGTCACATTTTTCTTTCTAAAACTTCCTGCTAATGGAGGGCAGTGCTCGTATAGGTTTGTCTTTGGGTTTATTCAAAGCTCTCACACTTGCCAAAGCAGGTAATGAAGAGTGTATGTGAGTTCAGTTCAGTGAGCCATTGAGAAATAGGTTCTAATTTCCAGGAGTAATAAAGGTTTGGTGTGGGTAGATCCTGAGACAGAGCTTTGAGTTATCATATGGCACATCACTCATTAGTGATTAAGCCTCAAAGGCTTCAAAACAGTGACCATTTCATGGAAGATAAAGAACATATTGTATAGTTGCACCCCTTTAACTTTCTTTGTGCCTTCAATCCTGGTTTTTTGTCTCCTTTAAAACAGTATCTTTGGAAAGCTTCTCTCTCACTTAGTCTATTTGTGCGGTGTGAAATGAGATCCTACATCTTCCCTCCCCCATTTCTCTTCAACTTTCATAAGGAAATATGCTGAAATATAAGAGCTGCAAACAGGTTTTCAACATTTTCATGAATACAAAGAATTTTCATCCTCTTAAAAAAAAAACACGTTCTCCTTCTCGTCTGTCAAAGTGCATAGACCTGCTTTCCAGAAAACATATCCCTGCTGGTAGACACCAGAAAACTAGTAAGAAACTACATGTGTCTCTCAGTAGCAGTAATTTTACAGTGTTTGCTAGAGTTGACTAGCGTGACATTTCATTTGCACTTACAATCCAGATGTATCTAGCAAAACTTACTATAGTTTAAACGTTTAGTGTTACTGCAGATGGTTTAATTTTGATACCTTGACACATAGAAATTTACTTCTCTTAGATTCCTGCTTGTAATATTGAAAGCTCAGAGACATCCTGAAAATTCATCATACTTGAAGTGTTTCAGTAAAGTGAGGATGCAATAATGCATTTGTATTGTGAAAAGCTCCTGGTTTGTTTATTTCCCACTGTTGTGCTGTAGTCTAGATGCCATCCTCAGGTAAGGAGTAGGAGCAATCATTTAATCCCCTCTGTGTTCCCATGCAAACAACTGTATTTTGGTCTAAGATCACACATACCTTCAATAAATATATTAGCAGAAAAAGGAGCATGGCCCACTTGGCAGCCCAGGATCTGGGGCTCCTGTTCCCGTCCCTCTGTTTGCAGGTGGAGGCAGTCAGATCACTGAACTGCAGCACGCTCCAAAGGCTGATTAAGCATTCCACCTCTTCACTGTGCTCCTCTTTTTCACCCATCTATGCTACAGAATCAAAACAAAGCATTTGTACAGAAGTTTTGAAGATGTAAAAATCAAAATCTTTCACCACAGCCTTAAAGCCTGGAAGGAGAGAGAGCTGTTGATCCACAGAGAGATATCAGAGCCATAGCACGCCTGAGGAGGGCTGCTGGAGCATCTCCAGATTTCCCTTTGTTTAAAACTATGTCACCATTTGAAATCTAGCTAATGTGAAGAGAATTTATAAGCTGATTGCATGCAGCGTTTCCCTTGTTAGGGGTTAATTATTATGCGTCTTTCCTTGCACCATATGGTGGACTTTTGTTTGCTCTGAAATGCCTCTCTTTTCAACAGCTCTGCAGATTAGAAAGTAAAGCTCATTAGCTAACAAACGTTATCCTTTTTACTTACATTTTACATGGTTTTATATAATTTTACATATACTTGACTCATTGTCAAGTATAACTAGATACGGTTAAAGAAAATTGATGTTTATTTTTAATATTTCTTCTTTAAAAAAAAAGTGATCATAGTATTTTTTTTTTAGTTTTCTATACTCTCTGTACTAAGAAGAAAAGTTTTCTTTCTGTACCTTATTTCTGTGTTTATGATTAAGTATGCCCATGAGCATGTGTACTCTTCAAATGACAAAAGTTTAAAACACTCATTGCTACAGGATCAATGCCAAGCATCTCCAAGTGAAACTGGTTTTATGAAGTCAAAGCTACCTTAAACATATTTACTTTCATGATACTTCTAGTCTAGATGTGAGTACAGATAAGAAACAAAATAGAGCAAAGTAATTTAGGTGTATAGTTGCTTAAGCATTTCCATTACAGCTCTTAATTTTTGGCTAAAATTTTTCAGACTGATGCATTTTCTGTTTTTTTTCCTTAGTAGTTTTTGGAAGAAGAATACCAGACCTTTGAAATAAAATATTAATCTTTTGTGTTAAGTGAAAAGTGAAAGGGTGGAATATGGGGGGTTTTATGACTTACTTGTATATGCATATTTATTTGAACAAAACTTGCAGCAAAATAACTAAGTTGAAACTTTGGCAAGGAAATAGTGATTATTGATTATTATTTTACCTTTTTAATATTTTTGACAAAATTCCGTTTTGATCTGGCATAAGTACATGTCTTTGGACAGTACATATTTTTCATGGACCTTTTATGGAGTTATGCCTTCTTGAGTGTTATGCAGATGTTCAAAACATTAATCTTGATGAATTCTGCAAACACAGAATAATGGAAAATGTTAAATATTGCACACAAGCTCTTTATATTTTTATTTAATTTAAGCACACTTTAGGAGCCACTGGAAAAAATCATTACTGTAATATTAAAAGATTCATTTTATCACTATTGCCATTACCATGCCCTACTGGTATTATCACTGTCTGGATATACCACTAAGATTATTGATTATTAATGGTAGAATGAGAAAGGAATTCTGCCAGTACATTATAAATATTCCGAGAAATTGAATAGGAATTATTATAGCACACTTGTGGTACACAGGTTTGGAAAACATGCCTTTACTGGAACTGTCTTTAAATGAATTTTATCCCATTTGCTGCTCCATTTTCATATTTTTCTAAATATTTTTAAGCTTTTTCTGCTTATGACCCATCTTTTCCAGGCTTATTGTAAACTTTTCTCCAAATCTAAGAACTGTTGTATGGATCATTATTTGTAACAATTTGTGTCACAAATCAACTTTATGATTTTTCTGAGGGACTGAGTCCTGCTAACCAAGATGGAAATAAAGATATCCTATCTTGTTTCATGCAGGTATTTCTGATAAAGAAAGAGAATGCAGTGAGTTTTGTATAAAGCAAGGGAAGGTAGACATAATTCTGTTATTTTTCTGCTATGAATATATCTTACAGTACTTTTCACACAATTTTTGGAAGTATACTTAAAATTATCTCTCATCTGCAGGGCCATATAAAACTCTGCTACCAAACTAGCTGAGAGACAGTGTCATTATCAGGTTTGGTTGGGGTTTTTTTGTTTTGTTTTTGGGGTTTGTTTTTGTTGTTGTTGTTTGTTTGTTTGTTTTTCTTGCAGACTTTTTTTTTCTTTTCTTTTGGAATAGCACTGAAAGGCTTCCATCAGACTTCAGGCTGACTACATTAGTCATTAGATACCCATATAAAAATACATTCTCTAACCCAAAAAGCTTGCCAAGGACAAGGTGAAATGCTAGTGTCCTGTTTACCACTCTTTCCAACGTCCTACACAGTGAGATAGACAAATGTCCTTACTCTGAAGGACAGCTTTATGATTCTAATTTCAGAAACTTCCTGAGTAATTAAGACATGCTCATTTATTATGCCAATTTACAATGGTTCTGTCTAGATAACAATAGAGATTCTTCAAATTTCTTTCCACCATTTTAGATGAAAATCTTTATCTGCTGGTTTGACACACATTTCCCATGTCTTCTTTCCTAAATCTCTGCCTTAGACTATTTTTTTCTATTAGACATGGCAGAGAAAACGTTACACAGCTTTTGAACTTTAGATTAGGAAATTAAGTCAAAAGTTAGTGAAAGTCTGAAAATTTCTGGGACTTGGAAAAGTTTAATTTTTGTGATCAAGAGTTGTTAAAATATCACCTTTCTTAAAAACTGATGAAATACACATTTAACCAGACTTCAGGTTTAAAACCTCACAGTAAAAACCAGAAAAAAATATTTGTGCTATGTAAACAAGTCATTATGCTAGTAATTTTTGATTACTGTGTGGTTTTTTAAAGAAACAGTACTAATATTACAATGGTTTTACTATTAAAAGAATATAAATTATTACCCAGAAAATATTCTTGTGACAATGACAACTTTGCTGAAATAACAGATATTACAAAGTATTGAATGGTAGTCTAGAGTGCTTATTTTTTAATCATAGTATTATCAATCATGTGACTTACAGTAGTGCAGAATTTTCTTTTCAAAGAATACCCTAATATTTCAATATGTACATGTGTAACAGATGTGTGCCTTATGAAGCAAACACTGAGTTACTACTAAAGATTTTTAAGTTATATTACTGTATTAACAAAAAAAATCGTGTTGTAATGAAGAAAACCAAATCCTATGTGTAACAGCAGAACATGTGACTTTAAATTTTGGTCTGAATTAGTAATTCAAGGAAGTTGTATAACATGGTTTAATTTTGTTCAGTGTGCACAAAACCAAAACAATTTACACATGTAATACACAAATAGAAATTAAGTTTTAGCATTCCCTGTCACTCTACTGATTTGTTTCAGCTAAAAAATTAACCCTGTATCACCATGGAAAAGGTCTACATTTAAAAAAAAAAAAGAAGAGTAGAAAAAGTATCCCTTAAGCCTTCACTTTTAAAATAAAATAATGGCAAACACTTTTTCTTCTGCCTTTGAAAGCCTCTTCTGCATCAAGCGTCTGGATCTCAAGAGCAAGATTCATTTTTTGTGACTAAAAAGTGACCGTAATTAAGGGAAAGTATTTCATACACAGCTGTGATATAGAAGTATCAGGGTGTCTCACCCACACACTGATGATTCCTGTGATACTCCAGCTCCTTACACTCAGTTTCTTTCCAGAGTAATTCTCACAGGCAATACTAATAGTTGCTAAAATACATCTTAAGTTTTCCTTGCAATGCAGAACTTCTAGTGATTTTCCTATAAATTGACTTTAACCTGTAAAAAGAAATAGCAAGAATATGTGAGTGTAATTAATAAGTAAAAACTGAGCATTTAATATTCAGCATTGTGTAATCTGAAGTCATACAAGCAGCAAATGTTCAAGTGGCACTTACGAGATAGCTTCTTTGAGTGGCAGGAGCATTTTCTCCTTGAGCTGTGGCCAAGTCCACATCTACAGAGGAATAAACCTATTTGAAAGAGAGATACAGTGAGGTCATGATTTTGTTTCTGTGCATCTTGTTAGTGTATATCACTAAATTGATGTTTATACTTGAACAGCTTTTAAAGCAGGAATAGCACTGTGAGCTGAGTGCCCTGAATTCTCCTCTCACCTTGTTTTTTTGAAAGGGATACCACCATTTCCATAGTTAAGAATGAAGGAAGAAGGAAACACAAAAAAACCCAAACAGACAAAAAAAAAATCAAAAAAACCCCCAAACAAACAAAGAAACAAACAAACAAAAAAAAACCCAAACCAACAAAAAAAAACAAAACACAACAAAACAAAACAAAAAAAAACCCCCAAACAATTAAAATTATGAGAGAGTAAGTGCTGGTCATTCCAGTCTGAAACATCTTTTTGTTAGGCTGTTGCTCAGTGTTTTGTCATGCTATGTTTTATCCCTTATGCAAGCTTTACTGACCTTTCTGGTAAGCATTGGCCAATGGAGATTGGAATCGCACAGTAGATCATATTTTGAAAAACAACTGCTTTTCCAGACTCCCCTGGGACCATATATTTGTATAAGTTCAGTTTAGAGCTTTTCAAGTTTAGCATCTAACCAGAAGTCTGTATGCTGGTGATAAAGTCAGGAGGTTTTTTTAAACTCCATGAATCCGAGAACAAGACGTAGGATGTTGGATCAGAATGTAACTTTAATCTAAGGAGTCTTGGAGATTTTATTTTTAACTTTGGTGTGTCACTTAGAGCCTAAAGTTGCATGATGGTGACCCTGGATTTTCTGGTCTGAAATCACCATTAGACAATGAGGCATCCAGACACCTTCCATCACTGGGGCAGATGCTGATGCTTAAGGTGCTTCAGTTCCCAAACTCCATTTTAGATGAAAATCTGACACCTAAGGTTGCTGTATTTCTGTTAGTAATGAAATTCCTTGCTTTCCATATTTTTTCTGATCAACATACTTCAAAACTAGTATTTCACTGAAAGTTTTAGTAAATGCTAATAAACAATAAATATTTTAAGTGGAATTATGACAATGAAAATTTACATCATCAAATGAGAAAACCTATTTAAAATAGATAAACACTTGCTATGGTAACAGCTGGTTGCTATAAAACCTCTATTGCAAAACTCAGGATTGTCTTCACATGTACATACTACCTTTTTTTTTTGTCAAGGAAACATAATGTAGTGATTTATTGCATTATCAGCATCACTTTGGTGGATTTTGTTTGTTTGTTTTGTGATATTTATTATTGGTTGGTTAGGGGATGTTAATTATCCCAGCAAATTCAGTTCATGATTTCTCATGAATAAAAGAACATTAAAATGAGAAATTACAGTGTTTTACCAAGAACATCTCTGTGTAATCAGAAATCTGTATCTAGCTGAAGAAAGATAGTATTCTGTCAGAATACAGAGATTCATTAATTGGCAAAAATCAGTGTCCTGGCAACGTAAAAGTCCAACAGCATTTATAAATATGCAGCCAATGCCTCAATAAAGATGTGATAATTAGAGGGTCATCAGTTTAACACTTTTTGGTTTCTTTAATGTCATTAATGCACAAGTCATTTGTAGTATTGATTGTTTCTGGTGAGCAGAATTATTTAACTGGTGAGCAGTAAAAACAAAGCAGGTGTATTAGCTTCTATTCACAGCTGATGCTCCAATGAATCAGGTAGACCAAAAAATACATTAACCAACCAACCAAACAAAAAAAGTGCCAGGTGATACATCCTAAATGAAAGTACAGCCCTCATTGCTGGACAGTTTGAGTTAAAAAGCTGTATCCTGGTATACATAGTGAGGTTGTTGCTTACCTCAGAACTGTGAAAGAATTGAAGTAGTAAAATAAACTAGAAAGTTAAAGATGGAAACACCAAGTTAGTAAATAAAAGTGTATGTCTAAGAGAGAAATAGTTTTGCAGAGTGCATTAAATAAACCATTGTAAAGACTGGCAATTTCAAAATAACTACCTTGAAAAAACAAATCTTTTGAGAATTTGAAAAAAGACACATAAATTTTACTTAGAAGAAAACTGTGTTTGAATACCATGACAAAAGAGTCAGAAGAAAAAGAGGACAAAGATTAATTTCATTAAGATCGCTTCTTTATTCTAGTCACATAATTTTCTTTATTTTAACATTTAGATCTGTGATTTAACACCAGGCTGCATGATTCTAATGATGAAAAGACCTAATTTGTTTTTCCAGCTCTTAGTAGCATTCTATTTTTGAGGCCTCTTTCTCAAGCCCTACACGCTGTATCATGTGCTTTCCAGTCCCTTGGGGGATGCAGGCTGGTAGTATGGATGCTATCTACTAACTAGATTTAGGTCATTGTTCCAAAATGGAGAGGGATGGAGAGGGGTACCATGTCCTCTTTATTATTTTAAACAGAATTTACCATTTGCAATTAAAAGGATGAAAGATAATTTTAGGATGTACAAAAGAATCCAGTTTGGACAATCTTTGTTCAAACATAATTTTCTCTTAAACAACCACTCAATGCCAGTACATTCCTGATTTATGTATGTAAGTTTTAATCCTTCTCTTTGTCTACCATGGGCAAACATCACAGAGAAAAGTCTTCTGTAGTAAGATTTTCTGTTGTAAGTAAAAGTTTAAGTTATGTTTCAGTTAAATTACAGTTAAGTAAAGGTTTACTGTAGTAATGGTAGAGGAACCCTAGAAGTATAACTACCTGAGGTTGCTCTAAACTGTATGTAAATTTGGGTCACACCTCATATCCATCCTTCTAGTGACTGGATATAGCCTTCCTTACAATATCTCTATTTTGCTATATTTAAGAAGGTTGTCTTTTCCATGCTCTTTTGTTCTTCCACAGTTGAGACACCTAAAGTCTCTGTCCTCATTTCATGTTGCAAATTCTGTGGAATTTAGGCTTCATTAACCTCTAACATTTTGTTATTCAAACATCACAACTTTATTTGAAAATTTTGAGTTCGTTTGAGTGCGTGAAACAATATTAATCATAGTTGAGTCAATGCTAGAAGCACTTTTTACATTTCAATATAGGCAAAACAAGAGAAGGTGGAAAGAAGACAGGAATTCTATAAAGAAAAAAAATTCAAATCAGTCTCATCATGCATTCATAGGAAAGAGATAGTAGGATAAAAGATATATAGAAGGAAGGCTGGCCTTCCTTCTTCTCTTGTCTGCTTTATTCTGGAAAGAGAAAGAGTTTTGTCCATACCAACTTCCATTCAGACAAGCCTATGGCTCTATCCAGGAGAAGCTGATACAGGCTAGGGGACATTTCTAGACCCTCTTCCTAGGTCCTGATTCCTGACAGAGGGACTTTGCTGTGGAAACAAAGGAAATAAGAGAGTTTACTTTCAGTCCCAGAATGACTGGGGCAAAGAATGCTCTTTAAGCAAAACCAGCATTCCTACAAAACTGCCACCATCTGAATAACTGGTGGCAATCTCGAAATCTGTACCTTGAGCAGATGTTAACACTGTCAATCCACCTTTCACTCTGCTGATTAGTAGCCTAATTAAGAGAGTAGTGTTTTCCGTTTGATATAACTTGAGTGTTATAGTGCCCTGTTATAAAATGCCAGTGATTAGGTTATTCTTCATTTCACCATAAAAATAATACCACTAGATTTTTTAAAAAACACTAAGTGCTCCTGTCACCTTTTATTTTTATTTGTATTTTCTACCTTTGAGCTTTATTCTTTTAGGTGTACCATTAAAAATTAGTCACCTGTTAATGTGCTGAGGGCTTTAGGTACCTAAATGTTTCTTTGAAAAGAACTAAAGAACACCTGCAATGTCTTAAGGTAATAACTGTCAAACTGTCAGAGGCAAAAGTAACAAGCAAAAATATTAACAACAAAAGAAAGGAGAAGACAGCCGTTGGAAAGGGAAGCAAACTATATTTATAAAGCTGGTTGTAAAAGCAGTTAATGCTAAACATGTGATGTTTATGCCAATAGAATGAGTCAGATGTGCTTCAAGTGAAATACTGTATTTTGAACTGCCTAATGTCACCAGCGCCTGGAGGGACAGTTTGCTAACTCTCCATGAATACATAGCCAGCTCTTCAAAGTAATTTTCATTATGCAATCATGTAGCTTTAAAGGCATTCTCCCTTATTGATCTTGTTTTTGCATGATTCAACTTGTTAAGAACAAGATAAAGCTCCTCTGATAAACATTGATATTCTATAGGTAAGGAGAATTTCTTTAACGTTTTTATTGTTATTGTTTGTATCTATGCAGACAGCTTAACGTTCTGTAAGCCTCTGCTAAGTCATTAAAATGGCTTTTTTTGTTTGTTTGTTTTTATTTGGTTGTTGGTTTTTTTTCCCCTACAGTTAAACTTCCTTTAAACTCTAGGCAGCTGCTTGCATTCCTGACCTTCTGGAACTACTGAGCCAGTACTCGAGATCAGTCACGGCACCTCACTTACTGTTATACAGTCAGGGCTGGGCCAAAATTTTTCCAGATTTTGCTTTCTGCATGTTGAAGTCAATAAGGCAGATGCAGGAATCAGATTTCTCAGAAAGAAAGCACTGATTGAAAAAAACCACAAACTTCGCTTTTCCCTTCCCTCTTCCTTCTTGTACCATATTCCTTGAGTTGTGGACTAGTATGAAAATTAAAGGAAAGGAACAAAAAAGGTAATTTCACACTAATTTAATAAATCTTCTTAAAAATGCTGAAGATTTGTATTTTCTTTTCTGGTTTGGTTTTCTTTGGGGGGAGTGGGATGGTTTGAAACCTAACTTGATATTAAATAGTTATATGTTAAATACATATACATATAAAATACATTCTAAGTACTTTAAAATACCATGTTGATGATCTCTTTTATTTTTTTTAAAATTCTTTTGCAAGCAGTTTTTCAACAAAATTTAAAAGGGGAGAAGTACATACCTAACGCTGGAGTATGTAATCTGGATGGACTGGCTGTACAGTAAAGTGTAGTGTTTAAGCAGAATTTGGGGTGATCCTGTAACTTCAGGCCAAGCGCAGTCACTTGAGACACACACGTACAGCTGTTGTGCTGGTCAGCTGGCCAGCTGTTTGCATGTTGCACCTTACAAATGTGCATTATTCACAATCCTAATTTATCATGTATTTCTACATATTTTGTTTATGTGTGTTTCATAAACAGAATGCAGAAACTTAAAAGCCTGTTTTTATTTAGGGTGTAAGAGTGGTTTCTAGGGATCCTGGAGAAAAGTTAATGACTGCAGCAGAAAGGTGGGTAGGTGGTAGACTCTGTCTGCCAAACTTTGCTGTGTATTGCACATTGACACAAATTTTAAACTCTAAGTAAAGCAGACTCTTTAAAGGATATACCTTGTTTACCTCTTGAAGTGTGGCAGGTGTTTCTGCCATCCCTCAGAGGGAAGTCCAGCCTCCCTAGCTGAGTGTCTGAGCTGTATCAGATAGGGTGCCACTCTGTAGGCCTTTTAGGGCAACCCCTTTCCCTGATGAAATTTCTTCTTGGGAGTGTTTTTTTGGTGTTTACTGCATAGACTCAAGAGTTTAAATTAGGGAGGCTACATCCCAACTGTGGGTAAAAAATTGAGACAAATACCAGAAATTATCATCTCTGTATTTCTATCAGAGAAAACAAATATTAGACTAATGATTTAAAATTAAATAATGATAATAAAATAATTAAAAGACCAAACCCTATGAAAGATGTAGAATGAAAAAAAGTCCTACCAGTTATGTGGTAGACGTAGGTTCAGATGTAGGTTCCATCTCAGGACACACCTGGAGAAACAATCTAGCTTAAAGGCCCATCTAAGACTTGCTTGCCTAAGATCTGAATGACCAACAGCATCTCTTTTTCTGCTAATTGAAAGGACCTTAATGAGACCAGACTTGTATTTTAATATCTCTGGTGAAAAATTAGGTGGAATCAGTCCAGGCAGGTATTGAACACTTGGGGTGTGAAATTTTTGTTCATATAAGGAGAGTTGTATTTACTGATGAATTGCAGTTTACCTTGAATGCTATAATGTATGCAGCAAAACCTGTTTTAATAAAGATAAGCCAGTTGTGTGCCCCACTTCTGAAATAAGTTTGCAGTCATGTCCATTTGAAGGTAGTTACTCTGTTTAAACTGCACACATGCTGTGCGTATGAAGCTCTGATTGGTTCCTCTGCATACAAATATTATTAAAAAAAGTACCATGACTCTCTATATTATCTGACTTTATATTTCATAAACTTGTAGTTTAGTTTGGATTAAATACATTTAAAGGTTAAAAAAAGATAAACCCTTCAAGTAGAGGTATAAAATAAGATGTGCCCTTATCATTGCCAGCTTTATTTCATGACTAGTTCATGAAACTAGCCACTGTTGGCTAGTTAGAAAAAAAGAGGAATTTTTTTCTGTTTTTATTATCCCTGAGCATATGTACAGTAGAGCTTTGCTTAGTTGAGTAACCCCTCTACTATTTCAGCTTTTTCAGTGGCACTCACATAAAGAGCTACAAAAACTCATACTTAGGTAATAAATAGATTGGGTATTTTTGTCATTAAATGATTAGAAGAGGAGTTTCTAAGTGGTTTAGCACAACTATTTTCTAAGTCAGGGTTTTTACATGAACATTTAAGAGAGAGTAATGAACATGCAGTATATTTGTTATCATGGGAAATTCCAGTACCAATAATGTATTTTTTTCATTTCCTCCAGTAAGCAGTGCTGAGACCATATTCAGTAAGGAAACAAGCTATAGATGTTCATGATTCTGATGTATATCCATCTTAATAAGTGTATTATAATACATTTATGAGTATAAATAATTACATTAGAGCTTTTTCAAATTAATAAGGCATTAGACTGTCCTTCAGAGGATGTAGTCCTGTTTCTGTTTGCATATCATACAACCTTGCACATTCTGGTATTTAGTACACTATTGGTCTAAATTATGTTGTATTGTTTGACTAATCTAAATATGACCCATATTGTACACTAGGCTCACTCATGTCAATTGAGTTGCCCTTCTAGTGATGTGCTCTGGAATCACTAAGTTTAAGTATCTTATTGTTGGTGGCAAATGCAACATTTGTGCCATACATACATGTAGGCAGCAGTAATTTCTACTGTAGACTTGGAAACTCTCATAGAAAAAAAATTGAAAAATTATCTATACAGTCTGTGTAGGAAAGTAGTAATTTTCATTAAGACACAGGATACTGCTGTAGTTACGATTCAAGTTTAATTGCTTTGGTAACATTCCAGTTTTGCTGTCTCTTTGCTGTATCCTTTACAACCTGGAAGGACTTGTAAGATGTGGACTCCATTTTTCCATACTTTTATTTAACAGAACAGCATATGTGGCTTGCAGTTTGAAAGACAGACCAACCCTCCACTCTCCCAATACCCTAACTATGAGTGAGGGAATGGAGAAGCATATCAAAAGTTTATTATTTGGATAAATAGAACCATAATAAACTATTCAAGGATGCTTATGCCATTTTGCTTATTTTTCCAATATATTGAGTAAGTGTGCAGTAAAAGAGAACCAGCTTTGTTGTTTTGGGGCTTTTTGCCTTTTTTTTTTAAATTTTAACCTTTCTGACTTATCATTTCATGGTTTTGTGTTACTGCAAAGAGTTCCATTTTCATCTCCTTCATCCTGGATGTTGATTAAAGTTCGACATTCAGGATGAAAGGAGTCAATGCAGTCACTACTTGTTCACACCATTAAGAATTGAAAGAGAATCAGATCCAGAATCTGTTGTTCTGGGTTTGTTTGTTTGTTTGTTTGTTTTGTGGTTGGTTTTTTTTCTCCTAATAAAATTTTAGTCCAAACTTCAGTACTACTTAGGAATATTTTCAGCATTAAATTGATTCTCTACAATTGTGAAGTTGGAGTTATGTATGTAGCCACAGTATTTAGATAGTAGTTTGTTTAAGTACCTCTGGGCTCATCAGGAATTAGACATACTAGTGTAGGTAGAAACCTGGATCCTACAAGATTTGCATGAGAGGTAAGTCAGAGCAAACTCCAGGCTATTATCTGAAAGTGCTTTAAGGATCGTGGAATATACCTCCTTAAATTCAAAGGAAAATTTAGGAGAAAGAAGGAAATTCTAGATAGTGTGTGAGAAAGATGGGGTTTACCTCACCTAAAAAGTACATAAATGTTATGTGTCAATTTTATTTGCTGTACCAGGTCATCTGTTTTTTTTTTTTAAATCAGTGCTTAAATTCACTATGTAGTCAGTGGAGAAAGTTTTTCAAAGGTCTTAAAGAGAGGATGTTTTACAATTTACAGGTCTCAGTTTCAACAGGCAGGCTCTCTTTTTGGATCTTTCCACTGCAGTTACCTCTCTGTCACAGGGAGCAAAGCTATTTGGTGAACTTAATCACTTAATTTATGTATGCTGTAACTGCCTAAAGGGTAGGTGCACCCAGGTGCCTAAGTTAGATTGTCTGGATCCCATCCAGAACTGTTTCTGAATAAAAAAGTACAAACCTATCTCTGTGAAATTGGCAAATAAATAGTAATATTTTCATTAAAAAATATAAAAAATTGTAGCCAATTAATGATGTAGCTATGTTGCATAATCAGTTGTGGTAATTACATTTTTAATTACTTTACCCTTAGGACCTGATTCTGATGTTGTTTCCACTGGTATAAAGCAAGGATAACTTAGATAAAATCAATGCAGCTAAACTAAAATATAATTGATGAGAGGTCAGAATTGAACCCTAAATGGTGTGCTAAAAATGGAACTAATCAGAAAGCTAAATGGGTTTATAATTTGTTCAATTGACATTTTCATGATCTAAATCTCCAAGAAGTTAACCTTTGGATATAGAACTTGGGTTTCCTTTAGAGTCTCATAGCATTCAAGGAAGTGAAGCCACTAGAAAGTCTGTAAAAAAAAAAAAAAAAAAAAAAAAGATGATTCTGTACAGTTTTAAAACCACATAGTAAATTCTTTCATTAAATGATTGATGTGTTTCCAGCTTAATAAATTTCTACATCACACAAGTCTTTGTGCAAAGTCTTCCGGTGAGCAAAAGCTGGAGAACCATTGAACCATAGCATGTTCTCAAATAACAAAAAAAATCTCCCCAAATCGAAGGTTACTTTGAGCAGTAAGGAGATTTATGAACCAATGTCTACTCAAAGTGACGAATATTTAAGATCCTTTTGAAATTATTTTTACTCTTTGTGTAATAGATAGTAGGGACATATTTTTTAAAAAATGTACCAGTTTATCATATATCATCGCATAAGTCCTTATATCACAATATTGCTGGTGTCAAAAAAAGATAAAACATAAACAAATTGAAGATATTTTGCTAAAAAAATTGTGGGTTTTATTGTTAACTAAATATGTGCATTATGTCCAAAGTAATTTTGTCTGTTGATTAGGCTCATGTTAATTTGTATTGTATATTCAGATCAATCAAATAGCTTCACTTTACAAAGTATGTTACCCCAAAGATTTTCCTCTGCTTTTGTACAGCACTGTTTTTTGAACAGCTGATGCAAACCTCCAAAGTTATTTCATTTGGGGCAATCAACATTGCACTAAATGGATTTTTTCTTGGTTGTCACAATACATGTGATTTTTTTATCATCCAGGGAAATTTTGAATACTGTATTTATGTCAGTGACAGTTCTCCCCAGTGGTAATCTCACTCTGGTCGGTGAAACTGCTTCTTCCATGCACCCTAGCAGAAGGAGTCACAGGCTGACTGCTGTGCCTGACCTTCCCCTCACGGACATGACTTTCCCTCCTGTGCAATAGGCACTAACTTCAGGTTTACTACTTCTGATATTTATCACTGTAGCAGAGATTCCCAGATGGATATTTATCCATTTGATTAAAATCTAGAGATTTAATGCTCTTTGGGAGGAGAACACCTCATAATGTGAAAGAAAATGCAAACTGTTTTTGCAAGGATTTCTTCCAGCATTCCCTGCGAATACTACCCATGTTGCTTTCAGAAATATGCCCATTGTTAGCAGTGCCATTATGATGCATTTCACAGGAAGGCTGGAATAGAAGTTGTTACACATTTTAGAAATGTTAGTAAAGTAGGTTTTTTTCCCCTCCATTGAACAATTATGTCTTTGGAAGCATCAGTTTGATTAAACCTCTGGCTTAGTAATAATTATTGTTTTATGCTAACATCTTTATGGAATATTTATATGTTTTTCTGTTAATATTTGATCAACTGCTTTTAATTTTTTTGGCATGGCACTTTGTTTCTAGATTTTGGTTGGCTATGTCTGAAACAAAATGTTTTGTTATGGGGCTGGAATTCATTCATTTATGTCTTGGACATCTTACATTAAATAAACATAATCACACTAGTCTGTAGGCCAGTTCTAAATCATCTCATACATTCCAGCACAAGCGACTTTTACTTTTTGAGAAGTCAAACTAGAGCGGCAATCTTAGCTTATACGGTAGCAATAAGAATGTATTAAGGGGGTTTTGTTAGCTGTGGTTTCTGTTGGTTTTTTTTTTTCCCATGTGTGGCTTCCTTAAAGCTGACATCTATTTGTGACTTGAGTAGATGACAGCATGAAATTCAATTACAGAAAACAGTCTCAGTCATTACACCTGTCTGCTTCCAGAGGAAAGTATTTGTAAATTGTGTTTTATCCTTCTGCTCCCTAAAACCTATGTCTGTAATTGACACTTGCCAGTAGAGATGACTGGAGACAGAAGGAGAACATAATGTGTCTGAGTAGCCCACCAGGGAGAAGAGTGTCCTCATCTTTGGGGAGTTTTGTGGTGTTTTGTTTTCTTTAATGAAGAATAATATCTGTGTGTCAAGGATTTACTGCAAGGCTGGTGGCAGATGGTTCTCTTAAAAAAAAAAAAAGTTATGAAAGATGAATTGCAAAAGAACACAGGACAAAAGAAAAAGCTAATTAACATAGAAATATTTCTTCTGCAAAGGAAAACAAATACTTCGGGAGAACAAAGGCCCCTCTCTGTTATTTGTAAGGCTGGTTTGTTACTCTAACACATTTGTAAGAATCAGGTTTGTGCCTCACATGTCAAAACTTATTCACAAAACAAGAGCTGTGGATATCTTGGGAGTCAGTGTTGTCACTTGTTACGCAACTCAGCATCCATTCAGCACTGATTGATGCCCAAGTCACCAGTTTTGGAAGAAATGAGATGCAGACATAACAGTAATATTTGTGTCAAACGTCAGGCAGGAGAAACAGGGGAGTTCATAGAATGGATCTAGATGTAGACTGTGACCAGAAAAAAAAAAATCAAAAAAATCAAAAAACATGATGGACAAGCTGTCAGCCCTGATCTCTCTAAACTGTTTAGTTTCTTTCTGGTTGGTTCTTTTTATTGGTTTCTCTCCCCAGAATTTCACCAGAGTAAAGAGCTTATAGAACTGATCCAGCTTCTGATTTTTGAGTTTGACGGAGGAATTACCAAACGATTAAGTATTTTAAATGCATCAGATATATAAAAGATATGGGCAATTAGTATTCAGGTAGCCCATTTAGGTAGTCACTGCTTCTGTTCCTCTCTGTAGACCGGCAGGTACTTAGAGAGTTTTTCAACCACAAAAGTAATGGCAAAAAATGTAATGGAGTAATTCACTCAAGTATTACTTGACTACCTTGCCTGTTACCATGTACTCAGGACATCCCCAAGTGGCTCAGAGAACTGTGTGTGCCTTTGCTCATGGCTTACAAAGCACTGTGAGCACACTGTGTTATTTTTATGAGCCGGAAAGTAGGAGAGGAAGTTAAAATGACTTCTCTATAGGATATTGTTAGTGTAAAATATCTGATTTATTTGGGGCTCTTCTTGAATGCCACAGCTTGTAAACACAGTGGGGAATTTCTCTGCCATTGATCCAAAGCAATGGGTACTAATGGCATAATACAGTGGTACTCAATAACCTTTTATCATGGACTGCTTTGTCATGTGGAGGCTTAACTGAGGGGAGAGAAATACACTCTAACAAAACAGAAAATCTTATCAATTTCTATCAATACATTTAATATTTTTCAGTATAAGAACTATCTTAATCTTTTCTCTTTTTGCATGAACTATCATATGGAATAACATGGAAATTATTGTGCATATTAGTATAAACATGAAGTGGAATGTAGGTATTTTTTTCCCAAGCATTCCAAAGACAAACTGTGACAGCTTTCTAATATGCCTTTAGTAGCACTCAAGTGAGTGCCATATTACAATGCTCTGAAATTCTTAAAAAATTTAATAATAAATAGAATAAAAAATTTATATAGATAATATATTTTATGTACATATGTAACTTTTTATGACAAAAAGATTTTGTATCTTTCTAAGAAGCAGAATATCTAAATAAGGGAAATATCTATACTGTAAAGTGTTAAAATTTGCCCAGTATCTACAAACCCTTGTCAAGGTTTGGTTTTAAGTGACTTCATGTACATCAGACAGATCCTTAGAAGCATGCAAGGGCATGTATCCTGAAGCAAGTGAGTGCATGTATCCTGAGGCATCTGTTTTCAGACTAGCACAAAAACCAGTGTGATGCCACATGCTGACCCTCAGGCCCCTGACAGCAGTAACTGCAGTTCCTCAAGGTCTACAAGCTGTTTGCCTTCCACTCGGCAATTCTGATGTCTAAGTTTCCCTTCAGAGCAAACCAGAACGTGGTAGGAGGCCAGGCTGTGACTTCACTTACATGCTTTCTCTTGGGAGCAAATTAGTGTAAAAGCCAGTGTGGAAGGGTGCCCTTTGGGTAATCTGGGTGTAGGACTGTATGGAGTATGGGGAGTTTTGTATTCTCTTCCTGAATAACCCTTTAAGAGCTAACAGTAGTATAATTTTCTGCTACTATTTTATTATATATATATATATATATATATAATGACACATGGATTCATTTTACATTTGTTGTTGGTAAAATGCCAGATTCCAGTCTCACTTAAAATCGATGCAGAGTCAAAGCAACTCTGTTATCTAAAGATTTCTACTGAGAAAGGAGACAGTGAAGACATTTAAAAAAGAAATAATAGGTTGTAACCACTGGGATGCTGATATCTCTCTTTTTCCATGCTTTTCATCTGTTAGCAATGTCCCTTTTGGGCTCAATACTCAAAACACCCTCCAACTGCTGTAGAACAGTGTTGCAGAAAAATGATGTAAAACTTCATGTAATATAAAACTTATATTGGGCCCTAAGATACAGTTTTACAGGGATGTAAAATTGATCTCATTGCTGCTGCATGAAAAGCTGTATGATTGTTGCATATCTTTGTGATATGACAAGAAAAGAGGCCAAAAGCCAAGGGGTTTTGTCCTTCAGGAAATGCTGTAAAGGTCCTGTGCATGAAAATGACAGTGTTATTGTTGATTTTGGCAAGTACAAGATGAAGCTCAGATTGACTTCAGCATGTTATTACTATTATAAGATAAAGATATACAAAAAAAGGTTAAGGAAGACTAGTAGCCCATTCATTCTTTAACCGTTGTATGAAAAATCATGAAACTGGAGTTGCAAATATAGTTTTGGTGGCATTTTTTATATAGGGTTTAGTCCTGCACTCATGTTCGTTTATGAAACTTTCTGTAGGAAGTGTGCCTGCAGGATTGAAACGCTTATTTCTTAGGATTTTAAATAGTTTGTTTCATACACATAAACTACTAAACATCCAGGATGCTGCTTCTAGAGACACACTTTTTTAAAAGTATTAAATTAAAAATCTCCACAAACAATGCTGTTGAGGGAATTGAGACACATTCAAGATTCAGGACTTTAAGAAATCTCTGAGAAATTGATTGATATGTTTCTTTTGCTGAATTACCTATTTTCAATAAGAATATGTATTCAGCTGATTTCATGCTAGCAATGGGTACATTATGCCTAATTCCTCTTACATGTAAAAGTCCAGCTTTACATATTTTCATTTTTCCATTTTAATTTATTTTTTATCTGTTTGGCAGTTTTGTTTGGTTTGGTTGTTATACTTTGTTTGAGGGGTTTTTGGTGGGTGGTTTTTTTTTTAGTTGTTGTTCTGATACAAAGTGAAGAAGATTTAATTTTGCAACTCTCTTTTGTCTTCTGGAATGCACACTTTAGATCAAAGAAAATGTTAGTCTGGAGAAACAGAGAAGGGTAGAGATTAAAGGTATGAGCAATATTATAACTTTTTCAGAGGACTCCAAACTAAATATAGTGCTTTCCAAAACAATTACCGCAGTTTTCTATACCTAATATTTGCACATATTAATAATCTACCGTATGCTTGGTTTAGCATTATGGATGTAACACATCAGTCTACCCAATTCAGTATTCTCTCTGGAACAGAATATATCCTTGGAATATCCTGCTCTTTTTGTCACCTCAGTTTTAACTTTTTCTATAACTTGATCTGAAAATGATGACTGGCTCAAAATCTATATAACTTGAAGGCTTTATCAGTAAAACCCAGCAGAGTTATATTTCTCTGTGGCTGTGATGTTGAAACCTGGGGAAAATCAATTTTTCGTTTTGCTGAATGGTATATTTGAAGCATTTAAAAAGGTGAATGAGTGTGCTGAGGGCCTGTCATTCTCAAAGTACTTTCTTATGCAACGTGTGTAGGTACATCTGCCTGTTAGCCCTGAGAGGCTGTGTGTGTTTGATGCATTGGATGTTGTGTCAGCAGGAAGGAGCAAAAGAAGAGATGAGGTATATCAGAAAAAAGTTGATAGCAAATGGTGTTTTGAACAACCTGTATCCCCCAGTGTAATATATTATGGAAATAATGATTCTGACAAGTGATGCCTCTTTGTAACCTGAAGTGATACAGGAGGGATTATGCAGGCTCAAGTCATTCAGGACTGGGTACTTAGTTGTCTAGAAATGTTGTAAGAAGTGTCTTTGTCATGAAAGACTTTGTTAGAGATGAGGTGACAAGAAGTAGATTACTAAAAAAGAAAACTGAAATACTTATTTATTATTATCGTTGTTGTTGTTATTTGTTTTGCTATAAATGTTATTTTTATTTCTGTTTTTATAGATTTATCTTTTTTTGGCAATTTAGTACCCTATTTTATCTTTTATTTATTTAAGGATGAATTATATGCTTTAACTCATTTTCAAGCTTGCTCAAATATAGTTGTTTCAAAACCGTAAAAAGGTTGTTAATTAATTAACATAGATAGGCAATGAGAAGTTGGATAAAGGTTTAAAAACAGGTGTCAGGAAGCCAGAACAAATAAAATATGAATGCAAAACCATCTATAAGAAAGCCATGGAGAGAATACAGAGGAAATTATTATACTAGAATAAAGAACAAAATGCTTCTGACCTGTACGGTCTCATTAAGCACAGATCAAGAAACACAACCCAAAAGGCAGGATAAAGATAGCATAAACATCTAGCCTCTCACATCAGTAGATTGGCTTATATAGTTGCTCTAATTTGCGGAGATTTCCTTGCAGTGACAACAAACTGGTGTACCTTGCCAGAGGAGAATACTCTGGCTTCAGTCAGTTTAATGATTCCCTTCTTCCCCTGACAAACACGAAGACACAACATAAGGTTAGGTAGCAGGCTGCATTTTAGGAATCTCATGTGATATGGGAATTACATGCAACGTGATTGTCTTCAGAGCTACATACACATGCAGTCTGTGGGGCTGGACTTTCTCTTCTTCCTCGTGTGGTTCTCCTACCAATGAAAGGTAGCTCACCTTTCAAACTAAAACCAAACCAATCTTTGACCAGTCTTGAGTGAAATGAGTATTAATTGACAGGGAATATCTGAGTTTTGAATGCTGTCTTGCAACGTTGATAAATCACTGGTATTTTATTTTTAATGGAAATTCTTTAAGAATGGAATATTCCTGTTTGTGGTGTACTTTGTACATGTACTAAGTAGGAATCTCACACAGTATATTTTGTTTCACTAATTAAAATCTTCCCCCTTTCTCTGTTCCTCCTCCTCTGCATTGCTGTTCCTTCCCCACATACAGAGTTAACTAATACTCGGTGCATGTGTTTAATAAAAGGAAACAAGTTCATTTTGCTTCATTGCTTTAAAAAAATGACTGCTATGGCCAAGGGAATGAAAAAAATTGATAAGCAAAACCAAAAAGTAGCAAATGTTGAGAATAAATTCCAGTGACCTAGGTAATATGAAATTGTTTCATGATAAGTATAAACATTAACAAGTTTGGACATCTAAAATTGTAAGATTAGCAATTTGAAAAACATTTATCTAGATGAGATTGAAAATTATACATGAAACATAATGACCTCTCTGAAATTCATTCAGGATGCTGTGGTACTCATTTAGACAAAGAAGACAACTAGTTCATGGCAAGGAAAACTAGACAGAGTAAATTAGTTTGCTGCATTCTGGAGTCTTAGATACGAAAAAGGTATGTTTCACTAATTAAAGAGTGAAAATGTCTAAGCCTTTAGAAAGAAAATGCAAAGGGAGTGAAAGAGAATGATCCTGGCTTTGTGCATCAACCCGTGGTGTTTGCCTGATACAATTCTAAGACTTTATCAGTTAGGCAGCTTAGATTAAGAGATCTTCAACTTGGATTACATTGATTATATACAACATAATAGTTCATAATGAAAATTATCATGCATGGCTTCAATCCCTAATTTTCATGGACTCTTGGAGCCTCTAATAAAATGTAAATAAATTTAATTTAAAACCCTACATGTTTTAAGTTTTAAAAAAGCTAGAAACTTCAAAATTTCATTAAGAAGTTAACGATCCAATTTTAATTTTTTAGAGGATTATTTTCTTGATTGTACTGTAGATATTTTTATTTTAATCATTATGGTTTTATACTTAATGATACTGGAGTGTGCATTCTAGATGTTTTATGTTATTTAAATTACCTGGAGAAAGTGAAGTTCAACTACTTGTTGCTTGGGGTAAGAATTTTATTTTGTTTGAACATCATCAGAATCTGTACATTATTTTACGTAGTAAAAGCTTTATGTACAGTTCTGAAATATAGTGGGATTTTTTCTTCCTAGAAAAAGGTTTAAAATTTTCAGAATTTTTGTTCAAACAAACATTTCAGTATAGAATCAGTACTAGATTCTGTGCTTGAAAAAGATATACATAAATTTATCTCTAATTTAATCTCTAATATCTCTAATATATTATCTCTAAGAAATTTATCTCAGACACCTTTCCGGTGCCTGAATCTGCTCCAAGACCAAGTCCTTGTACATATAAATGTAATTTTGCTTTTAACTGTAGGGCGCTGAGGATCAGGTCCTTTCTTTCTTTATCTTTTGCACAAGCAAAATTGATTTCCATTGAACTGAATGAGAACAAAATCGAGTTCTGCATAGTTCCAATGCCATAGCTGTTTCTATAAGTACTAGAGTACTACATCCATACAGGCAGTGTGTGTGTTTGAGGAAAACTGTGATGTTTGGCCTCCTTTGGTGCTGCACATCAGCAAAATATCTTCTGTCTTTTTTGTTAAACATGAGATAAGCTGATAAAGCAAGTTACTTTTTCAGTCTCACATTTTATTACATTCTCTCTTAAACAGTTTATGTGAGAATCAATGGCTCTGTAATGCCTGTGTATTGGGTTGGGGTTTCTTTAATTTCAAAAGGTCCTTGTTTGTGGCTGATGTTAGTTAGAAAACTTAATGTCTGTGTGTGCATGCATGCAGTGTGCATGTATGTATGTCTCTGAGAGTGAAGCAGAGGAAGACGGTGTCCCCTTTGTTTCATAAGATCTACTTCTTAAATTGTCTCGCACTTGAAGTATGGAAACTTCAGGTCTAAAGAGAGAATGTCCTGGAAAGGTTTGAACTAATGAAAAAGAGTGGACTTAGTATCTTAAGAAGGTTGTTTTCATCACCAAGTCATGTTATAATCAGATAGTGTGACAGATTATTTTTTAAGCAGAATTGCAGTCAGTCATATCAAATCAGCCTAAAATGTGATTTTGGTTCTAAAATATTATTTTTCTTTTTATGTGCATTTCAGAAACATATGCAATAAATATTTAGACTCTTAATTTACTACACATCAATCTAAAAATCTGCTTTGCTGTCATCCTCAGAACTAATTTGCTTAATTGTTACTCCTACTCCATCAATCTCAGTTTTGCACTAACTTGAAAAATGCCACTTTTTGCTGTTTGCACTTTAGTTCAATTTCTATTCTAAGTTTATGAACAGTAATAGGGTACTGCTTGAATATTCATTAGCTTTGTATTGTGAGTTATGAAAAAGTGCTTTATTTTACCTTAATGAAAGTGGCTCAGCATGGGGTGGATCAGTAATGACGTTTGATTTTAGGCGTCCGACAAATTTGCTTTTTATTTATTGACACATCTTGTCCAAACAGCTCCCTCGCAAGTTAGTGGAGTAATGAAAGAAAGAGTACTGCAGAGGAGCGTCGAGCTTTCCTGGCAGGAACCAGAACATCCCAATGGAGTCATTACTGAATATGAAATCAAGTATTATGAGAAAGTAAGTGCTAAGATTATCTGTAATGTACAACAATGTGTTGTTTGCTTTATGTTGGTTTGCTGTGTTGTGAAACAGTGTTAAAGGCATCAGCTATCAACTATCCTGTCTCTCCAAAGTCAGTGATTTTGTTTATTTTTAATAACTAGCTAAATCCTGCAATTATTATTGCTATCATATGTCTCATATATTGTATTGTGGCATACTAAAAATGAAATATACACTTGGAAGTCTGCCTTTTTTCCTTTTTTTTTTAAAAAACTGTTAAGTTGGACTTGGATATTTTACCACTACACTGTTGTTTTTCTGTCTCCTTTACACCATGTTTGAAGCTTGTTTCATTTCCTTCCGTGTCACTGTAATTCTGCTCTTTATATGGTGTATCAAATGCAACTCCTGACTGCACTTTTTGTTTCCATATGAGCTGGGCAGCTTTGACTTAATGTCTGAAAATTTCCAAAACACTTCCTACAATTTCAGCAAATAAATATTTCTTATTTGTCCTTTTCAAAAGGACCAGCATTGTGAAATTTATTTTTCACTTGTTCTCTCAACACAATAATGAATTGAAGGCTGCTTTTCAATAGTAGATGAAGTGATCTCTGTTTCTGGTAGAGTGAAATTGCAATCTTACTGATGTCAAGTCAGAGTTTTGCCATTCATTTCAGCGTGTCTAAGGCTTCATTCATGATAACTTTGAAGTACTTCAGAATAAAAAAATTCTGACAACCGTAAGCTGGATGAAAGCAGAGTGAAGGCAGGTCGTGCAGCTATATGTTTTTCACAGGACCCAGACTAAGTGTGTCTACTCCAGATTCCCTGGGAAATTGACTGCATAACATAACATACTCCTAATTTTTATAAAACATTCTGTGAAAAACAAAGAACAAATTAAAATAAAAAAAAAATTAACAAAGGAGTTCCTTTGTGATCATTCATGAAGACATTTCATGTCTGCAAACAAGGTAATAGTACCTCCATGTCAAAAAGACCATGTCAGTTTACTAGGTAACATGGAATTAGGTAAATTCAGACCACATTGGATCTAATCTCAAGTGTCATATTTGATTTTCAGTGCTGAATTACACAAATATACTTATCAAAAGATCTTTATATGATTTGGGAAAGCAATATAATGTTTATTTGTTGATGCTAACCTCCAGTTTAAGTTGTTAAAAACTCTTATGACAAAATTTATCAGATCTCTACAGATAATTAAGCAAGTCTTTTAAAGAAATTTTACTAATTAAACAAGTCTTTTAAAGGACTTTTACTAATTTTAGCAGGTAATTTTTGTTCTGACAGCATTTGTGTGTGCATACACACATAACTAAAGTCCACATATTTAAAAAGAGTTTACAAGGGCAATACTGTCCTCTGCGCAAAAAAAAAAAATTGCAAACCAAAAACCTTGGAATTTTTTTAATATACAGAGCAGTTTCTAATCTGGTAAAATACAGTAAATAGTTTAAATAGGTAGTGTAAAATGACAGAAAAATTATCAATATACTAGATTTTTCATATGCTAGCTTTTAGAATGTGGCTTTTAGAATATTATTTTTCCTATATGTTCATACTACTTTAAATAACCAGCAAAATTTCACTGCCAGTTTGCTGTATTTGCAAAAAAAGAATTGATGTTAAAGTTCTTTTGTAATAGAAGGAAATCTCCTAATATTATCCTTATTACAGTGAAATTAATAAGAGAATACAAAGCTTATTCTACAGTCACTGATAAACTGGGCTATATATCTTCAACTGAGACAGTTTTTGCACAAATACTTAAATGTTTGTTTTCCTTCCAAAATAGTGAAGTTCAGCTTTAAAAGTACTTCCTAATCTTGCTCAGAATGAGAGAGGCTGTTTAAGTTTTGTTCCACTAGTTTAAAAGAAAAAAAAAGATCTGAACTTTCAGCTCCTTTTAGAGCTAAATTAAATCAAACATTTCTGTCCTTCTGAAATATTCTGATAACTGTTTTTTTCACCTCTCACTTCTGGCTAGGGCTGGAATGGAAACTGCCTGAAATCTCCAAAGTAAGCCTGTCCTGTGAGATTTCTAACTCAGGTTATTTTTATTTCTTTGTTATTTATTTTGAATGCAAGAACTGTTGGCAATTCAAATAAGCCTTATTTATGCATCAAAACCCAAACACTGAAATTCCACTGTGGCTTACAGTCCCAAACCTGTTTATGGTTTTCTTACACTTGTTTCTTGTCTCTCAAGCATTCCTGTTCTTTCTCACATACCAACATACATTCCACCATTGTCCTCACTTACAGATGATTTAAATCCTCTTGGACAAGATATGAAGAAGTTGTTGCTAGCCAAGACGACGGGCTTGCTCAAGTAACAGACTGGGCAGGAACTAGGAAAAACCATTACTGAATCTCAGAAAAGAAATCATATACTTTCTGTTAAACCTTGTATTTCAGCAAAAGCCTTTGCTGCTTTACTGACTGCAAAGGGGAAGGTTCTCCATAAATTTTAGCTGGTGAAGTACTATTGAAATGAGTACAAATTTATTCCTTCCCTCTGTATCTGTCTCATTAGCGCTGCTGCATACGGCTCATGCTTCTCTGGTCATGTGGTGCATTCAGATGGTTGGTTAATTCATCTCTTCTGCCCTTCAAATCAGGGTTGCATCTGCCACCAAAAATCAACAGGGCTGCACATATCTATGCTGAAAGATAATCTGTGTCAGTAAATGTGATGAATAAGTAGGGCTTTTTGAATACTGTAATGATCTGTGATACAGCTTTTGTACTATTTGAAAGTGAGTTATTACTCATAGGGTTTGTAATCTTTCAGCTTTAAATTTGGGGAGTGTCATACTGAGCTTCTTTCCCTGGGTTCTTCTTTATAACATAGAGTCTAAAACTGAGAAAAGACTAAAAGCCAGAGGAAAAAAATCTGAAGTGAAAACTGAGTTAAGGACCTCAGAAATTGTACAAAATCCAGGCAATTATACATTGGCAATATTGTATTTGTTAAAGATGTTGGAAGAGTAAAATGTCAAAGCAATGATGTCAGTTGGAGTTTTGCCATTCATTTCACAATGTCTAGGACTTCATTCATGATAACTTTGAAGTACTCCAGAAATAAGAAAAAGCTGACAACAAAAAACAGGTTAATGCAGACTGAAGGCAGGTTGCACAGCTATATGTTTGTCGTGTTCTTACGATGAAAAAGTGAATTTCCCTGTCCTTGAACTGTTTAGACCCCATGGATCCCCCTGGAAATCTGTGGTTATTTCTCATCAAAATTTCACAAAATGTAATCAGAGCCTAAAAAGGAATCATTTTTTGTCTGGATGTTCTATGAGCAACAACGTGAGCATCCCATTTGAATTTTATGTTACACTTAGAGCTCTTCATTGCATTGACAATGTTTTGTAATACTCCACAGAGTATGCTTTATTTTTTATGTTAGGGGAAAAGAGCATTCAGCAAATTGAAATAAACTACCCAGGCTGGCTGTCAGTTGCTGTTGTGCAACCATGATAAAATCTGATCTGTAAATGTCATTTAATCTTTGTCTTATTGTTTCCAGGATCAAAGGGAGAGGACCTATTCAACAGTGAAAACCAAATCCACTTCAGCTTCTATTAATAACCTAAAGCCAGGAACAGTGTATGTTTTCCAGATTCGTGCATTTACTGCTGCTGGTTATGGAAATTACAGCCCTAGACTGGATGTTGCCACACTGGAAGAAGCCACAGGTAAGCAATTAGGTTTACAGGGAATTAACCATTTCTGTAGAGGTAGTAAGTAAAGCAAGAAAAGAGTTATAAGCATTATAATTACAATTAGAAGGAATGAAATTCTACAAGAAAGTGGATTTTTGTAACTGTGTTTTGAAGGATGAGCTTCAATAATTTGTTTTACCATAGAACTGAAAATTAGTCTTATAATTAGCTGGGGAAGATTTGTAACATATCAGGTTCATCTCCTCTGCTGTCCTTCTAATACAAAGACTTCCTTTTTTTAAAATTCAAATACACATTTCTTTCTCCCCACAAAAGAAGTGAGTAGTGATGAGCTGAGTAACTCATCTTCTGATTCTTCTGTCACTGGGGAGAAGGAAGGAGGAGATTTCAACCCACAGAGGCTTCTCTGGGTCATTTGTTTCATTTGATTTCCTGAAAAAATCTTGATAGTTTTGTTTAAGCTGTAAATCCGTCTTTAGTGTATTTTGAATTCATTGGCAATGAATTGTGCCCGTATTTGCCTAAAATTCATACTGATACCTTTTTTATTCACCAGTGTAGATATGTGCTTGCATGTTTAGAGAAAATATTCCACATTTTGCATCTTCAGAAAGAAACTCTTCCATCAGTGAGACCTGTCAACTGTGAGCCCATTCTCAGGAACTGTCTGTGTTCCTGGCAGCTCCACCACTCTGTTGCAGACCCAAATTTGGTTACCCTGTTTTGGAACATTTGCTTCAGGTTGACCTGCCTGACAGCAGGTCAGCCAGAATTGGAGCTGGGAATCCATAGCCTACAAGTTCAAAGGGTATGGATGCCATACCCTCTCTGCACTCTATGCAGCCTATCTAAGGTGCAGACACATATTATTGCATCTTATTAATTGCAGCCAGGTGTTGCCTGAACAACTTGTGGGCATCCTTAAAACACAGTGGTTAGGTCTTGATTCCACCTTAGTTTTACACAGAATATAAAAACTATAAATAATGAATAATACCACATATCTAATAGACATAATTGAAATAGTAATTATCATAATAGCAGCAATAAGCTGTTATTACTAATATTATTAGCTCTGTGTCTAATAGCATACTTTCCATCTGTAGAGTTCTGCTTTTGGAAGAGTCAGTAGCAGAATCCCCATTTTGCAGAATGGGAACCTAAGGTACAGCCAGAAGTAATTTCTTATTTTGAGTAGTTTTCTGGAAATTAGAAGTCTGTCATAATCAGACATAAGTTTCTGCTAATTAGCTAATTTATTGTCCATAGTGGTTTAAAATTAGTTCTTAAAAATGTTTCCCCAACATTTCCTTAAGTATCTGCATATTTTTTATATACTGAATGTAAGCATTCTGGTAGCTGCTAAGATTAGCAATGATAATTTCAGAGGAAAACAGTCTTGACTGGAGTTTGGTCAACATATGGAAGATTAGGAAATCCTATAATAAATGCATCACTGACCAAGCTCCTGTACCCTTTTTCTCACTCAAGTGATGAAAAAATGCATATAAACCAGAAAGATGCTTTGCCAGCATGCACAGCAGGTTTTTTCCTTGTCACAAGCCAGCTTTGTGTTTGAGATGCCATGTAAAAATGTCCTGTCTTTTCATTAAAGAAAATTTTAAAAGTGACATATTTTCCATTAACTTGAGAGGATGCTATAAAATATAATTCCTATCAAGGAGAAGCTTCCACAATTTCCCATATACAATTTTCAGAAAAAAATTGTTGGTAAAAAGATAGTAAATCTCATTAAATTCCTCTAAAATAGTTTTACACAAAAATATTTGTTTCTCATATTTATTTATAGTTTTACGAGAACTTGTGGTCTAATCAAATTAGTCTTTTGTTAGCATTTTAAATGAAGATCTTTATTGGATCATTTTTAAGAAATATGCCTCAAGTGAAGTACTGTACTGTTGAACACTAAACCAGTAAGTATTATGCTGCAGTTTAGAGGCATTGTCTTCTCATTATTCCAGTGGATTTCTGAATGCAGCTTTTAAAAATCTCATAAGTGTTTCAAGAGGAAAATACACACATAAATTATGTAAGAATATATATAATGACCATCACAATCGTGTAGTCATGTTGCCTGAGTGGATTTCTCCTGGTACATAACTGGTTGGCACTTTTGGTTGGTGCTGTTAATTAGGTAGATTTTTGTATCATGCTCCATTTTCTGAATTGTGATAGAAACTGCATAGCCACTTTTCACTGTTCAAAGAACTACATCCATTATAATAATATTACTGATATGCAAAATATACATATTTTATGCCTATATTGGAACATATCATATACGTGGTGTATTGCATAAATATTTAGGTAAAAATTTCATGATTATGAAGTATACATGTTTTATAAAGGCAAAATATTTTTATTATATACTTTGTTTGTCACAGTTCAAGTCAATGACTCTAGTAATTGTATTTTTTTGTTGTCTGGGTGTTAGAGACAAAAGTGCCTCACGAAAAACACACAAATGCATGGAATATCACTTAAGTGGTAATTTTATCTCTTGGTTCACTAAAATATTTAAAAGTCAAGTTAAATGGCTTGAGGCCAGTGGACCTAAAGATGATCCTGAGCTTTTTGTAATTGAAGCAGATTTTTTCACTTGCAGAATCACAGAATCAATTAGGCTGGAAAAGACCTCTGAGAGCTTTGGGTCCAATCTTTGACTTTGTTATGGCTCTCACTGTTAAAGTAAAAGCACTCCACAAAACCTGACGTGACAGTCTTTGCTTTTTCCTTTTGCCATGAATCAGTTTAAATCAAACAAGATTAAAGCAGTATGCATATGTAGCTTTTATTTCTAATGTCTGAAATAACAATACTACGCATTTTTATAGAAGGCATAAAGCAAAATATTTAAGAAAGAAATATTTGGTGTACATGGCTCCAATTATAACTGCAGCTTTTGTGATGGACTTCACCAGAAATTCTTTTTTACAAATTGTACTTTCAGGTTGCTTGCATGCTAAAAGGTTGCTGGAGCAGCAGCACAGCATTTTCAGCTAATATCCATTTCAAATTGTCCAGAGTGTTTAGATACCCATTCCCCATCCCTACAGCCATGTATTTAAAAGGTGGTTTTCAGTCCTTTAAATTAAGCATTGTGAGTTGGATGTGCACATATCATAGCGCCAGACCAGATATCAGCCCATGTAGCAGCTCCCTGTCTCACTCCGGGTCTGAGCACAGTTTAAGCAGAGGTAAGGACAGACTTCTCTGTCCTGCTGCTGGTTTCCTGTCATCACCATTTGGGCAACACCAGTGACAGGGCAACCATGCCATGCACTCCCTGAAAGGGTCTTCTGCATCACAAAATCATTCCTCTAAGAACACTCTAGCATCTTTATTTCTGCCAAACCACAGGGATCATTCCAGAAGCTGGGTTCTGATTTACCCTTACACTAACAGAGTTCATCACACAGAAGAGAGAATCAGCAGAGTACCTGAACAGTCAAATGTCTTAGAATGATGTCACTGAATTCATACCAGACCATGCCCACAGTCAAGCCCCATTTTTTAAAGATGTAAAATTGCATCATATAATACATTGCATCCCACCTATCTTACCAGTTGGCCAGTGTACCACGTCCCAAACATTTTCCAGAGCCCAAAAAGCATCCTCTGCTTGCTTCCAGAATGTGCCAGTACCCAAAATCTGTGAGGCAGTTACACAGAGCAACCCACTCACATATGTCGGCCTCTATGCTCTCATCTTGGCTACTGGATTAGGTGACAGGCTGGGCTGGGGATTTTTCCAAACATTTTTGATGGATGAAGCTTCACACCCTCGCCACTGTGACAGGATACTGCCTCTTCTTCACTTTCAAGTGAGGTTTGCACTGAAGTTCAAAGAGAGAAGGGAACAGTTTAAGGAAATGCTATATTTTACAGAAATTTGACATTCTTTGGGATTGTCTATTTTGATGGCCTGATTATGTTATAGAAACTGAGTATTACTTACACACCTACTCTCATGCACAAGACAGTCACCACTGATTTCTTAGAAGTTCCATGAGTGGGATGCAGCCAAGCCTGCAGAAGCATCCTACTGACCTGGGTATCTCAGAAAGTTATAGTTACTCAAAGATAAGCATTCATTCTTTTCAGGTAAAGAGTAATATTAATAATGTGATCTTTCTCAACTGCATTAGGTAGAATATAGAAAAAATACAGAGTTTCTTTAGGAAATAAAATTGAAGGGGATGGGTGTGTGAGTGTGTGTGTGTGTGTATGTGTGTAATTTTCTTCTAGTGCAGATTATTCTAAATCTGTGTAGTATAACAGGGGGGTTGTTATTGTGTGTGTAGGGAGAACAGTCGGTACAAGTCAGTGTCACTGCCAAAATAATTCATGTTGATTGGCTCACTTCTTCCAAGAAAAAAATGGTTTATTTGTTTCTATGGGAACTTCTGAAGTCTGCAACAGGAACCCAATTCTGTGAAATTCATAAAATCCTCTTGTAGACATTATAGTTGTTACCACTGCCAGCAGTAATTCCATCATACCATCTACAATTTCGTTTACCAGCTATTAGTTTAGTTTCCTTTTTTTTTTCTTCTCTTTCACCTGTCTGCTGCATTTTGATCATGGGGTGGTTTACATGGCATCAGGCCTGCTGGAGACAGATGGGGATCACCTGTCTAAAAGAGGGAAAAGGATTCTAGTTTGTGAGTTGGCCAGGCTGATTGACAGGGCTTTAAACTAGGTTTGAAGGGGGAAAGGGATAAGACCAACCTTTCTAGAGATGAGCCTAAGGGCAGCATGCCAGTGTTGGGGGTGAAATCAATAGCCCAGTTGCAGTGCATCTGCACCAATGCACGCAGCATGGATAACAAACAGGAGGAGCTGGAAGCCATCATGCATCAGGAAAGCTATGACATAGTCACCGTCACAGAAACTTGGGATGACTTGCATGACTGGAGTGTTGCAATGGAAGGGACAGGAGAGGAAGGGGAGGTGGTGAGGTAGCTCTGTGCACTAGGGAGTGTTTCAACTCAATGATAGTGATGATTAGGTTGGGTGCCTATGGGTAAGGATCAGGGAGAAGGCTAACAAGGCAGACACCGTGGTGGGAGTTTGTTATAGACCACTCAACTGGGTTGAAGAGGCAGATTAACTATTCTATAAGTTGCTGGATAATGTTTCACAATCTCTAGGCCTTGTTCTTGTGCAAGACTTTAACTTGCCAGATATCTGCTGGAAACTGAACACAGCAGAGAGGAGGTTGTCTAGGAAGTTCCTGGAGTGTGTGGAAGATAACTTCCTGACACAGATGGTAAGGAAGCCTACCAAGGGCGATGCCCTGCTAGACCTGCTCTTTATGAACAGAGAAGGGCTGGTGGAAGATGTGGTCGGCAGCCATCTTGGGCATATAAACCATAAAAAAATTGAGTTTTCAATTCTTGATGAAGTAAGGAAAGGGGTCAACAAAACCTCTACCTTGGATATCCAGAGGGCAGACTTTAGCCTGTTCAGAACACTGGTTCAGAGAGTCTTTTGGGAAACAACCCCTAAATACAAAGAGGTCCAGGAAGGCTGGCCATATTTGGAAAGGAAAACTTAAAGGCAAAGGAGCAAGCTGTCCCTGTGTGCTGAAAGATGATCCAGCAGGGAAGAAAACCAGCCTGGCTGAATAGGGAGCTTTCACTGGAACTCAGGAAAAAGAAGAGTTTATAACCTTTGGAAGAAGGGGCAGGCAACTCAGGAAGAGTACAAGGATGTCATCAGGTCTCATGGAAAGAAAACTAGAAAGACAAAGACTCAGCTAGAACTGAATCCGGCCCCTACTGTGAAAGATAATTAAAAGTGTTTTTATAAATACATTAACAGCAAAAGGAGGGCCAAGGAAAATCTGCATCCTTTTTTGGATGTGGAGGAAAACACTGTAACCAAGGATGAGGAAAAGGCTGAGGTACTTAATGCCTTTTTTCACTCAGTCTTCAGTAGTAAGACTGGTTTTCTTCAGGGCAACTAACCCCCTTAGCTGGTAGACAGAGACAAGAAGCAGAATAGACACCCTGCAACCCAGGAGGATATATTAGTGACATGCTGTGTCACTTAGACATTCACAAGCCTACAGGGCTGGATTGGATACAGACAAGGATGCTAAGGGAGCTGGCGGAAGAGCTTGCCAATCCACTCTCCATCCTTTACCAGCAGTCCTGGCTCACCAGGGAAGTCCCAGACAACTGGAGGTTGGCCAGTGTGACGTCTATCTACAAGAAGTGTTCAAAGGAGGATCTGGGCAACTACAGGCCTATCAGCCTGACATCAGCACCAGGGAAGGTAATGGATCAGATCATCTTGAGAGCCATCACACAGCATGTCCAGGATGACAAAGCAATCAGGCACAGACAGCATGGGCTTACAAAAGGCAGGTTCTACTTGACCTGCGCAATCTCTTTTTATGACCAGGTGACCTGCTTAGTGTAGGAGGGAAAGGCTGTGGATATAGTCTACCTGGCCTTCAGTAAAGCCTTTGACACTGTCTCCCACAGCATTCTCCAGGAGAAACTGACAGCCCATGGCTTGGACGGGTGCATTCTTCACTGGGTTAAAAACTAACTGGATGGCCAGAGAGTGGTGGTGAATGGTGCCACATCCAGCTGGCAGAAGGTCACTAGTGGGATTCCACAAAGCTTAGTGTTAGGGCCGGTTCTGTTTAATATCTTAATCAGTGATTTGGACAAGGGGATCAAGTGCACCCTCAGTAAGTTCTCAGATGAAAATAAGTTGGATGGGAGCATTGATCTGCTGGAGGGTAGGAAAGCTCTGCAGAGGGATCTGAATCCGTGGGCTGAGGCCAATTTGATCTTGGAGGTCTTCTCCAACCTTAATAATTCTATGACTTTATGACTGGTGCCTTATGTCTCCTCCTCTGTCCATCTCCTGGTCTAGATTCTCACTTACAAATCAACAGAGCTCCACAGAGTTCAGTAGCACTGTGCTCATTTAATTCGGCTGAGTACATGGCCACCCTTAGTAGATGTCAGGCAAACAGTGTATTTAACAAACCTCAAGGTTTCTCAGACTAAGTATTTACATAGTCAGTTTACCTTAATGTGGCATGCATAAATTCACATATATTAATAGAATTGGCATATATTAATAAAAAGAGCCATAACGTGTGGCTATTTTAGCATATAAATTCTCTGAAGCACGGAGAAGTCCATTTTGTATATGTGGAAGCACCTTTTTGTTGCTAACAGAAACAAATGATAAGTAATAATAGCTATTTACAATGATTATTAGCAGTAAGAGATTGAAATATGCTAACTAGGTAGTCTGTGTTAAGAGCATTTCAGCTCATTTTTCTTAGAGTTAAGACACTATTTTCTTGGAAACCATGAAAGTCATATCAAGGAGCTTTAGAGGGAAAGCTTGAAGCAGAGTTCTTCAGGGATTACTCCTCTACTGTACCTCCTTGGAGGAATATCCAGGTCTTACCTCTTAGGAGGGAGTCAACAACTGAGCAAAACAGAAGGCAGCACAACAGTAGGAGGGAGTGGAAGTGACTGGTGCTAGCGGTGCTGGCTTTCAGCTAATGGCTGTACTGCTTTGGCCAAGGAAATTCCAGCTTGGCTCCTTTTTATTCAGTGTAGACAATCATTTACTCATACAGCATTGGGTTAAATTTCCAGTGAAGACCCTTCTTTAGACTAGTATTATCAATATAATAGTTTCAGATAAAAACAGGCTACAACAGTAGACAATCTACAATTCATGATGATTGACTTAAAGTTTTGCAGTCCCTTTGTAGTGATTAATTTTTAACTAATCTCTTCTCTGTGCTCTGTTTGCAGCCACAGCTGTTTCCAGTGAACAGAATCCTGTTATTATCATAGCTGTGGTTGCTGTGGCAGGAACCATCATTCTGGTCTTCATGGTGTTTGGTTTCATCATCGGACGAAGGTATTGCATCTTTCATGGGCATTAGCACATCTGACCCCACTCTTGTGAACTCTTCAGACATAGTCTGTTCTGGGATAGTAACTTGCAACACTAAAACAGAAATAATTTTTAGTAAGGACAGTTTTCATTTAAATTCCCTTATCAATTATATGGTTTGTCCTATTACCTTGGCAAGACACTTAAATCAAGATGTTCTTTTTGTACTATGTAAATGTGCTGTAAAAGGAACCCCTAGCAGGTTCTTTAACTGTACTCCTCAAAATCCCTCTTCCTGTTCGGTTTTCTCACGTGGAGAAATCTGACACTTTATCTGATCAACCTTTAAATGACTTTACATTCAAGAAAAAGAGACACAGCAGTAAGTTTAAGAATACCCTCATGTAAAGCAGTCTTGTACTTTTAAGTTCTTTAATCCTCTGTTTTATCTGTTGAAGCTTTTCACCAGAACTAGAATTTTTTTCTTTAGGACCTGTCCTGACTGGTATTTGATACAAAAGCCTTTTGATTGCACCTGTTCGTGATTTATTTAAAACTTTGCTGTCAATAGAATTATAGGTGAAAGTTTCAAAGGGCCTACAGCAGTTAGGTGCTCAGTGCCTGAAAATCCCAGCCTGCAGAACTGATTTTGTCAGGACTTTAGACATGAGAAGTAAATAATTATTTACCAGTAAAACTAGTGGTTTACTTTCTTTTCAGGCATTGTGGCTACAGCAAAGCAGATCAAGAAGGGGATGAAGAACTTTACTTTCATTGTAAGTGTTTTGCTTTTTTTCCCCCCTTTTAAAAATTCCCAACTGCGGTAGTGTAGACAATACTATAGTGTAGACAATACTAAAACAAGACTCCATGAAAGACAATACCATGGGAAATTCAAAAATGCTGTGTAAATAACAAGCAGGAAGTTAAACACTGTAAAAATGTGACCTACAGAAAAGGAATGCAGATTAAAGACAACATTGCTCACACAGATGGTTTTATTTCTATACATGTCTATGATATACTGTTGTTTTCATTCTGCATTTTTGTTTTCTTCTTGTTGCTTTGAATATATGTTTCACATTGTCCTAATGATCCCTCTGAGGTGCAGTATTCATGAGACCTTTGCCTAAGATATCTTTACCTCAGGCAAACTTCAGATTAAGAAAGTGAGTAACTGCATCACCCTAAAAATGAAGCTGTTCTGCTCAAAAGCTTTTTTTTGCTGCTGTGAATACTGTACCATCAATATTTACCAAACATAATGTCCTTAAAAATTGAATATTTAATATGAAAAGAAAGAGCATCCACTTTGTTACTGTTTGGGTTCTAGAATCACTTACCTAGCCAACAGTAGCACCTAAAGCCTCTTTTATTAAAATTGCATCTACCGTCTGAACTTATACTAGAATGGTGGGAAAATTCAATAAAACACATCTTTCTTGGGTTAATGACAATTGAAAATGTCAGGGAAATATAAAGGAAGGATTATGCAAGAATACTTTCATTTTTATCCAAATATTGTTTAAAAAATTTCTTATTTTAGCCCTTTCTCATTTCTACTGCTTTCACTTTTAAAAATCCCCATTATGTCCTTGAAGGAAAAGATCAGCTATGTATTCTTGTATTTCATTATATAAACAAAAGGAACATACTAGCTAAATAATTTCTTTCCTTATCTCCATTATTGGTGACATTTGGTTTTGTTTCAGTGAAAATGTAAATTAATTAATATGAAACCTGCTACATAATAATTGATAGTTGATCCAGAAATATATATATAGACTTTATAGATGTTCATTTCCCTCATTATCCTTTCAAGAAATCTGGTTATCCAGCAAATCAGAAGATTAAGCATACACAATCTTTTTTAAAATCACGTCACAAAATACAAGTAACTTTTTGCCAAGGTAGTTTTTCATCATCTGTTGGTTGTAGATGTAGTATTTAATTTCATTTGATAGCCATGTAGAGAATAAGATGGAACCCACTGCTGTGGCCACCAGCCTGGTCACAGAGCTGTGAACACCAGTTTGGTGGCGTTTTGCTCCATAACATGTAGACAACATTCTTCTGTACTGGGGCACCAGATTTTCAAAAACATAACTTAGAACAATCACTTAACAAAAACTTACAAGAGAAACATTTTTTTAAAGCAGATTTTAAAGCACTGCATCATAGATTTCATTTCAGTTCCCTTCATCTCTCTGTGACCCCAAGTGCTACACTTGAAGATACAACTACAGTGGAGGAGTTTAGTCAGGCAATTCAGATTTATATTTGGGTTCCTCCTCCCATTTTGATCTAGCATTGTCTGCAAATGCAGGCCAGCATTATTTCACATTGCTATGCCAGGATAGCCTTGGCCTGTCAAAATGTTGTATGACAGCTTGAATAAAAAAACATTAGAGGCCCACTTGAGATTTGCAAGGTTACTTCCAATCCAGGCCCCTTATCACAAACACAGGAGGATGGTTCCTTCTCCGTCCTGTTGCCTAAAAGCATTATTAGAGCTGGTCGACCTATGGCTTTGTTCTCATTTTCTCCAATGTCTTTTAGTTTTAAGAAATAAATATTTATAATTTTTAAAAATTGCAGTATTGTCAGTACAACTGGAAAAACATCTATTTAACCATATAATATGACAAATAGTAACATCTGGGCAACATTTCAAACAATTTCTCTGGTTGTAAATTCATAAGATTACTCAATAAATTTCTCTAGGTTTTTCCTTTTATGAGGGTTTGTGTTTGTGTCATTAATACCATCTGAAAAACAAATACACACGATTGCTAAGCTATTTTTCAATATATTTTCAAATTTAAAATATTTTATGTTAAATTAAAAGAATACAAAGGAACTGTAAATTATTTATGTTTTGTTCTGACTTTTGTTCCTGTTCTTGTATATCAGCATATCAATTAGCAGAGAAACATTTTTGCATTTTGATATTGAATTCTAATTCACTGATTTAATTAAAATCAAGAGTATAATCTTTGTGAGCAAATTTCTTTCGTAAAAATTTCTTGATTAGTAGATTTTCAGGGTTGCTCTACTATCACCAGGAGTTTCTACTTTGACCAAAAGAGCAGAAAATAATTTACCTGAATCATTAGCAAACTAAGGGCAAAAACTGCACGCTGGCCAGAGCACTATGCTGCCTGAGTTGCACTAAATGTTATACTAAAAATGAATGAACAAAATACAAGTTGCTGCCTATTTTTCACTTTGGTGCTTGAGAAGGGAAATATTGGTGCCACAGAGCCCACTTTCCTTCCTATGCCTTTACAAGTTGACTGCAACGAGTTGACTACAACATGTTCATATTATACTGCAATAAATATGCCTAAGGATATAATTTTTAAATGCTGTGAATACTTTGACTATTGCCACAGTCTGCAAAAAATATTATATTCAGTAGTTTAAGCAAATTGAAGAAGGTGAAGAAATGTTTCAAATCTCACTAGAAGACAGAAATAACATGAAGAAATGCTGTTTATGCATCCTGGGACAAAAGGATAAGCTGTCCTTACACAGAAAAGAAACTTTTGCCTCCTCTACTGGTCTTATACCCCTTCCTTGCTTTGTTTTTACTCCCACTCAACCCTTACATTTTATTCCATTAAGCACTATTTAATGTTTATTACTTAGTTCAAGGTGGAGATGTTAGTCATTTTTAGAGATGGGATTGTGTACTTGTGTCAGCATGCTTGCAGATGATGCCTAAAACTAAGGTTGCTTCTCAGAGCGGCTCTGACTCAGGCAGCGTGGAATCAGGTTCACTCTTCCAAGGAGCACTCTGCATAATGAAATTCCTGGGCTGACTGCACAATAAGTGCTTTTGCTTCATCACAGTCATGCTTTCTTACATCATTACAGTTAAATTTCCAGGCACCAAAACCTACATTGACCCTGAAACCTACGAGGACCCAAATAGAGCTGTCCATCAATTCGCCAAGGAGCTAGATGCCTCTTGTATTAAAATTGAGCGTGTGATTGGAGCAGGTAAGGCTGCCGTGGCTTCCTGATTCAACTGTTCCATTTAGCTGGGATCGAAACTCATACATCATAATGACAGGCAAATAATTATACCTCAAGTATAGAAGAACTTTTTGCATTTGCTAGAGTGGTTAAGAGCAATGAAGCTGCACTCACTTCTAAAATGTAAAAACAAACAGGGGAAAAGCCTAACAAAAGAAACAAATAAATGAGTAAATTAAAAGTCTTGCTTGACATTGAAAGCTTGTGGGTTTTTAATCCTGTATCTGCTGTTAAAAATGGAACTAGGGGGAGTGAGGAGTTTTGCTGCCTATTATTTACTGTCAGAGTAAAGACGTTAGGCATTTGTGCAAATTCTGCTCACTTACCTTTTGCAAGAGGGGTTTTTGACCTCTGAAGCTTCATTCATGTGAGTAAGGAAAACTGGCTGCAGCACAAAATCTTAAACAGAGGCTAGGAAGGTCTTGTTTCTGTATAACAAAATCTTCCCTAAGGCTGTTTTTTTCTTCTACCATTTTTCTTTTTGATATTTTATGAATACAAAAAGTTATTGTTTAACTTCTTATGACTGATTGTAATTGCTTCACCACTACATTGCTTTTCTTCCTCTTGAGCTGTCTACCACCTATTTAAGCCATGATGTTCATGCTCTAAAAAGGCAGTTTCATTTGTTTGCATTAATAAGATATGTGACATTTTTATTGCACTACTCCATGTAGTGAAATTAAGTTTCCATGGGTAAGAAAAATATCAAATACTTTGGATTCCTGGAGGAAAAGTTCATTTGCTTTCCTGTTGTTTTATACAAGTATTAGTAGAATACTTTCTAAATCACCCTGTAGTTTGGCGCTCTAAATTACATACTGTGATATTATTTAAAAACAGAACAAGAAATATCTCTAAAATAAGCTGGTTTACCTGTAAGAAAATCTTTAGACTTAAAATTCATGCCTTTTCAAAGTAACCCCACTCATGTTGAATCATGTCTCAATCAAGGAGTAGTAGCATTGAAATTAACCACACTGCTGAGCAAATTATTCCTTCAGATGAGTAAGAGCATAAGAATTTAGCCCTTGCTAACTAGGAATTTTTGTGATGCTAGAATGGCAGCATCTCCTCTAAAAAATACACAATATACAAGATTAGCATAGACAAATTGCAGAGCTTTATTTTTTGCTCTGAGTTAGAAAGCTACCAGCACAGCAACAGTTCAGAGCGCAAAGATATATTCGGTTGGATTTTGCCAATGCCTTCTGAGCAAAATGCTGAAAACACTGCAGAGTATACAGTTTAAAATGTATTTTCACTGTTATGACAAATTCCAGAATGTTAATTTTGTTGACTGCAGATGAATTTAATCTTGATTTTAATGAGTATAACTGATAGCAAAATTAACTAACGTGTGTCAGTAGTCATTCTGAAGAAAGTTAACTAGAAGTGCAGTGGTGAAAGCATATTTTGTGTGTCATTTAGCTATGGCTTTAACCTGTTGATGTAAATAGCAAATAGGAGTGAAATGAAATTCAGTCCAGGAACAACAGAATGTTAAAGAGCCAAAGCAGCAGCTGAAACTCATACATCAAAGAAGAATATGGAATTTCTGCTAGTGACAGCAACAGAAAAGCCACTTAGCAATCTCAATGTTCATCAGCAATGCTGGCCACATGAGCTATTGAGTAGTGCCATGTCTCTCAGACAAACAGGGTGCAAGTATGCTTGTGCTCAATTTGCATGAGGAATATGTGCTTTCCTTGCCAACATTTTCATTACCATCCCGCTGTGGCCACCTGTCAGATACAGAATATGGTGTCCACTATGTTAAGTTGTTCATACCACACATCCTTTGTTTTAGCCTCTGCCTTGTTGACATGCTGAGCTAGTGGCTGTGCGGCTGTGCAGTATTCCCACTCTTCTTGTCATATTTTCCGGTTCATTTTTGGGCATCATTTCATCTGAATATACTATTTTCTTGGGAATAAAAGTAGTTCATTGGCTAGCATCCTGGCCTGAAATGCATAACGTACAAGTTCAACTTTCTGGTTTGCCGGAGTGTGCATGATCTGCTTTTGGAAATCAATCAAAATCAAATCACAGAGAACTGGAAAGGAGTTAAACCCTAGTGTCTTCTGTGCCAAGTGTCCTAATTACCTGGCTCTGAAATATCACAGACACGCACTTATACTCATGCCTTGTTTTCGGTGTGGAACAAAAAAAAATTGCAAAGTACTGCTAGAGAAAATTGTTATCCTTTAGTAAGTTCTTGAGGCTAAGGGCTACGAGTGATGAATTCACTAATAGTCATCCTTGTTGCTAATGGCGTGCAGGAGGGAGGTTAAGGCACCAAGCTAAGGACGTGAGCATCTAGTTGTTGTACATGAAACAGCTATGCCTGCTGGTATTCATAGCTATGACATGGCTATTTAGACCTTGACTTCGGTGCCCAAGGGCAGTTGAGGATAATGTGCAGACAGGAACACTTGTCTGGCCAATTAGCTTAGGTACAGCACAGTATTAACAGAGGTATATGGAGTTGATTTCAGCTAACCTTGATTCAGCAAGCGTGGTGCAGGAGGGAGAGGAATTTGATTCTGTATGCAGTCACCTCCTATAAGATTCATAAAACGAGCCGTACTGAGTGGAGATTTGTCCAAACAAGTCAGTTGGAAATATTAAGTCGTGGTCTAAGTTCTACCCTTCTGGCTGGAGAACTCTGAAACTGATATCCAGTTACTGCTTTTTTCTTTCCCCAACCTCTTCTCTTGGGGCTGTCAGGAGAACTGTAATGTTTGAATGCTGACAGTGTTCTAAACAAGATTTCTCAGAACCCATCCATTAGGACACTTCAGGCATTCAGACCCATTTCCAAGCATACCTCTCTCCACTGCCAGCCAGACATCTTGACAGCATGTACGTGCACTTAAGTTCTGATCCCACAAAGTTTCTCAAGACATCAGTCTATGTCCCAAGAGGATTCGCTAATCAAAATCTCTGTGTCTTACCTCGTTCAATCATTTTTTTTCAGCGCTCCTAAAACATGTCTTAGATGTAGGTGTGTCTGCATACTTGTGTGTACATAACAGCTTAATGTTAAGGCACTACACAGGTATGCAAGAGATAAGTTTCTGACTTGATTTGATTTGGAGGAGGGCCTTGGAACTATATCTCCCATACTCCAGATGAATTTACAAAGTACCAGATTGTTAAATATTTTTGCAATGAGTCTTTCTTTTTAAAAGAGAGATGTTCCCGTTTATTCAGTATACATTACTACCCTTTTCTTCTATATTTACAAAGAGATTTTTCTTCCTGGCTGCAGTATTGGATAACTCACTTTTTCTCTCTTCTTACATAGCTGTGAGGCTAGGGACAATCCTTAAATCTTTCATAATCTCATTAATATTGAGGTAGAGGTAATGCCATTCGGCTCCATACATCACATGCTTCCATCCTCTTTCCTGTCTGATGGAGTCCAGTTACGTCTCTCCCAAATTTGGTTGTTGCTGCTTTTTTTTTTTTCGTATTCTTGCAGGCTGTTTCGTCTTTTGTATCACATGCTTCTTCAAGTTCCAATTGTCTGTTAGTTTAGAACCTTTTACGAACTTGCAGCATTTGCTTGTGTTTGTTTAATGTAACAAAATTGTTATAAGTCACACCTTTCATTTCATAATCTGTAAAGTAAATTATCTTGCTTGAAGGTAATAATGTAGTGCTTCATTTAACACCATAATGATGCTAAATTAAAAGCAGATCTGCAAGAACTGACTTTTGAAAGAAAAAAAGCCACTGGATCTAAAGATAGCAAGGAAACTATGTAGAACAGAATGACATTTTCACTTAGAAATGGTATTACTATTTCTATAATAGTGTTTTTTTATGAAAGCCACTTCATTTTTATTTCCTGATTTTGAAAAAAATGCAACAAATTGCTAACAATTCTTTTAAAATATTCACATAAGGGTCCTGTTGATTGGCTTAACATAAGGTGTTTGTTCCATAAGGGCCAGCAATTCAAGGTAATCCATTTCAAATATAAGCATTCACATGCAAGATTTAAACACACACTTAGGTGGCTAGTTGAATCAAGGCCTAAGGAAAATGTTGATAGTCAGAGCAATTCAGCACTGATCGATCTACTTCATTTTAGGAGAGTTTGGTGAAGTGTGCAGTGGGCGTCTAAAGCTTCCTGGCAAGAGAGATGTTGCAGTAGCCATAAAAACTCTGAAAGTCGGCTACACTGAAAAGCAAAGGAGAGATTTCCTGTGTGAAGCAAGCATCATGGGACAGTTTGACCATCCCAACGTTGTTCACTTAGAAGGGGTCGTTACCAGAGGTAAGCAGCAGCTCGATCTGTCAGTCAAATAACAACACCATGGCAGAAATTACTCTAGCTTATTCATGGTCAAAGATTCAAATTATAAACAGACTGCACACTCCTAATGGATTTTCTCCTGATGCGTAACTAACTAAAACAATACTTACTTTATGCTATAACCTGAGGAAAAAAATTTAGATGTACGCATGATTAAAAGATGAAGTACTTTGAAACATATTATTTTTCTAGTTTCATTTAGCCTCAAAGACCATGCAGAGAGATAAGGTTTCTTATGTCCTTTCAAATTATCTGAAGTGTCATTATTCCAGAGTCCTGTTCACACAGAAGAAGGTAGGAGGGCACACTGACTTTTTGATTTGTATGGTTCGATTTTGTGAATCATTACCACATTCCATTGAGATATTTAAGAAATTAGAGCTCAGTAACAGAGCTGGAGGGCTCAGAAATGTTCATTGTCTCAGTGATTCAATCCTTCAAAGGAATAACTTGTGTTTTATCAAAAAAGGCACTCCATTTGTTTTACAGTTTCTCTTTTCTTTCAGGGAAACCAGTCATGATTGTAATAGAATACATGGAGAATGGGGCCTTAGATGCATTTCTTAGGGTGAGTACCAAAATGACAACTTATATAAACATATCTAGAGTGACATATATTGCATAGTGACACTTCTAAAAAATGTGGTTTATATATGTGATATATACATGTATACACACATAATATTAATATAATTAAAATGCTTTTCAGGGTGAAATGGAGCTTGACAAATACTAGCAGTTGTCTGTGTTATTTCAGCAAAACCAGATCAAAAATGAGAGGATCAGATAAGATCATATGGAGACATTCTAGGAATTTATGTGATTTAATGTGTCATAAACACAGTGGGTTTTATTATTGCCGCCAGTTGAAATTAAAACCACTGATACATGAAACCCAATCTTCTGCCTTTTGGGTGCAGAATTTTATTGTGTCAGCATGGCGGAAATCAAAATAAAAGAATCCCTAAATGAACTGTGGTTCTATTTAAGAGACAAACAAAGGAAGAAGAAATGCAAGTTCCCAACAATTTATCATTTTTTAAGCGTGTTCTGAACTTGCCAGTTCTGACTCCTTACCAGATATGCAAGACTGTGTGAGATGATGTATAAACACTCTATAAAGAACAGAAATATTGTTTGATAAACTCCAGACTATCAATAAAATTTATCAGTAGCTAAGGTTCCAAAAAGGAGATAGTTCTTATTTTCTTGATACAAATAATGATACTGAGAGATGAAGAGCATAGAAGCAAACTATAAGAGCTTCACATAATCTTCATCAGTTAATCTCTTAGAAGCAATTTACCATGAATTAGACAGAAATGTATAGTGATGAGCAAGTTTCGCTACTATTAGTAGATTAACTACTCACACATTTCTTAACTGGATTTATGTCTGAAGAAAGTAAAACTTGTGTTTGAAGGGAGTTTCTTTGCCCTAGGATGAATTGCCACAGAAAGAGTAAAGAAGTAGAAAGCCGAAGTTGTAAAACTAATTCTTATTTCTCTTCTTATCTATACTAACAAGAATTGCTGCTCCTTTCTTCCCTCCAGAAACATGATGGGCAATTTACAGTCATTCAGCTAGTGGGAATGTTGAGAGGAATTGCTGCTGGAATGAGATACTTGGCCGATATGGGATATGTACACAGGGATCTTGCAGCACGCAATATTCTTGTCAACAGCAATCTTGTTTGTAAAGTATCAGACTTTGGCCTATCCAGAGTTATAGAAGATGATCCAGAGGCTGTCTACACTACAACTGTAAGAAAAATTGATGAGTTTTCAGAGTTTTGAGATATGGTTATTAAGAAGCAGCGTATCTTCTAGAGAATATAGATAAGAGAAATATATTAATTGCTTGGGAAATGTTAACCAGTCAAAAGAACGAGTCTCTGCAGAAATATGACTGTAATTAGGAAATAATTTTTGTCAGAACATACATTTGTATTTGGTAAAGTTCTAAAAATTTTATACGGTATTTTCATTATTCCCTTCCCCATGATTTTCTGTTTGATCAAATAAGGAAGTTTTACCCACAAAAATTTTAATCATCTGATTTACTATGAGTCAATTAAAATCCTTGTAGGCTGTTACTATTTTTCAGACTAGATTTATCTCACCAAAAGGTTGACTAGCTCGAGGCTAGACTGTGACAAAGCTCAGCTCCCATATTTTCCCTTCCTTTTGGGTGGGACACTTTTCTTAAATACATAGACATCAGACACACTATGCTCTTTATTCTTTTGTTGAGCCAGCTCCACTTTCCCACCCATGGGGCCTCACTGTACCTATTTTCTCATGCTGAGGGAAGGAGGGGCCCCTGGAATCTGCTCCAGCAGGCACAGGGATCCAAGAAACCACACCAGTGTTCACAGCTGTCACGCCTACCATTGGGCTCTAAGTGGAATCCTGATTTAAAAATGTCAGACTGATATTTCAGAGTCAATGGGATTTATATGCACAGGTTGAGATTCACTTCACCTACCTTCAACCAGTCGGGAGTTAAATGACTGGTGTAAATCAGACATCTGAGCACCCCTTTAGCTTCGATGAAGGGATAAGCTCTTCGAAAGAAATACATCTACATTAGCTTAGACAAGTATCTAAGTTTCTATGTTCCAAGTGTTTTAAGAGGCTAAACTTCCTTAGATGGCTTTGCAAATTCTGCAATTGGTCAACTGTAGTAGATTATATAAGTGCTACTTTTGATGTTGGTGGAAATAATTATAAACACATTCTAGGGAAGATGATACAAAAATTTTGTGGGGGAAAAAAAGAGAACCTTCTTCTTCCTTTTTTTTTTGTTGTTGTTGTTTTTTTTTCATAGGGTGGAAAAATTCCAGTGAGATGGACGGCTCCAGAGGCCATTCAGTACCGCAAATTTACATCAGCCAGTGATGTGTGGAGTTATGGAATAGTTATGTGGGAAGTAATGTCTTATGGAGAACGGCCTTACTGGGACATGTCAAATCAAGATGTAGGTTTATCTGTTCGTGGCTGTGTGTGTGTATGTGTGTGTGTGTGTGTGTGTTAGTAAAACCAAAATTACATATTGCAAACACATACATATGTATTTCACTATAAATGCATAAAATGTTGGTTTAGAAATAAGATTTATAAAATCTTGTGAGAATTATATGGTTCTCATAAAATGAAAAAGTTACAGAGCTTTCACTTTTTACCTAGATCAAAATCTTTCCTCTGCCACATGGATATTGTAGGTTTTTGTTCTGAGTATCAATTAAAACTGGAATATCAAAAATAGTAATATGTACTCTTCACTTTATTATGCTTAAGCATGGAAAGAATCAAATTTTTTTCCAATAAGAAATAATTCTGAGGTTTCTGACCTTAGAGCAATGATTAATCAGTCGAAAAAAGTTGTTAAAAGTCTGAGTGGCAGTTAATGACCTACTTTGGCTTTTTCAAGTTAATTATGCTGATTTAACAGTACCCTTGTTTGCATAAAATATGATCCAGAGCAACAGGTCAGCAGTAATAGAACAGATGGATGTTAATCTTGATTTCTGACAGGAGTATCTATTAATATAGAAATTACACAGGAAAAAGCCATACAGGTGCAAAAGTCATCAGAAAGAGTATCAATTAAAGTTCTTCAGGTGGGGGCTTGAGTGTTCTTTTAATTGTTATTTTAATTTTTTATTGAATTATTGACATCAAAGTTAAAAAAAAAGATAAAAGTGTAAATGATGAGTCAGTTTGACACAGTGCAAAGTTGTTAATATTTGACAGGTCTCAGTGTCAAAGATTTCATGGACTGTCAAAATATGGGCAAACAAGTCCTTGGGGCAGAGAAAGAGAAATATTTACATTCCCTAGACACCCCGTAGAGTTTCATTTCTTTTGACACCTTCCTTCTGTACTAGATTCAAACATAAAAGAAGTCTGACAGGAATATAAGATGCCTCAAAGGCAAACCTTACCTATCTTTCAGGCAACAATAAGGAAAAACTTTTAAGCAGGGGAGAAATTCTTGTATTTCCATGCTTGTTATTGAATTTTCAAAAGTATTCCTTCTGTGGAAAACTGCATGTAAAGCACATGACTGAGCCCTTTTCAAAAAACAGCTAATTGCGACTTCTTACAGTTTTATCCATTTTTAGCATCTTTCATGATAATCTTCAATAGCACACAGTTAAAAGATGCATCAGTTGCTTGGTAAAATACTTTCAAATATTCCTGTTAGCTGTGATCTTCAAGCATGTCCTCCCAAAGCAAATACACATCCTGCCAATCTCATAGATAAATCTATGATGCAAAAGTTTAGAATCACCTTATAATTTATTATTTATTCTCCTTCAAAGTTAACAGTGGTATTATTTAACTGGAATAAAAAATGATAAATGTGTTCTTCTAATTTTGCATATGGACTCAGTTTGTATATATTGAGTGTATGATTTTGCCTAAAAGTGGATGTGGGCATAGTCATAGAACAGACCAGATCTCCTAAAAAATACATCTCCCTGACTTTAGACCTTTAGATAGCATTGCTTTAATTCTGCCCTTCTTCCTTTAAGTCATTACTTTAGATTGATGAAGAACACAAATTTGCATTGTGATCTCTTCAAGAACAAGTTCTTCTTTTAGCAATGACCTAGAGCTAGGGTGCATCAAAAGAACACTCATCCTACAAGCTCCCCACAGAGGCACAGTAGGCTGACCACAGATAATAGACAAAGTTGTCCCAACTTCTCTGAGCAGTAGGCTCTCACCTCAGCTTACTCCTTGCTGGTAGGCCTCAAACCCCTATTTCCCTATTAGATTTATGATGTTCTCGCTTTCATTCACTTATTGACTCCAGTGCAGATTAGTTCTTCAGAAAAGAAAAGGAATTTAGGCTTAGATATTTTTTCTTTGCTGTACTCCTGGATTTATTACCATTATTATAATTTGTATTATTATTATATACCCATAAACAGAGTTCTAACATTACATTGTCCAGTTACCCATATTTAGTACTTCTTTGTTGGCATCCAGTATATAAAGTGAACAGATCTGGTCCTCTTCTCTTCTGCTTTACATCCTCAGATAGCCTGATTATGATAAAAGCATACTTGAGTCTTATCAGTATTCCCTTTTACTCTTTTTGCAGCAAAAGCAGAATTTCAAAAACAAATTGTGGGAAATGTAAATAATATAAATCAATTCTATTAGTAAGAACTCCAGCTGTGTTCTCTTTGTAGATTTGCTTATTAAAAAAAAAAAAAAAAAAAGTAAAATCCTGCATCTATTTCATTATCTTTGAGTACTGATTTTTGGACCCCTCTAGCTCCTTTTTAGCAGAGTGGACTCTTGTCCTACTTTACTTATCAATATTTTAGAATATTTTTTTCAGTGTTTTGAATATTGGCAGAAATTCCATCCATCTCTAGATGACTCATAATTTTATATTTCCCAGTTTCATCCTTCTTGCTCAGAATACCCATCAGAGAAGCTGATTCTGCAATTCTACCAAGGCCTTTCAAAAATGACATCATCTTGATTCCCAGTTCAGGTTTCTCTGCAGATTGTAGTGATTGGGGAAAACTCCTGTTTGTGATTCTTTCATCCATGTCTTCACTCTCCCTTAAATTTTTGGATATAGTTTTATGTAGATGGTTTACCAGTTACAAGGGTTTTACATATTTTGGTGCTTGTGTTGCTGTTGCCGTTCCCTACCTTTTCCATTCCTCATTGGTGATTTCTGTCTTCTGACCTCTTAGGCAACTAGTTCATTGGTGGTAAATCATACATAGCGTGTTTGAAGCTTTTAATGCCTTTTGCCTTTTAGAATATCAGAAATTCCTGCATTACTTTTCACAGCACATCAGTCATACTGTACACACTGCAGCTTATTTTTCGCTTTTATTCCACTGCTACTTCGAAGCATAAGGAGCTATTCTTTTGTTTTTCATCTTCATATAGCTCTAGAGAATCTTAAATTTTACTTGTAATGTGTTCTTTCCATTTCCCTGTTCTTCTGCAGAAAACCCTCTCTGACAGACAACTTCACCGGTTCTAAAAGGTCACTGCATTCATTCTTCAAGGTGTGGATATTTTGCAGGAATTGAGTATTTCTCAATCATTTTTGAGCTGTAGGACAGTACTGTCATTCTAAATGTTCAGAGAAAAATCTGTGTCCTAGGAAGATGAGGCAACTTCCCTGAGGTCAGAAGGACATTCTGTGACACAAACCTGCAGTCAGTGCCCTACCACTGGGTTATGCCTTCTCTTTTCACAAAACTTCTTTTATGCAAAAGGTTTTGATACAAAACCTGACTGAATTTCAGTCAGCTTTTTGAAGGTCATTTTGTATTGTCTGCATTCTATCTACTTTGCAGTCTACTGCACAACCTATGGAGTATTTTCTGTCTGAGGTTATTACTTTTACTAAAACCTGGATATTCAGTAACTTTGTTTACCATACCAGATCTACTTCCTAGAACTATATCCAGAATAGCTTCTGATCTTGCTTTCTATAAAGATGAAGGGAGAAGACAATCCTATGCACTACCCTTCAGGAACAAGCACCCTTCCTTAGCAATTCTAATGCTGCTGTGTCAGTCAATGTCAGTATACTTGAAATCCCCCATGAACAGTATTTTAGCCCTTTTTCACTAGCTATTCTTATCTGCCTTGCTTCCTGATGTGCTTTCTTATTCTGCCCTCAAGGTTTACAGCAGTTTGCTGTGATTTTACTTTATCCATTTTTATTTTTTACTTAAATCCAAATGGACTTGACTAAGGAAGTCAACGGGTGGATGTAATTCTTGGTTTAGACATATATTCGGTCATATCATCATCTAGCAGCATCTCTTATTAAATCTAACTTTCTGTGATATATTAAAATACCATTCACTCAGGTCTTTCTCTCTCACACAGCACACTTCTGCTTCTTTATCATTAATATAACATGGCTAGACATAGAATATAACTTTTGTCCCTACCAATTTCTATCTGCTAAACATTATCCTTGGATGCTTTTATAATACCTTCAGGCTTTTTGTATTTTATATGTGCATGCACAGATCTCTATCCATTTAAAAGTCAGTTGCTTCTACCTCACACTCTTTCATAAAAGCCTTGGGGCGAGTAATAATGCTTTCTGAAATAACTCCATTTATCACTCTATCTGCTACTCCCTCAGTGAATTTAATTGTTCCCTGCTATCCGCTTGTCTAGTTAATTTAGCTATGTTCTGCACATATAGAACAGTATGCTTAATAAGCCCAAAGATGAAGTTGGGGAAATTACTTGAAAACCTGAAGGCTAGTGTCAAAACAGCAGACTCATATTTTTGCAACACTGATGGCAAATTTTAGTTTATTGATATTTTTTTATTATTTTTTTTGTATATTTTTTTGAACTGGGTAGCAGTATGTATTCTTTAAATGACTCTTGATGAAAAATAATTAACTATGTTGGCTACCAGGTTATAAAAGCAATCGAAGAAGGCTATCGTTTGCCAGCACCCATGGATTGCCCAGCAGGACTGCACCAGCTGATGCTAGATTGTTGGCAGAAGGAACGTGGCGAAAGGCCAAAGTTTGAGCAGATAGTTGGTATTCTGGACAAAATGATTAGAAATCCAAACAGCTTGAAAACCCCACTGGGAACCTGTAGCAGGTAAGAAAAGCTTTAGTGTGTGTTCTTACGATGGTGCATGTGGCTAGGTTCTGGATGTTCTGCTTGGTGGCTAGTTCCAGTTCACACTTATTTCATCTGTCTCTCAGTTCCTCCTTATTTCTGTTCCCTTTTCTTCCCTTCCTTCATTTGCCCTTCTTTTTTACCATGCTGAACAAAGCCAAAAAGGACTTTCTTAAAAAAAGAAAACAAAAATAACAACCAAAATAAAGTAAATATTGTGGAACTAACACATTTCTCTGTAAACTACTGTCTACTCATCACTCTTTCCACACTTACCACTAGCAGTCTTTGTTTTCCTTGTTTCTTAAAATTGTAAAGTCTGGATGGCAAGGATCATTGTCTATTGTAGTTTTATGTGATGCATCCCTTGCCCTAGGAACTGCTACAGTAGAAAAAGTAATTAACAATACTCATGCTTGGCCAATGTACTTTGACATGCTACACTCTAGATTTTTATCTTTCATTTTCTGGCTTTAACTCCTTTCAGTGATCACATCTCATTGTATTTCATGGTGCAGTTTTTAATGGCTTCTTCATAAATCTCAGGTGAATTATTTAATCATTATAATCTTTTGATCTGCTAGTTAGATCACTGCATTAGGGAATCAACTGACCTGTGTTCTGCTCCTGATTCTTCTACTGACTGATTTGCTGTGTGACCTTAAACAACTTACTTTGTGTCTCTGCTCTTTCCTTGTCTTTGTTTTGTCCCATCCAATTGAATAATGAGAATAGCTACCGCTATATTTTTTAAGATGCATAAAAGAATAACATCTTTATTTTACTCAGCAACTTAGTTGTAGCTGTCATGCTAGGTAATAAGGTTGATTTTCTGTTAATAACAGTAGTCCATTAGACTGATTTTGCTCATTCTGACCTTTCATCTTTTATGTGAATAAGCTTAGGAAGTACATATTATGAGCTACAGAGTAGTCAAGAGCTAATCAAAGAGTAATCTAAACTGTGTATAAAGACCTATTACTTTCTACTCTTGACATTTTTAATACCCCAAACTTATTTGACTCTCACCTTGCTAAATACTCCCTGATGTTTTACTCTCTTTGGAAGCAACTTACTTTCCTTTTTCCTTCTCCGTAGACCAATTAGCCCTCTTCTGGACCAGAACACTCCCGATTTTACCACTTTCTGCTCCGTAGGCGAATGGTTACAAGCTATTAAGATGGAAAGATATAAGGATAATTTCACAGCAGCAGGCTACAACTCTCTTGAATCAGTTGCCAGGATGACTATTGAGTAAGTTAGTACTGGGCATGTTTAACTTGCATTTAGGGAATTTCTAGGTGAAATAATAAACAATGTCCAACTCCAAAACTTTACCCTGAGTACAGACATGGTACCTGGGGTCAAACCAGCCGTTTTAGCAGCTGACGATGTTATACTAGAGCATCTCATGAAAGAGCAAATACCCTGCTACCTCTGTGTGGCATCACATGTTTCTCTGCTTTTCAAAACAATTGAAGTAACACCGAGGGACTAGAATTTGAGGGAGAATGTGGCCCATTTCAAAGTATATATATGTGTAGGAAAATAACCCCTTTGCCTCTACTACCTAATTGGTACCATTTTCCAGATGTGTACTAGGAAGATGTGGAATTTTCTTCTGATTGGCTGGGGGCTGTCTGTGTCCTGCAAGAAAAGAATTTGCATCAAGTCTGTAGAAGCAAAACAATTTTCTGAAGGCAAGCATGGCCTGTATCAGTACTACCATCTTAAACAGGTCTTCTTGGCACCTTGCAAACAACTTTCTTGGCAACTGACTTTGTGGTTGCCAAACATATGTAATTCCTTTTACAGAGAGCAGTGGTTTTCTAAACAAGTTTATAACCAATAATTCTCAAGTTTTCAACCCTATTCTTATCTGCGTGGTGTCACTAGGGGTCTCAACCTATAGTTTGTGAACTGTCATCAGAGCCCACAAGCTTCTAGCACTAGTAGCTGTGGAGTTTAACCAGCTACTCCTTTTTTATTTGCATGATGGGTATGGGTCAATATGCAAAGGCTTTCTCTAGGCATCTCTTTAGGAAACAGAATATGATCTCCAAAATCTTGTATTTATACATTGTCCTGAAAGCCACCCAAAATATTTTACAACAGAAGTGCCTTTGTCTTCAGGTGTCCTTAAAAGCCACGATGAAAGATTAACATAATGCAAAACATACTGGCCTCCTTCTCAGAAGTGGAGACAGGCAGTGTAATTACGTGACACTTGCTATGTAATTGCATTCCTGGCTGAGAGGTTGACCAGTGCCTATCTGAACTACACAGTACTGAGCTGAGGTTCCAGCATAGCTACAGTGTCAGACACCTGTAGCCCAGACCACTACATAGCTTTGACTCACAGTTGAATACCATACAATAGCAGTCTAAGTTGAAAAATTAACAATGTACGCATTTATCTTCCCCAGGGATGTGATGAGTTTAGGGATCACGTTGGTTGGTCATCAAAAGAAAATCATGAGCAGCATTCAGACTATGAGAGCACAAATGCTACATTTACACGGCACTGGCATCCAAGTGTGATAGACATTTCTCCCTTATGAGGGAGGTGACAGACTGAGAGAACAGCACTGGCCTTCAGTATATATGAAGTGCTGCTAGAAGACACTTGATTTCCTGGGTCCTTCCTGCAGTGAATAGAAGAGCTACAAGAAGCACCTACAGACTTGAACTCCTAAGTGCCACCAGAATATATGAAAAGGGAATTAGGATCCACCAGTGGTGGCAAGGAAAACAGCAGTGACAATAAACAAAGTACTACCTGAATAAACATACAAACACCTTGAGCTCTCTAACCTCCTTTTTATCTAATAGACTTTTTAAATGTACATAAAAATTTAAAAAAGAATATATTTGTCAGATAAAATCATGATATTATTGTTGAATTCAACAAAATATTTTCCTTAAATCTGTGATTTCTGAATCTTTTTTTAATCATTTGTGTTTATTCTTCATAAAGACTTTCTTTTAGTATGATGTTTATATCTTTGGACCTTTTTAGTGCTAATTCTATGACACATTACTACACTGGGTACCTCTGAAGGATTATTTGAGTTCCTAGAGATTCAAGAAGCATGACCAAGCAATGTATATCTATCCAAACTTTGGTATCCTTTTGTGCCATTTACTTTTGTTAAATCAGCACCGTATTGACATGGCTAGCTAATTGGCAGGGAGTCAGGAAAATGCAAGTTGCCAAGAGCTCTGATATTTTTTAAAGAATTTTTTAAGGTTACACATATACTATCTTTTAAAAGAAAATAAAAGAGAAAAAAAAAAAGTAAAGAAAAAGAAAAGCAATAATGACCCCTAAGTAGTTCTAGGCACTTTTAGCAAATTGTTTGCAAGATGATTTTAATGGGCTAGAGTTAAACTGAGATATATTCTAAGATGTAGATCTACAACTGTAAACCTGCTGAGACACTTCATTGAATGGACAAGTGATTGTAGGAGTGTCTCAGAACACAGGTGCAGTTCTCCAGTGTTACCTAAACCATTTAATCTGAGTGCATCACATTTTTTTTCAGTACTCTGCATTAGCAAATCCGAGAGAAATAGCTGGTGTATATTTTCTATGAGTTTAAGCCGTATGCAGTCCAGCTGTCAGAATAAGGGCATATGAGAACTTTAGAGCATGAGACAAGGGGCAGTTCAAAATTTTCAATTTTTTAACAAGCTTTTACTGCTCTGAATGAACATGCATATGACACAAGTCATTCATCAGGAACAGAGATGCAAGGGTAGTTGCTCAATGAAATATGTTTTTACACCGTTTACTTATATATTAATTTTGTTTGATTAAAATATTTAATTACCATAAGCAATAATGAATATTTATGAATTTATGAGTATTGCGAAAATGTATATGAAACAGAGAGAAATGCTTTAAAAAAAAAAATCTGAAAATTGTGAACTACCCCAGCAATGAAATGCTGTACTTCCAAAGAGAATTGGGCTGCTTCTATTGATTTTGATAGAGAAAGATCCCAGGGATCAGTCATAAATTGGTCTGGTTTGATAATGTGGGCATCCACACAAAAAAAATAAAAAGAAAAGAAAAACCTTGTAAATGTTCCTTTGTAAAACTTGTAAATTTTATTTATACTGTCTTGTTTTGTACACACATTTATGTGTAGTGAGCTCTGACTACATTGAAAATGCACTATATTTTTCTATTTTACTTGCAGAGCATCACAAACAAACATGTATATTCAGTGATACATAATGTGTTTTCCCACATTTAGGACCAAAGATAGTTATCAAAAACTTAAACGCATCATTTTCCCTCTCCTTTTTTCTCCCCCTTTTTAGATCACTGTACAGTGTTATATTTGTCGTTTTATTTATTTGATTGATTAGAAAATTCAGTTTGGTTATACTAATTTTTTGTCCCCCCCGCCTTTGTTGAAGAAAATCTGTAAAAAGCTTTTAACAAACGTAATCCCGTTACATAGACACTTCCATTTGTAATCTTTGTAATAGACTGTAAATATATTTTTGGAACTATAATGCAATGTGCATAAGGGTTATTTTTCAGTGTCCATATATGATTGTTTATACAATTCACAGCACTTTACAGTCATGCTGAGAAGCCTAATTTATTGCCTGGATTTGGGCAGAGTAAGAAAAAAAGGTGACTATTCTTATTTCATATTAGACTGTCATTCAGCAGAAATGGAGTTATTTTCATGTATGCAGCTCAAGATGGTTTTTTAACTATTAAAATTAATTTTCTAGAAATGCTGTAGAAGTAAGATGCAGAGTAGACTGCATGCCCAATATTGAAATTAGTGCACACAAGCACTCGGCCAAGGCACTTCAAGTAGCCATTGGAACACAACTAATAAACATCCATTTTGTGTTTTAACAAATGATAAGTGCCTCACTACTGGGGTGAGCATCTGTGGGCAACTGCGCAGGGTGCTTGTTGGTTTTGCTGCTGCTCTAGGCACCCAGCTAAGAATTTGGGAGTCTTAAGTTCGGACACCTGCTTCCTTATAAATCTCGGCTACTGTTTCCAAGGGCTTGGTGATTAAAGGTGCGGTGCAGCAATGCTGGTATTGCTGAGAACCTACAAACCCTAAATGCAAAAGAATTGAGGACAGGCTTCACCTTTAGAACTTGTTCAATATTCTGAAGCACAGAGACCTCAAAGCATGTGTGGCGACTTGGGCTCACGTATGTACAAGTGAGAGCCCTAATGGTGTTTCTTCCTTAATTTTCCTTGTTTGATTTAAGCCATCTTCTTTGAATAGTAAATGTATTTTAGCATTCATCTATATACCTTGACTGCCTTAATGTTACCACAGATTTTTACACATTTGAAAGTGGTAGAGCAGACCCAGAAAGCACAATCGCGATCAATCGCAATCAATCAGATAATTTATCTGTATGTTCGGAACATTACAACAGTTTAAAGCACATGCATATAAATGGATTTGAAGCTGGTAGAACAGCAACATATTCACATTGGTTGCAGTTCCCCAGGTTCCAGGAAAACACAGTCCAGGGTAAGAAAAATAAAGTGCCAGAGGAAGTTGATGTTCATGGGAGAAACGGAAGAAAAAATTGGGTCACAGGGATAATTAAAGGATAAATGATGAAAAAAATAAATTATCTCAGTTCTGGCTTCATTTCATTGAATTTGGAAATTGTGCATCGCTAACGACAGATTATCAGGCTGTCAGTGAGGCTGATCCTTCTTGTCTTTATCCACCTACAAGCATCTAGAAGAGAGATGCCTAAAAAAAGCAGGATGAATCTCCCTCTGGGAATGCTTATCTCCATTACCTGTAGAGGGAATCCAGATGATTAGCTTAAATTAGGTGTCTAATATCTATATAGTTAAAGTTAGGTAAAGTGATTCCTATACTATATGTCCTTGGCTGCTGCAATTTCCCTCGCAAGCTGAGTGTCATAGAAAGGCAGCTCCTCCACCACTGGTATATCCGAGAATGTATTTAAACTGAACTTTGTCACAGAGAGACGTGATTTTTTTTTTTTTTTTTTTATTTTTCAGAGATTTGTAACAGGTCCTCTAAATGCTTTTTGTATATGGATATCAATTCTTGAAAATTTTTGTGATTGTTCTGAGGAAGACCTGCCTAGTAAATTACAGTTATTTAATATTTTAAATAATCAGAACTATTTGCTGACATACTGCTTTAGTCCAGAGGTTATGTGATGAGATATGATAGCTGCTGTTTGCAAAACCGTGTTTACCTAAAGCCTTGTCATGTAAAAATCTCCAGGAGGCAAAGATGCTTAAATGTATCTCAAATTGAATGTTGCCCTTAATATCTCAATAATTGAGCTCTGTCTGTATTATTCTCCATTTAAAATGAGTTTTTTATATTTGTTTAAGCTTGAATTACCTGGCATCCACTGAGGGAGTTTGAAAAAATGATTTTAAATTAAATTTGCTTTTCTCCACTGATAGTAATATACAATGAATAGTTTCCACTGTTTTGAATGTTACAATAACTATTGCTTTAATGTGCGGGATGAAGGGGTTTATTTTTGGTTTGTTGTTGGTATTTTTTTACATTTATTGGTTAGTAGTTGAAATAAAAAATAATAATAATTTGTCCTTAACTTTCTAAATAATTCATATATAGCAATTTTGAGAATTATTTAAATTCTGTGACTTTTGGGTTACTACTGAGACGGTGCTCATGTCACTACAGCTGTAATGCCAGGCAATGTGGAGACACCCTGCCACAGGGGCAGGTTTAGCCAGCATTCTGTTGCCCAGTAATGGCATGAAGCAGTCCACTGGCTGGTGTGAAAGGAGTGAAGGGCAACTCAGACAAAACGTGGTCATTTCACTTTTAAAAAGAATACATGTGACATGTTAGAGTTAATAACACTCTTAATGCATTGCCTCTCTGCATGTGGTTAAAATCTGATGTGCTCGTGATTTGGTCTTTGATGGGGTTTGATTGTTGGTTGGTTTCTCTTATTTATTTTGTTTTAAACAAGTGACATTTGAGATGCTTGTGGAAGAGAATAGCTCCACAAGCTACAGAATGACGAGCCCTGTTTAAGAAAAGTACAATGCAAATTCTTGCCCAAGAGTCATTCTGGCAGCAGGTGCTGCAGGGGTATTCAGACAGTTGGTGCTATGATTTGCTGAGCAACTATCACAGCAGGGTTTCTGCATATTCGGGACCTGTTAGAATTGTACTTCTGATTAATTAACTGATATGTGGAAACAGGCAATTTTTTTCCCTCACTAACTTGTAATGGACGTGCAGATGGTAGATTTGAGATTTGCAAGACTACTAACTAAAAAGTCTTAGTCTCAAACAAATTTCTAGTAAAACAAGAAATTCTAGGCAGCAGCCTATATTTTCTCTCATATTCCCTTAAGGGTTGTCAAATGCAGCTGACAATTACTTTTAAACAGAGATCCTTATTGTTTGCATAGTGTAGCCTTCTATTTACCTGGCAAAAGGCAATTCTGCAGTTAAAGTTCCTACAAAAAGGATCAGAGAGGAATGGGGGAGGGAGGAGGGAATACAACAGCTGGGAAAGAAAAAATTAAAAAGAAAGAAAAACCTGATCTTGTGAAACAGAGAGGATGACTGGGCTCACCATTTTTGTAACACATTCCATATAGGGATTTTTGAAAACATGAGAGATTAAACCACAGGCATAAAATCTGCAATATTCTGAAAAAAAAGAGTAGTGGCAGAATGTAAGGTATGTTTGTGGGAGTTTTTCCTCTCTGGATTTGGTTTTGTGAGGTTTTTAAGTTCAAATAATTAACATGTGCATTTAGAGTCAAACCTGTTGGAATGTGCTAAGGGATGAATTTAGTGTAACAGCCATGAAATTCTCAGAGCACTTGCAGGGTGGATAAGGGTTAGGTAGTTTGAAAGTGAAAGGAGTGATGTGGAATTTTTACGCTGTACAGACCCTGTAGGTTACATTCAGCAAGATTATGAAAGATGAGAAGTTAAAGAGGAAAAGCCTTGCTTTTGTACCTGATGAGAAGTCAGGAGATGGGAGGGAATGGAAAGAAAGGTGTAAAGCCATTCAGAATGTGTGAATATAAGTTGTAGGGGTCCGCAAGACATTGCTGGCAGGGGAGCTAAGGAGTGTCAAGATTTTTTAAGTAAAGAGACACTGTTAATATAACATACCTAATAATCTAATCTGGCATGGTTTCAGTACTGTGATTTTTTCCTCAGGCCAGATTGGAATTTGTCAAAGAGACTAAATTGAGACAGATGGGAAAGCAACTGGTAATACATAGCTCATTCAAGCAGACTTGAAATCAAGACATGAAAGGAGAAATTTACAATAAAAGCCTGAAAATAAAACATGAACTCTGATGATATTTATTCTCAGAAGATTTTAGAGTAGCTCTCTTTAAGTCTTGGATAGTGATAGCAGATTTTAGCATTTATGCCATACAAATTGTATGAAATTAATGTCTAATTAGAGCAACCAAAAAAGAAGCACAAGTCAAAAAATAGTTGGTGTCTTGATAGACTATGAAAAAAGATGTAATACAGCCAGGCGAAACCTGTGTAGCCAGCCAAGTGAATCTTGGACAAAACAAGACATAATTCCTGGTGCCAGAAGAGCTAAATCAGGAACAGAAAATCTATTCATCCACAGACCAAAGCTTCTGCATTCAATTGAGCTAAATAACCAGTTGTAGAGCCGTGCTGCTAATAATAATTGATAATGGAAAACTACAACTTGGAGGTCATCTGATGAATCATAACATGGCTAACATTGAAAAACACACACAGTGCTTAAGCCATATCTGTGCTACTGGTATTAGAGTTCCATGACTCTGTGTATGTTGAGTCATTTGTAGACTGGAGACATAGCATCAAATCCATAACTAAAGCTTTCCTCTTTTGTGCTGAAACAAAACAGAAGGAATTCTGAGGAATCTGTAAGTTCTATCAAATACAGTAGAAATTATCATCTGATTATATTGCCCAGAGAGGTTGTGGAGTCTCCCTCACTGGTGATATTCAAGAGCTGCCTGGATGCACTGTGCTCTGGGATGACCCTCTTTGAGCAGGGAGGTTGGACCAGATGACCCACTGTGGTCTCTTCCAACATGATCAATAAAACTAAGAAGCAAACTTCCTGATCCAAAGATAACATCTCACAGGGAAGAAGAATCATTAATTATTTTTACTACTACATTCAAATCTGGTTTGCAAGAGGCTAGACTGAATAGTTGATAGAATGTATCCACATTGATCCCTCTCATTTCATGTATGTAGAAATACTACTCAGGCAATTTCTTGGTTGTCCTTCAATCTGTGCTACTATGCCAGCTTCCACTGGCTTCCTGAAGGGCTGCACATCCATTTTTAAGATGTCTGCTGGAAAATATATTTCAGTTTCCTTTTCTCAGGGAGCAAACAGCCTATGCTAAGAACACATGTATAGCTTAAGAGCAAGAAGGTGCAGGAATCTCAGATTGGTTCTCTCCAGCGTGTTCTTTTCAGTCATAGTCGTAAATTAAATGTTCTATCCACCTGATGTTTTACATAGTAACTTGCATGAGAAATCTGATTTACCTGAAATAAACTTAGTAAAACTATCTAGATGGCTGTCAAAGGCTACTCGAAAATGGCATTTTTAAAGTGATTGGGTGATTAGGATTTTGTTCAGAAAGAGTTGCAGAGCTCTTGCCCTCCATTTCATACCAGGTCTCTCTTCTGGTTTGTTTACTGAAGTAGCCCATAAGTCCTCCCTTATATTAGTCTATACAAAATAGCAGTGTCTCTTTCCTCAGTAGCTAGTGTTTGTACCTTCATGGACTGCTGGAGAAAAGACAGTGTTAGATTCAAATCCAGTCCAATATGTCTCCAGAAAGAAGTTGGGCCAGCAAGGCACTGAGAGGTATTACTAATGAGGATTTCCTTTAATATTATTGGGCCTCCATACTGTGGACAAGCAATTGATTGCTATTGTGGAGAGAAAGTCAGCACTTTATTATATACCTTCCCTACACATCAGTTCATCCACTGCCAGTAGAAGGAATGGGGGCAGGGAAGAGAATAAAAGTAGCTTTCAGACATTTCTTTGTAGTGCTCTTTTCAAGAGAAATAATTGCCTCAATGCCTACATTAGCTAAATTTCTGCAAGCGATGAATCCTCTTTTATGCTTTCTACTTGCTGGCAAAAGCATCCCAATCAAACTGTGTGCTGTTTGTTGCAAATCTGAGCCACAAACTACCTTCTATCCCATGAAGTGCTTGCCTAATAATAGGGTGTCTCCCAGACAGTACCCTTCTTGCAGTAGTTACTTGAGTATCCCAACACCAAATTCCCTCTGCAGTTGTCCATGTTTATTTCCTTGTGCAGAGCTGCCTTTGGGGGATATTTCCACCTCCATGAGGTAGGAAACTGTTTTCAGTGCTATGCTCTACTTTAGTTTCTCTCCAGCTGCACTTACCTAGCAGCACCCATGCTTCACTGGGGGTTAAACAGATGACAGTGAGGAAGGAACATTTAGTACCCCAGCAACAACAAATGCAATGTCTGTCTACAACCAGCTACAAGTCAGGGAGACCTCTTCAAAAGATCTGCAATCTTCAGAAAGAAGTCATTAGTATTGGTCAAAACAAATCAAAACAAACAAAGGAAGTGTATTTACTGGGAGGGTGAGTGGAGGAGTTGTTGAATACGGAAAAGCTGAATGTCAGGCTTACATGAACTGCCCAGTTACACCAATAATACAAGCTAATGGAGTGTGTTTAAAATAATATCAAAATGTTTCTATTGGCTGTACAATCTAAGGGAGAGCTGAATGGCAGAAAAGAAAACATCTGGGGGACTATTTCAGGGCAGTGGGAGAAAATAGTTGCCCTTTGTGATTTTATAATGAATGGGGGGAAAGTCTCTTCTCGTTCTTTTATACTATTGTAAACCTATTTCTTATGGATTTTCCAAAATTAATCTAGCTGGATTATTGCAAACTGTATGAAAATTAATGCTTTACCTGTGTCATGTGCTTTTGAATTATTTGCTGAAAAAGCAGGAAGATATACCTTAGGAATATTACCTGTTTTCAGTATAGCAAAGTGTCTTACTAATTATTGAAGAGGAAAAAAATCGTTATAAAATAATCCTTCAAAGTAGGTAATACCATTTTTACACTTATATATTTGAAAAAGGATTGCGTAAAGCTGAATTTATCTTTTTTTTTCAGCATCAGATGCTGCCAAATTATTTAAATTTAAAATCCAAAAAAAAAGGATATTATATATTTCATAATGCTTTTACAAGTGGTTGAATTATACTTAAGGTTGAATTTTCAGTCTAAATTAACAGAGCTTCACTTTAGATATCAGAGAAATAGAAGCCAGACATCTTTGCACAGACTTACGTATTTACAAGTCTGTCATTGAACCATTGCAATATACTTTTGGAAGACAGTAGATTATATTTGGCAGTGCTTAGACCATAAATTCTATTGTGTTGTTTCCATTATTTTTGTATTTAAAGCCTTTTGGTGATGGAAGTTCTTGTTAGCTAAGGTCAGTGGGCATTAGTAAGCAGATGAATTTGGTGTAAATTGGTAGAAGCCATTTGTTGAAAGTATGGAGATACCTCACGGAGGTGACATCCAGCTGTTACTGAGCTCACTCTCTCTCCTTGTCTAGCATAAATGCTAGACTCTACAGCACTAGGCTGTGGAAAGGTATTACAAAAAGGCTAATCTTTAAGGACTTTCCACTTCTGTGTAGAAAGGGAGAGACTCATATTTTCGTATTCATATATTGCCCAACATTTTGAACTGTAGCTGCTTGCCTGGGAAAAGGTTGGTTAGGCTAAGCCTAATCCAAAATTATGTCTGAAATTCCTTCCTTCACTGTACAGTCCCTTCCATTCCTGAAGCACCCTTCACTTTCAGAAATCCTCTCCCTCTCCCTCTGAAAATCATGTTGATGACACTTCTGTGGGAATGAAGAGACTGTTGTTCTGAGTAAAATGGAGTTTTTTCTTGGAAGACTTCGAGTGGCCTGTCATGTCCCTGAAGAGCTAATGTCTCCGTCTGCAGGCATCATGCTTTCCTATATCGTTCTGCCACTTGTCAACTATTAGACAGAATACGTGTGATCTCTTTGATCCTTCTTTTACATGTGTCTCCTGTTGAAAGGATAAATTTAGGCATCTACTTTCAGAGGAGGTTTGGGGCTGTGAATCCCTGAGACATCCAGATTTTTGGGATGCATGATGGCTTGCTTACCCATGATACTGAGAGATAGCTCTCATGGGGTTTCCTTTCCGTGGAAGTTACAGTGTGGGCAGTAACTTTTGCATGTGCTAGTTTTCTCCCATTATTGATTGCAGAGAATGCCTTAGCATGTATCAGACACTGCATAAATAAGTACTAAATCCAACCACACAGATATAGCAGCCAAGAATGAAGTCCTATCCCTGCCTCATCTTTGACTGGCCTTCAGTTTCTCCAAACAATTTTAGGTTTCTATCTCTTTCCAGGGAGATAGACTAGTTCAGGTCTGGAACGACACTGGTCATCAGGCTAGATAGAAATTTAGCATTATGATAATGAATAGCTAGGTCATACAGATACAAGGAAACTATCATATTGATTTGCCATGTGTTGCACAGGGACCCTCATCTCTCATTTGTTGATATTTCATACTAGTTAGCTTGTACATGGGCTCTGCTTGGGTGAAACTAGTACTTGGCCAGTGAGAACTAGGTGCAGCCCAGAGTAAGGCTATGCCACAGTCCAGGGCACTGTAAACTGTCTCATGAATCTCTTGATCTGGGGACCTTCTTCCTGGTGCTGACCAAAAAAATGTCAATAGAGTTAGAGCCAATGTAAATGTAACCTGAGGTTTTAAATACCTATGCACCTAAATGCTATTTGTGACTACCATTTGCCTTTAACTTTGAATAAATTCACATGTCAATCATTTTTACTAATTCAGAGGCTTACTTGTCTTCAAAATAGTAAAAAGATCCTATCAGAGTCAAAAATTCTTCCTTTTGGAAAGGATTTCTCCTCAGAGTTCCTTTTTGCTAAATTATTTTCTCACACATTCCATGCATTATGAGGGCTTCAAAGGGCAGGTCCAAAAAAAACTAATAGAAACGAGATTTAGCTTAGTTAATACCTTCTCTTCATGTAAAATTAGTTCCTAGTACACTTTACTAGAGACAGAAAAAAACATTCTGTCCCTCCATCAGATTGCTTCTTCTAGCTCTTTTTGTTTGCTAAGCCTCAGATATTATGGCTATTAATTATGTCAGATCCTCTTCTCAGTTTATTATAAGACATCTGCTCCCATTTTGTCCAGTTTGGTGACAGAGACGTATGGCATGCTATGATGTATTAATGACACTCTTCTCTTGAATGAGTATCTTCCCTTTGATTCACACTGTTAAATAATCTAATCCATGTGCTGGAATGACAGATAATACTTTGGAATCAACTGTAAGAATATTGGTTGGTATGGCAGGAGGACATTCCTCTGCTGGTTTGTTTTTCCTAAGTATTAGCGTTACATTGGCTTGTCTCAATGTCTATAATAAATTGTTTTTCTCTGAGGAATTTTCAAATAATTTAGTTAAGAGATTGCTAACCATGTGTAAAATAATTTCCATTCAGTCCTGGCCTACGTCCATTAGTGATAAAGCTGTATCATTTAGACATTTCATAGGACTAGCCTGTCACTAAACGTATGGTAAAATCCACATCTTATTCTTTCCTGTTCTTTTTTAAGCTCTGGGGGTTTTTTTGTTGTTTCGCTTTTTGGGGGGGAGAGTGGGTTGGTGTTTTCTTTTTTGGCAACAGAAGTAACAAACATTGTCTTCAGGTGCCTAATACATAATGACTGAGACAGTCAGTTAAAATGTTTTATGAGATTCTTCAGCAATAATTAGAGCTTCTGATAGTATCAGTTAGGCTAAAGGAGAGTCTACTTTATTAGCTTACATGCTAGAATGTACCTACCTTGTGAATGCTTTTTTAATGAAGCAGAGGTTAAATTGAGCACACCCATTCCACCTTTGTCCTGTTTCTATGTTTTAAACAGTTATCTACATCTTCTCTCAGTACTTAATTTTATACTGTAATACCCATCTGAAAAACTGCACCTCATTCATTTATTTCCTTTGTTTCCAATACTGAAATTGTCAACTATAACCCTGTGGCTCATTGAGGTCCAACATGAAACACAACCACATTTCCTTCATGTTAGAGGTGTTTGCTTGGGAATTTTTTAGTTTATTGATGTTTACCTACCCAGTCAATGAGAATTTTTGTTAAGTAGTGATATATACATGGCAATGAAAATTATAGTGTAATTTGCCTCTATTACTTCCTGATATCAGGATTCTGCTGCACTGCAAATTTCATGTCTGTTGTTATTATTTGTTTGACAGAATCAAAAACATGCCAGGTGCTTTGCAAAACAGAGAACAAGAAAAATCCCTTTCCAGAAGAGATGACAGCCTGAATAGAAATGACATAATGGCAGGAGACAAAGGAAGCAGAAAGGGGAAGCAAAACAAGAGTTATAACCATAAGATCATGAGATTGGTTTGGAGGCACAGTGAACGCTATGAGGCATTTTTTTAAAGCGCATAAGGACTGTAGTTGGGATTAGAGAATGGAAATGTAGAAAAGAAGCATGGAAAGGAATGGAGAAGAAGGGAGGAACAGACTGGCAACAGAAGGAAGAGTAAACAGAGGTGTATGGGAGAGGCCAGAACACACACCTGACAAACTGAGGATTATGACTAATGACAAGAAGGAAAGACCACATCTGAAGAGCATGATGATTTCAGGAGGATGGTGAAGCAGGACATGGCGATGCTGCTAGGGAGAGAAGAGCCAGCAAAGCTGCCCTGGAAGCCTGCCCTGGAAGCTCCTCATGCTAACATAACCCTGCTTCCCCATCTTCTTTCTAGCTCCCCTCTTATACACAAAATATGTATATAGAAGAGCAAAGGAGAAGGAGAAGCAGCTAAATAAATCCTTTCCAAAGATCCTGCTGGGGAAGAAGTTTAAGCTGGGATGATACAGATTTGCTCCTACTCATGCTGCTCGTGATAGCAAGAGGCAGAGAGCATTCATTCTGTTAGCCATTCTCATGCAGACAAATCAATGGGAGTCTTTGCTTCTGCTTACTAATAGGCCTTGTTGAGAAATAGCAAAATTATAATACTTCAGCCAGTCCAGGACATTTTAAAATGTCCTTTTATTCTAGAACAGAAAGAATATAACATTCACAGAGAAATGGAAACAGGGAAGAAAAATTCTTGAGCAGTTTTTTTTTAAACCTGAAAATAATCATTTCACTATTACAGAAAAATATAAGGTGAATTTTACTTATTGTAAAAAAAGTACACTTTATAACTTCTCATGAAAATTTCTGATAAATCTGGGAATTATTTTAATTATGGAGGACTGGTTGTTCTGTTTTCTTTTTTTTTTTTCTAGAAAATTGGTGTTTCTAGAAGGAAACTGGGAAATTGCCATGTTCAGTCTGTCAGACATTTTAAAATACTCTGATTTCCAAGATAAGAATTCTTCAGGAGTAAGAAAGCTGCAATGTGGCCAGTCTAATCCCTTCCTCACTTCCTTCTCCTCTGCTTTGGTGATCAGACATGTCTAATTATTAGTCTGCAAAGAGCAAAACCAGTCTCTATGTCTCCCTGAGAAAAGGCATTTTGCCAACTATTTGAAAAAAATTTAACTGGATCTGCTTACAGGAAGTCACTTTTTTGCTGCAGATTATTTCTCCACTTAAATCGTCCTCAAACCTCTTCCATTTTACCTGGAAAAGTTTATCAGAAAGCACACTGGAAAGACTCAGATCTTTCTGTCTCCAGTGAAACTGTTTTGGAACATAGTTATAGCTTAGCCGATGTACTGGTGTGACAGTTGAGAGACTACTGCTGTTAATGGAGTACTCTGTTACCTTGGCATATATAGACACTTTTCACTTGATACTTCTGACTGCAAAGTATTGATGTTTAGGGTGTTATAGGTACTTGTGCATTATATTTTTTTTCTTATAAGTTTTAGAGGACAGTACTGGATAAATTTTTCTTCTCCTTCAGGGTAACACAGCTTTGCATGAGTCATTCATCTTGAGTGTACACCAGAGTGATATGAAGTTGGTTGTTGTGACACCTTATCAATATTACTCCCATTTTTAGTCTCTTTAGCAGTGGAATGATATAAGTATTGCCTAGTAGAGACAATGGCCTCATTTAAGAATATCTTGATGACTCTGAATAGGATTCAAATAATTTGTCTGAGTGCAGAGGAGACAAGTGTAAGTCATAACTGAAATATTACCAAAAATCCTTAACTGGTTGGGTTGTCCATCATTTGCTTGAAGATTTTGGTAAATGGTGGTTTACTGGATTCTCAAATGGCAGCAATGGTCAAGCACTTTTTTAAAAATTTTTTTTCAATTTGAACTTTGTTTAAGTTAATTAAACTCTTCTCATCTCAGGATACCATTTTAGCATTTAGTAGAGGTTTACAAGACCTTCTCTCTCAGTGTAGAAACCTCAGCTAGTAAAGAACATACCAGGTATAGAGTCAACACAATCTCAGTAGAGCTTCAAGAATCAGGCCCACCTCAGTAATTTCTCTCCACTGTTATTGAAATAATACTGGATTTAAATCGTATAGCCATGATGTCAACTTACCAAAATCTACTCTGTCTAGGTTATTTTTCAATCAAATGTAGCTCAAAGTTTTATAGCAACTGACATATCATTAAAAAAATGAGATTTTAAAGTAGTGTCATAGTATCTCCCCATAATACAGAATTTTTTTATATATAATTTTTACATATTTTTACATTAACTCAGTTTCATACACCTTTTTGCAATAATAGACTCAGCATAAAGCAATACCAAAACATAGTTAATGTTTCTACTAATTTTATTTAGCCAAGCTACAGATTTTGCATAATTTTGACACTGTTTCTGGTATGATAGCAGATCTGGAGGTTATGTATACCTGTCTTTTGGCTCTCAGAGAGGATTCAGCTGTGTGGCACCTTCCCACCCTCTGCTACCAAAAAAAAAAAAATTCAATTAAGAAATGTGGCATAACCTCTGAAAACTGCAGTCTGACCTACCTTCTGAGTTCAGACACTGAACTGGATGCATGATTTGGGAAGGGATTTAATACCAGCTACCTCAGTAGCCTCATGGTATTACAGGGAAAAGGTTGAAAAAGAGAAAAGGAGAGTATTATAATGTATCCTGAGAATAGAGGGCAGCATGGTTATTTTGTCTATATTTTTTCTTTTAACCTTGCCTATACTTTTCCTCACAATCCTTCCCTATTGTTGTCTGTCAGCTTTTTTCAAGAAGACACTTGGTTGTGTGTAGCTACATCGACTCAAGCCCACATAACCCTATGTATCTGGCAGGTGTTTGACTTGGTAGGGGTACAGTTCTGTTGGACTGTAAGACCTCTACTGTCCCCTGCAGATTAGGGACACTTCAGCTGTTGAATTCCAGACATCTTCAGGGCTCTATATCCAATATGTACAGTTCAAATGCTTCCTAAATCAGGGGAGTGCACTATGATGAATAGTTTGAATTTGTCCTATATCCTGTGAATTTACTCACTTCTGTCAATCTTTCTCTCTCTGTCTTGCCCTTCTTTCTCCTGAAATAGAGTGGCCAGGGCTGCATGAATTATTCAACATAAGAGTGTATAATGTATTTATACAGTGATATAGCGATACAGTGTATTTATATATATGTTTTCTATTTTGTTTACAGTTTCTTTCCTAATCATCCAGATATCCTGTTTCGCATTTTTACTTGACACTGAGTGCTTGACTTGATGTTTTCAGAGAGACGTCTAATATAATTCCTTATTTTTTTCTTCTCAAGCAATAGTTAATTTGTAGTCTCTGCCTGTGTATGTATAGTTAGACTTATTTTGCCCTTGTTCAGTTCTTTCTATTTTATCAAATTTCATCACCCTTTCATTGCTGAGAGCACTCAAAATTATGAAATCATTTTCCAGTTCTTTACAGGCAGCTTCTGATTTAACTTTTAAAACCATTTTGTATCAATTTCACGTCTGAGAGTTCTTAGATATCACATTTCCCTTTACTACTAATAAAAGTACTTTTACTTAAATCATTTGTTTAATTTCATGCCTCAGTCCAGGAATCTTTGCGTGCTCTTAAGTGCCCAGTGGCTGAAATTTATTTCTGTGTTTTTCAGTATGGGGGAGGAAGGACTCCAAGCTATTGTCATTTATGTTTTATTAATTAGTGACCTTTAAAGTAGACTTTAGACCTTCTTATTGCCTCCTGGTTCTGACAGAGTGGTTATACAACCTCCAGAGTGAAAAATTGCTAAGGGCTAGATCCATAAAGTGCATCTAGGAATGCCTTTAGCCTCTTAGACGTCCTGCCTCCTTGCGAAAGCTATAAACACAGACTAGTCACGTCCCTCTAAACTGAAAGAGAAAACCTGAGTGTTTAGCAACAACCTCCACTAGCTCTGGCATGTTGAGCAGAGAACAGTCTGAGTGAACAGAAGAAACAGCCAGATGGTGGAAATTAAAGGAATGAATAGTGCACTGATATTGACATATTTTTCAACACTGCTTAATTCATGGGACTGTAAGGTTCTGTGAAGTGGGAATTCCATTATCTCTCCTGCAGTAGTTGTTCCTCCTGTTTATCTCACTATTTCCTGCAGTGCGCTCTAGCGCACTAGGTGTAGCATTAAACTACACCTCTGAGGTCACAATCCCTCTCTTTCTCTCTATCCCAGTAAATGCTGAATTTTCAGGGTTAGGCAACAACTGAGTGAACTTCAGGGAACTACCCCGTCAGCCTGAGCACTCAAAGCTGCATTTAGCCACTCCTGTTTTAGTGCAGATCTAAGCTGGGGTCTGTGTTACAATACTTGTGAAAGCAGTGACAAGTATTTGAACCCTGACTTTTCAAATCTGTTAAACTTGCTTGTGTAAAAAGGAATCACTCTATATATCCCATATCTTAACTGCACCCAAATGGCATTCCAATAATTCTACAAAACCCATTCTCTGTCTACACAAGTACTATGCCATGACCTCATGTGAACACTGAGAGTATGTAGACAGGTGAGTAAACCCTATGAATTATAAATATTCATAAGACACCAGAAATCATACTTAGTGGGGAAAAGGAGTGGACAGCATAAGTGAACAATGACTGACACTTGGTTTTTCTCAAACTGAGTTGTATCCTGAATATTTGAGAGAAGGAATTAAGAGTGCATTTATTTATTTCTGTTTTAGAAACACCTCCACTTGCATATATTAAAAAAATCAAAACAAAACAACAACAACAACAACAAAAACGCATCACAAATATGTAGTACTGACTTTATTTCCCTGTAGTTATGAAAGTAATTCCATCAAAAGCTATGGCTATACTTATCTGGCCAGTGACAAAAGTGAACTAGCTGTCACAGGAGGTTTCCCCTGAGCCTCCTTTTCTCCAGACTTAACAATTCCAGCTCCCTCAGCTGCTCCTCATAATAATTGTGCTCTAGACTCTTAACCAGCTTTGCTGCCTTTCTCTGGACCCACTTCAGCTCCTCAATGTCCTTCATGTTGTAAGGGAGCCAGAACTGAACACAATACTCAAGTTGCAGCGTCTCCAGTGCTGAGTACAGGGGTACAATCACTGCCCTCATCCTTCTGGTCACAATAATTTTGATAAAAGCAGAGATGCCATTGGCTTTCTTGGCCATCTGGGCACACTGTTTGTTCATGTTCAGCTGGCTGTCAACCAGCACCCCCAGATCCTTTTCCTCTGGGCTGCTTTCAAGCTGCCCCCATGCTGTAGCACTATATGGGATTGTTGTGACCCAAGTGCAGGAGCTGTCACTTCACCATGTTGAACTTCATGCAGTTGGGCTTGACCAGTTGATCCAGCCTGTCCAGATCCCTCTATGGAGCCTTCCTGTTCTCCAGCAGATCAACGCTCCTGCCCAACTTTATGTCATCTGTAAAGTGACAGAGGTTACACTTGATTTCCTCATCCAGATCATTAATAAAGATTAAATAGAACAGGCCCCAACACTGTACTCTGGAGAACACCACTAGTGACTGGCTGCCAATGGAATTTAACTCCATTCATCACCACTTTCTGGGTCCAGCCATCCAGATATTTTTTACCCTGCAAACACCTGTCTACACCATGAGCAGCTAGTTTCTCACAGAAAATGCTGTAGTTAATTTTGTCAAAGGCTTTAGTAAAGTCAAGATAGGCACTATCCACAGCCTTTCCCTCCTCTACTAAGTAGGTCACCTTGTCATAAAAAGAAATCAGGTTGGTCAAGCAGGACCACAAACCTGTGCTGGCTGAGCCTGATCTCCTGGTTGTCTTGCATGTGCAGAGTTATGGCACTGAAGAGGATCTGATCCATGACGTTTCACAGCAATAAGGTCAGGTTGATGGGTCTGTAGTGCCCCAGTCCTTCTTTTGACCCTTCTTGTAGCTGGGCATCACATTTGTTAATCTCCAGTCATTTGGGACTTCCCTGGTGAGCCAGCACTGTTGAAAAATGATGAAAAGCAGCTCAGTAAGCTCCTCTGCCGGCTCCCTCAGTACACTCAGGTGGATCCTATCTAGACCCCATGGGCTTGTGTGCACCTAAATTGTGTAGAAGGTCACTGAAAATTTCACCTTGGATTATGGGGGCTTCATTCTGCTTCCATACATGTCTTTCAGTTCAGAGGGCTGGGTACCAAGAGAACAACTGGTCTTACTATTAAAGACTGAGGCAAAGAAGGCATTATCATTATTTTTTTAATGTTTTAATAGTTATTATAGTTGTAATTATTACTATTATTAAGACTGAGGGATTACCTCCGACCTGTACTCATCCTTTGTCACTGTACTCCCCCCCCCATTCAATAAAGGATAGAAATTCTCCTTACCCCCCTTTTTGTAGCTAATGTATTTATAGAAAGTATTTTATATTATCTTTTTATGGCAGTAGATGGATTAAGTTCTAGTTGGGCTTCAGCCCTTCAAATTTTCCTCCTGCATAACCTCATGACATCCTTGTAGTCCTCCTGAGTGGCCTGCCTCTTCTTCTAAAGATCATAAACTCTCTGTTTCTGTTATCTAACCTAACCTACCCCTGACATAACTTCAGGCCATTCCCTCAGATTCTGTCACTGGTCACCACAGAGAAGAGATCAGTGCCTGTCCCTCCTCTTCCTCTCACGAGGAAGTTGTAGACTGCAATGAGGTCTCCCCTCAGCCTCCTCTTCTCAAGGCTGAACAGACAAGTGACTGTAGCCACTCCTCATATGGCTTCCCCTCAAAGCCCTTCACTACCTTTGTTGTCCTCCTTTGGACACTTTCTAATTAAGCTTAATATCTTTGTGGTGACCAAAACTGTACACAATATTCAAGGTGAGGCTGCCCCTGTGAAGAGCAGAGTGGGACAATCCCCTCACTCAACCAGCTGGTGATGCTTTGCCTGATGACCCCCAGGACATGGCTGGCCCTCCTGGCTGCCAGGGCACTGCTGACTCATATTCAACTTGCCATCGGGCAGGACCCCCAGATCCCTCTCCATGGCACTGCTTTCCAGCACCTCATTCTCCCATCTGTATGTACATTCAGGGTTGCCCCATCCCAGGTGCAGAATCTGGCACTTTCCCTTGTTGGAGTTCATGTGGTTGGTGATTGCCTAGTCCCCTAATTTGTCGAGGTCTCCCTACAGGGTCTCCCTGCCTTTGCGAGAGTCAACAGCTGCGCCCAGTTTTGTGTCCTCTGCAAACTTGCTTAGTATCCCTTTGAGTCCTGCATTCAAGTCATTTATGAAGATGTTGAAGAGCATAGGGCCTAAGATGGAACCCTGTGGAATCCCACTAGTGACAGGTCACCAGTCTGATGTCGCCCCATTCACTATTACCCTCTGTGCCTGACCCATGAGCCAATTGCTCACCCACCACATGATGTGTTTATTCATCCGTGGGCTGGACATTTTTAAACAGAAGGATCCTGTGAGAGACGGTATTGAAAGCTTTACTGAAATCCAAAAAATTACATCAACTGGCTTCCCTTGATGAACTAGGTGGGTTACCTCATCATAAAAGGAAATCAGATTGGATAAGCAGACCTTCCTCTCATGAAGCCGTACTGATTGGGACCAATGACAGCACTGTCTTTCAAGTGTTTTTCAATACATCCCAGAATAATCTTCTCTGTAACTTTACCAGGCACTGAAGAGAGACTGAGAGGCCTGTAGTTTCCAGGGCCCTCCTTCTTGCCCTTCTTGAAAATCAGGGCAATATTTGCCAGCTTCCCATCAGCTGAGACCTCTCCAAATTCCCAAGACCACTCAAAAATCATTGAGAGAGGCTTTCCAATGACATCAGCCAGCTCTTTGAGGATTCTTGGATAAATCCCATCAGGCCCCATAGATTTGTAGGGATCCAGCTCGAACAGCAGATCCTGCATAATTTCAGGGTTGACTGGGAGTTAGTCATTCTCAGGGCACTGAGAGCCCCTTGGTTCATCATCCGTGCTGAAGACTGAGGCAAAGAAAACATTAAACACCTCTACCTTGTCTCTGTCCCTGTTTGTGAGGTGACCATTGTCATCCTGTAAGAGATTGATGATATTTCTATGCTGCCTATTGCCATTAATAGTTTTGAAAAAACTTTTTTTATTGTCCCCCACATTTCTGACAGCTTCAACTCCAGTTGAGCTTTGGTCGCACAGATTTTTCCCCCAGAGTGGCAAGCACTATTTCTGTATTCATTCCGTGTTGCTTGACCTTGCTTCCACTGGGCACGCACCTCCCTTTTTTGCATTATTTCCAAAGAAAAGATTCCTGTTCAGCCAAACTGCCTGCTTGACTTCTGACATTTGGGAATTACCTGCTCCTGTGCCCATGACCCCACTCCTTATTTCTCCAAGAACTGAAAAGTCCATCATTTCATGATTGCTGTGCCCAAGATGGCCTCCAACCATCACACTACCCCTCAAGTTCTGCTCTTTTTGCAAACAACAGGTCCAGTGGGGCATTCCTTAGTTGGATCCCTCAGAAGCTACATTAGGAAAGTACTCCAGGAACCTCCTGGACTGTCTCCTCTGTTGTGTTATATTTCCAGTAGTTATCTGGTAAATTGAAGTCCCTCATGAGAACTACAACGAGCAAATATGAGAGTTCTCCCAGCTACTTCTAGAACATTATGTCCACCTCTTCATCCTGGTTGTGTGGTCTCTAACAGATTCCCACCATGACATCTTCCTTATTGGCCTTTCCTCTGACTCTTACTCATTAACACTCAAGCTTATCATCACCATCATTAAACTCCAGACAATCAAAACACTCCCTAAAATACAGGATTAGCCCTGATTGCTTATCCCTTCTGAAGAGATTGTTGCTAACCATTGCAGAAGTCATGTGGGTCATCCAACCATGTTTCTGTTATAGCAATTATACCATAGTTTCCCTGCTGCACCATGGCTTCCAGCTCTTCCCGTTTGTTGCTCTTGCTGCATGCATTGGTGTAGATGAATAGGCAGGGAATTCTCTCTGAATTAATATTACAAATGAACTTTTAACCAGTGGACAGCAACTGTAATCAAAGCTAAAGTATCAAGGAAAACAAATTGAGATGGTCAGTTTGGAAGCAGGTTTTCTTATAAATGCAAGGAGTTGGTTATATGCTTCATTAAATATTTCAGCTAAGTGAAACTTAAGAGAAGATGCACTGTTGTCAACCATAATTAATACTAATTTGGACAAGAATATCTCAAACCCTACTGTAGTAGGTATTGATAACTGGAGCCAGCAGAAATTTCTTTAGGCAGTTCAAGACCTACAATTTTCTTATTATATTTATATTTATACAAATTGTCAAGAATTTGCCAATTAATATGTAACAATATATTGAACACATTCTTTCTGAAAACTTCATACTTTAGTGTTTTCTAATGTCTGTTGAAAACATGGTTTAAATTATAACTTCAACTTCTGACTTATAGAAACAATAGGCAAGGCTCATTGAAAAAGAAGTGCAGACTTTTGTAGATGAAACAAATTAGGCTTAAAGCTAGTGCAACGTATTAATATTGTGTATCTCTGCCAAATAAAAAAGTAGAAATTTTCACATTACTCCATTCAGAATTGCATTTTATCTGTACAGTTATCAGAAATGGTATACTCACTTTGATGACTGAATAGAAAATGAAAGATTTGGATATTTGTGTCATCACATTCTAATTATCACCAAAGCTGTGCATAATTACTTATGCAGAACTAGACAAAATTATTGGATAAAACATAAAAAGGTCTTGTTCTAAGTTCACCAGAAATTTTCTCTATCTACCCATGGGTACACATGGATATTCAAACACACATGCACAAATAGATGTAGAGAGTCCTGTCAAAAGGTCTTATCTTTGTTTCTCTACTCAGGAACTAGAGACATATAAGAATTAAACAACTTTTTGAGGAAGACTTTGCCTTTGTGTGATATCTGAATCAAAATTTCACAGAAACCCTTATGTGTATAAAGATATAATTTTCTGAAATCCAACAAAAACAAGCACGGAGAGATGTAATCTGCATTCTTGCTTGCCTGTGTGTCCATCTTTTGCTTTCATTTTGATAATATCTTTATTTTCCACCTCCTCACTTCCATGTTTTTGGACAAGGTTAACAGAACTGCTGAATAACTGCATTCCCACAAGGGACCTAAGAAATAACCTCAAAATTTTACAATGTGTAATTTAAAATAATTAAATAATCCTTCTGTCACCCTTGAAAATAGGAGGCACTACTTTCTCCACTTCCTGCCCTCATACACATTTTATACTGAAGTATACCCCCAGGAAAAACTAATGCAAAAGTTCTGAAACTCTCATTTTTTATTTTTTTTTTATCATGATTACCAGGGAGAATGGAGTTGGTGGGATGAATGTAACCAGGATTAAAAATATCGGGTGCCATTAAATGACATTAAATGTAATGAAATCTCAAGGTCAATTTAATTTCTTGTGTCTCCTTATCTCTCTGACACATAGTACTGTATCTCAGTAGCTGCCACCAACAGCTACCATCAGAACACTTGGCTAATTAGTAATCAGTCATGTCACTTGGTGTGATCTCATCCTGTCTGACTATTGAACCTGAGTGCAACAACAAAAAAGGAAATTGAAAACTTTTAGCAACTATGTTTAGTCCATGTATTTTCAGCAGTTCAAGCTTTCATTACACTACACTCGTAGGCATGTTTGAATTTGATGGTTTTGGTAGTTATTCATTTAGTAATGAAAAAGCATGACATTTAGCTACCAACAAAATAACCCCATCAAATGCTAAAAGATAAGATTTCTTAGCAATTCAACAGCATTACGATAGGGGAAAAGCTTTTAAATAAAATTCCTACTCATATATCCCTTCTCATCAGTACCATTTCAGCATGTGGAGTACCCATTATAGCTGAATGAAACCAGAGAACATCTCATTGCTGGGACGTGATCCAGAAAAGAGCTTAAGTACACACAGACTCTAAAGACAAGAATATCCCATCAAAGTTACTATATGATGACCCACATGATTAAAATTACACAGAAATGTACATGCTTTTCTGGATTAGAGTCTAAGGCATGAGGCATTTAAGATCAGCCTTTCATGTAGTAAAAATATTTACAAATCTTTTTAAGAGATGACATATAAATAAAAATTACTATCTTGCCTTTGACTGCTAGACTCAGGACAACTTCATATGTGAAAATCCTGCACATTAGATGATCACTTTATTCCCAAACTAAGCAGCTGTTTGAAGTGGCAGTCCTAAAGTGCTAATCTCTGCTACCAATAAACAAAAGTAAATCATGGCAGAAAACTCGTTTATGTGCAGTAATCTCCAGAGGATTAGCATTTCAAGGGATCAGATTTCCTAAAACTCCTCTTTCCTGATAACAGCCTCTGCTGTGAGGTGACACACCAATAGGCATAAATTATCTAGAGCTGCAGATAAGCAGAGGCCATTTGGGAGTTCGAAGTGCAATATAAATAGATGCAAAACAGTAGGGGAACTGGTGCTCATCACAAACCTCAGAAGGATTAGCAGTTCAAGCTCTGATTTCCTTGCTGTTGTTAGCTGTGATTTATCATCAGACAGTGACTGAGAGTCTGTCTTATCTGTGATAATTTAATGGCTTAATGGCAGTCCCTTTATCTGGGGGTCATAATTAAGCTTGTTTGATCAGTTTCCTAACAAGCACCTCGCCTGCATTTTTAGCTATGCCTATTTGTTCTCTGTGTGTAGCAGCATTTTTGTTAATTAGTATTAACAATATTATTGTTAACAATTACTGGTAATGATAACAATCTCTTAAAAGGATAGCATTTATCTGGAGGAAAAACACAAGTCAAAAAAGATGCAAGACTTTTAATTTAAATACATTTATAGCAGATATTAACTGCAGTCTCAGCATCTTTTTGGCTTGTTGGATTCAAAACTAACTCATATACATAACTGAATACAGTAATTTTAAGTTGAATCATTTTTCTCTGGTACAAAATTAACATTAATTTGAAAGCTGACTCCTATCTTACAGTGTATTTACTGTCTCTCTCTATCATCCTACTAATTAGCTATTTCTTTCACTCTCATGGGAACTTTTTCAACAAAAGGTGAATTTTAAGACCTTATTATGACTGTTTAAAAACACAGTCATAAAAATTGTCATCAAAATGACACTTTAGCTGTTAAAATCACTTCAAAAAGAAGCAACTAATTATTTCTTAAATGTACAGATAATAAATATTTGAAAGGAAATTTAAGATTTTATTTTTTAATACAATGCAGTGACAAAAAAACAACTGCATTAAATGTGGGTTGATTTGTTTTTGTTAGATTTTTTTCTTAAAGAAGAGCAAATAAAAAGAAACAAGTTTAGATTGGACACATTATTTCTTAATTATTGATGTAATTTTCTTAATGAGATACCTTGGAGGCCACACAGAGATGTGACTAGATTATGTTTTGATATTTAGGGAAACAGAATGACTGGCTGTAGAAAGACATCTAAAAAACTTCATCACATGTATGTAGACACAAGAGGTATGTTTGTAACAGGTGCATTTATGTATATAAATCTATTAATATTTCCATTTGTATGAATTTGCACATCTATATATATTTTGTATTATACATTTGACTTTTTGTATACTTTTAGTCATATACATAAATTTATGTATTCACAGATTTATTAAAGATTGTCGTTAGAATAGGTGTTATTTATCTTTTTAAGAAAAAATTAATGGTGGGACAGAGAATATATATGTCTAACTAAATTAATTATTTAGGTACTATAATTAATGCAGAAATACAAGATTCATTAGAGAGTGAGTCATTCCACTTACCTGAGTTGCTTGTTTTAGAATTGGATTAGTTGCTTTTCTTTCTCGTAGCTATAGATGAACCCCAGGTGATGTGGCTAACCTTGTTGATGCTTGAAGGCTAGATGGGATGAATTCCACCCACATGAATGAAAGAAATAATAAATTTCAGAATGAGAATTTTGAATACTTTCTTATAAAGAAAGTTACTTCCCTATACTTTGCAAATGGAAGAACTGTCACAGAAGAAGTATTATACATGTGTGTGTGTATAAATAAATTTCCTGCCTCATGTAGAAAAAGGCTCACCTGAGAACTCTGAATACATCAGCCTTTTCCTCTGGATATTATCAAATAACCTATAGTAATATTGATTAAATAGGCAAAGACTTGCAGGCAACTGCAAAGAGAAACAAAACCAAAAATAACAACACGCCTGTTCATTCTCCTACCCTGATAGTGCAATTTTACTGACTTTTGCTGAGTTTTGCAGGTGGGTCAGAAATGGCTTGTGTTCAGCTGTTTGGCAAGCAGGAATTTGATTTTAAGCTTGCTATCTGGCCAAGAGTACGGCAGAGGAATTTACTAGGAGTATTACAGACTGTAGTTTCGAATGAGCTTTGTTCCACACAAAAACCTTGGTCCAGTTCTTGATGAAATCAGTGAGAAACTTTTCACTGACTGTAGTGAGATCAGGGTGAAGGTGCCAGCCATACTGCAGCTACAGCTGGCAGTTGCCTGGGAAGATGAAATTTTACTGAACTATGGAACAACCAAAATGTGTGAAAGATAGAAATGACAAGGTGTAAGGGAGATTGCAATGCAACACAGTGAAATCATTACCCAGTATCTGCAGCTAAGACCATTGACACCTGGGTGCTGAGCTGACGCTCGGAGGCCTCGATGAGATAAGCCCACACAGTCACCAAGACATGTGCTTTACATATCTAACTTCACAGATAACTTTCCAAAACTAACAAGACAAAAATATTCCTCGATGAATATTATTTTTGTTGTTGTCAGTAGGTGACAAGTTTAGCAGATTTTTTCTGCCACTAGAACAAATTGTTGAGGATATATAAAATACAAATTCTTGCCCAGCTCACAGTGAGAACAGAGACAGTATCATGCAGTCATGTATTGCATGCAGTATCATGCAGTATCATGTGTTGTTAGTTGCTCACCAGTTAGTGCCAGATATAATATAGCCAATTAAATCTACAAGAACAAAAACATCATGAACTTTGTGAAATGCTGTGAAATGCTGAAACCTTAGTTTTAGGTTCACCAAAGGTTTCAGTGGATCTTGCTGTTATCAGTCTAGAAGACAATAAATATCCTAAATATTTCTCATTGTTTTAACTTTGACCATTACTTGCCACTACTTGCAGTAATAATGCTCATTCTAAAAAGAAATAATAGATATTCTCAAACAACTGCTCATGTGTCTGAAAAATGCAATAAATTTTCAGTTAATAATGCAATTTATTGGTTTCTGTCTCTGGGTTCATGGTCAGGATTAGAACTGGATTAAATTCGTTGGTTTGATTTTGTGTAGTTTTGCATGAAAATTATCAATATTTGGTAACATATTCAGTCCCATTGTTCTTCTAGCATTTGTAGCTTTAATAACATTATTTTATTGGCTATGTGTATATATAAATATAAACATGTTGATATACACATACATGGATACTGATATACAAACACATAAATTCTCACTTGTTCTTTGATGTACAAACAATTTTCAAGAATCTATTTTCACTCACAAACAGCCATGTTATTACTGGAAAACAGTCCCAAATGTGATTTGAATCCTTCCATTACAAAGATAAATTGTGTTCCCACCTGAATGTAAATGTTGTTTTCACTAGGTCAGATCCAATTCTATATGTATAACAAACAATCTCTTTGATATTTGAGACATTTATTATTACATTATGAAAATTTTACATAATATGGTCTTCTCATGCAAACCCTTGAATTCTATTTTCAGCTCTTTCATTGATTTACTATTTTATTATAGAGAAACCTTTTAATCTCTCTGAACTTCAGTTTACTCATTTGAAGTAGGTGAGTAAACAAGTGTGATTTAATTGATGTTTATAAAGCACTTTGATACCTTGTAATGAAAAACAAGACAGAAGTGATAAATATTCTTAAAGGTATGCTCTTTTTCTTTGCTCCAGGGTTCACAAAAAATCTATGTTACTGCTAAATTTAGGATCATCTGTTCTACTCATACTCTTTTCACAATCAGAATTGTTCAAAATGTTATAGCATAATGTATTTTCATACTCAAAACACCATTTTCACAAAAAAACCCACCGTAAAATACTGAGGGTATAATATGGTTCTTAAAAAGTTAGTTTTTCATTAAAGATTTCCCATAATTTCATGACGCTTTTCTTAAATTCCAAAATCAGCAATTCACTGTGTATTCACAGACTCCTGTATACATATGGAATCTCAGTAGTATATAGCTCAAAGCATTCAGCAGAGAAATCTATTGACAATTTAGTAGTGGGGTGGACAATACAGTAAGAATGTGCCTAATAATAATATAAACCAGCATCTTATGATCTGTATACACCAGAATAAATATATATGTATAAAACCTGATATATGTAACAATCTCTCTATGTACAGCAAAGTTTTTGTTTTCTTTAAAAAAAGAAAGTAATAAGCTGGTTAAAATATTCAAATGTGCTTATATCTGTTTATGAAGAATAATCATTCAAAGTCACAAAGTGTTTGTTAGTCAACTAGAAATACCAATTCAAGCTTTCCTTTGGATTTTGTGGTCTTCAGGAATGCAGGGCAGGCACTGGCATATTTTCAGGTTTGACTTTTCCATTCCAGAGGACCAGAAAGTATTGGGTCTATTCCAGGCCTAATTCATATTCTGTAATACAGTTTCTCCCATGATAACCTAATTGCATAATGGCAGAATACCACAGCCACTGGAGCTGTGGGACCAACATCTAATACTGTCATTTAAGAATGGACACATCAATGAGACAGATCAAAACCTGTTCTTTCGTTCATATATGGTCCATAAAACCTGCTTCCTTGGGGAAAAATATGTAAAGTTTTCTTCTATAGTACTTAATCAGATCCAACGGGGGGTCCTAACAAGGTAAGGGGGAGGACACATTAATTTGCTGATCAGAGTTTTTTCTTAGACTTCAAGCAGTAACTTGCTGCTAAGGAACAGGACACAAAAGATAGTGCCATCAAAACTGCATTGTTATTTCCTTGTAATTTCTATTGTGCTGACAGGGGAAGGAATATCTCTCTCAGGGATTGAGGGAGATGACAACTTGGAGAGGGTTATTAATTACCAGTTACTATTCATGGGTTTTCTGTTTAAATGTGCAGGAATATGAGATTTGGATGTGAAATCAAGCTCATATCTCCCAGGCAGCTGTGCTCCACTAGAAATACATAATTTAGAGCACTTCTACCTTCAAGCTTTTGCACAGCGTTTTAATGGCTCATTGACAAAATGATGAGGTGGGAAGAGCAAAAAAAATTAACTCCTCCCAGATGAGAATCAGAAAGAGAGATCATTCCTCTATTCATAAAGTTGTGCAGGGATACTGTTTTGCAAAAAGCAATGAAGAAGGAGATTACAAGCTGTAGGTATTAAGTAAAAAATAAGTCACTATAGTTACTTTAGTAGGTTTCAGCTATATCATGTAGCACATGCTGACCTCTAGTTCCAGAGCAGACTGGGGAAAGTCAGCTGCAGTTGCTCACATGCTTACAAATCTAAACCTACCACTGGCAAAGAGAATCTCTCTATACGATTTCTGTGACAAGTGAAATAATTTTCATGTCTTCCCTACTGCAATTTCAGTAGGTAGGAAACTGTGATCGTGTTGAAGATCATCACATTTTGCTTAGAAAAGGTCATGCAGGGGGCAACATGTGAAGCATTATAACTTACATTTTGGAAAAGGAGCCAGGTACTCAGGGAGAAGTGATGAAACTTCAATCTCATCAAGATTCTTCCTCAAAAACAAGGAAACTGATACACTGCTCTGAAGAACTGTGGTTATAAGTTAAAAGCAGGCCACCACAAAGGGTCCAAAAACCAGTGCTTATTGTTATTGAAAGTACTTAAGGTTTTATCAAGACACAAAACATAAGTAGAGTTGTCAGAAAAAAAGAATTCTCACATTTTGAAAAGATTATAAAGATTGGACTTTACTATGAAGCCTCCCTCTGTAGTACTGGGGAAAACCCCAAACATTTCCCTAATAATTCAACTTTAGTTATCGCATTGACCCTTTTCTTATTGGCCTTATGTATGATTTTTTCTAATTTGACAAATATTTCTATCTCAATACTAGTACTTAATGACAACATCTTTGGAATGCTCAGTTAAGACCTGTTCTTCACCTCCTTTGAATAATCATTTTTTCTTGCAAGCAGGTAAGTCATTGTTAGTGACATACATTCATTTGAGTCTAAATTTACCCTTTCTCATGACCAAAATAACTCACAAGAAACATCAGAATTCATGTCCATATGCATCTTATCTTGTATTCATTAACTGAAAAATATTCTGTGCAAAATAAGGTGATGATAATTTTTGTTCACAAAACCTGAAAGTCTCAGAAACAAACCACCTATTGTTTGCCCATATTGGTACATGGCTTTTACTACATGAATGTGAGGTTGGAGAGGTGTTTTCTGATTCCTAACAGAGTGAAAAAAGATCTCAAGTTTTTGAAGGCTGGTGACAATAACTGGTGATGGTTCGTATTTTGCTGCAAAGGATAAATACTGAGATCTACGAACATCTTTTGTTCTCTCTTCCAGTTAAAACAAGTAGTTGATTCCTATAGAATTAGGACAAAACCTCATTTTATTGAACTCACTTTCCTCTCCTCTGCAGGAAAGAAATGGTTCATACCAAATGGTAGATGAGATGTGAGTTGGCTTGAAGTTTTCTGCAGTTGTTTCTCAGGCACTGTACTTCAGTTGCAATTTTATCTACATGGAGACCACAGTGTCAACTGTGGAGAACAAAACTTCTGGTCAGTTTTTAAAGTTAATGTTGGTGAATATATTGCTGTTCAAATGTACACTTTTACACTGTTTCTTCTTTTTCTGTGTTTGTATTACCAGTATTTGATAACCAAACTATAAATATAATCAACATGGTCTGCACTAAAAATGTTCTACAATTTGAAGAGCTTCCAAAGAGGTAAAAGGAGAACCTGCTTTTGATCTACTGAGTACTGGTTAGTCAAAGTTCTCCTCCATGTCCTATTGCTATTAATTAGGGATTTTTAATCTAATTTGACTAGGCACATTCTTCCTCTTGTTTTTAGATGTTGTCACAATAAAGAAAACTCAAAATACTCAGAAATATTGTCATTATTGTTTTCACTGTTAGAAATCTGTGTAGAAACTCCAGTACTGCTATTGGTGGATAACTGGAGGAAGGGAAGTAAGTCAATCCAGAAATTATGAGATGGAGCCATTCTCAAGGCAATCTTCCTATCAAACAGAAGAGATAATTTCAAAATTTCATTAATGCTCTGCAATTTCTTTGCAATTGTTCAGCTCAAGGAAGTCATGATTCATGACTGATCTTTCAGTATTTGTCTTTTCTTCTTAAGAAATTGTGTTGGAGAAAGTCCCTGGGAAGGGAAGGGACATACTATAAGTATTTAAAATATCATAGCAGAATCAAACACCATCAAAATAGAGAGACACAAATGACTTGTAGAATGGCCTAATTTTTGTAATTACATGATTAGACTCATTCAGAGCCACTGATCTCTTCAGATATATGTGTAGGTCTATCGATCACAAATCGGCCTCACTGTTATAGTAACAGATGCACAGTTATTAATCTTGGAAAGAATCCACGTTCCCTTTTTAGAGAGATCAGAGAAGCTAATTAAGGATGCACTTGTGTGGAGGAACTGCTCTGCCCTTCCTATAAATGGGCAAAAATTATGCCGGAATGCCAGGATCTGTGAAACAAATACCAAGAAAAATAATTGTGCCATACATCATAATCTTTTCATTCTTCTCTGCTGTTTTAAGCCAATATCCTTCTCAGATTACATGTTCAGTGTAACAAGTGCAGCTCTGCAAATGCATGACACCTGCTAACTCTTCTCCTGCCCTTCTCAAACTTCTCATTTACCAACCTTTGTTAAGTGCTCTGGTGGGTTGACACAGCACAGTTCATGCCAAAAGCTACTCTCTACAAGGGCACTAATATGAGCTGAGCAGCAACATGAGCCAGAGTTATTAAACCACATCCTTAGCAGTGTCTGGTCTATTTGGAAATATAAATAAATAATGAGGAAAATACAGGAAATCTGTGCTCAGATGAGATTAGTGTTCAGATTGTTGGGGTTCCGTTACTGCCAGGAGCTATATAATGTACAAAACATACTATTTGTCTATTGATTTTGCAAGGTAATGTCTTAGATTTTTAGCAGACTTGCCTTGGTGAACAATAACAAAGTTACATACTTCATAAATTAACCAAATCAAAGACTGTATAACTCTTCTTGTCTGCTTTTGAGATTTTGACCTATCCTATCCAAATAGGTTATAATTATTTTTTTTACCATACTTAAACCTGTTAAAACTGTTTTCATACATGATTCACATACTTTGGAGATGACTCCTTCAGATACTTAAATAACAAGATGAGCCATTATCAACCAATAACTAGATTTGTGCTGAGTAAACAACAAAATCCCCTAGAAAAGGAACATGGGGGCACTTTTTACCACCATTTTGGTCATTTAAATGTTGGCAATGTTCACTTTTTTTTTTTCCTTTTTCTTTCATAATTAGGACTAACTTTAAGAATATGGAGGTAAATGATTTCTTGGACTTTTAAAGATCCAGGGATGCTCCTCCCATAAACATCCTTTTTCTCTGTAGTACATTTGAAGGACCTTACTTCTCCTTCCTGACAGGGTAAGGATTTCGAATCATCCACCGTGTACTAAAAGTTCAAGAAGACATTACACAAATTAGTCTTGTTGTACTACACAACTGCTATAGTAACATTTTCAGAATGACAACAGTGTCCTACATTGCTTTTTCAATGTCTGAGCTTATGAAATTTCTGGGATATCAATGACATTTGTATGGTAAAGGCTTTATATCTGAATGTGTGGTTAAGGACATAAGTAGATGAAGTGTAGCACTTATAATGTTGGTGTCCTCAACAGGGGAGGTAAAAAGTATAGTAGAATGGAAAAGACATATCCACAATATTGGAGATCAGGATTGTAAAATGAGTTCTCAGAAAGAAGAACAGAGGAATTGCAGGTGTCATAGGATAAAATAAGGCTTGGTTTCTCAATTTTACTCAAGATCTTCATTCGCCTAAGGCTGATTATATTACACTTAAGACACAATAATCTAAAAAAAATGAGAGAGGAATGGGGGACTATGGCTACATTGGAATACCAGCTTGGGTGCACCTAACCCTGAAGCGTAAGGTAAGTGATTTTGCCCATAGAATCCATGTTCCTAATTCATCCGCTTTACTTAGCTCAAAAGGTTATAAATTCTCACAGCAGTTTGTTTTGTTTTACTAGGAAATAGAAGGAAAATAAGAAGAAGTAAAGGCAGGGAAGCATCTAAGGCAAGATTGATTTTGGAGTCTGTAATGGCAGGTTTATTGATTCTGACTCATGAAGTACGAAGTTATAGATTCGTGTGATGTTACAAAGCCAGCTAAAACAGCTACATAATGTCACGCACTACCCAAGTATTGGTCAATTAAATTCTTGCTTTATATCTTTTGGCTGTTTAATGTACATTGCAGACATGATTTAACAGCTGGATCAAACATTCAGCCTCCTTTTTTTAAGTAGCAAACAATACTGTGTACTCTACAAAAATAGGGGCATAAAAGCCATCTGATTCACCTAAAAATAAAATTTTGACATCAAAAATAAAAAGAGAGATGGCAGTGGCATTTACATATTTTAAACATTTCTAGTTAAATTATTCTGTATTGAATAAAATTTTTGCTGTACTATAAATAAAAAAATAAATGTACTATTATTTCTTGTGCTTGTTGGTACTTTGTCTGGAAGGATAAGTTCAAATAAAACTCAAAAAGACATTATACAGGAAGAAGAAAAGTTGTCATAGGTGGTATTTAGTCTTCCAGAGAGATTTCAGTTAAGCATCATGGTGACAGATTTCCAAGAAAAAAATCTTTTAGCTTGGCTTATCTATAGACTTTAGAGTGAATGGAGAGAACAAGAGTGATATTTGAGTCTCAAAGTAAGCTGTTTGCTGTTTGTGTAATTTAGACTTTGAGTGTTTTTCTTTTCTCTGGCAGTAGAGCTGGCCAGATATGCAAATATTAGCCAAGATGATCCAAAATTCTCATTCTCTATTTGACTTGGGGTACAAAAGTGTCTGTAATGCTTCTATCTGACACCTCTAGAAGGTGATATGAATACAGTAATTTACTATTTTTTTAAGTGTGATGGCTGTAGGGAAAAATGTTTTAGAAAACAAATGAGACAATAGAGAGTCTTCAAAAGATATTTTTTTCTACTACTTTTGTCTGAAGCAAAGTAGACTCTATGGTTCCACAAACATATAGAGATGAATCTTTACAAGGCCCTTTAGAAATCTGTATTCATGACTGAGCACCACTGCACAAGTCTCTGCCCTGTTCAGCTTGTTAACATGGATCTAGCCAATGTGGTTAGAGTAGCAAGTCAGTATATAAGCACTTTTTACAACTGGACAAAAATTATTTTTTCTTATACTAGTAAATATTTCTATCTACTGGTGTTTCTAAAAATGTTTACTGCAGCATTATTTTCCTGTTACTGTGCATGCATATGTACACACACAAACACACAAACACTTACGCACTCCTCTGAATACAAAAATCTTAAGGTAACAGTTTAAATACAGAGAAAATATGAAACTGAGAGAAAGCATGAAACTGAGAGAAAGCTATAACTTTTATCCCTATTTCTTGATTGAACTTGGAGGCCCGAAGATGTTACAATTACTTAATTGATGTTCCACAGCAAACCTGAACAACTAGATCTAACTCTTCTGTGCCCCTGTCTGGTAGATTTGAGATTTTCATTCATCTTCACATTACAGGAACAATCATGGAAACTCTCCTATGTATCAGACTGACTGTCTTCATGAGAACCTTGTTAAAACATAACAAGGCCTTGTATATCCATGTTTCTTTCTTGCAGCAGCTGGAATACAAAAAGTGAGTGTGTGACATGGCCAGAACCTGCACCATGAGTTCAGATGCGCTTGTGGGTCCCCCAGTCCAGACACGATCCAGAAATCATGCTTTCTGCATCTGTGCTGTTCATAGCCTAGCAGAATAAAAATTATATTTGAGGGAAATGAAACTTCAGAGGTAGCAATCAGCATAATTACATTAAAACTCCTACTTGACATACAGGTCATAAAAAAATAGGTTTGTTTACAAATGCATTCCTGAAGCATTTCATTTGGCTGTGTAAACTCCATGGCACTGAATGTGAAAATCTTCAGGCAAATTGTTCTCTATTCCAACAGACTTATGTGAAGATTCATATCCATATGTATTGATTTTCTTGTCTAGTGAAGTCCCTTCTCAGCAAAATGTGACCACTATAGTGAAGTGAAGAAATGCTAAGATTTTGCAGAGCAATTATGTGGATATGTTGACTAATTTGGAACAACAGATTTTTTAATTGTCTTAATTTGAATATGACAGGGTAAGTGGAACACACAAGAATTCCCAGAATCTTTAAAGATATATTTTTTGAATGAGGTCTGGACAGATACCTATTTAATCTTCTTCAATTTGTCTCAAGGAAACATGGATTCAGATTTATTAATTCCTATCTCTACATCTTATATATGTTTCATTAGGCATCACTGCTCCAGAGAAAGAAGGAACACTGTAGGTTCCTTTTAAATGGATTGAAAAACAGTAAGTAGTTTCTGAGTAAATTTTTTACGTTCAATTCTTCAGTTAATGGATTTGAAATCACTCCTGCACTTCACTGCCATCTGATGAACAAACTTACAAGATTCTCATTGCAATTTAATAAAGAAGTTATTATCATGTAATTTTTATGCAGGAGCAAAGCAAGAACAATATTTACATGATGTTTCACGAAATAAAATTTGCTTACACCAACTGCTGAACTTGTGTCTAGCTGTTACCTCCCACAACATAGACTAATATAGAGAAAGGAAAAAAATAATTAATGGGTCATTGGACGAAAAACTTTTTATTAAAAGTGATTTTTGATATTTGAGATATCCTACTGGAGGTGGGTTAGGTAAGTGAGGACAAATACATGTATCCAATGAAGAATGTGTTCATTTTCCAGAAAACAAAATACAATTTTTTGCTACCTCTGTAACCCACCTATCTAGTGTGGACCTCCCTAGTTTTTTTCATTAAATTATGATAATTAAAGTCACAGTAACTATGAAAACAAGTTTGGAAATGGAATTAAAATTCTAGGAACATGAACAGAACTTAACCTAATTTGCTATTTTCCTCAAAAATTTCTATGAAAATAATCCTTCAATTTCAGTAGAATCTGAAAACAACAAGAAAACCCAGAGAAGCTGAAGAAAAGTTTGGGTCAAATTCTCTTTTTCCAACTGATTTTTATATACCTTTTTTGGACCTGGTCCTCAATTAGTGATATGAGTGCATGTGAAGCTGAGAAAATTGTCACATCTTATTCATTTCCTGTTGCTGCACTTCCAAAGCATATAGATTGCATTGTTATCTGTACTGCTCTTCTCCTGCTGAACCTGATAGGTCCTGTGTGAGGCCATGTTGCTCTATGTGAAATGGAAAAACAAACACAGCAGTCATTCACTTCTTTTTTTCCCTGGCCAATAAAACTGAGCCAACTCACAGTGGGAGCATAGGTATGCAGTGTTGAGCCTCACCAGTAATAAATATTAATTTCTTGGATGTGAAAAGAAACTGAGAAGGAACTGGATCTGTGAACTACAATACCTCCAGTGGTTACGGTAGGAGTGGGCACATTCTTCACTCAGAGTTGTACCTAAATTTGAACTCTGGCGCTTTTGTAATCTTGCATGAATCTCTAATAACAGTTTAATGTTATATACCATGAACCACAGTTATAATCTTACACTGAAGGCGAAAAGGAAAAAAATATATTGAAAGAAAGTTATCTTTCTTGTTTGGGGATTTTTTTAAACATCTGAATAAGTTAAATAAATGTTGTAGATCAGGCCCACAGTTTGCATAAAACAGCTCCTCTCCATTGATTTCAGTTCAACTGAGAATCTGGCCTAGTAATTTTAAAGTCAAACAACATAATCTGATTTGCATGAAACGTTACACGCAAGAATGAACTGGGAAACACGATGTGGGATCCTTTTATTCAGCTTTTTAATTACTTCTACATAATTCTACAAGGCGGAGATTATTACATTCAGAGGACAATATTTGATCCCCTTTGGTTAATTTAAATCTCATTTAAAAGTTCCTGTGGGAGAGTTTTGGATCAGAATGTCTGACATCACAACTGTATTTACACCAATGACAGTAAAAGCATTCAAGATACATAAGACAAAATAAACAAATACAGTTTAAAAATCAAAATACTATTCAACAGCAAGTTACACACATACATTTGCTAATTTTCCTCATACAACTCTTATGAGGTAAAGAAAGACTTATCTCTAAGTTACATATGGGAAAACTCAGTGGCAAAATGAATTGCTCACTGCTACAGCAAGGTCATTTTCAGATGTAAGTTTGAAACTTGGGGGTTTTTAGCTATTAGACATTATGTCCCTCTTCCAATTAGCTAGAGGTAGGGTTTCTTCACTTAGCAAAAGAGAAGGAAAAAAACCTCATCTGTTCTTTCACTTTCCCAGCATTTCTGAATTATTCCCTATATACATCATTCATTAGTTGTATTTCTGTTTCTGGTAGATTTGTCTTCTTCACCTGTATGTCTTCTCCCTCTTCTACTGCACACAAAAGATGATTTCTTATGATATATTTTCAAAAATAAATGAAATTATTTTCTTCTTATTTACAAATATACAGTAACAAATATAAGAAGACTTTATATCTGTGTGAAGACAAATATATTTTTTTCATTGTTCTATTTTTAAAGACTTTATATACTGGAGTAGGAGCATGGGCACCTTGGAATGATTTTTATTTGTTCTGAGGTATGTGCAGACATATTCCCAACTACTCGACTTTTGTCAGACCTCCAGACTCCTCCTTCTCACACTTCACATCTACTCTAGCCTATTTTTCTTTTGATGTAGTTCCTTTGCTTTACAAATATGTGACATGAGTGAATACTATAGAACTTACACATTTTTCAGCTGCATTGTCCCAAGTAGTTTAAGATATATAGTCTTACAATTAACCAAAGATTGCCATCATGCTCAGGCATGTCTGTAGAATAATAAGCCAGACTTCTATAAAATATTTTCTGGATGGTAGAAGCACATAAGTACCTTGAAAGCAGCCCTGATAGACAAGTTAAAGCTCAGAAGAGCTGATAAAATAACAGTGGACCACAGAAGGAAAATAGAATCTTTGGAAATACTTTTAATACTTGTAAGAATACCGTAAAAATGAAAGCAAATTACAGCATTTTTGAGAGCAACTTGACTCTTACTAAAGGTTGCCACAGCTGATAATTTTCCACAAAGACTTAAAATAAAATAAATAATACATTGAGCAGATAAGCTAGTATGGCTGGTGCCCAGGAACCCATTGTGAGATCCTTTGACTTCATGTTCTGGTGTTCAACCAAGAAAAGATTCACACAGGGCAGCCAAGAACTACATTACCCAGCAAATTTGGAGATTACACAGAAACCATAGGTGGTCAGCTAAACAGAAAATGCTATGTAGGACAGCTCTGCCAGCATCCAGCAGGAAGAAACTGCATATGGGAGGTCTATTAATAACACTTTTTCTTTTATCACAATTCAACAATGAGGACAAGACAAATAATGTGTATCTGTGCGAGTATCTGTGTGCTGGGTATGCAAACGGGTATGCAAACATTTAGTTAAGAAAAAGCTCTTTGGGTGGGATTAATTTTGAGATCAAGGCACTTAAATCTAGGCGTCTATCTTAAGGTCTCTCTATTGCTAGTAGAACACTCAATGAACGCCTCGTCAGTAAGCTTGGTGGAGATGAATGATTCTGCTACATTTAAGTTACATTTCTATGTATTGTTTAAACATAGGTGTCTGGAGGCACTTTAGGAGCACTGGAATACCTAGTCTCCATCCAGGTAAATGATAATTTAGTTGTCATGTCACATCTGTCAGCCCATGCAAATGCACTGGACACATAGTACACTGTTAGTCTCTTATAACTGAGAATTTACCTGAGCTTACAGTTCTAACACAGGATCCTTGGAAGACACGTGCATTCCTGCAGCAGTGGATGGAAGCCAGGTAGAAGAAAAATTTGTCTTCTCAAATGGTTCTGGATGCTTCAGGAAAGTACCCTGGACTCTTTCAGCTGCTTCTTGTCACATTTTCCCATTTTGCAGCTGTTGCCATGCAGAGTGACATTCCCACCAAAGGTGACAGGAGTGCAGGGTTGGGGGAGGCAATGCGATAAGGAACAGGTCTGTGATTTCGTCTTTCTTTGTCTCCATCACAATACCTTCCCTGGTTATGCATTTCCTTTTAAAGGTATGTTGTTCTTCCCAGTCCATTACAAATATGTCAGAAAATTATTCTTCTCTAGGTGTACTTTCTAGTCCCTCTGTTAGAATAGATAGCTGACTCGTTAATAAATCTATCAGCCTACCAATCTTCCTGACACCTCTGTGGAGATATAATTAAGAAGTCCTCAGTTCATGTACAAAAGCATTACTTTTTCTAGATACAAATAACACCTTCAAATTACTGAAAGTAAATATTTTAAATTTTTTGGTTATTTTTATGTTTTACCTCATTATTCCCATTTTTAAAAGTGAAAGATGGGGGACAACAAAGTATATAAAACTGCTTTCTATTTTAGTGGGAAGGTCAACATATTGAAAAATAACTTAGATTTCCTGAGAGACATTGAAAAATTGAAAAGGCAAAATTTGAAGACCATGTGCTTCTTTTAGTCTTTTTTCCCCATAATACAAGTCCAGCTAACTGAAAATATATTGGAAAAAAAAAAAGATTCTAGCTCCAATCAAAAAGCACATGTAACATGGTAAGAAAATGTGGTATCTAAATACAGTTTTTTCCTTTAGGATCACATAAGATAACTCAAGTCTTAATAATGGAATTTGTCTCACTCCTTCTCTTATTGAAATATGAAAAAAAGATAATTAAAGTGAAAACTAGGCAATAAATACTTAGAGAAGTATGAAAAATACAGTAAAACTACCTACTTTTACTTTAATGGAGCACAATTTTATCTTTTCATTCAGCAAAGGATATGAAAAACACATAAGTGAAAGGAAAGCATATTAAGACTGAAAACAATTTTTATATCTAAAATTTGCAGCTGGAGAATTAGAATTTGGCTTAGTATTAGCAAATTGTTTATTGGTCTTAACACTAGTGATAGTCCCAGAGCATCAACTGTAATCAGAGATCTGTTTGCAAAGCTAACTCATTCAATTTATTAATTTCTTCCCCTTCTCATAAAAAATAAAAGCTTTCTCTGTAGCTGTTCCTAAGTCTTACTCTTATAAAAATGTGATTGCAGTGGAAAAAAAAGAAAAAAAAAAAAAAAGAAAGAACATAGAGTTTTAGACTGGTTAAATTTCATTTTAAAAATTTAGCTGACCTGAAGGGACTTAAGAATATTATTCCATTATAAGTTGACCAGAGAGTTATTTGGAAAAAAAGAAAACATATAAAAAATAATTTCATAACACAAAAACAATCAGGTAGTATTGTCAGAATAAGCATTTCTATTACCATTCTCTGCCCTTATCACACGTTTTACTGCTTGTATGGTCAAGGATTCCTAAGCTCAACACGTAAAATGAAGTGCAAGAGCTAGTATGTTATCAGAAGATATTATCTGAAAATATCTGTCCAACAGTCAGGAAGGGAAAAGAAAGTTAGCAGCAGGGAACTGGATTAAGGCCAGTGGTACAAATAATGAAAAAAGGGTATCCCATATACAGGCATCAAGCAACTTTTAACTTGTCAAGTGGGCTGTGAAGGTATCCTTACAAATATGTGTGACACACTTATCATCTAAGGTCCAAAGTGCATGGATGTATCATGGCTTGCGGTGAAATAAGAAACCACAGTTCTTTTCCTCACAGGCTTACACACATTTGACTGTTTCCAGGCTGGAAAGCAGAAGCTGCACATCTACAGCTTCCCTACCCCCCAGCCTGTAGTAAAACACTAACAAAGCCAAAAGCAGAATGATGGCATGTGGGCTGATGAGGGAGGTATGGCTAGGAAGATATGGACTGGTGCCTACACACTCTCTGCTGACTGATTTGCTTGAAATTGACTTCAGCACCATCTCATTTGGTTGGCAGCAAAGACCAAGTTTTGTCTGCGCTGAGAGTACTAGTGTGCTTTCAGATCATGTATTTGATAAATCTCTTTGTCTCCATATTTGCACAAAGATCTTCAAGCAAGCACATAGCACTACTGAAGTTCACCAAAATCTATTCTAGGTCAGCAGATAAAGTGAGGCAGGCAGAGTGATACCTGACTCAACTTCCATATACACATATACACATATATACATGCACACGTAACATGTACGTATATGTTTAACTTTTAAAGGTAAGGGTGCAGCTTTCTGTTATTTTTCAGATCCATTTCTGCATTCTATGGCCAAGACGAGTCTGTCAGATGAAAGGAGGAATAATTCACAGCCTTTTAGCTGGTCTTACAGGGGATTTCTTTCTTCCATTTGAATGTCTAGTGATTGGTGAACAAGCCTCTGCAGCTCAGCAGAGAATCCTCGAGTGGCTTCTGGTGTTATTTTGATGGTATTAAGACAATGGTGCATTATAGCATGATATGCTGAGCTTTTTCTCTGAACTTTTCCTTTCCTTCTGAAGGAATGCTCATGCTTTCTAAATCAGAATAAGTCTTTTAACGTAGAATAGAATGTGTCAAAAGGAATTTTTCATTTTTTCAGCTTTGAAACTAAATGCATTGAATGGAGTTGTAGTATTTTTCAGTGATTGAAGATTTGGGATTATGCATTTTTCTTTCAGAAAGCAAAATGCTCTTTATCAAAGTCATTTTTACAGTAGTATATTAAGCAAAAAATTAGACTGTTTGAAGTAAATCAACTACCTGCAGATTTGGCTACATAATAACGTCCAATAACAAAATTGGAAATGGTTAGCAATATCATCTTGTAAATAAATATATAAGACAACATGTTGTTTATCTAAGATAGAAATATTATATGACTTGAAATAAAAAAGGTAAATGTGTTTAATTAATTAAAAGACAGGGTTTAAACTTCAAACCAGAGAATCACTTTAAACAACATTCCTAATAATACAGTGATATAAATGTCAAGGAAAGATATATATTTTTTCCTTTCAACTGTGGGCAACATTTTCACAAGGTAAGATGTGCAAAAGACTATAAAGTGGGAATAGTGTGTCTAGATTCAAATTTATGATCCTGAAAATCCACATTCAGCTGATACCTGATTGTTGGATTGCCAGAGCATATAGACATGTTAACACTTGAAATTAACATTCCTCAAGTGCCTCTGCATTCCCAGTACAGGCTCTATTTTTATGTGTCAGAGCAGCTTTACATCTCTCAATCAAAATCTAGAAAGCAATTTTTTCTCTTCTTGAGTCCACTGTACACCTGTATTAGGCAACTGCACTACAGAGAATGCAGAAGTGGCTGCCATATTCTTTTAAAATACAGCCACAGGAGGAGAAATCCAAGGAGGAAACCCTTTCACAATAACTCACTCTGTGCTGTAGCCAAGGCATAAATCCAAACGTGACTGTGGAAGCATTAGAGAGACCACTTTAGTGGGATAAGGATGGAAAGTAAGGACTTAAATTTTAACATCTATTTAAGGAATCATTACTTTCTTACATTACAGGCTCATTCTTTAAAAATGTTCTTTGAAAATGGATTGGAGTCCAGGTGTCCCTAAACTGGAGCAAGTGCCTTAAGGATTAGAGAGAGTTCAGCCACACTCTTCGTCTTGCTCTCTGAAATGCCAATCCACGCCAGAGGAGCTCAGGCTGGCCCTGCCTAGCCTGTTATTTGCTGCTTAAATTCCCCCCTGGTTGCAGAACCTGTAGCTCTAACACCCTTGCATTGCTGAAGCTCCAGTATCCCCATCCATATCCTTCAGTGTAAGCATTTGAATTATCAGAATTATTGATGTAAGATTCTTCATCTGGCTGTAGATTTTAATCAAAAATCTAAACTATCTGAGTGTATTGTCTTGCTAAGATCATATTTTATATATTGGGAATTCCAAATGAGGAGTTGTTTCCCAGCCCATCTGTGAATCATAAAGGGATTTACGTGGGAACCAGGTGTTACTTTCAAACATATGTTAGAGCTTAGATTTAAGCACATTACAAACTTTATTTTCCAAACCAAAGGTGTCCAGATTTTCATGCCACCATCACACGTGAAAAGGATCAGTCTCAGGCATGCTTTAAATTCTATCTGAGTATCAGGTTAGAGAGAATTAGGCAGTCAGTGTCAACCTGCATGATAAAGGACATTTTTTAAAGCTTTAAATTTCATCACACAAGAAAATAGTTTTCCTTTTGAATCACTTTCAGGTTTCTTTTTTTTTTTTAATTTTGTATCTGGCAACAGCAAAAATAATAAATAAATAAATGCTTCCTTACTGATCAATTCCTAAATCAATTGAATATTTCTCTAATCATCTGCACATCTAATGAAAGAGGTGAAAACGGTAATGAGAGTTTAGATGGTACTAAAAAATCAGCAATCCTCCTTGCCTGTGAACGTCAAAACCTGAACAAATGTGTACAAATTTTTCCCTGAGAAAAAAAGGAAAAGATAGTGAAGAAGAATTTATGTAAATTTGTGAATAACTAAGATATCCCACTTGTGAGTGGGTGCTGGTTAAGTTTAGAAAGAGAATCAACTTAGCCCTAATTCATCCCCATGCTTGGGAGGCTATTTTCAGGTATACTGCTTTGTTTATTGTGTTTAACACTGACTTCATGGAGGGTATAATACATTTCTTCTGCTAAAAAAGATTAACCTTCTTCATTAGAGGTGACACAATTCATACATATTGGCAACACTATAACTGTAGTATTATGATATTTATGTGACAGCATTGCATACAAAGGAGGCATAATACAACCTATATAAATGGCCAGATGATGTTTCTTTTCTATAGTAAGCTGCGACTCACTCTCATGACAGAGGAAATGAATATACAAATGAAGCGTTTGCCTCTGATTCACAACAACTATGCAATAAATACTTCCCTGGGAATGTTAAGTGTCAACAGACATGTATTTTCTATAAAATTACCATTTCATTTTTATGGAAGACAGATCCTCCTCTAAGTTCTTCTAAAAATTGTCAGCGTGTGTCTGCTTGCTTGCTTTTTTGATGCTTTTTTTTTCTTTCTTGCATACAACGACATTTGTGAAAGATGCAAGTGATGAGATATTAATAAAAGATTATGAGACTTCACTGTAACTGTGTAAGCCTAGAGCATGTTCTTTCTCTCTCTCTAGCTCTCTAGACACATACCACACACATACATGTATATACAAAGATAAAGGCATTATAAATAGCAGATAAAAGCAACATAAAAGCATGTATAAACAGGATCCTGGAGACAATTCCAAGAAGCATCAGTTGTATCTATATAGATACACCATAAAGCTGTGAGTCTGCTTTCAGGTTCTGAGTGCAGTAAATTTATATCCACGCTATGTATCTTATTGTCAAAAGGTTAGATGTTTTTCTATTGATCACAACAACTTTGTGTCAAGTTGTATGCACCATGATATACCTAACCTATTAAGTCAACTTTGTCTTCACCATGAAGTGGCAATAAAAAATATTTCCAATTAAATTGCTTTACCTTTTGCAACCCACTCGAAAAGAAGGCAGAACAACTTTTTAACTAAGGTCATGTAAGGAACAACATTTCCTCTTTTTTGTTGTTACACTAATTATTTTTTTGCTGAATTCTTGGATATGATTGGTAATATCTCAATAAGGGAGAGTATACTGTCTTTCTAGAAAACACTTGGAAAGTTTGTGAGGACAGGAAGCTCCAGTTTTGCCTGGCTGTTGTCAGCAGATGTACTTGCCAATGAAACAAGAATGAGCAATGGGTTGCTATTACATATCAGAGATTTGGACGTGCATCCAAAGAGAGTTTTAGGAAAGGGATAGTTTTTGCATTGTAAGACCAAACAAAGTTGATAGGGACAAATGGCAAAACAACTTATTTATTAAAATTTGGCTTCTAAAAATTATGTGCAAGCAAGTAATTGACTGGGAGATGTTTCTGGTCTGGTCTGATTCTTGGCACCTTTTTACCTACATATGGTATAATTAGTGAATAAGGACTGTCTGCCAGTATTCCTGGAGAGTTCAAAGTAAGTTTGAGGCTTTTGTGTTTGGACACAGATAATATACAGGTCTTTAGGATGGTTTAAGTTTTCTCCAGGCAACGTGCTGAAATAGATAGAGACAATCAGGACCTCATTATATGACTATACTAATAATAGAAATAGTAAATATCTTGCAAACCAGATTCCCTTATCATCTGCTGACTCCTCCCAATTTTTGTTAGACTCACAGAATCACAGAATAGCTTGGGTTGGAAGAGACCTTAAAGATCATCCAGTTCCAACCTCCCCCCACCATGGGCACAGACACCTTACACTAAACCAGGTTGCTCAAAACCCTGTCCAACCTGGTCTTGAACACTTCCAAGGGTGGTGGATCCTCAGCTTCTCTGAGCAACCTGTTTCAATACCTCACCACTCTCACAGTAAAGAATTTCTTCCTAATATCTAATTAAAACCTACCCTCTTTCAGTTTAAAACCATTCCACAGTCCTATCGCCACATGCTTCCTCTGGCTTTCTTTTGAACCCTCTTTAGGTACTGAAAGGCTGCTATTAGGTCTCCCTGGAGTCTTCTTTTCTCCTGGCTGAACAATCCCAACTCTATTAGCTTGCCTTCACAGGAGACTTACTCCACTCCTGCTATCATCTTTGTGATTTCATTCATTTACTCATTCATTTTATATTCTCCAAATCTACCAGCTAGATGTTGTTTAACTTGCCCTCACTTTTTTTTATTCAGATTTTAATGTCCTGGGCCTCATCTTGTTTTTGAAAGGCCAATTATGTTAACCAAAACCCAAACAATAAAAGTAGATTCAATGTTAAATGCAAATGTTGTTCTATTGATATCTACACACATCCATATTTTTTGATGTTTCCTGGGGAAAACAGTGCTCCTCATTCAACAAAGTAGGCAAGTCATAACATTCTCCAATAGCCTGAAAGCTTTGATGTCATATTTGAAAGATCATGGAGAATAGGAGAGGTGCCTAGGACTGAAGGAAAATCCATGCCACTCCAGTCTTCAAAATGGCAAGAAGGAGGACCTGGGAAAGCACCAGACAGTCAGCTTCACCTCCATCCCTGGAAAAGTGGATGGAATAGATGATTCTGGAGATCATCAGAAGTGACTAGTTGTTCTGGGTTGGTAACAGAGGAGAATGAAGTATAAAGTATGGTTTAATTTTTCAGATGAGTGGATTTACTTTTATCTCCAATCTTTTTTGTTTCTTTAACATATTTCTTAATGTACAACATTCTTTTTCTAATGAGAGACAAAAGTTGAAAATAGGAAATAAGAACCACTTCAAAACCTACTGACTTCAGTAAGTTTTAGGCCAGAGATATCAATAAAACAATGGGAAAAGACTGATGAATAAAGCTCATTCAGGGTACGGTGAGAAAATTCTGTTCTAAAAATGAAAGATATTTTTCATGCTGAGATCTCTCACTTTTTTCCACGTATATATTTGCAACCAGAAACAGAATAAAAGTCATTGATACACATTGCCAAGTATTGTCCATCTATCAAACACTATTAAAATGTAGGAATTCTAACAATTTTTTACAGATGAAAGCCTAGAAATGGTGTACTACAACACAGAGATGTTAATCTAAAGATGTTTTCAATATACCAAACCATGGGTCTGATATAGAATCAGACCTACAGGGAAAATAAAGTCTTGAAAAATAGATTACAAATATTACTACTGTTCTATCTTTGAATAACCACAGTATACATATCCCTAACGTGTATCTGTGTTGTTACATCATTGTGCTACGTTTACTTCTAGGAATAACAAACCGGAATTTCAGAAACTAGGGTTTTCAACACAGTAACATGAGTAACAGAGTTACTCTTTCTCATTAGCAATATGTGTATAAAGGAGTAGATAATTAAACAAATCAAAGACCTGTGCAGGAAATGTTGGCAAATTTAGCACTATTTGAACAAAAAAAAAATGGATTGTGTGACTATTTTCTAGTAACTAGAACTGCTAACTTCTAATCTGATTAGCAGTTTGAAGGAAAAAGAATTTTTAAAAGGCCTACTCATAACTGCTTAAAAATAAAATATCTTTTAAAAGATAAATACAGTAAACTAATACCATACTTTTTTTTCTGTCAGAGTAGTTCTTGTGTGAATTATTTGTAATTTTCATTATCTAAATAACAAGGTATGAACAATTTTTTTTTAAAGTCTTGAATTTTTAGCATATGTGTATATTTGGGGTTTTATCAGCACATTGTATTTCTTTCTAATTTGATATGTCAGCGGCTTATGTAGTTATAAACCCAAACAAGTTATAACAAATATTTATCGTCTTGGAAAACATAATGGTATTAAGAAGTCTTTGTTACCTTCCTTACTTTAAATAGATCTTAAAAGTATGAATTATTCTTTTAATTGGTAAATTATTGTATATTCAAATACAATTACCATGAAGCCAACATATTAAAAGTTATGAGTCTGAAAATTAAATGCTTCTACCTAAGAAGTTGAATGATTAATATTAAATTTTTTAATGTTCCATGATGCAATACCACTTCAGTCCTATTTCTGTAAGTCTAACACAATAAAAAAGCAGCTTCTTCTGTCCTCACATGTTTGGTAAAACCTGAATTTGTCAAAGATATCACTAGTTTTAGTGAGATCTCTGATGGAGAGGAAGTCTTCTCAATACTTTTATTCCTGCACATACCTTTAAGTAAACAGACAGTGGTGAATGCTGTTTAGCTAATCAGATTCCTTGGTCATTCATTTGGTGTTTTGTTGTTCCACAGATTGTTCCACAGAGGTTAGTTTGTTCTGAATACTGGAGAGCCTTGTGCAGATTCAGTTGGGGTTGTTCATATGCACAGAAGTGCCTGTGTTTCCCTAAGGGCTGGACTGCTAACATTTTCAATCAGGACATGTGAGAATATTGCTTTTTCATTTTCAACAAAGATATTAAGACAATGTTTCCTTATTCAGCAACATTAAAATTGAATGTCATGTTATACTCATGATATTATTAGACATCAAATATTCCTGGTAAACAGCTGGCATACTCCTGGATTGCACATCTGGTAGGTGTGGATGAAACTCATTAGAATAAGTCTTCCATAAATAATGTGCCAAAGCTTTGATATAACAAGTGCTTATGCCTGATGGCAGCCATTTACTGTTTGCCAGTTCAAATGTGCTTCCAGTGTTGGAATTCATCCACACTGGTACTTGAAATATTGAGAATGAGCTCACTACATTTTGGAGGTGAAAGTTGAAGTAAGGGAGCTATATACTCAGCTACTGTGAGCTGTAGCAGCTCTGGGGGAGTGAGCAGAAGTAGTTAACTTCGCAGCTGAAGTTTTTACCTGTGTGCTTCCACTTTTAGCTGGCTTAGTACTATATTAAGGCATATCATTCTAGAGAAGTGACCTTGAAAAGAGACATTCCCTTAGAAAAAAGCCTAAAACAACAAGAGAGGAAGGACATACATGTCATCATAGAACAACAGATTTGCAAAGAACCTTGAGGAGTCACCTACACTATCTTTCTGCTCAGAATGTATTCGCCCCATTCCCAACGGATGCTCTACTAATCTGTTCATTAAGCATTTATCATTAATCCCAGTCCAACATCATCAACAGAAAGTAGTATACATAGCTCCCCCGTGTCCCTTACCCCAGATGCAGGGAAATGTCTGACAATTTTTGTCTTGATAGGACATGTAAGCAAATGATTATCATCCTTTCTGTTTGCAGATGAAAGAGAAGTGTTCAGCTGAAGTGCTGACAAGAGATTGAAATATTTAAATCTTCCCATGATTTTAGTGAAATAGGACCACAAAACAATAATTTAGATTTTTTTTTTTTGTGTGATTCAGAGCTTAGCCTCATCTAAACACTGATCAAAAGGAAGCATTGTTCCTCCAGATATTTCATTATAATATATTCTAATTATTTTCACTTTATTTCAAACATACTGCCTTTTCCGTAAAAAAATCTGTTCTTTTATGCCACCACATGTATATAAAAATTGGTTTCCCAGTACTATTAAATCTCTCCTATATTCGCACTGGCAATGACAAAAGGCTTATAGAATTCAGTACTTGGCTCTCAGTATGGACATGTTAAAGAAAAAAAATCTGAACTGAAATGTGTAACAAATACAGAAAAGGCACTTAATATCCCTAGACAGTATTTCCAGAGACATGTAGATTGTTTAGTAACATAAACAAAGAGATTTAGGCTCATAGGTTATTTGGGCATTTCCAAAAAATTTTATTTCACAGAAAAACCTTGAGAGAATAATTTTGGCCTTCAAATGAAATACTTAAATTAGATTTTAGCTGAATCATAATCAATGATCAAAACCTTACCCAACTAATTTCTCTTCTTAAATAGATTGCATGTTATCTATTTCTCTGCAGAGTAATTTCTTTTTATGCCTTTATGCCTTATTGAGCCACAGTTGATCAGAGTATCCTCACCTGTGTAAATGAACTCTAAAACAGTAAAATGTCACCTTCATTGCACTTTAAAAATAGATATGAGTAGCTTATTTTTTTTGCTCTTTTTTGTATTTTCATTGTTGTTGATACAGATTTTGTATTTATTTTCTTCTTAATTTTTTTCACTTTAATATCACAGTCTTTATCAGGATGACCTGGGACCAGAACTGACATAAAAGGCACATGCTCTTTTAGCAAGATAAGAGCAGCAAAAAGCACGTTCACCAACATAGAACAGATTTTACTCATTGACAATAATTGTTCCTTATGAAGATTGGCAAGAATGATAAATCAAATGAATTTTACAGGGACATCATAAAATTAATAGAGGAGCATAGGAAAAAAAGTCTGGCCTAGAAAACAGGTGAGAGCTAGAGCCGCTTGATATAGTAAGCATCTAATACAAATTATCTATAACCCAAAGTTGAGAAGTATGGAGCAATGTTCATCCCTTGACTTGTATCATCAGTTATTAGCTGTCTTTAATTTTGATTTCATGTCATGATGACAAGTTTCTATCTCCTCTGTTCACTGTATAGTAGAACAATAGAGAGGAAAGAAAAAAAAGTAAGGCATTTTTGAATTAATGGTGTTAATTTCTCAGTCTTCTTCCACTTAAAACTCAGCTGAAAAGGAAACACTCTTGTGGTGCTTACAGTAATAGTGGTTTCAGGCTCAGAGAGGCAGTGTGGAATTATAGGTTTACATATGTGCTTGCCAAAGCACATATCAGTAGTTTCTGGTTCCTTTTAATTCAATAAATGTTCTCATTTACAGTTAGTCATAGTTTCCCTCTAATACATTATTGTCAGTTAATACTCTACAGTTTAAAAATAAGAAAGATACTGCAGAACTGCTGCTTAAGATTATTACAAGCATTCGACGTCAACTCAAATATACTGCCTGTGATATGAACAGCAAAACTTCAACTGATTTCAAACAAACCATGGTTAGTTAGGCCAATACCATAATGTACTTCAGAAAATCTCAGCCATCAGGCTTTGTCTTCATCTTTTTGAATCCTCTGCGTGACTACGCAAACCTCATGGTATGGCAAGTCAGCTGTAGCTCAGTCTGCGCTCTGATGTTGAGTAATATTGAATGGAATATTACTAAAATAATAAGGAGAGCAAGCACCTAACATTTCACAAAATATAAAAATCCTCCACAACCTTGCTTGTATTGTCTTTATTGTTACAGAAAATGATTGCCTGTAAATTTCAGATAAAATATATTATGTGTCAGCAAAGAGTTGCAGAATTTTCTGATTTTGGTTTTGGTTTGAGGAAATCAAAACTCCATTTTGTCCTATTGCATCTACTCAAATAAAGTGTTCATACATATTTAAATAAAAAAAGAAAAATATGTTCATCTCGTTCAAGATGATACTTGTCATAAAACAAAAATTAGAATTACTTCTATATGCAAATCTTGATCTTTTTGGTTTTCTTTTCCTTGAATACATATATAAAAGGATAAGAGATTAATAAAAACTAGGCCAGAGGGAATATTGGATCATCTAGCTTCACTCATTTATTATAGGACATTATATTTCACCCAGTACTGAAGCCAACAGTCCTTGTTTAACTAAAACATGACTTGTATTTAGTGAAAGCAGAGCTTCCAGAAAAGCATCCTCTCTTCATTTGAAGATGTTGAGAGACATAGAATTATTTTTTTTGTTGGGTTGTTCCATTCATTAATCATGGCCACTTGTTTTTATAAAATGCTCTATTCCTAATCTGAAATTTCCTGACTTCTTCTTGCAGTCAAAAATCTTGTCATATTTCCTTTACTAGATTTTAAAATCCTCAGTACCCTCTATTTTCCATCTATGATGACAACTGTAATTTTAAAAGCCATTAAGAAAAAAAGTTAACATGTGAAAACTTTTACATCTCTCACTGTAAGACATTTTCTGTCACCTACAAATGATTTCTATGGATTTAGCTACCTCATCTCCAACTCATAACATCCTTTTAAAGTTGTGAATACTGAAATTGTACACATTTTTCTAACATCAGCCTTACTAATGCTGCATGAGGCTATAGACTCTTTGAAAGCTGCATTATTTTTATTAATTTCATTTTTTAAATCAATAAAAGAAAAAAAGAAACCTCTAAAAATATTAATCCATTCACCAGTTTAGTGTTTAGGCATTATGCAACATAAAACTTAAGCCCCTAAGAAACTTTCCTAAACAAATATGTAATAAACATCAAAATAGTTGCAGAAGTCCACCTTATTATTTGCCAAAAATCTGTTTAGAAGCATGATTTAGTTTCTGCAGATTTTTTGAGGCAGAGCAAGTCCTTTAAGGAGAAGCTAGACTCATGACTCACAGTTACCACAGCTGCATTGTTCAGATATACCTGCCCAGACTTTGCACTAGCTACCAAAAGAATGAACAGAGAGAAATCATTCCAGTTAAGTTTCCTACTTTTCTCTAAAATGTAGCTTCCTTGTCAGGCCGGTGAGGACAAAGATAAAAAAGAGGAAACTTGGATTTGGCTGGAATTGAGTATATATTTTTCTTGAAATAATTTAAGCAACACAATCATATTTTAGATATTTTTCTGTATATGTAGAATGTGAGAATAGGGTGGATAACCCAAGAGATTTCATCACTCAAGGTGTTAGATCAAAACACTGACATTTATTCCTAGGTCAGAGAAAACATTTTACTTTAAAGCTCTGACAGAAATGCTGACATCTTCCTGAAAGGAGAGTTTCAGGAAATTAACATTAGGGTCTATTTGAAAAAAATATTAATTTGTTCTCAACCCCAGTATGGTTGCTGTTAGGGTACATAGGCACGCGTCTGTAGCAAATAGTTTGGGCTTCAACCAGCCTTGGTCAGATTTTATCAGGTGACATAGACAAGTCTTTGTTATGTTTTAAAATTCTGCAAACAATGAGTCCATTTAATTAAATGTAGGGGGGAAAAAGCAACTCTTCAACCTCCCCTCTCCCTCTCAAGTCCTGTTACAAGTCACATTTCTACAATGAGGCACTAGTGACATCATTCACAGCCATGAGCCTGCTGCAATAAAACAGACACATAATTTCAGTGAGGTAAAATGTAGCATCTCTTGCTGTATTAACATCAGCTCTGTTTCTTGTTTCATCACAGGAAAAAAATTTCCCCTGTCAAAGAACTGCTGTAAGACTTGAAAGTAACTGACTTGAAACTGAGAGAAGCTCAGCACAGCCATTAGTGGAGGCTCCCTTTTGACTCACTTGGTAAACCTGCTTTCTATATGCCCCCAGGGTTCTGGTTCAAGGACTGGCTGAGTGCACACACAGCAAGTTCAGTTACCAGATTTAATCTGTCAGATGCAAACAGCTGTCATATCCATCTGTGGGACATGTTGAAAAGGTGGAGAGATCAAAACCTGAGATTTCCTGTGAGTTTCCAGGATTAACAGTCCCTGAAGCATCAGAGACCTAAACTCACCTAAATCCAGGTAAGTTGGCAGGTCTGAGACTGGTGTAAGGCAGGAAACATTGCAGGGTAAAAGTAACATTTACGTTTTTCTTTCAAAAGTGATTGTGAAAAATGTTCATTTTCCCATTGTGCTTTATTTTCTGTTCACCTTTAGCAACTGGCCAGGCACTTGTCTCGGTGTTACTGTTGTTGTGCTGCGCCACCCGTAGGAATGCTCCTTGGCAACATTGCTTTGACCATGTCTGACATTTTTGTCATAAAGAATACCCAGTGCCTCCCTACTGTTGCTAAGCTAATTCATACAGGACGTTAAGACTAAGACTCTGCCTCATTTCCCTCCTATCTGAGTGCTGAGCTTTCAGCCCATCTTGTCAATATCTTGACTGCATGACTGAGTTGCTAACTCAATCCTTATTGTGGGGAAGAAGGTATACACTGACATTCATTCAAAATTTACGTTCAGATGCACAAATGTTTGTTTAATTTTCATTACTTCAGATCTGGCTGATTTCCTGCAGAAAGCTGAAAAAAGTGAGTCATAGAATGTTATTTTTTGTTATTATTTTAATTAGTTGAAGACCTCAAGTCTGCAATGAAGAAATAATACATTAAGGAGAGAGTTTCCAATAACAGAAGAGACAATGCTTGTGAAATTTATGTTTGGAGAGAAGGATCAACACAGTCTGTTCGCATAGCTGAGCTGAAGTTTCTCTGCAACTGCAGGAGACATTTCAATTACAGTCAATGCAAAAAGGGGAAAAATACATGTAGCTTGTCTTGCTTGAGCTAATTGCCGTATATGCTCATGCAAAAGAAAGAGAAATGGGAGGAATTTACTTCATTTGAAAACAAATTATTTTGATGAGGTAACACTTCTTTAATAGGCACATCTAAGACCCTAGACTTCACATGCTTACAACCCTAATCATACCATATTTTGCAAAGGCATGAGGCATGCTTGAACTTAACTGCAGGCCAACGAGGTAAGGAAAAAAATAAAAAAGCCTCTAAGCAAGGTCAAATGCTTGAAATGAGTAACTTCTAATAAATCAAAGCCATAATGTTTTAATCTTCAAGTATGCTCTGTTAGTTATTTGCAATCTTAATCAGTCTTTCTTTTAAAGAACTTTTGAAAGTTTTGAACAATGACACAAAATTAGGGCTGTGATGAGCAGTTCCCCAGAGTTTTGAGTTTTGTTCAGAAAGTCCTTCAAAACTTGCAAACTAATTAGAGTTCCTAAGGAAGCAGCATTCTTCTGTGGATAGTAATTGGAATATCACAAAAAGCAAGGATAATATGTTATAAGGATAATCAAGTTAACTTTAAACAGAGTAGAGTAGACATCTCTAATAGTTTAACCACAGCATTAAAGAAGTTATTGTGACCATACAGTCAAGACTTATGGGCAGTTTTGGAGCCCACACTCATCTTTGTGTTGATGTGGCTTCTATTGCTTTAACCAGTTTTAAACTAGTAAGTGAATATGGACTTGATCACACTGTGGCCAACACTTCAGACTTAATCTTGAATCACTTTCTTAGGTTAACTGTTTGGACTTGAAAAATAACTGCTTTTCTCTATGAATCTCCATGCCTTTGTAGACTAGGACCAATAAGAGCCCTTGTAAAATTGTTTCAAAGGTTATGGATATAAATTTTGATAGAATATTTTCTGAATGACCGAGGGGAAAAATAAGATTTTTTAGGATGAGAAACAAGCACAATTGGGTCTGGCCTATGTTCCATCGATAAATTTCAACCAGTCACTGGTTATCATCTTATCTGCTCTGCCTTCTTGCTTTAACTAGGCCTTGTTGAGAATAACGTAAAGTGCTCTGCAAGTGTTTGAGGCATTTTAGACAGTTTAATTTCTCCAGTGTATAGTAAGCTTCTGACGATAATACAATCCCATCTCAGCCAAAAGATATTAACTATGATTATGAAAAGCTTATATGTCTACAACGAGTTCTGAATCAGTCCTATAAACCCACGTTAACAAAACATTAGGTCATACATACCCTCTGCTTTATCTACATATATGTTACAGATTTGAAAAAGAGTCACAAAGCACAAATACAGCACTAGTCAAGTGAGAATCTTACTCATTTTCATTGGCTTGATATCCAACGTTTCCTTCTTGCCTCTCATCCACCCTCAACCAATATAAACAAAAGGACAGACTAATATTTATGTTCCTCAGGATCAAACAGACCAAACAAAACCCCCCAACCACCCCTGTGCAGTCATTTTATAGAACACAGCAGATGTCCAAAACAGCTGACAAGACAGGAAAATGTTAACACTAACACTGCAACAAGTCAAGTAGAATTTTGCTGGTCACAGGCTGCTCAGCAAGTAAGTTCAGGGAGTTAACAGCAAAACTGCTGCATATATTTAAACCTTGCGCTGCAGGTCATGTAAACATTCCTTTCGTGGAAACTGTGCTGGGAATGTAGAAACTCTCTGAACCTGCTGTGTCTTCCCTATAAGGCCTATCATAATGCTGTGACATGACATAACTACATACTGTATCTGTCAAAAAGATGGCATCTTGCTGTTTAAGAAAACAAAGCTCATGTTTATCAGCGGAATCTGGAGCAAAGCAATAACACAGTCCTGTGCCATTGGAAACATTTCCACTGATCTTGACATTTTTTAAAACAAATTGTCATTTGAAAGTGAATGCAAACTATAAGATTGTAACGGTTGTTTTCTAACAGTAATAAAAGCAGGTATGGGATTGAATAGGCATACATGGTCTTGGGGATCCTAAATCTCAAGCTCTTCAGATGGGATACTAATGCTTCCCAAGATAATCAGGAAAACAAATGGTAACATTTAATTGCATGTATCATTTCTTTGCCTTTTTCATATTATTCAGAGACAGGGATTTTGGAGATTATACTACAGCATTCTAGTCAGTTCACAGCAGTCCTAAAGCAATATGTCATTTTTTTTAACACTTTATCTGTCACTTGCACTCTTGCCTGTAGACAGTAGTAGCCTTCTGGAAGATTTCATGGTGACTTTTTTTTTTTTTCCAGGCTGCAGCAGGTGTGAAGTCACCACAACTCTATTAGCTCCACTGTGGCAATGAAAGCACATTATTATAATAGAATTGGATGTCTACTCTTTACTAGGGAAGCGACTTGCTCCAGGACTTGCCCTTTTTCTATGTAAGGCCACACTTTCCTGCCAGCTCTTTTTCAGAAGAGGCCTCAAAAATGAAGACATCAAACACTCAGCTGGAATCCAACTGCATTCCACCCTGCCATCCTCACAGACTGGACCTGAAAAGCCCAGTCTTCTCTTATTTCAGTCTTGACAAAAGCAGTACAATGGGTGGCTATTGGTAAAGTCTTTTTCTTGCAGTTAAGAGCCAAAAGCATTATCCCAGGAATCTCCATTCACATGAAGATAATGCACAGTCACTCTCTCCTTGTTTAGACTACAGCTCAGCCTATCTCAGACCACCTCTTATTTTCTTTCTTCCTTTTTAATCCTTGGCTTTACCTACTGAGCTATCCAACAACTGAATAAATGAAATAGGAAAATAATTGTGGTAAGTCTAAGTGCATCAAAGCCTTAGACAAAGATGCCTTGCCTCTTCCCCCTCAGCTCCTAAACTATATTGGTGGGAAGGAACTTGCAAACAGACATGTTTAAGACCACTGAATGAGCTTCTGGAGCCCGGAAGGGGTCAATGTATTCTGTGGAGAATCATCTATCCTTCAGGGGTAAATGGAGTTGATCACGAATCTTCTTAGCATTCAGCTTTTATGTGGGATTTTTTGCACACAAGTCTGCATTTATACATGAGGTTACTACTGTAACAAAATCCTTGTTTATTGTTAAGAATGTCAGCTCCTACTGTTTTTTTGTGTTTCCTTTTTTTGTTTGTTTGTTTGTTTGTTTGTGGTTTTTTGTTTAATAAGAATATAGAATATGTTAGGAGGTTCAGAAGAAAACCTTTCTCTTGTTGACTCTCTAAAAGGGTGACAGAGAAGGCATGGTTATGACTAAGGAAAGATTACTTGAAGAAAAGCTTTCTTCTTTAGCAATGATATAAACTACTTGGAGTGTACATGAAAAAAAATTCTTTTTTAGATATATCTTCACATCTTTGAACAAAAGCTAGAAATGTTTCCCTTTACTCATTCCTCTTCTCCTTCCAGTTCTTATCCTGTCAACAATAACAGTAATTAACAAGTACCAAAAAGCTTGAAGCTTCATGTCCTATAATAGTTTGATCACACTCCAAGGAACAAACCCTGTGGATGCTTATTTCCTTTCTCTACTCCATTCTCTATGTTTCTATGCCTTATACTACAGCTTCTCTGTTTGATTGCCACCTGTGTGGGACCAAGTCCTGTCCTCTTACTTACAGCTGAAATGATCTAGGACCTACAAACTTTCCAAAGGCATCCACAGGATTCAATAGTTGTTGAAACAATTAACTTTCTGAAAGGCTACCCTATGTCCTCTGTGATCCTAACTCCACCAATTAGCCAGTCCCATCCAGGAAGTTATTCTTGTACATCCTTATACCTGACTATATACAAATACATTTACCAGTTATACTTGGTTCAGATCACTGCTCAGTACAAACAAGTCATTACAGCAGCTGAACCCACTTAGGCAGCTATGCAGACCTAGTTCACTATTTGAGGAAATTCTATAACTGCACTAAGTTAGACATTAACTTTGTTTCACCATCTTCCTCTCAAAACCCAAACTATGAAGGAACACATTTCCCATTTATTAAGTATATTATCACTATGCTTATTTATGTTCAGATAGAGAAGATTGAAGAAGCGGCTTTTCTTTCCCATGGGAAGTTGTTCTAGTAAACTCCTTTTGAAGAATAATTACCATAATTAACATGACCAGCTTTGTTAAAGTCATGTCTCTCTAGGAGAGAAGAGGTTTCTTTTTGGAGATCTTTGTCTGGACATGAGGATTACAGTTGTCAGCAGTGATGTGCCTGTCCTGGATACAGCCCATTTAATGTTTTAAAGGTATGAAATGAGGGCAAGATCCAAAACAAGATTTAGGTCTCCAAGTCTGTAAAACAGACTCTTGTCCTGTTCAGGGACCATATTTTTGCATCACAAATTGCTTAGGCACTTAAGATTCTTTTACAAATCAGACCCTGAAGCATTTTCCTCACATCTGATGTGAGTACCTAGGTGTTCACCAACTGCTTAACCTGCCTAATATTTACAAACTCTTCAGCCTTGTGCCCAGCACAGTGCCTGGGCTACCATAGGATTAACACACTCCAGCAATACAAAATGCAGCTGCCATGGTCAAATTCAACAAAAGAAGTCCAGAGGAGAAGGTCCGATGTCAGTGTAGGAGCCTTGTGTATCTGTCTAGCAGCTGACATGCTCCTCCCAGAAGCAGGAATAATTCAGTTCCTTCCCTGGCACATAGAGTTACAAATTCTCAACTTTCACTTTCAAAACAGTGCAAAAACAGCATTAAAAAGAGTTGCCAACATCCAATTTTATAGACATTCCAATCCAAGTTTGATTGCGCTCCCCATCAGTGCTCGTGGGACTTGGGGGTTGCCCAGGGGACACCAGCCAGGACCTGTCCTGCCACCCAGACAGGAGCAGGAAAGCTGGCAGCACATACCTGGGGTCAAGGCGGGCTGAGACCAGTCTGGGATGACAGCCTGAAGTTGGGCCTGGCTCGACAGGGCCCATGGCTGGGCAGAACAGGTCTGTGGGGAGCTGGAGACCAGCCCTGCTGCGGTGTTTCTGGGGCAGGTGCTGATGGTTCAGGTTGGCTAAAGTGGGGTCCTGGGCCATGAGCAGGGTGGGGGGAGTCCTTGAGAGGGGCTGGGGAGGGACGGGTGGTCGCATTAGTGTCCTTACCTTGCCATACCTGTAGCACAGTGTATACACACGTAAGACACAGTTTTTTTGACTCAGGTTTCTTTGGTGAAGGAAAATTGCTGGTGAATCTGAGAGATCTCCCATCTGTATTGTGAAAGTTCTGATTATGGGGTTGCAGAGCTATGTCTTTCTTTCTGTGTCCTGTGACCCTTCCTTCCTTGACTGGAGAGCTTTAGCTGGCAGGGCACAGGGTATGGGTAGCTGGGTAGCATAGGCTAAATTATCCTGCAGCTGGTTGCATCTCCTCAGGTCAAGCAGCATGGAATATTGCAACACTCTGCTCTCACAGAAGATTTTCTCTAGACTTACCTATCAGGTAGCAATTGTTATTCAGTCACTCCCTTCTTTTCTCATAATCATAAGTGTTTTTCTATAAGAAGCAAGTGTTGGCCAACTCTGCTCGGGGGCATGATTTAAGTGTCTGAGCTGAGAAGAGATCAGCATTTTCAGAAGGGATTTTCAGTCTCCTTGGGATCTCTTACTGAAGGCTACAGCTTCAGAAGAGTCCAGCAAAGACAATTATAGACATGACCTTACCGTCTCACCTGATCATTTCTCTGCTTAATATATCATCAATTGTATGTTTCATTCCTAGGTATCCAGCAACAGTCCTACAACATATACAACTTGAGATCCTAATTCAGTGTGAAGAATTTGAGATAGTTAACTATTAGGTGTTCAACCACTGTCCAAATACCTTTTACACTGTCAATATTCAGACCTGACAACAGATGGTTTACGTATTGCTGTTTGTGCGACTATTCTTCCATTTTATTGTATTAGTATGCTTACTGATGACAGACAATAACAGAAAACTCACTATACTACTTACTTAGAATACATAAATTGGATTAATATTCTGGAATAGTCTGGAATAAGTAAAACCCTCTCAAATTTAAAAAGAAAACAGAAAGGAAAATAATTTCTCTTATATCACTATGGAATATCGCTGTGATTATGATCTTAGAAACAGTATAAAAAAGGAAAGGAAAAACATAGTTGCATAAAGGGGACTCGAAACTGATGTTTCAGCTTCCATTCTAAGTGTCTATTACATGGTTATCTTAATGTTTTAAATCTACAGTAGCTGTGGCTTATATCACTAAACTAAATGTTCAACATCAAACTAACATTTTAAAGCAGTTTTAGAGCTGTCTTTAGAGAACAAATCCCTGTAGCTCTGTAGTTGAATATTGCAAGACATTTTTCACTGATGTTTGAATATCTGCAATTGCTCCCTTTCATTTGGCATTTTTTCTTCTTTGTAGTATGTTAGCCATGGTAATTAATAGACTCTTTAGGTGATCTGGTTTATCAGATTTATATCAGTCAGAAACATGAGAAATAAGCAAAATAGACAGTAAAACTGTAAGCTACCAAATATTTCCAATTCAGTTAATTTGTGCTGGTTAAAGTTGATGAACTTTAAAAATGTCAGAATTTGTAAAATAAGTTTTAAAATGTGAAAGAGAAACAAGAGAAAATCTTGACAACATTCTCATGTCCTTCTATTCTTTTCTTTCTTTGGATATACAAAAGATAAAATTCTACAAGAGATTTGAAAGTAAAGTCTTAATTAACTGCAACTGATATTGTCCTTTAGTAAATAAATGCTTTGATAAATTTATGAAATTTAGCATAAGAAATATCTGATAGGCAAAGTTATGAAGGATCTATGACTGAATAACCTCAGAAATTATGTGTACGTACTAAAGGACACTGATGATTCTACTTTGTCTCTCAACAGAGTCACAATGACTCTGAGGTCTTCATGCATAAAGATACGCCAGAGACATTATGAGCAAAGACACTCTTCCTTTCCACTTTGGTTCCTTGTTTCTGGAATGACTTTGGATTTATTTCATCTGGTGGCACAAACTAGATGGGTAGAGAAAAGTGGGAAACTCATAACATCCACAAACAGTAGAAAGATGTATTGCTTCAACTAAAAATACTCTTCTTCCTTTGATATAATCTGGAAGTGGTGGAGTGCTTTATAGCACTGCTTCACAGAAAAGGCAATCATCTGTTTCAACAATGCATATTCAAACCCTAGCAGCAGCTGGAATTAAAGAGCTGTATATAACAATAGTCTATTCTACACTATTTCCATGAAATCAAGTATTCAGAAATGTTCCCATCCCTGTCTAATGTATTTTTTTATCCTTATTATTATTCATTTATCTACTTTCTTTTCCTGTTTATGGTTCTTCTTTATTTCTCTCTCTTTTTAATTACTTTATTACTTCTTGTTTATTTTCTCTGAGTTCAGGGCAGAAGAGGTATTTTCATATTAATATTTACTGTTGTAAAGGACAAATATTGAAAAACATAGAAAACAAAATTTCAAAGCAGTGAAGACAAACTACTCTTTTCTAATATAGCCCATTACTTTGGCTACCACTACATCAAAGAAATAAGACAATTGTAATTTTAGTGAAATTGCATAAACATTACAAAATTTTGATGTTAACATCTTCTTAACTTTTAATATTTTTTAATGATCTTTTAACTTCACCTGAATCATGACTACCATCTGGGTCTAAAAACCATCAAGCATAAAAATCTAACAAATGTAATGACAAGAAACTAAAAACTTCATTAAGGAAACTGCTTAAATCAATCTACCTGTCTATAGAAGTACTATGGACATTTTCAAATACTCCAGTGGATACAGTTCTGTTATAGGCAAAGAACCATTCATAGCATTGAGGTAGGTCTGGGCCACCATTTGCAATTTCCAGCTTGCCCTCCATCAGAGAAGTCAAATAACTGTGGTGGAATGACTGATTTTCATTTACTTGTGTAAATGAAGTTACAATATATTTTTTTTAAAAAAGAATTATTTCTTAATTTATTTATGCCTTTAGTAGGTGTTCACACACCCTCATCATGCTAATCTGTGAAGACCTTATGTTAAAGTTACATCTTTAAACATCTGTTTGTTTGAATGTAATAATTCCTTTGTAGTTTTGGGTATTAAACCCACAGATATACCTATATCTACAGCTAAAATGAAATAGGCTTCAGAAAAAAAAAAAAAAAGATTTTTTGAATAAAGAATCTTAGGGAAAAGTACAATATTGTTAGCAAAAAATACATTAATAACAGAATATTAATAACAATCTATTTGAAAAGTTTGCTTTTAATTTGTTTGCAATAGATTAGAATTCTTTTCATCATAGAATTTTTTTTTAAATAAACCCCCTGAATTAATTTAAGAAACTAAATTAATTTTAACAACATTAACATTCAGAGTCCTAAAGTACCCATGAGAAATATATACTTGTTTAAGCGATCAGAATTAAAATTTCATGAAAAACTAAAAGTAGCCCTTCTTCTATTCATAGCAATCCCTCCTGGAAATGCAATATTGTCATCATAAGAAGATGTGTTTCAAACCCACATTACTGCATATTATTTATATTTGTATAGGTATTTTAAAAAAGGCAAGAGTAACACCCATCAAGTCATTCCTTGAAAGCCACACTGGGAAGAATGTGGTTTACTTGGGTGTGGGATATCTTTTCAAAAGAATTTCAGTATTGCATTTTAGATATAGCTTTTCACTATTTAATTGCTTAAAAAAATATATACTGCAGTTTGAAGAACCTTGTCATTTTCATAACATTTCTTGAAGGTCAGCCACCCTGTGATAAAAAAGCTGTCATGAGGCCAGAGGTTGCTGCAGCTCAATGTTCCTGACAATTATTTGTGTAACATGCAAAGAACAAATGAGTATGCAGAATTACCTGCTTCATATACTTTACATTTAAATATTTATTTACATTTAAATTTATATTTTCACCTTTAGACACCTTCCTTTTCAACAACAAAGAGAATTAAATACAACCATATTTTTCCACTAGTATTTGCCAACCTGAATATTTGTGGAAGTTCAGGTCCTAAATGTTAGAAGACATTTTAAAGTGTTTAAAATGTTCCTTTTCTTTTTTATTTTTTTGAGAGAGAACATCAATCAAATACTTCCCAGGACTGTTCCAGTGTTTCCTAGAGTAATTCTGCCATTATAAGTAGAATTATGTGTTTGAAATTCTATTCTTAACAGTGAGCGCAATGGCCTTAGATATTTAGCAATAAAGCCTTTCAGAGTGCTTCCTCATGCAGCGTATTTTCTGTCCAAGACACATTTAACTGCAGTACTCATTTTCTTTACTTTTATTCAGAAAGAAAACCACACCAAACCTAGAAGGATGAGTCTTCCTGATCTGAACTTCCGTCCTCACCTTATAACTCCCATCAACATAGAAATAATCACTTTGCAAAAGTTCAGCAAACCAGCTGCTGACTGAAAGTAATCTCCACCCTTTCTTCAGCTAGCATCATCAGGTATCTATAATACTTCTCTCCAGTGTTACCTGAGCTCTCACTGACTAAGCCTGCATTTCTTGTTGTTCTAAACTGACAGTATCAGTCATTCTGAATTAGTTAATATCACATAAATAGTACTTATGTTAATTTTACGTGCACGCACAGCCAGTTTGCTGGTATGCATCACTGCTTATCATGCTGACTATAATCATCTCATTGCTAACTTATTCTTCCTCCATCTGTTTGTTGCATCCATCTGGTGTCTATGGTCTTATAATGAGATTACAAGTTCTTAGTGGCAGGAAGAATTTCCTTGTTATTTGTTTGCATGCAGTTAGGAAGAATGGTTTGATGCTATTCAAGGTGTTATTGTGGTGTAGACGATGGCAATAAGAATGATCTAAATAACTTTCCCCCCCCCTCTCAGAACAGTTTGTAGGAAAGATTCATAGACAGACATTTTAATGTGTTGGTGTGGTAACATAACTAATGAAGAATCTTTTTCAGGAAGCATTTCTTTAAAATACAACTCTTTTAAAATAATTTTCCCATCTTTTCCAGTTCATGGACTTTCTAGGAAAAAGGAAAATTTGATATGAAAATAAAACATTTAGAGTTCTTTTTCTTCAGAGTGTGTGCAACAGATGTTTACCGAGATGATGCAATGAGATTTTTTTTTCTTTTCTGCTAAGTGTGTCTCTCAGGGGTCCATATTGAGACTACTGTTGTTTATTATCTTCATTAATGACATGGACAAAGGGATAGAGTGCACGTTTACCAAATTTGCAGATGACACCAAGCTGAGTGGTGCAATTGACACACCTGAGCGATGGGATGCCATCCAGAAGGCCCTGGACAAGTTTGAGGAGTGGGCCTGCGGGAATCTTACGACGTTTAACAAGACCAAGCGCAAGGTATTGCACCGGGGTCAGGGCAACCTCCATATCAATACAGGCTGGGGATGTACAGATTGAGAGCAGTCCTGCCGAGAAGGACTTGGGCATGCTGGTGGATGAGAGGCTGGACATGAGCCAGCAGCCTAGAAAGCCAGTTGTATCCCGGGTTACATTAAAAGAAGTGCAGCCAGCAGGTCTAGGGAGGTGATTCTGCCCCTTTACTCTACTCTGGTGAGACCCCACCTCAAGTACTGCATCCAGCTCTGGGGTCCCCAACACAGCACGGTCATTGACCTCTTGGAGTGAGTCCAGAGGAGGCCACCAAGTGAATCAGAGGGAGGGACTGAGCACCTCTTCTATGAGGAAAGGCTGAGAGAATTGGAATTGGGAAAAAGAAGGTTTTGGGGTGACCTAATTGTGGCCTTCCAGTACCTGAAGGGAGCCTACAAGAAAGACGGAGAGTGACTTTTTACACAGGCATGTAGTGATAGGATGAAGGGGAATGTTGGATGTGGCTTTGAGCAACCTGGTAGAGTGGAATGTGTTCCTGTTCATGGCAAGGGGATTAGAACTAGATGATTTCTAAGATAGCTTTTGGATTGGAAGATGTCTTCCAATCTAAGCTCTTCTACGATTCTATGTGTTAAAGGGAAACTCAAAAACTATTACGTTGGTTAAACTTAATTTGGCAGTTAAGATGACATTTTTTATTACAATTACTTTATTCTTTTAACTTGGTCTGTAATGAAAAAGTGGATTTTGACTTAACAGCATTTTGGAGGAAAAAAAATTGATTGTCTTGGAAATTTTTACTTCTTCATTTATTCGCTTTCGACTCTTAATTCTCTTAACTGTAAGTGTGGAATCATTACAAGGAAGTGAAACTCAGAAGAACTGGACTGTTACTTTCTGCCACTTCCCAAATTCTTTCCCTTTACCTTTCCTCAAGTACAAAATGTAGTGAATGAGAATCAAGTGAGACAGAATTATGTTGCTCTGAAAACCATTCTGAAGCATGAAGAGAAGGGGCAACTTACATTTTTCATGTAACTGCTTTCATTGGCCCAGTCATAATTCCCACTTGCTCTGCTGTATCAAACTAACATGTAGATTATTTCCCTTTTAAAATTTATTTTCCCACTCCAAGTGTGATATAAGGATTAAAAGACAATAATAAGTAAATACCAGAAGGACTGCATATTGAAAGCATACAGCAAATTTAAACCTTGTAGGTTATCAAGTCACAAGGAATTTTAAACTTTGAAGCAGCATTATGAATAAGCTGTTGCAGGCTTCACAAACTTTTCATTTTGTTTGAGGATTAATTATTCACTAGGAAAAGGCCATTTTTCTCAATTTAAAGTCAATGCCTACTGCTGATACTGATGAATTTTATAAGAAATTTGAAAATCCTGTATAATTAGTTGATAAGACCCTATTAAATGCCATTCATATCATATTCATTAGTCCATGAAATAAAGTCTGACTTTTTCCTTCTTATCTTTTACGATTTGTTGAGGAGATCATGAGTTTGACTTAAAAAAATATCAAATGAAAAATAGCGAAAACCATCTCTTTAAGTCAAAATTGCAGACATTACACTTGATCTTTTGTTCTTTAGAAACTGAAATTTTTGATGCAGAGGTGAATAGATAGATAGATAGATAGATAGATGGGTAGATATAGATTTTCCATACTTATTTGCTGCCACAAAGATCTGAACCTGTCTGTAATATACTGAACTCAGAAAATCCCCATAATTTTATCTGTTATTATCTCACTACAGAAATGAGGACTAGCTGCAAAATGTGTGCAAGATAGCAAAATGTTCATGAATACAGTGTCTACACTGAGGACCAAATTCTTAGAAGAGAATTGGCTTTGGCATTGGCTTTTCATGTAGCTGTTACATTGACCCAGCTTGTACTGCTGAATCAACAGAAAGAAGCTCAAACTGTGGTTGCTGAACCTCTGGAGTCCACATGAGAAGTGTGAAAGAGAGAGACAGACAGACATGTGCGTACACGTGTGTGTACAAGTTGCACCTGGATGATACAGTTCCCGAGAGGGAGGAAGACAGGAAGTGATGGGGACAAGGGAGCCATTCTTAACTGTCCAGTCAGGAATAATTAAATTTTACTAACAAAAAATACCTGTTCCAACTTAGTCTCAATGTCAACAATAAGACTGTGATCTGCAGACCATGAATGACATAGCTCCCTGCCCCATAATGCTGGTATGTGTAGGGAGAGCTCAGCCTAGCTGTCCTCATCTGCACGAGTGACACTTCTTGTGACACTTGTTATTGGCCTGTTCTATTTTAAAGGAAGATCATCACACCTGAAAGAGTGACCAAACTGCCCTTCATCTTTAATGAAAATTAATTTGGGCTAAATTAAAGCTTTTTACTTTCCGTATTAATGCTTTTAATACAAAAAAAAAAAAAACAATAAAGCAGCAGGACCTCTAGAGTATTGATGGTGGTCAGTTGTGTTGGAGAAGGATATGGGTAGCTGAGGGCAACAGGAAGCAGTCAGAGGAGGTGTAATCTATGTGAAGTTAGTTACTTTGTAGGTAGGTTTGCAAGGAGAGTTGAAGAGAGCCTGGTGGTTTGGGTGGAGGGGGAGAGAATTTTTGGGGGGCTGCAGTAGTCTCAGGTGTGTACTATGGATGTGCTTTTCCCCCTTTTGAGCTCCCTAAACTGATCAATTTCTCATTTTATTTTTTTTAAATAATATTTTTTTCAGAAAATTGTTCCTATATAAAAAAGGCTGGAAGGTTACTTGAATACACCCGAATTTTGATCTTATCTCTGTAGCTTCTGTGTCTTTCATATAGGAATAGCAGTTAAGAAAGCAAAATTTTAAATATATTTAAATGTATTCTGCAGGTAGGCAAATACAAAGATGAAATCAGTATTTGGTTCTCCTAGTAATATTGATTACTCCTGGAAGAAAATCACACTGCATTTATGAGAGGAATTGCACCATAGTTTCTGCCTTTATGAGAATGTTCAAATACATATTCACCTTTCACTAATGTTTGCTGCTAACCCTAAACTGGCAAATGTCCTACAGCTCGTAACTACATTATTGTAATTCATAAAAGTGGAGTTAATAGTTGCCATGAAGTTTGACTGTCTGATAATTCATTCAGCCATGGTCACATTGAAGAACCAGTTAATTTTTACTTTCAAATCTAAAATATCACTTACCAGAATGAGATTTGCAGTGTGAGATTTAACAGGATATTCAGGCAGAAGAACAGATACATGAAACAAAAATTATTACACTTAAATTCAGGCAGTTCTTTGCAGAAACTTGTTAGAACTCCATTGTAAGATCCCTTAATTATATACATAATTTCTTTGAATTTTATTACTGTTGTTAAGGGATGATTTGGAATGAAGAGAGAAAACTGTTCTGCAATTTATCACTACAACCGAGGTAGTTGATAAAAAAGAACTTAATTTAGAGTGAAAGGCAACATTTTTAAATTGCAAAATCATAGTCACTATTTGTTAGATATTTATGAATATTGTGTTTAATCATGCATTTTTTTCCATAATGTCCATTTTTCATGGGAAATTGAGAACAGTATTATACAAAAAGTTGTATAAATTAATAGAGTTGTAAAGTCTCGAGTTGTAAAGTCTCGAGTTGTAAAATCAAAATTTTTTTGGTGTGTTTTCAATCACTAAGAGCAAAAGTCTTACTGGAAAAAATGTATGACCGGTAACACAGAAAGCCTTGACTTTCACTTGCATTTTGATGTGCATTTTCACATGACCTCTTCAGGGTAGAGCTACAATCTAAGGAGTTTTACAAACAAGGCAAAGGAAAGAGAGATGTGCAGAAGTAAAGCAGAAGTATAAACAAGGGTGCAAATGAGAGGAAGACATTTGAATCTGAATAGCCAGTTAATGATTCAATTAGTTTTTCACTTTGTTAAACTATGATAATCCTTCTCCACTAGGTCTCCATATTGAACCTTGTTAAAAGAAAGAATGTGAAATATCTTAAGAAAATTCTAAGAAAAAAAAGTTAAGCCTTTTGTAAACCATTGCTGCTTCCCAACAAAATACTCCTTATGAACAATAATGTGGATGCAAGACAGATATTTCACTGAGTCTAAGATTCTGAATAGGTTTGCTCTGAACAAAAGCTATCAGTATGAAGTGATTCCTTCAGTTAGGCAGGCTGATTGAAGTGCAAGTCTGGCTTCAGGATTGGTGATAACCTAGTAATTCATATTTACTGTGACTTATATCTTTACCCTTTCCTATTCTCATCACTTGATATTTATCTTTCCACCATACATTTTAACTTCTTTTTCCCTTTTCCACTCTTTCTCCTATCCTCAGCCTGGAAGCTTCATTAATATAAATTAGATACCTTCTCCATTTCTCCATGGTGAAGAGGTATGAAAATAGAGCTTCCAAAAATGCACATACACAAACACGTATCTGTATGTACAGGCACATGTATGTGAGTGTTTTACCATATGAAGGCTCTGCAAAGATGGCATTCTGATTTGCAGTTTCTAAAAAGCAGCTGTGCAGATAGGTGACCAAGCCTGTTTATTACAACTGCTGCTAATGTGTACAAAGTACTGATTAAAATATACGATGACTGACATTTGGCAGCGAGACAGCACAGCACTCCCCACTCTTTGTGTTGTGCTGAAATTAAGCAATGGTTACGTGGAGACAAATAACTGTTAAGTAATGGCTTACATTAATGGGTTATTTAAAAATCCTGAGAAGTTATCTGATTACTTTACAGGCCAACAGATAATGCTATTTACTTAACTATTTTTCTGGGGAATCCTGTCGTTCCCAACCACAATGTGAATGATTATTAATGATATCATGGTAGTCATGCTGTTCAGTATGGCCTCAGTCTCACTACAGAATTTGAATGCCTCATGCAAACAGAGTTAGACACTTGTGATCTATTGCTTCTACAAGAAAGTAATCATGAGCAGACAATTGATTACTATTTTTGGATCCCATAATTTGTCTTAACCATTTTCAGTAAGAAACAAGGTGATGTCTACACATAACCTTCTTCTGCAAGGGTAAATGTTTGTGCTGGTATAGTATAAGACTTCTGTGGGTCCCATGGGTTCTTCAAACTTAACCTGAGTAGGTATTTATTCTAATAAGAGTTAAACTAAAATGATAAGAGTTAAACTAAAATGGTAATATCTGCCTCATTTATATTATCCAGTAAATATGTCTTAAACTGACTTGTGTTAATTGCCTGCAATTTTACTATGTAAATCAGAGATGGAAAAGAAAAGGAGGGAGCAAATTTCTTCATGTAAAGAGTGGGCTGAGCAGGCAGAGGTATTGGAGCTTGACTCCTTCACCTCCCCTGGCTTTCCTCCTGTTCACCCTTGCCTGGGCACATAGACACAGGCTTCCATATCACAGTGTTTCACCCGACACAACCATGTTGTTTGCCTCATAGATCAATCCTCCTTCACTCCCTTCAGCTTTGTCTAGGGCTATCACAACAAAATCTGGCTCTCTGCTTTAGGTGGGAGAGTCACATAAGCCACACAAAATGCCTCTTCAAGTTACCAGACTATAATGAAAATATTTTCACCTATTAGTTGAGTTTGCCCCTATATATAGGAACGGAAAGGAAACTAGGACAAGAACACTGTAGATAAATTAGGATGAAACTAATACTGGAACAAAGCACTACACAATTGCCTTTTTAACACTTAAAATATGTATGAAAAGATGTGTGAGGGTGTTCTGCATCAGCTTGGATTTCACATTTTAAAAATTCCAAATGTTGGTTAAAACTATAATTATGTTTCAAAACACTTTTTTTTTATCATGACACTTTGGTGGTTTTAATGCAATTTATCAAACATTCTCAATTAAATAACAAAAGTTTTATGCAATTGGTATTATTTTGAAAGCTATTGGGTACATTCCAGTAACCTCTGTAGGCAGAAACACTTTTCTTTAAAATGATAAACGTAACTCATCAGTTCCTTCAACTTCACAAGTTAATGAGATGCATTTTTTCCTAAGAAGCTAAACTCCCATTTTAACCACTGAAAGGGACATTTATTTAATTCAGCAGTGCTCGTCTTGTTATCTGACTCATTATGAGGATTTTAATTTCTGAGTCCAATAACTTTTCTTCAAGTAAGACCGAACATTTCTGACTTGAGGTGACTGCAAGGCCTTAAGTCAATTCTGAGGTAATGAATAAATTCTTTAAATTTCCAAGTGAGGAAAAACACCTCAGTTCCTCCCCTAGTTTTGGTTTGTCTATTTATGAAAGCAAGTATTACTACAGATGAGTACAGATTTCTTTGAAAAGTTTTTCTCTATATACCTGCTTAAAAGAAGAAGTATCTAATTGTAGACTAAAGAGTTAAAAAAAAAAAAAAAGGGAAGGGAATGGTAGGTAGTAGTAAGTCAGAAAGTACAACTATAGTCATTCTTGCTTAGTTTCAGGGCCTCTGACTTTCAAAACACACAAGAAATCTACTTCACAAATAGCCTATTTCATCCCTAAATTACTCAGCAAAGTTTCTTCCAGAGCCTTGGTTGTTCAAATATTAATGTGTGATAGCACTTTTCATGCACACAGACCCACTGGCTCAAAAAGTTAAAAAAAAAAAAATCTCATTAGTGACAACATTTTGAAATTAAAAATCTCAGTTTTGTGTTGATAATTCCCTACCACACTTGTGAGCTATTATGCAATAAAACAACAACTACAACAGCAAATAAAAAGAGAATAGGAAAATACCAACTAACTATCTCAGGTCATCTGTGGCAATGTTCCAGCCTAAGTTAAAAATACCCTCATGAGATCACAAGAAACCAAGTATCTTTTTTCATCCTGCTCTTTCTTAATTATTAATTTGCCTAATACAATTTTCACAGCAATGGTTTACATGCAAATTGCAGATTTAAAATATTACAGAATAAAACTCAGGTCTTTTTTTTTCTTAATGCTTTTTGGAGCGTTATAGCACAGATAATTTAGATTCAAGCTGCACTAAGTGCATACAATTACATTTGATTTAGGTCAGTCACCCTACTATAGGCCAAATAATATTTTCATTTTAAATCAAAGTGGAATTTTTCTGGTGCTAATGCTTTCAGAATATGTAGAATACAACCCTCAAGGATATTGTTCATAGATATCTTGGCTATACAAATTCTCCTAGAACTTGTCAGAATTCAGTATTTACTGCAGAAATACTTCTATGATTAAGATTTTCTTTCTTTCTTTCTTTCCCTTCTCTATAATCTTGCAGCTAAATCCTCAGGATCCTTATCACTACTAAATTTAAGATCCTGTTTCCAGATGAGATTAAAAACTAAGAAACTAGTGAATGCAAAGGTAACCAAGAAGGTATTTTCTTTTCAGAAGAAGTAGTTATGAAGCTTAAACATGCAGAAAAGTGGAACAAACAAAATTTGGTAACAGTTACAGACTTGTATTATTGTATGTAAATATAAAGGACCCCAGGACTCCTTTATGCAAAAAAAAAAAATTAATTTTTTAAACTACTATCTTGGGACTTTTGTGTAGAACTGCTGTATGTTTATCTATTCCTTTTCTACAGGAAAGAATCAATGAGATTCCATGAAACTGGTGATTCAATTCATTTATTGCCATTAGCAGAGACCAGAGAAAGACTGACAATAATTTAATGGCAAAAAAGTTTTTGGTTTAAGCCAAAGAACAGCTGAAAATTACAGTCCAAGGACCACAATAGTAAAACTGAGAAATGATTGTTTTTAGGCCCCAAAAGAGGCTGCTTGGTCCGCTATGGTTTTCAGAAGTCAAATGGTTTTCTCTTGTCTCTCTTTCATCTGTACTCCAAAATACTAGACAATTAAGTATGTACAGATTCCATATTTATGATATCAGATGCACTGTTACAATTATTTCACCAAAAATGATCAATTCTGAGCTCACATAGACCACTTATTATAACAGCTCATGGTTAATCTGCTTTTTTCTTTCAGCCAAAAAGAGGCAAAGCTAAGAACAAAGTCTTAAATACAGTACAAAGTCATACTCAGCAGAGCGTGAAGTCCAACAAAATAAAAAATTTTCTAGGAAATGTAACAGACGTAACAATCTTTTTTTTTTTTCTCCCTGGAACATATAATTGTTATCCCGAGGCAAACATTTATTGCATACTGTAAAATAAATAAATAAGTCTATCTAAAATACTAAATACGTAAAATCTGAATTTCCATCCCATATTCTATTTACTTAAATGGAGACAAATTGTCAAATATTGGATTTTCCCACTACCATACAACCATTGGATTACTTTAATTTCTTAATCAAAACTCTTGCTACGTTTTCGTAAAATGATAAACATTAAACATAAACAAAGTATTTGCAGTACTTTTTAGTTTCTATGGTCAGAGGGATAATTGATTGGTAACCATTGAAAGAACACAATGCCCAAAGTTCAGTGTAATATTAGAAAGCCCAACACAGATGTTCGAAGATAAACATTATCAGCAAGGAAGAAATAATAAAAAAAATAAATTCCTGATTTCCTGAAATTGCTGCTACATACAAGGAAAATGGTGATTCATGGGGAGAAAGAAGCAAGAACTACCCAAGCTGTATGCACAGGAAGTGATAAATTCTCAAATCAGAACCACATTAAAAAAGGGGAAATCTTTAATAGAATCTTAATAGATTTAATTTCATGATAAAGATACAGTGGTGATAAATTTAGTAATAAACTGATTTTGTGGCCCAGAAATCCAGTGGCACAGCCTGATGATATTCACACTATTAAGTTTGACAAGAGAGTGTGTGTAAACTGCCTGTTGGTGACCGTCTCTACTCTATCCTAACTTCTGAAAGGTGCCTGCAGATAGTTTGAGAGATCTAGCTGTCCCAGGACAAAAGCAGACTAGTTATCACTTCAGAAAAGTAATGAGGCAAATGACCAGATGTTAATAGGATTCCAAAGCCAGAGAATAATTCCTGATATTATTTAATTTGCTGACAAGATTTAGCCATGATGAAAACAGCGAGGGAGTAGTAAACTCAAGATCAGGGCATATGAAGACTCCTTCAGGTTTTTACAGTGTTCTGGTATATTCTTTTCCTTCTCTACTATATGATATCCATTCACTCTCTCTGTCAGTGTAATCAGTATAAATCCTCTACTGAATGGGAGATTACACAGGATTAAGGCATTGCCTATTCATCAGGCTGTAGCCTCAGTTTCTTTATGCTCTTATTTTTCCTCAGTTGGCTGTTGAAATAACAAAATAAAAATATTTCCTCTGGTTTATATAGGATGTCTAATATGGTTTTTATCATGGGCAATTTTGCTGCTTTATTAAAAGAGCAATCTTCCCTCTATATTTTAAGAGACAATCACTGAAATGAGAAAGTTTTGACTATTTCTGGAAAATATCTTTCGTAGTGGGACAATAGAGATTTCTGGGGTTTTAAAGGTGGCTCTGAATGTCCCATTTTTCAGATTTTTATTCAAAATACTATGACTGTTAAGCAAATAATTTAGCCCTCTTGGATTCAGCTTTTGGTCCATAAAATGGGAATAATCAAGATTTTTCTCATGTCACTTTTGTCTGTCTGATTTCTCAAGATACTAAAGACCCATGCTGTGTTGCCTTTAGTATTTGCAAATGCTATGCTCACTTTAGTATATAAGGACTGCAATATAGAGCACCTGGAGACTGTTATAGAAATACTAAAATAAATGAAAAGAAAAATTGACAATAATAGGTAAGAAAAGTGTGAAAGATATTATAACTTGGTAAAATTATTAAAGTTAATATATACTATTTAGTGCAATTCCTGACTCATATAATATAAAGATAATACTTTAAAATGGAACTGGATTTTATTATTCTTTTTTTACAGGTTGGGAAAGTGGGATAGAACAATGAAGCCATAAAAAAGTAAGGAGACTAGTACCACTGCACTTTTTGTGTGGCCATAAGTACTAAAGATATAACATTGCAGTAATGTATCAGATACTAAAAGTGATGGTCAGGGCACTACTTTTAGGAACTGTTTAAGAAGATGAGGGCAAACCCAAAGCTTGATGGAAAAAAAGAAATAGCATGAAACAAACTCTTCATTATTTAACCTCAAATGCCTAATTTTGCATTGTGTTGTGTTAGTAATTCTTCATAATAGACTTTTTTAAGCTCAATTTTCTTGGTACATATTAGTTTAAACTACTGGGAATACTTTCCCACTTTTGAAATTCATTAGTGGTACAGGCTGTGCCTGTGCCAATGGTTGTAAATATTATTAAAATGGGACTTAATATTTTTCTTTTTGAAATCTAAAAACATTGTCATCCTTTATTTAGGAAACTACACCACTTAGTAGAAAGAAAACCAAAAACCAGTCAAGTGATGATATATCTGTGCACGTGGAATTCACCTGAATATTATTTTTCTTACCAAACTGTGTTATTTATTGAGTGGAATAGTATTTTTTTACCTAATAGTTACTTCCCAAGTAATGGATCTTCTTCCTTTGTCCTACAGTAATTGACCAGGAATTCTTTTGTATCAAGAGTTGCCTTGCTGACTTTCCTTATCTAAATCAGACAAATTATCACCATGCCTGCGTCAAAAATTCTGCTTCTTAACACAACAGGGAAGAGAATTTCTGTCGTCATGCTATTTCTCTAAATAGTATTATTGAAATTAGCAGAGTAGAAGAAAGTCAACTGAAATAACTATACATATATTTCAGCGAGTATTGTCTCAGTGTTAAATTCTGATTTTCTAACACTGCTGGCAGAACCAATACCATAATAAACTACTGTGGTAAGAAAACATTTTTCTAATGAATAAATAATTTCAACTACCAACATTAGTCTTTGTACAAAAAAAATTCATCAATGGCTTAAGAATTCATATGACCTTTCTTACTTTTAACACACTGATACATTCTGACGGTAAATACTGATTTTGAATAAGTATGTTTCCATATATTTCCAATATAAAAGTGTGTAATAATTGAAACTGCTTAAAAACAAATAACGTTCCAAGTCAAATATGTCAAATATAAATTCAATTTCAACTTACTACATAATATGTTTATGTTAGCTAGTGCCTTTGAAACAGGCACTTTCTTTTTATTTGGTGCCTAAAAATTCAGTTTTACCTAGGTAATGCAATAGTTAAAAAAATAACAGAGAAATTACAGGATATATGGCAAGGTAATGACCCAGCAAACTTCCAGATTTCCAATTCTAAAGTTGATTTGCAGGGAAAGAATTCTAGGTTAATATATGCATTTCTTCTTGAAAATCCCATCTTGAATTGTCTGAGTATATATACTCCTTCATCTTCACCTCACAATGCAGAAAAAAAGAAGAACAGAAAGCATAGAAAGAATGTTTATCCTACTTTTCTTTGTTTTAAAACTTTACACATTAAAGCACAAAATCCTTTGGATACAGACTTCATCAGACAAACACAAAAGATTTTTATATCTGCTCAAAATATTTCTCAACAGGCACGTCTGCCTCACACAGTGGAATGTTGTGCAAGGATCTCTGTGCTGTCTTTGAGCAAGTTGATGCATCCGCCTAGCAGCAAACAGCTGAGAAATTGCCAGTGGGTGCTACGTCACAGCGACATTACTTAGTGCAGACATGTCCTGTGTTTGCTGCACTCTTCTCCTTTGGTTAGTGCTTCTCTGTGCAAACACCTCCACCCCTTTACACTGATTTTTAGAACAAAAGATATCAACTGACAGCAAACCTCAATCTAAACCTGAAGTTCACCTACCTTTAGAGTTTGGAAAGTTTCTGTCTGACTCAGTTTGCTTTCTCTGTGACTAGAACAAAACTTTGGACTGGACACATGCAAATGCCGTAGACATTTGGATCTGAATCAAGGACTTAATTTTTAGGACTGGTGACACCACTCATTGAGTTCACAGGCCTAGTATAATTTGAGATCTTGTGGGGAGTACCTAACTGGCTAAATTAGATTGAGTGACTGACTCAATATTTTGAATGCATCAGCTGTTCATCAGAGAGAGACTCAAGGGAGCAGCAGGGTTGGTCCATTTGCCCACACACAGGCATCCAGTGACATTTGGGATACCTGCAGCTACTCTTTCAGTAGGTCTCTAGTCTCCCACAGGTTTTATGTCATATTTGTCCCTTCTGTGAAGATATCTCAGATACCCTGAGAAATCTCAAATGACAGTATATGCCTGTGTGTGACCATCACAAACAATTGAATCACAGCCTAAGTGTCTACTATAAGCATCTGTCATACCTGTAGACATCTACAAAGAAAAAATTTGATTCAAGATCAAGCCACCTAAATTTGGGTATCCACATGCAGTTCAAATTACATCAAGCATTTATGTGTAGACAACTAAGCCAAACCTTTGCTGGTTTTGTGTCTGTAATTTTCATGGGAAGGCTGCTCTGAGTCTCAGTGTCCTGAATGTCACAATTGGTGCTCACAGTTTTAGCCTAAACTTGCAACAAACACAAGGATGAAAATATCTTTAAAATGTTAATCAAGTTTTTCTTCCTCTTCTGAAATAACACTCTCAGTCTAATTCACTCCTTTGTTGAAATGAAATGCAACTTGTGTATTTAGGTAAATTTCCTCTTTCAGAATGAGTGTGTGAATATGTGTGTAGGTGTTTTGGAAGGAGGGGGCAGTTTGAAGAAAACTGAAACACACCTTAGTTAGGACAAAATGCCAACAAAATAAGTCATTCCACTCCATAACAATCTTAAAGGCATAGATTATATAAGAAAGTAATTGTAAAATAAAGAGAGTAGTTTTTACCAAGCCCTGTGCAAGTAGCTAAAATGGATAATTGATAGTTAAGATTCTACAAAGTTTTTCAGAAACTAACACTAGTTTGGAGTTCTTTCCTTTTTCCTCTTCCCAAACCTTCCCTTCCCTTCCCAAACCTTCCCTTCCCTACCTTACCTTCCCAAACCTTCCCAAACCTTCCCTTTCCAAACCTTCCCTTCCCAAACCTTCCCTTCCCAAACCTTCCCAAACCTTTCTTTCCTCTTTCTCCTTTCCTTGAGAATTGGATTTTTTTTTAGCTAAATGCACATGTAAAGCTACTAAATAAAGTTATCATGCAATTAAAGGCATGTACAAGATAAATGTGCAATGTATTTTGATAGTGTATATTTGTGACCTCAGTAAAAAAAGAAATAAACCTCTCCATTTTTATAAAATCCAAACTATTTCCTCTTTAAAATTAATCTCTGGAGATATGTAAAAGGTGTCATTCTATTCTCGGCTATATGTATTCTTTAAACAGGTGGCTTTGCTGCTTTTCTTCTTCTTTGACTTTTCCTCTGTAGAAACTTAGAAGCTACTCCTTACTGAAGGTAAGGAGAGAGGCCAAAGCACTCAGATGAGGTTCTTACAGAGCAGATGATAGATTTCACATGATGACAAGGCTGTGCCCCCAGTAACTGGGGAAGTGACTGTGACTGCATCTGTGAGGGGTTACTGTAGTGATCTTCAGCTCCAGGTTTTCATCTCCTTTGTGCTCTCCAGTGCAAATACGCATCAGTCTGAGGTGAGTGCACTGACCTTCAGTTTTCACTAAGGTCAAAATATGTCCCTATTTTTGACTCATTTCTCTCTTGAAAGAACTTTGAGTCGTTCATTTTCATGGTTATTCTCCATACTCTTCCATACACATCTTCTCATATTTTGAATTACATCAAATCTTATTGCCGAAAAAACCTGAATGAGAACATGTGCAATTCAATCTATGCACTATTTAAAACTTCATTACCTGAATGATTTACCTCTCCAGTTTAAAGATCTGAATGTGAGGGTCAGAAGCACAGCTTTTTTCAAGCTTTACTCTGGCTCATTTCTCATTGGAGTTCAATGTAGTGACCTTCTGTAGCCTTATTAATTGAAAGTAAATTTCTTGGATTCCATTCGTCTTGTGCCAAGATGTTCTGGTTTTGACCAGGATAGAATTAATTTTCTTCATAGCAGCTAGTATGGGCTATGTTTTCAGTTTGTGCTGAAAGCAGTGTTGATGACACATGGATATTTTCATTATTGCTGAGCAGCTGAGCACAGAGTTAAGGGCTTTTCTGCTTCTCACCTCACCCCACCAGCACAGACACTGGGGGTGCACAAGGATTTCAGAGGGGATGCAGCCAGGACAGCTGACCCCAACTGACCAAAGAGACATTCCATACTATATGGCATCACAATCAGCATAAAAATCTGGGGGAAGAAGAAGGAAGGAGTGGGCATTGGTAGTGATGGCATTAGTCTTCCCAAGTAACCACTGCACATGATGGAGCCCTGCTTTCCTGGGGCTGGAAGAACCAGGGGAAGTGGTGAATGATGAGGCAACATAGAACTCTGAAATGATATTATTAAAAATAAATTATATCTAATATTTTCTATTACTAGAAAACATATGTTGCACTGGTGGCTAGTGCCCTGAAAAGGTCTCCTCAAAATCTCTCCATTGTGTTGAATGATTTCATATAAGCAGGCCATAGTTTTTAGATTCTTAAACAATGTGCTAACCACTGTAACTATGCCTGGGCTGAAAATCTGACCTGGAGATTGTTACCATCTCCAATTACTTTTCTTTATGTGTTCCCAGAAGCTTCTGCTTGTCAGATGCTTATTAAAAGTAAGCAGAGATTACCCAGAAGAGGGACACAGGGAGTCTCAGCAACCGCTTATACTGAGGGGAGAAAAACACTCTCTGTATGTTCTGCAGAGGGGAACAGTGAAAAGGGAATTGTCATGGTTTGAGAACCCTAAAATCTGATTCTCGAGTCCTAGCCCCCCCTCCCACATCTCAACCTAGTGTGAGATGGGTTTTCCAGACACCACACGAGACTCAAAATGGGGGGGAAGGGATTATATATTACAATGACTGTACAAAATAAATATTACAATACATTACACACACAATCTCAACTATCTCTACCATGACAAAGCAGTATTTACAATGGATCAAATCTCTTCTCCCTTCCAAATAAAAGTCCAGGAGGGAAGAAAGAAGAGATCCTTTCTACTTTCAGAGCAGCAGTGTCTGTGGGGCAGCAGTCTCTCTTCTTCCATGCAGCAGCTGTAGCTGGATCTCTGCCAGTACACACGAGGGGGTATCCAAACCCCTCGGCCCTTCGACTCCAAGCGAAGGTGTCACCCATGGACTGCCAGCAGGGACAAAACTCGCTTCACCACAGGCATATCACGAAGTGCAGGAGCATCTTCATGAAAGTCCCTTCCTCAAGGGATTTACCTCTGAGTCAGAATGTCTCAGGCAGCTTTCAGTTGAAAGTCTTTGCCTCAAGAGTTCTACCAGAGCTCCTGTGCTCTCTCTCAAAGCTGCCAGCTTGGCAGTAGCAGTGGGGGGCCAAGGTCACCCCCTCTGCATTCCTTCTGGCCGTCCCCGTCCAGCTCCGAGTTTCTTAGGTCCTCTCTCTGGTGCTGCAACACTCTAGGACTCTTCTCAAGTAAGAGTCCATCCTCCTCCTCTCTCTAGGAGAGGTCTCCAAGGAGTTTGGGGGGTTTTGGTTCAGTTCTTACCCAAACTCTGTCTCTGTAGAGTTTAGTCCTGCTCTGTAGCCGGCTCTCTTTCTCTTTCAGACAACTCTGTGTCTTCCTTGGCTGCAATGCTTGTTTGCTGCTCCTTCAGTTCTTATCTTCTGGCTCTCTACCATCGTTTCTCCGTCAGTGCTGTTCTGCCGCTGCTGCTGCTCATGGTGGAGAAACATCTTCAGCCCATAGCTACAGATACTTAGCCCAGTCTTATGCTGTTCCAAGTCCCTGTAGTCCCCCAGCCGGGGGCTGGGGGGCCTTAACCCCCCAGTGGGGCTGGGGGCCCTCAGCTCGTGGCTTTCACAACATGACCACCCTCCAACAACTACAACTACAATTCTTCTCTTCCGGTCTACTTGTTTATATTTTGCAGAAACAGCCATTGGTTCAAACCCAAGGATCACCACCCCCTGGTGGTTTACCATTTTATAACTTCAGGGGGAAAACTGTTTTCCCCCACACCACAACTTGGTTCTGAGCTTTCTTTTAACCTTAAAACACCCTCCTACTTATTAAACATTAGCCCATTTGGAAGGAATTATGCTAATCCTATTGATAATAGTTGGGTTACTGTTAAGAATCATGTAGAAAACATTGCGACAGAATTGTGAACAGTTTGAACTGTAACCATCATCTACCTCTGCTCTCTACACATATTGCTAATGTAAAACAGTGTATACTATCAAAAACTGCTTTTGATCACAAGTAAGCCGCGGAAAAACACAAGGGAATTTCTTTTCATTTTTACTTTCTCCATTCTTTGGAAGTCAAAGTAACGTCGATTTCAATTTACACAAGGAATTTTTTCACACAGCTCTAACTTCTCTTGTGAAAGAGGGTGTTCTTCATTGAATGTTATGTGAAAGACTCGGTCTTGGAGTGCTCTGACTGCTCCTTCAAGGAAGAGACTGCAGCTGGGACTGTCAGTACTCAGTAATCATTCAGAGAACTCTCAGAGAGGTTCTCAAATAATAAACTGAGTTTACTGAGCTCAGTAGGGATTTTGACAGTGATTTCAGGTAGACTAAGCTTTTTATGTAGTGAGACTCTGGAGTCCCAGCTATGTCAGTACTTAATTCATAAGTCAGTTTAGTCATGTGGGCAACTACACACGCCAACTGGTACAAGTTTATGTTTTATACATCAGAGTACTTAAGGCTGTAGGAACCCAATAAATCTTCTGTATTAATCCATAACATGTCACAAGTTGTTAACTTTCACCCATATACTCCTTTTTGGGGTGATATGACTTGACCTATACCAAGTATTTCAGTTCTCAGGTGCCTGAAATGGTAAATGCCACAGACTGGCACCAGGTGGACATCAAACAGCAAAGTGGTTGATGAAAAATAGTTGAGGAATGTACAGGCTGATTTTTGTGCTATGCTTAAAAAAGTGCCCTGCAATGTTCCTGTCATCTAGTTGCGGACAAAAATTTATTCCTATTCCCAAATTTTCTGATTCTTGAAGGTAAATAATTCCTGAAGACACTGAATAACAATATTTGGTTTTTAGGCAGAATTGCACTGCTGGTGTATTGAGGGCACTGAAGAACATACTTTTATCTCCATAGATCATGAGCCTGGGTTTACATATGTCATGTAAGTTCTAAAGCCTGAGAAAACTACTGTGATGGCCAGATTGATACCTAGATTAGCAGGTTAGGGTTTCTTTTAAAGAAAGACGTTTTATTGGCCCTAGGTCAGGGTCGATCTATTGTTTGCTAGAAGGTGGTTCCTGTGTTTACTGTCTTAGTTAAATTTCTTAATTTCCTTTTGAAATTTTCTGTAATTTCTATGTTAGTAATGCAGTGTCTTCATGTTTTTATTGGGTTTTTGATGGGTCTATAACCAGCATGCATGACTATTCTCAAACCTTAGTGGCTGCTGCTGATATCCCATCACTAACAATACTATTTAGGCACTAATCAACTAGTTAACATATGAGCTACTATTTTTCTGTAACTGGTATTCTTTAAATAGTTACCAGTTTAAAAACAAAATGTCAAAAAGTATCAGATATCCATAAACAATGTTGATTTCATCAGCCTGGCATATAATCTTTTTATGCTTCATCTAAATTAAACCTTAATATTATTATATCTTCTTTTCCATAGAGCTCTACACCCAATTTAGAAGACTCAGAATTTAATGGACTTCCTGAAAAGTGTCAGTATCTCTGTCCAAAAATGGTATTTTATTTTAAATAAAAAATTTGAGAGTTTATAAGAGAGAAGGAAATGTAAAGTTAGCACTGCCATTTCTGAGTTTCACATTAGCAATTTTTTATTTTTTTTTTAGGAATGATATATAACGGGATATCAGAATCCAACAAGTATGAGTTGTAGGCATTAATTTACTTAGGACATGCAATTCACTGGAATCATTAGTGCTGAGTTAAAAAGCTTATTCCAGGAGTGCTTTGTGACATAAAGTCCTATCTGTGCTTCTAGAAGATAGTATGGTAATTTGCATTCTGAAAATGACAAATAAATCAAAATAATTCAGAATTTTCTATTTCTTATCAGTTCTACAAATCCACTCTGCTAAGGTTCCCAACAGTAGTCTGAATGACAGAAATGACAGATTCAGGTACTTCATATCAGGCTTGCCAGCCTCTGTCTGTATCAAAAAAACTTCTTTCCCCCTTTAAAATTTGCCTCTTTGTTTATATAAAGCTCCAGAAAACTAGTCATACTTTTGTTATAAACTCTGGGTTGTATACAAATAGGACAATTAGGAGATAACCATACAACTTTGTGTTTAGAAAAGATTCTTAATCTCAGGGACTAAATATGCATCTGAATACAACTATTGTGCTGAACATACATGTGGTGTTGACATGCATGGTAGACACTTAAGTATCTTGAGGTAAATTTCATATATCATGTGCCTTTGATCACCTCCTGTGTTTCAGAGCCCTATCCTTTCTTCTTTTTATTATTTTTGTGATGGATGATTGCAGCAGCTCAGTGGAGTGGGATGTTAGAAGTCTCAACAAAGAAATGCGGAGGTACCTAAAGTCTAGGGCTTGAACATTGAATTTTAGGTAAAAGGTACAATACATTGTGGCTGACTTAAATAAGAGAAATTTGATTACAACTTGCAAGCTTCTTCTACAGAGGAATAAGGTATTTTTTCATTGTATGTGTATTCTAAAAGTTTTATGCCTTTGACATTCAACATACTTATTAAAAGGAAGAGTTATTTTTATACTGCTTGGAGTTTTTCCTCTCCTTTCAAAAGCTGGAAAATTGTACAGATTATACTGAAGTAGATGACTTTTTCAGCACCGAGAAATAGAAATAAAACATCAACATAAAATAAAAAAAAGCCTCTGCAAATGTCAGTAAGGTTTTATTAATAACAACTTAAGATAAGCAGTATTTTTAAAGATGTTCCTGAAAGAACTCAACAGAGTTATATACAAATACAATTTGAAATGTATAAATAAACCACATTACAATGAGACAAACTACCTACTTTATTTATCACATATAAGTCTATGAGGTACTTTAGAATGTTCAATGTGTGTCTAGGGGAGAACAGTTCCCTTCCACATTTATTCTTTATGATTACCAGTTTTACTGTAAAGGAAAATAAAATCCTGTGGTTGTTTTTGTTCATTTGGTTTGGGTTTGTCAGATTGTTTGTGAATTGGTTTGGTTTTTATTTTTAATTCAAAAGATGTAGCTTTTCTCACCATCCTTGTCCAGGGACGTATGGAATTCTCCATTCCCATCTTAAAGAAAGGGTTGATAACTCTTGTTTGACACCTGTGAAATCTATGGCCTGACTTAAGAGACCATAATTCTTTCCTGTTCTGAAAATTCTTATACTTATGAATCCATGAGGGATACAGATTCATTATCAATTTGGTTATCCCAAATGCATGATAATAACATATTTTTACTATATTATCTTATTACATGTAAGCATTGAACTCTGTGCGCTTATAAATATATAGAGAGTATACATGCCACTTTATGCAAAAGTAAAAATATGATAACCTTATATCAAAGCTCAGTTTGACAAAATCTCTTTCATGGATCTTAATATGACTATTTGAATAAGACATTTCTGATGTCCAAATGGTCATCAAGAATGCAGTCTAAGCCCCTCTGAAGTCAATTGAAAGATTTTCCTTTAACAGAGACTACATAAAACCTTAATTTAACTTTTAATTTGACATATACTTATCCAGGTCATCTGTTATAATGTGAAAATGTTCTCCTGTCCTAAGTGATTAATAATAAAAATGAATGTTCCAAATTTATTTGAATCTTTTGCAGTCTATCTTTATATATATAAAGGCATATTTGTTTCTTATAGTAGAATCTAAGACTCTAGAATTCACATAAACTATAAATTATTTGGGATTTTTGGTGTTTTTCAAATGAAAAATAATGTCAGAAAATATTACCTTCGTTTATGCTGTAAAATTAAAATAGCAACATTCCGTGTGAAGGAGCCTCAACTCTCTGCTACAACCATTTTGGTGGTTACTTTGATTAAGAAGAGGAGCAGGCACATTGGGAGTCCACTTAACATTAAGCAAGGCAATTTTTACTACGGTGTTAGCCTAAACCCAGATCAATTATGGCAAAAATTACCAAATCTATGTATAATTAAAGCAATTGTATGGAAGGGGTTTGGGTTTGATTTTAAATCCTGATTTGCAGCATTAAATAATTATCTTTTAATTGCTAGATACAGACTAATATGAAGACAGTTTTAAAAGATATGAAATGATTTTCAGAGATTTGTATTGGAATGAAATTATGAACCATATGCGAAGTTTTTCATTTGGGAGAAAAAAATAGAATCACCATAATAACCAATATTTAAGAATTATTTCTTTCCCCTCTTTTTAAATAATGTTGCAGAAGTGAATATACCACAATACATACATATATAGATTTTTAATTCTATGTGCTCATGAGTGATACAGAGAAAGAAAAATATAAAAAATAAACAAGTCAGAGAATTGTAAGGTGCACTTTAGTACTGTGGTGCTGTAGGCACTGCACTTTGGCATAAGCTCTGTGCTTAAGAGCTCCATGTGGAAGTTTACAACTGCTTCCCACTGATGGTAAATAGTTTAACAACATATATTCAAAGGTGTATTATTTGGATAACAATTCACTGGTCATGAGGTATGAGAAGACACATAATAAAAATCAGGGGAGACCATCCCAGAATAATCAATTAGAATGAAAAATAATCTCAAATAGAGGAGGTGATGTGGATTAGCAGCAATTTGCAGTAACCAAGTAGATTGGAAAAGGAAGACAAGATATAGTCTATTACTCTGGAGGTTCTATATTAAAGAGTTTCGTAACCAACTATCCTGGCATCAGGTTAAAAACTTAGAATATTAGCAGGGGAGTGAGATTTATTTTCTTAAAATCATGGGGAAAACCTGTATCTTTCAAAGAATATTGTTTGGGCTAGAGGAAAAGCAGATTTATTCACAGTAAAATTTCAATAGTCCTGTTACATTTATGCTATATATTATGAAGTCACCCACAAAAAATGTATTCCCTTCCCAGAGACAGACAATCCATGGCCTTATCGCAGAAAGACCTGGCTATTAGGGACAACAGATGACAACAGGGAAATGAAACTGCTTAAATGTGTATCTTTTTCATAGTATATGGGCATCACAGCTAAAGTGATAATTGAGCTGAGTAATGATTATGTCTTCATGCCATTGGCTATTTCACTCATGCAGTGTTTAATACTTTAATTTCTAAATAAACATCACAGTAAAATAAACATTTTCAAGTGAGCAAAATAATTCAAAACAAAACCCCCAGTGTAGTTGGTTCACTTGTACATATAAATGTTTTGCACATTTGAAACTCAAAGTTTAAAATCAAATGGATTGTATTTTAATATCATAATTGAAAGCATTTTCTTCCTGGCAACAGCTATGCAGAACAGAAAACAAATCTACCTTCAACAAAGAGGTCATAAAAGGTCATTACTATAAATAGCATAGGTCAGATTTATTTGGTTGTTTTACTTCTCAGAGAACATCTTGATGGACACCAGCATCCCAGTAAATTGAGCTATATATTTTAGATACTATAGTTGCTGGAATAATGTAGAAGTTGAATCCATGGGGACTTGACATCCATTTCTATCTCCACTCAGCAATGACATTATTATACCCTTGGAAAACTTTTTCATAAATCCCATTATTAGCTTTGGGTAAAATGTCTGTCCAATTTTGGAAAAAAACCCAAGATTTCTTTTTCTCTAATCTTAAATGAGGCCAAATGTACAAATCTTAAAGAAAATAAATGTTCAACAACTGTCCACACAAAGTAATACCACTGGGTCTTTCCATATATTGAAAGACTTTTTCTTCATAATTAATAATTTTATTTTTAAAAATTTGTTTGATTAGTTTGCATATTGGAAAACATTCAAACAGGAAATAAAATTATTTTTTACAATCACAAAATCTAAAGCAATAAACTTGTCAAAACTAATGCTGTAAATAACTTTACTTTCAGAAGATAGGCATTTTCTGCCAGCAAACACTAGGTCTTGCGCAAAGGTTTTGATTATTTTGATTAAAATTTGTGTTTTAGTGACAGATGATGTTGACAAGTACTTTCATTAACCTGTGTGACTAACAAGCTGTAGAATTGAATTTAATATTTTCTAAAATAAGAGCTCAGATGATTAAGCTTCAGTTGTATATATTTGGTAGCAGATTTCAAATAGAAGCAACATGGTATGAAGGTTTATAAAGGTTAATAAATTCTTATTTATTAGCAGGACCAGATGCCAATAGCAAGAATTCCAGTACCATACAAAAACCTTACGCAATCCCCTTCCACAATTTAATGATGGAACTGAATTAAATCAATGTCTGGCATATATATTACTTTTGGTTTTAAGGAAAAAAGAATCCAAAGACCCAGAACTGCTTTTCAAGTACCCAGTACTAGTGAAATTTTCTGTTTCTAGTTCAAAAGTTTTTAAGACCTAGACCAAGTTTTGTCATCACTGATGACAGAGAAATGGCACAATACAGGAAATGGATATGTTAAGAAAAGTCCTAAACTAAAGTGTATTGAGGATTTGCCAAATATTACAAATTATGTTATATGATTTGTGGTTTAGGGCATTTTTTATATACTCAGAATAGAATAAATCCCAAGTATGCTACTCTTGTAGTAGGTGCAACATAGTTCAAGTCTAATGGGATCCCAGTTTCCTGTCATATAACAAACCTGAAGTTCAGGTTGAAACTAAAATACCTTGATTTGGTTGCATTTAGATAGTGCCAACAGTGAAGGATATGCTGGAGTCTTATCATGTTCAGACAGTGGTCTAGAGAACATTTGACCTCTATACCACTGCAGAAGGGCATGTGACTCTCCTAGATTCATGTTGTGTCTACCAGCTTTTTGTAAATGTCTTAAATATCCTGTGTCATTTTAATAGCAGAAGAAACCTATCATCTGTGTCCATAATATATACACAACCACAAAAATATAGGAATCTAAAAGCGAAGTTGATTTTTACCCTGAATATGACACCTGTTCTCCAGGTACATCTAGTTCAAATGGGTTTTGGAAAGCTTCTGGGCAAGAATCATTTCCAGAATCCCCTCAGAGGTACCTAAAAGGCCAAGAATGTGATAGAACAATTCCTTTTGTCTATCTAAATCTAGAATAAATAATTCTTTCCATAGGATGTGTTCCCTCCCAATCAGAAAGCTTAAAAAATTTTGGTTAGCTGAAATGGTGGTGACTTAGGTATAGTCTTACCATAAACAGTGATGTAGTAGCAGCTGGAGACTGCATAGTGGAAGCATAATTGATGACTGTCTCCAGGTACCTCACCTTAAAGAAGAGGGGTACTAAATCCCACATGATTGAAAGAAGAAAAAGTCCTAATTTCTTTCCGCCTAATAATCTCAACCTGTGAGTGGCATGTACTGATGAGAAGTGGTGACAAGACAAAGATAAGGGACATTTTGCTATTTCACTCACTAGTAGAGACATACTGAAAACAGCCACAGTGGAAATGACTGAATTAGTATGCATGTAAACAAAGAGCTGTCCTCTTAAATCAGTCCTCTTTCCCATTCCCCTTCCCTTTATCTTCTCCGTCCCCTTCTCCTTCCCCTTTTTCTCTCATGTAAAAATGTCCTCCAGAGAAAAGTATTGTTCTGTCATGTTTCTGGAAAGCTGGAACAAAGAACTCCTAAATATTTCACCTTGACTCTGGTTGCTGCTGAAAATGCTTAGTAGTTGTTTTTGGTAGAACACACATAAAGAAGAATAGGAGGAAGAAAGGAACAGAGAGAAGAAAAAAAGAGAGAATGATGAGAGGACAGATATAGTTCTCAGTTTCTTCTTTGTTGCAATATCTGTCCTGCAGATGACAATCTTAAGGCAGGGAAAAAGCAAAACCAAAAACAAAGCCAACATCAACAAGGGAAGAAAACTCAAAACAGCTTGCACAGAAACAAGAAGGACCGTTAACTATCCTCTTTGGTACGCTCCATTGCTCACTTATTGATGCAGCTGGGATAGAATGAATATGGTTGTGAATTTAGCAGAAAGATCAAGAATACAGGTTAATAACATTCAATTCTAGAGAACAGAATAACAGATTATAAATTTTAAGCACTCAAGATTTCCTAGCTTCCATTTGAAAAGCACAAGAGGACTTAGGTATTCCTCATTGTTTCAGTAGATTTGGTCCAGATCTTTAGCATTGAAAAATTAATATTAATCTGCAGTTTGGTGTTTAATTTGATTTCATAGATCAGTTAGGCAACCAGAGGAGCAGATAATTGGATAGCTGCAGTCTGCTCTTCACTATAGAGGGTCTTTTACAAATCTGACAGTCCACTTATTTTTTGGATTTAATGGTTGAATAATTCACTGTAGAGAATCATTTTCAGATGTTGTAATAACTTCTCAGAGTCCTTTAAGTAGAGGTAACAAAGAAGCCATCATCTAATTTCATTTCTAATGCAATTGTAGGTGTTGATGGTCATATAAAACCCCTCAGTGTTGCTGACCAGACTATCTCAGATGTCATTTCTCTAACATGTGCTGTTATGGGTGGCTTGAATACTTTGGTTCTCTGTCCTCTGATTGAATCATGGAAATTGGATTGTTGAAGGAGGATCATAAGATCATTGTCTTTGGGATTCACTCCCTCTTGTGGCAGTCATTCACAACCGTTGATGTGGTTTACACACTTTACATCTTTTTTTTAAATTGTTGCTACTACTGTTATTACCTGAAACAACAGTTATGCCAGTGTTTAGCCTGACAATTTTTAAGACAAATGAAACACTATTTCAATTTCAGTGTGTATCAGTTTGTGTTCACACATAGTATATACATATTGTCAGTGTATGTACAGCAATAAATAGTCAAAGCACAAATATTTAAGCACACTGAGTCATACTGAAGTGGACCAAAAAGAAATAAAATCTTTCCTGAAATATTTCCTGACTGCATTTAAAAAACCCAACTTACTTTCAAAGGATTTGTTGCTGCTGATAAACTGTTTTATCATCTCAGTGACAGTCTGCTGCAGATTCTCCATAGGAGCATATAAGACTTCATGATACTGGATGTGTTTTGCAAAGATACTGCATGCACTGCTGAATAATGAAGTACTTAATATTCTGCAGAATGTCAAGCTTTTCAATTTATGACACCCAGGTTACTTCAGCAAAATGGATAAAGTTTTATTTTTAAGTAACTTGAAAATAAAAATAAATTGAATGCTAAATCATGTTTAAAATCACATTCTGTTTAAAAAAAGTTTTAGATAGAACTGTAAGGTTATCTGCAACATCCACTGGAATGGGCAGGAGAGTGGCCACATGTTAACGCAGGAGGTCTGGGTGTGTGGAGTATAAGGGTAGAAGCAATTAAAGTTTTGTAAGCACAAAAATAAGGAACTCACAAGATTAGCTTCTTAGTGGTTAGTGTGCCAGGCGGCACCCAATTCATATAGCAAAATGAGACAAAAACTAAGTTAGTTTGAGAACTTAATAATTTTTTAGTGAGAGCAGACAAGAACCTGGGTGCAGAGACTTAAGGAGGCAACCTCACCTGTCTTCTCTGCCTACACTGCCTTTTCCCCAGTTCTTTTCCATACGGCAATAAAACACAACTGTGATCATATTATATACCATCTACCAGGAACGGTAAGATCAGAGAAGTAGATTGTTCACACAGAAAAGAATTTGCAGTGTGAACTATATATACAAAATATAGGACACAAATAAAAAAAGGATGAATTGCAAAAAAAAATTCTGTGTTCTCAGAACACAGAAATTGGAAAAGAAAATAGACACCTACTAAAGCCACTCTCTCACTCTCTCTCTGCAACAAGACAGAGGAGAGAGAAAAAATAAACAGCTAACTATTCATGAGTTGAGATAACAGCTGGGAGAGGTCACTTACCTTCACAGGCAAAACAGACTCAAAGTGGGGTTAGTATTTAAATTTATTACTAACAGGATAAAAGCCAAAGAGTGAGAAGTAAACAGTCTTAAAAAAACGCCTTCCACCCATCCCTCCTTCCATGTTCTCTCTCCTACCCCCCAGTAGTGCAGGGGGACAGGGAATGGGGGTTACTGTCAGTTGTTGTTTCTGCCACTGCTCAGGGAGAGGAGTCCTTACCCTGCTCCCATGGGGTCCCTTCCATGGGAGACAGTCCTTGATGGACCTCTCCGGAGTGAGTCCATCCCTTGGGCAGCAGTTCTTTCCAAACTGCTGTCCCGTGGGTCACTCCTCCATGGGGTGCAGTCCTTCACAAATGAGCTGTACCAGCCTGGGTCCCCCACAGGGGCCACAAGTCCTACACAGGAAAAACCTACTCCAGCGTGGGCTTCCCTCTCCACGGGCTGCAGGTCTCTGGCAGGACCCTGCCCCATCCTGGGCCTCCCACAGGGTCACAGCCTCCTTCATGCATCCATCTGCTCCAACATGGGCTTCTTCATGGGGTGCAGATGTGTCTCTGCACCCTGATGGTCCTCCATGGACTGCAGGGGCACAGCTGCTCCACCATGGTCTGCACCACGGACTGCAGGGGCCTCAGCTCTGGCACCTGGAGCACATCCTGCCCCTCCTGCACTGACCTTGGTGTCTATCTTGTTGTTCCATGTTCTCACTCCGCTCTTCCCTGGCTGGAATTCTTTCTGTGCCACAACCTTCTATTCTTAAATATATTATCACAGAGGTGTTACTATCACTCTTGATTGGCTCAGCCTTGGCCAGCGGCAGGAAGTCCGTCCTGGAACCAGCTGGCATTGGCTGCACAGGACAGGGGAAGCTTCTAGCAGCTTCTAACAGAAACCACCCCTGTAGCCACCCCCCTACCAAAACCCAACCAGAGAAACCCACTACATTCTTCTTCAAGAGTGTCTTATGTGAAGAAAAAATCCGAATTTGAAGAAGACCTACCTGACAGCATAAAATGTGTAGAATATGCCAGGTTTTGGGGAGCCTGTAAAATGTTACTCATTGATTTTTTTCTCCTGTGAGTTTAAACTTTGCAGAGAATTAAACATAATTACTTCTGGCAGTGGTGTCAAATGAAAAAAAACATGCTGCTTTTCTTAACTTGGAAATTAACCTCCTGCCTTTGTATTTTTTTCCAATTTTATGAAAAAAGTGGCTAAAACCAGAGGGTTTTACATGGCATCCTTTAAAAGATTATGTTAAATCTCCATTAACAACGGTTTTGATGCAAAGACTAGAGACTTCGTGGGAACTGCTCAGTTTAAAAAAGCACAAGAACACCTCTAAAATCCAGTAGTCTCCAAACAAAAGAAAAAAAAAAAAAAAAAAAAAAAAAAACAAAAAAGGCAGAGTAGTAGAACAACCAAAAGGTGGCAAATGGATTTGTTGTATAGAGACAATCTGATCACAAAACAGTGCCATTTAAACAAATATACTGCAATTGAACTGCAAGATTGTTAAATGAGATCCCTAAGAACTCTCAAGATTTGTTGGTGATATTACAATGAATGTTGAATGAATTGATAATGATGCAGTCACTAAATTCTCCTAGTAAATGTCTTCCAGATATTCACTGTTCCCCTTACTGTAGAGTATCCAAAGACTCATGGACACATATGAGGGCAGATTAGTATTCTATGAGACAATTTTAAAGCAAACTATTTCATCAGTTATGTAGATGTTAATTTGTTTGTTTTTTTTTCTTTTCTAATATTTCTGTTGATCTAAGGGTCCACTATATAAGGATATTTATGAGACTGTAGACGCAAGTAGGTTTTTAATAAGACTAAATCTACTTTTTTAAAAAATCCCACCATGTACCTGTCTGCATTGAAGAAGACCAACATAATTTAAAAATCTAGGAACAGACACTATTGACTTGTATGCAATACAATTTTCATATATGTGAGAACTGAGAAGAAACTCAGATCTGCTGGGTTTTGTTTGTACCCAATGCCCTTGTGAAAACTTGTTGTATTCATTACTGTGAAGTACTTCCTTCTTAGAATGATAGATTTATATTTAGTAATTGATTAAGTCTGAGATTGCTTTTATGTAAATTTGGCCATCAGAAATGAAATATCTTGTCTTAGCTTTCTGTGTGGACAATGAAGAGATATGTTCTTCCAGAGGGTGTTTCTGTCTATCCCAGACAGAAAGGCAGTGGTGATGAGCTGCCTTTTGGGAGTTTGCAATTTGCCTTCAGAGGGTCTTAGCTGTAGGCACTACAGAAGGAACCTACACAATTAGCTTAAGTTTGACACATAACTCTAGTCATTGACTTTATATGAAAAGAATCATACCCTTAAATTGTTACAAACATTACAAAGTGAAGGGACACATCCTTCTGTCTCAATAACTGGTCTCTGACAGGAGCTTACAAGAGATATTTGACAGGAAAACACAAAAATCAAGCAGTGGACAGCTAAGGAACAGTTCTTCTGTGGGGAACTTTCCAAGCTAAATAATTGAACTCTTGTTTATGTCTTCAAGTAATTAGATGAATGTAAATTTCTATTTTTAGATGTTAAATATATTAATTATCCTTGAAGATAACATAAAAAGAAAAGAATTTTAGCACCTTGTTTAAGTGTAGTTAAAGAATTGTGGCACCTCTTTATAAAACAGGGAACTTCTATGGCTCTGACCTCTACCACAGCATAACTCCTGGTGACAAATGAACTCTGTCAGGGCAGGTAGTTCAATGTTGCAATCTGCTTTGGAAGTACAATGTGACCACACGGCTCCTGGGTAAATATTATTCTCTCAGAATACTCTGCTGCAAGTTATAATTTGCACATTCCAACCAGTCATGCAGTGAAAAGTTAAAGGGAACCTTGTAGAGGAATTTATATATTCCTCTATATATATATACTGGGTTGTGTTTCGTGATATGCTGTTCAGTATTAAGCACTGGAAAATAAGATGTATACAATATGAAGAGAAATGTCATGTGCATTTGAATACTTCTTACACATGATGGCTTTTCTATGGTAAATTAGAATGACTTAAAAGGAGGACTGTAGTATTCAGAATGTCCAAACAAACTGTCACTTAAATTATTCTCTTAATATAGGTACTGTGGTTTCACTAAAACTATGATATAATTGCATTAGTTTCATAACAATTATTATGTATATAACCTTGGTCAACGTTAAATAACAAGGAAAGGCAGTAACCTCTGTACTGATGCATTATGCTCCATTGAAATACAAAAGTATATTAAATACTTGGTTCGTTTACCTTTATTGTTAGTCCTATTATTAATTTAAAGTGACATTTATGATTAATACTGTTAAACTTTACACCTTGAAATAATGCATGACACTTTTCAGATAAACAATCTGCCTATGTTGTATTTACAGAAATAAGCAAATCATAACTCTTTTACAGGATAAATGAAGGGCTACCCTATGTTTTGCTTTCAAGAAGTCCTCTGCATTGCATTTCAGTGATCCATTTAAGAAGTAGATGGTCACACGACTCTTCAAACTTTGTACTTTCAGAGGTTCACACTCAACAATTTTTTATTCTTTTCTGTTGCATTCTTTCAATTCAGAACTAAAACATCAGACTAGACTCTCCTGAAAGAATCTTGCACAGAAGCTCCAAATTTATGGGATTTAGACATTGCAGAGCTCACAAAATTTGGATTTCTATTGACTTTCTTTAAACATAAGGAAAATGTGATGTGCAAAAGTCAAGCTGACTTTCACTGGAGTGCCTAAATATAATACTATTCTTATTTCAGACACCAATTTTGATTTTTTTGTCTCCTTTCCCAGTGTTATTAAAATTTGCTCCTAGCCTCTATTTTTGAGTCAACACTATCACCACAGTAATCCAAAGAATCTATTTCTAGACTTTATCAATCTTATATTGTATTGCAGGATACGCTTATTAGCTTTGGATGCAATGAGTGGAAAATACCAGGCTTATTTTCATAGAGACAGAAGGTGACTGCAAACAGTGCCACCCATCCTACCTTACTGTGTACGACTTTATGCAGAGTATGACTTGAACTCATTCTTGGGTATTGAAATACCTCAGTGGTAACACTAAAGAAGAGGAAAAAAAAAACCAGCAATGAACTTCAAGTAGCACCTCTTAAAGAAATCCAAATATTGTAACGTGTTTCCACACTCCTCCTGCTGAACTATTATGGCTCTGTGTTATCTCCAGTGACATACAATGTTTACAGCTGAGAGTCTAAACATCCCTTCAAAGGCTAAAATCCAACTGGAATTGATAGTCTAATTCCAGGGATTTTAATACTATTTTACCTCTTGTTAGCCAGAGGAAATGAAATGCATTGACTGTATACCTAAACCATATCACTTAATAAAAGATGTAAATATCCTTGAAATAAAAATTAAAAGAGGATTTTACACCATTCATCTTAAAAAAATAGTTGGTGTGGTTTTTTAAGTAAAATTACCATGCTGGATTATATGTGTATAAAATTAGACTCAAAAGACTGTATCTATATTGACAAACTTAACAGGTCCCTGTCTTGGAAAAAAGGTCCTGCCCTGGAAAAAAAAATCCACTACAAATGTATAGCTATTCTGAAATTGAGCCAGCACAATTTTTAAATTAGAGAAGTGGCATTTCATTAATTGGTATGCTCATATTAAGTATTTAAGATTATAATTAATTATTTTCTATACTCTTAATTGAAACATTGCAACATACTTGGTTACTATTTAATTAGAAAACACATTAATTATATATTAAGGTCTTCAGTTGTTTATATAGTCAAGTCTTGCCTTTGAAGGGAATTCAGCAGTAAACAAGCCAAGGCTCAGCAGAGCATTCTGGCATGAAGATGCACCAACATCCGCATTCTTGTGATTTTCTTTAATTTGCATGGACTAAGCACTGATCAGTGAACAACTTCATGGGAATTCAGACTGCACTGCTCAGATGAGTCATAAGAACAGACCACTCTCACTATATTCAGAATGTGTTACATGAACTTACCCAGATGCAGATAGTGTGCAACTTTATGGAAAGATGCTGTATTAGCAATTACCATAGAAAGTCCTTAATGCATAATAAAGGGAAGAAACTAATTGTAAAGGAAACAAATTCTCTGCCATTAATTTCTTCTGCCCTAGTCTATTCCATTTCTCTGAATATTTATTGAAAATAATTGTAGCTATTTGAGGTATATTTAAAATATTTTGCCCTTCTGGGAGGCTATAAATTTTGACAATTTATTCTCCAGCTATATATTGAATTCTTCTATAAAAGGGGAAATACGTTTAAGTAGCCTGGAAATGACAATACACAAGAAAATCTCTACATTAGCAACACACTGACCTAAAAAAATAAAGAAAAAACAAACAAATAAACAAAATAACGAGACCCAAGCCAACAGAAGTCTCTCAGCAGGATGAAAAATTTATGAAGGATAAAATTTATAAATATTTTCACAGAAAAAAAGAAAATAAGTTCAAAGTTTTTGTCAGTCATAAAGGTATCATAGTAACAAAATGTCTTTTTCATTATCTCAGGCATTCAGTGTGTTACACTGAGGTTAACTTCATGTCATACTTGAGTCAATGTAAGACTATATAAGGAGAAAAGCTCTATTTTCTCCATTCTATTGCTGAATCTTTTTTCATTTTTACAATGTGTGTACAGTCCTTTATTTTTATATTTTTATTCTTTTCTTTTCTGATCTCTTTTCAAATATAACAAGATATCAATCCTAGACTAAACATGTTAGGATTTCTTTTCCCTCTGAGATCCCTCGAGTTCTGCTAACATTTTTCTGTGTGTTTGGATCCCAGGAATTTTGTCATCTCTGCCAGGAGACAGGGGAGTACGTGGAACTGGGAGACTTGTTAGCTAGACATGATTTGACCGAATTCCGTTGCAGAGCCAATTCTCTGCTTCTTTCTGTGGCCCGGGGGAAGGATGATATATTAACTGATATTGCTATGGTATGTGCACATACCTTGAAAAACTTTCCCTAACACAGGAGAGAAGAAGTTCCTAAAGTCATCCCCTAATGACACAAAAACACAAAACCAGGAGAAAAAGGTAACAAAGAAATAAACAGAAAACAAAATTAATTTTAAGATACGTGGTAAGTTCAAAACTGCTACCATGTGTGAAATCCAGGCATCACCTGGAAGGCAAGATGCATTTTGTTACTGGCTTGATTAAGATCAAGATTGCACCTCTCAGTCCTGATTTAAAGGAAATTGTGGACTTCAATTTGAGTTGTATCTTCCACTGAATTGGAAGTTCAACTAAGTCTGCTTAGCTTTTCCTTCAGGTATGGTTAACTAATTTGTGCCAGAAATCAACATTCCAAAGAATTTGATACAATTTTATATAAGATAAATTGAACTATACAACTGCAAACATTGAACATAGATTCAAAGGGCGCGGTATCAGAAATTGTGTCGATGCTCAGCAAGTTTGGCTTCCTGCATCTGTCTCCATCAGAATAGTTGAGAGTTGGCTCCTGGAGCAGCCATGATCCCTTTCTCACTGACGTGCCTGCATCAATGACCACACCTGAGAACCTCCTTGGTAGGGAGACAAGCAAGAAGGAAGAGACTGGCAAAAGTATTTGAGCAATAATGTAAGATCTTGGGCCAATTCTACTTTGCTAAAATTATATACTATGGGAGAAGTTTCCTAAAGCTGCTACCAGGATCTAATTGACTGAAAACCTTCGTAACAACATTAAAATGAGTAAAGCAGAGACACACCTATTGCCTTCAAGGTCTGTCTTGTCCTACAGATTATAGTGAGATAAGTGTGGATTTACATTATGCCAGTCACTCCATTATAATATAAACAATTGTACTTATGCATATATATATATACTATAGTATAATATGCATCCTTTTACTCCATGGCAAAGGTGAAGTAGAATATCTATCAGGTAAAGGGAGTAAATTGCTGTACTTCACATTTGATGTCAGAAAATGAACCAGAAAGATGGTTACTTTGCAGTAATCGTTAGACTGATACAAATTCATTATTTACCTTACTTACAATGACTTTCCTTATGTCAGTTCCTGTGGGATTATGAATGGGCTTTCCCATATTCACATAACTATAAGGATTTATATTTTGATTTATTATGGATATGTTTCAACAGATTCTACATCAACTGCATTGGGAACTTGTAGTTAACTGAGTTAAGAGGGAAATTCAATCAAGACTGTATACAAAGCAGTGAAAGTGACAGATATTAAACTCTTCCAAGGACATACTACTGTAGTACTGCTATACTGGAGGATATTTCTCAGTCTTATTATGCAGTGATCTCATTAGATACAACACCCTTCAAAGATATTTAGGAAAAGGTGAAAATGGATTTATTTAAAATCTAAACAATGCAAATTTGGAAGAGAAGCTGAAATACATTAATTTGAATTCCAGTTACATAAATGTGCCAGGGCCTTTGTTCTCCCTTAGGATATTTCTGTAATCACATATGACTGGGATTCTAGGGAGCAGGTCTTTTCCTATCTGGAGCTCTACAGCTGTGTTTGTGATATGAGTCATTTTGTCTCTTCTTTAATAAAAGCATGTAGATAACAAAGTTCTGACACTGAAATTGTCCCAAAAGACACATGAAGACCATGTTTCATGATTAAAATTGGTTTTTACTCAAACTCCCAAGATAAAATAAAAATATATAAACATGTTTTACTACATGAATCTATATATTTTTCTATTTTACTGTAAAGATATATGAATTATAATATAAAAAATCATGTTTTGGAGTACTAATGCTTAAAATGTCATTTTAGTTTTAGTGAAAATTTTTGCAAACCAATTCAAGAGACATATATTTTTGCCTCAAGATATAACAGTGCAACTCTACCTTTCTGAAATCAGTATGAATACAAAATAATAATACCACAATGTATGGTAGTTATCATTGTCAGATACAAATGACATCAGTCTTGTAAGTGAAGGGGATCATAAGAGACGAACCCAAGAAAATGCACTGTCCAGAATATATTATGATAATGATTATTCAGTTATTCAAAACCAATTTTTGTGGTGTAGAATATGATTTCCACTGTGCAAATTCAAAGGCATGGTTGTTTTGAAATTATATTGAAAATTATGTTTAATGGTATCTATTTCTTCTTTTTTCTTTATAATCCCTGTTGAATCAAAAATATATAATCTAATTCATATTATCTCCTAGTGTAGTTTTTGAGAGACATGAAAAAAGATAAAGCCAGAGAATTGGCAACATGGTGACACCTATCATATTGTGTATTATGGTGGGTGTCACCAAAAAATCAAATAAATAGATCATAGATTAGAAGACAAATACTCTTTAATAAGGTTTGTCTGATTCTGGTATAAGGCTGTGAAGTGAACATCAGGTTTGCTGAATCACTTTTTTCCATCAACAGGAAATACAATTTGGCAAAGAAGGATGTAATATTCTCTGAGGATATGTGATATAAAAACTTGTGTGGGTGTGCCTGTGATGAGGACATCTCCACTGTTTCACCAAGCTGCCTTGGAGTGCATTTGGACATTCTAATTCACTCCTATTCCCGCGACAAGGCAGCAGAGAAGGAACTGTGTAGAAAGAAATTTGTGTGAAACTTGGCTTCCAGATCTCAGATTGCCAGAATCCTCTGAATCAGATAGTCCAATATTTATAGTCTTAACATTTGGAGAGAGGCACAGTGAGTTTGTTTAAGAAAAAGAACCTAACAGATTTTAAAGAATAATGTTGTTAATATTCAGTAATTTCACTAAGAGCAGTTACAGAGAACTACATATATACAGACAGGATACAATATTAATCTGATTTTACAAAATAGATGTCTCTGTCACATACAGAGGCACAGAGGGAAAGAAGACAGAAGAATATTTAGCATCTAAGAGAGAGAACAAATTGTAAAAAACAAAAGCCACCTGCCAAATAAGCTCTTCAGAGTTGTAAATATATGTCTTTGCCAAATTTACAGCTGTTCATGGAGGAAAAGCATGATGAGAAAATTCATCATAAAACCGAAACTTTCCAGACAGGAACATTAGCAGTCAGCACATAATCTTGATACATAAATGTGCACATTATAGGCAGGAACGAAAGAACATTAAGTTTTCAAACCAGAAGTCTAACACATGAAATAATTTTTTATTGTGTTTTTAATACTTAGTTGTATCAAGGTCCTTTTTAGCTACCCAAAGTATCCCCAGTGGCCATGAGCTACCTCAAAATCCCTGGAGCTGAATTGCAGAGCACGTAACAAAACAGTCCTTTTGGGGATGTAGGAATCTAGATTGCCGTTACTTTTCTTACAAAGCTGTAGAAAGAAGAGTATAAAGATATTCCAAAGCTGCTGCTGACTGTGTAGGTAACAGATTTTGGGAAGCCCTAGGAAGCCCCAAAGTTCCTTAAAGACAACCCTGCTTTTCTTGATCCAGTCACAAGAACAGTGTGAAAATAAGGACCTTTTTTCCCTTAAGAAATATTTGGCTAATGTTTTGTTATCAGTTACTCAAGGTATTAACTGCATATTTGTGATATGGCAAGGATACCCCTTGGTACCTCTGTCACCCTGATTCCCAGAACTAAGAGATGCTCTGTGTAATTTATGATGACAGAAGATTTTTAGCTTTATCTTTTATATTATTTCTTGATAAAGGGGTTGTTCCCACTAATAAATGAAACAATTTTAATGTGTTCTTGTTTATTCATTTTGCATTCTTTTTTGGCAATTTAAAATAACCTTGCTATTGAATTTACTAAACAGTGATGCCTCTTTATGCTTGACAACAGGGTTTACTGTAAATGAGAATCATATAGAGTGTAAGGGTAACATAAGCTCATGAAATATGACATAGGATGAATGCAGTGTAAAGCATGCTTTACAATACTTAGAAGTCAGAGTAAATGTTAGATCAAAAAATGTTTAATATTCTGTTCAACCATATAGGAAGCATGTTTTTGTTGACCATTTTTTGACCCTTGATTTGGTCCTCTTCATTTATTCATATCAGAACTTCTCCAATATTCCTTAAATTGAGTGCCTTCATTTTACTGCAGGTCAGTTTGAAGTCCAAATAACTTCTTAATATTGCTCTGTCAGACATTTATGCATCAGTGTACATGTTTGCAGTGTTCATTATTATTTACAGTATCTTGTAAAATGCTTCAGACCACAATGATTTTACTTTTTATTTTATGCTTTTCATTTACTGTAGCAAACTGAAATTTCCTCTCTTCTCCTTATTTTTATTACTCAGTAGAAACCTCTCAGTGTTTGCAGGGGGAAGATAGCTCTGGAAAAGATATATCTGTCACTTGGCTGTTGTAGTACACCAGTATCCAAAAGGAAGTCTTTGCACTTTCAAAAATTTTGTACTTGATTGCTTTCATGCTGTAGAATTCCAGAATGTCACGTATTCATCTGGTAGTATAAATAATGATGCCTACAGAGACTGAAACATTGACAAGAAGGTGAGCAGTTGAGTTTCTACAGCTCCTACTCACAACGTGAACATCATAAGTGTCTGCTTCATTCCATAGAAAGGAACAATAGAGAAAAAAAAGAAAAGGAAGTAGTATTAGGGTCTGCCAGAAATGTCAACTCTGTATATCTGATATCTACATAAGTCTCCAGAGTCCACTAACCAAACAGCAGCTGAATGAATACACTTTACACAGATGCAGAGGCGAAAGCCTAGTGGTGACTAGTGGTGATTCCGAGACATAAAATCCTGCCTGTTTGCTGCATCACAAAGAGAATTTTAAGGGGTTATAGAGTGCAAGAGGTAGAGACATTCAATGAAACTGTCAAGTGGCAGGATTCAAAAACAAAAAAAAAAAAGAAAAACAGCTGAAGATATGCAGACAAATGTTTGCTCTTCTACATGGGCTGTTCAAACCAAAGATTTTGTTAGTCCATTGTCCATACTCCATACACACCAAACTGCTCCTGGCACAGGCAAAATGGTCTCTCCTCAAGCAGTGTTGGGCAGTGGTTTGGTAATTAGATTGGTTTATTGACCACTTCAGTAAGTAGCAGGGACACGATAACACGGTTTCTGTTTCTTTTCTCCGCACCAGTGGTATTCCAACAAACCCTACATTTCACGCATCGTTACACCTTTCAAGTCTATCTATACCTGTATTATTCTCAGCCTTTCACATTAAAAATTAACAGATTCCCTGACATTATTTGTTATTAATACCTTTTTTTGTGATGTGCCCAAGATGAATTTCAGAAACAGCTAAAAATTTTCACATACTGCATATTCAAAGTGGCATAAGATAGAGTAAGAGAATGCTTGACAGTTGATGCCATGCACTCCCAGGTATTTCAGCTTATAAAAAGAGGACTAGTCGTGTTTCCAAGAATCTCTCTATCCATATTCAGAAATGTGGGTAGGGTTTGTTTGGTTTGTCTGTTTGGGATTTAGTAGTTTGTCCCATTTTTGCTGTTTTTCTGTATTTTTTTTTCTGAAGAGCTTCAGCACAATGCCAGGAGCTGCCATGTGAAATGAAAATAAAACCCCTAAAAGTGATTTACATTAAAAAGCTGATAACTGATGGGATCAGATAACATAGACAAAGTAAAACAGTATTGTATGTGTTGGAGAGGTTAAGCAGGACGAGGACAAAGGGCTGAGCTTTGAAGTGCAGTCACCCCCACTACAAAATTTACAAATCATTACAATATGGAGCAATTTTAGTCTCTGCATTATAGCATTCTGACCCTTGTTTTTCACACTGCCTTGACAGAGCAGACCTGGCAAACAGTTTGCAATTTGGTAACTTACCTCAAAATTTTCCACTAACATATCTGGGAATCTAAGGAAAGTTGACCCCTTGAAAGCTCAAAGAAGGTTGCACTATTCCAAGCAAGAATAAGAAAAATGTAAAAAAGCAAGCAGGAGAGATTGGAGATATGATACTAGAAGTAACAAGATGATATTGATACATACAGATTATTGATTTATTTTTTCTTAGTGTTAATACAATTTTAATCTTTGAAGGAAATGGTCAGCTGTAGCCCTCCCTAATGTTTCTTGGTCAGCTGTAACCCTCCCTAATGTTTCTTTCTGATGAAAAACCTCAGAATTTATTATTTTTCTTAATATTTCTACTAAACCTAAGCTTTTCCCTGAATGTGAAGATTTTTGTTTGGGATAAGATTCCTGATGTAAAAAACCTGTTTTGCAGCTGTAGTTCAAGTTCCATATTTTATGCACATAAAACATATTTTATGACAAATATACTCAAAAGCTATTTTACTAATTGAATCTTTGATGGCCAAGTGACGTGACCTTCTGACATCTATTATATCTCATCAGTACTGTTCAGCATATTTTGAAGGGATTGAGACATTAATTGCTAAAAGCAATGATATTAAGCTATGCAGTTTTGAACAAAGATTTACAAATAATTATTATTCTTAAAATGCTTATTTTTTGTTGACATGTAATGTAGTCAGGAGGAGAAAATATAGCCATCACACCCAAACTAAAATCTGCTATTCATTAATTATCCAAACCCCCTTAGACTGTTCAGGTCAAATATTGTTAGAAGTAAAGTTTCAAGTCTGTTTTAATCCTTGTGCATTTTACTTTTACTATGATGTTTATTCAAATTAAAAGATAAATATTTTTTCCTTCTGTGGAATTTAATGCTTTTATAAAAAGAAAGATGAAATGATCTGAAGGAAGCCCTCAAAAAGGAAGAGACACATGCTTTTCCCATCTCTGGAAAGTGAAACAATAATACTTGTAACAAAAACATGGTCAACAGGAGGCATTATTTTATATAATGGAATTTTCTTATCTTTCTTTGCCAGATAACTTTAGATTTGGTTTTAGCTGCCAATAAAATTCTGTGCCTAAGGTTATATAACAACTATCAGACAACCAAACCAATGGATTTTAACACTTTTATTTAAAGATTTGGTCCTATAAAGACCTTTCTACATACTTGCTGAAGGGGAATCTGTGGCTAAAACCTTTCACCAGCATTCAGGAGCCTAGGTTTTCAGCACTTAACATTGCTACAATCATCTGAGTTAACCTTGGCAAGTCATGTAATTCTGGACAAATTCTCAAATGTATTTCTTTTCTTTCATTTTGTAAACCAAGGTTCTCAGGTATGCCTTGTGTGAGCATGTACTCACGTTTCACTGTTTCATGGATGTCTCTGCCTGTGGTTCAGATCTTCAACTGCAAAAGAGAAATAACAATACTTATCATACCTGTGAGAATAAATCTGTCAATACTTGTTCAGTTACTTCGGTGACAGATTGCTTAGGTAATAGGAAAGGACACAAAGTAAACAAAAACTGGTTCCTTTGGTTGGGTCTTGTCAAATTCCCGATAAGAATTAAGATGATAGTGATGGATTCCTAGATATCTTGCAGTTCCTAATGTGATTAAAAGATTTAGAATCCCTTTAGTATTTCCTGGGTCCAAATTCTCCTTGCTCAGGACAGTAGACTGGTGGACATTCTCAAGGGTGTATGTACAGAAGACTATGTAATTGCAATAAGTTCTGAAACAAAGAACATCTTTCTCAATGAAAACTGTGGATACTCCACATATGTTCAGTAGTGTGGGTGGCACTACAGTGTTCATCAGTTTTGTCGCTGTTTTTGTTGCTGTTCCTTTCTGTTCCAGCAGGTGCATTGGCTTTTATGTAAGTGCTTCCTTTGAATTCATATTTAGAGGAGAACAGTATTGTTATCATCTTGAATTCTACTTTATTCTGGGTCTAATATACTATGGACCTAAAAATTAGGATTTTTGCTTATTTGTTTTTCTCCTTTCAAGTGTTTACCAGCAGAAAGAAGGGCTCAAATATATTGTAATTCATATACATTCGAGATATGTATACATCAAGCACCTGGAAGCTGGTTATTCTTGGGCATGTGCTCTGCACATTTGGGTCAAGAAGATTTGGAAGTTAAGTTAGAAAGAAAAGAAGTAGCAGATATGCTATGTTTTTGATACAAAGTTCATATAATTGTTCTAATAAATTTATTTCTTTATATATTATGTTGAATTTCTAATTTTGGCCATCTGGGCCAAAAAACCTTTTAAACATAAGTATATGATGGACCTGTGAGGAAATTGCTTTGGGGAGTTTTTCGCTTGTATATTTCTCTCATGGAAAACACAGCACATTTGTGTTTCTTTCTAAGATCTGACAGATACATTCATTTATCATGAATGATACTTTTAAAATTGCAAAGTAGGATGCTCGGTATTATAGGAAATTGCATTGTATAGAGCAGTCAAGCATAAAGAAAACAAATATAATGGGAATGAAAATGTTAGCCAATGTTATTTTGCACATCTCCCCTGAAGAGGACAGATAAATAGTTTTTAGAACACTGGAAAACTTTACAGGGCCAACTAAACAGATTACTCTTGACAATATAATTCCTTTACTTTTCATAGACTTAAAATTGGAAGGTCTGTTTCTCTGTAAGTCTGTTGTGTTCTTATTTACCTATATTGATTCAAAACTTTTTCAATTTTGGAGCTAGAGTCCTTTCAGCTCTGTCTTCAAATTGACTCACCACTGCCAGTATTAACAGCTGACTAGGTTGCTATATTTCATCTAAACACACTTTATCACATTTTTCTATTGCCCATTTGACAGAAACTCCAAGACCTTACAGCAGCAGTGCTGCTATGGACTGATCTTATGAAGGACTAGCTATCCCTTGGAAAGGTACTCAGTATCCACAAACCCAGTGGGCTGAATGACATTCAGCATCTATCAAAATCAGGTTCTTTGCCCTTGAAGTTGTAGCATTTTAGTAGAATGAAGGCATATTGTCCTATATCTATAATGTTGCTCCATAAAGGAAATTCTGGAAAAGTTTATTTAACATTTGAAATGATGATAATATTAATGACATTTGTACCATTATTCATTGCATATATTTGCACTGAAGTTGCATGTTGTAAGCTGTTTTTAGGTCAACATAACCCTCTGTACCTGCTGATGGACCTTACAGGAGGATCAACCAGTTTTTGATTCCTTTTACTGCAATTTCAGAAGAAAACAATAAAACTATCTTTTAAGACAGTTTGTTGACTAGAAAGGAAAGAGATACCCTAAAGCCAAACCCATCAAAATATCATTTGCCCATAAAGTCAAAATGGAAGATAAGGAAACACAGCTATTTTTTAAAAAAGACTCTGCTTAAGGTGCAGAAAGAACGGAAAAGGAGAAAGAGTGTGCCCTGTAAGAACTTACATTTCAGTACTGTTCACCACTGTACCAGTTGATTTTATTTTGGCTTGATCATAAGCTTGTGATATTTGACTATTATAAATTTTAAATAACAAATTTTCTTTATGGTAGCAGAAACATAAATTTCTTATGAGAACTGTGATAAATGCCACAGAGAATTTTAGAATGTAAATAATTTAATATCAAGCTCCACGTGAGATTGCCCACATACAGTCAACCTCTACATTCTGGAGTCCACTTCAGGTGCTGTAGAATTTTTCCAAAGCTATGAAAAATAATTTCTTTCTGTCCCAGCAATGTTGCCTGTAATGTATTCTCTGATCATTTCTCAGAAAGTTTATTTGACTGTTGATACCAAAGATCCCTTCACAGATTATGGTTCATTCACAGAAAATTAATTTTTAGGGACTGAAGAAATCTGAATATCCAGACCAAATCTGGATCTGCACCTGCTATTGTGTGCAAAATGTGTCTGCAGGTGTCTGGATCCACAGTTAATACCTCTTTCTCCCTGTCAATATAGCATGTAATAGTCTGCTTAGTGTGGCCGGCCAAAGGAATCCTGTGACTTTCAGTATCTAACATATTTTAAGCAAGACTAAAAAAAACCCAAAATATATCCAAAACAGGTTATCAACTGCTGATGCTCTGTCATGGGTTTTCTTTTGCTTGTTTGTTTTGTTTCACTTATCTTATTAAATTCTATAATTTTATATTACACACATTTCTGGATCACAGGATGAGGCATCAATACACACATTAAAGGCATTTTTTTATTAAATTATCGAAGTGGTATTAATAGCCTTATTATATATCACAGAATATTCTGAGTTGAAAGAAAACCAGAAGAATCATCGAGTCCAACTCTTAAGTGAATGGCACAGTTGTATAAGTTTGGTGTGATATAGCTCAACCAAGATATATAACTGTGCTTCATGCAGGAGGAAGGAGACAGTTTTCCTGTGTTGATTTAGATGTAGATATTTGAAAGCTCCTATTGGGTAATTCTTGCTGCGCTCCTGGAACAGCAACACATAGGCTTTTCTTAGTGAATTAGCCACACTTCTAGCATACACATCACAATTTTTTTCAAAGGTTCAGCATGACAGTACTCCGTATGCTAAACTGTCTCCCCTCTTCCATTTATATCCAGTTCAATGTTACACTTTTAATCTTCAAAGCTCTGTCAGTATGGCCTTAGGCTATTCAGTGATTGCCTGCCACAGAACAATATGACTTTTCCAGGCAGTGCTTTAGGAAATATGGAATTTTAAAATGCAAGGATGATTCTAGGCAGAGTAGAAACTGAATTCAGAATTTTCTATTGGTACCTGGAACTCATTTAAAGAAGAAATGAAAATGACCTCTATAGTCTCCATATTAAATGCCAAAGCTCAAATATTTACTCTCCTTTTCAACATTTACATCTTAATTGGGCAGGAAATATCTAGAACTTTCCAGTAGCAATACAGCTGTAAGAAATGTTTTTAGAGTATTTGTTTATTTTTGTTTATTTTTTGTTTAATTTCTGAGCTTTAACAAAGACTCACTGTTTCTTTTAAATTTTTCCAAATACATAGGCACAGAAGAGCTTCACATGAAATGGGATTTCTGGAATTCATCTCTCTTACAATTACTGACAAAGTTGAAAATGTTTTCTAGTAATGCTTATCCCTACAGATCTAGTCCCGAGAGAATGATTGAAAACATATTAACTACAGATAATGTTATCATTCAAGAAAGCTGGACAGATCTTACATATAACACAGATTATCATTGCAAGGTCAACATTATTTTACTGTGGCTCATACAAAGTTATTCCAAGAAACCATATTAAATATATTTTTTAATCTTTGAGATCTTTGCTTAATGATTTACATTAGGGCAGAAAAAACTAGTGGCTATTTAAGGATGAAGCATCTAGTCAATTAAAATTGGCATGTCATATATTCCATGATTTTCCAGAAAACAGGTAATATTAATATAGTTTTAACACCACTGAAAGAGGTTATAATAGAGTATCTGATACAAAATTCAAATATTATTTATAGGAGTTTTAAGCTACACTAGAAGAAATAAGCTGAGCAATATATGGTGCAATTTTATGATTCTCACAAAACCAAAGCAAAGGGTGAATACCACAGAATTTATGTATGATGCGATGTGATCGTCTACAAAATTATCCCTGGTTTTCTGCAAGCGTCTAAGCAAGAATCAGAGTGGGCTCAGTCATTGGAAAATATTATTTTTAGACTCCCATACAGTAGAGGTGTCACAGACAGTACTACTATGCTGCTTTTTCCACCAGGATTAGAAGTAACCAGTACCTTTCCTTCACTCATCAGGTTCAAATAAGGCCTTGCTGAGCATCTAAAATTTAGCTGCTTAGTTGTCAAGTCTACAAGTAGCAGCTGACAATACCAATGTCTTCATGACTTAGGTATCAAACAGACTTCAATAGGCAGTCAGCTAAGGCATAGAGGACAGGAGGTCATTCTGTAGGTGGCATATTACATCGAGTCCTTGTACAATTCAGTGTTGGTGGGCTTGGAGTAGCCAAATTTAGATCATGAAACAGGTCATAACTGCTTCCCCCTATAATATACTTCCATTGGCATAATGATGATCATCTACAGTGAAAGAGTTGGCTTTATAGTGTTTACGTGACACTAAAAAGAACAACTAACATAAAAATCATTTCCTCAGAAAATACTGAAGAGACAAAATAGCTTCAAGATAATGTATGAATATTGTGGTGTTAATCTATGCTATATTTTACAGCTAATTAACGATGAGATTAAAGAGTTAATTAAAGGTAAAATGTTTCTCCTGTAAATTGTTTCATGCACCTGATAGCATGAGATATGCCATTCAGAGACTGTTTTACCCATAAAGCCTGTAAGTTTATAGCCTGCTTAGAAAACTTGTAATCATCTGTCTAATATGTTTGGGTATTACTAAACATAACTCATTGGAAGAGTTACTTTTACTTGAATAAATGTCTGTTGGTTTTGTAAACTGCCTGTTTCTAAACTTGGACTTGGGCTGATGAATGCCAGGACTGTTATGTCTGAAACTAGCACTATAGCTATAATGACTTCAATGAATAAGGCAAGTCTTCGGTTTCCATCACCTTAAGTTTGTCTGATCAGAGTAGCGCTGAGTCAGATCAAATAGACTGGTACTAATGTCATTCTTTCCAGCCAGTTAAATGATGTTAAATGATGTTGAATGACTCTAGGGAAGGTAGGAATGGGATGTGATTAATTTTTTTTGTGATATATGTAACAACAAAGTAGGTGAAATCTGTTAGCAGAATTCTTTAGCTTGCATGTATTGAACTAATATATGGGTCCCTTGGTAAAGTCAGTGTGTGCGTTGTTTGTGGTGCATTTTGGTTTTTTACTGCTCCATAGACTTTCTACTACAGAAGGTTAAGAAAATAGAATGACTGCCTTGGGTCAAGTTAAACATAATACAAAAGCAAAAGGCTCAACTCTCCACGTTCACACCACACCAATGGTTTCTGTTTTCAGACAGCTCTACTCCCTATTCATAGCCACAAACATGTGAACACATATCTGGGGAAGAGAAATCTTTCTTTGCTGTGATCTTTATCATCCACAGAAATAAGAAAAAAATAAAAAAGTTTTACAAAAGCAAACAAAAAGAGTCTGGAAGATCCCAAAGCAGTAATTTAGTATGTCTTGTTGCCAAAGAAAGATCAACTATTCAGGGTTTCTAGAGGGTCTTTTGCAGCTGTGTCTGGGTTCAAAATTTGGGAATCATTAATATACTGATGTCTTAAGCCCCTACATAGAAATCAGACAAAATAAGACAGAGTGGAAAATGCACAGGACAATATTTAATAACTAAATCTCTTTTCCCATAATGTATTCATAACTGTTAAAATTACTTGTCTATGATTTTTTAATAAAATTCCTCGTGCCATCTGGTTCAATTCTGCATCCTACACCTACATTCTCTTTACATTTTAAATTGTTAGCTCCTATTTCTTTTTTAGCTCCTTCATTGTAGCAAGACCTCATTGGGCTACAACTGCCTCATCATTGTGTTTCATGATCATACTGATCGTACTTGGTCCTTCCAAGGTACAACTGCTCTGCTGAAAGCAGATATTTTCAGTTATTGATGTTCTACAACAAATGTCTTTCATAAAAGTTAGTCATATGCAGCAAGAAATTTGATTTTCTTGAAGTTAAAATTAAATCTTCATGGAATATTCTAGGCCAGTTTGATCAATATAAATGTTGTTACTAAGTTTAAAATATTTTCATTTTTCATTATTTTAAAAAAGTGGAAAAAAACCCCCCCAAAACACAGCAAAACAAATCAAATCCACTTGAATAATAAATTATATCAAGTAAATATTAAGGGATCATAGTACATAAAACAAGGTTTTCAGTATGTCACACTACATGGTATTTTTTCAGTGTTTTCAAAGCAAATATTTAATAAACATTCACTTGTCTGTGAAAGAATGACACATGTATTGATGTATAGTGATACAACCAGCAAATCTCATCCTGATCTGAATATAGGTCACATAAGGAGTAAAGTCAGGGTCTCGAATTTTAGGAAGGGAGACTTCTATCTGTTTAGGGAGATTCTCAGTGGGATCCCCTGGAAGACTTTCCTCAGGGACAAGGGAGTGAAATAGAGCTGGCAGATCTTTCAAGACGTCTTCCATAGAGCACAAGAGCTAGCGATTCCCAGGAGCAAGAGATCAGGGGAGGCAGCCAAGAGACTTGCATGGCTGAGTAGGAAACTGCTGGGCAAACTAAAGGGCAAGAAGCAAATGAATAAGGACTGGAAACTAGGACAAGTAACCTGGGAAGAGTATAGAGGAAAAGTATGACTGTTTAGGGAGCAGGTGAGGAAGGCCAAGGCACAACTGGAACTAAACATAACAAGGGACACAAAGAATTACAGGCAGAGCTTCTACAGGCATGTTAATCAGAAAAGGAAGGTCAAAATATGCTGTACTCCCCTCTGATAAACAGGGCTGATGAGCAGGTAACAGAAGACAAGGAGAAGGCTGATGTACTTAACAACTCTTTTGCCTCAGTCTTCAATGACAACCTCTCTTCCCACACCTCTCAACTGGATGGACAAAATGAGGGCTGGGAGAACAAGTCCCTCCCACTGCAAGTGAAGATCAGGTTATAAGCATCTGAGGAATCTGTATGTGCACAAGTCTATGGGACTTGATAAAATACATCCCAGAGTCCTGGAGGAATTGGCTGATGTAGTTGGCAAGCCACTCGTCATAATATTCGAAAAGTCATGTCAGTTAGAGGAAGTCCCAGATGACTTGTAAAAGGGAAACATAATACCTATCTTTCAGAAGGGAAAAAAGGATGACTCTGGGAACTACCAATCTGTCAGCCTCACCTCTATGCCTGGGATGATCATGGAACAAATCTTCCTAGAAGCTGTGCTAAGACATATGGAGGACAGGAAAGTGATTTGAGACAGCCAGCACGGCTTCACCAAGGGAAAATTCTGTCTGAGCAACCTATGGTTTTCTCTGTTGGATTAACTACATCAGTGGATAAGGGAAGGGCTACAGGTTTCATTTATCTGGACTTCTGTAAAGCTTTTGACATGGTATCCCCAGCATCCTTCTCTCCAAATCATAAAGTGATGGATTTGAATTGTGGACTGTTAGGTTGATGAGGAATTGGTTGGATAGTTGCATCCAGAGGGTAGTGGTCAATGGTTCAGAGTCCCAATAAGCATCAGTGATGAGTGTCTCTCAGGGGTCCATACTGGGACCAGTGTTATTTAGTATCTTTATTAATGACATAGACAGAGGGATCAAGTGCACCCTTAGGAAATTTGCAGATGACACCAAGCTGAGGGTGCTGTTAACACACCTGAAGGATGGGATGCCATTCAGAGGGACCAAGACAGGCTCGATAAGTGGGCAAGCATGGGAATCTCGTGTTGTTTAACAAGAAAAAGTGCAAAGTGCTGCACCTGAGTCAGGGCAACCCCCGGCATCAATACAGGCTGGGGGATGAATAGATTGAGAGCAGACCTGCCAAGAGGGACTTGGGGGACTGATGGATGAAAAGCTGGACATGACCCAGCAAGGTGCACTTGCAGCCCAGAAAGCCAGTTGCACCCTGGGCTACATCAAAAGCAGCGTGGACAACAGGTCTATGGAAGTGATTCTGCCCCTCTACTCTACTCTGGTGAGACCCCACCTCAAGTACTGCATCCAGCTCTGGGGTCCCCAATACAGGAAGGACATTGGGCTCTTGGAGTGAGTCCAGAAGAGGCCACCAAGTTGATCAGAGGGAGTACCTCTTCTATGAGGAAAGGTTGAGAGAATTAGGATTGTTCAGTCTGGAAAAGAGAAGGTTTTGGGGTGACGTAAGTGTGGCCTTCCAGTACCTGAAAGGAAGTTATAGAAAAGATGGGGTAAGATTATTTATGAGGGCGTGTAGTGACAGGACAAGGGAGAATGGATTTAAATTGAAAGAAGGTAGGTTTAGATTAAATATTAGGAAGAAATTCTTTACTGTGAGGGTGATGAGGCACTGGAAGAGGTTGCCCAGAGAAGCTGTGAATGTCCCATCTCTGGAAGGGTTCAAGGCCAGGTTGGATGGGGCTCTGAGCAACCTTGTCTAGTTGAAGATGTCCTGCCCATGGGGCAGGGTGATGATGTTTAAAGTCTTCCAACCCAAACTATTCTCTGATTCGATGTTTCTATGAACTGAGTTAGCAAATGCCTATTCTTCAGGACAAGGAAAGTGATTTAATCTGTGGAAATCAATAAAGCTAAGATGATCCCAGTTTGGGGGCGAGAAACCAGAATCCTTTATTTGTACAAAAACTGCTATTTTATAGGTCTGGGGTACTACATATTCATGGGGGGGGGGGTTGCATATTCATTCTGTTACAACTGGGGGCTTTTACAGGGATGAGGTAGAAGGGGAAAACCCAGGTTAACAAATTTGGCGTCTTAACACATGCATCATAGGGGAAAACCCGTTTTATCTTGGGGGAATTACAGGGGGAAAAGGTATTCGGGTTTACAGAATGCTAGGATTCAGGGAACACAAAGGGACAGATAGAGCACAACAGGTCTTCTGCACAGATTTGATGAGATGAGGGTGGGGACTCTGGCTTGGGCAGGGCACTCCACACTGATGATATCTCATTTACTTCTTAAACTGAGGTTCTTTCCCCAACTTTCCTAGTCCACGGCTTTTTGCAAAGGCCACTCAAATCCCTCTCTGCAGATATTATATTTTGGGATCCAACATTAATCCCTCTTTTTCACATTTTTGAGGCCACATCTGGAGTACTACATCTAGTTTGGTGCCTCCCAAAGTAAAAGACTTGATAGACAAAGTGGAGGGAGTCCAGAGGAGGGTCACCAAGATAAAAGAGGGGCTAGGGCACAGGATGTGTGGAGAGGTGAAGGGAGTGGTTACTGTTTAGTCTAGAAAAGAAAACACTCTAGGAGAATAACACTGAATTTATCTACTATATAAAGAAACATTATGCAGAAGAAAGGTTCCTTTCAGGCATAACAATAGGACACAACTCAAAGTTTCAGCCACAGAAATTCCAACTGCCTAAGAAAAAAAATTCAAATAAAGTAGCTAAACCCTGTAGCAGGGTTAAAGAGTCTTAACCTTTGGAGATACTTAAAACTTGTCTAGACACAAGTTTGAGCAACCTGATCCAACCTTGAAGTTATTAGTACTTTGAGCAGGAGATTGGACTAGGTGACTTATAAATTTTCCTTTTAATTGAAATTGTGTTATATTTTTAGACATCTATTTATTCTTTGAATCTGCTTGTGTACATCCTTGTGATACAGGGGTTCCCAAAGTAAGCACTGGTGTTGATCTGAAATTAAAGAATGCTATGTATAATGTTCTCGATCATTAACTCATCTAAGAGTAAAACCCAGATGGTATCAAATTCTGTTTATGAATATAACCAAAGTCTTCGACAGTAATTTCTATTTCATTTGGAGACTGAGAAGGTACTTTTATTATTTTTATGAATCAAACCCCTCATTGGCTCTCTACCATCTACATAGAGAAGTTAAACATATTTCCTTAAAGATCTTTCATGCCTCGGTGTGTTTGGATAAGGGCAAGGCCAATGCTCATTCATTCCCAAATTGCATTGTTTCCCTTGGGACATTTTTTTTTTCCTGATGAAAAATTCTATTTGCTGTACTCTACTTAAAACCTTGTAACTGTGATGTCTTTTTCCACCACAGAATAAACATGTTGACATCAAATACGCCCAGTATATTTAGGATTTTTAGCTATTCATGGTTGCCATGGCTGGCTAACACAGAAGGTCAGATCTGAATTTAGACTGAGCAAATTAAGTGAATGGGTTTATTTAAAATGTTCTAGAATAGACCAGATTTACTCTGTCTTGTCTCTGATATTTTGGATGTGACTCTATATATCCCCTTTCTTTTGTGAAACAGACAATTTAAAAAGCATAAGTTATATCCTGCCCTGCCTGCTATGAACACCACAATTAATCTGATTCATGGGATGTGGGTGTCATGAAATACATTGTTTGACAAGCACCCTAATTACTTATACTAACAGCAAGTCCAAAGACTGCAGTTGGAACAAATCTGAACACATATATATCATAAAGTTTGCTGTATTTTTCTCCACATAGTTTACCATTCTTTAGAAGATACAGAATTTTGTAAAAAATCTAATAAAATTTCAAAATAATTTGAGATTATATATATACATACAGAGCTGTGTCTGGAATGGAAAATAAAACTTTGGACTCCAGATGTGATACTGAGATAGGTAATAAGATAGTCAAGGTGGTGTCTCTTTCTTTCTTTCTTTCTTCCTTTCTCTTTCTATCTTTTTCTTTCTTTTTTCTTTCTCTCTTTCTTTCTTTTCTTCTTTCTTTCTTTCTTTTCTTCTTTCTTTCTTTCTCTCTTTCTTTCTTTCCTTCTTTCTTAATACAGTTTTAATCTTCAGCTGTTTACAAAGCTGATTGCTACAGACATTTTATTTTCTTTGTAGGTCATTAAAGTTAATACAATACTCATTCTTGAACTGTCATAATAATCAGAAACTTGGTGTTTATGTTGCAGCCTCTTCCCATTCTTTCTAATTACAAATGCTTTCTAGACTGAAAAATTTTGTGTGCCAAAGAAAGAGATAACAAGAAAAATAGCAGAAATACCAAACATTTATTTGCCTTTTTCAAAAGGGTTTTCATTACCAGTGACACTGTTATTTGAAAGACTGTGCTCCAGTTTCCCTAATGCTCTACAGTTTAAAAATATCGTGTCAACTCAGAGCCCACTTGAATAAGTATTGGAATTTTTTGAGCTTTTAGTTATTCAATGACCAAGAGGAACAATTTTGTGGTTTAAGTCCACTTCTTCGTTTACCAATCTTTGTCATTAAAACAAACAAATTTTAGGAGCTGAAGTTAGTTCCCAGGAATGAGTCTGAACTGGCCCTCAGAATACATTACAGTCCATTATGATTATTTATTATTTGTGTTACAGAATACCCAAAGTATGACAGAAAGACAATTAGCTACTTTTAAAGTAGAGTCAGTGTTTAAAAAAACCCAACAGATTTCCGAGCAAGAAAGAAATCATACTCTTAAGACTTGATTTTGAGTTAAAATGTTGCAATAACATATCTGGGACAACTAGTAGAAAGGTTAGATATATTAAATAATCTATTTAAAAATATTTTATCATTTCTGTCTTCATTATTGTAATCAGAGATAATTACACTTAACTTATCTAATTACTGGAATTTAATAAATGGTAGCTTTTATATTCAGAGCCAGAGTTATGTTGGATCCCAAAAATATAATATCAGCAGAGAAGGAGTTGATGAGATTATGTAGCAGGCCATGGACAGCAAGAGCTGGGAGAAACTCCTTGCTCTGAGGACACTCCATCATAAGATCTATTAATATTTAGCTATGTTGATTGGCCTGTCTCCTCCAGCAAGATATGGAAAGACTTTGTGATGATGCTATGAGATCATGTAGAAACCCCTTTGTCCTTTTCCCCCCATGTGGTCCTAACTAAGGGAAAATATTAATCACTTGTGTAACTGTAGCAGAAAATTGTGTAATCCTCTAGTTAGCATGATCCATCTCCTAGTTAGCATAACCCGTCCTCCTCATTAACCTGTCCAACCCCCAAGACCCTTAAATTGTGTTCACTTGTTCAATAAAGTATTCCAGTTCTCTACCCCATATCTGGAATTGCTTAGTTTTTGCTCACCCACTGGGTTATATGTTGATAGATTGAACATAGCTAAAATAATAAATATAGAATACGTTATGTATAAGGAAGGAACAGAAAATTTTTATCTGTGTAACCGTGCAGGTAGAAGAGAAATACAGAGAGAAAAAAAAAATCTATGAAAATGAAACAGGTAGAAATCAAGCCTGGAGAATAATTGATTTGAGTGGACCTTAGATATTATTATAAAAAATAATCAACAGGAACTGAGAGGGGAAAATAGGTTCAATATTATCAAAAACTTTCAAAAGATAAGCTCTAGGAAGATGAATCACTTTCCAGATGAAGTGAAGAAATTGAAGCTTTACTCTTCACATGATTTGGATGTGTAAGGACAGAAATAGTTCAAGATTTATTACAAAAAGCTGGAGTTTAAATAAAAAAAGTTAAAAAGTTAAAAAGAACTAAATTTTCAGGAGTAAATATACCTCTTTACACATCTGAACAGTTCTAACCAAAGTGTACTGAAGATAGTCTTACTACATGTTTTCCATGAATATGATTCAGAGTACTAGAGGCTAAATAAGATCCTGTAACAAATTTAACATGTTGCTGCAATGTATTTCTTTGTTACACAGTTCTGTGGAACATATTCTGGATGAAAATATATCATAGGTATCACAGACTATGTATTTGAGCCTCTTAGTTTTAATGCATCTGTTTGTACAATTGAGTTTTATCTGTAAAAGAATTTATAATTTTTTTCTTCACACTTTACAGCTAGGGAACTGAGTCACAGAGAAAGTGGTATGCTGTCCATGATGGAGACTAAAAGAGGAACTGCAAGCATATATCTTAAAACCTAGGTTAGTGTTCGAACAACTACTAGAGACCATCTACCATTTCCTATCTCGCTGTTATAAAAAATTGGGTTTTTTCAACTTAGTTAGTAGCATTTATTTTCCTCTGTTTTTCATACATTCTGTCACATCCAAATAACTTTTCTGAAAGATAAAATTTTGCCCCAAAACCTTTGTAATATCTGGTGAAAACTGTTGTCCAGATTTTAATGATACCAAAGATACTTTTTAAAACTCTTATTTTAATCTCTCTTATTTTAAAACTAATAAATGCTATGGTGTATAGTCAACTAGAGACATAACAACTGTGTGAGTGCTTAAATTATGACAGAGTAAAAACTTTTCCCAAAAGCCTGAGTTTGGAATGTAATAAGATTATTCTCATAAACCATCTCTTTAACCCCAAAGTGAATGCAAAAATTCAAAATGCTGAATCTATATATAGTTAATGCTTACTTATGTGAGAGCCATGGTGAATACTTCTGAAAAGGGAATTAACATTGGCCATTCATATCATTTGTACACAGTACGTTTGTGGGAAAGAATCATCAGTGGGTTAATATGAGCTACCTTACTTTTGAGGAAGCTGCGATAACTACTTTGGACAGACAAGTTAAAAATGAAGCTTTTAAGTTGGATAAAGGAAAACATACTAAGGAAAAAACAAACTCGAGATAGTGAGAGTATGTAACAAGAAGCTAGTCCTCAGACAATAGAGCGCTGAATATTTTCTCTTTTTTGAGGCCTACATCTCTATCCATTAATGTTAATCTATCCATTAATGTTAATCTTTGCATCTGCTTTGATGCATGCCATGTCTGGTGGGGTAATGGCAGAACCAGACATATACCTGCAGGTAATTTACTGATGTATATTATACCTATGAATGACATACTTGGATCTGCACAAGCCTTTTTCACTTCTTTTTGGGTGTGAAGGTTCATGTTGCCAAAAAGATAGAGCACATTTTAAACATTTTAGTGCAGTTTGATTTCCTCTCCTTTTTACGCAAGATATTCCAGGTTCTAACTCCAAAGAAATTTTGAGTATTTCTTGTTTAAAAATTTCAATTTCATAAAGCTCATTCAAGTTTTCATGGATAAAATATCTGATTTTTTTAAACCATATGCTGTATGTAAGAATGCCTGAATACTTACTGGTATATCAACAGTCAGACAATCAGTTTTGAACCCGTTCTTGAGTATAATCTACTATGAATTTTACTATTGTAAACCTTTTACACTACTCGAAGGCATCCCACACAGTTTGTGAATATTGTGCTTTTGCATTTTTGTGTGATCTGAAGCTCCTACCTGTTAGATTGGGTTATTTTAGTATCAGAAAGCAATTAACAAATTTAATGTATAAGTAGGTGTGTCAAACTTTTTCTAATAATGTGGTGACACTTTTACAAGATAGTGTGAGGTACAAACCAATATATGAAGGAGCACGCTAAAGAATTCACTAACTCACTGTATAGAACTTTCTGTAAACTCAAGTTCATGAGATAGATGTTCTTGTACTATTTTTTTAAAGTTCCTAACGACTGGAATAACAAGACAGAAGACTATGATTATCCTTAATCATATAACTTCACAAATGTTGAATTAATGCTGACAGTAGTGTATCTTATGATTCATCCTACTGTTGAGGGCTTAGGAACATCACAGTTACTGGTGTGCCATATCTTTCCAGAGCAGATGTTGATAATCAGGAGAATTATGCTAAAATGAGTGAAATTTAATACAGAGAAAACTCTTGTGTGGGCATAATTATTTCAGTTTGGGAAGTGAGATTTGAGCCCAAATTAATAAAACAGAAATCTTATAAAAAAATTTCATCTGCCTCTCTGTCATGCAGACATCTGTGCAACTTAAAAAGAAAAACCCAAACCACTAATATTCATATTCCAATTAAGGTGGATCACAGAAAAGCAGTTGTAATATATAGTCAGAACTTATCAGGAGTCATCACACTGTGGTACATTAGAAAATAGTCGATTATCTTGTTTCAAGAAGGGAAGAAAAGAGGGGTTTTTTAATTGACATCTGTTCTGATTTCAAGATTTTTCCAGGTTTGTTTTGTTCTTTTTTCACCCCCAAGTATCCTAGATGGTCTTATTCAAAAAAACCATTAAAATTTATCTTAAAACTGTTTTCTTCAATGAAGAAATTAAATAAGGAAAAGTGTACCCAAAAGGTGTTTTTGTTTGTGTTCTTTTTTTTTTACTTCTAGACTTTCATTATATTATATTCTATTTACATAGTTTTGCTGTTTAAGAATATACAAAGCTAGGAATGGCTCCATCTCACAATGAAGACATTATAGCACTTCACTGAAACAAAAAGTTGAAGCTCCAAGCACTGTCACACAGAGAATAAACAAGTCTAACTAATTCTGTTTTTACTAAAAGGGAAAATAATTTAGAACAAGAAAAATATGGATTTAACTAGTTGATTTACACCCTGGAGATACACTATTGGCCACAAACACTTATTATGAGGAAATATGTGGAATGTCAGCCATTGTCTTTGCACAAAATAAACTATTTTTTTTAAGGATAAACTAAATGTTATAAAAATATATAACGGTCTATAATGGATAAGACAAAAGAAACATTTATCTGAATATTGTGCCAGCAGTGGTTAAACAGAGAGTCCGGGAACAAATTAATTGTGCATATGTAAACATATTTAACACCCTCCCAGTAAATAGTGATAGCTTTTCACAATATTCTTCTCCCCTCTAAGAACTGACATCTCCATTACATCCTGAAACTATGATCATATTTTTTAGTTACACAGTCCTTTCTGCTTTTCATGCGGTTTCTCCAGTTGCTCCTTGAGTTCCTGCAGGCTTTCAGCACTCCCACATCTCGAGCCAAGGAACTCAAAAGCTTAACTACAGACTGCCAAGAAGTATTTGTTTTTCTTCTACCTGAACTTGCTACCTACTACTTTACCTGATGCTAGTTTGTTATTCATAATGAACAGTGAACAATCCATCTCCTTCAGAGCTCCATATCACTATAGATGCTCTCTGGGCCACTCCTTTTTTTGTTTTAAGGCTACAGATTTAGCAGTTTCATGTATATATGCAATTACTTACATCGATAAGTGTGTATATGTATATAGATATATTTGTGAAGATAAACATTAAATATGTAATTGCTTTAGAAATGTAAATAGCAATCTTTTGCAGAGACTGGGTTCACATCTTGCCAAGTTGTCTTTTCTTTTCCAGACATTTTGTACTCTACAGGAAATGTAAAAGGCAACGGTCATCAGAGGATTACATTGCAGAAATAAACTCTTTACTGGCTTTAACCTGATGCAGATACTCTGCCAGTCACTGACCACAGCACTGTAGAAGGCAGGAGGCATGTGTTCTGTCTGGAGGCCATGAAATAAAACAGAACCTAGACAAATTATAATTTGGCTTTTTTTTTTTCTGGATAATGGGGCTGTCCCTTACTACCTTGTGTCATGAGTTGTTAGGATTAGTATCTTATGTTTATTGGAGACTTGTTTTGTTTCAGTATGGCCTATGTGTCCTCATTTAGTATTTTTTGCAGCTAAATTGTCAAGGGTTTTTTCAGCTTTCTGCACACAAACAGTAACATTTATGTTTTGTACCATTAAGAATGTAAAAATGCAGCATAAGGAATAGGAATATTAAATAAAATTTTTCTTCAACAAAAGAGAGAAGAGATAATAGAAACAGAATAGTTTAGGTTGGAAAGAATCTTTAAGATCATTGAGTCCAACTGTTAACCCAGCACTGCCAAGTTCATGACTAAACCACGTCCCCAGGTGTCACATCTACACGTCTTAAGTACCACTAAGGATGCTGATTCCACCACTGCCCTGGGGAGCCTAATACCTTCTAATACTTGACAACTCTTGTAAAACAGAGTTTAACAAAACAAGATAAAAAGAAGACAAAACAAAAAATCAGAAAACTTTCTTTAAAAATGCCTATGTATTTCTGGACTCCTGTAAAATCAAATAATTTGAAAAATAATATAAAGAATTTGGCCTTCAACAGTTAAAATGGACATCTTTAAGAAACAATGATGATATCATAAAAGTCACATTTCTCCTGAACTGAGATGGTTAATCTCACTTAAGATCTCCCTTTCTTTCCCTTCCTGGAATGGACTGGAATCTCACTTCCTTGGAGACTGAGTAGTTGAGATATCAGTAATCTCACTGTAAAGAATTCAGGTCTGAGCTCTGAAATGGAACTTGTAGACAGCATAAAATATTGCTGGCTAACTTCCAACATGTAAAGAGCCTCAATGCATTTGATAGCAGCAGCAAAGAACTGACTTGCAGCAGTTAATGATTCGGTTTCCAGACAAACAAATCCATTTGGGAAATGGCAAACCAACTGTCTTTAAAAGGCTTCCAACAGTGTAGGTCACTATACCATATCTAATGGAAAGGTCATCTCTTAGGAAAGGTTAGAAAACAGTGAGAGCTTTTCACTTTTTTTTTGCTTCAGATCATTCCACTAAAATGGACCACAAAATGAAGGGAAGGAGAGAGTTCAGCCACATGGCTGCACATCCTAACTGCCTGGCTTATCAGGAGAGTGTGGAGCTTTAGCACAGAAAGATATATGAACTGGGACAAAGGAGATATAAACACCAGTACAAAATGTATGTTTTACTATTGCTGAAAAAACAGTAGTTTAGGCTGGCTGCCTGATAATGCTGTGGTCAGCAAATTTTTTCTTAGCTATACAAAAAAAACCTAAGAAAAAAACCCAAAAAACGTACTTGATTTCTACTAGGCACATTTAAATGTTCTAATTTTAATTGCCAGATAGTTTACTCCGCACTTCTCCCTACTTTTTCCCTGATACCAGAATGTCAAAAAAAGACTGTCTCTTTGCTGAGGTTAAAGGATAAAAACTGAAACAAACCAACCTACTCTGTCTCTATGTGCACTACAGCAATTTAAGTTCCAGATCCTGAAAATTTTTTAATGTATGGCCTCTTATCAGATGATAAAATAAAAATGGGTTGAATCCATGGCAATACGATATGCGTTTACACAAAGTCTGCTGCTGAACCTTTATGGATCTGTGTGCTTTTTTGCCAGTGTTCCTACCACAGATCATTTTTATTACTGACGTCTTGATCCAGATAGGAGGAGTCATTTCCTCGTCACACAAAATCAGTTTCTTGAGTTATAGTGGCATTACTTATCTTTTGGTGTTTTTTTAAGAAGGTACTTTGGTCATTTTGACATGCATGGTTCTCATTTTTTTCAGATTCGTAATTCATGAACTGCTTTTGCTCGGTATTTCATGATTTTGGATCTTTGTCTGTAAAGTTCTTACATTTTCTCTGTGATGATACTCAGCCTATGCAATTCCAGACTAGAGATGTAAAAAGGAGGATCATCTTTTGAGGAGAGTATTGAACTATTCTTTGCCTCATTCTTTATGGTGAAGATTGATTTATCTTTAATTTTTACTTGGCTTGCAAGAGCAAGCCAAAAGGACTTCACATATTGCAATTCACAAGATTAATAACATTCTGTTTAACATTTCAAATTCTAATGAGAAATAGGCATTTTCTGTAACTTGTCATGTATTTATACTTCTGTGTAGATTTTGATTACAAAAGGTACTCATTTTAAAGAAAATTTAACAAAAAAAAAAAAAAGAAAAAGAAAGGGAATGAAAAGAAAGAATTCTATTTAGTATCTTACTCTGTACCCAGTCTCAGTCTGAGCAAGATGATGCAGCTTGCACCTTTAGGATTCTTCAGGGAAGATTTTTAAAATTAATTTGAATTGTTTCAAAATCAAAGGCATTCTAGGGTTAATTTGTATCATATGCAAGTGTTATATTATATGTTCTTGAGAATCTTGAGAGTATGTGGCCAAGAAAACTACTGAGAGAAAGCTTTTGAAGGTTTACTACATAAACATTAGATTTTTTGTCCTTAAAGTTCTTATGGTTGCTTCATATTTGAAAAAATATATTAAAAAAAAAAAGGCTTTTCACTAAATAATATTCTTAATGGAAAGGATGTCAAAAGGGAAAATACATGGTAAATTTGCATAATTTAAATGTCCATTTCAATGGTCATTTGTACAAGGTGTATAATTTTATAGCAATAATTATGAAAACTTTCTGCTATTTAATCCTTTCATAATAGTCACAAGGTTTGTTATTCAAAATTCACTTTTTTCCAGGGAGAATTTTTTGGGCTGGAAGTTATTTTAATCAAGAAAATTACTTTTGAATTCGCAATGGAGAATTCTCATGTAATGGTATTAGGTAAATAAATTATGCATTATTATTTGTATTTCATATAATCATAAATATGTAATTTCTTTTTGAAAGTAACTGGTATACTTTGAATTTCAAATAGCAGTCTGATTGTAACTTTAATAGCTTGCATTATGCTGGTTAGTTATGTACTTTATATACATGAAATGTAGATTACTATAAGAAATATTATATGTGAATACAGATTGAAAAATCTCTTCGTTGGAAATACTGGTATATGAATAGTAATTTCTACAAGCATTCACACTATCATATATCAAACAGAAAGTACAAGTAAAAGAGCTCTAGAATTGAAATAAACTAATTCTTTAAAGTTGTACCCATCATTCAATAAATACCTGTCTCTGCACTTTTCAAGTTGGTGCATTTTCCTGCATGAGTTATAAAAATAACTTTTTAGTGCACAAAATCATCATAGAATCATAGAATGGTTTCGGTTGGAAGGGACCTAAAAGATCATCTTTTTCCAATGCCCCTGCCATGGGCAGGGACACCTTCCACTAGCCCACGTTGCTCAAAGCCCCATCCAACCTGGCCTTGAACACTTCTAAGGATTCTTGTGTATAAGAGTAAATAGCTGTCTACGTTCTTTAGATTCAGAGACTTTTTCTTTTCACTCTTTCAGATGATGTGTAATGCTTTATTTCAGCTAAATGACTGAGCCAACATGTAAGACCCGTTTCCCAAAAAGATGTTGATGTTAGTTCTTCAGAATCTTCCTGGACAAATCTGGCTCCTCTAAGTTTTTATTCAAACCTGTCTTTGCACTAAGAAATTATAGTTCTACTCATGAGCTGTAATATCCCCTGAAATCTATTCAATGTTATATCATGTGGGTTTGAACTGTCACTGGGAAAAAGGGGATTGGGGGAGAATTACATATATTTTATGCCAAATATTGATATTTTTATTTCCATTTTCAATATTTCTTTGGACATTTTTGAGTATTATTGGTGGTGATAACAAAGGGAATGGGGAATAGGTATATCAACATAAGACTGTATTTACTCCTTCCTGCGTTAGGGTAACTATTAGCATCAGCTTATGATTTGCTTCACAGTATCATTGTTTCAGCAACTTTCTGCACCTCGTTTCTTGGTCACTGTTGATTTTTTTTCTTCCTTGTGAGCACTATGGCTTAAGTCTTTATTCCACATTTTTCTTTCGGAATCAATAGATAATTTTATGAAAATATTAAAATTTTTGGTTTAAGTTTTGTGATCTAAGCCATGTACAGGGCATTATGAAACTACTTCTTTTTTTCTTCAGTAGATTTCAATATGGTTTATCTATCACTGGTGCAATTATTGCCCCATGGTGCTTGAAAACTGAATACTAGAAGTTCATCTTGTAGTCTTCTGTTATGTCTGAAACCTTTACCTCTGTATTTTGAATGAGATAGTGCATGCTAGAAAGGATCCCTTTAGTATTTAATTGTCTTTCACTGTTTCCCCAAAATGTTTTTGAATCAAAAAGCATTGAATCATATGTTTACTGGTCTGTTCAGGTTTTTTTGGAGAGAGGAGGAGGAGGGAGAAGGAGGGAACAAGGATATGCCAAAGCCTTTGGAGGCTTGAGTAAGCAAGATATTAAGTGCCATCTTTATCAAGAGTTCTAGAGGCACAGTGTACAGTATTTCAAAAAACACCAAACAAACAAACAAACACCCCCCCCAAAAAAACCAAACCACAAATTAATTGCATTAAAGCATAATATGTGGACACAATCCAAGTGCCCCAGTCTTTGACCAAAGTTTCCTTTGTTCAGTTTTGGATTGAGCAGGACTCAGTCTCTCTATGAGGCACTAACACAGCACAGGCTGAGTACAGCAGAAAAGCAGCAAGCAACTGCTGTTGTGAACAAATAGTGTAGAGGCTGAAAACTTATCCAGTATCTGGAATAGTCATGTGACTAGAGAAACCCATCTCTTTGACTGGTACAGTCTTAGACTTAGGTTTTCCCACTCTGCTCTTGCACTGTGCCCTAGCATTGATCAGGAGATCAGTGGGGCTTAACACCCAGTTTATGCTCAGTGAATGCTTAGTTGCCTGCTGGTGAACACTCTTTTTCCATTAAGACGTTGAATAAAACAGGTTGTTTTCAATCCGTGGTAACCTTCAGTTTGACTTAACTAGTCTGCTTTAGTCAACATTGCAATGGCACTTAGCGCTATGGCTCTGCTGGGGGCATAATCACTTCTGGAACGTTCCAAAACAATGACAAACAGGTACAGGGACACAGCTCAAGACAATTGCACCTCCAAACACTGGCAAATATTATGTCATGCTGAGTAGGGTCACAGTCTTCACCAGTGCTACAACGGTGAAAGGTTTTATTTACCATTTCCTGCCCCCAAACTCCAGCTAATCCCTGTTATTTCTCCTTAGGTAAAAATGACTATTCAGACTGAAATGTCCTGTACAGTAGTGCCACCATAATTTCAGAGAATAATGACCTTTGAATGCAAATGAACTGGTATTTAAAGGGCTTGAAGTGTTATTTGTGGAAGACTTTTAAAAAGCATATAAGGAAGTCTACGCTAGTGAAAATTAATAAATCAAACCCTACTAAACCAGCTAGTACTTTCAGACAGTACTTATATGATGTTCAGTACAAAGAATTATGAAGATAGTTTGCAATTTCTTAAGGAGTCTCTACTATATAGAGCCCAATCTCTTATGTACAACAGCTTAATCCAGTTGGGGTATGGGATTTTAAGGAATACACACTCAGTAACATCTCATTTCAAATATGTTCCAGCAAGCTTGGATAAGCCTCTCAATCAACAGGAGAAGTTAGAAATTTAATTTATATTTAGGCAACCATGTTTCATTATTGATTCTTTGTGGCTCAACCTCAGAGACTCTGATAGCTCAGTTTTCTGTGGAGAAAAGAATCCTTGCCTGACCTTATATCGTATTATTATATAAACTATGTTGCAAAACTGATCAGTAACTTAATAATAGTATAATGAGATATACATTAGATATCCAAGATCTTTAACAGAGTTCTTAAAAAAATTATGATTATGTTTCTTCAAGATGTTTCCTTCTATTTTCAGTTAAAACAACTCCACAATTAGCAAATCTGAGAGTTTTGTACCTCCAGTATACAGTATTTTCTATCTGAGTCCACAGTTTCTCCCTCAATGAAGGCCCAGGATAAGGGGTTGATCTGTGTTTCTACATGATGGTCAATAAAAGAGAATGGTAATAAAAGACATATAAATGATAGTTCTTGTGAGTTACGTCAGGGAAATTATTACTGGATGTTTACAACCACCTTGGAATTTTCCTCAGTTATATGTGCAGAACACATATTTGTCAGTAATCTTTATTGTTTAGAAAATTATTTGCATATACTTAGCAGATGTAAAATTTATTAAAATTATTTGTACTCATCTTTTTTAAACCTGACCTCCTGTTCTTAAAGTGTTTTTATCAGATATACAACTCTGTCTTAGTGGCTATCTTACAGTTTAAGGGAGTCCTTAATTTATGGGCTCAACTTAACTACAGAATGAATTATTGTAAAAAGGGATTATTCTCTGCATGTGAACAAGATACTTTGCTTTATGTCATTATTCCCCTGCTAGTGCTGAGAAATTCCTTTTTCTGATGTGCTAGTGACTGCCATTTTGTATTTCAGGTTAGACATAGAATATTAATTTTTTTTCTAATGGGAATTAAAATAAATAATATATTTTAAACTATGAAAGAAAATGTTTCTGCAAAAAGCAGAGATTTTTTAAAAAATAATATTAATTAGCAAATACATATATCAAAAAGAATGGAAGTTAAAACTTCTTGCCATGTTTTTTTCTCTTACTGGCTTATGAGAAGTTAGGATTTGTATGACAGTCAGATCTGTCATACTTTATTTTTAGTATCTGAACTATAGGTCAAACTCAGAAATGCAGCTCAAGGAGAAAAAAACAAAAGAAAGTCAAGATCCATTCCAAACCTAGAAAAGAAAATTATTTTCAATTTTAGATCTTCTGCAACACTTTAAATTTAATTTGCAGTAGTGTAATTGAAACTTAATGCAAAATATTTTTTCCTCATTAACTGCTGTCCTTAAGGACAAGAAGACTTCTATACAAACCATAGTCAGAACTAAAATAAACTTTAACCACTACAGGATACTTCTAATTAGTTTATGTTACTTGGCTATGACAAGTTTGTAAATTACACTAGAACCCAAAACTGCAGTCATGTCAAATTCATGTTTCCAAGATGAAGTAGGATCCCGGACCAAAAATAAAACTTCAGCTTAGAACTACACAGCAAGCTGGGAAAACTATCACAGAATCACACAATGGGTAGGTTTGGAAGGAATCAGTCTCCCTACTCAGGCAGGGTCATTCTAGAGCACATTGCATGAGATTGTGTCCAGAAGGTTCTTGAATATCAGTACCAACTCTGTTAAATTGACTTAATGTTTACTTTTACAAGACCTCTACATCTGAACTGGGCTGTATAACACCAGTAGCTCTGTGAGCTGCTCCTCAGCTACCTAAATATCACACCAGATCTTTTCCTGGCTATCAGTTTCTTCCTACTGCATTTATAAAAACCCCAACAACAACAACAACAACAACCCCACAAAAACCCACCAAGAAACCAATCAATCAGTGAACCACACACAAAAATCAATCCCACTCAATGCCTTCATTATATCTGGGCACAAAAAAATTTGAGAGGAGAAAGGACAAATCCACACTGCATTAGCATCGCAAATTTTCATTATGTCTTGGTGTTTCACACGTAACCTTCAAACTAACATACCTACCAAGGTTCCACACTTTAGACTTAAGAAAATTCATCACTTTAAAAAGAATTTTATTAAAAGTTGAATTAATGTGTTATAAAGCAGCAGTAGGGCTGACACCATCAGTTCTGGACCAGGCATGAATATAGTGATGCCAGACTGCTCTATCTGCCCTGTAATGCATTCCCTCGCTGCCAAGGAGAATACCCACCTCACTCCCCAGTAGTCTTCATGACCATCGATGCATACCTGACACTGATGATCTGGAAACAAGTCCATTCTCTTGTCTTGCTTCTGCTACAGGGAACTGCACATGGCTGCCTGGTTGGTACTAAGAAGCATCAGACATCCCCTGTTACCGCCTTTCCTGTTTCTTGGCCTTCTTTTCAACGTACTTGTTCTCCCCTTTCTCTGCTCAGTCTGTGCCCAAATAAACAGCCCTCTCTAATTAATTCTTCTCCCCTTGTACCAGTTGTAATGCATTAAACCTGAATTTATTATTTCTGATAATGTTACCTAGATAAACTGTGCCATATATACCATTGCTGCTATGATTAATCAGGTGTTGCTAGCCTTTGAAGACTGTATTCCCAAAGGGATGCCCAGTTTCCCTCCAGTGTTCTGGAAGTTTGGTTGCTTCTTAGATAACTTCCACCTTAATCATCTGTGAGTCTCGTTGGATTTCACGACAGGATTTGCAACTTTTGTCACCTTTTCACACAATTTCTTGCGCTATGTCCGGTAGTTTTCCACGTTCTGCTCAGTTCTCATAACCTCAGGCCCTGTGAAAGGTCTCATCATTTGCCTGCAGCCCTAACATGTCAAGCATGCACTGAAACCAAGTTTATGAACTGAAAAGCATCTGCTGTCTTTCTTTATGTAAGATTAAGTAGATAGATTTAGAAAACAATGCAGTTAAATTGGTATGACTTTCATGTGTACCGATGCTTCGAGAAAAAATACACAGGTACTATATAAAAGGGTTTTTTTCTCTAATGCACCAATACTTACTGAAATACAGGTGATTTTTAGTAAATAAATTTCCTCTAATTTATCATATCTATTCAATGAATAATTGCAACAATAGTAACAATAATAATAATAATTTATAAACTTCACAAAAAATGGCATAAATTCATCTTCTAATTTTCTACAATATACTGAAGATTAAATGAAGGCTGGTATTAAACTATCTCCAGAATGTTGAGTTTTTTTCATGATCCTGTGGATGCCTTGGAGAGCTGTATATAAAAGACATCTCTATTGGCATCAGTAAATATGAATACCATAGCAGTTCAGGCATTAACAGATGAAACTTATTGGAAATATTCCTACTTTTATCAGTAGCTAAATCCTTTCTGTTGTGGAAAGATGCAGTGTTTAAAGAGTGTAAAAACTATGCTTTAATAAAAAAATGTATCTCTGTGAAAGACTCCTACTGTACACTAAAATATCAGGACTCTTTTGAAATTACATGCATTAGTCCTGTATTTGTGTTTTCTAATGTTCTTTCTAGTACAGACATCTCCTGAGAATACTTTCCAATTGCTTTCCCAGTAGCACAAAGATGCTGCATTACCATGTGGTAGCAAGGGAGCAGGGAGTCCACTTTCAACCTTCATTAGATAGGTTGTGACTTTTTTTTTATTAATATAAATTGCTTCATTATAAGAGATCATCTAATTATTTCTGAATTCACAAAAGGATATTTAAATAGCCCTCAAGGGGATTTAAATTTCAGACTTTGCTAGAGAAAGATAGACATTTTAGACAGTTGTCAAGGAGCCTCTTATTACAGATATCCTGAAAATTCTGATAGTTCTGAAATCAAAACTCACTGGATTGACAAAAACAAAAGAAAGAAATAAAAGAAGATAAAATAAAGAAATAAAATAATATAATCAAAGTGCTTAGAATTGCATTAATCTAACCATCAGGGGGTTGTAACAGAGTTATAAATATTTTATTGGATTTTTAATGATAAAAAAATCCTTAATGGATATAATATAGGGTGAGTGCACTACTGCTTGAAAGCTCTGATATATGGAAACTCCAGCAGCTTTGAGTTGAATCAATAAATCTCACAAGTTTGTGTTATGATGGCTTAGTATCTTGTCATCTACTATCCATCTCAAAAAAAAAAATAGAAAAAGTATAATAAAAGCATAGGACCGTGGTTTTTTGTTCAGAAACTGAAACACTCAAAGTGATTATGAGTAGGACAGTGCAAACAACTGTTTTTTCTGCTTCTGTGGAGTCAAAAAATTTATTAACTTACGTATTCTTTTTTTAATATTGTCCAGAAAATAAAGCACTCACCAGCATGGGGAAGATAAAAATTCAGTGTCCATATACACCCAACAGGTTTAAACCGGAACCTTCCACGGGGAACCCTGAGTAAGAAAGTATCTGAGATCTGTTCCTTCTCCCTTTTCCAACTAACTTTTGTCACCAATGCTATCTGATGATATTTTATTGCAAAAAAATAATGTTTAAATTTATGTACTTCTTTATAAATTATTAAATATACAATACTTAACCTGGTACAAAATTACTTTGTTTAGTAGGATCTATATTTTCAACTTCTTAAGAGAAAAGCACTCTCTCTTATATTTTGAGTTTCAAAGAAATATTTGATTTTGTTTATAAAATAGAATAGACTGCAGATCCAGGGGTGGAATCTCAATGCAGCGGAAGCTACAGGAATTTTACAGCTGACTTCAATGATATTATGGTTTAATTTTTGTTTTTCAATTTAGTTCTTTGCAAGCATCTGTGTGCATTTAATTATGTATGAAGATATTTAGACTGTTTAGAGAGTCAGACTTTTACATGGGCACGAGGCCAATTAATATGATTCTTTATCAGTATCACCTGACACTAATGACAAGTAACTTTAGCGCAATACATCTTGCCTAATTTTATTGATTTCAGAATATGTTCCATATGATTAAGGACTGAAGACTATGCTCAGATATCTTATAGTCTCTTCATCTTCTTTATACATGGAGTGGGGATTTTAAATATCACACCTCCAGGTTTGCCAAGGTTTACATCATTTTTTGTAATTCAAATCTGAAGATTCTGAGAAAGAGTCTAATTTAATAAATCTAAGAAAAAAAATAATATAATATTAAAAATCTGTTCTCTAAATATTTTTCTGTAGTATTCTCTGTCATTGTATGAAGCAGCTTAAGTAATTTCTCTAAGATATTGCTTACTGCATATCTTACATTGCCACAATTGTGGCATTTTTTATTCATTCTAGAAAGCTGAGTTCAGCTCATGGGTCAGTTTGCTGAAGTGCTGACATACCAAGTTTTGGCATACTTCACAATTACAATTTCCACGGCCATGTATTGTACATCACTAAGTTAAAGTAATGACAGAGTAATTAATCATCTATATGTCTTCTTGGTGAGGATGGGATTAATTTAAATGTATGGTGAAATAAAGCCTTTGTTTATTTGTTTTGTTCTATTTTGCATTAGTTTGTAGGAAATATTTCCACAAGCATTTTTTTCCTTCAATCTTTTTATTAGATTAGTCCAGAACAAGACAACATATCATGTTAGATACTAAGGAACTATGTCCACTTGAAGAATTTTACTGGAAACTAGTATTAATAGTTAAATTTCAAAAGTTAATTACTTTATTCATGTATATGGATGTATATATAAAGATGTATGTGTCTATGACCTCTTTTGTACTAGAGCAGACAAAAGACTTAACTAGCCCAGCATCTTTTTTTTTTTCTAAAAATGAACCATATCAGATTTTTAGTAAAAAAAATCATGTGTCATTATATATCAAATAATCATTCTCCTAACACATCTCCTGACCTTCAACAGCATGTAGCTTCCAGGATTTCCTGGTTAAGAAATACGTCTGGATTATCATGTCTAGAGGCTTCTAGAGAATGTTATGAACCTGCACAACTATGGATATATTTTACCTTCCCAAAAAAAACGATACTAGGACTCATAATTTCATTATCCACACTTTAAAAAATATTTACACTTTTAATTTTCTTAAATATATTGTAATGGATTGTCCTTATTTGTTCTTTTTATGAAAGTTGCAGTAAATAGCAACACAGAACATGAAGGGTGTCTTAAAACTAGTTAAAAATTACTTGATTCATTGAACTAAACTAAAAGTCCAGAACTAAGCTTTTACAACTTTAGGTTTTTCTAGGTGTTGGTAGACTTTTGAAGTTGTGGCTGTGGTTGCAAATATCTTTCTTTGAAGAAAGAAACTAGTGTAAAACTGAATCTACATCTTCATGAAAATGTCACTAATGTCAAGTGCTGAATAAACACAAATTACTTCTGCTGTTGTTTTTCTTTTATCAGTTTGTAATTTATGTTCCCTGGGGAAACATTTCTCTTGAAGACCAGGTTATCTCTACAAGTTCTAGAAAATCACAATAATGTTCAATTTTTTGTTCTTCGATATGAGGGAAAGAAAGAGAATGACAAACAGAAAAAAGCATTTTGTGTCAGTTCTACACTTACAATGCAGAAATGCACAGACTACAGACAGAAGGCAACTCAAAATTCTGGAGGTTCTGGACCTATGTGAATTTAAACAGTCCTGTGCTTTTATTGATTTAATGGAAGCTGAAGATCTCGTATCAGTTCCAAGTAATTATATGGACAAAGAAATGGAACAGAAGTTGATCTCTGCATAGGAAAGCATGTGACATTTGCCCAGCACAAGACCTTCACAAAAAGACAGTGGAAACTTTGGGGCTGTCTTATTGATTATCGCAGTATCGAATGTGTAAATTACATTTAGTCAGTTATGCAAGATTTTTGGAGAATGTCATGTAGAAATTAAGCCATCAGCATTCAAGTAGGTTGATGATGGAAGTTACAGATACTGCTAGATAGATTGGTTTAAATTAAAATGTGAAATTCTACCAAGATCATGAATATGCTGGCTAGCTGCAGGATACTCAGGACCACTGATACATATACGAATTGGTTCACCCTTTCACTAATTTCTTTTTTACTTGCTAACTCTGAAGTGAAACCGACATCAGGTGACTGAAATGCAGTTGCAATCTTCTTCTGTCCCAATTTCTCATTTGCATGCCTGTGCTTATTATACTCCTTCTCAGCCAAGATTTGGGTACAGTTTCTGCTGTCTTAACTTCCTCGATCTTATTCTAATGCACTGGTGTGTTTCATTGTCCTGATACAAAACCTTTCAGGTCTCATATTAAATAAGATTCATGCAGCTTATTCTTGCTTGATGTTGTCTCACAGTTAGTGCTATATTTCACACATTTATTCACTGTATTATGAAAACCTCTTTCTCTGCCACCAGATAGAAAACACTGTGTAGTGGAGAACCTGATGAATTCATGAAGTAGGAGACAGTTTCTGTGCCATGGTTTAGCTGCAGAACTTGCTAGGGAATATTTCTGCCCAGCTGCAGATCATCACAAGTGAAATTTGCTTCAATTTATGTCTTGTATTATATGGAAGACTCTCAATTGTATTATGTACTGGAAAGCAGTTAAATCAAGACTTCTCAGTATGCATAAAGAACTGTATTCAGTCTAAATCACATTTAACTGTAAACTAAGTCCCAGACAGCAATCTATTACTTGTACTCCTCAGGTGCTTTTGTACAGCCCTGTGCTGGCTTGAAAGTTTAGTGAGCCCATAAATATTGTCTTCTATTATATGAATATGTTTTCAACTAGTGGGCAGAGGTGTGTAGTGACTTCTATTTATTCTCTCAGTTGAGGATAGACACTTAGCCTTGCTTCTGATGTTACTTGATTTCCCAACACTTATCAAGAGAAGACATTAGATAGAACAGCATTGTCTCCTAAGGAGTTATGTGGCTTCTGACCTCTCTCCAGTATGAAAAAATTAGAGGGTGTTACTTTTTCTGAAGGATAAGTGCCCCAAATTGTGTTGAGACACTACAAATGCTAGAAATAATAATTATTTTTTTGATCTATATCTAAATACAATATGTTTTACATATATGCAACTTCACAGTATCATGAAAATCATAATATAAATGGGACATAATCATACAAAAGAATACAAAATAAAAGGTTGTTCAGAGTGAAATGAGTGATGTTTCTTAAACTGACTCTTTTCTACATTATATACACTGAATTACAGTGAATATATTTAGAGTATTTATAGCGATCAACATTGTTAAGCATGTATCCTACGTCATCCATGAGTATATGGAGTAAAGACACCTTATGTTTAAATATACTACCTGGAGTTCCAGCAATAGATGAGAGAAAGATACACAGAGTTCAGTACAAGTTAATTTACCTCAGAGACATCAGCGAATATGTTGGCCTAACCAGATTTCAGTACTGCTTCGATTAGACAGCTTATGGAATGCAAACTGCCTCTGTTTGAACCTGGACTGCTGTCTAAAGTATTGTACATTTTGAAGTGAGTATATTTATCTCACATGAGTTATCATTTCCCTTAGTAAAGTGGGAGGGAACCTTGTTGCCTCAGTTATAATTTCAGGTTTTCATCACAGTCATAACAGGTGTACATTTATTTCCTTTTCAAAACAAACAAAAAGCTAGAGGTCTGTAAGTTAGAAAATTTTTATTCTTATATTGAAATGTTAGTGATCTTCTCCCAAGTTCCACACAGTAGGAGCCAGCAATGAAAAACACTGGTCCCATGCCACATCATACCCTGCAGATACTCCAACTTGCTCACACAAGGTTACAAAGCTCTATTTGAAACTGCGTAAAAATATGAAGATGCCTGAGATTATATTACTCAGTATTATCGCTTACCATCTTAGTAGACATTTGAAATTACTGTGTTCTTGTAATTGAAACTGTCTGCCTAGATTTTCAAATTAGGAGTCTTCAAGTACCACCAAAATATTGTATTTTCAAAATGCAACTGAAAAGTATAATGTCCAGACTCTTTCTCCTCCTCTGAGGGATAAAATCATTAAATCTGACTGAACTAGGATTGAAAAGGTATTTATGTTGACATAGAAATAAAACTGACTGTATTATTTTCATGTGGTTCTCACTAACCAAAGCAACAACTTGTACATAGATGATTAGGAAATTGATAAATTCTAGACCATCAAGGTAATTTATAAACTGTGATATGAGTCTGATTAAATATACAGAAATATCAGAGTAGCTGAACATTGCTAGGATGAAAGTCTCAATTAAACCTTTAGCATCCTCTATATTTCTGGTTTCTCATCAGGCGATTGCACTCTTAATGTAGGGCAAGATTCATATATTATTAACTAATTAATTAGTTTCTACCATATGTGAAAACCTTTGGCATGAAACATCTTCCCAGCTATTAAAGGTGACTAAAAGTACAAAAAAAGGACAAAGGGAAAGAGTACTCAAACTAAAAATCACATTTTCACTTACCTTTGTCATAATTATAGCTCATATCAAGTTCAATTTTCATGAATAGTATGCAATGAAACATCCTTATAGTACAATGTAGAAAGTACCCTGTGGGCTTCAATTTACTGCTACTTTTTATACTCACTTTTAAAAGAAGTCAAGCATAAAGTTTACTCATGTAGGCTCCTCTGCAACCATTATAGGCAGAGAGCAGGGATCACAAAAGGATATCTTGGTTATACATATGCAAGGTGGCTGACAGTAGAATTTCATATGTGAATACGAAATAAAAATATGTCTCAGGATGTACCGTTCAGTTTCTTTGCCTTCTCCATGGAGGAGGAATAAAAGCAGGCACATAGAGTCATTTTTACAGGTTACACAAATAAAGATTAATTTGAAGACCAATTGGCCCTCTGCACAAAGAAAAACTTGCACCGTAAACCAACAAATCCTAAGTTTCAAATGCTGTTAAAAGCAGCAATTGAAGTGGGATGATAGCTTGTGATAGATACTATGTGGTACTATTTAGTAGCACATTAAAACTTTTCATCTCATCAAAATATTCCAAAAACCTTCCAAACTGTTGGGAATACTGATTTAGGGCAGCAACCCTGTTTTTACACAACTTTATGTCTATGGAAACTTGCATGACTAAAAACTACGTAGCATAGTGCAAAAATTGATAGTAGTGATCTATACCCTGCCTGTACAGAGTGCTCACCTATTGCAGAGTGTTAGGACAGACTGGAACTGCTGCCTCTAATAGAGAAACAGAACTCTACCTGTTAGTCATACTACTCTGAGGTTTATATAATTTATTCATGGAACTATGTTAGAAGCAGTATCTGAAATCAGTCTCACATGGAGATTGTTTATTAAAAGAATTGGAGCTTTGTAGGTAAAAAAGAAGATACAGCTTAAGGCTTTGAAAAACTTCCTCTTAACATTACCAATGCATTTTCTTTTCTACCAAAATGAAAACTCATAATCAGAAGTAAATACAATTGGAAATTTTAATTTAAAGCTTCTGATTGAAAGTAAATGGCTTTTTATCACAAATAAGATATTTAATATCTTTTTTAAAATGTGGGGGTTTTTTTCAGCATAATCTTTCCTTGAGAAAAAGCTGACAAAATTACAAAACAACCTTTCTGATACATTTATTAATATTAGAGACAGGTTGGAAAGTGGAGGGTTTCAAACACAATCCTAGTAAAGTAAATTCTGAAGATGTTAATAAATACATTAAGAAAATCCTATTCAAGTATAGAATTCACAAAACAAAAAAAATTGCGACATTTTTGTTTTTTTAATGAAAGAGACTTTCAGTTGGTTCGGGCAGCTTTACTGTTTCTTCTGAAAAGCAGAAAATACATTGACGTTATAAGGAACTGACCTATGTAACTTTGCTTCCTGATTAATAACCACAGACCATATCGAGAAAACCATAGCAAAACAGGAAAACTTATCACCTCCCATGTGTTTCAAGAGCCTCCAGGGATTTATTGCCCTTTCTGCAAATACCATAATCAAGAAAAGCTTGATAACTAAACTCCTGTCTGGATACCATCACCTTAAAAATCAAAAGACCTGATAGCCTGTAGGGCTCAAATTTATACATTTATAAACATTTACAATATTACAACATAAAATATATGTCCAAACAACTGTTGTATTAACTGTATCAAAACCAAAAAGCAGGATGTCACAAAGCTGACAGAGAAAGCAAAAGTACGTAGATATTTTTTCTTGCTTTATACAAGGTACAAAGCACTTACAAAGAGAATGCTTTGGTTTTCTTAATACTGGATATGTCTGTGAAGTATGTGTTTCACTTTTTTCACATGCAACCAAGATAACTGTTTTTCAGCTAATTTTTTCAGGCTCCAGCTGAATAAATCAATACATTATCTCTAGATGTAACTGAATGTTTAGACTGTGTTCAAACTGAAGCCCTTAAATGTACGGTTCTTTTTACCCCTTAAATCCACATAAAATGGTAAATGTCAAAGGCATAACTTGTAGTAGATGTCTAACTCCACTAACTCCTTCTGAGGACTGGGTATCTGGATTCATGAGAGGTTTTTAAAAAATATCTCCTTAGGCTCCTGAATTAAAACAGTCTGAGTTTTATACAGGGCGAGATCTTCTTGTTTAATAAACTATTTTCATTAAATCATCCCTAAAACACTTTTTTGCATGTTTGTTCTCTATGACAATATGCTTTACTTTTACCTCCATTTATATCATTATCGTCAGGGATTGCTTTGAGTTTCCAACACATTTAAAAAGGGAGGTTAAGTAACAGTTTAAATAGAAATGGTAACAAGCACAAAATGAAAATAGTCAAGGAATGGACCTTCTCAATTCTGCAAATAGGGCTGGTGTAATACCTAAATATAAGTAAATAAATAATTAATCAATCAATCAATCAATCAATACATACATAAAATATAATACACTTGGTACTGTAATAGTTTCCTAGGTGATCAGACAACCTGTTAGTTACAAAAAAATTTTTGAAACTTTTTCTTCTTTTGGTTGTTCAGGAAGACCAGGAAGAGCAGACTCCAGCTGAGTTATTTGTAGTCTGGCTCCTGCAGTGGAACTGAACAAATTATATTGGGAAAAAAATCTTTGGTTGTTAAGAACTGCAGGACATTGCTGACTCCTGAAACAACAAAAAAAATTAGGCTTTTACCCACATGAGACTACAGTATTTATTTTTAAAGTGACTGTATTTTTTACTAAAATTGCATTCTCACATTTAAAAATAAATTGGCAATATTGAAATTCCCTTCATTGCAAGAAGACTTTTAATCATTGCAGTCCCTGTTCATCCCTTTACAGTAACCAGGCTAGTCATGGGTCAATTTTGAATTAGGCACTTTTCCAAATAACGGAACCAATGAAAAGTAATGAGTGTTTTATCCCTCTTTCAGTGGTTACGTCAGAAACAGGAAGATTTTCACCACAACCTTAAATTAAAGACTAGAGGCAAAAATTTCCTATACTGCTCTATACCAATAAATAACAGTCAATATGTGGACATGCACTTTGCAGATGTAAGAACAAAATGTAATTATGTTATATCACAATGCTAAATTGTATGTGAAATTGGTTTTTAAATTAAAATAAATATACAAATAGTATGTAAGTTTATGGCCTATGCTGACAATATCAAAAAACAAATGTGATAATAGATCTTATCTACAGAAGAGGAAATATTTCCTTCCATCCACATTTGAAACATTATTCTCTTCTATTAACTTGATGGGGAACAAAGAGTAAGTAACAATTTCTTTTGTGTTTGGAATTATTTTTTATTTGCCCTGAGCTGACATATTGCTTAATCTTGGCTTTCCCACAAAGTGCATACAATAAAATACGCATAAAACTATCTTTTCTCCATGAAAAATAAGATATACAGATTCATTTCATTTCATTTAAGTTTATTGGAAAACTGGCTACAGAACTGATTCTTTCTGTGAAAAAATGCCACTGAATTGGGGCAAAAGTTCAATTTTTAGTTTTTTGATTCTCAGTAGAATTAAAATTTACAATTTCATTTTGAAAAAACAAGTGAGTATTTTTTTAGTATAGTTAAAGAGGAATCCCTCCCTTAAACTCATGCTAGGACCGCTGGCTCTGTAAGATGGCCTGAAAGGTATGTCTGAGTCTTTCCCTGAAGGCTTTCATTCTAAAGACACTTGCATTTCCTAAATGAAAGATATTCCACTAGAAGTACTCTGAACAATTTAGAACAGAATGATAGTCTTCTGATTTATGCAAATGATAAAACCAGTGCAACATGGGGAATGAAATCTAACATAACCAACAGATTCCACCATAATTCAATTTAGAACAGAGAGAATCACCTCCGTGTTGTAGCATTGGTTTATCTTCCAAGCACTCCTGGCATCGTGAATAATACTACCCATTCTGGTTAACAATGGTGGAAGAAGGTAGAGAGAAGAGGGGAAATTTTGCACAAATTCTGGACTATTCAGTATTACTCTAAATGGAGATGATTCTGTGCAGATACCTCAGTAGTCATAGCACAGTAGCAAAATTTTCGTTCTACACTATTCTTTAATTTTTGTAGCTAATAAGTGTTTGATTTAGAAAACACTGAAATTCTGTAGTTTGTGTCATGCAGGAGGTTCTAAGGAAATACAATGATTCTTCTGGATCCATAAAAAAACAGATTAGATGAAGATCAATGACTAACAGTCCAAGATTCTATGTCCCATTAATGATCTTCTAAATGAACTGTCCCAGTAAATAATTCTTTTTTTTCCTCTATCTTTCTTTGGTAGTATTAATACCAGAAAAATAAACTTTTGAAAGTTTAGAGATTCACCAGAGTCAATATAAACAGTTAAGTGCTAAGATGGATATCTAAATCTTTTACGAATCTCCAAGCCCTTGGAGAAACATTTCCTTCTTATCATCTCAATTTTTTAGTATATTATATGGAATTATTATACTGTATTGAGTTTGTTTCTGTCACATGATTTTCAGTCCTGAATTGTCACAATTTGTCCAACAGCTAAGCATTTTGATAGAGTAATGGGAGCTGGCAGAAGCAGAACTGTATGTTCCTAAATAAAGCCTCAATTCTACAAACCTTTAAGCACGCACTTAGCATAAGAGTATACTTGAGTCCCAGTGACGACAGCAAGACTTCAGTACATATATTTATGGAATAAGTTGAATGGAAATACATTTGCTGATCTCCTTCATGGCAGTCTTTTGCTTATGCTTATATATATCTGTAAAAAGATGGGAACTAGCCAACGGGATATAACATGAGAGTAGTCAAGAAATATTGACATGAAACTGAGGAAGGAAAAAAAAAATCAGGTTTTCAGTATCTGAAGAATGTTCTTCTGAGTCTTCCGGACACAAAGGAGCACACCGACAACTCTCTGCTCTCTGAGCAGTGATGTCCCAGAATAACCAAAGTAAGTAATTATTTAAGGTGAAGAAATGGGTGTGTTTTGATCTAAGTCAAAGAAGCATCCCAGAGCTTATGTATCGTGAATATTCATGGAAAACAATTTAAGGCAGCTTTCCTGGATATCCTGGACTGAGCACTGGGAAAACCCAAAACAAGCAAAATGGTTATGTTCATTGCATCCATAGGCTATACTTGCTTGATTGTGAAGCCTGGAAAAGAGTCTGAAAAGTACTCTTTTTTTTTTAATAGTTAGATGAAAGTTCAATAAAATCTCTCAGTAAAATATTGTTTTCACTTTCACCTACCCCTCTAATCTTTTAAAAAGAATTAGTAAACTGCAAAAGTTGTAAAAGGAAGCTTTGAAAACTCTGAAAATTTAGAACTCAAGTTTTATTTAAGCTCTAGGAAGGTGCAATAAAAATTACAATATTTCCACATGAATAAGAAGCATGACAAGTCCCATAGAAGAGTGACACAAAATTCACATGACACATGAAATGGACTGAAATCTGAAAAACTGACAGGCTTCCAAATCTAACTGTAAAATATGAAACCAGAATGAGAAAACCTCTTCCAGTGAAATCCTTCAGGAATTGATTTCTGACCTGAAACTGCTTGACAGTTTTATCAGTTATCAAGAAGGAGGAATATAATGGAGTTTTCGGAGGAATGATGAGCAGTATAAAGGATCACTTACTGATGCAATGTAGTCTGGACCACTTGGTAAAGCTGGGTTTAAATGCACAGTATACAAATAGAACCAAATACAGCTACATTTTCAGGAACAAATGTAGAAATTATGACCCATATGAGGAAGTCAACCTGGGTACTGGAAAGGAGTGAAAAAGTTTATAGTGGATTATCTGTTGGCTAAAGATGTGCAATACAACATAGAACTATAGATTTATAAATAGATCTACATATAGATCTGTAGCCCTGGGAGCCGAGAAGTATCAAGAAAATATCAAGAAAGGTATTACCTTTGTTACCAGCACACTAGTACCACCTAGGTACTGCCTTAACTTGTTTAGTTCATGATTGTACAGCAAACAGAAAAACACTTACAAAAGAACAATTAGCTCACTGATCTACTGCAAACGTACATTTTATTGAGAAGCTGGAGATTTCAGCCTTATCAGAAAAAGAATTATATCACAATTTGAATGCTTGCATAAGGAACAGATAATAGAAGAGACTTTCTTTGAGAGAGATTCATAGGGAATTCCCTGTCACTAGGAAAGTTTACATGAAAAAAGCAAAAACTTTCTAAAGAGTATAATTATTACAGGACCTACAAGTTGTTGCGTTGTTGCTAATTACAACTATGTTTGCTCTTTTTATTCCCTCCTGTCTACATAAATTTTCAGTCTTAATTTCAGTTTAACATAGTCCTCTTCTTGGAAATTTTTAAGTACTCTCAATTTTTTTTAAGTTGAAGAACAGACACTTAAAGACTGTGCTGTAAATTTTTAATAACAATAATTAATCCGGTATAAAGATTTTTTAAACTGCATCCAGTTGAATATAGATAACATAGATTTTGGAACTTTTTGTTAGGGGTAAACAAAATCTGTGCATATATAGAAATTCTAAAAAGAAGAAAGAAAACATGGTCACTTCTCAAGAAATTTCAAAATTGCTCTCTAACAGAAGAAATATGTCTCTCTTGATGTCAATTGTCCAGCAAATATGCTATTACACATAGACTGGAAGTTAGATTTTTAATTTGAGATTCATAATTCTGCAAATACGTAGTTCTTCATCATTATTTGGAAAGTGAAAAAGATAGTGAAATGCAATTTACAGGCAATCAGTCAGTCACTGAATTTTACTTCTTTCACACAGAATCACCAGACTCTGGTTCACTTAAACACAACGGTTCACAGGTATTCAAAGTATTTTTTAAATCCTTATTTTCCCTTCCTCCTCCTGCCTCCTTTTGAGAAGGTAGACAATGTTCATGTCATTATTTCCGTTAAAGGGATTCTCTGGTAGAGGAATAACTAGTATATATAAGACAATTACATTTTTGGTATAATAATTTCTGGATAGGAAAGAGGGTATGTAGGATTAAATAATTCAAAAATAGCTTCCAAACTTACCATACATTATCTTTTTTCCCAACACATTCTGTAATAGTCATATAATCTAAAAAAGAAGCAGGATAATTTGTGGTTAATTCTTTTTTTATTGTAGTGGAGAACAAAGTAAACTAAACAAAAGCTTTTGATATTAACACACTGTTTATAGAGTAGGAATTTTAATCTGCCATTTGTACATATCCTGTTAAAAAAATAACATTTAGAGGTACATTTCATTAATCTTTAGGTTTTGCATATTGAATAGAGTCTTGAAGATGACTTAAAAAATAAGAGATATGTAAAAAATAGCTGTGTTTGTGCACAAGCAGAGGGAAAAATATTATTCTTTTCTGTTTATGAATCTGTTTTCTGCTTCTTTAGACACATCATTTGCATTTACATTTTGCAACAAGGAAAAAAGGCCCCACTTCAGCATGTGGAAACTCATGAAGCGTTGGTTTCTTTCAGTCTTTGTAATTGAGATGTGAAGACTCGGTAGCCAATCAGTCCTCCCAGTCCCTGAGGCTGCAGAGAGAGAGCTGAGGGGAGTGCTGCTCTGTGTGTGGATGGGTACATCTCTGCTCACAAAAGAGCTGCCATTCCTGAGTGATTTGTGGCACAAGCATCTAAAGAGAAATTCTGATTACCCAGAGGGTGACAGTGCTGTATTCACACACTGCAGTGTGTCCCCTCTGACTTATGAGTATGATAAGGTGTGCTGGCTGTTGGTGCCAACGCGCTTCATGGAACTTCAGCTCTGATATCAGTGAGTTAGAAAAGTCACCTCTGGAACAGAAATCCTGATAGGGTATTTAAAGTATTGACCTTAAGAAAGCACTGTGGAGTCAGTGGACCTTTACATTTTCCCAGGTGTTAATGCAGAATATTGGGTATTTTCTCTTCCTTTATGTTAAAAGAAGTAGGTGGAGTAGGTTCAAAATGAATTGTTTGAATGCAAAGAAATCACTGATTTTTTTTATAATTACTATTTCAACTAGGCAGTGATTATTTATGATCTTTTTTATGCATTTCATTTTTGTTTGTAAAAAGAATCTCCCCACAGGTGTTTCAGTGTGAAGCAATCATATTCAACCTCAATACTACATATGTGACTTGAGCAATGTTTTATTTTCTTTTAATAGTGTTGACATTGATTTTTTAATACATGTAATTGAAACCACTCATTATTACACACCTTTGATAAGCCTCTGCTCATAAACTGTAGAGGCAGCATTCCAAAAATCCCATTATGCAGCTACTACAATGCCCCACTGATCTAAAAGTTGAGTACATTTGCAAAACAGACAGAATATATCTTGGTTTTGAGGTTTTCAGAAGTTTAAGAACAAATTCCTCTCCTGAAAAAGCCAGAGGTAACTGCAGTCTAAAGTTTTAACCTTTGAGAACCTTTCACATATTACTGACCTATCAGCTGAAAGTGACCTTCGGACAGACTCAAGTAGATAGTTGTTACATATTAAATACCACCAAGTATGAAACATTTTGTTCGCTATGTTTTGTTTATACATAGGGCAAAGTGCAAGCAGTAACTTTGCATGTCCTGCATGGTATAATATCCAGTATAGCAAAAACTGGACATATATTAAGAAGAGGGAAGGGCAAGATACCCCTGCATCACTCTACTCCTAGATTACTTCAGAAATATTGTCTCTTTTCTTTTCCTGTACAAGAAAAATGAAGGCTCCACCTGCTGTATGAGACACATCTTCTGGCTTAAGTCAGTAGGAAGTATTACCATCTGTCCAGGTGCAGTGAGAATTAGTATTTCCCAGAACACCCCAAAAACTTATCTGGTAACATAATAAGTATGCCATTCACATGAAGAGACTTCATTAGAGACAAAGGATTAACCTTATTCTGCTTTTGCTCGCTAAGTAAGGCATGATCTCAAAGCTAGTCTAACTTCTTTAGTTAAGCAGAGACACAACTGAGGATGATTCATCCCACTTGTCTTTAGCACCTACAGCAATGGGAGGGAGCTGAGATGAAGCCATAAATCTGCTGTCTAACAATACTTAGGTCAGACAAATCCCAACATGATATTATGATTAAATTGGTGTTTCATTTCTGTTTCAGTAAAGCAATAAAGTCTCAGACATGCTGGCACGCACATAGATAAGCTGAAAAACACCCATGATTTCAAGTCAACCATTGTTATACACCACATATTTTTGTACATTTTTATACATATTCTTCATGCAGCACAAGTTGCTATATTTCAGTTACCTACACACAGAAATTAGGTTTCATTTGCAGAATAATAACAGCAGAAAAATGTGTATATAAGTACAGGGTGAATGACTGCTATTGCATTTCACTTATATATTTGGGGTTTCTTTGAGAAATTCTTAGGAAAGATAAAACTGTTGAGAAGAAAGGTACATTGGGAGGAATAGCAACTTAACATTTTTCAGCAAATGTGTAAGTCCCAGCTATGCATGCCACTAGTGTTAAGATCCTCCATGTTCTTCAATCTTTGATCACATACACAGCTAAACCAGAACTATAAATAGCAAAGCTGTCTAGTGTCCTAATATTGTGGCATCACTGAATGTTTACAGTGCCACAGGGACCTTTTATGTTGTCATCACACTGATACATGTCCTGTAAACACTGTTCAGATCTTACAAGTATGCTTCCAGTATTTCTGCCCCAGTTTTAGGAGCTTTGTGAATAAAATAAGCCTCATTTATGAGTACAAGCCATAAATTCTAGGTTATCTTAGTCATGTTTTATACCCTCTGGAGAACTATACAGATACTAAAATAGAAAACTAGTCATTTACTATTTACTGTCATAGTTTTAGTCTTCATAACCATAAATACTGACACAAGGGAGGTGGCATGAATATAGAGCAGCATGTTCTTGGATCATACTAAACTAATCATAAAACCACAACTTGCAGTTGCATTTCCGATCAACTTGTTGAAGTAATCTAAGTGTTCACCTCCACTGAAAGAGGGAAGACCTAGTCACCATCACTCCCAGATGCATGTTTTCACTGTAAACCTTGTGCGCCCAGCTATTTCCTACACCAGCCATGAACTAATGCAAATACTTTCTGGTACAAAATGAACCATAATGAAGATAATTACAAATAATTGCTACTCTGAGCTGGTGATCTGGAAGATGCTATGCGTACCAGAGCTCACATGAAACTGGAGCCATACTACTAGAAGAAACGGCAGAGGTAGGCAGAGGAAAATGAAGGAAACATATGCTGGTTTTTGTCAGGAGAAGGTTATTTGGTAAATTGAACTACTCAAAAACCACAGTTTGAACGTAGGAACTGCTATATTTATGTGAATGAGTTAGGTTTATTCATGGTTCTCTATGAAATCAATTGTGGAATATACTCTCTCTCTTTTTTTCCCAAACTCGATCATTCTCCCCAAGATACCAGTTAGAAAAATTCTTCATTTAGGAATGCAAACAGAGAGATATCTACCAGTATTTAATCTTAGATGAAGGAAAACAGAAAGTGATCTTGAACAAAGCATACATATAAACAAGAAAGTAGTGCAAATGCAACCACAGAAGCCACTCATATAAGATTTCATTCCTAAAGAGTGCCTCCAGAATCTAGTTTTACAGCAGTTTCTATTCTTCCTGTGTTTATTGTTGTTTCCTTTCTTTTTCTTTTTCTTCTTCCAGGTCCAGATTTTCTATCTCCCTTTTTCCTTCCACATGATAAGGGTAAATCCAGAAAATTCAAAACTGCAAGAAACAAAGTGTTTGGGTGTGGAATATAGCTCCCTTAAAACCTCCAGCTTGATCATGCATTATGATTTATTACAGATGTTTCCTGATTCTGTAGAATATTTACTGATTAACAGAGGGGCTGCTAGCACATTTCTTAGTGCTCTTGGTATTCTAGTACCAGGGAAGAATAAGTGATTGATTTCACCTAACCATAGCTACCTAAAAGTTTAGTCTAGGATAGTAATCTACGCTACTTCTGTAGTTAATAGAGATGTATATCTTCAGAGACCGAAGCACCTCATTTCTGTTGGATGGGTATTTTGAAATGGAAAAAAAATCTCCTAGGACTTGCCTATCCCTTCTTAGCACTATAGACAAAGCTTGAATTAACGGGTTATATCAGACACAGCTTTAATATCAGAAAATAACCAAGATTACTCCAGAGAAGTAGGGATCTGTTTGTGGGCATTAATCTTTTGATAGCACAACTAGAAAATGTGATGTGAATTAAAACGTTTTTGGTTTGATCACTATGCCATCTGGGTTTGCTAGCACTCTGATTTTGATTTAAAGTCCTAATTAAACTTCTTGAAACCTTATGTTTTTCCATAACAAAGTAGAAAAAAAATTGTTAATCTATAAATTCTCTACAAAAATAAAAATGCACTGTCCACATAGGATGAACAATATAACAACCCTTTTGTATAAAATTGTTGCAAAATTTTACATGTTTTCAGGAGCTGTGTCATCTTGAAATTTCCCTAACAGAGTTTATAAAACATTTCCTCTGTTAATGTTAGTGTCATTACCTCTATAATATGGATTTAGGTACTATATAGACTTCTGTGACTTTAGGTATTTACATCTCCACTCTTCTAAGAAAAGTGTGACAATAGAGGCCATTAAAGGTTGCTGAAATTCGATGAGGCTTTCTGGCTGGATGATATCACATCATAACAATTGCTTTACATTTTACTCACTAGGTATTGCAAAAAAACATAATAATGATTACAACCTTTAGAACTGCAGCAGTTTGGTACAAATTGTCAAGGAGAGGTATTTAAAATCTTTATTTTGAAGTACTGGCTTTTATACAATGGAGGAAAATAACCTTGTTATTTCTTCTAGCTTACTTATTCATCTTTCCTCTATACTCACTGGTATCCAGTGAGCCACTCTTTGCAGCCATTTCTTTTGTGCTGAACACTGATTTGGCAATTTCATGTATATGGTTAGATATTCAGAAGTCAACCAAAATCAATCATCCAGTTCTTAACTCTAAAGCATTAACTTATATCTTCTTTTTAGCTGAACACTAGTGAGTGCCAAATCACTCTGTGGAGGTAACCACATCATTATGATAGGCAAATTTAAATAAATATGGTTTCAGGCAGTCATAGCAGAAGTTGCAGCTTGAAGGTGAAAGCAATCAGATCGTCAGTAATGATCATCTCATGTATCTCAAAGATAATCACAATCATCTAAGCACCATTAAAAAATAAAATAGAATGGAAGAGATCTTATACTTCAACAGTGTCCTGTATACAGGAAACATCCTGTATTTAGTATACATTTTGTATACAGGAAGCATTCCTATATCTATTCAACAGTTTCCTGTATAACTTTCCTGGAATGGCAAGATCATAGAACTCATCACTGCAAATTTTTTCAAATATACACCTAGTCCACAGGTTTTATAGCTTAATCTCTGCTTAGATTTTATACTTAAAAAAATAATTTGGGGGTATTTTCTGGGAGAGAAGATACATTTTGATTTTTGTTGAATCATTCTGTTTTTAAAATATTCTATAATTGTTTTTTTCCTGAAGCTTTTCTTCCCTTGAAAGCATAATAAATGATTACTTCTGTACAAAACAAGAGCAAAAGTTATCATCCATCTTCTAAAAAAAAAAGAAATTGAAAAAATCCAGATGCTATTAGGTCAAACAGGCATTCCTAAGAAATTATGAAATCCTTAATAAGATATCAGATCAATATAGCACCATATCACATTCCTTTCAAGTTACTGAATGTCATATCAGATTAATGAGTTGTACTAAATATGTGGGACAAACAAACTCTTAATATATCATGAAATTAATTTGCAGAATTTAAACAGAAAATTACTTCTTGAATGAGACTGTCAAATTTTATTATCAATTTTAGTTTTAACAATGTGAGATAAAGTTTGGTAATGCTATAGCACATATTGAAATACGCCTTTTCTCTTTCAGAAACATATTATGATGTGACTAGTGAAACTGTCACTAAGATGATAAAATTATCATACTAGTGACACAGGAATATATTAAAAGTGATCACCAATTTCCACACAACCACCTCCATCCCCAAAGTCTGGAGGCTAAAATGAACCTCCATCATTCAGTTCAAGTTGGTTTGGTGGGGGTTTTCAGTAGTTCATTTTCCCCACAGAATACCGATTATTTTTTGAGGAAGCATTTACTTTTTCATTAAAAGCTTACTCACCCCTAGACCGTTATTGTTTACATACAGCTCTTACTGTCCTCAGGTTTCCTAGGGTAATGTGAATTCCTGTGAGGCCCCTCCAGCAGAAACAGTCAAAGAAATACCCACAAGCTGTCAATGTAACAATATCAGTGTGATTCCTCCCATTTCATTAAAACATTTTTCCTCTCTGATGGATCATGAACTCTCTTCTGTTATTCCCAATTGCATCATCTCTGGTCTGAGAAACACCAATGCAGCACAGTGCCGTGAATCACTGGATCATAGAATGGCTTGGGTTGCCAGGGAACTTAAAAATCATCTGATTCCAATGCCCCTGCCATGGGCAGGAACACCTTTCTCTAGGCCAGGTTGCTCAGAGCTTTAGACTAGCCTTGAACACTTCCAGGGATGGGGCATCTGCAACCCTTTTGGGCAACCTGTTCCAATGCTTCACAACCTCAGCAGCTGCAGAATACTGCGGTGTGCCACCTAGGAAATAGTGGCTTCTCATAGAATCTGTTACCTGTTCGATATATTCATTAAACATCATACTCAATTCAAGGTCTCTATCACCATCTTCAAGATCAGGACCAAGTTGGGTAAGGCAGCAAACAAAATGTTCCAGTGTTGTTGGTATCTTCAGTTTTATGAAATAATAGATTTTGTTTCCTTGCTTTTAAAAAGAATAGTTATGATGATAGTAGGAGATAAACATTTTTTTGGAGTTTTTAAAGATATTTTGGATCAATTTTCATAGCAAATTAAGACAAAGAGACCAAAGATCCGTGGAAAGAAAAAATTCTAGTCACCAAAGAAGGTCTTTAACATTATTTTTATTTTGTTATAGAAGAAACCTAAAATAATATGATTTATTTTCTATATGTCCCACATTTCAGTTGCTCATAATGACAGAAAGCATAAAATTGTGAATAGAATACTGTAGAGATTATTCCTATTTTCATTTAAAATTATCTATATTTCATACAAACTGAATTAATAATGGCGCAAGGGTTTAACATATATTTGCCTCAGGTGTCGAAACGGAAGGAGATGGCTGATAGTTGTTAACACTTTCTGAAGGTTTCATGAATGATGAGAATGATAATATGATAGCTGACTGAATGGAATGTGAAGAGTAAGCATATTGCTATGCAAATATCTGTGCAGAATACAAAAATGGAAGAGAGTATGGGTGAAAACATCCTGTTACAACAGAATTTGCATTCTCACAGGTTGCTCAGTGTCTTTTTCTTTCCAGTCAGCACATAAGAAATGTAATTTTACAGAACAGCAAGTGGTCTATTTGCAATTTATAAATATTTTTTAATGATGTTCTATATTTCCCTAATTTTCAGACAGTGTCATATGCTATAGATTAAAATATCAACAGGCAGATTCAGATCAGGTTGAAATCATCAAGCTTAAATAGCACCTATCAACAATTTGCTGTCAAGAAACTAGGAAGATACTTGATGTGTGTGGCCCTGCAGAGATCTGTCTTATGTCCTGTATTTTTAATCATTTCATTAACAACTTAGATGACTTATCAGCCTTAACACCCAAAAGTAAGTGCTGCAAACCCTTTGGAGGAGAAGTTGTGAATTCAAATACATCCTGATAAATCAATGAAATGGTCAGAAATCTTTAAAATTAAATTAAACATGGTAAAGTAGAAAATCTACACACATAAAGAAAAATAAATCAAAACATATAGTGACAATAGCAACAAGTTAGGGAAAAATGCAAATCTGAAATATGAAGGACTGGAAGCATGTCTAAATAAGCAACTACTGTTGCACAAATGGTATTTTCTGACATTCTAAGAAGTGTGTTGCAAGGAGAAAATGAGGCAAAATATAATTATTTCTCTCCAAATAGTGATGCTACAGAACTACTTCCAGGTTCATATGTTGTTAGAAAGCTGGAGAAAACCAAAATCAGGCAGAAGAAAGTAAGATTTCAATAGAGCATGTGGGACCATTGAAGCCAGAATGGAAAATCTGGATGACTGGGTTCAATTTATTTTAAAAATAGAAGATTGTGTACCTGAAGAGAACGGAGAAATATATCCCAGAGATTTTATAACAGTCTCCCAGGGTGAAAGTATTTCTTGTAGTGATTTTTCAGTCATAGAATCATAGAGTCATAGAATACCAGGTTGGAAAGGGCCCTCAAAGATCATCCAGTCCAACCTTTCACGGCAAAAGCATGGTCTGGACAAGAAGGCCCAGCACCCTGTCCTATTGAATCTTAAAAGTGTCCAGTGTTGGGGAATCCAACATTTTGCTGGGGAGATTATTCTAATGGCTGATTGTTCTCATTGTAAAAAGCTTTCCTCTTTCATCTAATAAGATCTCCCCAAGACTAATTTGTAACTATTACCCCTCATCTTTTCCACATGCCTCCTTGTAAAGAGGAAGTCTCCATCTTTCAGTCACACTTTTTAAATGCCGGCAGTGAGAAGGTCTTCCCTAAGCTTTTTTTTCTTAATGCTAAGCAAATTCGTTTCTCTCAGGCTTTCCAACCCTTTGATCATCCTTATGACCCTTCTTTGGATCCCCTTCAGCCTGTCCCCATCTTTTTTTGCATACTGGAGACTGAAACTGAACACAGTATTGCAGGTGTGGCCTGACAAGCACTGAGTAGAGTGGGTTAATGACTTCTTTATCTCTGCTGGTGATGTCCTTGTTGATACAAGTAGCATCCCATTGGCTTTCTTTGCTGCAGCAGCACGCTGTTCACTCATATTGAGCTTGTTGTCCACCAGTACCCACAGGTCCCTTTCCACAGAGCTCCTTCACAGACGTGCAGATCCCAGCCTGTGTTGCATTCTTGGGTTATATTTTGCCGTATTCAACACTTGTACTTGTTGAACTTCATAAGTTTCTGGTTAGCCCACTCCTCCAGTCTGTCCCGCTCTTCTGCAGGGTGGCTCTGCCTTCTGAAGTGTCCATTTCTCCACTCGGTTTGTAATAACTGGGAACTCTTGTCAGGGTACACTTGAGACCATCTTTCATATCAAAGATATGTTTGAAGATATCAAACAGCATTGAGCCCAATACTGATCCCTGGAGGACAACCACTCATGGTAGGTTGCCAGTTTCAAAAGAAGCTGTTTATTGCCCCCCCCCCCCCGGGTACACCCAGGCAGCCAGTCCCCCACCCACTGCATAGACATCTTGTCTAGACCATCACACATATATTTCTCTAGGAGCGGGCTGTGAAAAACCATACCAAAAGCCTTTGAGAAATCCAGGCAGAAAATGTTCACCACTCAATCTGCACACATTTTCTGTGTCTTCAATATTCTGATCACCAGAATGAGAAGTTCTATTTTCAGAAACCATGGTTTATTTGAAGCATTATGAAAACTTTAAACTTATTACGGGTATGTTACTTGATCCTCCCTGGGAATAGAGAGTTGATCTAGATGATAATTCTTTATTCATCTCTTACTAGGAGTGTTTCAGATTAGTATATTTTGCAGTACATCTATTTATCATTAAAACACAATATAAATTAAAAAATATTAATCTTTTATTTATATAAAAGATCAGAAGGGTTAACTATGTACATAGTTAATTATGCACATAGTCTCAGCAATTCTTAAGGAAGCTTGTGAAACAGACAGAATTTCAAAACTTTTATAATGATTCTTATATAATCCATGACAGAATGGAGTTGTTTGACGCTTTTCGTGAGGTTTGGCTCCCTTCATTTCTGGGAAAATAGAAAATAAATATATTTAAAAATTTTAAAGCATATTGGGATAATCTCCTTCTATACCTATTGTTTAAGGTTTTAGAACTTTCTAATAGTTGCTTTCATTTTGACAATTCATGAAACAGCAGTAAAAAATCTCAAAATAAGGATTGTTAAAAAAAGTTCTTCTCTGTAAAAATTTTGTACCAAAAAGTAAAGGTTCTAAAACTCACAAAGCAGGAAAGATCCTGAAAATTTTTCTTCCATTACACATTAAGCAACTTAAGCCTGAAGCAATTCCAAACTGAAATCAATGGTAAAAAAACCAACCAACAAAACAAACAAAAAACCCCCAAAACTCATTTTAAAAGGAAAAAAGTATCTGTTTCTGCCCAAGATTATGGGTTTAAATTAAAAAATAAAAATGGTGCAAATAGGAGACAGGGTACAGAAAAGAAGCTGTTGCAGGTCTTCAGGACTTTCATGGACTATTCTCTATTTTATATCACTCCTTGGACCTGGGATTTAAGATCAGCTTAAAGGAAACAATTCCTGTGTCCAAGCCTATTTCCGGGGAACTTGAGATATCATTACATTACATTAATGCAATCATTACATTAAAATTGGAAAAGAACTGGTACAATTATGACATCTCAAAGGATCAATGTGTGTTTCTGAATTCATCTCTGCTTAAGGGGTAAGACATCTGCACCTGTGCATCTGTGCTGTAGATTTCTGTATATTTCAGCTCCAGGCTCCAGGCAGTGTCTGATCTTGCTGGTCCCTGGCACATGTGCTCTAAGCAAAGATAGTTCTGAAGTTAAAGCTCAAGTTGCTCAGGCCTGTTTCCCTCCCGTTCCGGGAAACCTGCGATGGTGTTTTACAACTCTTATTGTGATTTTTATATATATATATATATATATATATATATATGTGTGTGTGTATGGGAATTTACCTTGCTAGAACATACAGACTCTCTTTTGTTGTGTGACCATGGGAACTTCCTTGAGGACTTGCCTCCAAGATCTTGCAGTCATACTTGATCAATTTAAGAGCTTTCAGTTCTTTATTTTGTGCCCTAGGGCCACAAGCAGAAGCTTACTTGTGTCCCTTACTACCCCTCTGTTTTAACAGAGAAACATACCTATACCCAGGAGCTGGCTAAGCTTATGATGAATTAGAGACCTTAAGAGTGTTGTCATGATATTGCATTTTTGGATTTGTGTAGGATCCGATGCAGTTTTTTCCCAGTTAAATGTCAGTAAGTAGGGTTTTCCCTGAGGGAAGAATGGGGATTGAAAGCTAGTATGGGAGCAGGACAATGAATGACAGGTGCACATAAAAATTTAGTCTTCCCTCAGGCTTATATGTTAGGTAAATTTACTTGAACAGATTTGCAAAAACCCAGTTTACTTCACATATCCTGGTTCTTGAGTCTTTATGAGTTAATTTCCACTATGAACTCCGCTTTCTGTCTGCCAAGTATATTTTTAAAACAACATCTTGTCTCAGCAGTACTCACATGCCACTTCACAAGTTGTCAAAAGCTTGGTCAAGCACTAAGAAAACCCAAACTCACATAATTAAGTTAGAATAAATGTTGTCAGCCTGTGTTTAGACTGAAGTTTACTACCTCTTTCAGATAACGAGGGCCTTAGAGCTCAGTTTTTTCTCCATTACACTAGCTGATCTAAAACTAAATTGGAGATATTCTTCTTTGTAAACCTTGATTCAACAAAGAAAACAAGGCCAATATACATCTTAAAAGAAGCCAAAGTGACAAAAAGCTGAAAGTTGTCAGCAATGCCTTTTTGATATCCAAAACCTGCAAAAAATGAAATCTGCATTAAAGATTAGAAGGCTGATCTGTTAATTTCTTCATCACCCATTCTTCTAGGCACGGCTTTGCTTTTTTGGTTTTGTTATGTGTCTGGATTTCTTTGTTTGAATGCAAAAAATTAAATCAAAATATGTCAGGCCAGGGTAGAAAACCAAAACAAAATGAAACATCCAACTCTTCTTCTAAACATTTTCCTGAAAACCCTTCAGTATTAATAGAACTGGCCCACGTTCATCTACTATTCACTACATTGAAATGATGGGAATCAGATTTCCAGTTTATGACATAGAAGGGGTTCGCTCTACTACTTGTGTTTCTTCAGTGGCTGGAGTCTAAAGGCACTAGAAAATAAGGAAGAACACTTTAGACTTTTTCAAGAGAAGTATGAACAAATTCCTGTGCAAAGGAACTGCCTTGATACCTGAAACAAATTGGTATTACTTAGATCGTTGTTAGAAGACAGTTTTCTTTCAGAAGAGAAGAATTGCTTGCTCTGACCCTGGTTTGTTGTTTTGTTTGTTTTTTTTTTTACTAGTCTTGCTTTTCACAGGCTTGCTTACCCACAGTGGAAATGATAGGGTAAATGATTACCCTGAAAAATAACATCTTTGGTTTTGGATTGTTTTTTCAGCCAAGTCTAATTCACCCTCCAAGTGCAGAAACATTTGTGCTATACACTGGAAGAGAAGGCAAGATATAGAGAGGTCCTGGGGAGCACCAGCTGCTGGGGAACGGGTGTGGAAGAGTGCTTGAACTAGCTGACTATGTATTTGATGTTTGAAACTGAAGTAACTTTCTAGGTTTGTTTTCTTTTCCTGCTGATGTTCTGTCAATCTTTTAAGAAGCCCTTTCTTTCTTTTCTATTTTCTTTTAGAAATTAAAGATGAATGTGAATGAAAATATCAGAGCATTGCATAAAAATTGTTTTATTATTGATTGATAATTAAAACTAGATTTATTACTCTAATTCTTCTCAGTTACACTCTTACTGAAAAGACTATATATTTCTTTAATTTAGCAAATTTTTCTTTTGTGAGCAGAAGATCAGAAACTACCTTGACTGTTGCAGTTTCACAGCAGATTATCAGTAGGTTCACTGTATTGTCTGAATACTGTATCAAAAACTATGTTCAAACATTGAAAAAAATATTTGGAAATTAACTTGTGCAAGCTGTGGTCACCTGAACCTTCTGACGTGCCTTATGAGGACCTGAACAGCTCTCAGAAAATTTATTCTGAATTCACTAACACCTTTTGCCATCAGGGACGGGAAAATGCAATTTGACAGTAACGCCAAAGTGTATATGATGATACCTCTCAGGTTTTAAACAGACTCTTAGCAGCAGACGCTATGTCTTCCAGCATTTCTGTTTCATCATGACAGCACTAGTCACCCAGATAGACAATATTATTCAGTTAACCACAGATGTGTCCCATTACTTTGTAGATATTTAACTGGCATAGCAGTGATTATGATGAATTTATTTAAGGTAATGTTTTTTTAGTATTTTCCCACTAAATTTTATTATTTATTTAATTATGTTTAATTTTAGTATTGCCATTTTTTGTTATAAAAATGTTCCACTAACCCATCTCACTACTTTACAGTGAGATGGGTACTCTTGGTTCTGCTGCACTCTCATTTTATATCCTGGCTATTAAAAAAAAAAAAAGACAAAACCATAAAACTCTGCAACTTCAGGAAATAGAAATAAATACAAGAGAACAAAAAACTACAATCTCCTGGATGTTTGCTTGTTTGTTTGTTGTTTGTTTGTTTAGTCTATGTACTTTTATTAGTTTTTAAGAAAACAGCAGTGGTTAAATGCAAAAGGACTATGGATATTTTTCCATTTGTCATCACTTAATACTTTTTACTACAGCACCAGTTGCTACAGCACAAATATTCTTGAACACTGGAGTCTCAACTTGGAATGGGATACTTCCCATTGCAGCATGAATATACACCAGGGAAAACAGTCATTTCATTCAACTGCAAAATGGTTGAATTATCAAATCATTGGTGACATATCAACCTCTCTTCTGTCTTGGCAATTGAACTAGAGAGGATGTATTTAATAAAAAAAAAATGAAATAGAAACTCCACAACCGAATGTAAAAGTAGAAGTAATTTTAATGTTTTCTCATGATCTATGGAATTATTTGTAGGAGATACTAAAAGAAATACCCATAAACTGTTCTTAAGAAAAATACATACCTCCTATAATGTTGCTTTACTAGAACTCCCATTGGGTATAATATATAACTGTAAAGCTCTTGGGAATGTTAAGAAATTTCATTTTATTAATATAGGGCATATAAGGCTTTCACTATATGGAATTTCTTGTCTCTCCAGAAGTGAGAAAGGATCAAGGTAATCACCATCTGTAAACCAGAGATATTAATAAGTTATTACATTTTATGTTATGTTATATTAAGACCAGCATTATTTACTTATTTGGATGATGGATCATGTGCTGCTCATATTCTATCACGTTATAAATACACCAGAAACCTATACAGAAAAAAATGCAACCTATAAGTATGAAGTTTAAGGGAAACAGGTAACCATTTCTTTAACTATGGCTTGGGATGATGGAGTTGCTTCCACATTCAGACATTTGCTATGTTGTCTTAACTAATATATCACCTTGAATCACAGAAAAATTAAGCAGAAGGTTTTATCATTATTCAAAGGGGATTTTATACCCTTATTTATCTAAAAGTTAATCATCTGCTTAGACTGTCAAGTGTTCAGACCAAGACTGTTTCCTTGTTTTGTCCAGTTCTATATTTTGGTGAAAATTAATTTTTATTTTTGCTTCTTCTGCCAGTGATCTCCACAATAGTTCATTATCCAGGCTGACAGCTATGAATTAGCCTAATCAAAACACAGTACCTCATCTGAACCTCTGAGCTCACAACTTGTCAGAAACTGAACTTAGCAATCACACCTGTGCTGGAGTGGGCTAACCAAGGTGGGCTCAATGAATATGTGTTTCTTTGATGCTCTTTTGAGGAGGCTTCCTACAGAAATTACTGACTATTTCTCATACACTCTGGAGCAACAGGGTATTAATGAATGATGCCTGTGGCCCACAAGACCAAGTGGTCCTCCAGGCATCCATCCCAGGACACGATTGGCATAATGTGCCTCGATGTGTGAGAAAGGTGGCAATCTGGGATCCCAAAGTGTTACCAATAGAACTACTTCACTAGAAGTGACCATGGAAGTGGACTTTCCTCAAGTCTATGTGCCATTGGACATAATGTAGCTACACATTTTTATATACAATATGTAAAATATGGGGGGGATTAATTACAAAATTTTCAGCAATATCTTTTAGAGAAACTGGTGTTTCATATCTGATCAACCTAGAATATTCTGAAAATATATTTCCTATGAAAAATTTCACCTATGAAAAATTGTGGCTAGCACTAAGTTGCATTGTAAGTCTCAATAAATGTAGATCTCACTTTGATTTGATTTACAGCACATCAAATCATAAGCAGCTTGTCTAAAACAAGTAAAGACTTTGCCCCATGTTAAACCTAGTAAGCAAGACCTTACATCAAGTTCTTACAAAGTTTGATTGTTATACAGAATGTGTATCACAACTTAGGCTTTTTATTCTATCCCTTAAAAGAATAACAGGCAGTGAATTTGCTGTTTCATTTCATTCTCCATAAAACCATAACTCAAAACACTTTTTACATCTCCTTTTCTATGTATGTTTGTTATTTCTGTTTCACATTTTGGTTAAAGTTTTCAGTACCTTCCATATATTTTGCCAGCACACATGATAAAATTATTGCTGATGTTTGACTTGAATTATATCCTATATTCTTGTATCCTTAAATACTAATGGTGCTCTGGCAAAACTGATATCCTTAAGTTTTACAGGGGTTTTTGTTTGTTTGTTTGTTTTGTAAAAAAACCCCTCAGGCATTCCTCATCAGATATTATTTCAATGTCAGAGAAAGTGCAGATACTGATTTGAACATATTCCAATGATTGCAATTTAGCAAAAACCTTCCTTGAAATGTATGAAACATAATTAAATGACACATCTACAGTATTTCACAACAACTGAAAATATCCAGATCCCAATGGAAAGACGTCATAATTTTCTTACTGATTTTTAAATTACTTTGATTGTTGTCAAATTTTTGGATTTAATTCTTTGTTTGAGAAGAGGCCCTGAAAATGAAAACATGCTTTGAATATTTCTTGCATTTTAAGTTACTAAATAAACATATTTAATTCAAATAACAAATTCCAAATAACATATTTACATAGCTTTCATTAAATAGGTGGATTCTCAGACTTCCTTAATTTCTCTCATCCTTTTTTTTTTTCTTGTACAATGATATAAAGAAAACTCTAATAGATAAAATATTCTCCTTTTAAATCCTTCTCGCCTGCTGTGATTTAAAGCATTCCATGACTTCATTGGCTACAACTGTTATATGCAGTATGTGACTACCTAAATACAGTAATTAAGTGGGTTAGATTACTTTAGAATTGAAAGGAACAAGAACCTTTTTTCAACATATTCCCAAAGCATACATTAAAGGAGAGAACTATTTTATTTACACTGGTACAAATTGTGTGGGTATCTTGTATGGTTGTGTCTATTGGATTCTGTAGATCATAAAATCCTCTCCTCCTCCTGATTATTATGTCTCTTTTCTCAGCTTCATAAATTCCTGCAAGTTGCACCACACACTTTGTAAATACATATTGCTTTTAATTATCATTTTTATTTCTGCAGTCCTTTAGAAACTAACTCAGAGACCAAAGCTAATGAAGTGTCTATAAACAAAATGGTATTGAAAACATAGACATGGTCTTAAAGGTCTTAATGTCAAAGACATCAAACTCACAAAGACTTATGCATGCTTTTAGCTTTATATGTCATGAATCATTTTATGTGAACACAGCTATGTCAGCTAGGAATGGAAGGAAAAAAAATCTCACTTCTAGTTAATACTCACGCCAGAAAAACTTATTGTAAACTCAACTCTCCTAACGGAACTCTGTTCGTATCATGGGAGGACATGTCACACTTATATGGATAGAAAAACTCTTCTGACAGTTGCTGCTGAAGTTCCATTTAAACATGTTGGCCACAAACTCTTAATTTCATTTCACATTTGATTTGAATTAAGAAAAATGTAAACAATATAATAATGTTATTTCATTGCAAAATGAAAATTTTCTAAGTTTGATTCTAATTCTGATTTTTTCTTTGCTCTATGAATATCCCATATTCATTATATGGAAATCAATTCACTTAAAAATAGCATGAAATTTATGAAAAGTGTATCATTTTAACAATGAATAGCAATTTTCATAATTTTAAATTCAATTTTCAAATTCTGATCAACATCAGTATGACAGTAATCACTATGCATTGCACTTTCACATATTTCTATGTAATATAAATGTGATTATTTTTTTTTTTGTAAATCTATCATGGCCAGAGTGCTTGTTTGCACATAGTCCATTTAAAGTATTACAAATATCTATCACTACGACAACATCAGAACAAAAAATTCTGTCCTCAAATGTGGTTTAAAAATAATCTTGATCAATAAAAATTTACTAAAATTAAGACCAAAACCAAATGTTCATATTAACTACTGTATTCCTAATGTTACCAAACAGGAGTCATTCTTTTGCAAAGAATGACTTCACAACCTCAGTGTATCCTAGTCCCTCCAGCGTTTAACACTTTTTTAAGGTAGCATCTTTATTTTCCTGCTTAGATGGTTAGTGACTGATCTGTCTCTGAGCATTTTATTTTATTCCATTTTGCTCTGTATAGCTTCCTATTATCATATAGTCATAGACCTAGAGGACCTCCCCATGAAATACTAAAATACAAACAAGCAGCATTTTATCTGCTTTGAATTTACATTCATACACACGCACACATATATATGTGCACATATATGCAGAGGCAGACACAAAAATAGCTCATACAAAGGTACTCATTCTGGAAGACGTATTTTCCTGCATATCCTTGAGCAAGTCAGCAGATTTTTCTTCACAAGATTTCTTTATTTTTCTTTAAAGAAAGAAAAGTATTTGCATTGTAAATAATTATGTATCTGCATATCAATCTATCATTTCACCCATTCCCTATATATTCTTAAATGTTTGCACAGCAAACCAAAAGCCAATTAAAAAGGCATCTCAGTCTTTCCCCAGTACTGGTTAGGCCAATGTTTAAGCATTCAAGCTCTTTACAAATCCTCAGCAAGAATAAATCAAACAGCTTTTCTGAATGGTATTTCAACCCCTTTTTGGACCTTTCTGTTGCCACCACATGCTCTGAAGAACACCGTAATACTGGCTGATGAGTAGCACCATAATAGCCAGTTCCTTGCTGTTTTGGTTTTGAGAGTTTTGAGTCTGGTTTAGTTTTTTTTTTTCTTTCTGTTTGTTTGGTTTTGGTTTTTTTTTTTAATAATTTTTCATGATAGCTTCGGTTTTAAGCAGCTTTGCTGCAGTGATAGGGTGCCCTGGTGGCTCCCAGGAGATTTTCTTTGTCAATAACTGAAAGATATAATAGTAGCTTGCTAAGCATCTGTTTGCTCAGTGATTTGAGCTGTATAGTAGCTGTCCTGAAATTGTCCTGGCTGGTTGCAGTCCAATAGCACTGTTTGCAATTGCTGTTGTTACTACTGTCATTATTACTACAGGGTGAAGTTCACCCTGATGCAGAGGACAGTACAAGGTCAATTTGTTTTATGAAATCCTAGCTCAGCCTTTTCTGACACTGTTTAAGGAAATTGAAATTGTGCACAGCTCTTGTGCTTTCTCCTGGCATAGAATTGAATGTAACATACCTTAGGAATTTTCCGGTATTTTAAATTGGTAAAAATCTGCTGTAGGTTTGTTGGTTTGGTTTTTTTTTGGGTGGGGGGAGGGAGAAAACTAATGAACAAAATTTAGTATTCTGTACAGTCATATGTAAAAGCATCAAGAGGAGTAAGATCCCAAGGAAGTGGAGAGGGTTGTGCTGATCTCCCTTCTACTCAGTGATAGGACAGATGGGAATGGTTCAAAGCTGTGCCACAAGATGTTTAGACTGGACATCAGGAAGAATTTCTTTACTGAGAGGGTGGTCAAGCACTACAATAGGCTTGCTAGAGAGGTGGTCAATACTTCAAGCCTGTCAGTGTTTAAGAGGCGTTTGGACAATGTCTTTAACAACACACTTTAACTTTTTGTCAACCTTGAACTGGCCAGGCAGTTGGACTAGATGATCGTTATAGGTCTCTTCCAACTGAAATAGTCTATTCTATTCTATTCTATTCTAGGATTAAATATGGCACTAATTGCACATGAAAAAACATCTAGCATAAATAAAGTGCAGATGCAGGGAAGTTAAGAAAGCAAGATGGTCACACTCAAAGAGTTGTGGTCAATGGCTCAATGTCCAAGTGGAGACCAGTAAAAAGTGGTGTTCCTTGGGGGTCAGTGTTGTGTCTGGCAATGTTTAACATCTTTGTTGGTGGCCTGGAGGGTGGGATTGAGTGTAACTTCAGCATGTTTGCAACTGACACCAAGCCACGTGATGTGGTTGACACACTGGAGAGAAGGGATGCCATTCAGAGGGATCTGGACAGGCTTGAGAAGTGGGCCCATGGGAACTTCATGAAGTTCAACTAAACCAAGTGCAAGGTCCTGCACCTGTATTGGGGCAATTTCAAGCACAAATAAAGGCTTAGCAGAAAATGGATTAACAGAAGCCCTGAGGAGAAAGAACTGGGAAAGTTTGTTGACAAGAAGTTCAACATGCCCCAGCAATGTGTGCTTGCAGCCCAGAAAGCCAACCATATCTTCGGCTGCATCAAAAAAAGCATGACCAGCAGGTCAAGGGAGATGATTCTTCTCTACTCCACTTTCATAAGAACGCACCTTGACTACTGCATCCAGCTCTGGAGGCCAAACAAAAAATGACATGGACCCATTGGAGTGAGTTCTAAGGAGAGCCACAGAGATAATCAGAAGGAGGAGTATCTCTCTAGTGAAGACAGGATGAGAAACTCAGTGATGTTCATCCTGAAGAAGAGAAGACTTCAGGGAGACCTTCCAGTACCTGAAGGGGGCATACAACAAAGTTGAAGAGGGATGTTTTACAGAGGCACAAAGTGGCAGAACAAGAGGGAATGGCTTTAAACTGAAAGAAAGTAAGTTTAGATTTAGATATTAGGAAGAAATTCTTTACTGTGAGGGTGGTGAGGCACTGAAACAAGTTACCCAAAGTTGTGGATGCCCCATCTCCAGATATGTTCAAGACCAGGTTAGATGTTGCTTTGAGCAACCTGGTCTAGTGGAAAATGTTGCTGCCCATGACAGAGGGGTTGGAACTAGATTATCTTCCAATCCACACCATTCTATGCTTTATTCGTTGCTCATGAAAATAACCGAAGACCTTATAGGTTTTTTGGAAAATGTTATTGCAATTTATATTTTTATTATTATTATTTTTGCGACTGACTTTGAGAGCAGAAATTGTCCATTCTGGCATATTAAATGACAATTTCAGAGAACTTTTGAGAGGAAGGACACGAAAGACGAAGCAACAACTACTTCTGTAAACATTTCTTTAGCCAGATTCAGAAGAAATAAGCTGGTAGTCTTAATTAAGTACGTACCCTGAATATGTAAGAGGTTTGAACTTCAGCCTGACTAAAGTATATTTTGTTATGAATCCGTGTTTTGAGTCATGTGATAATTTTTATAGATTTTTGGAGCTTTTTTTAATGCACTGTACTTCCATGAATTCTGATTTTCTGAGTAAAATCATAATAGTATTAGCTGCTAGAGTCGTATCAGAGATTGCAACCTTACCTTTCACATTTCTTCTCTTTAGAATACTTTATGTTATCCATTCTGCTACTGTCCCTGGAAAATAGTAAATTATATATTCATGAGATTGAGCTATGTTAAATATGCATGGTAGAGAAGAAACATTTTGTTAAATGTCAGAACATACTCTCCATGTTCAATGTGCAGGTTTTATAACAAAGGGTATTTATTCCTATCTGTCTCACCTGTATGACATGCTTTTGAGTAGAGATATCATTGTGACCTTTCTGCTTTGAAGTTGTAAGTGAATTTGCACAGTCACACCAGCTATGATGATTTACAGAATTTCTTTTAGTGAAGACTGAAAAAAAAAATCTTGCTAACAAGTATCTTGTATTGAAACAGCAGAGTGATTACACAAAAAGTAACAAATCTAGCAATATACTGTGAGATGTTACTACATTTTACAAGATAACTGTACTTACGTCTCCTTTTTTGATCCCTCAGGGTTGTTTGAGGTAAAAGGGCTGGTGCTTCTCACGAGTTAATAACTGGTTTCCCTCTCTTCAGATGGAGCAAAAGTAGACTGCCTTAAATACAAGTCTTATGAGGAGCAACTGAGGGAGCTGGGGTTGTTTAGCCTTGAGAAAAGCAGGCTCAGGGAAGACCTTATTGCTACCTACAACTGCTACCTAACTACCTGAAAGGAGACTGTAGCCAGGTTGAGGTTGGTGTCCCAAATAATAAGTGATAGAACAAGAGGAAATGACCTCAAAGTTGCACCAGTGAAGGTTTAGATTGGATATTAGGAGAAAAAGAGTTGTCAAGCATTGGAACAGGCTACCCACGAAAATGGTTGTCACTGTCCCTGGAGGTATTTAAAACATGTGCAGACATGGCAGTTAGGGACATGTTTTAGTGGTGGACTTGGCTATGTTGACTGTTGGACTCAATGATTGTAGAGGTCTTTTCCGACCCGAGTGATTCTGTGATTCTATATGCTTTTATTTACAGATACAATGTGGAGTGAGGGTGAGGTCACTGAAATATTTAATGTAAAAGAGAAAATTCCTCTTTTAAGAAAGAGCATTAATTTACAAATTTTGAATATATACAAAACTCCCTCATTTTTATGGAGTTTCTCATATGTATGCTTCATGTATGCCTTGTTTTGGATGGTTTATGATCTCATCTATGGAGTATGAGGTCAGATTTAGTTAAGGAATGACTCACCATGCAGCTTCTGCCACTGAACAGTTTAAAGAAGAGGATAGGCAATCATTTGCAAGACTGTCATTGTGCCTGTACATCAGTATTTCTCATTTCAGCTATACTTCTGAGGAACCAAAAGTTCTTCATCTTGAGACATTGTTATGTTTGGAATTGGTTTGTGATTGTGCTTGCAAATAGTCTGGATTAAAAGGTTTTAGAGGGTTTTCCATGTGGTCTTTTGACCGTTACAGATTTCAGGCACTTGAAACAGAATGATATTTTGATGACATCTTCATCAATCAGAGCAATCTGCCTTTCATTCTTCAAAAGGAGACAAAAGAAGAGGATGTCTGACATATTTCAACACTGTCAGGGCTTCCGCTTTTACAACAAACAACCTTAATATATATCCATCACATGAATATTAGGACCTAGCAAATTGACCACCTAGCGTGGGATATCAAAAGGTCATGATATAAACTTCAAAATATCATAGAAAATGCAGAATGAAAGATAATATTTTTCATCTTATCCCTCACCTTTTTTATAGGTAACAGTTTTGTATGACTCCATAGCTCCTGTGCCCACGTTTTTACATTAGCAAGAAAAATCTATTAATAGAGATCTCATTTTCCAGAGCTTCTTTATACAGATATTTTGAGAGAGATTGATATCTGAACAGTAAGACTGCTTATCCTCAGGCCAACTGTCCTCTTGAGCTGGTAGACAGGGACAGGGAACAGAATGGATCCCCTGTAATCCAGGAGGAAGGAGTGACCTGCTGAGCCGCTTAGATGCTCACAAGTCAATGGGATCAGATGGGATTCATCCTAGGGTGATGAGGGAGCTGGTGGAAGAGCTCACCAAGCCTTTCCATCATTTATCATCATTCATGGATCACTGGAGAGGTCCCAGATGACTGTGATGCCTATGCACAAGAAGGGCCAGGAAGAAGATCAGGGAAACTACAGGCCGGTCAGCCTGACCTTTGTGCCTGGCTAGGTTATGGAGCAGATCATCTTGAGTGCAATCACACAGCACATACAGGACAACCAAGGGATTAGAATCAGCCAGCATGGGTGTAGGAAGGGTAGGTCCTACCTGAATAATGTGATCTCCTTTTATGACCAGGTGACCCACCTAGTGGATGAGGAGAAGGCTGTGGATGTAGCCTACTAGGACTTCAGCAAAGCCTTTGACACCATTTCCCATAGCATATTCCTGGAAAAGATGGCAGCCCATGGCTTAGACAGGTGCATTCTTGACTGGATTAAGAACTGGCTGGATGGCCAGGCCCAGAGAGTGGTGGTGAACAGCGTTGTATCCAGTTGGCAGCCAGTCACTTGTGGTGTCCCCCAGGGTTCAGTGTTGGGCCCAGTTCTGTTTAATATCTTTATTGATGACCTGGATGAGGGCATTGGGTCTACCATTAGCAAATTTGCAGATGATACCAAGTTGATTTTGGGAAGGGTAGGAAGGCTCTGTAGGGGAACCTGGACAGGCTGGATAGATGGGCCAAGACCAACAGCATAAGGTTCAACAGTACCAAGTGCTGGATCCTACACTTGGGCCAAAACAACCAGATGTGACACTATAGGCTGGGGGAAGAGTGGCTTGACAACAGTCCAGCAAAAGAGGACTTGGGAGTACTGGTCAACACCAGCTGAACATGAGCCAGTAGCGTGCCCAGGGCCAATGGCGTCCTGGGTTCTCTCAGGAATAGTGTGGCCAACAGGACCAGAGAAGTGATTCTTCCCCTGTTCTCAACACTGGTGAGGCCACACCTCGAGTACTGTGTCCATTTGTGGCACCCTAAATTCAGGAAGGACATTGAGGTGCTGGAGTGGGTCCACAGAAGGGCAACAAAGCTGGTGAAGGGTCTGGAGGTACAGTTGAGGGAGCTGTGCTTGTTTAGCCTGGAGAAGAGGAGGCTCAGGGATGACCTTATCACTCTCTACAACTACCTGAGAGGAGATGGTACCCAGGAGGGGTTGGCTTCTTCCCCCAGTACACCAATGATAGGACAAGAGGACATAGTCTTAAGCTGCACCAGAGAAGGTTTAGGTTGAACATTAGGAAGAATTTCTTCACAGAAATGGGTGATTAGGCATTGGAATTGGGTTGCCCAGGGAGGTGGTGGAGTCATTCTCCCTGGAGGTGTTTAAGGAAAGATTGGACATGGCACTTAGTGTCATGGTCTAGTTGACATGGTGGTGTTGGATCATAGGTTGCATTTGATGATCTCAGAGGTCTTTTCAACCTAATTGATTCTGTGATTCTGTGATATAAGACATCAGTTTCCAGAGAGTGAGTACAATCAAATAATTTTCCGATGGCTAAGTGTCTAGAGCACAACCAAGGAAAAGAAGAATGTATCAACTGCTTCTTACTGTCCCTTTAGTCTGCTGAAGATTCTAGAGTACGAAACTCCGTGGCTGTCAGTGGATTGAATTCACCCAAGGCAAATCACTGTCTCTATCTGATCATCACCATAACCCTGATTTAATCTTCAAATGTTGCATCTGCAGGGCATGAATAGCGTCATTGGTCTTGATATATATCCATAAAGTTTTAACTGTGCATTTAAACTGCTAAATTATTAGCTGCAAAACTTTAGGTAGTGTCATCTTAGCTCCCAAAACCAGCTTCTATGAGATTGTAAGACAGTATGTTTTCCAAGCAATTAAGTTTATTTATAATTGGAAAACAATTCTGAATCATTTCCTCAATGCAATGATGTGCAAGGTTTGAGATTATAAATAGGCAATTATCATATTACATCTGATGAATTATAGATTTGAGCTGTCAGAGAAATAGATTTCTAACTGGCTATTAAATATTCCAACAAACAACTACAAAGACAGACAACTACTTACAGAAAAAGAAATACATTGCATATTTAGGTAACATTTGACTGCTAAGTAACTATGTAGAAAAGAGTTAGAAACAAGTGTATATTCACATTAATTTCTATCAGTTTGCCTAAATAAATAAATAGGTAGACTATGGTAATTTCTGAATGTAATTCAACGCATAGAAAAATCAATCAGCTCTGAACCCTGTAATAATCCTAATGTGCACAATCGTGATTCCACACTTACCTTTTAAATGTCTTTTCTATCCCAGTGAGAAGGCTAGTGAAAGCAAGACGCACACACACACTCACGTGTGTGCATGTGTGTGTGTGTGTGTGTGCATGCACAAGTGTGTGTGTGACAGAGGGAGACATTTCATGGTATTTTGTTCAGAAGTTAATTTTTTTTTAACAAAGTGAAGGGTAATACATATTTTTTACACTGTATTAGTGCTATAAACTGTTATATACAACAGCTAAATGCTGTGACCCGCAGTGCAAAAAGAGTTTCCTGCAGATGTCATTGAAAAGACCGTGCCACATTCATAGACCTTCATTTGATCCGTAGTTTTTTGACAACACAGATTTGCACCAAAGAATCTTGCTAATATACTACAACAAATGCTACTGTGTTGTATACACTGAATCAATAATAACTCTAGCCTGATAATATACACAAGTATTCCCAGGATCTAATACTAAACTTCAGAGTGTCTAAATTAGACAACTAGTATAACTATGGTTATGATATCATAGAATCACAGAAGCAAGAAAATCAGGAATGGAAGATGATATTAGAAAGAAATTCTTTACTGTGAGGGTGGTGAGGCACAGGAACAAGCTGACCGTCTGTGGATGGTCATCTGAGAATCTGTGGATACCCCATCCCTGGAAGTGTTCAAGAACAACTTGGATGGAGCTCTGAACAACCTGGTCTAGTGGAAGGTGGGTTGGAACAAGATGATCTTTAAGGCCCCTTTCAACCAAAACTATTCTATATTTCTATGTTTGATTCAGAAAGTTCCATAGAAAGGTAGGATAAATTGACATGGCTAAACACTAGGACAATAGATCCTTGGGTATTCTTAGGTTTATATGTAGTACCTCCTGTGAAATTTTCCTTGATGATGCAGTTAAGGAATCTGAATTTACAGCACAAAGTATATATATATTAGATGTAAGTCTCCCTACTTATGTCCTGGCCAGTCCCTCCTCAAGGAGTACTGCAGCACTCATAGACCATATATTAAATAGATGATATAGTGGAACACTAGGCAAAACATGAGACACTCAATTTTTGAGAAATTATCATTGGGACTTACAGGCCATTTTTTAGATTGCATTTATAAGTGAATGCCAAGGATATATTGTCACATGCAAAAGTTCTTTTTGTGGAAAAATGTCCTTACTATTTATTGAAGTACAATCAACTCTTCCAAGACAAGAGGAAAGCTCACCTGGATGAAGGAAATTACTTCAGAGAATTTTCGTGGTATCCCCAGAAATTCCCAGTAGTCAGAGAAAGTGGTTAAAAACATTGGAACAGATTATTTGACTCACCAGACGGAATCCACCTGCTATGTGTTACATAGACTTAGTCTGTTAAATCCCATTTGGTTTCTTAATTAATGCATGAAACAACTATAACTGAAATGAATCAGAACTTTCTCTTATTTATTCATTAAAAATATTTGGCAAGTTTTCTTTTTGTTTGATTCTTCTTCAGTGAACAGTTTATCCTTTTAGGACCAGATTATAAAGGATTCCATATGGGGTTGCAGCTTTAGGTAGTCTTGGAGAGAGGCATCATTACAGTAGCCATAAATGGAAGAGGATGAAGTGGAATTTAAAAGTGAGTTTAAATGTGAGGGATTAACAGAAAGCAGTTTCTATGTGCTAGCCTTCTACATTCTGGCTTGCTACAGAAAGGATCTGTAGATCATCAAGACATTTGTCTGGGTTATTTCAGTAATCTTGTGTTGAAAAAAAATTTGAATTAGGTTACTGCAGAATTTTGCCATGGTTGCTTCATTGATAGATTGAATAACTATACTCCCTGATCATAATCCTTTAAGTATTTTGTCCTGGATTATTCTATTTATATAAGTAGTTTTAAACACTTGATTGCGATTATTTTTTTTAAGTGAAGTGAGTCATATGCAAGTTCTGCTAAGAAATGAGTCTTTCAAATACACTAAAACATAATTTCTGGAAATAGAATGCCCACATAAGAAATCCTGAGGCAAGTTTTTTTCTTCCCTCCTGTTTATTTCAATATCAGTTACATTCGTATCTCTCAATAGAAGATAGTGACTTTTTTTCAGAACAAAGGTACTGCAAATATTTACAAATAGATATTAAAAAAAAAAATCTTGCAACCCCTATGTGTCTTATAATACTTCAAAGCCAAAAGCTTTATTCTGAAAATCACCTCCATCATTTGGTGGCAAAGAACTATTTGCAGGTTAATAAATATCTTCATAATGAAACCAATGTCCTTTTTAATAGAAAGAAGAAGATTGATTCAAACACTGAAGTTCCTTAAGCTTGTTCATTGACTAAAGAACATATTGAATAGATTGAGTATCTCACCTGACCTTAGTAAAGAGGTCAGAGAGGAAGATGGATTTCAGCACCAAGCCTAGGCCAGAAAACCTACGAGCAATTTTGCATTCACAGCCTATGCATCATCTAAGTTACACGCTGGGATGACTCTTAAAGTGACCTCATCGACTCCTCTGCTTTTACCTACATCCTAGTTATCATGAAAGACAAATCAAGAAGAATATTTCTAAAAAAAAGCCAGTACGTGCTCTGGAGCTTCCCACTCTGGGCAACCTGGGGATCAGGTCAATATGAGTGCCCCAATATGCCATAGATAAATGCGTGAGTGTATTGCTACATGGAAGATGTAGCAATAGGAAGATAGTGTCTGCCTGTATTCGGAAAGCATCATTTTACATTCAGATATACTAATGTAATGTAATGGAGTCCCCTGTGGTAAATGTCAATCAATACCTATTCCAAGGTTAAAGTACAACCAGAAGTTCTGTGATAGGAATTCAAAGCGCAGAATCAATTCACTTTCATTTTGTTTAGTGGTGAGTTTTTTGGGGGTTTTTGTTAGTGTCTTCTAAAAGGTGTTTATGAGTCTCGGTGAAACTTGGTGTGAACTTACTGTATGTCATAAAACACTCTTCAGTGGTGCCCATTTGTGTATTTAGGTGTGCACATATATATCCATGCAGAAAGAGCAAGTGTGGCATGTGGGTTAAGTAGATTTTTAAGGTTTTATTTTATCACTGTCTGATTTATTGCACAAAATTATTGAAATATTAGCACTAATTACAAAGCATGCAACACTTCATATTTTAGCTATGCCTAATCTACAACATTTCTCATAATTCATCTATAGCACAATTGCATGTGGAGATGGCTGATGAGAAAATCAGATTAGGTCATTAAAGCCAGTTGCTACATTAATGGACAAGCAGCATGGATCTATCACTCTAGTGACAATTATATAATATATATATATATTTACATGCATACATATATAGAAATACAGCTTTGTCTCATTCATTGTAGTATAAGGCAGATCCTTACATGGATGCATATTTATATATACTGAAAGAGAATTCATGGATCACTGATGGTATTTTGATTAATTTAATATTGATTATGAAAATTTATTTCAGAACACTACTTTGAAATTAGTAAGTGTCAGAATCTCAAATGAATTGTGTTTATGTTCGTTTCAGGTAACAGTTTGTCAAATTACTGCACAAAGCATGGAGCAAGTTTGAGTTCCGATGACAGAAAAATGTAGCTCTGCCTCAGCGGTGAGTGAATACATCTGTAACTGTCTTTGCTTAGCAGAATCGTGCTTTTTCAGATGGGATAAGTGGAGTTAAATTCTAATCCAGCCTCACTAACATAGTTTAACCAGAATATACTAAAAGTCAATGCTAAGTAGGCAGTTTCCTTTAATGTTATGTGAGCGTTTATTGCAAGGCCTGGTATACCACTGTAATGCCCCAGGACACTTTATAGAGCACAGGATCCAGATAGATCTGTTTAGAATCACACTGGACTGTCACAGTAAATCCCAAGAAACTATCTCTCTGGATAATGAGCAATAGCAAAATTAAACTATCACATTATACACATATATCTCCATTTATAAGCTTCACCAAGTGAAGCTATAACTAAGGAATTGGTCTTTTTTTAATATATTTTCAAGGTTACACTCTACACTTGTTTCCCCTGAAATGGCTATAAATTTGCTGAATGAACTCATATGAGCAAACAGTAGATAACAAATGGACTCTCTGAGGTAATCTAAGATTGTGCACTCAGCTTCTAATTCTGTACCTTGACTTTTAACACTATTTTACTTTCTGTGATAACATTACGAGTGTGAGAAAACATCCAGACAGGCCACAAATATAAGCCTGACACACACAGACACACACACACAGAGCAATAATCACTCACTTCACTGTGATCTAGGGATGAGCACATACACATATATGCAGAACCTACAATCAAAAATCCAATTAGAAGAATGTTTACTTTGTCCACAATTAGGCAAATTAATGCTAAGGAGTAATCTAACTAAGAAATTTACAGTCCATGGGGAACAAGAAGAAAAGCTGCTATGTCTGATGAAGTCATAGAGATCATTTAAAAAAACAAAACAAAACAAAACAAACCGCAAATACAAAACAAACAAAAAAAACCACCCAACACAATAATTTGATTTTCTTTCCAGGAAGATGAAGGTGTAACATCACTGTAACACCAAGGTAAGAGAGAGTGGAGGATCACACTTTCATTTAAACACTACTTCTGATCTGAGATAGTCCAAGGTCTTCCATATCAGTTCTCACACACTTCTTTGAGGCCAATGGGTGTTATTTTCCCTCTTCTAAACAAGTACAAAGGGAAATATGTAAAGTTTAACTCACTCAAGTCTATTAATCCAGTTATAGACAAAAGGGTGAACAACCTCTAAGGGGTTTCCATTTATCTGTTCTCTGAATCTCAAGCGTAAACTTACTGTGCATTCAGTTACCAATGCTCCTGAGTATCTTGTGTAAGCACTGCACTTTGTTAGTGTAGTTAGCTTGGGAGTTTTGAACTTTTTCCTTTGTTTAAGCATATTTTTCTTTGGATTATCAGTACAGGGAATGCTGCAATGATCCCTGCTATTTCTGTCTTCATTTCTGAAAAAAATGAGAATGGGCTGCCCAGGGTAGTTGTCACCAGCCCGGGAGGTATTTAAAAGATGTGTAGATATGACACTTAGGGACATGTTTTAGTGCCGAACTTGTCACTGTTAATGGTTGGACTCAATGATCTTTTCCAGTCTAAATAATTCTATGATTCTATGAATATGAAAGGGAAAATCTCTCAAAATTCATATGGTCTTGTAATAAACTGTCAGGTGCTTCAGCTATAGTTCAGAGAAGGTCTTCAAGAGGGTGCAGGCCCATGCATTCCAAATAGCTGTAATTTTTTTGTGTACTTAGAAATCTGTAGCAGCTGCCACTTCTAGTGAATGAATTATGCTGGAAAATTTATACTGTGCAATATGCTGAGTGAAAACTCTCTTTTAATTTGTACATTGTTTGTTGGCAGGAATCTGTGATAGTATCAACTTCTGACATAATTACTGACTATCTCAGACTGACAATGACTGATACTTTGCAGCAGGCTGATAGGCAATTATTACAGTGTCCACAACATCAATCTCTGTGCTCAGTAAAGCTAGCAGTGCAATCTTTCTGGAGCTTCTGGAGGTAGAGGGGATGCGTATGTAAACCTGTCTTTTAATTACATCTATATTAGGATGGACTTTTCATCTCATCTCTCAGCATGTTAATATTTCTTTTAGGCTTGATGTTTCTCAGTCATATACATGTAGTAAAGGCGTAAATGAAACCTATCTGAAAGCACCACTCAGATAGCTGTGATCTCCACTATGTTTGCCCAGTTCTGACTGATTCAACTGCTCAGATCTGGAAAACAAAGTGATAGAGGACCTTTGTTGCGTGACTCCCACTGCACTGACTTCACCTATCATGTAACACAGATAAACTGGGAAAGCAGAGGCTGATACCAGCTATTAACTGGCCTCATATATGAATCCAAAGGGATTGTCCCTAGCTTCATGATTAACAGGGCCATTAGTGACTTTGTGGTGACAATCTACACAGAAAATAACACATAGTTGGAATATAGCCCAACTATATGGAGTGGAACATTGGGAGATATGTGATGGTGTAGTGGAGGGAGCTGGGGTCACCATCTTCCTAAAGGTTGGGAGCAAGTGTTCCATTTCCTAGAGGTACCCTGGGTGCTACTAGTCAGCGCTTGGACAGGGGCTTGCTTGGTGTGAGTATGTTGTGTGTCCTGCTCATTAAGTTTTAAGCTGTGTGTCAGTGATGGGCAAGGTTTGGTCCTTCTGACCACACCAGTTAAATATCTCTGTGACAAAAAATCAGAGAGGAAAGACTTATTTTAAGAGATGAACAAATATACGGCAAAAAACAGAGCACAAATGCTTTGAGAATTAAACTAAGAGCATCACAAGAAGTAATACTGCTGTATCAGAAGATGTTTTCCAGGATATCATTAGGTCCTCTACAGCTACTTCCTTTCAACACAAAATTCACAAAAATATAATTAAATATCAAATAAAATGAAATAAAATAAAATTAGATATTAAATATAAAATTATTAAACAAATAAAGCACTTCAAACTAAATAATAAAATGAAATCAAATAACTTGTGACATTCCACATTATGAAAAACACTTGTCAGTTTTGCATGTTTTTACTTTTAATGACTGGTACCAAGTTGTGATTTGAAGTTCTTGGACTTTTAGCTTAAAATATGTTTTCTTTTCAGTGGCAGTTACCTAAAATAAAATTAAATAAGTTAAAATTCATTATCAGAAATAAATAGTACGTAGGCTGTTTCAGGACTTCTAATGTTTCTCATTTGTAGGACTGATTTTTTTGTAATTCTGTGTAGTGTGTGTATCTATCATTGCAGATTTTCTTTGTTGTACCCAGTTCAATTTCATTCTTCCTATCTGAATTTTGTATGTGCAGAGCTGAATATTAGACATGTTGAAAAACTTAAATTAGCAATTTATCAGATCTTAAGTACTCACTGCATTTCATTTTCCTTATAGCTTCAAGCTATTGCTGAGAAAAACATTCCTTTAAAATCCTAGCAGTTTTGATATAACTGAAAAGAGGTAAAAATTGTAACAGGAAATTATATCTAGTGGTACTGAAGACAAACTGTATAATTAGAAATCCCCATGTGCCATTGTCATATTCATTTATCATTAGAAGACACATTTCAAAATAGAAAGGGGAGTAAACTCTTTCTCCACTTGTGTAGAAAAAGGAGTTGAAAATCACAGAAAAAGTAATCTTTGTTAAAGATCACAGATCTCTTGGTCTTTTGTTTGTTAATTTATCTATGATATGCAGTTGAAAATACACTGAATCTTACTTTGTACAGAGTTTGCATCATTTATCCATTCAGATTTTGACTTGTTGCAATATGAAAATATCAGAAATGTGTACACCTTTTTCTATATTCCTTGTTTAGTGGAAGGCATTTCATTGCCTAAAATTAACAGTCCACAGGGTGAGAAAATAGCAACCCTAGCAATGGAAAGCTGCAAAAAACCTCATAGCTGGCTATATTTCTTCGCAAATAAACAGTTACATTTATACAGAAGTACCAAACTTTGCTGAAAAACACCTGAGGTTCAGCACCAATAAGTAGCTCTTAAATTTTGTGTCACTCATAGCATAAATTAGATACTTTTTGGAGTGATATACTAATCCTGATTTTTATTTTTTTCTTTAATAGACTTATGCTCTAGTATCTGACTGTCAGGTAGAATTCCAGTCATGAGGGTGATTTCATGGAGAAGCAGTTCAGAAAGTATATTGAAGATTGTTGTGTTTATTTATGTGGCAATTCATCTTAAGTTCAATGCAGGTAGTTTCACACAAAACAACATCTTGGCTATAGGATGAACTCTTGCAGTCTGGTGAAGTGAATTTATTACTGTTACCTATTTATTATTTATGATGTACTAAAGACCTAGAAATCCCATTCGGGATCAATCCCCTCCTATGCCTGGGTTGTATAGACAGATAAGAATAAGAAAATTCTAGACTCCATGAACTTTCCAAGTAACTATTTGCAAGCTCTGATCCCCTTGACAAGAACAAGTCTTAGTTTCTCAGGAAACAGTATGAACATAGAGATTACCTTGCTGAAATCCTGAACATAAGTTAAATGATGTATCAGGTATGTTATTATAGTATGTTATAAGGATTACAAATAGATGAACAGACATATACTTTTCTGGATCCATAATACTCAACCCTGTAACTAAGGGACAATAGTCAGAAATTCGCAGACAAATCTCAGAACTGTGAAAATGTACTTGTGTGTCCAACTGCAAGACACTCTTACATGTGTGATGTGAAAATTTAAACTGGAGGTTTTATTGTAGAATCACAGAACTATTCAGTTTGGAAAAGACCTTTAAGATCATTGAGTCCAATCATTAGCATAACCACATCCAACATTAAACTGTCCTTAACTGCCACATGTAAACATCTTTTAAATACTTCCGAGGATATGGTTCTGCCACTGCCCCAGACAGACTGTTCCAACGCTTGCCAACCCTACTGGTGAAGAAATTTTTCCTAATATCCAATCTAAACCACCCCTAGCAGAACTTTGGTGCTGTTTCCTCTTGTCCTATTCCTTGTTGCATGGAAAAACAGACCCACCCCCACCCTGCTGCAACTTCCTTTCAGGCAGTTGTAGAGAGTGATAAGGTTCCTCCTGAGCCTCCTTTTCTCCAGGCGAAACAATTCCAGCTCCCTCAAATGCTCCCATAAGACTTGTGCTCCATTCATTTTACCAACTCTGTTGTGCTGGTCTGGACTCATTTCAGCACCTCAATGTCCTTCTTGAACTGAGGGGCCCAAAACAGAACACATGATGCAAGATGGGGCCTCACCACTGCAGGGAGATTGCTACTGTCCCAGTCCTGCTGGCCACACTGTTTTTGACACAGGTCAGGATCCCATCAGTCATCTTGACCACCTGGGCACACTGATGGCTCATGTTCAGCCAGCTGTTGACCAGCATCCCCAGGTCTTTTTCCACCAAACAACTTTTTAGCCACTCTTAGAATCATATAATTGTTAAGTTGAAACTAGCTTTAAGATCATGAGGTCCAACTGTCAACCAAGATTGTAGCACTAAATGGAGTTGTTGTGACCCAAGTGCAGGATGTGGCACTTCGCCTTGTTGAACCTCATAGAGTTGTCCTCAGCCCATTGATCCATCCTGTCCAGATCCCTCTGCAAAGCCTTCCTGCCCTCCAGCAGATCAATACTACTGCCCAAACTTGATGTCATCTGTAAACTGACTCAAGGTGCACTTGATCCTCTTGTCCAGATCATTGATAAAGTTATTAAACAGAAGTGACCCCAATACTGAACCCTGGGGAACATCTCTGGTGACCAGCCGCCAGCTGGATTGACCTCCATTCACCACTGCTTTCTGGTCCCAGCCATCCAACCATTTTTCTATCCAGTGAACAGTGCACCCACACAAACCATGAGAAGCCAATTTCTCTAGGAGAGTGCTGCCGGAAATGGTGTTAAAGGTTTTACGAAGCTCAGGTAAGCAACATACACAGCCTTTCCCTCATCCACTAAGTGGGTCACCCTGTCACAGAAGGAGATCAGGTCAGTCAAACAACACCTGACTTTCACAAACCTGTGCTGGCTAGGTCTGATCCCCTGATTGTCCTGCCTGTGCTGTATGATGGCACTCAAGATGATCTGCTCCATGATCTTTCCCAGCACCAAGGTGGGTATGGTTCCCCAGATCTTCCTTCGGGCCTTCTTGTAGATGGATGTCACATTTGCCAATCTCCAGTCAGCTGGGACCTCCATGGTTAGCCAGGACTGTTGGCAAATATTGAAAGTATCTTGGTGAACACTTCTGCCAGCTTCCTCAGTACACTCGAGTGAATCCCACCTGTCCCTGTACACTTGTGTGTGTCTAAATGGTGTAGCAGATTATTGACCATTTCATCTAGGATTATGGGGGCTTCATTCTGCTCTCCATCCCTATCTCCCAGTTCAGAGGGCTGTGTAACTGAAGAACAACTTGTCTTACTATTAAAGACTGAGGTAAAGGAGGCATTAAGTACCTCTGCCTTCTCCTCATCCTTTGTCACTATGTTTCCTCCCTTGTTATGGTCAGGTTTTTAAAGACAGAGACATGCCTCTGCTTGAATTAAAGTGCCAACAAGACCATATGCCAGAGTCAATAATACAGATTTTATTTAACGGTAAATGTGAGGTAGAGTGAGATAGAAAAAAATAGGCAAAAGAAAGAAATGGGAAGAGAAGAAGAGTGACAGAGAGACAGATTAAGTAAAAAAAATATCACCGCTCCATGGATTCTGACGATCCTCTTCTTGTGGTCTTCTCAGTGGTGACAGTTCCAGTCTTGTCAAAGTGATGATTGCAATCTGAATCTGTTTAGGGAAGCCCAGGGTGGGGAGGGAAAGGGCCCGTGGTGATGAAGCAACTCCTGAGTGGTGGAGGAAGAAGCCTGTGGTGGTAAGGGAAGTCCCGTGTAGTGATGGAAGAAGTTCATTGGTGACTGAAGTCCAAGGTGGTGAGGGAAGACTGTGATGAGTGAAGTCCATACCATCTTTTATTTGGCTTAGGCTAGGTGGGAACACCCTTGGTACCTTCCCTAGGGCAGGGAGTTTTACAGTGTAATGCTGGATCATGGGACACTTCAGGAGTCTTTAACATCTAAAATGTTACAGCTGCCTGTAATATGTCAGCACAGTTGACTCAGTTATGGCTCATCAGCAGAAATTAATATCTTCGGGCTATGTGTGAACTGCCCCAATTCCCCTGGAGGGGAGTTATCACAGCTGAGTCATTTGTGTAAGGACAAAGAAACACTACCCCTCCTTGGAGGATTTGCCTCTCTCCTTATTTTGTTCAACATCCAACCTGTAGCCTGAGGTGGCAGCTGTGCATGCCCTCAGCACCTGGGTGGCTTCTTTGCACATTGTCAGCTTGCTCCTTGATCCTCTGAGCCATTAGCATTTCAGTCTTTCACACTTGGGGATGCATTCTTCTCCTGGGGTAATTGAACAATAATACCACCTTTATCTTATCTCAGATTCCCATCACAGTCCAAATAGTGGCATATTCAACCTGGGGTGGGCTTCTGTGAGCAATTGTTTCTTTGCCAGTTTGCTAGAGTGGACAAAAGTCCTTCAGTGATTTTAATGGTTTAAACCATACACCATTCCTCATAACCCTGTGTCCAGTAGACGGGATATAAGACTAGACCTTTATTGCTAATTTTTCTAGAAAGTTTCTTTATTGTCTTTCACAATAGTAATCTGATTAAGTTCTAGTTTGGCCCTGCTTTTCTGTTATTTTTATTGTAGGCACAGTTTTAATTTTTTTAGGTTTGGTATAGAATCCAGTTACATTATTGGAAAGTGTTGTAGTGACTGCACTGAAGTATAAATTGTGCCAAATATGGTTACGCTCTAGCTCATGTGGCGTGTTCCACTATCCAGCCCTGGAAGAATATTGATTTCTATTTTTCCAATGGAGGCAGGATTAACTACCCACTTATTGAAGGAAAGAATAAATTGTGGGTATGAACTGGAGAAAAACATTTTAGCTTCTTTAATTTGCTCTTATTTGCATATAAGCACATTATTTGAAGGCAGTTTTGGAAGTTCCTCTTAGAGCTGTCCTTGAAATCTCATTTCCAGTATTTGGACACAGCATCAAATAGCTCAGTCTACAAGACTACAATTATCACCTGCAAAACACACATTTTATCTTTACTCTTTCATTGATCTTTTTAGTTAGAATAAAGCAGTCTGCATCTTATGAATAACTAAGCGTATTTTTATCACACATGAACATTTCCTTACCTGTACAATACCACTGCAGTTGTACAACCAGCTTCTTAATTATTTGCTTATCGACGAAACAAAACATAATTCCACCATTCTTTTTAAACACTAAACTTTTACTAAAATCTTTCAAATGCCTTTTTCCTTGTATATTCTCTGCCACTGAGCAAAAGTAATTGCCACTAAATCAGCATAGAAACTCCAAGTGCCATTCAAAATGTCTGTGTTTGCTGCTGTGCAGATCTCTGTTCAAGGGATTGTCATGGTAAAACCATGACTCTTTTAGACCTTTTGGCACCTGTCCACGTGAATAATTTGCATACCAAAGCATGCATTACAGACTCATTTGTCATATTTGTAAATATTTGTAACAATCAGTTTTAAGAGAAATGACAGTTTTAGTTATTAGTTGGGCAAAGAAATATTTCCGGACACTTCTATATTTTCAACTGTTTCCATGCTCCTAAAGGTATCATTTTTAAAATATATCTGCAATTATTACTGAGATCAGAAATAGAACACTACTTTCAGCACTGTAAACTCAGAAGATTCATATTCAAGTTATTTCCACTTACTGATTTGTTTATCTAGTTGGTTGGCTGGCTGGGTTTTGTTGTGATTGTTTTTTCCTTTTGGTTTTAACAGAATGTAAATATGATTTTTATTTTCAATTTTCTATTTTTGGCAGTCAAAGTTTCTAAATACTGACATATTTAGGTAGTTTTCTGGTACTCAAGTTTTTGTAAACTCCCAATTTTTAAATTAAATTCTAGAATAGAATCACCTACATTCTTTATTGAGTGGTTTTTTCAAAGACCCAATTTCTTTACATTTATAAAGAAGAAAGTATGGCTAGATTTTGGAAAATAACATGTTACTCATAATGTATTTTCCATTTAAGAGTGTCTCCTAAGGGCAAAAGCCATTAGTACTAATCTTTTAATGAGAACAGACAGTCTCTTAACTGTATATTTTTCTGAAGAATAGTTTGCACTTTGCCCTCAACACCTCGGTGATTACACTTTTTTTTTTTATATTCAATGTACATGAAATGGAAAAAAGTTCTGGTTGTGTTTGTGGTCTTTTTTGACGTTTCTTCATGCACTTTTAGTGTTGCTTATGTATTTTGAGTACTTTCTATAGTGCTTCCTTGTGTGGAAGTGCTGATGGGTGTGACTGGAAAAGGGAAAATAAAGCCTTAATACCTGATAGAATGTGATTTATGCTGCTGTAATTAATATTTTGTATGCTGTTAATGTGTTCACATATAACTAGACTTCTAATGGTGAATTAGGGAAATGTAGATCACACATTCTAACAGGGTTAGAAATGGTTTTGTTTAACAGTAGTCCAAATAAAAAAAAAAAAAAGGTGAAAGTGCTTCTAGAGAAATAATTATTCTAAGTAATTATAATGACTATTCTTTTTTTCCTCCCTTGAAAAAAAAACAGGGTCTGATGACACACCACTGAAATCAATTCATAGTTTACCATCAGCATCAATGGATATAATAATGAGCACATTTAACACTGTGTTTTTTTAAGAAAAAGGACTATATGATGTAGCTTTAATTCACTAAAAATAATATGAAAATAGAATAAATGTATTTAAAACCTCATAAAGTCTATTCCCTAGTACCAACTACTTTAATGACTTGTTCAAGACCTACTTCAGACTTTAGCAGAAATGTCAGCATTGAATACATAATGTCTCTCCCCTACCTCCTGCCTAGCAGCAGAGTTCAACAGTGCTTCAGTGGCATCTTCTGAAGTTTTAACACTTCTAATTTATTTTCTGAAGAGAAGGTAAAACTTTAAAGTAGACCAACTGCCCCTGATAAATTTGTTGCCAGCAGAGAGTTAAATGGAAGAAGGATCCACAGCATTCATCTTTCACACAAGTTGTATATGAACCGTGGATTGACTGTAGGTAGATGAATTTCAAAGGTGGACACTCCTATTTCAGTCTCACCTGAATACTGCATGTTGTGGTAGCTTAAAACCAGCAGGTATGCTTTCAAGTGCAGTTTCCTTATATGAAAAGCTAAATTTGGATAACAAACTTGACTCTCAATTTGACTTTTTAAGCATAAATGCTACTTGAAAGTAGTCTTACATTCTTTACACTAAAAAACAAATAAATCTTTTGGTTTTGAGGACATTCTCTTTTTTCCTTCTGCCATTAATTTGAAAACAGTTCCTCATATTAGAATTTTTGTTAACATATAACATTCTGTAACCAAGGAAACTATCAAGCATGTTCTACAAACTTGTCCTGAAGTTCAAAAATCAAAGTATTTTCTAAAAATTTAAAAACAAGAAAAGGGCTCAAATTCTCAAAAGAGTATGCCTTTTTAAACCTTAGTTTCAATCAAATGTTCCATTTATTCAATTATTTATTTGGAGCATCCACTTCTCAGGTATTATTCAGCTTAACATCTTACACTGAGAGCTTTATGTTGCTCTTGACAACTTTCTTTTTCTTGCACTTCTTGTTTTTCTTGCATTTCTTGTTTTTTCTTGCACTTCTTATTAGAAATATAAGTTGTTCCTGAGATGGCCCTATGGCAAAATAGACCTAGAAATGCCATGACACTGAAAGCCTGGGAAGCCATGCATACATGCTTATCTATGTGTTTTTAGGAGTTGTAAGTTGTTCTACATACACAAAACACAATACACACCAATACACAGGTATTTTTATTTTTTTTTTAACCGAGAAGAAAAACAAAATTCTCAAACTTTCAAATCTGTTTTAAATTGGAGTAGGTATTACTTAAAGAATATTTTACCAGAAGACTGAGAAATTATTTGAGTCTGCTCCATCTGGAGACTTTCCGTTGATTGCAGTGGAAGTTCAATTAAACCCTTAATACACAACATTTTTCCTCATAGAAGAGCATCTGCAATTGGGTCATTTAATCTATTCTCACACTAATTTAGGGTTATTTCCCTACAGTAAATGCATTGGCTAGTTTAGTTTAAAATATCACAAAAAGTATTCACCTGTTCTGAAATTCTTCTCAGGACTGTTTTCAAGTTACCACATTTTATCACAGTAATTTTATCACTTTATTGAGAAATTAACAAAAAAAAATGAAAGCTTCTCCTCCTTTGAGTTCCCTCACTCATATTCTTTATAAACCTATTCTTCTTGCTATCCTGACATTTTCAAGATAATTATTTTTTTTATATGGGTTCTGTAACTTAATGGAATAGAAACTGGGTTTAACAGATGCTATCTGTCTTTCTTCTTTAAAAAACAATATTGGTTTGTCTTCTCATGGGTGTTCCATTTTCATACTTTTCAAAAAATAGTTGCCACCACTGTTTACTTAGTCAGGGCCCTGTGATTCTCACAGACATACACAGGCAAAATTGGCTTGTCTCTTTCCTGTTGCATAGGGATGTCGTCCTAACTGACAGGTAGCATCATACTTTTCTCCTAAAGAAGAAGTAGTTACAAAAAATGAGAAGACGGATTTATCACTAACAAAATAAAATGAAGCACTGTAATTGTTTATTTTTGATATTTTAAAACTCCATAGAAATTACCACTTAATTTTAAAACTAAGGTAATCACATTCACTAAAACGCTTAGATGAAACAGTGAAGTTTAGCTTAACAGATTTTTCATATTCTAAGCTCTTGGTTGTAGTAGCAATTAGCAGAAAATGCAGAATACAAACTTCTTGAGTGATCAAATCATCCGTAATCATAGAATCAAAGAATTATAGAATCATAGAATCATAGAATCATAGAATCAGCTGTTGGGTTTCCAATCAGGGTTGGAAAGGACCTCTGAGATCATCAAGTCCAACTCTTGGTCCACAACTGCTGTGACTAGACCATGGCACTAAGTGCCACATCCAGTCTCATCTTAAAAACCTCCAGGGACGGAGAATCCACCACTTCCCTGGGCAGCCCATTCCAATGCCTGATTACCCTCTCCTTAAAGAATTTCTTCCTAATATCCAACCTAAACCTCCCCTGGCACAGCTTAAGACCATACCCTCTTGTCTTACTGATAGCTGCCTGGGAGAAGAGACCAACCCCCACCTGGCTACGACCTCCTTTCAGGGAGTTTTAGAGAGTGATGAGATCTCCTCTGAACCTCCTCTTCTCCAGGCTGAACAACCCCAGCTCCCTCAGGCTCTCCTCATAGGACTTGTGCTCCAGTCCCTTCACCAGCCTTGTTGCTCTTCTCTGGTCCTGTCCAGCACCTCAATATCCTTCCTGAACTGAGGGGCCCAGAACTGGACACAGTACTCAAGGTACTGTAGCATCCTCAAATATAATTGATCCTCAATAGATGGGACATAATTTTAAAATAGTAAAGACATGCTTAATGTTCAAGTGAATTCATGGAGTGGAATAAGGGATGTTCTTGATTCATTAGGAAGAAATGGAATCTGTGTACAGTAGGAACATGCATTAAGGGAACTTTTTCTTCTTCTCTTTCTTTTTTTTTCCCTAAAGAAATACTTGTTTTCCAAATTGATAAGTAGTATATAAGAAGCACCTTTTAGAAATTCTACTTTGTTGTAAGTCAAACAAAGACCAGTTTGGCTGAACAGAGAACTCATGTAGCTCAAAAGGAAAAAACAAATTCTATGATCTTAGGAACTCATTCTTTGCAGGAAGAGTACAGAGCCATGGTTTATTTCTGCAGAGAGAAGACACAAAAAGCCAAATGTCAGTTAGAGTTGAACCTAGTCAGTGTTGTTTCAGAAAACAAGAAGAGTTTTTTAAAGTACATTAATAGCAAGAGGAGATGTAAAGAAAACTTTAGACCTACACTTATTGAAGATGGTCATCTGACTAATGTGAATTAAGAAAAAGCTGAGATATTCAGTGAAGTTTTAGCCTGTGTTTTTATTAATAGTGATAAACCTTGGGATGCCCTGTCCCTTGAGAGGGAGGACCAGAAGTGTGGGATCAGTAACTTTTCATTTACGATTACTGAAATGGTAAGGGACCAGCTGTATCAGCTGAATGTTCACAAGACCATGGAGCCTGAGGGAATTCAACCCAGAGTACTGAAGGAGGTAGCAGATGTTATGGCAGGACCCCTCTCTATTATCTAATAAAGAACAGTCCCTGCTGACTGGAAGCTGGCCAATGTTATTCCAATCTACAAAAATGGTAAGGGAAGACCCAGGGAACTATGAACCTGTTAGTCTGGGAAAATTATGGAGAAGATTATACTGAAGCAATGATTATATTGATGCATATTGAAAGGCATTTAAAGAACAATGAAATCATCAGACAAAGTCAACACAGTCAAAAGAGATGGTTAACCCACTGTATTCAGCATTGGTTCAGCCTCACCTTGAGTATTCTGTACAGTTCTGGGCCCTACAACTTAAAAAAGATCTGAAGGTCATTGAATAAGTCCAGAGGAGTGCAACAAAACTGGTGAAAGTGCTGAGAGGAAGGTCTTGTTGCTTTCTACAGCTTCCAGAGAAGTCCAGAGAGAGGTGCTGATCTCTTCTCCCTGCTACTCAGTGGCAGGGCATGTAGAAAGGCTTCAAAGCTGTGCCACAAGAGGTTTAAACTGAACATCAGGAAACATTTCTTTACTGAGAGGCTGGTCAGACATTGCAACAGGCTTCCCAGAGAGGTGGTCAATACCCCAAGTGGTCAATACATGTCAGTGTTTAAGAGGCATTTGGAAAATGCTCTCAACAATATGCTTTAACTTTTTGTCAGCCTTGCATTGGTCAGGCAGATGACTAGATGATCATTATAGGTCACTTCCAACCGAAATTATTCTATTCTATTCTGTTCTATTCTATTCTAAACTTTTAGAGCAAACCAGTACAGATGTAGCAATTCAAGAGCATGTAATAGCTAATGACACATGGATCAGTTCTGGAAAGAAAGGCCAGCTATAAACTTCAGCCAGAGAGAGGGACTACATTGTGTTGCCTGGTGTGCTGCATTTGCAATGCCAAACAGGCGTCTGAGAAAACGCATGTAGGAAAGGGGAGTTAAAAGTTAGTAATAAAGCATGGCAAAATTATTCAGATATAATAAAGCCAGGAAATAGTGAGATCAGTGGAATAAAACAATAAATGTCTAGTGTCGGCAGGCCTCCTACAAATAGGTAACTTGACCAATTGTATACTTACCCACATCAAACGTAGCACACAATTTCAGTAGCTTGAATTACCATATGCAAAGTTTTTAAAATTAGGACTATATATGATCAATAATCCAGACAGGGTGTTGAAAATTATTGAAAAAAATGTAAAAAAAAAAAAGGCATAGTCATAATAATAAACATAATCATAATGGGAGATTTTGATTGTTTACACATGGAGTGGGTGAACATTGTGCTGTCAAGCATAACTGTTTTTTTTAAACTCAAATGCTTTTAGGGGAAATTTGCCCCTAACAAATCACAAAAATGAAATCTTTTGACTTATTACTGAGAGATGCAGAATACTTGATCCAATAATTGTTATAATAGTGATTGTGTTGATTTCCTACCTTAGAAAAGTAAAAAAAAGGTCCATAATTCAACAGAATAATGCTTTAGTTTTCTTTCACAAGAGAAATGTCACAAAATTGAGGAAAACAGATACAAGATTACTTAGAAGGCAGGTAAAAGGATAAAATGTTTTCAGCAGGTATGAAGAATATCTAAAAAAACTCCAAAATTATTGAAACTTCAGGACAAAGAAAAAGTAAAAAAATAGTAATGAAGATACTCAAACACTATTATATGTTGAGTATGGGTAACCATAAGAGTAGAGGAAGTGGTAAGTGGCAGAAAAGTTTTCTTCCTGAAGTGGAAGTCTTCTCCAATTGCGTAAAAGGGAAAAGAGCATTAACGCTTCATAATCAAATGTAGAAATATTATAAACCAGAAAATAAAAGAACTTTATAAGAAACAACATACAAAAATCATTGTAATAAAACTCTTTCTAAGTGCTTTAGAAGTCAGATGACTGTTAGATTGTTAGGGATGGTGGAATCCAAAATTTTAAGGGGGGGAAAGAAGCATCCAATAATATTAAAGCTGTAACATTGTCAGTGAAGTGAGTCTGCAAAATTTTTAACAAACTGAAGTTGATAAAAATGAACTAAACGAATTTACCAGGGACAGACAGTATTCACCTAAGAGTTCTAGAGGAATTTGATCATGACATTGTGAAATTACTAATTTCAGTTTATAACCTAGCCTTCAAAACAGCTGTAGGAATGGGAAGTGAAAAAGCTGTATTAATTTCAAATACGATATTCTGTATTCAACAAATCAACAAAAGTCATATTAAAAAACGGAATTAAGAAATACATGAATAAGCAAGAAATATAGAAGGAGCAATGCCTCCTCAGGAGGAAATAACACATCATAAATTTATTTAAATTATTTATGATAATCAGAGATGACACTAATAAATTCAATCTGAGTGATGCGTGTTTAGAGTTCAAAAATGTACTAATTAGAAAAAAATTACAAAAAGTTCTTAAAGAAACTATGGTGGGGTAGAAGAGAAAATCTTCTATTTGGTCTTGATAAAAGCTGTTAAAGTCTAGGAACAACAAAATAATATTTATTTCAACTTTTTACCGTAAAAATGGGCTACTAGTGGGGTCCCACCAGCACCTTGTACTCTGCAGTATATTTGCAAGCAGTCTCATAAAGGTGATGGACACCGAGGTCACAGAGGTTTCTGATTATATTATTATTAAATGATCTTTAAGAGTAAGATAAATGTGCATAGAATGAATAGCTAAAAGACCTGGTGATACTAAGGATGGCATTAATCTAATCTAAATTTAGCCACCTACAAGTTTGATATCCAGACTGAACTTGACATTTAAGTTACCAATACAGAGTTTGGAAAGAGGTATATAATTTATGAAGTTGGTCCATCCGTTTAAGCTTACAGAAAGATGAATCACATACTTTGTTGTTTATAGGGGAATCTTTGATAATGATCTTGGGCCTGATAATTTACTTTTTCCCAGCTGTTAGAGGAAACCCATACAAGTATTCTGGGTAGTGAAATGCTAGACAAAATTCAATGGAAATAAATGGTAAGTAATGCATATTAGCAATATCAAACTGTCTATTTAGCAAGGAGTGTATGTATATATAGTAAATTATACATACTAATTTATTCAGAAAATTGATTTTTAATTCATGCATGATTCTTTAAAATTGGTAATTAAGTGACCAGGAAAAGTAAAAAAATGCAATCAAAAGTAGAAATTATCTGAAAAGAAACAGATATTAAAAGCCAGAAAAAATATCATCACTGTGTAAAACAAAATCATATTTATTTCCAGCACATAAGCCAAATAAACTAGGGGGAAAAAAAAGGAATTCAGGAGAGACTGGCTCAGATCCTCAGACACATAGAAGACTTACAACCAACTTAATGGAGTTGCAGTGTTTGAATAGCTAGCTCTGAATGCTTTCCAAACATCCTGTAAATTTACTATTTGCTAATCTGACAGCTCTTCCACATGTAAGTACATTTTACGTACATTCTGTAGTGACAGCATAAAGTCACTTAGCACTGAACACTGTTACTGCATGACACACTATGACCATATTTTTTGTGAACTTAAATGTAAAGATATTTTCTTGGGCACTGTTTTTTTACTATTACTACTAGACACATATCTCTTCATAGGTTGGCTTGTTGGCAAAAGAAATTACCCCATTAGTCTTTGTTTCTTGTCGGGATAATCTTGGCAAAACAAGAACTACTAGATAGTTGTACTTTTGTCACTAACATTTTTGGTTTAATCTTTGTTTTTGTTCTCTGTTACCAATTTTGTTGATCTTTGAGACCAATTCCTAAGTCTGTATTCTTTCAAAATGAAAATTTATAGTAACTTCTTAATGGTATAAATTTGAAAAAAATATATGGCCTCAAGGCCTTGTCATGGGTTCTCTTTTTCTCCATTATGAGTATTTTGGATCAAAATAAATGCATAGTATGAATCATATTGAAATCAATTCCCAAATCTTCTAGTAGATATACCATAATTGATGAAAAAGTCTTAGTAGAAAACAGAGGAAGTGCAGAGGACCATTGAAAGCTGGGTGCAGACGAAGAGCCTACTTTGATGGTATTTTGATTTCAAAGAACCAGTGCTTTTACACTTTACACTTTTTACACTTTACATATTTGTCCTTGCAGTTGCACATCATCTTGTACAGTATTTTTGGCATGCTTAGAATTCAAGTGTATGAGTTTCCAGCTTCAGCATGGAACAGCAGGAAAGTACATTGGTTTTTTGTTATTTGAATCCTAATAGCTCTACCAGAAGGAAAACAAGGAAGGAAGGAAGGAAGGGAGGGAGGAAGGAAGGAAGAAGGAAGGGAGGGAGGGAGGGAGAGAGGGAGAGAAGGAAGGAAGGAAGGAAGGAAGAAAGGAAGGAAGGAAGGAGATACATAGCTCCTTGCTTTATATCAGTTATCATTTAAATCAACAGACATATTTATAGAGCAAGACTCAAACATATTTAATATCACTTTAGCTACTTCAGTGAAGTAGTCTAGAATTCAGAAAAATTGGAAGGATGAATTCTGGCTGTTCATGCCTCCAATGATTACAGAGGAAATGTAAAACAATTGGGATCTTAATTATACCTGAAAATTATGTCCTTCCATAGTGTGCTAGAGGTTTTAACACTAATGGCTGTATTTCTGATTTTCCTATGTTCTGGGTTGTTTAATGTCTGGGAATTTCAGTTAGTGAGGACCAGCATGACTCTGGCATGAGTTCTGAAAGTGAGCATTCACAAGGTAGAGGTTGTTTGCACATGTATTTAAAACATACTGAAGTTGCACCCATGCAAATCAGCTTCACCACCCAAATACAATTGCTTCATCAAATTTTAGACAGAATTTTCATTGTGTATGTGAAAAAGAGGTCCTCTGTGCACTTGAAGAGTCTGTTAGATAGAATGAATATGAGTCCAAATTGCTACACATATCTGACTTTTAAAAAGGTATTAATTTACGGTTCAAGAAAAGGGACAGTTAAAATCATCTAGTATGACTGGATAGACATTTGGAAAGAATTTTGATAACTAATTCGTATGAAATTGTTCTTTTCACTAGAAAAAGTATCAAACCAAAACAGCTTTGATTTTATATTTTCATCCAGAAAAATTCTAATAATTATCAAGTCTTGGCATACTTCCAATATCAATTTTATTCAGATTCTGTTCAATTTCCAGTCTTGTTTACTAGTCTAAAGAGCTCTGTATTATCAGATTTCTGTTTCTCCATAGCTCTTCAGTACCTTCTTTCAATCTTGAATCTCAGAGTGGACACAATATTCATTCCTTCACTGCTTAAATTAGGATAATATAAATTCCTTATTCTTACATAGTTTACTTTGTCTAACCTAAGGGTGTCTAAGAGTAACATCAACTCATTTGTCACAATGAGGCACTAAGATAATTTCCAAATTATTATCCCCTATGGCCAAGTGATATTATATTAAATCATACAATTTTATGTTAATACACATTACAAAGCAGGAATCTGATCCACTCTAAGTAAGGGTAGCAGAATTTTACCTCCAACTAAAATTTAAGGAGTCAAAAAATTTGACCTGCAGAGTGAAATCTGACATCTTAAGGTCAGTCTCTTGTAATCAGAACATAACAATACAGAGGAAATCTAGTATTCATGTTTTTCGTTAAGCTTAGAAAACACATTTCTTTTTACAGCCAGATAAATATTAGAAAATATGTTTTAGCTGAAAAAAATTGAAGTCCTTAAGAACTGTTGACAAGAAACAAAGCCACCCAAAACTAAATGAATAAAGCTAACAAGACTAAAATAATTTGCTTATGAATAACAAAGTAGAACTGCTTCAAATGGTGGCAAGTACAATTTTCTTTTATGTAAAAGGGCACAGCATAATACAAGTGTATAATATTTGCAACAGCTGTGTTGAATGGCCCACAAACAATTCTGTCCTCACCTCTTTTGTCAATTCCTTTTCCACCTGTAGTTGATCAAAGATCACAGAGGTCTGTTGTATGCCAAATCTGAGGGGGAAACACAAATAAGCAAACAATCCTGGCAGAAAAATTGAAAGGAGAATGTGAAATTAAATAAATCTGTAATTCATGTACAACATATTTTTCTTCTGCCATTTAAATAGCTGTTATTTTATACAATAAATCTGGGAAATGCCTTAAGTAAGTTAAATAGCAGTCAAAAAGGTACTTTTTTTCTTAGATATACACTGTACTTGTAAGTAAGCACTTTGTTTTGTATCATCTCTAAGTCCCTACTTCCAAGTATAAAAATATAATAGTATATATTTTCAGAAATCCTCCTCCCCACTCCCCCCCAAAAATTATTATTAAATACCTGCATGTTGAAAATCATTTGTACTTTTATGGAAATTAACATAACTCTAAATAATACAACATACTCATTTTTGACTACCATCTCTGTCACTTCATATGTTATCTAGCTTTCTCAGCATAAATATTTTTACATAGTTCTCCCAAATAAAATACTGCAGCTACATGCTTTTGAGAAGATTATATCTATCCCATTGATATAGAATAGTGGAGTGAGGACTGTTATATATATTTCATCCTCTTCAAGTGTCTCTTTCCAAATACACATACCTTTTTACATCTGCTTAGATTTCCTTTCTTTCACAAGTCTTTAGTTTCTTTCTAATTACACTCATAGAAATGACACTGGGGCCCCAAGTGTAACATTATAGGTTTCATACTTCGTATGTAGAAGACATTTATCAATTCTCTATACTGTGAATGCTTTTCACACACAATGCTTCTGAGTCACATCTACTGTTCAACCGAAATTGCTGGTCATACACCTTCTCCTTCACCTATATTCACAGAACAAGTTCTATTTACTATGCTTTAGGTGAAGGAGTAGGTGAATTTCAACCTATTCCAATATATATTCAAGTGACATTAGATATGATACTAGAGTAATTGTGTGTGTAAGAATACAAAAAAAAAAAGTACAATTCTTTGACCATTATCACTGAAGTAAGATTCTCCAATTCCCATAGTATTTGGTCCAATATGTAATAGACCATTATGATGGTGACTTTTATGCTAACCTGGCTCAAACCACAAAGAAAATTGTCTGCATAATGTTTTCATTTTTGGATTACAATAGTATAGTCAAATCTTTTGCCTGAGGCAGTAAAATATTCTAAAATACTATTGTGCTCTTACTTTCCTTGTTGGTTCGTCATTTGTGACAAAAATATTGACAAATTAGGTATGTTTAGAAGCCAGATCTTTTGGCCTATTACCTTAAAACAAGAGGCAAAAAAATTTACAGCTCTAACTCTGAAATGTTCTCATATTTACATTTGAAGAAGGTAGCTGTATTTTGAAATCATGAGTTATTGCTGTTTTCACATATGAGAATGCAGATTTCAAGAAAAAGTAAGCAGAAATTGTTTTGACCAGTTTTGTTGTTGCTGACACTATTTTACAGTATTGGTTTTTTGTGAGACAACCTGCCAATCTCAGGCTTTTTCTAAAAAGAGCCCCTCTTTGGGGATTCCCTGAGGATGGTGGAATTTTAAGACAAGCTGTATGGGTGATGTGCCTTTATCGTGAGATTAAAACAGAAGGAAGGCCCAATTGTATGCCTGTTGTGGTCGGTGATGTAAATGTCTACAAAAACCCATCTTTGTTATATGAACACAAATTAAGAACATGTAGGTTCATTTCATGGTGTCATGACATGAGAGTTGGTATATCATGGTTGGCTTTATTCTCTCTTCCAGGTAAATACATGCTATCCAGATAGAGAATTCTTTAGTTGCTGAGTGATATTTCCATGTAAATATACAAAGCTGATCCCTGTTTCACAATCCAGGACTATAAAGTTTGAAAAGGTTATCTTTGGTCATCCTACCTCACTATGAAGAAATTTTCCAGATGTCTCATTAACTTGTGTTATGTGAATTTCCTTACTTGAGTTTGCACTGCAACTCAAACAGTCTTACTTCAACAGCACTTTACCTTTTATTAAAAGACTTATAATATCATAAACATTTTAAAACAATTTTTTGACATTTGTTTAAAATAGGGTTTCAATTATTTGCTTTATTAAAATAGCTTTTTAAATGCTTCCCTCATTTTAATCTGTTTTTTTTTCAAAATAGATGAGAACATGGCACTCAGGATTTTGTAAGATCCATGAAGATTTTTGTGTATTGTGGTGGTTAGCATTACATTGTCCAGTATACACCTCTTCCATCTACCCACACCATTCGTGTTGTTTAAATGGAGCTCAGGTTCTCCCCAGCTTACATGAGAAAATTCAAACTCTTAAAAATGGATCTCAAAAACCATAGAACTTTTAGACCCTCTCATTGTTCTCTTACTCTACCCCTCTCACTCCGTAAGAGGAGTACTATGTGAATAGAGAGACCTTAAATGTGCTTTTGGATACTTGTATTGAGGTCCAAAATGTCATAATAGAGAGCTCTGCTTACATACACAGGTTGGCACTACTGATGCCTTTGACTGACGCTGACTTGAGCTTAAGAAGGGAGTTGATAATGAAAACAGTGAAGCAATATGCACTGACTTCAGTGAATATCTTATCCTTTACTTACAGACCTTAAAAATGCATAATGGATTGAAGAAGTTGCTAGAAATTTGTGAATAACTGTGAGGTGTAATTCTGTAGTAGATTGCTTATCCTGGTATGCATTCTTGGAAAATCTTTGATGGGTAGACATGCACCAGTTCATCTTTCATATAATGAAAAGTATTTAAATTCTATTAAATCCACTGTTTTATGAGACAGCCAATCATACAGCATGCAAAAGCTATTGACAGGTTAATTATGCAAGGTTTGAGTATTTGAATCACATTTTCTTATGCCAAGTTTAAAATATTTTCTCTTTAGGTAATTATGTTGGCAACTGAGAGATTTAGGAAAAAATAATAAGGAAGATTTCATAGAAAGGTGTCTTAGAGAAACAAATAATTTAAAGAGTCATAATACTTTTATTGTATATTAAAGTATGCTATTAGAGGTTAATGTATCCTGAACTTTTCGTCAGTTAGTGTGATTAACAAAAAAAAAAAATAACAGAGGCTTCATTCAAATGGAAATAGAACAAGAGAAATGATCCAGTAGAGGTGTAGGGAATACAGTGATTTTTCTCATCTACACAGCTAGATGCACACAGGAAAATTGTATCATGTTTCCCTTATGAAACACTACTTGAGTTATATAGCTGCCTGTCTTCTGAAATTTGTGCAACAAAAAGTACCAAGATGACCATGACCTCATTCCATTGAGGTGAGGAAGTATCATTTCTATTTTATGGCCAGAAAACTGAGACATGTGTAGATGGAATATGTTTTGTCCAAAGTTATAGCAGAATTTTATAGGAAAGGTAGGTTTGGAAAGCATATCTTTTTGCAGTCCTGTTTATTGTCCAGAAATCTCACTTTATGCTTTTTTAACTGTATTCCTGTAACCTTCTACTGACATATCTACAAAGTACTGTTATCTGAACAAAGAAAACAAACATATACATTTATTCTATAGTGAGTTATTCTGGTCTTGAAAATATCACCTAAAGGTTCTTAGTTGTCCTGTTATCTTTTTGAATACTTTCCAATTATTTTATAGGCTCAGTCAATATCATCATTATTAGCACATAAAGGGATCTTTTTGTCTATATCATCAAGAGGTACCAAAAGAAAACATATGTTTACAGTGGACAAGGCCTGTGGCTCTGCACATTTACCTGCAAAATTTCACTAGTCATCCTTTTTTTCAAAAAAAAAAAATTGTGAAATAGGACTTCATTATCATTTTGGTCTGAAACCTAATTAGATTGACACAAACTGAATAGTTTCTGAGACGATTTCTTTGACCACAGAAAACTCTGTGGGGTGAAAATAAAGTATGGTGTTAATTATGGCTGTGATCTATGGATCAAGCAGTGCAGTCAACACAGGTCCTTTCTGCTAAAATGTTCCAGATTCTGAAGCCTTAGTGACAGTCTGGAGGTTATTTTTTCTATCAGTGTAATCAGAACAATCTTTTCTTTGGGGTTACAAATTTATCCTGCATTTAAAAAAAAAAAAGTTGATCATTACATTAACTTTATAGGTTGCATGACTGACTAGTAAAAATACACATGTACTGCACTTACAACATTTTATAGAGTGGAGGGTAATAAAAACAAGAATGAATTAGAGAATTTGTGATTTAGAGACATAGACATTTGTTATTAATTGGCGTTTATATGTGTGTAGCTTGCAGAAAATAACTTAGTTACAACTTCTTCATGTGATGCTTAGGCAACTTTTTTCACAAGTCCTTAGACTGATAGCATAAAAACTGAGTTCATGGGGGATATATGAAGTTTTGTAACTGGTTTTAATGGTCTCAAGTTTGGATGTATTTACTATATGGTATGTATATACCTTAGGTCTTTCTGTGATTGGCTTTTTTTCACAATAAATTTTTAACACATTCTCTGCATTCATTTGTACACCTTTCTAGACATTTTATGAATCTCCTCTTTTTTCTTGAATGAGCAAACACTTTGCAAATGCTACACATCATTCATTAACTACTAGACTGTGTCAGAATGGTAACAGCTGTAGCTGAGATGGAAAACCAGTTTCCATTATGTCTCTATATTAAATTTTCTAACAAAATATTCTCTTAAAATGATTTTGCCATCTTTGGTACTTACTGGTAGATTTTTTTTTCTTGAAGATAAGAAAGAGAAAAAGAGCTCAAAAAAACTGACTCAGCCATTTTTTTACACATATAAAACTGCCAATCAGTTAGACCATTTTTCTCAGATGTAGTATGAGAGTTTTATTGCTGATGTCTACATTAACAAATAATGAAACATAAGCATGGAGTGTTGTCCACACCAGATGCATTTCTATGCCAAGGTAAAATCTGCTAAAATGTGCCTGGATTATGAAGCACTGTGATGACAACTGAAACATGGAAAGTGGTGGCAATAAAGTTTCTTTCAATGATGTATCCCTCACCCAAACTAAGCTGCAAATATAGGCACACTATTCCTTTTCCCATACAAATTAAAAGCACCTTCTAATCTTTATGTTTGAAAAATCTATCCAACTTCCCAAAAGGAGCAGTATAGCATCGTGAGTTAATATGAATATTTGTTGGCTAAAATAACAATTTTTGGCAAATGAAAAGCCAGTTGCATTTCAACTAGTCAGCTCTGTTTTGTGTAATTTTTTCTATATGACAGTGATGGGGTGTAGGTTTAGTGGATGTAGTACTAATTTGGCTTTTTGCCTTCTTTGGCTTCTGTTTTACTTTGTTTTCCTGAATTGGATTTTGATTATGTTACTATCTCCATTCTCACCATTTTATCATGTCCTTTTCTCTACTTCTGCAGAGAAGTATCAGTGAGGTGCTGGGAATATTAACAGAGCTGCTGTAACAGACCGGGAGTGGGAAACAAAGATAAGGACAGGACTGACGCTTATTCACAGGTGAAGATATTGAACCTGGTTTCTCCTCAAAAGAAATGGGTATTTACCGGAGAATTAGTTAATCTCTTCCCTTCCTTGTTCTCCTAGGAGCAGCATACATTTCAAAAGCACAAGTCCACATGAAGACGTCTAATGCCTCAAATAACATACTGGAAAAGTCTTAAAAATTACACTACTGTTTCTAAAATGAACTTTAAGAAATGAAACAAACGTTAGTAGTGACTCCCAGAGGGTGTGAAAAAATATCCTTGCCTTTTCTGGGAGAGAAGGACTGGAAGGAGAAATGAGAGTATTAAGTCAAGCTGAATATAGCAGTCCTGTAGTGGTAAATAAAAAAGAGCAAAAAATGCCTGGGTTTCTTTCCATCCAGTCACTGAAAGCAAGAATAACTTCTATTTCTTACACTGGTAAGCTTAATTTACCAGCATTTTTTGATGACTACACGCTGACTTAGACTGTAGTCTTGCATGGGCAGACAGTGGGATAGATAGGTGAAAGGATGAAAATCAGATCTACTGGGCCAGTGGACACATGGGAATAATTTGTCACTGAACACCTTTGTACTAAATGTCACTTGACACTAGAACTGTTCAGGTGTCACTTAACAAAAACTGCCTTTATATATGTTTGTAGGACATATAAACAGGGCTTGCATTGTTTCAATGCTGGGAAAGCCTGCCATGTGGAATCAACCTGCAGTTCACACCTTTAACCTTAGCAGTATATTGCATAATTCTTCAATTACCATGTGCCACATACATCTCTAAAAAACCTTCTTAATACAGTGATATATATATATATATATATACATACATATACACTATACTGTGTGCTCCAGTACTTGTATCAGTTACTCCTGCATAATTTGTGATTGAGTCACCTCCTCCAAAATTGAGTCTCTAATATAATCTTTTCTGGTAGGTTTGGATATTCAGTTAGAACAGTGTAAAACAAAATAATAATATGATAATATCATGAAGGCTCTGTGTATCATACATTCTTCATAGCATACCATATACAATTGAAATGATTCACTGCAAACTAGAGGTTCTCACCATTACATTTCAAGCACAGACATGACCCATTGCCATACATACTTTCAACAGTGTAGATAAGCCTAAACTTAAGAAATTGTTTTCAGTGTTTTGGAGAACGTGAGGGGAGAAATTCTGGATCTGCAAAGCTTTTGGGGAATGTGCTTCAGCTTGTGCTATTTGTGATGTTCAGCCAGGTACACCACTGTCTTTTCGATTTACATTGAGTGCTCTGATATGCCTGATGTCCAGTTGTTGTGACTCACCTCTGAAGGCGAGGGTAACTGAGGTTCTTTTTAATAGATCCCTTGGTGCAGGTTAGAGTGAAACAACACTGAATGGCCAGTGTGTATGTATATATATATATATATGTATATACATATATATATATATATATGTATATACATCAGGTTTATTTTAGAAAAATTTTGTTGCAGTGGAAAGAAGGTATGTAGTCATTTTGGTTATTATCTATATAAATGCAACAATATAAAAGTATAAACATATCACTTAAGAAAATGTATAAGTAAAAGACAGAATGAGAAAGAAATGATAAAAACAGATAGCGGAGAGGAAAGATACCACCACTTGTGGATCCAGCAATGAGACCCGGTTGTTGCAATTTCAAAGTCTGTTGGTCAAAGTGATGATCACAGTCTTGATCCATCAGGCATGAATCAAGCCCACAAAACACAAATGGGTTAATATATATTCAGGTTCAGGAGGGAAAGCCCAGGTACCTCCGATTGGGGGGAGGTTTTACACTGAAGGTTGCAACACTGTGGATCATGTGCAGTCCTATGGTGGTAGGCCCCAGAAATAAGTCTGGGGGTGCTTGGGGGGCTCTTTGGTGGTTTATGACCCCTTCTAAGACATGACCATTGTTTCTCATGCCAGCATAGCTGAGCCAGTTATGCGTTTTCAGAAGGGATGAATACGTTCCGGCCTACAAGTGAATGTGAGTGTCCTGATACCTCCCCAAGAGGGGAGTTTTACACTTGAGACTGCTGTGTAAGGGAGGATGTTGGCAGGATAAATTGCATTATCCCAGATTGGCAGGATCTGTTTCCTATCAGCCTTCTTCCCCATCTGGCTCAAAAACCAGCTTGTTGTTAAACAAGGTCGGTTTGTTGTGGTCATCCTCTGATGGTGTGTGTATGCCCTTTCCATCTTATGTAGATCAGCAGTTTCACCACCACACACAAAAATATCTTCCTCCTCTTCAATCTGGGGGGTGCAAATCTGGCCTCAGAAAAGCACTCAGTTGTTGGTGGATTATTTGAGTCATTAACCATTAACATTTCAGTGTCTTACCCACGTGGATAAATAAATAAGCCCTGATTTCATCGTGCAGCAAAGCTGATGAGATCTGTAAGTAGTCTGAGCCTCACCTGCCATTAGTTTGTAAGGAGAAACATTGGACACTGCAGATTGCATGGAAGAGCAGTGTATGCAAACATTGTGTCCATATTAGCAGTGCAACAGGACAAAGCAGTGTTGAACAAAGCAGTTAATGCTGGAGAATTGATAGGTATACTGTACACACTTAGGTGGATTTAATTTCATTTTACTCTAGTCCGTTTCCAGGGACTGATGTCTATTAGCAGACAGAGAGCATTTAGGTGCACTCATGGAACACATCCAGTTTAATCTCATCAGAAAGGAACATGGGTTGTGATCTCTGAGCCCAAGCTACTTTATATGTGCAATAAGAAGCAGTAAGTAGGATTATCATTAGAACTGAGTGAAAACTGCAGTTCTGATTAAAATTAAAATGCTAATATAGACAACAATATAACACTGAGCAAGAGTATGTACTACCTTGAGAATTAATTGCATTACATACAGCACAGATTTAGCCTAAAGGTCTAAGCAACTGGTGTTGATTGTTCTTAGTGGTGTTAGGTAGGCTGTGCATATCCATGTCTCACTATCCCTCATTAGAAGCCAGTGTGAGTACTGTATAATCAGATAGCATTAGGAAAGTCACAACACACATTTTGGGGTATAATTTCACTTCTTCATTCCTGATTCCAAAATGATAGCTAATACAACTTTTTACCTTTTTCTTTTCTCTGTCATTACTTTTAGTTCAGTGACTGTTCCCTAATAAATGTTGGTTTTAAGAAAACTGAAATTCTTTCAATGTTCTGGATTTTATTTTTTCAATAAATTAATTTGTTACTTTCTCCTCTGACAACCTGAATGCAGGAAAATAAGTCAATACAAAATTTGTGTCCATAATATTATCTTCTGCTGAGATAACTGCGCACATATTTACGAAAGAGTGGCACACTGAACTACCAGCTAGCCTCCCTTATGAAAGGAGAGCTTTGTGAAGTCTTTTGTTCTTAACTGCAGGTGATTCTAGCTCTGAAAAGATCCTGTGATCTGACAGCTGTTTTTCTGTGATCATGGTTAGTTTGCATAATACAACAAAGGTGGAAAATTGTTGCCTTCCCCAGGGTTGCTTAAATTTACAGTCCTGATCTCTTGACCTTTAATTTCAGCAAGTTTGATTCCTCAAGGAACCCTGGTGTGCATACTTGGAGCTAATATAGCATTTTGCTGTTCAGTTTATTGTAAGTGCTTTTACACTGACATAGTTTTAGAAGAGCAATAGTTTCTGGGGATCTCCTACACATCATGGAGTTAAGGAATAAAGAGCAACTGACAGCACAAAATAACCCCTAGACTCACAGTGTGCCATGGGCAACAAAATATTCTGTTATGGATATTACAAATGCTGATGTGTCACAGAACAATGGTGAAAATGTCAGAGGCTGCTTGTGTTATACTCCCGCAGCAGGGAATGGTGCAAAGATAAGACCTAAGCAAAGGGCAGTAGAGCTCAGAGAAGGGAGCTCAGAATAGAGGTTAGGAATAAAATATAAATAAATAAATTACTTTCTCTGTTTTTTTCTTTTCAGATGAATAAAAGAACACTAATAGCAACAAAAGACAAAATAAAGTTCATCTCACAAAGCCTTGTTTGTTTTCTACTTTTTTTCCCAAGTAAAGTAAATTAAACCACTTTCAGTTGAAGGTTCAACAATGTATGATGTTTAGTCTAAATATTTTTGCCTGACTTGTGAAGAAGTAGCAACCAGAGACTAAAAACCAATCCAATTTAGATCATCTCATAATAAACTTGTTTGTATGTTCTCTTGGAGGTAGAGTTCAATACATCAGCGAAAACAAGGAGATGAACTCATATATGCAAGTGTGGCAGTTTGAGCCACATTAGAAATTCAAAATCCAACTTCCAGGCTTCCCCCACCCCTTCCCACAATTTATCCCAACACTGAAGAGGAAACTTTCAGGTAAGAGGCTTCTATAGGGGAAGGGGGCGGCATATATACATTTTATTTACACAAATAAATACTATACAAGCTAAAAGCAACTATATATATATTATTATACATTCCTATCAGTCGCCTCGAATCTTCTCCCTCAATTAGTCCAGGAAAAGCCTTTTTAGGCTGATAGGTAACCAGTCTCTCTCTTATGGGAGTGTTCGGGGCCCCTGAACACTCCCCCACCAACCTTCAGCTGTTTGCTGCAGTTCTTTCTTCTTCATGAAGACCAAGGTAGCTCCGAGTCCTTTCTCCTTGGTTCTGTGTCATTTTTGCTATGTGATCTATCAGTCTCATACCTCAGTTCGTTAGCTTCTGTAATTCAGTCAGTTTATCATAGCATCTTCCAAGTCAGTTTTTGGCTGCCCCCGGTCAAATCTCGGCAGGGCAACTCCCGAGCCTCTCTCTCTGGCCCGTCTCCAATTTTGCCTGGGATTCTTCTCCCTGGCACAGAGCTGCATTCAGCCCATCCACTTTGGCTCTGCTTCAGTGCTGAGCCTTGCATCCACTCCCACTTAACAGCGAGAGAGAAAAACCCCCTAGCCTTGGCCACAGGCAGCTCGGTCCAGTTATACGCTGTCTCAAGCATCCCACAGCTGCGGGGGGGAGGGGAAGAGGGCCTGGCCTCCTCCCTCTTACCTCAGGTGTTGTGAGTGGCGTTCCTCACAAACACTCACTCCAAATGCTGCCTCTAACTCTGGCCTAGGCAGAACTGGGGGGCCGCAGGGCTCCCCTTCACCCCCCCCCCCCGAGGTGGGGGAGAAGAAAGAGGCCCAGCCACCTCGTGGCCTTCTACACCCACACGCAGCAGCAGACACCAACAGAAATTGCCAACATCTTCCAGTGGCTGTGTATATATGATTTTTCAGCAGAAGCAAACAAATGAACGGTGATTGGCCCTCCAGGGAACACTGCCCTGACACTCAATCACCTCTGAGCCCCCGACTCTCGGGGGGACCAATCTTAACCCATGACAGCAAGGAATGAATTTTGGATGATGGAATTATTATTGGACTCCTGAGTAAGAGAAGAAAAGTTTTACTCCCCATTCTGAATCTCTGAACTGAGATCTTCATTTTTCTGAGAATCCAGAATGTAAAATGTTCTGAAAACACCAAACTACATTTTAAAATATCTTTTTGAAACATGTCACTACTATTTTTAATCTATTACTACAATAGTTATTAGCTAGGGAAATATTCAGCAAATGAAACTATTTTCAGTCAAGAATCTCAGTGTCTGCACATTGGAAGGACTGGTGATGCACCACAAGATCAGCACAAACTACCAGTGGCTTACAGCAACAGAAAGACAAACTAGTCTTATTGAACTAAACTCAGAGAAAACTTTTTCTCATATTAGACTACTGGCAAAAGATAAATAAAAATCTAAATTTAATCTGCAGCAATGATTGTGAAGCATTCTTTTACTATGGCGTGGCAAAATGCAGTAGAGTTACAAACAGAAATAAAATGGGACATAGAAAATGGTATAAATAAGTAATAAAGGTTACAATTATTTAAATTTTTAAAAGCAATTTGAACCAAAGAATGGTAACTGGAAACAATTGTGAGATTCACTTCAGAAGTCTTAATTCAGACTATAAAATTTATGAAGACACACTCGCAAAGACACTGAGATGAATGTTGTTCAGCTGCCCCATTAGGCATCCCTTTATTATGTGGTGCTCCATGCACAAACCCTGAGAATCACTCAAGTCTGCATGACAATACCAGTCTGTCTAAATCATCCCAGCTTGCTTCTGAGGTCGAATTTTCCTAGAGGGAGATTGTATTTCTGCAAACGAACTTACACTATAGTGTTTAGTATAGTTTGGCCACTTCATAGGTACCGTGATTTAAAGCATTCAGCTACTAAAATAGTAACCAATGTCAATAGCAATTATTTTAGCAATAATTTACTAAGATCAAACAATGGAAATCTTGTCGAGGCTACGCTACTTGTCTGCCTCCCTCCTCTGCTCCTGGTGGATTTACAGTCATGAAGTATCTCATGCATTCTAATAGAGTAAAAAGATTGCAGTTTGTGTTTTATGTCTTTGCCAGGTCTTATGTAGGTTCTCATTTTTATTTCTGTTCTTTTTTATTTTTTTTTTTACTCCTTTTTTTTTAAATATATATTTTGGAGTCAATAAATTTGCTGTTAATCCAAGCTTTTATGTAAAAGTTAAAATTCTAGTCTTTATGGTTATGAGACAAAACTTGAAAACATGATTTGAGTGCAATTGCAACAACTCAAAGCCAAGTGAAAAGGAAAAAGCACAGCTTTCATTATTACGTGTGAAAAAAAATCTAATTGGGTTGTCTATGTTATTTATATCTCAATGAGGCAACGTTTCAAATCACTATCTACAAACACACACAGCATAGTAATTCATTTTTGCAGGTGTTTACTGAGTCCCTTGTGTTTCTTAAGCAGATCCACATTTGTAAAGTTCGACAAGTTTCCGAACATTAATTTAATCAGATTATTCATAGTTTTATCTAAAAATTTGTTCGTGTTTGTTCTACAGAAATACAGTTTCTAAGAAATAAAAAAAAAAAAAAAAAAAACAAAAAAAAAAACCCCCACAAAAAAAACCCCACCAGGGTTTGAGTTTGTCCTTTCATCAGTTTATTTTCTACTTATTTTGTGCTTCCAGTAGTCAGCAGAAACAGAATGATTTGTCCTGCAGTGGTAAATCAGTCTACGTCTATTACTGCTCTCACAGTATTATTCTTTTAATGTAGAACTAATGTAGAGCTTTAAATCTTATCCAAAATCCAGATGCTGGCACTCTGGGATGCCAGTAGCACAAAGTGGAAGAAATACTAAGTTTTCTTGTGTGATTGGGAGTTTCCAACTGAATCCATATGTCAGACATATAAACTGGGACACATGCTCAGACTTCAAAATCTTGCAGTGGTATTAGTTTTCTCAACGTGAGTTAGTTACATCTGACTAAACAATGTCAGCTATCCTTATTTTGCTTTCAGTGGAAATCTAATTACCTGGTGATCTTAATTCTGAATTTCTAGCATACCCTGAAAATTCCATAAAGCCCTGACACTAGAAGAAATTTTTATTTCACTCACAGTGGAAAATAGCCAAAATGCCAGCAGTACCTATATCTACTATTCATATTTATTGTAATCCAGGATGAAAGGGCTTTAGTCTTGTATTATTCTCCTTTTATTTCCCAATTAATAAAAAACCTCTAAATTTAAAAAAAAAAATAAATTCCAGCAGTGTTTTTATTATTTTCCAGTGGCTCTGTATATCTCTGTCTAGTTCTGTCAGTGATGACAAACTGACTTGGGAGGGTCTGACTGTCTCTGAAACAACCAATTAAGTCACCCCTGTGTTGTTTAATAAAGACAAAATCAATTTCAGAAAGCTTTTGAGAACAAATGCTGAAACACTGTGTTTGCTCTAGCAATGAACATTTTCACTCTTTTCAGCACTAGCTGTGTACTTCAAGACTCAGCAATTCAATACTTTATACAACAACTGGTGAAGAATGAATTGGGTATTGTCCCTACTATGGGAGAAACCCTTGAGGCCATACAGCAGGTGAAAACTGGCAAGGTAGCTGGAGTTGATGGAATTTCACCTGAAGTCTGGAACCACGGAGGTCAAGTACTCCGTGCTAAATTTCATGAGTTTGTGGTGTGCTGTTGAGAACTAGGCGAACTACCATCAGACCTTCGTGATGCAGTCATCATCACTTTGTATAAGAAGAAAGGAGTTAAATTAGACTGCTCAAATTACGGTGGTATCACTCTGCTCTCCATTGCTGGCAAAATCCTGGCAAGAATACTCTTGAACACATTAATACCCGCTATAGCAGAAGAACTTCTACCTGAAAGCCAATATGGTTTCAGAGCCAACAGGAGTACCACAGAGACGGTATTTGTTCTCAGACAACTGCAAGAGAAGTGTAGGGAACAGAACAAAGGTCTCTATGTAACCTTTGTTGATCTCACCAAGGCTTTCAATACTGTGAGCAGAAAAAAGGTCTATGGCAGATTTTGGAACATTTAGGATGTCCCCTGAAGTTCCTTAAAATGATCATCTCACTCCATGAGGATCAGCGCGGCCAAGTCAGATATGGCAACGCACTTTCTGAGCCCTTTCTAATAACTAATGGTGTGAAACAAGGCTGAGTTCTTGCACCAACCCTATTCACAATCCTTTTCAGCATGATGCTCCAAAAGGGTCATGGCAGACCTTGATGATCAGGATGGTATCTACATTCGATACCGTACTGATGGAAGCCTATTCAGCCTAAGGCGACTGAAGGCCCACACTAAGACCTTAAACCATCTTGTCCGGGAGCTGCTCTATGCTGATGACGCTGCCCGTGTCACTCACACAGAAGCAGCTCTGCAGTGTTTAACATCCTGATTTGCAGAGGCTACTGAGCTTTTTGGGCTGGAAGTCAGCTTGAAGAAGACAGAAGTTTTCTATCAACCTGCACCTCAGGAAGTCTTCCATCATCCCCATATCACCATTGGCCAATCAGAGCTCAAATCAGTCCAGCAGTTTAATTACCTAGGTAGCCTCCTCTCCTCGGATGGTAAGATTGACGTAGAAATAGACAACAGGTTAGTAAAGGCATACAGTGCTTTCGGAAAGCTTCATAAAAGAGTTGGGCGAAATAAACATCTGAAGAAAATACAAAGATCAGTGTTTACAGAGCCATTGTGCTGTCTACTCTTTTATATGGTTCCGAACCATGGGTCATCTACTGCCACCACCTGCAACTCTTAGAACACTTCCATCAACGCTGCCTCCATACAATCCTAAAAATCCATTGGTCAGATTATGTGACCAACACATCTCTTCTAGAACAAGCAGCAGTCACAAGTATTGAGGCCATTTTGCTGAGAACACAGCTGCGATGGGCAGGGCACGTCTACAGGATGAAGGACCACCGCCTCCCTAAGATTTTGCTTTATGGTGAACTTGCCACTGGCTGCTGCAATAGAGGAGCCCCGAAGAGGAGATACAATGACTCCCTGAAGCAACATCTCAACCTTGGCCATATTGATCAAATTGGGAGGCCTGGAGACACACCATCTATAACGCTGCTGCTTCTTTTGGGAACACACGCACGATCATTCTTGAGGAGAAAAGACAATGCAGAAAGAATCGTGTCTTGTCGGTACCACCTAAGAAGCCTTTCCACTGTGCCTTTTGCAACCAGACTTGTGTATCTCATATTGGCCTTTTTAGCCACCAGTACGCTTGGTAGATGTGGGTAGTGTCCTTCCCACATCTTCATTCGCGAAGCCTGGCCATCATGATGATGATGAGACTTTCAAGTGTTGAGCTGATGGAGAGTGATCTGTGGTAAGAAAAATTTTTATCAAGAAACTGATATTTCTATTTTAGCACCTAAACATAACCAAATGCTCTTGTTATTGTATAGACATAGATATTTGGCTTTTCTTATCCCAGAAAGCTTTAATCTTTTGTCAGGCACAAAACTTGTCATTTGCTCATTGGCCACTTTCTGTAACTTCTGAAAAATACCCCTAATAATTTAAGAAAAATAAATATGTGTTATGGAACTGAAGACAAGTAAGAAGGAGGCTTCTATGTTCAGTATTTTTGGTGAAGTTTAAAAGTATTGTCCATTATGGGTTTTAAGTAAAATCTATAAGTATTTCTCTTGATTGCCTTGAGAGAATGCTACAAAATGAATTAAAAAAAGAGAAGAAAATTATTTTTTCCAAGGAGAAAGGTTTGATTTTGCTTAAAACTAAGGAATAGGTTACAATTATAAATTGCAACATAATTTCATAATTTCTTATTGAAACAGCAAGAGTACCAAAACCAAAACTTTTCTGTTTCAGTTTTGTCATCCCGCTATGGCTTCTATTTCTTCTAGTTTCTCTTCTGCTATTATTTTAGATCACGTCTTTTGAGTCTCAACGGAAGATTCTTACTGACCTGAATTTTCAAACCCTGCGCTAAGCTGTGCATTGTCTGACTGTAGTCCCCGGTTAATTTTACAGCAGGCGAAGGTGCTCATGATGCGTCTTGCTGTGAATGAGTGCCAGGGTCTCTGAGAGAGGACAAAATAACTAGGCACTTAATATATCTGCCCTCTTGAGACTCTCTGTAGGTGGTCAGCCATTCCAAATTATCCTTGTGGTCTGATTTTTCTTGCTCGTATTGTACTGTAGTGTACAGTAGTGTACAGTGTTTCAAACTATGTACGCAGTCTTTGAGAATGCCTAACAACACAAAAGAGTTATTAAATACAGATCTTTATGTCATAAGGGATCGCTTTGGTCATTTAGTCTGGCTTGACACATCTACAGGTCGTCTCCTAGAAAACTCATTAAATGTTCTTGAAAAAAATCATAACCTAATGTTCAAAAATATGTAGCAAATAATGTCTAGTAATATGAACTGTTGGCTTTTTTTTTGGCTCTTTTTTTTTTTCTTTCAGATTGTCCTTCTTGCCTGGTTATTTTTGGCATTCCTACCTTTGCTTCATGAAAATAAAACCAGGGTCATGGTTCTATTTTAATAAAAATCCCTTTCCATTTACTTTGACATTTTTGAAATTAGAATCCAGACTCTCAAATGAAGGTCCTGTCTTATGTCCCTTTTCTTGAGTCTTAGCTTGTCCTTTTATTTAGCTGCAGTCTAGAACATACTTAGAATTACTTCACAAAAAAATTAGGGTTAGTGGAGTTCTGGTGAAACCTGACCTCAGCTAGATTTCCATTTCACAGCTCTGCCTTTCAGGTATAACTTCATACATCACCTGTGTGACTTGTACATAGTGTGATATATAAACTTGTACATAAGTGATATATAAACTCAATAAACAGATTTGATACTCCAACATAAACTTTACTGTGTGCTTGACTAACAGGGCTATAGTAAAGGATTTCTGTACCTTCACACTTCTTTCAGGATCTGCATTTCTAAAGAAAGACATGTAAATTTTAGTTCCAGGGACTTTGCAGACCACTTGTTTGTTCACACACTTCTAAACAAAGTTTTTCAAATTATTTGCTTTAATGTAAAATCTGGGAAGGAAAACGTAAAATAACTGTGATGTGTCAGAAATATCAAGGAGCATTAAAAAATGAACTTTCTATGTTCTTTTAATAGTTTACAACCTGAATAATAGATAGTAGATGTGAATTATTTTTACCCTTTCTATTGACTTGTGTATTCTAAGTTAGAAAAAAGTGTAAATTAATGTAAAAAATCTAAAGCAATCTGAACCACTTGCTGTTTACACTTTGCACTTTTGTAAAGAATTCCCTTATAATGTCTTTATTTTATTTTTGTTTCTATTAATTATGAATTCCTTCTTTTTCAACAATGAATATTCTTATAGATGTTGTTAGTTGCCTTAATGGACAAGTATTGTTCAGTGACTCATTCAGTTCTTGAGGAATACTACATCCTGCATGCTAACCTTCCTGGGAGCATACTCTCCATTTCCATCCTGATGATTGAATCTCAGTTATTGTACATTTCCGCTGTCAATATACAATATATTATCTATATTAATCCTGAAATTTTCATCACATGCAGAGGTCATAATTATTAATCTATAATTACATTTTCTAATTCTTCTTTTTTTGTTTCTTAGTTCTTTTTTCACTTCTTTTGTGAAATAAGTCTGGTGAAATACAGTCTAAAGTAAATTCTGCAATGATTCAGGGCCATAAATGAGTAAAAGAAAACCAGAGAAATCCCATGTAGAAGTTCTGACCTTATTATATTTTTTTACTTGATTAACTTATGTGGAGATTATTTCTTCTTTAATTTAGAGACTGTTTAAGCTTCTTGGATCTGAAGAAGAATGGATGATAAAAAGGAAAATTTTTTAATGAAAAATTTCATAGGAAAGAAAAATACTTTAAATAAATAGGTGTCATCAGAAGAAGAAAGTAAAAATGCAACAACAGGAAAAAAACAGATCAAAATGGAAAATCCAAACATAAAGCAAAATAAGGTGAACCATGGAAATGTAACACAACAAATGTTTTATTTTTGAGCACGCAACTGATGAAAGCTGGTTGGTGTAAGATATGTGTGAGATACCATAACTCTTTCAGTTGGTAAGATATCAATGCTTTCTTATGAAGACATCTGCTCAATGTTCTACTTTCTGAAGCTCAGCTCCAAGAGCATATGACAGGCTGCAGAGACTTCCAGAAAATTCCACAGGTATGTGATGGGCAAGAAATAGAATGGTAAGAAAAAAATATTCGTACTATTTTTTATTTATTTCATTGTGGTGAGCTTTGTTTGTTCGTATGTTTTTATTTTTGTAATCCATTTCTTCACTTTAATACAGTGTGACCATCATAATACATACAAAAATCACCTGGGATTCTTTCTGCTTATCTCACTGGGGCTTGGATTAATCCCATACTTCTAGGTTAGATGAAATGACAACTCCTGCAGCTAAGAAGACTTGAAATCTCTCATATGTGTAAGAAATCCAAGTGAAGAATTCTTTCAACTATCTTGAAGTTTATCTTTTTGTTATCTAAGTTATAATGCAGGCAAAGCAATGTAACAAACTTTTTCTACAGGTCTGTTCATGGAAACGTATCAGGCTAGGTTTTTCAGAAACAATTTAGGGGAATTAAGGACCCAAATCCAAGAGAAATTGAAATCCAAATGCAATTGATCTGTTGTCTGTTTTAGACTTCTTTTCAAAATCGTTCGCTTAAGATTCCTTGCCTACCTATTTTATTAAGATTGGATTCTGCAGTTCTTACTCAGTGAAAACCTGCATTGCTGCTAAACTGTCAAGGCATCGTGAAAAACAGTTAACTGAAACAGTAACAGAGAAATCTGAGCATCTAGTACTGTTCTCTCATCACTGAGTTAATTATATCAAAATCAAGTGGAAAAAAAAAAAAGAGAAAGAAATTTTAACCGTTTGTCTGACATAAATGAGATATGGTTTTCAATATTTTAATTATAATTCTGTATTTTATTCTAGTGTCTGAGAATGTAGGATCAAGTCATGTGTGGTAGATTCCTAGACATTTCTGCACCTGGCTTCTTGGCACTATGACAAAAAGTGACAGGACAAATCATAAAGCACAAGCTTTATGAGACCCATAAAGCAGAGGACCCAATAAATTTGATAATATTCAGACTTTAACTTGAAAATCTCTCTGGAAGATCCCCACTGGATTTGTAATCCTCAGTACTGAAGGTGATGAAGGAAAGCCTGAGTGCAGAATTTTCTCTGAGCAATATTGCTTAAAGTTCTGTCACGAATGATTGCAAATTGCACATAAATATGTGAACCTAAATGCCTATGTCATACTGAATGTGTTCTGCTGCTGTTACCACCTGTAATATACAATACAGGCTGTCTACAGGTAGGTGTGTTTGTTTGTTAGTATTTACTCCCATCTTGGTGAAAAAATGAGGCATTTTCCTCAATACTTTTGATCTTCAAAGACTGATTAAGGGAATCTCAAGCCTTGCTTTGTCATATTTTCTGGTTTAATTATTGATTTTTCCACACGTTCTTTACAGGATCACTCTTTTAAATCTGGAGTTTCAGGATAGCCTGTCTCTCTTTAGGTAGATGTGTTTTTTCTGCCACTTTTCTCTTAAGATCATGTAATATTTCTCTTTTATTTAGCACCTCTATTTTATCCCCTGCAGGAACAATCATGTCATATCTGTGACTTGAGCTTCTTAAAGAATAATATGACTTGAAGCAAAAGAATTTAGAAGAAAAGTAGATATGAAAAGTAAACTGTCTATGTTCAGGCCTGCCTTTCTTTAGAGTATGCTGTACTTTAGAACAAGGTAATGCCCAATACAATCAAAATCTACCAGAAATTCTTTCTTTATGAAGTGTAGCACCTCAGTTCACTATCTTCACTGTCAGAGTTTACCTCAACTGGTTGAAAGTTTCTGAAAGTCTCTCAACTTGAAAATCCATCTGAAAATTGTAAAGAGGGATATATCCACTCTTAAAAAAAAAACAAAGATTATGAACCAGGGGAGAGGGGTTGTTGTATATGCATGTCCTTGGGTGCATTCAGTGAATTTAATGCCCTTTAAAATGAAAAATAGGTAAATGCTCTTAATAAATGATAGCATGACATATGTGTTTTATGTATGACCATATTAGGATAAATATCATGACAGACTGTGAGAAAGTAAAAAAAATCAAGTCAGAAAAATGTAGGGTCAAAAAAGAATTATAGAAGAAAATGAGAATGTACACTCTACACTCCTCATCATTTTTTGATGAGTAAAATGCAAAATATACAATTGCACAAAAGCTAATTTCACTAAATTAAATGCTGGGAATAGATCAACTTTCATGAGTTGAGAAGCCAGTCATAGGAACCAGACTACTTCTGTTGTAGATCAACAGATCAAAGTTTGATATCAAAGTTACTCTGTAATTGTCTATATCTGTTAGTCTCTTTTGAGTCCTCTTTTGCTATACTGAGACAAATACTCTTGTGTTCATGTTAAAATAAAATATTAACAATTATTGAGACATTAAAAAGGGAAAGATTTAATGCTGGTAGAAAAGTTAGATATTGGAAACTAGTGTAATCTTTTCACACTTTAGGAAATGTAACATTCATAATAGCCAATTCAAAGTAAAGGAACGGTCCATAAAAGAGACCAAAAAGAGTAATGGGATTAACTGAGACATTGAGACATAGAAGGAAATTAAAATGAGAGGGAAATAACAAAGCTATGCAATAGTAAATCCTATACAACCCCCGTGCATAGCTGCCAGAAGTACTTGAAACAGCACCACAACAGACAAAAGGACCAGTAGCTGAATTACATCAAATTTAAAAGGAAGGAAATAAAAAATATTATGCTGGGAATTAATTTATTTTTTTAAGTACTGGAAAGTATTTATGAGTTTCATTTTTTTTCTGTACAATCTTTTGAAAAAGATGACTCATTAAGTTGGCAATTCTTCACTGTTTCTTTTCTCCTGTCACTATTTACTGCCTTTTTAGAGGTTTTATATTTTCATGTCTCATAATTTTTAAAATGCTCCCCCTTTCCCAAACAGTGATCAAGACTAAAATTTTGGCCTTCACTTCTGAGGGAATCCCACAGGATGAGTTATGTCCAGACTGCATTAGCTTTTGGGTACTGGATGTCTTTCTGAAAGAGGTAACTAGTAGTTGTAGTACTTTGTTACCTATGCACTTCTGAAGGTTTTGGTTTAAGGACTACCTTGCCCAAGAGATAAAAATTTGTCCTTGACTCTTTTATTTTTATTATTTTCCAAAAACAAACCTCAAAGTTGTAGGTAGAGCATTAATACTACAACTCTATAAAAAATAGTGGCAGTTTTTCACTGATTTCAGAGACACCAGGGCTGTAATTTTTGAGGTTACTGACTGAAAATAGGCATTATATATGTGCTTAGGAATGTGTGACTAAGGAAGATTAAATCTCAATGTCTAATAAGTCATTGGTGACTACTAATCTTTTTCCTCACTTAATTTTTAAGATCATTCATAATACACAGCTTAGAGAAACAAAACGTTTACTTGGTCCCAGGAGATGGACAGCTATTCATACAAACATGCATTCTTATTTATGCACTGACATTGCAGTCAAAAACACTTTATACAGAAATGCAAACTACACTGTCTATACAACACTTTCTTAGCATAACACCAGCTACATTGTCATCATAAAATTTACTAATAAAATTTATAGTATATGAAAGCTCAGTATCTGAAAAACATTGATGATCAAGGCTCATATAGAATGCCAAGAAGCTCAGTTCATCCTAATGCAGCCTAGGTACCTCCCCAGTTGTTCCAAGGACACAAATATGAAGTGGAACTAGATAAATGGACTTAGGTGGAAGGGTACTTTAACACTGTTGGCGTGCAAGTGAGCACAAAAACATTCTAGTTCTCCTCAGAATTTTTATGTTCTCTATTTTCATTGCGGGTAGGGAAGTTGTCAGTACTATTCCAGTAAAAATTTCAGTATTTTATGCAAATTTAAACTACCAAAAATTAAAGATTCAGAACAAAATTATAAAAAAATCAACTCAAGCCAAAACCAAAAAGAAAAAAACACCCAACAATTCTGCAGAATCCTTAAAGAATACCAATATAGGGTATATTTACAGTCAAATACCTTTTCTAAATTGGACGGAGAAGTCCATCTTTCCTGTATTCCAGATGAGTTATTCAAACCAATGGGATATACTATTTGACCAGGTGAGTAACAACCAAGTCTATTTCAACTCTATGTGCCAGAAATCTGTGTTGGAGAACCAATCAATAATCTTTTCTTTTATCTTTTTCAGAAATATTTCTAGAATTGAGTGGAGCAGTCTGGGGTTATTATGAGCAAGCTCAGTGGTAAAAATATATCGCCTATAAAATTTTGCCAACAGATATCAGGTGTCTAAAAAGGTGTCAATTTACAAGGCTAATAAGAAAACCAGGATGGAATTTTATTTCATTTAATATTGAATATTGATATGAATTTATCTATTAGTGAAACTGTATTTCTGTCTATTTCATGAGTAATGTCTTAAAAGTGTTATTTAATGTATAAACATACATGCAAAGCCATGGTTGATTCCTAACTTTTTATTAGGAATCAACCATAAATAATAATAATTTTTTTAAAAAAAGAATACTCCCCTCTGCAAATCAGAGTTTGAATAGACATTGCTCATTTATGTCATTTCGCTGTTACTTTTTGTTGTAATTAGTTCCTGTGTATAGTTTGAGAGAGTTGCACATACACTAAGCTGAGCTAAGCACATTAGACTATTTTGCTCTGCTTGTCGAAAGATTGTGTTTTAGACTAACAACATGGAGACAGAAGAAGATAGCAATGAAGGAATGGGAAGCAAAATGGTACTAATACTCTACAAATATTAATTCTGACCAAAATTCATTAACATTTTTTCCAGTATACACTGTTATACATGGTTATATATGTATTTTTTGTCTTTTAAAACTGTCCTGGTTTTAAAGGTCAATCCAGTTAAGCTGAGAAGAAATCAGTCATGCAAAGAAGCAAAGAGCTATAGGAGATAAGGGTGAATAAACTTATACAATATTCAACAGGAAGGAACTACAAGAGATCAATTTTTTCATCTCATTGCAAAAGTAATTGCTAACAAATGTTTGAGCAACCTGTTCCTTAAAAAATCATCCAGGAACAGAAACTCTGCAGCATTACTTGGCAATCATTTTTCAAGGATTAAATATCTTCATAGTAAGAGGCAATTTTTCTAGTATCTGGCCAAATTGCTCCTTATGGTACACTTTTCAGTACCATTTGCAGTACCATTTTTCATACTTGCAGAAAACCATTGATTTTTTTTGACTCCCCTCCTCTAGATTACAAGAAACCCATAAATTTTACATTTCCTGCTCATTTCTTTTAAACCTTTTGGACCAGCACACATGTATTTTGATGTGAGTCTACACCTGGAAATTTGATGATGCTTTTAGGAACTCTGAGTGAAAATTTACTTCCTGTATCTTACACAGGATACTTTCCATAAACAATGAAGAAAGCCAGTTCTCACACTCCCACTCCAAATTCTATATCCAAAATGGAGGGTCTTTTAAAATTCCTTTTATAAAATATATTAAATTATGACCATTTATAAAGCCAAATCACTTTAACAAAGATCAATTAAGTAATTAACATCTCTATTATTTACTAAAATTATGCCAGTTTCCATAAATTTGGAGAACTAAAGAAGATAATTTAGTTACATATTTGATTGAATATTTTCCCCTGTTTATTTATAACACAGCTTTATTATATACACATGTAAGAAATTATGAAAACATACATTACAGACACAAGAAATAATACATATGTTTATATATATGTTTACATATAAAAACATACATTTATATTTCAGTCAAATATGTTTCCTACTTTTTCAATTTCCCACTAGAAAAATCTAAGCATTTTTAGAACATTTGATACATGTATTTATTATCTGTCACGCTAAAATGTTTTGTGTTGTATTACTTGAAGGAATATGCTTATGATGCAGATGAAAAATGTAGTAAAATTTAGCAGCATTAAGTGAAATTAATTGTCATATTTGTTAAGATTTCTGAGGAAGGTCTCACAGTTAAACCAGCACAGAAAAGTCAAAACAATATCATAATTAAAACTAAAATAGGCATGGTGGTCTATTTTAAGAAGAGTGGTCAAAGCTGAATGTCATTATGTTATTAAGTTTTCACCTGGTAAAATGCAATTGTCTTTAAATATCCCAACACAGGGCTGAGAGACTTCAACCTCTTAGGTTACAGACTTCCTCTGCCCCAGGTGACCCTTTATCAAGTAAAGATGAGGATATTGTCCTCCCCATTAACTGTGACTAGATATTTTTACTACATTAATTGTTTCTATGGCATCCAAGAACTCATAAAAAGCTACCATTTGAGATAATTTAAAATTTCTATTGATACAATATGGTATAATGTTTATATTAATTGTTGTTTCAGGTAGTTCGTAAACTATCAGCAATCTCACTTGGTTTTTTATGGAGAAGTACCATATTTGGTCTTTTCAGTCCTCTTCTGATCATGAATCCTGGAAAGGAGGGAAAGCTGCAACATGAAAAGAGTTTATTTTCTGTATCTCCTGGTCAAAACTGTAACAAGCGGGAACAACAATAATTAAGAGTTATGGTGGGTTGATTTTGGCCAGATGCCAGGTGCCCATCCAGCTGCTCTATCACTCCCCTTCCCAGCCAGATGGGGGAGTGAGTAAGATGGAAAACAACTTGTGGGTTGTGATAAGGCAGTTTATTAAAGCAAAAGCAAAGCGGAAGCTTGTGCATGGAAAAGTGAAGTGAAAGATAACACAGTTTATTCTCTAATTCTCATGAGCAGCAATGGTTGGCCACTCCCGAGAAGCAGGGCTTCAGCATATGTGAGGGTTTCTCAGCAGGCAGCCATTGGAGACAATGAATGCCTGCCTTCCTGCTCCTTGCCTTAGCTTATATCTGAGCTGACATCATATGGTCTGGAATATCCCTTTGGTCAGTTTGGGTCAGCTGGCCTACTTGGGTCCCCTGCCAGGACATGAGGCAGTCACATCCCCTTAAATCCTTTACGCTACTAATCATATCAAGATTTTCAGTTTTTTCTTGTAAAACAAGTTTTTACTGATTATCTTATACTTCATTCTGATCAAGGTTTGAGTAATCTTTCTTGTAACTTCTGAGAAATAGCAAACAATGGTAACTCTTGTCAGGTACTTTTGTTAATGTTATGACAATATCTATCCAAATATCTATTGAAAGACAACCCCAGAACTCTACCCTATTTTAAGAACATGAAGACCATAGTTTCTATGAGAATCTGCCAGATCTGAAGAGATTGTAAAATGCTCTACACATTATTATTAGAAGAACAATGAATTTGGATCAAGGCTCTTGAATAGTTCAGCTGGATGATTTGTTTTCTGTGTTTGAAGAAGTCTGTGCTTGCACTTTTACCCTAATGACTCGGAATAGATCTTCTCTAACAGCAACTAAAGTTTAATGGATTTCATAAATACAGTTGAGAAAAACAACCAAACAGCATAAAAGTTAATCAAAAATGAAAAAGGAATTATTGAACTTTTCTGACTCTACCTTTAAAAAAATAAGACTATCCTGCGCATTTTGATACTATCTTTTCCCAAGGAGTCACTTGACAGAAAGAAAATGTTTTACAGCAAGGATTGTCTACTAAAGAACCTAATCAAAATATTATTAAACAATTACACTGCAGTAGACTGTTTAATGAAGTGTTTTCAGTGCAGTTTGAACGTTAATAGCAACAGTGTTAAGCTGCTTTGTGCTCTGTGTATCAAACAGCCTGGAGTAATGTGAGCTGACTAACAGTCAAATAAAATCTTGAAGCACCTTTGACAGACAATATACTTGTGCCAGTCTAAATCTTGTCATGCATTATTATTGAGCATGGAAATGACAAAAAGGAATGTCAAGGGCTTCTGCATAGCATATATCATAGTTAGCTCCATGATAACAAGGGGCCTCCTGCATTCTTCCTCATGGCTGTCCCATGCTCTAACAGGGATTTGAATCTGAGAAGGAATTGGAGGCTGCATATTCTGTAGCTGCATGGAAAGAAAGTTTAGATTTCTGTTCAGATTCAGAAACTCCTAGGTGCTACATCAGCATGTAATTTACAGGTAGTCACTGGATCCCGTAGGATCAATTGACTTTAAAAGAAGAGAGAAATACTCAAGCAAATCAGGAAAAGGTTTGTTTGAATCTGCTGACTAAAAGTTTTCTAAAGCTCAGTATCTTGGAGATGTGTGCTTGTTTTACAAGGGGCCAATAATAGGGTATCCAGTCATGCTTGAATGGAGAGATAGGCAGAGTATTTAATTATTTCATCCCCAAAGCAATAATCTAAATTTCATTAAAAAGATCCAGTGTTACTGAATATCAACAAAGAAGGAAATTGATAGAGTGTGAAAACACAGAGCAAAATTTGGATTTAAATCTGAACTTTCTAGATGTAAGTTTTATTACCATTAACAGAAGTGGTGGGAAAAAAAACATGGATAATGAGAAAATTTGCAACATTCCAATAATCTTTCATGATTATCCTAGCTACACAACTGAGAACAAGTAGCTAATGAGGTACGGTGAATCATCTTTAAAGGTGATTTAAAGTTATTGTCAACTCCACCTCTCTGCCACCCTAAAGCAGAGTTGACCTGAAGGAGACAATGTCTCTACTTCAGCTTCACCTCAGTTGAACATCCGCATCTTTTCAAACTGTAAATAGAAGTATCTTTAGGCCAGGATGCTGGACTTTGTGCTGAAGCATCTGAGCTAAGGCACACTTTCTCTGTAACTCTGCTGCATGTGGTGGGGAAAGAAACATAGCTTTTCACTGGTTGACAGAGCAAGCACCTAGGACTACCACTAGCACTGTAAAGTGGCTGGGACATTGCCTTCCAATCAATCCTGTGTCATTATGGGTGCCTAGGTGGAGTCTGCAGCCTGGGTGTTTTAGCGTGGCATTGCTCAGAAGCCTTGCAGAAGCACCATCTGCTTCTCCTCACATTTAAGGGGAGACTGAGCTCCAATAATAACGTCTTTTAGTCCCAACCTGTTCTATTCCTGTATCAGTGTTCCTGTACATGTGCTTTGCCAGAAACGTGTGTGGGCTTTCCTAATTTTATCCCATTGCCACAGCAGGACCATAACTGTTGATGTTAAGATGAGGGTAACAAGCACCGTTACTGTGTTAAAATATGTCATCTTACAGCAATAAATCTTGCATAGTACAGAAACTACTGTACTGTGGAGAGAGGAGCAAGTTGCATCATAGTTGTGGCAGGGTGAGAGCGTAGGAAAAGTTGGTGAGCTCTAAATCAGTTACACAGCTTACTTTATGAACTTACCCTACAGCAGCTTGTTCAGCTTCTTATGACACCTAATCATTTTTAGTCTTCTAAAAGAAAATTTAATGTGAACTTTGCTGAAATGTGGGGAGTTGGTGCTGAAACATTTTTTCTTAACATCTATGGAAGCCAACAAAAGTCAGAACACTTTGTCTCTCTTTTGCAACTTAGCAACACAATGCACTGATTACAGTAATTCTCTCTTCTAAACAACTTCTTCCTCCACTTCCAAAAATATCTTTTTCCACACACCATCAAAGTGTTTCCTAATAACAGAGAGAAAGCTCTAGAGGGGTGGTTGCCATGAGATAATTGGATAGCATACTCCTGAGATCTGAGGTGTTGGAGGCACAACTTAGCTGGGCTTTGCCTCACAACACCCCAGGGATATGATACAGGCAATTGAAGTTTCTGTTTCCACTTATGCCTCGTTGCCTCAAGCATGCCAGATCACTCTCATGTAAACCTTGATGGTACTTCTGTGTCTAATATAGCTCACGGGTTTGCAACACAACAATTTCAATAGCAGTAGCTATAGCATGACACAACAATATTAGACCTAGCCAAAAAAAAAAAAGAAAATTCAGAGGAAAATTCTCCAAACCCACAGACTTTCATTAACAGATGTGGATTTTTGAAAAACAAAGCATTTTATGGGAACATAGTGTCCATGAAAGAAATAACCAAACTATTTATTTGCTCTTCTGATCATGCCTGTTGGAGGTCTTCCACTGTCACATAAATATTTAAATTATGGGGAAATGTGTGACTACATGGTCACTGGATTTGGGAATACCAGGTTGGAACTCTTGCTTCACTCTTGCTTCACTCTCTTTCTCTCCAAGTGTCTCTTTCTCTGTGACTAAGAGACTGCGAAAGATGTCACCATACCTGAATCCAGTGCAAGGTCAGCTTGAAATTTTAGGCCTACCCACAGTTTTGGACTCAGGAACTAGAGGGAAAATCATCACTCTTTCAGACACTTGCAAGGTCTACAAGCATTTGTCTTGTGACAATATTTTCTCATGACAATATTTTCTTATCAAAAATAATGTAAAATATTAGAAGTATAAAGAAGGCAGCATCTTAGTTGCATTTACTAACAACAATTAAGACTAGAGTAGATAAAGATAAAATTTTGCATGAGGGGAAAAAGATCCCAGAAAATCTGAATCCACAGAGGCTTCAAATTTGATGAAAAAGATAGCGAAGAAGATGATATGGGAGATCCAAATTTTCTTTTTTTTTTTTTTTTGCTGTAAGACACCTAGTCGAGTTAAAAAAGCAGAAAGGAAACAGTCTGGTGTTTCTGTCACTCCAGGTTTTCCAACCTCTAGGCACAAGAAGTTAAATATTTGCTTCCAGTAAGGTGGTTAAATATTTGCTGATTTGCTTCCAGTAAGGTGACTGAATTATCTTTTTCACAAAAAAATGAAAATAATAATAAAAAAATTATAGAAGAATCTGCAAAGGTGTTGTAAAAATATCCAGGGTTGATATTTCCCCAGAAACTTCATGTAATGATCTGTAATATGAAAGTTCCTGGCTGATAATGCTTTCCACAGAATTTTCTTTTATCTTTTTTTTCCCTTTCCTTTCCTTTCCAGCTCATTTGCACAGTGGGGTTTTTTTTGTTGTTTTGTTTTCCTCACTGAAATTGCGATTATAGAGTGAGCATTGCCTTTCAGAGTGCTATTGGCAATGTCTTTAAATTAGTAGACATGCAAGCACAGAGCTCTTTAAAAGCCTGAAATCTGAAACCACTCAAACTAATTGATTTTTCATCCTCAAGTACTGGTATTACTGAAGTTGTATGGTACCCAGTACAACACAGTTTACCCTGTCACCTGCATTTTAGTAACATTTCACTACATAAAGAGACTTTTTCTTCTTTTGCTAATTGTGTTGATTTCCTAGTATGCACTCTTAGAAGAAAAAACAAGGGTGACTCCATGAATTGATGTAGTTAGAAAGTAGAATTTGTTTCTTAAACATTGCCTACCTTGCTGTCACTAGCTAATTAAAATATAAAAGCAGATGTAACACAAAACATTCCTGATACTCTTCAAAAAACCAACCTATACTAAAAGGTTGACTAGGTAATATGTTGCATAATGTCAGCATCATACCACTTTTTTCCTTAAAATCAGTGTCTTAAGTTTTTGCTGTTTTGTCTTGTAGTTTTTTTGGTGTTTTTTTCAGACAGAAACAAAATTCAGCATAGATTTATATCTAATTAAAAGAATTAAATCCCTCTATTAAGTGTGAATTGCAACACTTACATCTATTTGTTTGCATATTTTTGAGGTATTTATTTGTGGAAACAGTTACACATTGGAGATGTTTGGGTATGTAGGATGTACTCCCATCTATCTACCTACACAACACCTACATCTGTACTCATCCCACATACCTATGGCAAAGGGTCTACCATTCAAAGGCTTGCAGTAACAACCCTCTAGCTACTGATGAAGCTGCGCTCCTATATCAATTAAAGCCTCAACCTGGGTAAACTGTGCCTTTATTCACCTGATATTTCTATTTGTTTGGGTGGTTGCCAGATAAAAAAATTGTATTATGAGGTTTGGATGTTACTTATTAGCTACTGTCACACTTCGTTATTTGATAATGTGTTGTAAATGAATAATCCAAAATTGGATTTTTTTTTCAAACACAACATGTTTTGAAGACCACATCATATATAAGCAGGAAATCAGGTTAACACTAATTTTACTGACACAAGTATCATACAACCTAAGTAACACATTTAACCTGCCTGTGATGCGATATTGATGTTCTAGATATTGGTCTTCACCTGAGTGGCTTATGTTACAATTTATTTTGGTAAATAACTATTCAAGATGAGGTACTTAACCCGTTTTGTCAAACACAAATGATGCTGTCACGACATGATTTAATGTTTGGTCAAGAGCAGAAGTAGTTTTCCTTTTCTGTGCCTATGAAAAAACGCATCTCTGAATTACTGTTGAATTGCCTGTTTGAATGACGCTCAACATTCCAGTTCCAGGCAGAATCATTAAGAAGAAATATTTCCAACCTCAGAAAAGGGATTTTTCTACAGATTAGAATGACATAAGTGACAGTACCAGAACTAGAAGCTCTGTAATTAATAAGGGAGTTAAAATACTCTCAGGTCTCCAAGAAAATTCAAACCTAAGTCCTCCTCCATGGCTAACCTCAGAGCAGACAGTTATAAATAGAACATTCTGAAGTAGTCACACAAACTCTAACAACTCTACACTTCCTTTTATTTGCCTCTTCTGCTAGGTTTTGACTTAAACTGCACCTGTATATTATAGCATGTTTAAGCAGATATTTGAATTACACTATCTTAACTGCTTTTTTAAAAATTTCAGACTAGGTCCATTATACTGCTATGCTTTAATACTTGTCAGAATCTAAAGCCTACCTCATAAGCCAACATCAAGTTTATCTGCATTGGACTTCGACACATAGTACACCCAATTTACAAGAGTGATACTGAAAATTCTTCCATTCTTCCTCAAGAGTGAACACACTGCCAGCTTGGTGTGTCTTTCACCTTTTTTTTTCACATAGTACTTATGTAAGCTTCACAATGAATTTATAGACTTTCAAGAGCTAACACAGGTTCTTTAATGAATTTATGGATTTTCTTTCTCAGTTGGCTCTAGAATCTCTGAGACTATTAATCTTATATGATTTCAATGTCTATATTGACAACATCGAAAATATGTTTGCTTTCATGTTCATCCTTTGCTTTATAGGCAAAATCATGTGTATATTTGTTTTGCCTGTTATCCCTTTAAAAATGCAAGACTTGACTGCAAGAATTACTTTGTCTTCTTTCCATACTCATCATTGGAATGAATGACAGTTCTTCACACTTACCAGTTGTACGGTAGCACTTGCAGTAATTCTTTCTAGTTTAATATTATCAGTTGTGAAACCATTATAGCCTTTTCTATTTAGTTTCTGCCATTGTCTGTTTTTTATATCTGTTTCTGCTCAGTAAATGAAACAAGTAGTCTTGACAATGTCATTATGTCAAAGTATAGAACATTTCTTACCTTTAAAGTTTTAGACTACTTTATTAGTTTTCAGTTTTCTATTTTTTAGGGTTTCTGTAGTTTTATCAGCTAATTCTATTACATTACCCTTCTTTTTCTTCATATCTTATGTCATTAATATTGTTTGTTCTTGGTTTGCTTTTACTCTCTGCTCTCCAGTATGTTTTAATTTATGAGATTATTTTCTTCATATCTTAGTATTCATATTTTAAATTATTTTATCCACAGAGCTATTTATTTTAAAGTCCCTGGGTTTAGTTTGTGGAACACACACATTGTTTTTATGTCTTTTCTGATCTTCAGAAATGACTGGTTTCTAATAATGCCCTGCTTGCATTCTTACGAACTTCTTTGGCCCTACCAGGCCTGAGAAATATTACTTGGATTTACCATAAACTTTGTGGAGGGAGGAATTATATTCAACTACCCGCAAAATGAACATTACACAAAGTGGAAGCTGCAAAATCCAGTGTAAAGTTCAGGTGCAGGATCAGATGTTTTGTTCTTCAAGATACAAATTATTTGGCTAACGTTCATTACTCAAGTTCATCTTCAGAAACTAAAAGCATCCTATAAGTACTCCTCAGAATAAACTGTATCCTGGACAGATCTCTGCATCTAAACACACACTTTTGGAGTTCGTCACAAAAGACACTAAAATAAGAAAACTTTTTAGCAATCTTCTCCTGCATGCACATTTCATGCAATTGATAAGGAATACCCTGGTTTGGTTTTCTTTTGGTGCTACACATCAGTACGAAAGGGAGGAAAGAGACCCACTGAGGACAGTTTTCAAGCTCTGGGTTCTTGAAATTCTTTGGTAAGATCCTTGTCAGTGCAATGAGAGAATCTTTTTCCCACTCGCTCAACTCCTATGTTTGAAAAGAGTATTTTATCTTTTTTTCTTACATACTTGCAAGTTTTGTATTGTTACTCCTCTCCTGAGAAGGATTTAAGTTTTTTCTGATGTTGTCCTTGCATGGCCCACATATTTTTTCTTTTCTAAAGCTGGGCTTTTTCTGTTCCTCAGGGACTGAGAAGTTACCATACTAAAAAATCCTATTGAAAAGTCACCCACGATAATTGGAAATGTTATTGCAGTGTTATCATTGTTAAAGAAAAAAAGAATTTCTGGAGCTGGGTGTTAGCATCATGCAAATTTTTAGTGTACAACATCTTTTGTGTCCATGTTGGTGTCTTGGAGAGCTTTGTCACTCAGTGCTGTGAGAGTTGCACAGGACTTGAAATTAAAAAGCAGGAGTAATAACTGCATTTTACCTGTGGGGACACTGAAGTGTGGAGTCTTGAAGTGACTTCTTCAAAGTCAATGACAAAGTTGAAAAAATAAATGAAGAATGTCTGATTCCTAATCTGAGAATCGAGCTTCTTTCTCTGGAATGTAGGATCTCACAAGTAGACCTTGACAGTCAGTGTTTGCAACATTAGTTCACACAGAACACTTATCCTCCATTCTCTCTTTCTGGTTGCCATAAGTAAAAAAATTTCAGAAACAAACTGCTTTGCCTGTATCTGTATGAATAAACCAACATTAAACAGACCTTCAAAAATCAATTTTAGGGCAGGTCTGCTGCTTTTTTTTCTTCTGCCTCAGAGAACAGGATTTTAGAAGTGTCAATCTAAGTATCATTCTCAAGCAGTTTTCAAGCTCTGTTTAAGCATGGTCCAGACAGACCACAGACTAGGAATCTTTCCCAATATGCCACATATTTGGTGACAACTGGTATTTAACATTAAGAAAGTTTAATATTATAGAGGTGACCAGACTTGGCTATTTGGTCCAGGATTAGGGAATAGATCTCATGCAGTACATTAGTACAGATTTTTTTCTTTTGTACCGGTCATTATATATGTTTCAAGACAAAGAGATGTAGTATTTTTCACTGGCAAGAGCTACCATGCAATAAAAATATAAGTCATTTTGTAACACACAGAGAACTTACTTAAAGTTTGGCTTTATCAAAACCATAATTAAGCAAAACAACAAAAAAAAATGGGGAATGGAGGAAAACTTTTCAGAAGTAGCAAACAATATAACAAGGCACAATAGATACAACAGCTTGAAAGGTTCAAACTAAACATTGGGGGTTGTGGGGGAGAAGGTTTAACAATATAAAAAGCTGTCCACATAGGTTGGATAATCTCTGGTTTTGGAGTTTTTCTAGACTCAGGTAAACACAGCTGACCTGATCTACTGTTAATGTCCCCCTCTTTTTCTTACCAGATTACCATTTATCTAGTTAATGATGGATCAAGAAAAAACTTATCCTAACATATGAAAGACAACACTGGAGGTAATTTGGGAAAGATTGTATTAGGTCCCTGAGCTTCTATTCATGTGTATCCTATCATGGGTTTTATGGTTGTCTTTCATGGTGGAAACATGAAGGGCAGGGATATAATTTGGATTCCTCATAGCCACAACAGCCACTATAGGAATTATTCTGCTAATAATGAAATCCTAGAAGGGTGATCCTCTTCACCAGACTTCTTCTGTTTCAGCAGTCTACTTATAATTACCTCTTCCATTTTTTTCCATTCTATTAAATTTTCCTCCTAACTATGTTTTTTAACAGGGCTTTAAAAACTCACATTAAAGAATAAACTTGTAAATTTCAGGAAACATATATACTTTAGGGAGCTTGTTTCTCTATTTTAAAATGTTGCCAAGAAGCTGTATAGACATATTCATGAATAGTTTTCTAAAGGTAGGAATAACTGCTTTTCATTCAGTCGAGGAAATACTTTCTCTCTGTGATTTTCTTGTTACTGCTGTGGATGAAAAAAAAATAATCCAGACTCTTTGCGTTAAATTTAACAGAACAGTGCTCATCTGTGCACAGCTAATATACTTGTGTAATCATCTAAATAACAGCATGATGTACAGTTGTTTCCTGTGAATGTATGTTGTAGAATCTACTTTTGGTTGAAAAATTCTTATATTAGTAACTCACTGTAAAATAAGGATACTTAGACATCTAACTACCTCATCCTAGTTATGTGTGGATATGGCACTTGAGGACATTGTACCTGTTAGTTGTCTTCAGAAGTACCAGAATCCTTTAAGTGTCTCAAATGTCATATTTTTTTCTGATGTAAAATGTAGTTTATACAGTCATGCAGACTACTTTTGTCTATCAGTTTTCCCTACTAATCTTTTGTTCAAATGACTGTTGTCTGTGACAAGCCTGCACAGGGTACACAAATTCAGCCTAACATACCGAGACCTGCAGAGTCTCAGAACCCATGGACCCATTCAGCTCATCAGCAATTACGGGTCCAGTGTCCAGTAAAGAAAACATAGCACCAGCCAAAACTAATGTTTTTCTCTTTATTCACTAGAAAGATAGTTTATGTAGATGGAAGCTAGGAATACTGGTAGTATTAACAAAAGGTATTGAAGGAGATGGAAGAATTGCAGTGAGAAGAGACTATGGGAAATATGAGTTCTCAATGAAGTTAAATTCTGTTAAGAAATCAATCAACCACTAGTCTCTGTGAAAATTAAGCTTTCTGATTTGCTGCAGTCAAAGATTCCCATGTGTCTAATCTTCTGCAGCTGATAAGTCTCACTAGCTCCATGATTAAAATACATTTAAACCCTGTCCACATCATATGATAGAAAGTCTTGCAGTGACTTTCCTGCAGAAGAACTCAGTCTTGAGGATGTCTCCTATTCTCATTTAATAAACCATAGAATCATAGCATCAACCAGGTTGGAAAAGACCTCTGAGATCATCAGGTCCAACCCTTGATCCAACACCGTTTTGGTTACCAGACCATGGCACTAAGTGCCACATCCAGTCTCATCTTAAAAACTTCCAGGGACGGTGAATCCATCACCTCCCTGGTCAGTCCATTCCAATGCCTGATTACTCTCTTTGTAAAAATTTTTTTTTAATATTCAACCTAAACCTCCCCTGGCACAGCTTAAGACTATAGCCTCTTGTCCTACTGCTGGTTGCCTGGGAGAAGAGACCAATGCCCACGTGGCTACAACCTCCTTTCAGGGAGTTGTAGAGGGTGATGAGGTCTCCCTTGAGCCTCCTCTTCTCCAGGCTGAACAACCTCAGGTCCCTCAGCCTCTCCTCAAAGCCCTCTTCTGTTAACATTTGGATCCAGTTTCTTTTAAAATATGTCAAAAAGAGACAACTCGTGTATCTATATTAAAAAGCTCCCTCTTTAGAGTGCCCCAGAGCTTGTTCTTTCCTCTGCAAACATACATTTTTCAGTGGAGTGTGTTTCTAGATCTGAAAAAGCATGACTGTAACATTAAACTAATTTTTTTTTAAGTATTTCAAGTTTTCTTTAGAAGACTTTGTAAAGGAGGGAATGGAAGGAGCATATTTTATGTCTTCTATCAAAATGTTCGCGCTTCTTAACCACTGTTGGTTTAATGTACATATATGAATATTTGTTATAAAAAAACTTGAAAAAATGGCAGTCTGTGATGTAGGGTGAGACAAAATGTTATACATCTACAGAGGTTTCAAGGATTAAAAAAATATTGATAATGATCTACGCTCGCTTTTTTTTTTTTTCAATGCAAATATTAGTATGTCGATCAGATAAAGCACTGAGTATTGAAAAGACTGCTTCTGGAAACTGCAATGTGACTGATCTGAGATTTCTTTTACTCCTCTTGATGGTCTTTGCATGGTCATGTCACGTTAGCCTTGGCACAACCAGTCCATACAGGCCCAAAGATTTCTTTGCATGGGCAAACACCTTAGAAAAGAACATGTGCAAAAGTAAAATTTGCCTAAGAATAGTTGGATACTTTGACGACTTTGACTGACAGGTCTTGAAAAAGTCTTAGATTCAATTGTTCCCTGTAGTTTGGCTTGTCAAATGGAAATGAGGTTCTTGTCTCATATAAATGGGGCAATGTTATGTTATGAATTGTTAGATATTTATTTAACATCATTTGACTATAGTATTTGACTTATGAAAATGCCCTATACGTTTTTATAGACACAAATATCCTGTTTATAATTATAATTTAAGAAGTTACAATTAAAAGTCTGAAGAGAGGTTTAAAAATTGTTGCAGAGAAAGAAAATCATAATAAATTTTGTAGATTGAAAAAGTCATTTATCTATGTAGAAATCTCTTCATTTTATTTCTATTCAAATTCTGTAGGACATTCCACTAACTTTCCATGTACTTTGCATTGTACAATGAATTCTTAAAGAATACCTTTTAAATGTCTAACCTGTATTCATTTACTATGCAACTGACTCACTAAAGTTAATCAATTAACTGCATTGAACCCGGAGCATTGAGAAGTGTGGTCTCATAAGGTCAAAACCAGGTTGTAATTTTTAAAAAAGATTATAATAGTCCATTAGACATGTTCACATAAAATAAAGCAGTTTTCTGAGTTCTATAGTATTTACTTCTTTTCTTCTGCTCCAGTATATTGGTGGTAGTTATTGGCATAGCTACAACTTGATTTGATTTCAATTGACAAAAATTAATATTCATATGTCATCACACTGTCCTGCTGAGATGTTTTCTTTCACTGGTCCAACTATTTGTCATACTCTTGATAGTAGAGCTTCCATCACTTTTTAAATTGTTTTGCTTAGAGCAATTGTAAGATCATTAATAATTGAAAGAGAAAGATTAATAAGTAAATAGCATAGGATACAATTTAGCTGAGCTGGAGATTCCATCAGCTATGAGTCAACATTTACAGTTATCAAAAAATATTCGTGACTGATGGAAATAAATCAGCAATTGAAATTGTTCCCAGAGGATAGATATCTTATTAGGAAACAAAGAAGAAACTGAAGGCTTCCTGAGAACATGTAGTTTGGGCTGAAAAATGAACAAAAATCCCACATGTTCCTATGCTTTAAAATGAAAGGGTAGTCTGCATTATATATTCGCACCTCAAAATTATGACCAGACATGTAGACCTTCAACCTTCTCAACTGTGATCAAACAACATAAAAATTATGCTTTTTTCACTCATAAGCTTAATATTTTTCATTAGCAGTTACCTTGTGAGTTAAAAATCTTTCTGTTAACAAAACATGTTGCATGCATTGCATAGGTGTATTAAAGCAAGTAAAATAGATGGGGTATAGCTCATTTTAATCCTTAAATGAAGACTTGTTCTTCTTTTTTGTTCAACAAATAATGCATTCTTCAGTGTTCAGCAGGTGATAAATCCACTTCAATTTCCACAAAAGACATTTATCAATATGAACTCCATGAATGATACTTTAAGAGCTTTCGGTTTGTATCTATTTAGAATTACCAAAAACCATATAATTAAAAGTCATCTTTGAGGGATTGAGGATTAAAGGCATGAAAACACTATATTTTGTTTCACTGTTTTATCACTCTGGTGGATAGATAAATGTTTCCTTAAATTTAATTTATTAAGTTGACTGCAAGTGGAATGAATTGCAACTCATTCAAAACTATGAACCTCACAGAGGCTCAGTCTTCTAGGATAGAGAATGTCTTTCATTATTTTTCACATTATTGGTAGCAGAGCCATTTCTAGTGTAGGTCCCAAATACTACCAGCAATCATGATCATTACATACAGGGCAAGGAAGATACATTACCCTGATTTACCAAAACAGAAAAAGAAAAATCATAACACTGAAAAGCTTTAAACTAAATAAGAATCAAATCATCCTGCCTTGCCTGAATATTACTGCCTTGCTAATTTGAAGTAGGTTTAGATTTCAGGTTTTCAGGCCAGGAAGACCTACTTTTATCAAACTTTCTGTGTAGTACTGGGCATAAAGTTGTACCACGCAATGCTGATACCAAGTTCGCTAAATTGTCACTGAAATAGAAAAACTTTGAATCAACATCTCCAGGTGATACAGTATGTGTTATATTCCTTTCAAAGTTATTACAACACTGAATGGCAAAAATACGTTGTTTTTTTACATTTCCAATAATTTCCATTTTTATTTTTTACTTCTCTTTCAGTCATTGAATTCTTTTAACAAAGACAAAACTCTATCTCGTCACTGTCTATGTATTGTGTAAAGATCACTAATCTGGGTCATAATCTTTGCTGATGTAAGCAGATGAAGCTTCTCTTAGGTTCTCACAAGATGTGTCTTCCAAGGACAATGATCAGTCTTGGAGCTGTCATATAATATCTAGAGAGAATTTCCTGTGGTGGTCTCACTTATGCTAAATGACAACAATGCCTTCCGAGTAGAGGTAATCAAAAATATTTTGAATTTACTGGGAAAAAATTATTTGATTGTCTGAGAACAATTTACCTACATAATTTGAACATGCCAGAGATTTTAAGCAAAATAATAACCATCCTTATTAGGCATTAAATTGGCAGTACAGGATTTTACATCCTATTTTTAGTTGTGTGTCAGGAAAAAGTTATCAGCTAGCTGCAGTGTCACTTCTGCCTGAGAAAACATGAAACCACATCTCCCACTTATCAGAAGTTGTGAGGTACACAGTCTGAGCATGTAAGAGATGTTCTATGTTTTCTCTGTTGACACTATTTACACTTTATGAATATTTAAACATTTATTGCAGTAGTGTGGAAATACAGATAAACTCCCTTTCAGTTCAGTGTCCAACAGCCTTGGAGACTTCAATCATTGGTACTCTGTATCAGAATTTAATTGCAATAACAAAGATTCAAGGAGGTTTGTTTTAGAATAGTATGTAGTCAAACTCATTTGAGATGTGGGAGTCCTATTTTCCAATCTGCTTTCTGGTTGATTTAGAGCTAGCTTTTTTGTGTAATGCAGTTTAGGAACAGCATTTACTATTTTCATTGCCGCATTACACTGAGAGATTTGCCTTGAGTTTTCCATTTTCCAGTATTCCTAACTCCATTTTAAACTTAATATCTTTCCAAAGTACACTATCGTTCACTCTGGAAGACTGACCTTACAGCATTCATTGCTTCTAGAGATTTGATTTCTGTAAGGGGTATGGAAGCTGATCATAACTAACAACTATTTATGCTACTTTACCAGTCTTATTGACTGCACTTAATGCCCATTCAAGAAAGAAGATGTAAGCAATTTTCCCTGTTTATCACCTTAAAATGACAAAACCATGTTCATTATCAATAAGGAACAAACCAAGTCCGATTCAAAATATAGGCATAGCAGTTTGCTCTTATGAACATTTTAAAATGCATTTTATGAAAGCTTATGTTTTCCAGGTAAAAATACTGACTTTGTCAGAATATAAAGATCTCCAAAAAGTAACATTTTATATTGGATCAGTCGGAATTTAAAATTCTTGTTATGTTTGTCAGCATGACACACATTGTTAGACTTGATTTATTACTGACTGCTTTATTGACCGTGGAAGCTGCCATATTGAATGAGCTAATTTAATCAATGTAGTATCTGTCTCACAAAAAATATAGACTACTCAGAAAATGAGGTCCATATACTGTCAATATGTATTACCCATAGACTGAATATACGGGGTGGAGCAGTGTGGAGTCACAATTGTAATACCTATGAGATGTTAAATTGCCTGACTGCACTCAAATATGTTTTAACTGGAATATTTATCTGATTTTAAATTACATAGTTTGCCATTTTCCAATTTTTAGTCCAATTTCACATACAAATATGTTGAAATATAAACATTTAATGCAGCATTTCAGATCAGAAGTTCACTTTGAAACAAATTTCCACTATCCATACTTTGATTCACTTTATGGAACATATAAATTGAATTCACTTTTTAGGGAACTAAACTAAAGGTTCTGGCCTAGTCTGTGGGTTCAGACTGCACTCACACTAGGTCTTCAGCTAATACCCTTTCCTTTTCAGATATTGGTCCATAAATCTTGTTAATTTAAATGTGGACTCCATCACTAGTACAGCTAAGAGCTCAAACCATAGACTTGAACTATGCACAAAATGCAGTGATTCAACCTCGTTATGGAGTGTCTGAATACAAAGTAAAATAAAAATAGTCTATGGATTTATGTATGATGGATAAAGGTGTCAGGACAACAAATGTGTCATCTTTTTCAGGTTCCAAGGGAATAGAAATTTTTGAGTATGTGTTGTGGTTGAGGACATATTGCAATTGTACAGGGGTTCAGCAGGGAACCAGCTTTTCCTCCACACCCAGACACTAAATAAAGCAGTTTCCATACATTAGAATAGGACCAAAGCATACACGGATATGTGAGCAGACTGTATATCTGGCTACAAGGCAAGTACATAGTCAAAACATACCTAGCTCTTTGACTCCACTGTTCTTCATCATGCACTTTGGTTTTGGTACCAAGCTCCACCAATGGTGGGATACAGTCTACAATTCAAGATGTTGATATAACATTCTTTCATACCATAAGATTGCTTTGGAGGGAAAAATGTAATGCAATAACAAAGAAAAATTTTCTTCCTTCTTTGGAATTATGTTCTACAAAAAGGTGTCATAAAACACAATGAACCGTTATAACTTACCTTCATTGAAGAATTTCTCTAAGTGCAGTTATTTCAATATTTTTTTGTTAAAGAATGATATTTTGAAATACTATCTTGCATCTAACTAAAGATATAGGCCTTAGTTCCCTAACAATATATTTTATGCCATGTAGTCTACTCAGTTCATTTTACTCTCCCTCTTTTACCATGTTAAGGCAATGAAGATTACAGTGCACAACAATCACTTTTTAAATACAGTTCAATAAAAGGAATATGTTTTAATTTTAAATTTCCATGTTAACTACAGTGTTGGTTAAGAAAATAAAAAAAATTATCTTTGGCTTCTGTGGTGGCCTCTTTGTGATTCAGTGTTCTGAACTGCATAAGATGTCCCCTATATCGGGAGTTTTACTTCACACTAGGTCTAGCCTGTTCCCATTAACTATGTTTTTTTAAGTTTTCATGAGAATTAATGAAGAGAACTGTCATTATTTAACTCTATGAACTCTTGGTATTTTTAATGAAGACCTACTTCCTATTTTGCATTGCTCTGAAGATGTGTCATATTTCCATATAGACCAAAGAAGAATTTTGCTAGGATATGTCTGCATACAGTATTTTCATAGAGTTAATATTTAAATTACTTTTAATGAACATAAAAATTTAGGTAATTGACAAGTATCTGATTTGAATTATATGAAGATAGATTGAATTTTTTGACACATTTACCTCTATTGTTACTGCATTAATATTTCATTATTTTTAAACAAAAGTTTAAAAAAGAGAATGTGTTATGGTTATTTTTGTGGGAAATATTTAGACAGGTTGGTAATGCAGGCATACTGAGGTTTTAACTTGATATTTTTTGACAGCCTTCTTTTTTTCACTTGGTTAACTGCTATATTGTATTCCAACCATAGTCTCTTTCTTGATTGCATTTCTACTAATTTAAGGCACATTAATTAAAGATAAAAAAGACAGCATAACCTCCACCAGGATTACTGATTATGTTTTCAAGGTTTCAAAGGCTATGGTTTTTTTGTCACACAGTCATGAAGAAACCAACAATTCATATATTTATAAAGAAATCTTTTGTGGTATAAATTCAAATACAGAGAAGAATCACTTACCCAAAAAAAGGGAGGCCATAGTTTTTTTTTTGTTGATTCCGTCGATGTTCTCTGGAACATAATTTTACCTTCAGAATGTCTTTCATTAACTTAATTTCACTCATTTATTGTACTGGTGATGCAGTGGTGTCTCTGGTGATAGGCTGAGGACAGATGTGTTGTCTCTCCATAACCTCAGAATTTTTAGACTTATCCACTGCCAACACATACTTCTGTTTCTAGGACAATTTGTTTTTGCAGTAATGGGTAGACTTGATGTTATGCTTGTAATTAGTTCTTTTTCACAATGAAGCTGGAATATATCTCTTGAGAAAGGAAAAGCTCCTCTACCTTCTTCAATGATTGAATTGGCTTAGTTTTCCAGGGTATGATTAGTTTTCATTTTTCTAAAGTCTGGCTACTTTGTTTTAAATTTTTTAATATGCATTTTTTAGTATGTAAGAACAATAATAATGGTTTCTTCTTCAAGACACAGGGGTAGGGGTGCTCATGTTACCTATCCAACAATAAGCAAAATATAATTTCTACCCTATGGTTCATCTGTTCCAGTAATTGTCTGCAATTAATTATTTTCGAATGATGTGAGCTGTGACAGCACATTACAAAGGAAGAAATTTAGTAGTCTACACAGATAATCCATCAGTTGGTATAACAGATTTTGCACTGCTTTTTTTCTGCTGTGATATTTACATTACCCTTCCACTGGGGAGAGCAAAATGGGCCACACTCACAGAGAATGGAACAGCCTGATGGAAAGCTGAGGAAAAGGCTACATATAATCACATTATTTGCATGTCCAACATCTCAGTCTTGGCCATATTGATCAACATAACTGGTCTACTCTGGCCTCCAACCGGGAGGTCTGGAGACACACCATCTGTAACACTGCTGACGCTTTTGAGAAAGCACGCAGGATCACCCTTGAGGAGAAAAGGCAACGCAGAGAGAATCGTGCCTTGCAGAATTTACCACCTAAGGAGTCTTTCTGCTCTGCCTTTTGCAACTGGACATGCCTATCTCGTATTGGCCTTTTTAACCACCAGCACGCTTGTGACAAACGTGGGTAGAGCCCTTCCCAAATCTTCATTCGCAAAGCCCAACCATGATGATTTGCATGCCATTTAGCTAATAAAAGGTTAGATATTAAGCACTTCAATTTGTATTTAGTTCAATTTGTATTTTGTTTCTAGTTGCTGCTACTTTAAGGTAGCAGCAACTAGAAACAAAGGCTTAGGACCCAAAGGGTATGCACCAGAGTATGCATAGAGTAAATGGAAATAAAACAGATGTACCTTCATTTTCATAAAGCCTTACTTGAAGACTTGCCAAACTTTAATGTAAGTTTGTATATAGTTCTATTTTTTGAGGTAGACACAAAAGGGAACTACAATACTTTAGTTGGTGGAGTGGTGAAAAACCTTCTACTAGTTAAATACATGATCTATTAGCATCCAGCTGGTTTGATTTTTCCAACATAGAAAAGAGAATTTTTACAATCACAAAGCTAGACAGATTTCAAAACAATGCAAAGTGGTTCTTCATTCTCAATGCAGACTTGAGTATGTGTCACCAACACAGAGATGGTGACAGGGAGCCCTGTAGAAAAAGATTAATGACACTGGAATTTACCAGCCTGCTGCTTACACTGCACTTTCAGTGTGCATGGACAAACTGTTTGTTTTCCTCTTTAGATTGCTTACCACTGCTTGATTTACTGGGCAGCAGAGTGAAGACAAGTTTTTCAATAATTGTGACATGGTTACCATTCTTCTCAGCAAGCAACTGAGCTTCTTTTAGACTACTTGTCTAAAAGGAAATAATGTAATACTTTGTTCTACTTGGATTTTTCTCATAAAACCTGACCTTAGGATATTGCGACTGCAAATCACTTCTGATTTTCGGTATCTCTGAGATCCTTTGGCCACGAGGAAAAAAATCTATGAGCAATGACAGGATCTGTGAAAGGGTCCCTGAAAAGTTCTATAGGTGGTAACACCTTTCATCTATACAGGAATAGTTAAGTAAAAATCAAAATGGTTAATGCTATTTTTCAGTAAGTTTAACAATTTATAAAGGTCTCACAAATTCCTAAGTGGTTATGGTGCAAGATGACATTGACTGAAAATCTGCTGCTTGGTTTTTCCATTGAAAACTTAATTATTTTAATTCAGATGCAGTTGACAAAATGTGCACAACTTGTGTAAACATAAGACTAACTACTTTCTTCATATAATGTTATTACAGGTATAGCTCCACTGATATTGAAGGAGTCACATCAAAAAGGATTTTAATCTATTCTGTTCCAATTGTAGACCACAATTACAAAACGATACAGCTCCTGGTTACACTCCACCTTGGCAACCCCAGTTTCTCTTAGACTCATGTTTGCACTTATAATGGATTTTGTGAGGTAACTGTCATTCTAGCTGGATAAACTGAGCATCTTGACAAAACACTTGTCACTGGAGAAAAGGTTTAAAAAAATTTCATTATTTGAGACATTTTTACAGTCAGAGGGCTGTCTGAGACATGCTTCATAATATGAATTCATCTTCCTGATTAGTCAAAAACTGCAGTTACTCAATATCAGCTCTTCTTTTTGAGTGTGGTTAAAGACAATGTCAAGTTTTTATTGCTCTAGCTATAAAACAAATCTGCTATCTCCATATGGACAAAAGTGGATGGTCGCCTGAGGAAGAGGAAGAACTCATGATCTCTCTGATTCCACTAATGAATCACCCAGAAAAGGGGAGACTTGGCACTTAAACTGAGGTTATCCAAAGTTTGACTTTGATATAATTTGCATAACACTGAAAATGAGAATCTTACTTTTTAAACATTTTTTTTTTAAAAATTTTCACAGTGGGTAAACAATGTCAATATTAAGCAGCAGCAAGGGCCCTGGGCATGAAAAAAGAAAAAGCAAAAAGAAGTTCCATAAGCCTCTAGAGGACAAGTAAGAAGAGGATCATTGCTGCATGACCCTACAGATGCCAAGGTCAACTAAGCAGAATGATAATTGTGGTTTACATACTATAAGGAAATGTATAAAGAATGTAGCATGGCTTTCCTTAAACTTCTTCAATTTGTTAACAGAGGTGTAGTCTATTTCCATTAGACATGAGTGGTGGAGTGAAATGAAGCTGTACTGTATACAGAAAAAAGTATACCAGTCAAATTAGTGCAAAAATATCTCATGTTTCAAAGGTCATTAGGGTATTCTAAAATGATGCCACATTTCACTATGAGAAAGTGTTGGATTGTCACATAATTTCTGAGGTACTTGTTCTTACACAAAGCCACAACTACACAAGGTGTGATCTGAATTGCTTTATTACAACTTAAATACAATGTTTGAATCATGACGTGATCTCTTAACCAATGACATTAAAGCACTTCACTGAGCATGCGTGACAGAGATGTACAAGACTACAAGTCCCAAGATGCTTTGCTACTTTCTTCCTGTAATATAAACTGCTACAAATTTACATTTTGTCCTTTTGTCTTAGCAAGAGAATGTTTTGCTACTGGCAAAGGTAATATTTTTGTGGTTTAGTATAATTTTCATGTGAAAAATAAAATCTCTTATACGAATAGTTTGATAAGAGCGCAGTGCTTTCACTACATCATCAATATCAGGCTGTTAGGCTATCATCTAACAACATATTATCTGAGTAATCAAGGCCTGCATAATCAGGTCATTGCAATGACATGACTGATTCTCTGTCTTTTCCTCCTACTGGGAAGAAACAATTTTGTGGACTTCCTCCCTAAACAACTTCTTCAAGCTGTTGGCCCAAACTGAGAAGCCTAGGATGAAGGTTAGCATGCTACTCAACTTTCTTTATGATGAATATATATCCCCTTAGGGTGAAAATGGGGCAAAAAGGGCTCAGGTCAACTTCATCTGTATTAAACTTATACAGTTTCCCAGGAAAACTGTCTCTGATGGAGTATCTCTCATAGGTCCTTTGTGGTGTTTTCTTGCTCCTAATCATGTGCAGATGTATATTTTAACATGGTGGTCCATGTGTAACTTCGGGAAAATATTTACCTGACTACTGACTACTGACAGCTAATGTCCTATGACTTGCTAAACCTCTGCTTCAAAGGAAGCTCTCAGCAGAATTTTGACCTGGCTCAATCTGGAATTTCTATTCTGTTTTCCCTCCCCTGTGTTTAACCTCCTATGCCCCTGCTAGTTTGTATACCTTTGGTTTTTTGCATGTAACTTTGTGTAAGTACTGCATTTGCACTCTTTGGGAATGTCTGAGCCATCAAGGAACTATTAATGAGTTTTCACGGCTAAGAAAAGTTGCTGTCTTGTAAAGAGACTTACAAGCCTGTTCCCTTGAAGTGAGGAGGATAAATGTATCCTTATAGGTGAATTCTCTAGTCGCTATTAAAAAAATTATGAGAAACACCACCATGTCATAGTCTAGTTTAAACTGCGTGAATCCTTCTTGTGTTTATTAAAGAAGTTGAGAGTCTGTTGTTTTCCTACAAAAAAAGATTCCTGTTTTTAGATCCTGATTAGCCTAAGGGGCAGGAGTACTAACACTAAGTGTGCCTAGTACTTCATATCAGCTTTTTCTACGTTGTTGGATAGTGAAATTCAAGATTTTTGCATGACATTCTGATGGGCACACTTTCAATATTGTTTGTAGTCAACTTGTACACAACTAATTATTTAAATGAGCATACAGTAGTGAATTTTAGGAGTGAGATCCAACTCATTCAATTTAAATGCCTTGAATGTACCTCAAATTTAGGTTTGTAGTATAAACATCCTCTCAAAAGTTTCCTGTGTTTTCAGGAAGAGAATTCAAGTTTAATCCTGTTGAAAGCCTCCACAGAAAAACTGGCAATTTATTAAGCTTCAGCACCTTAACAGTGGAATGCACGGGATTCAAGAAAACATCTCCAAATAATAATAATGCTTTATTTCTTGATATAGGGTCAATTGTCTTCAAGGTATGCCTATTTGTCTGTTTTACAATAATGTTGGATCAGTATTTTTAGCCAAATGTGTAATCAGTTGATCCAACAGCCTATATGGTACTCCTATATTGTCATAAGTCCGCTTACTTATACCTTGGTATAAAACCATTCAGTCCACACTTTAAAAGTGCAAATTGAAATAAACAAGTCTGTACAGTATTCTGCACTAAGTTAACTAAGCAGACATTTAAATAAACTACTAAAAAGTGCTCATTCAGATAAGATCTGAAGACGCATACTAGTATGTTCATCACTACCCTTGGTTCCGTTAAAACTTAGTGAAAAGCAAAAAAATGACACTGTTAAAGGTAAACTGGATGTGGGAAGCAGCTAACTGTAGTTGTGCTTTCAGATGGTGCAAATGTCAATCTGCATCAGGCAGCATGTGAGTGGGATGGTAATGAGGAGCAGTGAGTAGGCTGTGGTCATCTCTTAATGTAGATCAGCACCACCTGGAACAACATATCCAATTCTACCCATAGTCTTCTATTATATCCTGAACTTTTGAAAATTTAGCCCAGTAACTAAAATGTCTTCTACATAAATTAGAAGATACTGCAATTACATTTCCTCATGTCAGTGATTTCATTTACTAATAATTATGGTTCAAGTGTAACCATGGGCTAAGTTAGAAATGGTGTCATAAGTTCAGTGCTGCTGTACATGTACAAGAACAACATGTTCCTTCTTTTGTTTTACCATTTGGTTCTCTGAAATGACTTGGTATGTTTCCCTGTATTGCAAAAAGCCAAGTGCAGGGTAAATGAACAGTACTGAGATATGAGGCAACACTCAAAACCAAGAATGACAGAGCATTTCTTGCTTACTTAAAAAATGACAAAACATACAGACATATTTCCACTTCTTAAATTTTATTTTCAGACTTTTTTTTCTTAATAAGCTCTTGGAAGGTCAAGGAAGATGGGAATTCAATTTTCCTGGATAAATAAAAAGTGAAAAGATTACACCTACCCTTTTGAAATAAATATCAAAAAAGGTGTATTAAGAGAATACACAGCACTACAAAGGAACAAGGAGAAGGGGTGAAAGCAGAACCAAAATTGGTGTTCAACAATATAAATTAGCCATATGCTTTTAAAAGCCCAGTAAAATAAGTAGAAACTTTCCCACTGAATCACAGTGTGTTTGTACAATGTTTGTTCCAAGACACTAAATACCTTACTTAATTGTTCCATATTCTTCCAAGTAACTTAATGTTCTTTAGAAAAATTTTCACTTATATTTGGGTCCAAAATATTGTCAAATATTTATGTGAGAAAATAATTTTTAAGAAGGAAATTTAATCATAGAACTATGGAGTTTTCAGTTTGGGTCAGTATCTGGTCTCTAGGGGAAATCTACATGGGAAATTCTAGAAGTAAATCAATAATAAAATTTCATATACTTAATTCTGTATCCCAAAGGACCAATTCTGAAGAAAAATTGAGAGATGTTTCTGCCACCACATTTCTTACAAATGGGTCTCTAGAGAAGGGGGAAATAAATTCATTGCTGCTTGAAGTCTGAGGCAATGAGTAGATGTAGTATTTTTAAAAACAGTACAGTTGTATTTTCAAATATATTCTTGCAGAAGTTCTTATCTTAACTCTGAATAAATTTATCTTACCATATATATAGTCATCCACCTGACTCCACTTGTCATGTAGTCTAACATAGCTATTAGTTAAAGGGTAAAGATAGGAGACCTCTTTTGTTTTACACCTCTAGTGTGATCATTACTGAGAAGAAAATCTGTAAAAAATGAGCACATCTCTCTCTCTTTACTCCCATTTTTTACAGTGAAACTATCCACTAAAAGAAAACATTTTGTTTGTTACTTGTTTAAGTTCCATAATTTAAAGTAAAACATTCTTCTTGCAGAAAATATTTCTTTTAAATATGTGTATTTCAAAGTCCTGTCTCACATGATCAGGGTCATCTTCCGGTTAAAGAAGATATAAGAGTCAAGAAATGTGTGTTTTAGTTATCACTGTGTCGCTGATTTACTGTGAGATTTTAGAAAAATTCTTTTCCCCTCCATATCTCCAATTCCCATATACAGAAGATGAGAATATTATTCATTTGGCTTTTTAAATTCCTTTGGAAACTCCCAAAGATGCTCAATATTATGATTAATTGTTACTATCAATATATGTATGGAGTAATAAACACTGACCACATTTAAATAGCAAAGCTGTCTCTGGCATTTGTACAGTATTCAGATATGACAAAAAGAGAAAGAACTATTTCAAATATTAATCTAATGTTATTTGAAATTTGAGACAGAACAGAGAATGAAAAGAAATATTTTTTCTTTAGATGACTACAGCTTTTTAAAAACAATCCAACCAACAAAATATTAGCCTGCTTAGTTTTATCTTTTGATTAATATCCCCATTGCTTTTTAAGGAACAGCTCGACTAAACTTACAGATATTTAATTAAATATAGGTTACTAGGAAAGTGGATAGCTTCTCTCTGTATATACGTATTACCAAAGATTATGTGGTTATGGTTCTGACCTTTTAAAATATAATTCTGATTTCAATATGTACTAAAATGTACTTCAAATAAAAGATGACTTCATAATTTTAAAATTGTTTATCAAATTTAGTTGCATTATGGTATAAGTGGCATATTAATTGCTAGCTTAAATTTGTACCCTGCCTTTTAAAGAGTCTCCAAAATTAGATTTCTTCATACAGAGTACTACTGACAGTTAAGGAACCCAACATCAAGAATAAAACCACCTCTATGGTTGTCTTAGTGTTAATCTGAATAAGAAACTATCATGCTATTGCCATTGTGTTTTTCTGTCTATGCTTTAAAAGTTTTGCCATTTCAGCATTGCTTAGCAATGACTAGAAAATGAAGGATTTAGTCTAATAAACTTTCCTATTTCAAGTACAAAATTAAATACAAACATAAATGCAATTCAGCTACAGGAAATAAATATATGACCAGTTCTTTATAATTTTTGTTTTATAATTACAGGGAATTACTCAAGTTGCTAGGAAAGAATTGTAATAGACAGGTTGTGACCTTGTCTCATTCACTGATGCAGGGGAGGCAAGACTCCCACTGGTTCTACCACACAGTTCATATATGTTTGACTTGGGCTGGGAACATTACCCTTGTTTTCAACAGACTTCTCACTATTAATGACAACCCAGAAGGACAAGCTCTTGTCCTGGGTTGATCCTAAAGTGTCAGTCTAATGATTTGCTAAGATGCAAAGTAGCAATGGTTGCCAGTCATTATGTAGATTCGTGTTAAACTGGTTTCCCAGTCCCAAAATGTTGGAGTAAAAAAAAATAATTGTAAAATAAGCATTGTCTCACAAGATTACCAGCTCAAGGAAAACATGCTTTATGTAAAATTGATGTTGCATAAAACAAGATAAACATTGGACCACGTTTCAGTAGCACTTAATGCTAAAATTGCTTCAAAATCTTGTACACATGATGAAATTACCTTTGCTGTTAAAGGAGAATAGTAAGACTGTGCTGAACCTAAAAGAAATACTGTAAGGCAAAAATGAATATTTTTAATGGGAATATAGAAAATATTTTGAGTATTTTCTCTTAGAATGAATTTGTCAGTATTAGCTATTAATAAAGAATATGAATATTAAATAACATTAAAATATCAAATCAATAGTAAATAATAAACATCAAATAAACATTAAATAAATCAATATTTAAAGACAAACTAATTGAGTGATCGGTTAAATGTGATTCCTAGGCTTAAATTACAGTTTGCTAAATTTCATATACTTTTGTATGAAGCCTATTCAGCAATGTGAATGAGGTTCATTCCCTTAGTACCTTGTATGAAATTCTCAGTTCATCAGAACTACCTGAAAGTCAAGGTAAAGGACTGAAATTCGTTTTTGCTTGTTAACATTCAGTATCAGTAACTTTGTTTTTACACTTTTGGTAGGATTTGACATTAGGTATATTGACCTCAGGGCCCAGAGAAAATTGGCAGAGGGATCAGAAGCACATGTAGGAATTTGCTCCATCCTTCCACTAACACAGAATAATATTGATAGAAATAGACAGATCCATCAGGTCAACAAGTGGCCCCGAGGTTACTGCAGCTGGAAACATTTTGGGGTTTTCAACCATGGTATGATCTACTTAACACCTTGTCTACTGACAGCTGGCAAGATGCAAAAATATCACAGGGGAAAAAGAGTTCTAGCACAGGAGCTAGTGGGGCTCTTTGACAGAGCTTTAAACTAGCTTGGAAGGGGAAAGGGACAAAACCAGACTCCCCAGTGATGGGCAGTGGGATGGTCTGTCAAAACTTGAATATTAGGTCTTACACCACCAGAAACTCTGAGTTGGTGAGCAATATTAGATGAGTTATAGAGCATGGACCAGGTACAAAACCCAATCCAAACCAAACCGAAACAACAATAAAAAAAAGCCAGAAGCAGCAGCTTTCTTTGGCCTGCTGTAGTAGCCCAGCCATATTTCATGGTAAGTTGTTTTAAGTGACAACACATGTAGTAGAAGGTTGTATTTATCAGTGAGTGCAACCCAACAAACAGTCCATAACTGCTTTGTCCAGAAAGTCAGAGTAACTCTTACACATGTGAAGAAATATAAGTATGTTACTTTCAACATTTCCTTGGTTGTATTTTATTTCTCTCTGGGGGCAACTTTGAGCTGTAACATTTTCGATCTACCAGAGGGGTTAACTTCAGGTTCCCACTACAGTTTTTATTGTTCTTCTATCAATATAATAGCAGGGAAAGTAGAATTAAACTCATCTTTCAAAATTGTGATTGCCTCCTAGACCACCAGGGGTGATATTGAGGACTTGGAAAAGCAACGAGGGTTGTTCTCAAATAGTGTGTTTGTTTGACAGTTGCAAGAATATATTTCATATTTCTCAGCAGCAGGAAATATTCTAAGCTTTTTGCTACATGTTGTTCTTGAATGGCACAATATTGCCCATGTATTGCTTTTTGGAGGGGTATTTTGAAATTTATTATTTTTTAATCTCACATCACCTATCAAAATTCAAAATGGTGAAAAAAGATTGAAAAATTTTTTGCCCCAGAATTTTTTTTTATACTTGTGTACTCCAGATAAGCTACAGTTTAACTAGAGAAAAGAATGTATTGACAGTTGAACAAATAACTGCAGAACCACTTTGGACATGTTGAAAATTAACTTAGAAAAAAGATATAGGCTTCAGCTTTCTTTCATTAGTAGTGGCAAAATTCACCTTTGACTTGACCACATACGTGCCCAAAGGAAGATTAAAGATTGAGAAGAACTGTGTTATTATGTTCAAAATTCATTGGGTAGCTTTCACTTTTGTTTATTAAAGAATAGAAAAGAAAAAACTCAAAAGATAGGGAAAAAAAAGAATGAGAGTGTTATGTAGAGAGGAAAGAAAACTCAGACTATTGGATTTAAATGTCCAGTTTGGTTTAATGGACTCTGGAGGAGGTAGAAGCAGAAACTGAGGTACCAGATTTTATCCCCTTAGGAATCCTTGTTAATGAGGTAGTCTCTAAGGTAGATATGTTCTCATTCTCATGTATCTTGTCCCCTCCACCAAAATCTCTTTAAAGCTTTTGAAAACTTTCAATCACTGGTTTGGAGAGGATCATGATAATGAAGTATTTTGCACGAGCTCAAACTCACAGTAGTGACGGTAGCTCAAAACTCTGAACCGTGGACCAAGGTGCTGAGACCGTGTTCCTCTGCCCTTTAGCTTAATGGCAGAGAGAAGGACATTCTTGTAATTGCTGATTATATCTCACAATTTGAAATGGAACTTTTCCGCTGTTATCAAAACAACAAAAGGGAACTGGAGAATAATGGAAAAAGGTGAGACAGTGCATATCAGAGATGGAAAAGGGCCCTGGTGTGAATGGCACTAGATTAGGATGTAGCTAGAAACTTGCTATATTTATTTCTGTTGTAGTAAGTCCTCCATCTGTGGAATTATGAAAAGAAATGGGACCTCATGAAAACATGTTATTAGCTTTTTCCCTGGACGATTTTCATTTTCATTGAAACAATCTTGTACTGCTCAACAGAAATTCATCTGTTTGGTAATGTAATATGACCTTTTCATAAATTCTTACTAGTTAGGTCTACATTTTTCAAATTAATAAATGAAGAAAGGAAAATAGGTCTCCTTGTGCTGAATTTTATAGGCACTTAAAAGGAACTACAGTAAGAGAAATACAACCTAGAGCATACCAGATGCTAGATTTGTGGGGTAGCTGGAAGTGTTCGTAGTACCTACACCAAGCTTCCTAGTGAAGTGCAGGGTTTTTTTCAGTTCCATGGGTTACCTATGGATAAGTACGTCATGTTCACCAGCAAAATTTATAAAACATCATATTTCTTTTCAAGCAATTAAACCACTAATAAGTTAATTCTGTTACACTATATTACCAAGAAAATACACAATAGTCAAGTAATTCTTTTGGTTCTTCTTCTGTCATTTGTGGTGTATAATCAAGAATACATTAACAAAGACAGCAGATTTGAACTAAGAATTTTTTATTGATAATGAATGAATTATGTTTTTCAAATTTATTTACTTTGCTTTATCAAAGAGGTATGAAGATTAGTAGGTCTTCTTGAAAGAAAAAAAAGATTAATATTGATTCTCTTGAAAAAAAAAAAATAATGTGCAAGAAGATGCCAGACTTTTTTTAAGTGTGGGTTAGTTATTTGATTTCTTTTTATTTTTTCTTCCTGAGGTGGTTCCTTTTCTGTATTTTCAATCATTCCTTAAATTAATGTCAAGGTTTGAGTGTAGGTCAACCCTAAATTAGTGTCAAGGTTTGGGTTATGATACAAAACAAAAGTTATTGTATCATAACCCTCTCAGTAAAGTCTTGAGGTTGTGACAATAGTAAAATTATGTCTAGATACACAATGTGCTGTAGTAGTGCAGACAGATTTTTTTCCTTACAGCTATCTAAACAGAACTTTGAAGGGGAAAGTGCATATAAATATATCAGTCTAGAAGTGACAGCTTTGCAAAACACATTTTTAATCAGTGAAATATACATTAAACCACTGTGAAAATAAACACTTATCATTCCTGAGGTAGACAGACAAGATTTGAGAATGTATCATAGGCTTTAGAAGTCTTAAGAAGAACTATAGCAACATATTTAAGGGCCTGATCCTTCTTCCAGTGTAATCAGACAGACTTTTTTTTCCAATTATTTCAAAAAGACAGGAATTGAAACCCAAGCTTTCTTGTAACATAATTCTTCTCACACATCTCTAAATCTATGTAGTCCTACTCTTAGTGTCTACATATTGACGGCTTGTCATCATAAAAGTTGCAATTTGCCACTTAACTTCTTCCTGTGAAGTCCTTCCTTTAAGAAATTGAATTTGCTTGTAATAGCTCAGGATCAGGGACAGAGAAGGAAGATTTTGCTACACAAGTTATATCAGGTGGAAAAACATCAATGTAAAAAATATGGAGGTTTAGAAGGTACAGCAAGGAATAGGGAGAGAGACTTGCTATACTTTATATTACAGACTTCTTAATGATGACTTAGGTAGACCTAATTAGTACTCTTAGGGGACTCCACATTTCTTGTCTGGATTGGAAAAGAAAGATTGGGCATTCAAAACTGCCTGTGCTAGAGGGTCATCTCTCTCTTTCCTAAAACCCATGAATAAATGAAGGAATCCTACTGATTTCTTTAAACTTTGCACACTTCTTCAGTAAAGAAGATTTGTGCAGCATAGTGGAAGACTACATATGCATAGATGTGCTATTTGTATGACCATTTTTGTTTGTCTAAATTGTATATTATTTTAAAAAAAAACCAAAAAATTCAAATCTATTAAAATATTGAATTTGGTGTGATCCAAGTCTTTCTGAACAAACAGTGTGTGTAAATCTGATATACTACTCTTCAGCAAAATCAGAAGAGAACACACCTCAATATTTCCCCAAGTGTAAGGACTTTGTTTATATCTTAAAAGTAGAGACAGTAGCTAACCAGGCTCATAATTCACAAATATAAAGATTTGCCTATCCCTTTCTTACTGCTTGTTCCTCAACAAAATTGTAGAAAGTAAACAAATCAACTTTCTATAAAAACTTAAACTTCATCTAAAAGTTTCTTATGGAAAGGATGCAAGATCATACCACCTTTTAAAGCACCACACTTTGGGTCCGCATGGCAATGTCTCAAAGGTCTCTCAAAATCCAGCTGGCTGGATTTTCAAAGGAGCATTTCCAGAAATACTTTAAAGTCTTTCTGTGGAATATGGGTATGCAACATCATGCCATGATTAGTCTTCTAATTCCCAAGCTCTGTCTGGGAAATGCATCTTTAAGCCTCTCAGAAAAAGCTTTATTAAATGGTGATCTGAGTTCCCTGAGAAGTCGTCTAGAGCTGACATTTATTCTACTCTGAAAAGAGAAAAAAGAGAAAGGAAAGGGCAGAAAAGGAAGCTTTCAAGGTGCACTGGTTGCTTCCCGAAACCTAAGCAGAAAGAAACTTTCATCTACCAGAAAAAAAAATTCTTTCCCTCATTTTTCTGCTATCTGTTTGTAATGATAAGAAATAATTTAGTGTTAGACAATTCCCTCTCAATTGGCTGGTTAAAGACAATTTCCGTATCTGCTATATAATCTAAGGCAAGTAAGGTGGGTTACATTTTGCAGAGACCTGGAGGATTATTTACTAGTTAGATAGCACCCAGAGGAATGCATCATAGCAAATTTTCCTCTGAAGTCATTGCTAAATTAATAAATTGTTCGTGTCAGATTTATAATGCTGTTAAAGAAATTTCAGTGTCTTTGATGCTATGGAACTCCTAACTGCCTTTTCACTATCTCAGTGAAAACCAGCCCAAACTCTTTAGAGCAGAAACTCTTAAGATAAAACAGCAACAGAATATTGAGCTGATTAAATGTTTATATATTTACTCAGACTGCATAGCTACTACGATAGATGTCAAATCAGAGATCTATATGAAAAAAATCTCAGATAATCTCTCTATGGTATATCCTGTCATTTAAGAATATAATTGTTACCTATCTATCAAACCTAGTTGAGTTATGAAACTTCGTTACACAAGAGGCCTTGACATTGCCTTTTTTTACTGTTTATTCTCACTGACAGCACTTTTAGGGACAGGCACTTGTGTTCAAAATCCCATTTTTTTGGAAATGGAGAAATTTTTCACATTCAGTGTCCTAGACATACAGTTCATAGTACATCTGCAAGTATAGTAGAGGGGGTCTGTTTAGTTTGACTATAGGAGTGGTGTTAGTAGCTTGAAACTATTTGTTTAGATTTTATTCAAGCTCCTAAAAGTTCTCATTTGAAGTTCTGTTAAAGAAGCAATAACAAAATCTCTGAGTATGGGGAGATCAAAATTAAAAAATAGCTCAGCACAATCCAACTAGAGTTTTGAGAACACAAGTCATCAATTTCTCTAGGAACTTCTAAATATAAACCATTCCTAAGGGTAATGGGTGAAGTCTTGGCTTGCACAAAATCAGTGGTTCCACAAACACCGGAGCCAAGATTTAATTCAATGTCCTTTGCCTGCTCACAGTGATGGTATATGACCATATGGGCTCTGAAACAAATCTGTTCCTAATGGAACTGTTTGGCAAAAAATTAAAAGATAAGAAAAATAATATCATGTTGGTTCAAAAGGTTGTTGTTCTCTCTTTTCCACATTAAGAAAGGAAAAGATGAAAAACTGTGCGTAGGATGACAAACCTTCCCCCACACCCAGTTACGAACAGAGTATGCGAGTGAAAAGTAACAGAAGATGAAAAGGATTGATTAAGTGAGAAATAATACATGAATTCTTTCAGTTCTACAAAAACACAGGCTTTTCAAAAATGTTGTCTCCTACCCAAGAGCATCAACTTCTGGGTTACATCTAGAATATCCCCTGGGTGTAATGGGGGATATTTATGAACTTAGTTTAAACTTTATTTAATTAACTTATCTTTCAGATCTTTCTAGCCTTCAACTCAGAACTAATATTCCCACTTCCACAAGGAAAGACAAAATTAAAAACGAAGAAAGAAAGAAAAAGAAACAGAACAAAAAAATAAACTACACAAAACATTTTCAACTAACCAGCCAAAAAGACAAAAAAAGTTGAAGAAGTAGCAGGGGTTTTTTTCTAGGTTCTTTAATTTGGTAATCATCAAAACCACCTGAGTATGTAATCTTTCATGTGCAATCTCAGCATTCACTTCAAGTCATTCCTCTGCTTCAGAGTAAAAATAAGTGACTTGCTTTCCTGGCAGCATTGGTAACTTCACGTTTGTGAATTTAAAGTAGTTTGATCTTGGCCTGAGTCCGCAGAGAGGCTGAAACAATATCTTCGAGAACTCTGAACTGCACTTGCCATCTACCTCAAGACTCAGTGGATGGTGCAATTATGCAGCTGATTAATGAGAGGGGGTTTTTTCCCCCAAGTTTCAAGCAATTTCAGCATTTTTACTTTGCAATTCACTATTTTGCTGTCATTAGGTATCAAAATTTTGTGTTAGGTGTACTGCCTTTGCAAACCATTTCTTTTTAATTCCTCTTTCTCCAGCTAGTGAATTTACCTTTCAGAACTGAGCATCATGGAACTTGTGCTAGAATCTCTGTTCAGGGTGCAGAACAGCCTATTTGACCAGGGAAACAAGAACTTGAATACAGTCAGCTAGGAAGAAAACTTCCTTGCAGCTGAATACGAGTGCTCTCCTGGTAAACATCACGGAAAGAAAGAGAATACTGTTTGGTCTTACCTGGGAACTTACAAAAAAAAATTACCCTCAAACCTGATTCCCATAACTGATCAGGCTATCCGAAAGTTTGTAACCATAAGCAGCAATCTTGACTGCAATTAAGAGGAACAGAAATCAAAGTAAAACAGCACAGGATTAGTAATCTTTCCAAAAATTAGTGTTTCTGGTAGCCGAAGGAACTTTTGGCATTAAATGTGGATATTGCTGGCTGCACAACTTGATTTTGTTTCACCCCAGTGTAGTCAGGGCACTCAGGCATCATACTGCAAATGTTCGGAGTACAATAAACTTTATCACATTACTGAAATAATTTTACTTGTTAAGTGTACCATTGATTTACTGAGCCACTGGCAGGGAGACTGCAGTAAAACACAGGTTGACATCTGTATCCCCCTGAGGGCAGCAAGGAAAAGGTCTCCTGGGAGAACTTACAATATCTTAAAAGACCCAGGTTCATAATCTAAGCATGAGTAACTTGCATTAATGGCTGAAAAAGCAATAAAAATGGAAATTTTCAAAGGAACTTGGTGGGAAAGGCACCATCCAAAGTCACTGTGCTTCCATTTTAAAAATAACTATGGATTATTAGAGAAATAGTAGTTAATTTCAAGAAAGAACATGCTTAACGGTGGAAGTTATTTATTGATTGTCCTAAACAATAACAACCTGAGAAGAAAGCTTGTCTATGCAGTGGAAAATATACTTTCAAGGAAGTGGTTCCTGGAATTAAGTCAAAATTGGAGAATAGTTTCAGCCACAGTTGAAAAAGAGCACACAAAAAGCACAAAAGTAAACAAATAACAAAAGTTCCATTTTCACATAGTTCCATCTGGAATGGTGTTTTTTATGTCAGCTACAATGCAGGAAAGAAAAAGAAAAGAAGGAAGGAAGAAAGAAAGGAAGGAAGAAAGGAACGAAGGAAGAAAGAAAGAAAGAAAAAGAAAGAAAGAAAAGAAGAAAGAAAGAGAGAAAGAATATTATTAATGGTATTTTTAATATTTTTGTATTGAAGTTGTTAGGTACAACACACAGCATTTAAAAGGCTACCTACACTTAAAGCATTCCAGAGTAGATTTTTATTTGTTAAAAATTACTGAAAAGTGTCCTGGAAAATCTCTTGATCACTTAGAAAAATTAATAACTTTTCTGGTTTCTATGAGAAGGAAGACAGTAAGCCATGTAGCCAATCTAGGCATCTGCAAAGTCCTTTTGCGAACTTAATCCCACTTCTAGATAACATCAAAATGAAATTCTTATGGCATTAATCTTATACCCTTGCAATATCAAATGAGGTTAGCTAAGTAATTCAAAAATCCTGCATGAGCTCAAAGGATTAATAAGGTACCATGACATATTTTGAAGTTGCCAAATTGTCATCTCCTCCATCTTATTTGGGTTGAACTGATTACATTATTAACTACACAATAGTTTTGAAAATTTTTGAAAATTCTGAACTTTACAAAGCAAATAGTTTGCTGATCCATCAGTATTTATTAATCACACTCATTACATTGAGGTCAAATACCATGATTACAGTGCGTGGTGCTTACACCATAGAGGCAGAGAATGAATTTGTGTAACCCTTCAAAGAAAAAGAGTCTCTTTTGAAAGAGCACCTATGCCTGGAGGCAACTTCTTAGAAACAGCAGGTTTTTAAAATAGTCTGAAGTGTCTTGTACTAGAAAGGCATAAAATAAACCAAATAAGGTTTAAGATGGTTACAAATTTGTGTGAATTTTTCCTCCTCTGTTGTAGCATAATCAGTACATGATAACTATCCAAAAGTTTAAAGTTTTTCACAGCACTCTTGAGAAAGTTAAATAAAGGAAAGTTATTAGAGAAAGGACTTTAGAATGCAAAATAATTGGGTGAATAGGAGATTTGCTATCTATCTACCAATCTGACTATCTGCCTACCTGTCTAATTGGCAGTGTGCTATCCTTTTGTCAATTTAACTTTTTTTCAAGACCTGTTGTAATCAAAGGAGAATTTAGGTCTTCATCTACTCAAAATATAAATAGTGAGCTATGAAATTGCAATGAGCTGTAATATAAATACTAGTTGAAGACCTGTCCAATCTGGAAAAATGTTTCTGGGTCTGCTTTTATGAAACATTCTTCCTCATAAGTACAGACTTTAATGGCACCAGGTTCAAGACAGCAGGAAATAGGATTCTTTATGGTGTCAACCTTAGAAAAACTTAATGCTTTTCTAAAAAATATATATATAAAATATATATTCTAATAAAAATCTATACAGTTTAAATCATGATTTATGAGCTTAATATTTTAAGCTTGAATAGATCAGAGAATAGGAGAAACTAAATACGCATATTCATTAAGGACACAGTTTTGTATCTGTTTGGAAATGGTCCCCTAACCAACCAAGATTACCAATTTTGAAAAAGAGTCTTTTGCAAGTGTTTGATAATGTTAGAACAGTTCACAACATAGAATTTGGCTATTTAAATTCTTTATTGACAGATTCTGCTTAAACAAAATCTTAGCTTTACATGCAGAGTGCAAAAGATGGTAGTACATGAAGCAAATATCCAGATATCACAGAACTGATTGATAGTAGCAATAAAGACAGAAATACAACTCTTATAGTTTGCCCTGATCATGCTACTTCTCTTTCTTGGAGAATGCTAATAATATGTAAGGTATAAACACAAATAACTTTACTAAGTAAAATGTTGCAATGTTTGCGACACAAAAGCAACACTCTATCATTTGCAGCTACATAAAATGGAATGTTAGTGAAAAGTAAGATAGAAATAGGTAAATGGTTGATCAAGACACATTACAAAATTAAAATAAACCAACTAATATAATCAAAATTGTAATGTTACTGTAGTAGAATGGGCAACAAAGGACAGTACACTGCAGCTCAAAATTTAAATCAAAAACATCTCATTTCGTTGTTCTAACATTTTAAAAAAGAAGATATTATCGACAATCTATTGCTAAAGTTATAATCTTTAATATTACAACTGTGAGAAGATAATTATGACCTTACTAATTTTGAAATTATTTCAATAAGTAATATTTTTTCATTGTTTTTTTAGTGTTGACTCATATTTCAAATGTGTTATCCCAAATGAATTTGTAAATAACTCATTTGCATCTCTGCCTTTGCTTACAAAGAGCTCTCATGAGGCGTCTCCATGAACTATGTCTTTTTTTTATTTATATTGTGTTTGTTCCCTGGTTTTGTTAGGTGCTGACAATTCATTATTTTCTGATCTCTCATCAGACATCCTTGTTAATGAAGCAGAACCTTTATAAGCAGTTCACCTCCTGCAGTTCTAAAACATTCTACTATTCTCTGAATTCTACTGTTCACTGAGTGGTTTAACTAAGTGAGGAGAAAATAGCTTTGATTTACCTTTAGATACTGATGAACAGAAGTGCCTTACAAGAACTTTTGGGAGAAGTTTTCCTGCAGTTTCAGAGATATTATTGTTTTTCTAATAATGACTCTCTCATTTAATTAAAAGAGAGAACTGGGTTATAACTGCATTAACAGGTATTTAATGATTACTTTCTTTATATTGTATTTTCTTGAACATTTATACAACTTCCTAATTAAAATTTATGTAGGCAGCAATAAACTTGAAGTATGGATGTTAGTTATTCAGCTTGTTAGTATAACTCTTGTAATAATGTCATATTTGAAAATGAAAATACAATCTGTTTACAAAACATGTGGAAGAGTTGCAGCTGGTATTGTTCAATAAGGGACTTTGAAACACTGGTTGCCTAGTTCAAAAAAAAAAAAAAATCATTCCAAGCAATATGGAATGGAAGGTTATTTAAAAGTGTAGGGTCAAATTGATATTGAGGTAGTAATAACCAGGATTCATTGTCATAAAATGATGTCTTATAAAGACACTGAAACAATTTTCTGTCTATCTACTTCTTATGTTTAAAATAATGGAGCTGTAATGTAGCTGCATTTAATAAAAGGAGAGATAAACACTTAAGGCTGATCTTCTGACAGCATTATACCAGACTCTGGAAGTAGTTTTGGAAGTGTGTAAAATAAGCATTTCATAATTTCTTTATTATTTATTCAGAATTCATATGTAGATTTCCAAAGGCACAAAAATATTACAGGACTAGTATCTAAACTAGCCATGAGTTAGGTATGAAAGGACAGATTAAAGTTGATAATTTTAAAAATAAATATATTAAAATATTTATTTAGGTTCTTGTCTGCCATAGCAACTTCAAAAGAAAGAAATGAAAATTTAAGATCAAAAGGCCTACGAAGAAGGCTTAATATGATAAACATTGAGAAAAAATGCTATTCCACCAGTACTTGCTGAAACAATCCTTCTCTGCTTTCCCTCATTCTGGGTTTGGCCCTAACCACTCCTGCCATGCCAAAGTAAACGAGGAAACTTTTCTTATTTATGACCTTGAACATTTTGCTCAAATGCAGTTGAAAAATAATACATTCTTTATGCTTCTAGGTATTCATATTCTGAGGATTCAAGGTATTTGTGACTAGCTCTGTAAGTAATATCATTCTATTTATCACCTAGAATTAATTTGTTGTGTGCCTTATGGTGCCTGTAACACTCTGCTTATTCACCAGTAACAAGTGAAACACTTTTGTTATTGTTGAATGCTCTTTTTCAACTTTCTAAATAAAAACCCTTCCTTTCTCACCCTTCCATTTCCTCTTCCCCAGGAATGCAGTCCTACATTGCAGCCAAATGTTGACAATTTGAAGATTTTTACTCTAAAACTCCATATTTGCTTTTTTGTCTTTTGACCCAGGCTAAATCTATATCACTATGGCTGTTTTCTCCCTGGAGACATTTTACTGATTCTGCAAAGTGAATATTAAAATCTGACTCATGATATTTCTTTGTCAGCCTGTGAGTAAAGTTAATCTTTATTTCCATTATCTCTTAGCTCTCTTAGTAGACATCTTTGCTGTTTCTTCCCCATTAACAGGAAAAAAAGAAAAATTTTCCCCCAAGATTCCTCTTTATATTTCCATGGACATACTGTGCGAAAAATGTATTTTCTTTTTTTTTAATTAATAGTCATCAGGACTTATATAATGTAAAGTCTTCTATGGAAGTAGTAGACTCCAGATCTTTTCCTAACTGAGAACTTTAGCTTCCAGATAACAAAGGACAACTTTCATCTCTTTTTCTGATTTAATTTATATGGCCAAAGTAAGGAATCTATTTAAGCCAGCTACTCCAAATTATTCTTGTATTCAGTGGAGAGGAATCAACACTTCTGGTGTGCAACGTGTCTCATGGTAATGAGTATGTGTAAAACAGCAAATTAATCATGCCCTGAAAATACATGTTTATGAAATGATATCTAATGTCCTCATCTGCACTCTCTTTCCATTTTCCTCTTCCCACCACCATGACAGTAACCTATGATGCAACATACTGTTCTCATTCTCAATAACCTAATGTATATTGACTTTTCTTGAAATACTGAGAACATATAACTCCACCTTACCAGACAGTTTGTAGCCTCATCTGGAGCCCATAACCTGAAAATTAGGACATTAGTTACTAGACACGGTGAAAAATGTTTGCAATACCTATGGGTGAGGACGGAAATAATTCTGGGTCACTCGCTCTCATGGCAAGTACAAACCACTTGTATAAAACCTGAGTGGTGATACCATCAACAGCCCCATATTAATGGCAATAGTTAACAAAGCTGTACTCTCCAAGGTAGCACAGTCTTGTCAGCATGTAAGTGCCCTAACCACTCAAATCTTACAAGGGATCACCAATGAGTGTTGCCACTGACTTCAGAAAGAAATTGGAAAATATACTTAAACAGCACATAGAACCATTAGACATACTTGGAAAATGTTTGTTGAACTGTTGCCCTTCATGCAGATATGCTGAGGTGGTAGATTCACATATGAGTAGGATCCCAAATTCCTCATAACTTTCAGATGTTTGCAGGTGCTCACAGAAGTACAGTCTTAGTACATGAGGATTTTTTTTAATGTTGAAAGCAGTTGCTTTATGGAATTCCTCTTTCCTAAGGGACTTTTTAAGCTTCTTCCTCCAGTCCAACCACAGAAATCATTCCAAGAAATGTGGACTGAAAGGTATTTTGACAGTAAAGGATCAACTAGTGTTTAACTAATAACCAGCCATGTGGTATTCATGGCAAGTTTTCAGAAATTACGACTGAAAATGTAGCTTCATCTGTGAAAGACCTTTAGCTTATGGTTGGTTTTTTTTTTTTTCCTCTGGTCATGCAGTCTGCTTACACATCTAATTTTCATCTATAAAATAAAAACTTGTCATAGATGAGTGATCTAATCACAGAATTTTCCATCAAAGATTTTGAAACTGTCAGGACTGGGGAAATAGGAAGTCTGTAAGTACTACAGATCTGTAGATAAATAAATAAAAAGTACACAATTTGATCTGTTATGAAGTTCAACAACCATGGTACATCTGGAAATTTGATGAAAAGTGTATTCCTTCTTCACTCCCTCTAGTAGTTTTATGATTGAGTCTGAATAGAGATGGCTGAATATACAGTTGCTCTGAGGTCAAGAGAGTACAGGGATGATAGTTCATATAAATTATATGTATTACACTACTACATTGCAAGGATCAGTGCATTCTTAGGAAATTCTCATTGCTTAACTTTTACACTTTCACTGCAGATATTGCATTGACACTGATATATAAGGCTATGGTTAGAGCTTATCTCCCTCTAATATGATCAGTCCGATAACTTCTATTTCATTTTGGCAGCTATTATACAATACAAGACTAGTGAACCTGATCTTCATTATTTCTTCCTCATTTTCCTTTGTGCTCCTCTTTTAACTCCAGGGGGCGGATCGTTCCATTTCAAGAATCCACGTAGTGAAAAAAGCAGGCAACATCACACACAGAGCACAGTAAACTGTATCAAATATGTGATCCTAATATTCTGAAAATTCTACTTATATATTTTGTAGAAAACTATGTAAGTCCTGAGTCAACTGTTATACCATTTAAATGGTTGAACGACAGGTAAGATAAAGGTCTCCCACATTGTGTTCTGGTACTACATGCTTTTAATGTCCTGAACTACCACTGATTTCAATGGGATTTCTGTGGACAAGGAATGGAGGAGGTGGTTAAGCCTTTTATTATCCTTGGTATATGAATATGTAAAAGTACATATTTTGTAAGAAATTTGCATATTTTGATACTGGTAATAAGCACACATTTGGAACTTATACTCCATAAGTGACCAGCTAACTCAAAGACTTTCCAAGATTCTATGATTACTGTTCTCTTTTTCCTTCCCTTGTTTTTTTTAAAGCTTTTTTTCTTTCCTTCTGTCATGTTTAGTCAAATAATAGAAAAAAGTGGCTATACAAAAGCAAATGATTCCCATTAAAAGAGAAGAACAGAGAATCACTGTTAGACATTTGCTTCTAGCATTGAATAAAAAAAAAAAAATCCCCACTATGCTAATTTTCAATAGCAGTTTCAGTACAATCCAAAGGCATTGCTCTGGCACATTTAAATCTCTTGACAATAATAGCTGTGATTCTTCAACTATATCAATAGGTAATCACTTTTTATGTTTATCCTTCATTTATTCCATAGCTTAACATAGTTCCAGAAGGATGAGATGTTAATAGTAAAGGTATAAATTACATGACTGAGAAGAAAAGTTTCAAGGACAATCAGTTTTTATTGTTCAAAGCAACATTCTTTCACAAGTTAGATCTATGACGGAATAATGATCTTTATGTTGTAGCAGTGAATGGCTAGATGAGTTGGGTGGATTCTAGGCTATGTTTTCCTCCAAAAGGTATATATTTGGGACTTTTCAAATACGAGTTACTACCCTGACCTGTGGTTAAAAATTAAAATATTTAATACACTTTGAGATGAAAAATCCTAATTAGATTAACTCAGCATAGTGGTTACTGATGCCAGTGAAGTCAAGAGATCATTTCTTTAATGTAATTATTTATAAAATAATTTGTTTTCTGATTATTAATTATGTTTGTATATTTATGAATTAAATTAGCTGATGCTGAAGCAACCCAAATTTCATAGCAAAAAAAAATATAATTCTTAATTTATGTTTTTCTTGGAATATGGTATTAAAATGTTTTACTAGACTGTGACATTATAATTAAATTTATTTCTACAGCTCTTCTACTTTTAAAAAAAGAAAAAGACAAATATACCATATATGACCCATTTATGTGCATTTAAAATATTACCAAAATTACAGATTTTGTGGCATTAAGGTAAAGTTAAAAAAATAAATAAATTAAGAGACATCCTGTAAAATATAACGATGGGACTTTGCTAGGCACCCTTCCCTGTACCTTCTCTGCTTTTGGTAATCACAGCTGAATTCAGATTTGAGGGATCGAGTGCTCTTTGAACTACAAGCGTCCATGCAATGGATACACACAACAACCAGATTGTGTTAGCTGCATTTAAATATTTTTTTACATTTTTGGCAAAATTGGCAGCCAATCCATGCCAAGACACACAGCAGCTATATAAGTGCCTGTTCATTCACACATTTTGACCCTGTCCTGAGAGTTCTGGAAGAAGACAATCACAATGTGCTTCAATCACAGTGCCCCAACATAGCTTTCCAAGATTGTTATGGAACAGTATGAATACTGATGAACTATTTTAGTGTTAAAAATTATTTTATACTGCTTTTACGAAGCCAGAAGTATTCCACTCAGACCAAGATAAACAGAAACAGGAGTTAGGGATGTATGCTGTTGGATGTTTTTTTAGAAGCACAATATTCCTAAGAAATGACTGTTCAGGTGCCTGCACTCCCTTTGCCATGAGCACAGAAGAGAGATGACCAAGCATACTCTGCCCAGGCAGCAAGGACCCTGGCAATGACACAGCAAATTTTTACTGCAGCACTTACATATTTGTGAATTTGGTGACTTGTACCACATCAGTACGAAGTAAGAATCAGAGAAAATAAAAGTTGGTCTGTAAAGGCCTCTATAGGCAGATTTATTATACCTCTGTCACTCTTTATGGATGTTTCTGAAGAATCTAATGATGATGACTCCATAACTTCCTGAGATAATCCATTTCATCCTGTCACTAACCTTACCTTCATAAACACTTTTTAGTCTGAATCTTTCTTTCTGCAGTTTCACACAGCTATTTTTCATCTTGCATTTGTGCCTAACAAATTAAATCATGCGTTTTCTTCATCCTGTCATTTTGAATTCTAATCTCATCCCCCAGTCTGCCTGACGTGCTTCTCTTCATGTTGTTTGAAAATTTAAGAAATCTACTTGTTATTGCATTATCCAAGTAATTAGAGCATATAAATAGATTATTAAGTCTAAACATCGCTTATAAATAATGGCTTGAATGAACTGTTCCTGGACTTCTGCAGCAAGAGGTTGTATTGGAAAGTTCAGTGTGTGAGATCCCATATGGGAAGAGAAAAAGAGAAGTCATTTCTGGCCTTCTCTTTTTACTAGCCAAACATGGAGTTCTTACCTCATTAATTACTTGATCAGTACATACGTATACAAAATTAAGAACTGTCATTTTTCCAATATATTATGGAAATAGCTTCCACTATCTGTATATGAGATAGTAGATCTAGCAATTATTTTCAAAAAATCTGAAAATCTCAAGCTGAGACACAGACTGCTCTTTGAAAATATCTTTTTTTTTTTTTTTGAGGATACATATAGTATGGATCAATTTTAGTATTACAGTGGTAAGGATTTTCCTTTTTTTTTTTTTTTTACCCTGAGTTTAACTTTCACAAGAAGGAAAGTCAGAAAACAGCACTATAGTTAGATTAACTGACTGAAATACCTTCGAGAAAATAAAAAATCCCAAGACACATTACCAAAAAAAGCCCAAGAAAACCAAAACCAAAAACCCTAAACTATTTTAGTATGCCTTATTTTGATTTTCTTACCTTTTCAGAACATTTTAAATCATATTTAATTTGCAGATTCATTGATGACAGATGACTTCATTAATTATATTTTTTCCACTCCTTTGTATTTTTAAAATTGTCCATACTGTGAATAACGTTGGAAAACACAGTGATATATTACCATGCCTGGAATTTTGGAAGATTGGTACCGTGTCCAGAAGAGAAAATCAATATTCTTTTTAATCACTCCGAGCTTGAGCTGGCATTTTATACAGATCTTCAGCTGGCAAATGGTAAAGACTTAAGCTGTGAGAGCACAATCATTCCAACAGTGTGTATATCTGTACTGTATATAATACCTCTGAGAAATAGCTAATGTAGCATTATGACATATTTCTGAATACAGTACAATTTCCTCACTTTAGAAGAGTATCTAGACACATGCTTTCATTGTATGAGAAGTACAGATTAGGTATGTAAGAAAAGATAAGATGAACTTTGGGCTCACCTTTTGAAAAAAATGTACTTTATGTGATTGAATATCTGACACAAAGTTATAGCATCTGGCATCCTAGGTGAAAGGGACAGCCAGCATTCTTAGTGCTGCTGCTGCTGCTGCCAAAAGATGCTTCCATTGAATTACATAGGGAGGATAAAAACTGAAGTCAGGATGTTTTTTGAACTGGTCATTAACTGCTGTTGCTCAAATGTGGTATGCTTTTCCTTAGGCAATAGAGACAGTATTCAGAAACAGAGACACACAAAACTGAGAATACACTTTTCTAAAAATGAGTTGAAACAAAAATAGTCATATAAACCAAAATTAGCAAGGAAAGTATAAGGTTGCAAAGTTGTATCTCAGATAATTACATTAAGGCAAAGGACTGAAAGATTACTAACGTCAGTTGTGAGCATTATTATTTACTTTGGAGACAATTAGATCAAGTCCTAGTGCCTTTTTTCTGGGAAGGGAAGGGAAGCAGGAGGAGACAGAAATGAAGAAGAAATTAATTAATGATTGAAATATGAGAGAAAAGAGTTTTGCTGCAAGAAATGTCTATAGATTTAGAACTTGAACCTAAGATAATTTATTTTCCAATTTGTGCTGTAGAACCTAACACATGAAGTGCTGTAGAAAAACATTACTACCTTCTGGGTAGTTCGTTTCTCAATTCCAGGACATTTTAGCATCATGAAGCATTAAAATATACACATGTAAGTTCTGCAACCTCTGAAAGTCCTTCTATCCCCTCTGAAGGAATACTGTCAGTATAGTTGACAACTGAAATAACTGGACATTGTTAGAGTGATGCTAACAGAGGGGGTTAACAGCTTGTGCATGTAGAAAATACTTGAAGTCAGACAGAAAGCCATTATTATGACCTTGTGCTGACCACATTCTATGAAGTGTTACATGATCAGGGACAGGGAAGTGGCTTAATGGAAGTTATATAGTAGCTAGATGTATCCTTGTCACACTTCATCTAAACTGATACATTGCAATGGTCCGCACTGCTCAGACCTGGCAATTACTGTCCAATTCCAATCTATTCCACACTGCCACTATAATGAAAAATAATTAGGAGCCTGAAAATGAGTTTTCACATGAAATGGTTTCAGTGCTTGGACACAATCGCCTTTGGCAGATGGCTTTGGGTTTGCTTTAATATAATAAAGACAGTTAATCATCTCTAAAGAGTGCACAGAATGAATAAACTTTTAACACTACTTTCTCCTCTGAAACTCTCATATTGATCAAATGTTTAATGCTGAAGAGTTCACATTTCTATGGAGGAGTGTTGCTGATACCCAGAAAACTGCACACATTCTTATATATCTTGGAGAAGAACCAAATTAACCCAGTGGCAAATTTCTTGATACTGGCATTTAGAAACTCAGAGGGGGAAAAGATTGCTCTATTAACTACTGTAAAACTACAGATCTTTGGAATGCTTTCATGAACTCTAAAGGACTATAGCTTGCTTAAATTTCAGGAAATAACGTGACAGAATAAAAGTAACATTATTGATAGCTTTCAGAAAACACATGCCTATTTAGTCAGCATGGAAATTGATAAGAGTGGTAAGCACTTCAACTGACTTCAGTTATCCATGGTGCAGTTGTTAGTCACTTGAGGCTCCCATTGTAACCAAGGTAGAGAAATAGGCACATTTAAGGTGCAGCTGTATGACTGTATGAGATACCTACTTTTGGTTGAGATGAATTACACACCAGAAAGTGTATCACTTTCTCTTGCCTGACTATAGCCCAGAGCAATTAACTCAAATGTAGTTGTCAATAGTGTTTAAAGTTAGATTCAATATACCTACCTTGATTGACTGTTTGATTTCATGAAACTATTTGCTAGGTTTTGTAACATTTCTGTATTTGCATCTAGTATACAAGTTGAGAAAAATTGAATGATGTCTCATATATATAATACAAGTCATATCAAATTATAATCTGAATATGGAAGGTTATATAAAATCCATTGCATCCAGTGAACTCTGAATTAGACACTTAAGCAGTTCTCAAGCAAAAAACAAACAAACAAACAAAAAAACCCCAAAAACAAAAACAAAAACACAAAACAAAACAAAACAAACAACAAAAAACAAACAAACAAAAAAACCCCAAAAACACAAACCTCATCCCCCCCAAAAAAGCCAAATAAAAAGGAAAAAAAAGTAGACCATTCTTTTTCCAAAGAACTTACATAAACAAGACAAAACTATTGTGAAAGTTATACGGCGTAGTTTTTGATTATTCTTTGTGGAGGAGGGATTAGCTAAATGGAAAGAGTTGTGGAAAAAGATGTGGAAAGAGATGTAGAGGGGACTATTATGGAGAAAAGAATATAAACTGGGCTGGTGTTGCTGTTAATGAATAATGGGGCTGTGGAGATAGAGAACAGATCAGCACTAAGAACAATAAATGTAGGAAAGCCCACCAACACTATGGGAAGTATTCCAACAGTCCCAGAGTCTTTTTGTCTGCCTCTACTCAATACCTGTAGGGTTTCTTTCTGTAGCTTTCCTCCCAGGCCACAGAGCATCAGGAATAAGTAGCCTGTCACTTTAGTCATAATTTCTGTAAGAGAATTGTTTTCCCTTGGAAACATCTGGTTGTAATGTCCCCTCTGAGACCCTTCTTCTGTTTTGCTTCTCTGCAGAAGTCCTTGTCTTTGATCACTTCTGGAGCAATTCAATTATAAAAAGAAGTAAAAAAAAAAAAAAAGTAAAAAAGTAAAGAAAAAAGAAAGGCTGCGAACAAATCTCTTAAGAAAAATCTAGATAGAACTCTGGACTATATTTTATATTTTTTAGTTCACTATTGATAAGATAAAAAAAATAAATTCTTTCTTTTCTACTGGGAATAAGTTTCCTGATTAATCTCCCTTCCATATGTTTATAATTTGTTATTATATTCATTAACAACATAATCAATTGTCCTGGTTTTGGCCAGGAGAGGGTTTATTTTTTTCCAGTAGCCAGGAAGGGGGCATGGTCAGACCCTCATGTTATTCAATACCATCTCACTTCACTTGCCAGGACTTAGAGTAAGGGACTCACTCTCTCATTTTGGGTAGGAGGAGGAAGTGTGGTGGGTGAAATGGTCAGGTATCATTTTACTTTCCATGTAAATTGTCTTTGTCGCATACCTTTTGTTATTAATATTGTTGCTGTTTGTTTTCTTATCTCATCGCTGTTTCCAGTAAATTTTTCTTATCTCAACCCATGATTTTCACCTTCATGCCTCCAATTCCCAACTCCATCCCTGGAGAGGGAGTGCATAGGAAGTCATGGAGGGGGTGAGTCAGCGATGTCTGCTTTGCCTAAGTGGGGTTACTGAATTGGGAAGTACTATTTGTAAAGTACGACATTAATTTTTAAAATGTATTTTATTAAGTATATTTGGCAACTTATTCAACCAGTGATTGAAAGCAATATTTATCTGCCTTTTCTCATTTTCAGTGAGGAGAGAATTCAGTATTTTATAACCATGTATGTCACTACAAAAATAATGCTGTATTCCAGCAGGATAATTATTAGAGATAAATTAAAAACATTTAATTTATGGTTTCAGATGGAAAAGTTTTACAATAATGGGAAAAAATTACCTCTTTTCAGTTCAATTAAGTGAATCTCTAAATTGTCTCTTACAGAATTTGCAGTCTTCAGTACTCTAGGTTTTTCTTTTGCATTTACTTTATTGTTTTAGTCAGTCTTGACAACTTTTAACCTCTTTTTAACTACTTTACTTTCACTTTTTGACAGATTTTTACCTTCTCACTAGTTTTGTGGATGTCAGTCTTCTGTGATTCAAAGTTAAGGATTTGAGGTTGTCTTACTCCAAGAGGTGATTTTGTAATTCCGGTTTGAAATTACCAAGTGAGATGGGGATTACAAGTGGAATTAACAAATAAATAAATCAAATACCTTGATTTCACATTAATTCTAGAAACCATAATTATTTATCAATCAAGAAGATTTATTAGAATACTTATTTTGGAAGAATGCTGACTGCAAGTTGTAAGTGGGTTAAAGACTGATAAGTGTAGTTCACACAACAATTCAGTTTTAATATTATTTCTAGTGCATTCAGTTCTATTGACTGTCAAACCAACCTCATGTCATAGAAATATTTTGAATCTTTTTCCTATCCAGTCTGAAGGTATTCATATGTCTAACACAATGATCCTTTTGCCATGATGGAAACTCTGACTTGGAAATTCTTTGCAGTGTTTCAAACTCATGTAAAATATTAACGTAATTTTGTTGTCTAAATAAATATTTGAAGAAATTTCATTTTCTGTCTTCATATACTTTACTTCAATGATGTAGTAATATATATTTTACCTAAAAAAAAAATAAGAAAAATAAATTAAACCCTTGCAAAAGGAATCTTAATGTACACAAATATTTCTGTATACAGAGACCAATGCAAATTATTTTGATAACTGCTATATTTCCACAGAGGTTATAATTAACTTTTAGTTTCTGCAATTAGATAAAAAAATGCTCTAAAAGACCTGTAGGTATAGCCATTGAAAATTTTAGACATTTCACAATAAATATCCTGAATTGACTGAACATCAGTGCCAACTTGTGGCACCACGTCCAGCTAGGACAGTACATCAAAAGTGAGATTCAGAAAGGAGGGAAAATGATTGTGAAATCTGCTCCTTATTATATCAGAATGGTCATAGGTCTTCTTGCTACCAAGTATGGTTCAAATACTGCTGATACTGTTGATTTTCCTTACCTTTGCTCCAATAAATAAATAAAAAAATCTAGATAGATATGTTTGGACAAATGGTGTGAGAAATTAATCACAATTATTTTTAAAAGTATTTAAAATGTAGTTATGTTTTTCTCTTTTTTTTTCTCCCCGTCTCTTTGGATTTATCTCCAGGAACCACTGCATGAAAAATAGTATCTCGATTATGTTTGTGTTCTTTTTTTTTTAAGATATTTTGACCTATATTATCTGTTTTAAGGTATTTGGTTGAGAAAATGGAAAAGAGAATGGGTAAAAGGGACCTATATAAGCAGTGGAGGAAAATCCCTCAGTCTTCAAAAAAGACTAGAAATTGAACCAATTAGTAAGCCAAAGGTATATAGGAGTGTGTGATGGGAAGGGAAGTGGAGGTGGAACGAAAATGAGACTCTAAGATTAAAACATTTTCTTGGTGTTGTTTGACTGAATAATGCAGGAGTTGGAGAAAAGCAAATTTAAGACAGACAAACTTCAGAGGGATACTGTTGAGATGATTCAAATAATTTTGTGTTATGTTTAGTGATAGCCTATTTGAAGGTATACCATAATACAGACTTGTTTGATACGACTGTTGCTATGTGTGTGAGTTCCTTAGATACAAGTAAAATTGACCCTATATTTAGAAAACAGAAACAAAGAGATATAGTCAGGCAGCCATACTAATGTCATCAGTACAAAGGCGCCTGTGAAGGGTAACCACGACAGTGTTGTATAAATCCTACGGAATTCAGCACCAACGTACATCCCGATAAAGTCACTTCCATAATCAAGACCAGTGGACCTCACACAACACTCTAACATCTGTGGCAGTTTTTCCACTTCAGGATGCATCCAGTACTTAAACATCATCTTCTCAATGACCAATTTCCCTGTGAAGCTGTGTCATTCCAGATGGGACACAACTCCTGCATGTCATAACTTATAGTATACTAAGTATATATTTGTTCACTGACTACTTAGAATGGCAATTTTATATTGGCTGCCACATAAAGTGGCTTGCAAATAACTAACTAACAAACACTAGCAGATTTAAAAGAAAATGTGTAATGCTTTAATTGATGCCAAAAAATGTATAAGAACTAAAATGTTCCAATAGCTCACTTTCTTTCACCATATGTATAAACTTGTGTAAATCTTTCTGGGTTTCATGCATAGCCCCATAATTTACACTTTTATGTTTCAAAGGACATCACCTGTCTGATTTTATTCTTAAACATCCATGCCAGCTTTAAACATCTTACAATCAACATATAGGTGCCTACTCAAGTTTGAATATGGCGTGATGCATTTGGTGTATTTGTCTGTCATAATAATACCTCAGATACTCTACTACATAGTTAAGATGAGCATAACAATGTGCTAAAAGCATTGTTTCTCATGAGAAACTTCAAAGTGTTCACACAGAGCACAAGACTGTGGTTAATTTTCCAGTAGAACTGCACTCTTATTCAACAACTATTGTTGCTGCCAGATGCTGTATATGCTTCTTTATTTTACTACTAAATCTCATCTTTAAATTAAATGTGGCAAAAGAGATAGGAAAACATTTCATATTGGTTTGGGCTAGAATGTCAATCACCTTCCTCAAAATCTTGCTGTATTATTTATGAATTCAATAATATACACAGTAAAACTTATTTGTCTTTATGCATGCTACATACATTTCTGAACACTGGTAAGGATATTAAAAGTAACCAAGACATGCATTATGTCATCATCAACAATTTAAATTAAAATGGAAAATACTTTGATTTTTCCCTCCATCATCATGTTTGTAATCGAAAATTATAGCTACATTTGAAGAAGTCAGACATAACTTGCTCATGTTGTCACTTCACATATAGTTTTCCTATATAACACCATATGCCAGGAACTCTTAGTGTCACATGTAGTAATGTGATATAATTGATAAAATGTCAAATTCCATGTTTACAATCAATTTTACAATCAGGTTTTGAGTAGGCATAATTTTTAGAGCTAAAAATCATTTCTGCTTGGTACTTACATCTGACTGATATCTAATTTCAGCATACAGAAGGAAGTATTGAGCATTTGTAATATTGATTTGGGGGAAATAATGAATTGTTCTGACTAACTAGATAATTGCACATTGAAAATGTACTTTTTCATTGTGTGAGGTTTTTTTCAACATCCTACTAACCAATGACTAATTATTTCAATTGTTATTTTCACTCCACTGTTGGTTTTTATTTTCTAATATTATAGTTTATGAAAGAACAGTATACATTTCAAGCTCTAATTACATATTTTCACTTTATTTACTTTATTGTTAAGTATTTTTTCAGTGAAGTAGGTAAAAATTTCAGATGCTTAACCTAGACATATTTGTTATATTGTGTATTTCTTTCTTGCTCTAACATTACCTATAATCTCTTTTACAATGTATGTTTTCATTGGTAAGAAATTGTAGCATGAAATAAACATTTACCATGGGATTCATGTTATCTAATCTTAGAAGTCTACATTGCTTATGTTTGGAGAAGTAATTCAGACTGTTTTATAGTCAAAGCCATGGAATTAAGTAGTTTTAGGGTACTTTCACTATAAAATATGTATCTAGATCAGATTGTGGATAGCATCAAATGTCTCTTTCTCTCTCCACTCATTAAGAAGCGTCTAAGCGGCAAGTTTACATTTAGATTTCTATGTGGCAGATTCAGATAAATCCGTCTGATCAGATAAATCTCACTCAGAGCCTTAAACCCTGGATTAAATTTATGAACAGGAGAAAGATCATAACACATGAATGTGCAGTCACATATATGTGCATGTGTGTGAGACTGTTTGTTGTGTGTACAGATCTTAACTTCTTATAGACCATTATGTGCTCAGTACAGTTTTTAATTACATGATCACATGCTATTTTTACATAGGAACCTCCTTCATTTAGGCACAGATGGATATGTGGATATTGCTCACTTAATAAAAAGTGTTCAATATTTTGCTTTCTTTCCTTGATGATTAATATACAGGCCCAAATTTGATTCACTGCATATTTACTACAAAACCCGTTCCAAAGGCAGAATTGCTCATTTCTTCTTCTGTGGCAGTCCTCACTGCAATTTCCATCTTATCACAGACATGAGTGAATTCAGACCCACACAGTCCCATATCAATTGTCAGACCCACCTGGTTAGTTCCTGACTTTTAGCCCCTGAGGTAGCATCAGCATCCCTCTGACATATGCAAGGTGATCTTATGGCTTTTCTCCCATTTCTCCCCTCATCCGTGTTTTTCCAGTCAGCTCTAGGAGGTCACACAGTTAAGAGTAACCGCAGCACATGCATGTGGGCCACACAAGCCCTGCTGGAGCTGGGGTTTGTTCAGAGAAGCCTTGTAGATAATACACTCACCAGATGTTATCACGGCGGATGTGGCATGAACAGTCTCCAACTCATGCTCCTGGGTATCAGAAACATCTCCTGAGCTATAGCAAACCATGAAACTACCTCACACATCATAGACAAATGTCCTTAATGCAAGGATATATTTTCACAATACTCTTTAGCGAGGAGGACATTTTTACTCTTTGTGATTGAGACAAAGAGAAGAAGGGAAGGAACAATGTGTCAAATAATATACTAAATCAGATAAGGTGTTTAGGATTCATCTTTCAGAATATGTGGAGTACTTCAAAGTATCCTACAGTTTCTAGGTGCTTGTAAACTCATCCACATGATGAGGACTACAAAACCACTAATCACTAACCACCTGTGAGGAGCTTAAATTAATTGCTTATGCTTATATAAAGAAAATGAAAAGTTAACATGCAGATATTCTGTAGCATGTATTGTAGCATGTATTGGTTTTGGAGCTTCATAGTGTTTTGAGGGGATGGGAGCCAAGGATGGTTTTGTATACAATTTCCATTCAGGAAAAAGGTAAACTGGAAAAGCGGAAAACTTGTCATGCAACAATGCAAGGCAGTTTGGCTGGAAGATTTGGAAGGCTGTCACAGACTTCTGACACTCCATGTAATGGCAGAAGATGGAAATAGTCCCCTGTGTAGATGCCAGCACTGCAGGAATCTGTGACACTTTGCCAAACATATCTCATAGAAGTTTACTGGAAAAATAGAAAATAGAAAAAAACAGAAATAGAAAAATTGTTAAGATTTTCAACTTAGGGTGCCATTCCATACTTTACCTCCTGGGTTTCACCGATGTACATACTATACTTTCAATCTCTCTGCTACAACTTTTATTTCCTCCCCATACTACCAGCCTCAGCTGTCTTATTATGCCATTACCTTTTTTTACTTTGAAATTTAAGCCCTTTCCTAACATTTTCCCTTAACCAGTTACAGTTCTTTACTCATAAACTCTTAATCCTTTTGATCTCTCTACCTTTCACCCATCTCACCTGTTTTGTTCACTCTCAGTCTATCCTATTCAGTTCCAACTTTCCTGCTAGTATCCCTGTTTCTCACATCACCTGATGATTCAACTCTGTTTCTTTTCATTGCTTCCCACATCAGGCTTTTGCCTAGTAAGCCCATTTGGGTTTCAGCCAATGCCAAGAGGAATTCAGCTTCTGCAGGAGCTATGAGAATATTTTAGGGACATTCAGATACATCTAAATATCTATTTACAGATAATTGATCTGGGCCCCATGATGAACCTTAAGATGAATTGCATTACTCTCTCTTTGTTATCGACCTTATTGACTAGGTCTCCATTGCTCATGGTAGTCATAGATAGAGAGTCATCCTTGGATGCTCCGGAGATGTCAAGGTATCAAGCTCTAGGGATTTTGCCAATCTAGAAAATCACTGTACATTTTATGATCTATCTGGTAACCTTCACTGGTTACCCAAAGGAATCTGACATAGTTCTGGATACCATATATATTGCTGAGTACTACTACTGAACTTAGAAATTGATTTCTAACCTCCCTGCATTCCTGGCAATGGGCTCAGTTCTTGTTCAGTGCAAGCAACTAAACTTTTAACAGAGTTCTAAACTACTGAGAACAAGATACTACATGTATTATACTATGGCTTGATATGTAATTAAAAACATTTGGTGTACTGGATCTGCTTGAAATGGAGTATGTGAGCCCTAAGTCTGTTAGGACTCAATCTCATTAGTTTTGTGAGACGGGTACCTCTTCGTTATAGAAAGTTTAACCTCAACAGAACATTAAGAAAAAAACACAAGGAATTTTCCTCACTTCAGTAGCCAAGCCTGATATCCACATGGTTCTGTTCTAAACTAAACCCTGTCTTTTGACTGCTGACTAGGTCAAAACTGCTTCTTTAGATGTCTGCTGGCTTTGTCCACTGATGTGTTTCCTTTCAAGCACGTATAGTGAGATTGTCTTCTCCCAAGTCACAAATAACAGGATAAAAGTTAACAGCCTCAAGTTACATTGGGGAGGTTCACATTGAATGCTAGGAGAAATTTCCTCACCAAAAGGATTTTCAAGTCATGGAACAGGTTACCCAGGGAAGTGGTTGAGTCACTAGCTATCATTCCTTAAAGAGGTGGAGGTTTTTTTGTTTGTTGGGATTTTTTTCTGTTTAAAAAGAACATGGAGGAAAAACCTGTTGATCTTAGCCTATCAAAGAAGACTTCCAATGACTTTCAGTGATATCTCATGAAAAGTAACATACACCTCTCAAGATAAAAAATCTACCATCAGTTATACAGTGGCTTTATTCAGCATAGTATTTAAGAAAATCATGGGCTCCTTCCTTCAAAGAGGTGAGGTATGTTGCCCAAACCAATGAAATGGAAAAATTATGCAATTGTCATATTAAAATCATAAGAATAAGTCATATATTCAGAATGTAACTGTCTTTTGGAATTAGATTTATCATACATAGAAGACTTTCATAAAGCCAAATGATCCCAAACTTTGAAAAAAGAAAATAAAAAAAAATATCTTTTTCTGAAAAATCTGCCATCTAAGGTTGAGATGGAAGTAATTTCACTTTCAGGGAAAGTCTTATAAAATCTTGAAGACGATGGCATATCCCTTCCAACATGTCAATAAGCAAAAGTCAGAAAAGGATTTTTTTCCTGGAAATATACAAGATCTATTTTAAAATTGTACATCTATTAAGGTGTTTGTTGAATTGACTCAGAATGTTCAGCACCTTTTAAGATCAAGCTATGAATTATGCAATATCAGCCTTTGAAAATATGTTAAGATATGAACGTAAGATGGGTTATTTTCTTTTAAATACATCTCAGACAAGACTTGATTCCAAATGAAAAATATCAAAACCTTTTGTAGACTGTTTTATTTTCAGTGGATATCCATCAAATGGACATGTTGGTCTATGTCTCAAAGCTATTTGCTCTGACAATCAGACTGTGAAGTATTTTCTTACAGTAGTATTTTATTCTGATGAAATTGCTCAACATGGTGTAGTAACACACTAAATGCTCATTGGAACTGCACGTTGAGCCTGGGTCATTTGAACCATAGCTGAGAGTCTTAGGTACTGGGTAGGTTGTTGTCAAACTCACTCTTTTGCACTTCCTGAATATCTAACTATATATTTGCAGAACAACAGCATAGCCTAGTGGTTAGGTTTCTGGAGAAGATAAGGACCCCTGTTCAACAGTATGACCCATATCAGACAGAAAAAGGAAAGTAGATTGTGTCGTGTAAGGTAGGGTTGAAAAACTCTTGCCAATAAAAGTTTTGTCAACACTTCAGTTGTTAGGTTTGGATATTTTTTTCACTTTTTTTTTTTCCCCTGTTGTTTTTTTTCCCATCAGTGTTTCTGACCAAATAAATAAATTATTTCCAACCAGATTTCTGGTGCAAATAATGTAACACATGCTACCTAGTAATCTTTTTTTTTTAAAAATAATTTTCCTTTCATGTGGGACCTTTAAAGCATTATTTTAAAAGAAAACATTAGAAACAGAGTTTTTATCCAAAAAATAAAATGAAGGTTGACCGGGTTGATGTGTAGAAGGTTTCTACATGTCAAAAAGAAACTGGCCTCTTCTGTTTTCTGAGTTCACCCTCCTGTATTCATAGACCATAAACTTCCCTTAGCTTTTGGGTGAAGTGTTTAGTCAAGCTTTAGAATGATAGATATATGGTTCTTGTGGTAAGGTCTGTGGTTCCACTTCACATCAAAAATCTGTGGAATTCTTTAAAAAAAAAATATAAGTTACTATAGCTGGCAATGTATTCTAGCATAGTTTTTTATAACAGTATATCAGAGACATGATAAGATATCATAAATGATTTACAAAATATTTATGACTATTGAAATTAAGCATTAGTCATAACAAGATATAGTTAGCTATGGGAAGTCCTGGGAAATACTTTTGCATATCCTGCCAGGAGTTGCCTCTTGCCTTATGTGATACAAACTTATAATCATATTCTGCAATCCAGTCTCTAGCAATTCCAATGAAACTTACTGCTTCAAATGACAAACGTATGGCAGATTAGTAAGTACATTTATATGACAGCATGTACAATTAGGTACCTTAATTCAACACATAGCAATTTTGAAACAATCACTTTTACCTTGATCAATATATTTCAGTTTTTTGATGCAATTGTACATGTCAACAAAAATCAAAAAACCTTCTTTTTATCCTCCTTTATATATTTTTGTTTGTTTGTTTTTGGTGAAAAATGTCGTTTGAGGAAATATTTCAATTTCAACAGAAAATATCCAACACACTACCAGTAAAAGCTGAGATAAAATGATGGATCACTCCCATTACTTACGAATGCTCCAGCCACTAAGTTGCTCAATATCCTGATACATCTTAATTCCTGCTTTAATTTTATATAACTTTTAGTTCAAAATCTTTAATAGCATATTAAAAACAAAATTAAAATTAACTTCCTTCCTCCTTAATTTTTAGCATATTCAATTGTTGTTTTCTGACCAGTAGTTTTCACCGACACAGAAAAATCTCAGACTAAGGTGATAAGTACAAGGCTTGTTAGCAAACAGCTTTGTATAGCTTTAGGTTTTTGTCACTACCAAATGAACCCTCCAGATATCACCCGCAATCAGTAATTTTAATCCTGGTATACACAACAGATCATACATTTCTTTCCTAAAAGGCCCAAGGATAAGATTTTGGGAGTTTATTTCGTTGATTACTTGGGTTTTGTTTGTTTTAAGTCTGCTCTATTACCATAAAAATACTCTGCTGCGAGCTTATGCTAAGTGACTCCCTGAGGACTTACTGCATGGAGCCACGTGTCTGATAAACACAACTGTTCTGTGTCACTTCAGAAAAACTTCTAGTGCTGGATAAAATGCACTTTCAATATCATTACCAAGATGAAGAATCTTTACACATTTTCATGTACACATAAATCATAGTTGTAGTTTGTACTGGGTTTGTGTGGCCATGTTTTGGTAGCAAGGGGGCTACATGGGAGACTTCTGCTAGAAGCTGCCAGAAGCTTCTCCCATGTCCTGCAGAGCAATGCCAGCCAGCTCCAGGATGGCCCCACTACTGGCAAAGGCCAAACCAACAAGGAATGATAGTAATGCCTTTGTGACAACATATTTAAGAAGGAAGAAAAATTATTGTGCAGATGAAAATTGCAGCCAGAGAAGAGCTGAATGAGAGCATGCAAACAATCTGCAAATACCAAGGTCAGCGGAGAAGAGGAGGGGGAAGGTGGTCCAGGTGAGGTTCCCCTGCAGCACCATGAAGACCATGGTGAAGCAGCTGTGTCCCTGCAGTCTGTGGAGGTCCACAGAAATCCATCTGCAGCCACTGGAGGAGACCCATGCCAGAGCAGGTGGATGCCCAAAGGGCGCTGTGACCCCATGTGAGGCCTGTGTTAGAGCAGAGTCCTGACAGGGACCTGCTGACGCATGGAGAGAGGAGCCCATGCTGGACCAGGTTTTTCCTGGTAGGACTTATGGCCCCATGGGACCCACGCTGCAGTAGCCTGTGCCTGAAGAACTACACCCCATGGAAAAGTGACCCATGGTGCAGCAGTTCATGGAGAACTGCTGGCCATGGGAGGGGGCACATGGTGGAGAGGGGGAACAGCTCCTCTCTCTGAGTAGCAGCAGAAACAAGCTGTGATGAACAGACTGTAACCCCTATTCCCCATTTTCCTGTGCCACTGGGAAGGAGGGAGGGGTGGAGGGAAGGTGTTTTTAAGATTTATTTTACTGTTCATTATCTTGCTATGATTCTGTTAGTAATAAATTTAATTAATATCCACACTGTGAGTCTGGTTTGCATGTGACAGTAATCAATGAGTTATTGCTCTCTCGGTCCTTATCTCAACTCGTGAATCTTTCATTATATTTTCTCTCCTCTCTCCAATTGTAGAAGGGAGTGATATAGCAGCTTTGGTGGGTACCTGGCATCTAACCAGGGTCAACCCACTACATAGGTATATGTACATAGAACCATATTTGAAAGAACTTAATTAATAGAAAGCAGAAGGAAAAAAAAAAAACAAGAGGCAACAAGAACATGCTTGGTAATTTCCTAGAAATAGTTTTAAAAAGTTATTAGATGGAATCTTGTTTCTTACTCCATCTTTTGAGCTTATAAAGATAATTTATTCCAAAAAGCATTAGCTCATTGGAGTGGGGACGTTTTTCTATTTATTTTTGTGTTATAGAGAACATAGAAACACATTTGTAGGGCACCTCAGAGAATCATTGTGAAACTACCTGAAGTTACATCCCACGTTACATAAGCACTGGGAAGTGCAAGGTCATATATCATTAAATTTATCGGTAAATTAATAGGTACAATTCTATAACTGTTTGTTTGTCTTCATTGGAAATCAAAGAAATTATTCCAATATGTCAAAAATTCCTGAATTTCTGAGAGTTTCAGGGCTTTGAGAGGGTTAGAATATAAAAAAAAAATGTAACAACAGAAACACTAATTTCAAACCTAGACTGGAAGAAACCTGTGCATATTTAAATTCAGAGTTTGTAGTTACACAGATCCCATATTTCTATTATAATGTTTAACAATTTTACATGTAATATAGTGGTGTTAGATGTTAAAATTTCTCATGTCCTATGAGAATGAATAGATTGCTGATTATTTCATTTTACCTCTTATTAACAGAAATACTGTGTTTCACAGCAACTTTTGAATTAATTCTACCAGCATACAGGAAAGTCTGTTAATTTCCATATCTCTTTACAGATTATAAAACCTCCAGATTCTGTGAAATTTCAGAAGACTGTCTTTGCTCTTTCTAATCATAGTTTCTGTGAGGCTTCATCTTCCCAACTCACAGAAAGAGGAAACTGGTATATGAAAAACTTATTTGTGAGGTCCTAAACATGATGAATGGAAAGTGACAAAAGAGACATACTTGTTCCTGTGTCTTGTTTTAACAAGATCATCATGATCTCCAGAGGTCCCTTCCAACCCTAAAAATTCTGTAATTCTGTAATTCTTCAACTTCAGACAAAGTTTTGAGAGAGGTATATTATTGTGGTTTTACCTATTGCTACCTGGTCTTGCAGGACAACATCTTAAAGTCTTCAGGGCATTAGTTTTGAGTATATAAGTTCTGGCTGCTGCTTATTGTTGTTGATTTATTTTTTTTCCCTTTCCTTTATGTTGAAATATTAAACATTATAACTGAGTTGTGAAACAAGAAATACACTCTGGATGCAAATTTGCAACATTTGATCTCAAAATGAGAGAGAAGTCAATTCTAATCCTTTAAAAAACTTGATCTTGTAATCAGACAACACAAATTTTATCTCACTGGACATAGTGTAGCATCACTGATCTGCTGGCAATACACATTTAGACTTGATACTCAGTAGAAATTAGATACCTAAATGTCTTTGAATATTTTCCCCCAGTTATTTGTGTATTGTTTAGAGAACTGAAACATAACCAAAGATATTAAAAGGGTCTATTGACTTGCCTTCTGGAAAAGACTGTTTATTTATAAAGGTGAGAATAATGTAGGGCAATCATGCCCTTGTAAATAGATGTCTGAACATCTTTAAATTTGAAATACTGAGCTAAACAATTTGTCATTTGAAAATAAGTAAAATCTCACTCAGAAAACTTCAACCAACCTATCCGGACAATGGCTGTGGACCATCAGCAACTGAAATTTAACTTGAGCTGTAAAATGAAAAGTCTGAATATAAAAAATCCTCTTTGTTCTCAAAAAGTGTTGACCTCTTCCTCTTTACTTTTGTGGGTTTATTTATTCTTTTTAGAAGAAAATCATTCATACTGCAACTACCTGTTGACTTAAGTGCTACAGATTTATCAAGAGGATGATGTAGGGACTGATAAAACCAGAAAGACTAAAATTCATTGGAGATATTTCCACTGAACCTTGGAAAAGACAGAATCAAGCACTAAGATAGTGAGATGAGATAGTTCAGTGCTGGAGATGAGGTAAAGCAGTTGGATGTCTTTCAAATTATTATGCCAGTCCAGATATTTTTTGCATAATGAGAACATCTTTCATGTGTCAGAACAGGTTTTGATTATAACTAAATAAGTGAAAGCAGGGTTATGTTGATAAGGTCACCTTTAATGTAAAGTTTGGTCTGAGTTGTCTAAAGTATTTAATGGAACAGGGAAACTTGCTGATGAAGTGAGGAATTCAAAGAAAGAGATATTGTGGAACATCACATTTTGGAGGAAAAAAAACCCTTTCCGTAAAACCAGCCAACCAACCAAAAACCACCTGTACTGAGAAAAGAGATCGGTTACAGTAAACAAACCAAATGTCAACAATTAAACAGAAATTTTGTTACTTGGCTTTATTTCTTCAAAGTTATGCTACTAAATTAGTTTTATTTTTTTAATTATGTTTACTACAGTACCTATGAAAATTTGGTTCTAAAGATGTTTGAATAACCTCTGTCTGCTTGTAGCTAGGCCTTCATGAAAACTGTCATTTCATGTGTTCAGAACAAACAAAGAAAGCATTGATTTGAAGAGCACATTATTATTCAAAGAACGTACTGTCAAAGGATGTTGGGTGATTACAAGCTTAATTTATATATTTTTTATACATTGTATTATTTCTATATAGCCTTACTCAGTAGGACTTGTACATATCTTTTAAATATTTCAGAGTGACTCGGTAGATAACATATTTTTATATCTGTCCCTCTAAGATAAACTTGGGGGAAATAAACTGTTAGCAAGGGCTAACTGAAAGACTTAGAGGGTTTAATACATCACTGAAGCAATATTAATAATCATTCCAGAGCTTCATGGATTACTTTTCTAGATTTTTGCAAGAGATTCTGGAGGTTACCTTTAGATGAGGACTTGTATCCCACTTATACTGGACATTTTTTTTTGATTCCTTTCTCTTACCACAAGGTGAAAACATGTTTTCTGGAGAATAATGTGAATGTTTCTAAACCCTTGTTTTCTTTTTTCCCTGATTATGTATTTTGCTCTTGTTAAGATCCAATTATTGAGAGATGACTCTGTCCAAATTAAGGTGCAAACGAGACCACATGCCAAAGTCAATAATATGGATTTTATTTTACAATTAATGAGAGGTAGAGAGACAGAAAGAAATAGAAAAGAGGGGAGAGAGAGAGACAGAGGGAGAGATATTAAGCATAAGATTGTCACCACCCACAGATCCAGTGGTGTCCTGTTGGTCCTTCTTCACCCTGGGCTTCTTGTTTTTGGGAATACTGAGGTTATTCAAAACTTTTCACTATGTATCTTAGAAAACAAAGGAATTAATGCTCATTGGCTACACAGTTCTCTTATTCTATTGGTTAAATTATTCCGTCACTTCTAATGCTAATTAGTCTACATGTTCAGTCTTTCTCTTCTTTTAAGTTGGTGGATTTCGTGGGTTGGGGGGCCATGAGTCAGCGGCCGTGATCTCCCCCTGCTGAAATTACTTTTCACCCAGCTGGAGCTGGGTAAATTTTGGCACAGTTGCAGAGTTGGCCACTTGATGAGTTGGCTTTCCTTGTGGCCCATAAATTCGACATTCTTTGTATCCAGGATCAGAGACACATTCATATCCCCTAGCTTTGTTTACCTTCCTCTAGGTCTGAGATAACATCTGGACAATGGTACCAGCTTTATCTTATCTCAAGTTCCCACTGTGGTAGCTTATCTTACAGTCCAAGTTCCAAGTATTCAAGGAGGCTTTTCGGTGGGACTTGGTGATTGCAAATGGCATCTGTCTCATAACTTAGGGTGATCTTTGTTTGACTGATGGTAGGTGTATAAGCAGTTGTTTCTTCATGCAGTTCGCCACAGTGGGAACTTTTTTCTTGATGCCTCATTCTACTCCCCAGGTCCAGGGCAATGTTGTTTGATTACTCTGGGCGGTGCGTGGGAGAAACAAAATTCCAAATACCAAGTAAGTATGGCACGTGTTAGATGAGTTTATAAATTAGTAACCCTCATCCCATCAAGAGGTTGGGATTTATAACCAGTTGCATTAGGGCACATACACAAGTACTGCATACTCTATACAGATATACATCTATTTATCTATCTATCTATCTATCTATATATATGAATACAACCTGTCACATACAGATGACATATTTGTCATCTGGTTTATGGTATGTGCTCCATATAGATGCACCCACAAATATATTTTATGTGCAGCAAACATTGTTATAAAGATCGAGTTCATGTTGATCAAAAATTAAATGGCCTCATTTGCATGGTTCTAAATTGATAAATCCTGGTGATAGCCTGGTAGGCTGTATTGTCCCAGGCCCAGGATCCAAGAAGCAGTCAGATAGTCCCTTTTCTTCTGAGTTTTGTTTGTGTGTTTCTGGATCATTAAAAGCATGAGCCACATACTTTCCCAAAAAAATCATATGTACTCTTTTAGTCCAGTTCAAAAATTGTTCCAAGAACTTCAGTTTTCACGCTAGTATTATTTGTAAGTTATATTTTTGAAAGAAAAGTCTGAAAAAGTGTTCCAGCACTAAAGTTTGTAACTTAACATTAAATAATTGCATGACAATTTTTGGTATAGAAATGTTAGGGTTATTTGTTTGAAAACTAGGAGGCAAATAAAACCCCTTAAACCTTTTTTACTGTTTTTAATGAATGGCAATTTATAGAAAAGCATAATATAAGCAAGATCTTTAATCTTTAAGCAAGATCTTTAATCTATTCTTATACTTCAGGGTCCTGATTCATGAATGTAGAGCACATGGCAGTGTGCTGGAGAGTCTGCTTATACTGGGGAGGGGTCATGGAGCTGCTTTTTTTGTTTTAAGCTTTTTACTGCAATGTTACATAGACTAATTATTTAGATACATTATGATGCCCATTCTTGAACAAAGAATGCATTAGTGTGCAGCAGGTCCCTAGAATATGACTTCATTATGTTTTTTGGAAAGGTTCAGTTCATATGATCTACAACATCCCTTAACCAACACCTCCAGCTGGTCTAGGAAAAATATGAGGTAAGGGGAGTGTTGCACATACAGAAAATTTCCATTTTCTTCCACAAATATTGAGGAGTATTTATTTATTCATTTATTTGTTAAAGATGCTTCCTCTGAAATAAGCAGTCTTTCTCCCCTGCCTTCATTTCCAGGATGTCTGTGTGTATACCCCTGAGTGTGTATATACATATCTGTATGCAGATTATGCACATACAAATAAACTCTACATAGATGGCTGATATATATCACAGCTAGAATTCGAAACGTGTTAGGGACTTAATTCTGCCTTTAACTATTTACTTATACTTCTGCAGAAAACAGAGCTTAGCAAAGCATCAGTTGTTCTACTTGTTTTCATTTTTTTGGTTTGGTTTTTGGGTTTTTGGTTTTTTGGGGTTTTGTTTTGAATAAAAGTAAGTATCATTATAACAAATTAAGCACTGTATTTTTTCCTTTGGAGTGTGGTAAAGTATGTTTCTTCTTCAACTACCAATCAAATCTTTGAACAGGTCTGTTTTTCATTCTGGAAAGAAGGAAAATATTGTGTGCTTCCCTTCCCCCTTCCCCCACCCAAGATTCTTAATGGAATGAACAATATGAATAACAAGATCATGTAGAAGTCTTCTCCTGAGACAAATTATCTTAAAAACCGGAAATGAAAAAATGCCAGAAATACAACAGAAAATTCACCGGTATACGTCTAAGACAAAAGTGTAGTTCTACACTTATTGATAGTGTGTGTTGATATCAATGTTGGGGAGTAATGATCTATATTAAAAAAAAAAAATAGGTCCAATAGTCTTGCAAATACTGGTGAGAGAAAAGTGGAAGTAAATCCTTTGGTTACCACAAGTCTTTCAGGCTACTTTGTGATGCTTCTAGTTACTCCAATATAAAATTTGAAACATTCTAAAGTTCTCTCCATTCCTGCCAAACGGTGTTTACCTTTATTATTTGCACTGTGTACAAGTAATCCACTGCTAATCATAGCTGGTTGCTAAGCATCCTTTCCCAGGAAAGGCAGACACCAGGAAAAAACCAGTGAGTTCATATAGCTTAGACCAGAATTAGAACCAGAATTGAAGCATTTTATTAATTTATTAATGACATGTAATTAACCCACAGTGAACTATTCATTCAGGATCAATATCAGTAATACAGTGGATAAATCATGATAAGAGATACTTACACAGCATTAATAAACAGCTATGTATCTCCCAGCCTCTGTGAGTCATCCGCAGAAGCACATTCCCCCACCCCTTTCCCAGCACCCCTCAGGTCCCAGGTAGCCTCCCACTGCACTGGCAGGTGGCACACACCGCCCCCCCCCCCCGGAATGGGTGCCCTCGTGTGTGCCCTCCCTGTCAGCCATAGGCTGCTTCTGGCACCTGCAGGGATGTGCCCAAGGGGTGGCAGCCTTGACAGGGACACTGCAGCAGGGACTGGCTGGGTGGCACTGCTGTAGGGTCCCCTACAGAGCCTCCCCTACCTGGCAACTCTTCATGTAGCCTTTATGCCATTTTTTGGGCTGTCTCCATCTGTATTTCTATTTCTTTTACTCTATCAACGGAGTTTCTCTTCTCCTGGTTAATGCCCTCGATAACTAGGCTGGTGGTGGCTTTCCTTTGAAACATCGAGGACATCGATGGCACTGGAGCATGTCCAAAGAGGGACAATGAAGTTGATGAAGCATCTGGAGCATAAGTCTTATGAGGACCAGCTGGGGGAGCTGGGGTTCTTTAACCTGGAGAAAAGAAGGCTCAGGGGAGACCTCATCACTCTCTACAACTACTTGAAAGGAGGTTGTAGCCAGGTGGAGGTCAGCCTCTTCTCTCAAGTAACAAGTGACAGGACAAGAGGACATGCCTTCAAGTTGCACCATTGGAGGTTTAGGTTGGATATTAGGAAAAATTCTTCACTGAAAGGGTTGTCAAGCATAGGAATAAGCTGCCCAAGGAAGTGGTGGAGTCACTGTCTGTGGAGGTATTTAAAAGACATGTAGATGTGGTGCTTAGGGACATGGTTTAGTGGTGCACTTGGCAGTGTTAATGGTTGGACTCTATCTGAGAGGTCTTTTCCAACATAAATGATATTATGATTCTATGATCCTATGATTCTATGGAAGATTTGGAGCAGATCCCCTCCCGCCAGTTCTGTGCACATCACAATCTATGCAGTCACAGTCCTACCATAGAAGCTGGGGTTATCTAGGTCACCCCATATGTGGATCATGTGAGCACCCCACAAAGATGATTATGTTACAACTGTGAATGGTAAAAACATTCCTCTGATAAAAAAAACTTAGAATTGATTTCATACAGAGAATATTTTTGTTTGTTCATCTTGTGTCATTCTGTTCATTTTATCTTGTATAACCATACTTTCAGATTCAAGTAATTTGCCTGGGTGAAGACAAGGTGAGGAGATGGTTAAAGAAGACAGAGGATGAAACTTAGAGGGAGAGCAGTAGAAAATTTAGGGTATCTTAAGATGTTCTCGCTTTTAAATACAAGGTGGTTATCCTGGAATCCCCAACAGTCAAATAAATATGTGGTCACTTTTGCAGGAACACTGACCTGGTCTGTTCTAGATATTTTAGGCATTTTGGTTCAGACAGGAGGGATTGTTCCACATAAGTGACTATTTCTGTCCAACAGATTTGAAAGGAACTTGATCATTGTGGGCTTACACAACAGTTTTAGACCTCTAATGTTATAAGCCACTTAAAAGCCACCCATGCAGTCTTTACTCTCTATGAGTAGACATCAAAGCAGAAGTTCTTAAAACGTTTGCATCACAAAAGAGTTTCCTATTGAATTTCAAAAACTATGTCCAGAAGAATATAGAGTACAATTCTACCTCCTTGCATATTCTGATCCAACAAAATAATAATGAAAATAAGCTTCCAACTGATAGAAAATTCCTCTACACCTCACTCTAGTTGTGATGGATTTTGTTAAAATCACTATATACCTAAAACAAAGTGAGCAACTGATTTCAACAGAGGAAGAGAGACAGAGACTATTTGTTTCACAGATTATCTTAAAGATTTTTGCTATAGAGACAGATTCCTCTCTGAAATAAATTGGCTTCTGACTCTAGACTTGTTATTCTCTACCACTACTGGTCAAATCTGTTCATAAAAATCTTTAATAGTGGATAATACAAAACCTTCCAGAGATTACTTTTTTTTTTTTAATATTTCATAATTTTTTGCAATGTCTAAACTAAATCACTTTAGCTGCAATTTAATCTCAATATTTCTAGTCTTATTCCCAACTGAGATGTAGAGAACAGATTTTCAATCCTTCTTGTTCTTGTATGCAGCAGTATTTTGCATATTTGATAACTGTTGCTACATTCTCCTTCTACGTACTCTTCTTCAGACTAAACAGTAACAGTTCTTCTTGTCTCTCCTCATAATCTTGATTACTGATTAGATTACTGATTTTACTTATTCCTCTCTGGATTTCCTCCAGTTGGGCCACAGCTTTCTTGAAACATAGTGCTCTAAACAATTGTTGACTTCTCCAGTTAAAGGAGGTTACTTTTGAGCTCATCTTTCAACTGCTTTTTAATAAAGAACGTTTGAATTGGATTTAGAAGTGACTGGGTTTTTCTGTTTAGTTTGTTCCTAGGCTTTTGCTGACAAGGGATCCTATTATATAATGGTCGTAACGTCAGAAATCATTAAGATTAATGTTTCATATCCTGTAAAAAAACACATCAGCTCTCCTCATACCCATGTCCATATGGCTCTGAAAATTTTGAGGACCTCTATATCACAAGTTTTTTCAAAGCTTTCTGCTCACTGTAGTGTCAGTTGACGGCAAAAGAAACTTATTTGTTAAGATATTTTTTAATGAGGAAAAGGCAACAGCAAATAATTCTCATTTACCTCAGCGACCTGGCACTGTAGTCACTGGGATCAAGGCATTGGTCAATGCCAGCTGTCTAACTTAATTTTCTACAGATCATGGTTTCTGACATTTGTGCATCTGTAAGTTTTCCAGCAGCTTCTTTGTGCCAATTAAGAGCAGAAGCATTTCCAGATATTTTTATTGCTGCATGTACGCTCACTTCCTTTTTTTCCCTACATCTCAGGTCAGAATTTGATATACCAGGACTTGAAAGCTCAGAAAAAAGAGGATAAGTTAGATTCAAAATACCTATGATGACTTTTAAACTGAGGATTAATGCTATTTAAATGGCTGTTCTTAATAACCTTGGATTCTTATAACATTTATTATGCTAAATATAGAATTGCCTTGGGATGTGATATTACATATTTCAGAATCTATTTGCACAGATTGGAATAGAGCTTTGTATTGGTGATTACTGCATATACTATTGGGTAATGGTATTTATTATTATAATACCGGAAAGCTAGCTTGACAAGAGACAATGGGAAACGTCATATTCCTGACAAATTGCCATGCTTGTAGTTCCTACAGCTCCAGCAAAAATTCTGATGTACAAGCTTATCTCTTTTCATTAGCTGAAACTAGACACAGCAAATAATAAAAATACCACCATGAAGGCATGCTCAAAATTGTAAATAAAATTCTCTTCTTTTTCAATCATAACTTTCTATATTCCCTTCTCTGAGCATTATTATACAAGGGTTTACTAGCAGATTGTTCCCTCAGAGAGTTCATTTAAATTAAGGATATTCATAGACATTTGTAAACAAAATTATTTGAACCAAAACAGAAAAGTCATGCTGATTCACTTCTGGAACAAAACACACTACATGCCTCATGCATTCAATCAAAGACAACCAATGACATTCAAAACTTCAATATTGATTATTCTCAATTACTTCTTCCTAAAGCGTTTAAAAATAAGAGGTCTGTGAGATTATTGTGTGAATAGCAATTCAACTCGCAAACAAATCTCAGAAAATTATAAAGGCCAAGTAATACAGAAGATGGACATGGAGAGAGAATAATTTCTGTGGAAAGGTTATGAAATACGGAACTCAGAAAACACCATTTGAAATTAAGAATAGATTTCAGAGTTGGAAAATGACTGGATAGAATTGATTTATGAAGCATGGACCTGTATAAATTTGTTTAGAATGTGGAATCAGTTACATTATTCATATCTAGTGTGTTTATTATTTTAACCCATTACACTTTTCTTCAGTGCTCAGAGTGACAACACATTAAATAAATATTTACATTCTGTTGTTTTGCTTAGGAAATTTGTATACTACAAATATTTTTGATGCCAGAAAAATAAAATATTTACATGCAAATAAAGTAAATATAATGCCACTTTGAAACAAAATGTGCTCATTTTATTATATATTATTATATTACATTTGTGGTCTGGGTAACATTTTTTCTCTGGGACAGCAGCTATCTCACAACAATCAAAGTTTATTTTGCCATAGTTACTGTTACAAGTGAAATCTTGTCTGATCTGTATAGACTCAGCACATGAAACAGAGCAACAGATCTCTTTTCTTTATTCTGCTTAGTATTATGCCTTATTTAAAAATAAAGTGTTTAAAGATCCAGGCATTCTGGGAAGTTACTGTGTCAGGCATTGTTCATTAATCCCAGTAACAGATTAAAGTAGGTTGATGTCAGTAGCTGGTGGAGTGAATGGGAATGGGAACTGCATGTGAAGAGAATAATATAGACTAAACCCAGTAATAAACTGCAGGACTTTTGGTGTAATCTGTAAAAGTAAGCCATGCTTAGGGTTCGGTGCTATACTGAGATTGGCTTGAATTCATATTTGAGATAAATAGAGGTATTTTAGTATTTAAATTCTGATTTATTTTGAAAATGAATGTGTTATAGTTTTTTTCCCTTTTCTATACTCAGTAATTACAAAACCTAACTTGTGCTCTGCAATAAAAGCTGACTTTAATACATATAATGGCAGCTACAGTGTTATACAAATCAGTGGGTATCTCATGTTTTGAGGTAAAATTATAAAAAGTGGTAAGATCAGAACAGGAAAAGAAACTTAATATTTAACTTCAGTGAAGAAGTAAAGTTTGGCAACTGGCTAGCATCTCCGCAGCTTACGAGACCAGGATAAACGTTCACATAGCCACACTGCAAGGCTAGATGTGAATCTACTTTGCTAAACTCTGGTCTTTCAGGTCAGTAGAAAAAAGTGTTGCTTAAGTTGCTTAAGATACAGGCAAACTTATATGGTTTGGTAAGGGGATTTACTTCACGTTGAAAGATTAAAAGTATTTGAGATGATTTCTCTCATGTCCTTGCTTTCAAAGCTCTTTTCTCTGAACACTTACAAAGTCGTGCATCCGTTTCCAAATAGACTTGAAATAGCAACATATTGTCCAAGATCTAACCTACTCAATCTATTTCATCTATGGTTTTCTAGTCTGAAATGTCTGTTATAATCTACTAATTTATAAGGAACATAGAGATTTACTTCTTTTCATTCCCTGAGCTTTTTTGAGGAGATAACTTTAACTGATGTTACCATTCTCCATCCAAGACCTTTTCCTGGGACAAGATAGAACAAGGAAGAAACATCAAGTAGAAGAAGGTTGCTGATCCCTTAGATTCAAATTTACAGAGACTTTTGAAGTTCTTTTAAAATATGTATTAGTTTCTGACCTCTGTTACAGACACAAATCCCAAGACTGGATAATAGGCTACCATATGCACTGTAGTAACTATGAACCAACATGCATGTAATGGAATTATTATGCTGAAGGACAATTTTTTTTATATAATGCTATGAAGCAAAGATTGCAGATTAGTGCTGCAGTGCCATTATCACTAACAGACTGTGTCATTATGTTGTTTAGGAAATTAGGGTGACACCGTGCAGATACTGTGATATCAAATCTTAAAAGTAGCTATTGATTGGTAAAAGAATATAATCCCAGATATGACTCTTAATAGTGTTTGAGTTTTTCACTAAACTGAAGTGTCCTAATACTAATAAATGATCCTGTGTGAAACAGACTTCTTGTTCTTCAAAACATGGCTAACAATAACTCAGACTTATTGACCTGACACAATTAGTAGCTGAAGTGGTGGCAAAAATCCAGCTTCCCCTGGGTTTAGTATTTGTAGCTCAGAATGTCTCAACTTTATTATTTCTGAGTCTCTATTATTTTTTGTGTTATAATTAATGTAGAAACACTAGAATATATAGGTAGTGAATTGTCTAGACTTGTTATATTTTTAATAATTCACTACTGTTATATTGTATTAGTGAAGTATTGCTATATATATATAATATTATCATATAAGGAATAAAATAATACATCATTACGTGAGCAATGAGACTCCTACAGTAGAGGGGTAGAGAGATATTGAACATACATCCTACCCTAAGATACTAAATTTAATCTGAGACTATCATTCCCTTAACAGCTATTAATAGACAGTTATTTGTAAGACTACCTTTCTACAGCCGTTTTTGTTATTTCAAAGCTTGTTCAGGAGTGTTGGCAAAATAATTGAAGCTGAAGTAGTTATGGGAGAACTGCCACTGCTAGAAAAGGAAGTACAATGAATCAGAGGAGTGACAAGCACAGCTCAAGGCAAGCCACAATTATGACTCTCAAATGAGGACTTAATAAAAAATTGGCTTAATTTGAGAATTTTAAAACCCCATAATTTTTCAGGGAGGGAATTTTTAACACTTTCTGAAATTTGACCTCCATGTTTTTTCCCAACATTTTCTATGCCAATTTTACATCTCTATATATTTGATACCTATGATAATCTTCTTAAAGGAACATCTCAGCTGATCAACAAACCTTGAGAACTAACTCAGAGACTCCTCTTGTTTACTATACCATATTTTATTCTGTGGGGTATATTTTGCTGGTGAACTACTGTAAGCAGAAAATTATGCTTAAAGCTGTCTCTATCCCTAGAGTGGCCTTTCACAGCATTTGGCTTTCAGCCTCTCAAAGCAGAGAAACTAGAAAGTAGGTCTGTAAAATAAATATCAAGTTAAATATGAAGTTCTCAATTAATAATTGTAACTTAAAAATAATTTTAAAGAACATACAATCTGAAATAGGTCACTACATGAACTCATTAGACCTAAAAAATAATTTTTGAAAAATAAATTATAAATGTGAACAAAATGAAATTAATTTACACATAAACTTGCTGCATTTAAATGTTTGCACCATGAGAAGCAATTTTCCAATTATGTAGTCCGTGTCCTGTGTTATATTTGTGTATTTGAGCAAGGTTAACTAATATTTGTCTTTTCAGTCCTATTTTTTGCTGTTGCACTTTGCTATTATCATCTGGTATGGCATAATATCAGACATGGTCAATACTTTCAAAAACTGAAGGCATCCTATTTCTCTGAAGAAGTATTAGAAGTCTACAGAAGGTATTTCTGTTGGGAGTTTGCCACTCTGTGACTAAAAATATTCTTACAGAGCTTTTCACTTGTGCTGGAAGGACTTATTATTCCATTCTCCAATCAAAACTGAGGGTTTTCAGTATCTCAATTTTTATCAGTCTCAGAAGGTGTACTCTTCAATTAAATTTTAACAAATCTTAAGGGACCATGAAAAGTCTGATTATGATAATAGATTGCATAGGATGCTGTTAGTGATTTAGAAAGTCACATATTATGTTTTCCTCAAGAAAAGTTTTCTGTACTAATATTAATGGATAATAATTTATAGTGAAGATAACTATACTAACATTTGTAATTGAAGACAGATAATTGTTTTATGGATCATATTTTAAAAGAGTTGTTTCAGTGCTTTCTGACCTTTGTCTTATAGATTAAGATTCTCACCTCAGGAGCAGGGTAAATAAGAGAGACATTTATTAATTTTACATAATGGCGAGCACTTTAGAGATAATATTAAGAAACTGTAGGGTACACAAAAATTTAAGCTTATATACTCTAGGCCAAAATTCTGCATTTGTTGCATTTGTCAATAAGGGAAGAACATGTGTAATAGTTTTGTTCATTTGCATTCTTGCTTACAGGTCTTGCTAAACCAGAGTTTTTTGCTGAGTGAATTGATTGTGCTCATCATAGCTTACAGAAAAGGAAAGAAGTTTTGTTATCTCTCTGATCAAATAATGAATTTTGACATGTGATATGAGTCTTCTATAAAGCCATTAAAAGGCAAAAAAAGGTTCAGAATATCTACATTTTTATTTTTTAAATTTCATAATTTCAAAGTCAACTTCACCATTTTCTGAAACTTGATCTCCTAATAGTTGAGATATAATATTCTTCTTCAAAGTTTACTGACAGTATGAAAAGAATGGAGAACAGTAGCAGGGACTTTCTAGATTTCTAAAAGAATAGGTCATGCTGAATCACTGTTAGAGCACAATTTGGTTCTTCCCTTTTCCTTTTTTACGTCTTCCTTTTTCCTTTTTTATCTAATTTTTCAGCCATCCTCTCAGTTACTTATCTCACTTTTATCTGGACATAAGCATCACCAGCATATAAACATAACATTTGAAGACCCTAGATAAATCCTCTTTGTCCCCTTTGAAAATGCCATTTGTTATAGCATGTATCTTTTAATCTTTAAACTTTGGACACAATTATTTTGTTGTGATCTGCAGGGGCAAAATTTTTTTGATCATCAGCTTCCTTTTTCTGGAAATCCCATAAAAACTAACCAATTAATCGGACTCTTTGTCTCCTTTTCTGTTTCCACTCTTTCCATGAGTATTTCTATCAATAAAAATAGCAACAGTAGTTATAAAAAAGGGAAACAAACAAAAAACCCCAACCTATCAGGCATTAATTGCCAGCAGTCACTAATTTGCTAAGGACATCTAAGCAACCAGAGTCTTTCAAGGCAACTTTAGAAAAGATCTGTGTTTTACTAACATTTAGAACTGTTACTCTGCTGATGTAAGATACTGTGGTTTGACTGTAAACTGACTTTACAGCTAAGTATGGATAAATCAAGGAAGCCAAGTAATTGACTATCATCGAAAGTTACCTGCTGTCTCAAATTTTCCCCTTATTGACATCAGTTTTATGAGAATATATTTCTGTCTCACTGAAAATTATTCTCTCATATCATTATTACTGTGGGGATTCTCCTACTACCTTTAGCAGAGGTAGTAGGACTTCCATGATGTTAGGTTAGACTCACATGATATTAAATCATCTTTAGCACCCGGCTACAAAGTGTTCGTACGTATTTTTACAAGTTCAATTTGTGTCCTGTATTTTTATTTTAAAGTTAATACTGTTAAAGTGCATTAAGAGATAGACATAAAAGAAAGCCCTAGAGAAAGACTTATAGTTCTTCATACTCACATTGGTAAGACATTAATTGTAATAGTACTGAGCATCCTTACAGAAGACTCTGTAATGAAGACAAGCTGTTGTTCCTACTCTTCTTCACCACTTACTCCCCCTCCAAAAAAAAAAGTAAAAATTGCAATTAATCTAACATGAAAGTCATGGAAGAGGCAAGAAAACTCTTTTCTCCGGAGGAGAGAGGTTAAGTTTGCACTAATGCAGAGGTTTATCTAGGGGACAGAGGCACAATATCTAAGTAATAAGTTAACATGAGTGGGCATGTGATCCTTCTCCTCTAGAGAACAGATGGAGAGATGGTGCTACATGCAACTGTAGCAAGTCTTCATCATCCTCCTTCACAGGTACGTAAATAAACCTTACCCACACCAGAGGAAGAGTAATTGAAGGTTTACAGAGGAGGAGTGGGAATTTTAAAATATCAGACCCAGGGTGATATCACAGAGGTACCTCTCTGAAGGGCTTAAAGTGAAATATTTAATTCCTAAGGAAAAATAATGCTAAACTCTCTTACAGAACAGTTTGGGTAAGAGGACACTTGAGAGCTTCTCACTACTAGACATCATCTTTTGCAGCCTATTTCTGCAGCAAAACAGTGTGCTATAGACAGTAACAGCTATTTGTAAGGTTTTTGTATCTGAAGCAATAACTGTGATTATGGATTTTTTTTCAATAGGTTCTACCTGTGTTCATTCTTTCCTCTTGAGTGAGGTTATTGTGGTTTAATAGTTTTCCTATGACCACATTTTTTTCTGTTCCTTTAATATAATTAACATTATTCTTGGCTTCCCTTTTAACTCATAACATATCTGTTGTATATCCCTCAAAGAATGTTAAAATGTGCCAAATACATAAACAAGGAATATGGACTAAATTATATTTTCATTTTTGTCGACTTAATTTAGTCTCCTATAATCCTGCTATCTATAAGTCCTACAGTATGTCTTTTTGACCCATTCCAATAGCATTTAAACCATAACCTTGATTGACCTTTAGAGGTGAGTGGGTAGGAAGAGGGAGACATGCCAAAATATTGTACTTCAGGATTCAAATACTGAAGAGTATATTTCAGCTCTTATCTTTCCAGATCATGCTTTTCCCCTAGCCATATGGGATTTAAAAGGTTGATCTCTGCCTTTATTTACAACTGCTTGAATCAATTCTGAGAGTAATAATAGTGAACAATAAATTTTTTTTCTTTTGTTAAAGTTCATGCATGGAAATTGTCTGAACTGCCCTATTGGATCTATGGCTTCATGGACAATACTTCATGAATAATTTCGCCGTATTCACCCAAACTTATTTTCATTAGTTTAATAAGTATTTTCTGCCCACATGTCACTCCCTGAGGCACACTAATAGTGACTTACCCGTATCTGGACTTCATGTCACTGATCACAATCTTCTGAACCCAGGAGTTTACCCAATTATAGATCCAAATCACTGTCCTCTTATCTAGTGCATACTTAGTCAACTTGCATATTATGATAGGACAGTGTTGAAAAAATTACAAGAGTCAATATAGGCAGAATCCACCTAGTAGGCAATTGTCTCATTACTGAAGGTGCTCAGGTTGATAAAGCATGATTTTCCCTCCATAAATCCATGTCGACTATTTCCTATTTTGACTGCTTTCTACAACAAAGAAGAATGGGAAACCAAAGAAAAGTGACCACAGTAGAGTACTTGGGAGGTAATTTTTTCTTTTTTAACACTGTCTTGTTTTGAAACATGGATTATTTAAAAATCTCTTAAAAGAAATGTGTTCAGCTCTTTTTGCAGTAAATCAAGGGTAATTTCTTTCAGATATTTTGAAATTATCTGTATATAGATAGTGAGCATTTTTCTGCAGAAAACATGCAATTAGTCCTATTTCTCCCTATTTTAATTATGTGGTTTATAGAGATGACTCATGAATACTTCTATACTCTCCAGACATATAGCAAAAATTATTTCCATGGCAACATGAGATGGGTCTGCTCCTTGTTATCCTTATTTCCCAAACCGCATATGCTGGGTTTCCCTTAGAAGAACTTTTTGTGAATTAGGGGTGATCTGCAGATACTGCCCTTGGGCTGTTCACCGTTCAGTTTGTGAAGATTTTCTAGTTGTCAGGAAGACTCCATGTGCTGTATGTTATACTTTCAGAAAACCTTGAAACCTACAGCAAACAATAACATAAAATACATATTTAAATGAAGAGCGTGCTACCATGCTGTTGGAAGTGCAAAGATGCTGATACTTGAAAATGAATAAGAGAAAACAGCTGCTGATGTCCAGCTCCTTTAGGGGAGTCTATGATAGGATCTAGAGGGGAAGTCTTATGAGGAGCAGCTAAGGTCACTTGGTTTGTTCGGCCTAGAGAAGAGGAGACTGAGGGCAGACCTCATTGTGATCTTCAACATGAGGGGAAGTGGAGGGGCAGGTACAGATCTCTTCATTCATATGATCAATGACAGGACTCGAAGAAATGACATGAAACTGAGTTGAGGCAGTTTTAGGCTGGATGTCAGGAAGAGGTTTGTCACCCGGAGAGTGGTTGAGCACTGGAGTAGGCTCCTTGAAGAAGTGGTCACAGCACCAAGCCTGAGAAAGTTCAAGAAGTATTTGGACATTACTCTCAGGCAATCATGGTGTGATTCTTGGAGTGTCCTGTGCAGGGCCAGGAGTTGGAGTCAATAATCCTGATGGGTCCCTTTCAGTAAAGTATATTCTATGATGCTATGATATATGACGAATCAGATTGACTGTTTAGTTATATGACACACTGAGATCCATGCAAAAAGCTGTCAAAAAGCCTTGAGGAATATTGCTTTAAGATAATTTAAGCAGAATTCCTTATTATGTCTAGTGTTCCTGTACTTCCAGGCACACAATCTACAAATGAAATGTGGGAGCATGTGGCATGCAGCACATGCATAGTAAGTCTAATGCATCTGGAACACATTACCTCGACTGGGCACATTCAAGTGAACTGTATAGCACACATGCAGGTAAACTATGCACAGTGGTCATTTGTCTGAAAACTCAGAGAAAAATAAAAAAAACCAAAACACTTAATTCCTTTTTTCAAGCCTGAAGAAAATTACAGTCACATTAAGGAAACCAAGACATATGGCCACCGGGGTTTTCTTGTTTTTAAAAATACAGTCACAACTTTTCTTTCTATAACAGAGGCAGTAGATATTAATCACTGATGGAATGGTATCTGTTTTAGGGATACAGTTCAAAGGGTTTGTGCCACTTTGATAGCATATGCATTCAAGAATAAAGTCTCAGTCATTTACTGGAAGATATTTTCTCGCTGTTCTCATTTCCTTTGTTCCTGGTTTGAGCTTGTCTCTATTGTTCATCTTCTGGAGACTTTGATTTATTGTGATGATGCCGGAATGAGTCACTAGACAGTTAAACACTTTCAAAAGTTAATGTATCTGGCTAGTTTGGGCATTAATGAATAATGAATGAGGAGCAATGTACTATGTTTCAACAGCTACCCTGAATGCTCTGTGTAACTTCTCCCAAGCTTATTTTCACTTCATTGGAGGTATCATTAAGATAACCTGCAGCAGTGCAGCAGAGGATACACAAATTCTTATCTCTCTTTCTTTGCAGAACACCGACTTGACCAAACATAGCCTTGAGCAACCTGATCTGAGCAGACCCACTTTGAGCAAGGGGTTGGACTAGGTGGCTTTGAGCTTTCTTTCAGCCTGGATCACTCCATGATTCTGCTATAATGAAATTGCAGATGATCCCTGCATTGGGGAAACAACAAATGCAAGTGATATGAGTGCAATCATCAAAAGACTTTCCTTCTTTAGAAAGAAAAAAATATTTTTTTCATAAAGAAATGCATATAAAATTCACACTGACAAGTTCAAGTGATCAAATACATGTGTAACAGGAGATTTAGTTCATATCAGGAAACGCTAAATTGGAGAACTACAAACTGCAGGCAAAATTCAATCCAGAGCACTGTGCAAAAAGAAATTGTGCATACAGTTTTCCAGAAACCAGAGGAGTGTAGTTTATTTGATAGTAAAAACTTTACAATAAAGTTGGGTAATTTTTTTTCTCTATCTTACTGACTTCAGTAATGTCATATATGCATTAAACACTAACTGAGCATGAGTGAATATATTATAATCTGGTCTTCAGCTACCCATTTTCTAGATGAATCAATAGTTCTACCAAATGAAAGAGAAAAGGAAATTTGAATTGAAAGGACCATGATATTAGGATAAAAATATTAACTTTAAAGTTATTTTTTCAGGAAACATATAAAATATTTTTGACTTGTAGTTATATCTGAATGATATTTTTCAGAGTTGACTTTTTAAAAAGAGCTTTCCATTATTGAAATTTGGTGCATTTGTGTTAAAATATGTTTTTGCAGCAATCGAAAATGAAGACATGAAAATGTGTCTTTTTTTTATTTTAAAACAAAAATATTATTTCATTTACATGAAAACTAGTTTAATTTGAAAATCTATTCAAATCCATTTATGCAAATAAATGAGGAGGCATGTTTCTTGCAAATTATTGCAGGTGGTGCTAAAAGTGTTAAAACCAGCCTTAACGCTGATTGTAGCCAAGCCATCAGAAAGGTATCATATCATTATATTTAGCCTTCAGGCGTAGAGAGGTTGAGAAAGCTTCTCCCAGGGTTATAGCAGAGTACACAGGGAGTTCAGGAAGAAGCAGCATGCCTGCCTGGGCATGAACTCAGTGTCCGGCTAAATCATCCTTCTGACTTGCAGGTTCAGACTCAGATCCATAGATATGCAAATATGTCATTGTTTAACTATAGCTGTTAATGGTGCATGGCCCAACTGTATGACACTACACCTGCTTGAGTTTCTGCTGTTTCCAGTACCACAGCATCACTATGCCAGGTAGATTTTACAGAATAGATTAACTCTCTTTTTCTTTTTGTGTGTCTGTATAAGCTGTCCATCGCATGCACAGTGTTTATGATAAAACATCAAGAACATTTGTAGTGAAGTTTAGGCAAGTAAATGTTCCATATTTCTAAATGTAAGTTAGAATATATTAAAATATTTTGTAACTTTCACCTCTAACTTTGATATCTTCTGAAGAAAAACCAATTATAATAAGACCACATCAGACCACTTCTAAATAGAGATTAGTGCACCAAAATATAGCTCATCCAGTGTAACACAGGATGAAAATTAGTTATTTATGCTTAAGCCCATCACCCAAGTATTTCTGTGAAATCAGTGGAGATAAATAGGCCTCTGAGGAGGGTGATTCTCTTCATCATAAGATAGGAGCACTGAAAAGCTTGAATCTTCTATAGGAAATCTTCAGTAAATACCAGCTGTGAATACTGTCTGGAAAAGTTTACCGGCTACAATCTTCAGACAAAGAAGTGTTCCTGGATAATTCTACACAGGATAGTTCTACACAGCCCTTGTTTGTTACGCTGTCTACCTTATCATGCACTCCTGGTCATATTAGTTTATGAAATATAGGACAAGACTGACCATTGGACTGACACACTATGGCTATTCTTACATTCAGTATATTTATTACCTCACAGATACATAATAATTTAGGAAAGGAAGCCTATCATTCGTGTAAATGTGGAGAAAAACAACATCAAAAAGAACCCAATATATACATACTGTTTTGTCAAGTGTTCTAGAAAAGGCAAATAATAAGCATATCTCCACATCTAAAGCATTATATTTTGTCTAAGTGGTATGAGATGAGGATATTCTGCCTGGAGACAATTAGAAAGAGCACTGAAGTAATTACATCCATCTTTTCAATCTGCTTTTTTCTGTTTTTCATTATATAATTTGTATATATAAATCTAATCATCCTGATGGCTGACGAATCAAAGTAAATAAATAGGAATTTGTTCTGTGGTTTATACATAACTTGTCAAGCTGAAAGGTTGGAAACATATTGTTTTTTTCATTCAAAGGAAAGCAGTTGATACAGGACACATTTCTTTATTTTCATGTGAAAGTACACTTCTGCTTAACTGTGGGTGGTGAGTTGCACTGTGGTGTAGATCTATCTCATACAGGAAATAAATATGTGAGATAATTGCGCAAAGGAGGAAAAATTACTGGCAGAGGAAGTGAAGAAGAAAAGTTTCCCTAACATGTGTTCTTTGCATTACAAAGGCTCAAATTCAATTACGAAACTTTCAAAATATTCTTTTTATGATTTTTTGATCTCTGCTTTTTTTTAAACTTTAAGGCTGCTGTCTGCTTATATTCTTAGATACTCTTTTCCATTCTTTAATTTGAAAACATATTTCCTGAATTCTAGCTTTTACATTTTAAAATAGATAGTTCCAAGACCTGGTATTTTTAGAGATGTAATAAATATCAAATGTATTTATAGTGCACAGGTAGGATATGACAGAACCAGAAATTAATCCATAAGCAGAATATTTGTGTTTATTTTCTACAGTTATTTTAGCAAATAGGTACCTTGTCAGTAATGATCATAAGCTTAACGAGTTGAAAGGTCAAGAAACTGTGAAATATATAGATGTTACCCCCACAATGAAGTATAAAAAAAATCACAGAATCACAGAAACACAGATTATCCCAAATTGGAAGAGACATCCCAGGATCATCGAGTCTGACTCCTGGCCCTGCACAGGGACCATACCCAAAAATGATAGCTTGATGCTTAATTACTAACATTAAAAAAAGTTAACAAACTTCAAATAAAAATCAAAAGTAAGTCTCGAAAAAAGCCTGTCATATAAACCTCATTCTTAGACTTAAGTGCATCCAGTCGGAGAAGATATCAATCCAACTGTTTTTTGTTGTTGTTTTCATTAAGAAATGAAGTCACCAAACCTCAGAGACCAATACATTATCATTTACTTTAAAGAACACTGTTGATGGTTTTTTTTCTGTACACTAACCAGAAATCTCCTGTTTGGCTTCAAGAACAGAGAACCAGAAGAAAGAACTTTAAAGCATTGCAGGAGAAGGAACATATCTTTTTATTGAAAAATGCATCCCTTAGCTATCACGTGGTTTGTATAATTGGATTCTGTATATAAGACAGATTCAGGCTTCACGAGGAACACATAGATATTGCAGCTAAAGATACCAGCTTGGACAGGTTTTGAAAACATGTAGAAAACAGTGGAACAAAAATCAAATGGACCCCCTTTTCCTGATGGTCTTGAACATTTATTCTGAGTTGTTTTAAGAGCTGCTTTTCAAGGGTTATGTTAAAAGTCTCTCATTGCTGTGATTCTTTAGCAAGCTTGTGAGGTAAATGTCTGGGTTGCTGCAAATTTAAATTTTCTTAACTACAGCTAAAACTGCATAAGCTGACATTTGTCTGCTTAATTTACAGTGTGGAAATGGTTAACATATTGCCATTAAAGACAGTGTCTGTGTCTGCATTTTTAAAAGTAAGAGAAAAAACAACCAGTGAAGCATAAAACTAAAACAAAACAAAACACTATATTAAATGCTTTATACTTTAATTTTGCTGATGGAAGAGTTTTCATACATAATCCCCATGATGGTAACCAGTGCTATTAGAAAATCTAATTAGCTATTAAGGACTACACCGGAAAGAAATTATTTGCTCAACTAGAAATATTTGTAAACACTTTATATGAATTATCAATTTCTTGCACAGACCCCTATGATTTTGTGGAGTGATTATTTGGAAAAAAAAGATGGATTATGGGAGACGAAGTATAATGCATCAAAAGATACCTTAATGGAGAAATACCCATCTTTGTCTAGAAAATCACTGGTTTCATTTATTATAAAGAATGAATCTTCTATGGTCAAAGTAGAGACAGATGAACAAAGTGTATTCTTGAAAAACATTGCTGCAGTCAATACAGTTGATGCTGTTACTTACTTGTCTTTTACTTCATACTTCAAGGGATGCATTTTCTTCATGATCTTCAGCTGCTGTTGCAGGAAAAATGTGTCTAAAATTGGAATCTTTTGTTTCTCAGACTAACAAAATCCACTTGCATCCAAACATATAGTTAATAAATATGAATTCTGAAACAAAACAAAATAAATAAAACTGTACAAAGCATCTCATTATTCAAAAAATGTGGGTTCTAAATACCAAAGAAGATTAAAAATATTCAGAAATGCTAAAATCTAACTTGTAAATATACTCTTATTTACTTTATAAAGGACAACACTGAATGCCTCTAGCCACTGAGCATAATTAGACTTCATGACTCAACTATATTTTTAAATGTAGAAACAACAACAAGAATAATAAGAACTAGTCTCTCTATAGATGATAAGAATACTTTTGAGTTGGGTTTTTTTTTATTAGTTGTTGGTTTTTAGTTTGTGGTTTTGGTTTTTTTTTCCCCAGGAATAAAGGTCTGACTGTGAACTCAGGCAATGGCGACACATCCCAGTCGATTCAATGAAGCAAAGTTTTAAATTTGTTATTAAATGCAAAGGAAAACAGATGATATCTACTTCCAAGCTGAAATATCCTATAGAGGCACAAAATATTCTCATTAAAAAAAAAAAAAAGTGAGGACAAAATATTTTAAAAGTATTATATCTTTAATAATCTGAAAGTTTATTAAAATTTTTACAGTTTTTTTTTTAATGTTAATATTCTTTCATTTTTATTGTAGCTTCTGTGTCTGGCTTTAGTGTTGTGAAAAAGTAGCCATTTTCCTTACAGTGTACTTAATCTATGCTTTGATTTTGCTGTTTACTTGATCGTGTCTTCTAACCTTCCCATAGAGAAAAAACAGGAGACTATCTAGTAATATGCATGAGGTATGAAAAACTATGAAATAAGAAAATATCATTCTAATGACACTGTGTCTTGGGAGTAGTATAAACTGTGTGTCATGACCTGAATTTCACTATTCCAAAAACATGAGAGACAAATTTCTCCTTTTTTTTCTTTTTCACTCTGAGAGGGAAAGCTCAAGTATTGTTACATGTCAAAAAAACTGACATCCTTTAATGAATATGGACAATGACATGTGAGAACAAAGTTGAATTTCTGTCCCATTCACTATTCCTACCGTCTTGCACCTCTTTTCCCTCTGCTAATTTCTGTATAACTGTACATGTAGTTCTAGTAAAGACATGATACTGATGCTGATATGTCATTTCTGTAGGCATAACAGAGACCATGCTGAGAGTTATGCCTAGGTATAAATCTGCTATTCAAATTGATTAGGAATAAAGTATGCATTTATATTTGATAGATCTGCTTGTGCATAGATGTTTGCTTAAAATTATCTCTATTAATTTAAATGGATTTTTTTTTTTGCCTCTCTCATTTGTTCCTCACAAGATCAAGGTAGGTATAAAAAAGGAACATAATCGTTTGTACATTGTCAGAAGAGCTGTTAGTTTCTAATTACACAGCCACATGCTCTCCTGCACTACCATAACTCATTGAAATCACTGAGATGCCACTAAAGCTATGATTTGGTCTGCATAAAATTGTTCTTGTTGTTGAGGATGAAAAAGTCTGAAAGAAATTTAGGTAGGAGCCCATCATTAAGAAATGTAACCCACTGGACTTCACCTGGAGAAACACATAAAATAATGGGCACACTACAGCAACACTTCTAAAGCCAAGATTTGCATTGCTTGACTCTTTCATCCATTGAACTCTTTTGTTTCTAATTACTTGTTTTCCTGTTGCACTTCAATATTATAATAAGTAAATCAGATTAATTAAAGGTCTGAATAACATTAGAAAAATCTCATCCTCCTTTATTTTTTTTCCCCTAGAAAGAACACTTCTTTCAAACCATTGTACTCTGTAAAGAAAGAGTAAATTTTTTTTAATTTAAAGAATAGTAGTAGTAGCATTTAAACAAGCAAAAAAACCAAACCAATTTTATTACAATAAAGGGAAAGAGCCAGAAACTCTCTGGATTTTAGTTTGGCTTTCCTTTTTTACTCCATTTTTACACAGAAAATGTTCAAAAATTATATAGATTGGCCAAGTCCAGAATACTATAGAAATGATCATATTTGAGTGACTCTTGACCAACTCCAGAATTGGGTAAGTGGCTGCAAACAGGTTTCTGGTCAGCAATTGCTTAGCCTCCTACCTATTTTGTTGTCTTTGATTTTAAATAGAACAAAATATAATAAATCAGATTAACTTTGATAGATCTGCAAATGACCAGGGAAAAAGACTTTAGCTAAGCCACAGGTCTCAATGTACAGATCTCCCTTGGACAGAGTTTTTGGAATGATATTTTTGCCAAACATGATCTGTGTTTAACCTTTGCAAATGTCTATATAGCCTATCTAGTAAAATTAATAATATTTATGCCCTTATCTATGATCTGCTCTATAGATTATTTCTTCCATGCAACCAGTTTAGCAGCACATGATAATCTGTTATCTGTTACAACTTCTACTTTCATAATTAAAACTCTGCTTTCAAAAATCCAGAAAAACTGCAACACATGAAAATAAGAGATTTAGGTCTTTAACAAAGGTGTTTAAATGGCACACTCTTTTATCGTTCATACATCTTTGCTAGAAGTCTCTGGAATACTGTGTACTTTATGTTATAAATAAATTAAAACTTGACCTGAATTAATGATGAAATGTTAGGTAGGTAGTTTATGGTTTCTAAATGAATGTTTTTGTAAACTTAAAACTTATTTGAGATTATTGTCAATTTCTCTCATACATACTTGAATCAATCCTGCTAACCTACTATATATTATCTGAAAGCTGAATATTATGAAGCATCTGAGCCTCTGGATGTTTTTATAAACTCATATGGGAAAACCTATTACATTGTTTTCATCAGTGGCATATGGAACAAATTAAAATTAAACATTTTTATATTGTTTTACTTAGTGTAAATTGAAAAGATAGATCATATCTCAATCAAAATGTTTTTGTTCTCCTAGAACTGCCAGACCTATTCAATGTATGTGGGATTCTCCAACTATATATCTCTAAAATTTTGAACTGCTATGACTATGAAAGAGATTTCGTAAAATACAACAATCGTGAAAGCTGACAAAACTGGGAATGGTCACAGGCATATTTGGAATCACTAACCATTGTGCCACTTTCCAATGACACAGTCATAAAATGACACTATGTTGGGATATGCTGATATGGTTTTTGTTTCACCTGGAAATTGCAGTGGGCCTGTAATGCATACACACAGAGAAAGAGAGATCAGCAGCTAGACAGAACATCACAGCTTTCTTAGCTACTCTCTACCATTGGCAAAGCACCTAAGAAATGAATCCATGCTTATAAACCAAAAATATTTCTGAACCTTTTGTACAACAAACTCAGGTGAACTTCTCCTTTGACAAATTTGCAAATGGCCAGAGAAAAAGACTTCAGCTAACCCACAGGTCTCAGTGTACAGATCTGCTTTGCACAGAGTTTTTGGAATTATATTTTTGCCAAACATGGTCTGTGTTCAACCTTTGCAAATGTCTGTATATGGTCTGTGAGCATTTTTTGCAAGTACTGTGTTGCAAAATCAATCTAGCAGTCTAATCCAGAACAGGTGTCCTACGAATGTCTTTTCAAGATTAACATAGAGAGCATAGCCTTCTGGACTATTTTAGTAACTATGATTAGCATTAAGGAGCAAATCCCCCTCCATATTCATGGTGTGAAAGGATCCCATTTCAGCATATGTGCTGTTCCTCCACACAAGAAGAATAGGATGTGGGGTCAGGCTGAAGTGGCAAGGCTAAGCTGGGGATGGAAGGATCAATGTGCTGCAGTGCAGAGCAGCAGTCAGCAGAAAAATATCAGTAACTTCATAAATTCTCCATTTAACACACCTCAATAACGTGGAACACAGAGGCCAATATCTAGCAATCAAGAAATGGCATAGGCATTACATGAGCTGTTTCAATTTCCAGGTCTTGATAAATTTATTTTATTTCCTGAAAAATTAGTACTAAAATTAACTAAAACAGCCTTATGATGAAAGATGGAAATAAAATATCACCACATGAAGAATATTTTAAAAGTCTTTATATCTGTAAACACAGACAAGCACTTAAAACATTTTCTTAATTTAAAATACTCCAGTTTTTAGCCGACCAGAAGGAAAAAAATTTCAAATATCTAAAATGATTAATAAGGTAAGAATATTAACAGTTACAGCAAGTGTTACCAGTGCTGTTAAAATTAATTATAACAAAATTCTGGATTTTCAAAAATGTTTTTATTATGAATATTTTGATTTGTTTAAAAAGGTATTTCCTCCAAAAAGTTTTCTTGATACCATTTTTGCTCTCATGTGTTCCTTGGAGCTGTAACCTAACAATTAAACTTTATTTAGCAGGAGACAGACATTTCCCAAATGGTCATCTCTAGCTGTGGCCACAATCTGTTCTCATGAGAACTAAAAACTGCTATAAACCCCACTGCCTTCCCTTCCAGTGCCAGCTGCAGTTCTTTAGCTTTCCCTTTTCTAATATAAATGCATGATAGCATTTAAATGTGTGTCCACTGAACAGTAGTGTTCAGTATATAATTTTAAAAGAAAATAATTTATGAAATTGATTAAAAGGGTTTAAAGGTATTATAATTCTGTCATAATTTCTTAAACTGCAATCAGAAATAATTTCTGATTATCTGGTTGATCAAATTGAATCCCACAGTACCATACAATTTTCAGCTACTTAGGATAGAAATAAATTACATTCCAACAACAAAAGCTGGGTCAAATCTTCATTTATGCATTTAATGGACTGCTTTCAAGTGAAGATCTCATCCTGAATCCAATGAAGTCCACAGAATCGTAAGACAAGGAGTTCGACACCTCTGCTGCAGCAGCACAGAGGACATCCTTTTGGGCCTTCTTTTAAACCTGTGTCTTATATTGATGTTCCCTTGTTCTTCTGATAAGTGAAAAAGAAATCTCTCAGCCTTTCCAAGCTCCATGCATTTGTGAATCTCTTTTACAATATTTCTTAACTGTCTCTTCTGAAGAATGAGAACTCCTAGTTTAATTAATTATTCTTCTAATGAATGTTTAACTTGATGCTCTTCATTGAATCATTCTGAGGTATTTATTTTTACATTGTCACACAGTTATATATAGTACTCATGATATAGATGTACCATGGATTTATACAATAGAATATTTCTGTGATCTTTCATATTATCTTCCCCTACAGTCTGTAATCTGTAACCTCTGATTTGGATTTTTGACCACCTCTGAGTGCTAAGCTGATATTTTCACTGTACATTCCTTAAGGTGTTGGGGTAAATGTTAATCATCTATCCAACATTTCACATGTGAAATTATTTTTTGTTTTCTCTCCTACCTGTGGAAAGTGCATCACTTGACACTTATCAGCACTCAGTTGAACTGGACTTTTTACATCTCGGATTCTCAGTTTTTAAAACATTTTTGCAATTCTGTATGTGATACCACTTTGAAAAATTTACTGTCATCAACAGACTTTGTCAGCTTACTGCTCAGTTCTCCACTTTTTCCAGGTTATTTACAGACATATTCAACAGCTCAAGTAGAGCAGCAGCTCAGACAGAATCTAACTGAAAAATCTAAAACAAAAAAAAAGAGAAAAAAATTACAGACCAAAATAAAATATGACATGATTTCTTTATTTCTTAATAATCTCTATCACTGACTACAACATGTTCTTAACCTAGAGAGGGGATATGGATCAGATAGCCGGTAGCTTTAAAAGGATGGCTAAATAAGGTTTAAAATCCATTGGAAGTTCAGAGACAGCAGATGTAATACTCAGCTTACTTGGCTACCATGGAAACCCCATGATTTATTGCTTACCTGTGATGCCAAAATATTGTTAAAACTACCTGTGGGGAGAAAAAACTCCAAACAATAAAATAACTCTCAAACTTTATAGAAGCTTATTTCACGGTTTATTTATAATTAGTGTAGGTACAATCAAGCATTGTTTTGTCTTGATTATTTCCATAAACTATGATTTAAAATTATGCTTAGGAATGATTATTTTTGGTCATTTCCTTATAACAGAATACCAGTTTTACCCTGTTCTGAAATCTTTCATGAATAGATTTAGCAACCAGTTGAGCTGTTGGTCTGAGATTGGATGGGAAGTATTAAGATCTACATATTTTAATTATGATGAGGATATTTTTTTCATGTATTGATTTAGTTTATGTGTAGCAGTCATGTGACTTCAAAACCAAGTTGGAAAGTAAAGTAATGAAAACAGAAATCATTGACACAAACAAACCAGATTCATCATCAAAGGGACAGAAAAGCTACTTCAAATCAGCTTTCACTTTCCCCATCACATATGAGTGATCATCATACTTTGATGAACCTTTGCATGTTATGATAATGTTCGCTCCATATTTTCATGCTGGAAATCAGTTTGTGACATGCCAGGTAGTTCACCAGCAGTTTGTTTGAGAATGTGTACGGAAAGAATTATCTTCTAGCCAGGGTGTGGAATCCTTAAGGGAAAATGGAAGGTTCAGGGAACTCACAACTACAATGTCTAGTGTGATCTCCATCAGGGGCTATTAAACACAACAAGCCAATCCACACACATCAGCCCAGGGAGGATTCTTCAGTTTATATCCTTAATAAGTTGTCAGCTCAGACGTGCCAGCCTGTGTGGATTCCTTACCTTTTCTTCTGACTGTTCTTCGTTAAGAAAAGGCAAAAGAATGATCAAATGGAGCAAACTCAGCATGAATATATTTTCAGGCATGTTCCTGTAATGGAGATTAGCCAGAAAGGTGTTTTAAAGCTTGTTGAAGTGGTACCCAAGGAATCCCCTCCTTCCTGCTCCTTTCCTTAGCTTTTATATCTGAGTTAATGTCACATGGTCTGGAATATCCCTTTGGTCAGTTTGGGTCAACTGGCTTACTTGGGTCCCCTCCCAGGATCTTGCCCTCAACTGAGAAAGGAATGTTATAGTGCTGATGCTGTGCTCAGCAGTAGCCAGAACACCGGTGTGTTATCAACACCCTTCTAGCTACCAATGCAAAGCACAGCCCTGTGAGGGCTACTGTGGGAAATGAACTCCTGCTCAGCCAGACCCAATACAATGTGTAATATAATTCTCTATCTTAAAGGGAATGTAGATGGATTTAAGATTTGCTGATTTATAAATATGATTTGCTGATTGCAAACATGATTGTCTGATAGCCTTGCCTACTGTCTTCTGTAGTGGTCATTCATCTTGCATGGTCATATACAGAAACAATACTGTGACCATTCTGTCTTCAGGACCAATATAAAAATGAGATGTATGTCACAAGGTATCACCTAAGAGGGAACTTGTTGGGTAATGGCTCAGAACACTTTGATTTTTGGCATATTGATATAAATCTTGGGTAATCAATAGTGCAGTTGGTTGCAGGAAATGAATGACTAATCTCCAGACCTAAAGCAATTTCAGTCTAATAAGGGCAAGCTATAACCATACTGTGTTGGCCACCATTCTGTACTTTATCAAAGACAAATTGTTGTGATGACTGAGGAAGTCAGAATGACCATAAATGGGGTGGGGTGGAGTGGACACAGAGTTCCCTCTAGATAACAGAAAAAATATTTAGGAGCAGAGCAGAGTACGGCAAAAATATCCATGAATACATGGGGATACATCCAGGTTCTGGTGGGCTATGTCTTCAGGAGCACATGCAACAGTGATCATGATGACTGGTCTTCTACCAAGGTATCACTGCCTGGTTGCTCACAAGCAGTTTTCACTCTGTCCAAGTGACAAGCCACATGGTAGACAGGCAGGAGGAGACTAAGGAGTGTTTCAAGCTTTTCATTGCTACAAACCAGTTTTCTAGGATGAGAGAGGAAGGTTGCTAATGGAATGGCGTGTCTGCTTCCACCGTCCGAATTTTAAAATTCTTAAGACAAATTGACAAGGGTAGACAGAGACATAGAAGATTGATTTGGTAAGTGGAAAAAAAATTGCATTATAATCAAAAATTTATGAAGTTCAGTAACATTTTGTTTAATCAAACAGATATTCTGGAGATGTGGCATAGCTTGATTTTTTTTTTCTTTCACAGTTGGTGGCTCCTGAATCTAGTGGAAAAAAGGAAAGTAATAAAAAGGAGCTTGAAAATGCAGCTCAGAAGAGTGAGACACTAGGATATCTAACTATACTGCTAGTCCAAGTAAGAAATAGATGCTCTGTCTTCAGCATGTGATGGAAAAATATTAATTTTGGAAGAGTAATTTTTGTTATTATAATACATACTTATGAGAAAATTAGGAGAAGAGAATCCCAGGTTAAAACTCAACCTTGAATTTAGATTGTTAAAGCTGCCAACTTGAAAGTTATATATTCAGCATGGCATCAAGAGAGTCAGTAATTTCTAGATGAGTTCTATGACCTGTATTAAACAGGAAGTTGTACTTGATCATCCTTTTAATGAATGTGTGATCTGCCAAAATCTTAAAAAACATAGTGCTCCAGAGGCCCAAACCAATAGTAGATTTTTGAAAGACAGGACAAAGTTTTAAGAAGATTTCATTTTCATTCCAGTTTTCATTCAGCTCTCATTGGATTGTTTTTTATCTAAATGTCATTCAGCTATGTCATTCTTGTATTTCACCTGTGAATAGTCATATTTTTAGACAAAAATCATGAATGAATAAATTTGAATTGCTAAAACTAGTGCTTGCTGTGTGCTTGTTTTAAAAGTAGAAAGCTTGGTCCTTCTTAGTTACAAGTATGCAAGTGTATTCCTTCAAGGTAAAGCAACAATACAGACAACAATTGCTTTTATTGACCCTCTGCTACAAAAGTGCACCTTAGTTCTCTTGAAGTTTTCTTGCATGTGTTGCACTTTCTGAAAAGACTTTTTGCTTGCCAGTTGAGGAAGTGTTATCACTGTCAATGAGATAAAAATGATGGGAAGAAACTTTTGTGTTCATTATTATTATGTAAAATGAGAAAGACTAGTAGTTGGAATTTCACCAGTAATCCTATTAGTGGATGAAAGTGTCTCTGCTAATGGTCCCTTCCAAACCAAACCATTTTGTGATTCTAGGATTCTATGAATGCAATACCATTTACAAGACTGGAAAATGAGAGCTTCTGGCAAATCACAGCCCTAATTATCTCAGTAAATAAATTTGTGACAATAATGATCATTATTGTTATTGTTAATGTTTATTGGAAAGAGCACCAACCCAAAACATTGGGCTCATATGAAAGGCTCATATGACCTTAATGTATACAACATTAGAATCTTCAAAATACCATTGGTAACTTTATTAGTGTTGTTGGGCTACAACAAGGAAGACATAGGGAGTGGATTTGTTTATGGTGTCTTCCCTTGGGCAATCTGCAGACGCTCGGGTTATCTGTTGAGGTTCTGTCCTGGTCGTGTTCCCTATGATAGGAAGTACAAGAAATCTTGTCAAAAGACAGGAGTATTTGACAGTCCTAAGGAAGGCTACCCCATGGAAAACAAAAATATTTACCTTCCTTCATACTACATACATGCTCTAGCCTGCTCTACTCACAAGTCTTGTATCTCCTAGAATGTCTCAGGACCTTTAAAATGAAGAAATTAATGTTTAAATGCTTTTCAAGCATACAGAACAATGCCAAGCAGAAGAAAAGTTTTATGTAAGTTTCAGGCATTATCTTAAAATATCCTTTTTTACACTGGGCTCTGTCTTAGCTCCCCATTCCCTATATTCTGTGACAGAGATCATGGGACTGACTTTCAGCTTGAGTTGTGCTGTCTCAAAGAGATTACCTTGACCTTCAGCTCCTTATTCCGCTTTCATATATAAATTTTGCTTTCCCAGCCTAAAAAAAATCAATTCTACCACTAAAAAATTTTTTTCAATTAAGTTAGAATTCCCTACAATGTCCCAAATGAATTTTTTTTCTCTACCCTCTCATTAAAAACAGCACAAAGCCAAAGCTTCTGTTTAATTTTATATGTATAAAATTTTACCTACAGGTCCAACCCCAGCTTTACTATCCCACCCTAGAAAGTAAAACAGAATTAAAACCCATTTTCAAACCATAAAAATAAGCACAGACATCAAGAAAAAAGAAAATGATTGTAAAACCTCTGAAACAGTCTGAATGCTTCACATAACTTTCACTTAAAAAGTCTGTTATTACGTCCTACTCAAATATGACAAATAGTCTATGATAGTAAGTAATGAACATGGTATCATTAAATTAAACTGTACAAATAAAAAGGACTACTTTAGTCAAATAATGAAAAGCCAGAGAACAATATGAATTTCAGCATGGGTATGGTACAATGCTGAAGGTATAATCTACATTGGTAAATGTGGATCTGACATAAATTGTCTTTAATATAATGCACTGGAGAATCATTTCAATTAGGTCTTAATAATGAAAAGTCCATTTTTTTATATTAATGATTTTTTTTTTTTTTGCATTTCCATTAGAAAATTCAGAGAATGGTCATTCAAACTCTGGTATTCTCTGTAAAGACAGACACCAGGCCTTAGCATGGAGGAAAAAAGGAAGGAAAGTGAGGAGTGTAGTTGTGCAAAGTATAGGCAGGAACACAGAGGACAGTATCTATGTATTTCAATATTTTAGTACTCTCCCTATCAGTCTGTAATCTACTTTCCTGTGCAAAATGACTTTATTTTCACAATCTGAAGGCTCTAATATTAAAAATGTTTACAATACACATGACATTTTCTGGTACTATTACTTATTTTTGAAAAAAATACATTTCTATTAAAGACAACCTATATTTTAATGTATTAAATTCTCATTAATCAACACGAACTGTCACAGCAACATGTCAAAGTGTCATGTTCAAATACAGATGGTGTTCTAAAACAAGAGATTTTGTTACAAACAACTACTTAAGGCAGCAAGAAAAAATTCTGGGTCCCTTTTATGAGTTTCCCCAAGTCTTGCATTATTATGAGTTTCCACAAGTCTTGCATTATTATAAGTTTTACTGCAGGAAATTCTATTTCAGCTTTGTTAGAGCTTTGTGGTTTTTCTATTCCTACAGCCTTCAAGACTTGTATTATATGATATGGTTTATTTAATATACACTACACGTATAGGCAGAACTATGGCTAGTATTTCACTTAGTGTCATCTATATTAAAAATATTAATAGAAAATAGTTTTCAAAAGATCTTCAAACAAACCACACATTATAAAAATTGGACTGGGATAAGTAATATACTCATTGAATTATCAAATCATTAAGTTTGGAAAAGACCTCCAAGATCATTGAGTCCAACCTTTGACCAAACACCACCATGTCAACCAAGCCAAGGCACTAAGCACCATGTCCATTTGTTTCTTCAGCACCCCCAGTGATGATGATTCCACCACTTCCCCAGGCAGCCCATTCCAATGCCTGACCACGAAGAAATGAAGAAATTGCCATGAAGAAATTCTTCCTGATGTCCAACCTGAACCTTCTCTGGCTCAGCTTATGTCCTCTTGTCCTGTCAGTAGTTGCCTGGAGAAGAGACTGACCCCACCTGGCTACAACCTCCTTTCAGGTAGTTGCAGAGAGCGATAAGGTCTCCCCTGAACCTCCTTTACTCCAGGCTAAACAACCCCAGCTCCCTCAGCCACTCCTCATAGGACTTACTCTCTACATTCTTGACTGAGTTTCTTTCCCTTCTCTGGACCTGCTCCAGCAGCTCAATGTCTTTCTTGTGGTGATGGACCCACAACTGGACACAGTACTTGAGATGTAGCTTCATCAGTGCCATGTGAAGAAGAACAATCACTGCCCTAGTCCTGCTGGCCACACAATTTTTGATACAAAAATATTTTTTGAAGTAGACTCTGAAATACAATTCACATGTGGCAAAAGTTATACAGCATTTACTTATTCTAAAATGTTGGGTTGATTCTTAACTAGGACGTATTTTTTTAATTAAGATTTTTAAACCCTACCCCTTTTGCTTTGGAGGGTGAAGAAAGTTTTCTTTTTGATAACGCCTAATTAAAGATAAAGCAATTACATATGGGGAATAAGTAAGACTCCTTTGCACTTTGCAGATTTTGCTGCATTAAGCAAGTTGGGAACTTCTGCAGATTTTAAGAACAAACGATGCATGAAAACAGAGCAAATTGGGCCCTAAGTGGGTGGGTGGATGAAAAAGAGGATTTAAAGGGATTAACACTTATTGGAGTACCTTATATAAAGGATTTTTACCGTGTAATATTGCAAATCAAGAAGATAAAAAAGCACATATGTGATCATATTAACAGTGGAATGTGATATTAAAAAAAGTTAGAAACTTTATCATAAACCTGAAAGTTTAAAATCTGTCTGGAAATTACATATCATCAAATTGGGGCTTTTTTGATGACATTTAAATATGATATTCAAAAGTTGTTGATAGTTAATCCATGTAGCTGAACTGGACATGGAGAGATTTATCCAAAAATTCTGCATTATTTAGCATACATTAAAATAATAGCTACATGATTACTAAAGCTGTCTTAGAGATCCTACACATCTTTCTACAGCATGCCTGCCTGAAAGCTGAGCTAACAAGTAGGAATTGAGAGGACTAATTCCTCAATTCATCAGCTACTGAAAAGCATGAAAAAGGAGTAATCTGGAGACCAGCAAAATGCTGGAAGGGCACTTATTTCCAGCAGCCCTCTCAATAGGCACAGAATTTCAGGGCTCTGGGAGATGCACTGAACCTGTCCAGTCACACAAAAAATGTCATCAGGAACTACTAGAGCCCATGATAAATATAAATGCCATATAGTACCTTGAGGAAACAATCCTGGTACAAACAAATTTTCCTTTTGAATTCAGCAGAATGAGTTATTCTTTGTGATATAAAAGGCATGTGGGTAATGGTAAGGACAGAGTGAAAAGCGCAGTTTATGTTAGGAAACAGTGTACATTTCTAGGCAACCTAACATCTTTTTTTTGTAGGCTGCTTTCCACTATGTGATAGCTCCACAATACATGAGACATAAGGTAATGTTAATAAGGAAAGATTAACCAAAATAAATCTCTATATATTCTTTTTCTCTCTCTTTTAGTGTCTCCTTAGGAGAACTTTAAGACGACTTCACAACATTCATCTAGGTGCAAAAAAAATAAGCAGCAAACCACAAGTGAACAATAGATAGAAATCATGTCTGAAAGCATTTATATGTTATATATATTGTGTATGTTTCTTCCAAAGTTATATAAAATATTACATAATTGAAGTTATTAGTAAAAGTAGGAAAAATTATTGAAATGTTTTCATTTAAAGAGAGGAATAGAAAGGCACATGAAGGATATTCAAAACAATGAATACAATTAGTAAGTCAATCTGAGTACTCTTTTACAAAAAGACATCACATGGCTTCTGTTTTTTAAGTTTAAGCAATTCCTCTTACATAGTAAAATTAAATAAATAAATGACAAAACTATGTATGTTGTAACTTTTAACCTTATGTGAAATTATTAATTGCCTTATGTAAGACTCTAGAAATGTCAGAATTAGTTTATGTAGGTGCATAAAGTAACAATCCACTCACTAGACAGTGGTTAAACAAAAGAGAGAGAGCTGAAAAAGTGTCTATGGGAATGCATTCAGGTCTGCAGCAAAGAGTCCTACAGTGTTATCTAAAGATTAGAAGCTATGAGAAGTTTGTTGAAAATTCACATAGGATTCCTTGTTGGTTAGCACACATCCCAGTAGTACGAGAAATTCTTGACCACATAATTTTTCTGACTGATTCCTGGTTCACTTATAAAGGAAAATCTATTGGCATGCACAAATCCTTTCAGGATAAATATCTAAATCAACTACATAAGTACATATAAATATTTGAAAGGCAGTCATATTTGTTGTTTTAACTTTATGTATGTCTTATAAAACAATGCCAAAGGGGTCATATATAAGAACAAATTTTTAAAAGGAATATTTATACTCAGTACCATGAAGATCTTGTCAGTGAGACACATCATTAATTGGATAGTTTCTCAAGAAAAGCAATTGAAGTGAAAGTGATTGAATTTTTTAGTCATCACTTTGACTAATTTTCAACATCTTAAAATTTTGTAGAAATGGAATATTTAAGGATAAGATATAAAAAAATACAATTAATGAGTTGAGCAAAGAATCCGGATTTTTCAGGAGTGAAAAAAGCTATTCAATTAGTTTATGCCTATTCTTAGCTACTTGTTTAGATTTTTCTTCAATAAATACATAAACTTTGTAGTGATATTGGAAGATATATCTGAAATTATAAAATAAAACTAAATAAAATATTGTACTATGAAGCAGGTACCTAACAAATGTCACACCAGTCTTACAAAACAAAACAAACACTCCCAAGGGTTTTTTTTAATTAGAACTGCGGTCAACCATTGTTACAAACACTGATAAACAAACTTCTCATAACTTCTAATCTTTAGATAACACTATTGGACTCTTTGCTGCAGACCTGAATGTGTTCCCTTAGGTCCATACTGAAGATTGAACCTAAAACATAATGAAAATTGCTCAAAACCAGTGGGAAATTTATACTGTATTTGGGTATTCAAACCAGTTGAGCTTTTGGAGTAACTGGCAGCATTCAGGGCATGAGTATTTTGTTAAGGTACTGTTCTATGCATACTTTTTATATGGTTTATATAGGTGTTTTCTAAGCAGGCCAGAGGTTGAACTCTATTGTGTTGATTAGCTGTGAGAAAGAAAATTGGAGAGGGTGTGACTGGAATAACAAGGAATCCTGCAGAAGTGAGAAGTGTATATTAAAGGCAAAGCAATTTCTTTGTGTGAAAAAAATCAACACTCCAACTTAATGTTAAAAAGGTTGCAATGTACCTCTATGTCCAAATAAGTGAATCAATAAGTGATTACAACACAAAAATAGAGAATACCTCATTTGATTTCCAAACATATTGTGAATCCAAATAGACTACTTAAAAGTTACTATTTTAAAGATTAACTGGAAAAAAAAAAAAAAGGTGAGCAGACTAAGGTTGAGAAAGGCAAAAAACAGCAACAGAAGAAAAGAGAGGAAAAAAATATTAAAAAAATTAAGAAATGTCTTTCTTTTTCTCCAGGTTTGCTAAAAGCTAAATTATCAGATTGAAGTTGTTTTTGAGATCAGTCTGAATTGCAATGTTCACTTACTTTTAAATTAATTTAGTAATGGTTCAGTAATAGATTGGGATTCAATATTGTACCAAAAGTAAAATGATAAAATTATAAGCAAGAAGAAATAATTAAGAAAAAATGTTCATTATTTTGCTCCTTGGAAAGAAGTAACACAGAGTGAGTATGGCCTGATTTCATATGGATGGAAGCTTGGTTGCTTCAGTACCTCTTGAAATTCCTGTGTTTCAATGAGTTTTGCAAATACTTGCAAAGAAAGCTTTTACTTTTAAAAAAATCATAAGCTTTTGGACAGAACCTTTTTTCTTATATTTCACAACAGGTATTTTGTTTATACTTAAGAGGAAAATTATACGAAATATTCAATTTTTTTTAATTAGTTGTATTATGACATACCCTGAAGTCTGGAAATAGCTATAAATTCTGCCTTCATCTGAGGATTTTCTCCAACTGATGTTCTCTTGAAAGGATATTTACGTTAAAAAACAAATAAGTAGTTGGCATAGAAGCTCTAATTTAGTGTTTTTATTTTTCAGGAAACAAAAAAATCAAGGATATTTTTGTTGCTGGATGTGTTCTGCTGGATTATACTACATCTGCTGTATATTTAACTTCTTTTTTTATTGTTGATAATTTTTTATCCCTTCTACTTTTTGCCTGAGATGCACACTTTTCTGTTGCTTTTTTTCCTAGTTTATACTGAACTAATTCCTTGAGGATTGGGCTCCTCTTTCTTATTATCATCTTCTTTCCCCTACCTCCTCTCTCCTGAAATTACTCAACCAGTGTCTTCAGCGGGTAGAATTTATCATTAATCCACTGTTCTACCCTGTCTATAAAACAGCAACATTGTTGCCCACTACTGCTAAATCCCCTCTGTGCTCTTGGACTTTGAGAAATACAGTTCTACATTGGAGAACCAAGTTATTTACTACTTTTCCTGGCCCTTACACATTCCAGGTGCATAGGTATACTGGGGCCATATGGACAATAGGGTATTTGTACTCCTTGCTTGTCACCTGTGTGTTCAAAAGTGAAACAATAAAAGTATGCATAACTCTTTCCAGCATCACCCAGTGATTTGGATGCATTCATATAACATGTTATATACTGATTGGGTTCTTATAACTCACAAGACTTATGTGAAAGTTACTGGCAATAAGATCTTAGTTCCCCAACATTTAATTCCTTACAAGCTGTCATTACTACTCTTGTGTAAGGTACCAATGCATTGTGTTTATACAGACTTAGAGATAGATCCTATCTGACATTTTTAATCAAATCACTTTCATTACTATGCACTCCACTAATTATTTTGTGTTGTTTGGTTGTGGGGTGGCGAGTTGATTGTGGGCAGAGTTTATTTGGTTGGTTAGCTGTTTTTTTGTTTGGGCTTTTTTTTTGGTAGGGGGTGTTAGGTTTTTTTCTTACAAGAAGAATAATCCTAACTAAAATGTCAAGGCACATTATTTCCACAGTTTAGGTTAAGTGGAATACAAAATATATGAGAGATCTGTGAAATTAAAAAAAAAGCCCATATAAGTTCAAAGGAAGCTTGAATGTAAATGCACACAGAAATTCACAATCCTTACACATGCACAGACACACTCTAATGCATGTAATTAAAAATTCTGGAAAGCACTTGGGCAGATTCTGACTACTAGAAGGGATAATTAATAAAAAAAAATTAGTAATTGCAGAAGTACTTTTAACAGTGTTATTTTGTATTATTGTATGGCATCAGGCAAATCATTAGAATTCTCCTTACCTCAGCAAATCTACATGTGAATGAGATACATGCTCATTCCCTCACTGAAAAGCAGAGCATGCATTAATTCAGTGGGAACAAAAGGGATTAGATATCTTACACACATGGGCAAATGCAGAACTGAGACACTGCATATACTTGAAATCATGCAAGTATTTTCACATTTGTAGACACGTATCTATCGTCAGTGTGGGGAATATTTGTGCTTTTTCACAAAATGATGTAAAGCCAAGTTATATATGTTCAACAATTTAGAACCATCTGTTCTGGATAAAAAAGGTAACTACTGAGTCAGCCTGAGGTCAGAGATAAAGTATAACTTGAAGTGCAGCAGGGAAAAATAGGCTGTTTCCATTGAGGCTAAATTACCAGTAAGGTAAACCACCCATGTGGTGTCCAGCTGGGAAGTGGCTAACAGAAGCCTCAAGGTGAAACAGCTTCCTCCACAATTGCTGAACTGTTATTTATATTGTTGCAATCATCCTTAAATTTCCATCAAAATTTATGAGTGAAAAAATATGAAAAAAATCTTATAGATTACAAAACAAGAATTTACTATTTAAAGAATACTTTATAAGTATACTATATACTTATGTTTTCTTTTAGGGTATTCTTAGCAAACACTTTGCTCTTTCTGGCAAATTTTCCTGTCCTACTTGTCTTAATGCCTCATTGTCATATTGCACTACAAGAAAACATATAGCCTGCTAAATCTACCTTCCAAGGTGGATTTACCTTGGCTGGATGCCAGGTGCCCACCCAGCTGCTCTATGATTCCCTTTCCCAACAGGACAGGGGAGAGAGTCAGGTGGAAAAAACTCATGGGTTGGGATAAGTCAGTTTATTTAAAGCAAAAAGTAAAGCAAAAGCTTGCACACGCAAAAGCAAAGCAAAGTGAAAGATATCATGATTTATTCTCTGCTTCCCATGAGCAGCGATGGTTGGCCACTCCTGAGAAGCAGGGCTTCAGTACATGTGACAGTTTCTCAGCAGGCAGCCATTGGAGACAATGAATGCCTGCCTTCCTGCTCTGTGCCTTAGCTTTCATACCTGAGCTGATGTGATATGGTCTGGAATATCCTCTTGGTCAGTGTGGGTCAGCTGGCCTACTTGGGTCCCCTCCCAGGATCTTGCCCTCAACTAAGGAAGGAATGTTACAGTGCTGATGCTGTGCTCAGCAGTAGCCAAAACACTGGTATGTTATCAACACCCTTCTAGCTATCAATGCAAAGCACAGCCCTGTGAGGGCTATTGTGGGGAAATGAACACCAGTTCACCCAGACCCAATACAAACTCTTTAACTAAAATTGGTACCGAATCAGCAGTTCTGTTTGTACATCTGTGATCTTAAACCTATGTATGTCCAAAGAGTGCTGACTTTGACCTTCTGTCTTTATTAAGATTGCATTGTCTTGTTCTGTGATCAAAACTGGCCATTAATATGTTTCAACTTAAGTACTTAGGCCTTTTTTTTTTCAGATTTTAATTGAAAAGCCTTTGAGAATTAAATCTTGCCAAAATAGTAATGTTATTCTGTGAAAGTTTTGCAGAAGAATTATTCACCTCACATTCATATTGCTGATATGTTTTGAATTGCTACTTTAAATAACAGCACCCAGACTAGCAGATGAGAATATTTTTACATTGTTATAAATCACAATAAAAAGTGTTCAGTCCCTTGCATTAATGTTGTGTTTATAGTCATTACAAACACCATGCAAACCCAAAACTGTACTGAGGAGTCTATTACCTTTGTATGTGCACATTCTGTGTATGTCTGTCTTGGTTTAACCTGGCAGGCAGCTAAATATCACACAGCTCTCTCTCTCTCTCTCTCTCTCTCTTTCTCTCTCTCTCTCTCACACACACACACACACTCATCCTGCCCCACTCTGCAGTGGGATGGTGGAGAGAATCAGAAAAAAAAAAAGTAAAATTTGTAGGTTGAAATAACGACAGTTTAATGGGACAGAAAAAGAAGTTAATAGCATCATTATCGTTATTATTACTATTATTATTATTATTACTATGATGATTATTATTATCATTACCACTACTATTGCTAATAATAATAGAATTAGAATATATAAAAGAAGTGATGCACAATGAGATTGCTCACCACCCATCATCTTTATCCCAGGTGAAACCAGGACAATATCTCTATATTATTTTCTACTTCATGTGCCTAATTTCTAAGGTTATTCAACTAAGTTCTCTGTTAAACAGGATACAGGACAGAGTAGTTTCATTTTTGCACAGACAATTTTAATCTCACTTATTCATAAAAGTTTTTAAAGTGCATAGATTGCAAGTGGATTTAAAGTATCTGAACTGTAATTACTGTCATTAGTGCTGTACCATCTGCATCTTTCAGGAACCAGCAGATTGAACTAATCACCAATAATTGTTTTCAAGATGTTTAGCACATCTTAAATTTAAACATCAAAACAAAAGCTTATATTTGGCACTTATTTCTGCCAAAATCTTCTTTTTCCATCATCTTATGTCTACACTAGTTTGAAGTGCTGGATTAAGCCCTACATGAGTTTCTCCTCTAGCTAAAGTCTTATATATAGTTTTAGAAGGTGTTTGATAGTTTCTAGTTTCCTTTTTCCCCTTGGTAGCCCAAATTACAGAGCCACTGTACATCATTGCAGGAGATCAGAACCCTTGCTGGGACCATAGCATGGAAAATTAATTAATTTCCAATACAAACACAGTCATTCCTTCTTAAATCACCTCTTATAGTCACTGAAGAAATGTCTGGGGAAGATTTTATCTGTGTAAATCTATCACATCTGACACAAAAGGAGCAGACCACTTCAGATTGAATAGAAGTTACCATGGTATCTGACTAAGATAAAAACATTTTTAACTAATGTATAGGTATTCAATTTTAATAGTTTTACTCTTTATTTTGTTAAACAGTCTCCTTATTTTTTAAGGTTCCTAAAAGTATTTGACAATCCTCATGTGAAAATGAGTGTAACATTGTTCTTTATTTCAAATACAAATACACTTATTTCGTATATTCAATATTTCCACATAAGACCATCAAGAAGAAGACATTTTAATGAAACTTAATTTTAAAAAATATTGAACAAATGAAAATTAGTAGTATTTTCTTCAGGTTTAGTGTTTTATTCTGTTTCTTTTTGACAGTTTAACTTTGACAGGCTGCATTCTGTATCTGATGCCTGTTCATACATCAAACTAATTTTCAGGAAAGAGACTTTATAATGGAAATTCTTTAGGGCAAATGTATTATGTCACCAATTTTATTTCCTAACCCTAATGTAATCTACATATATATCAGTCCTCGAGGTCTTAGTGATATTTTATAATCTTACCCCAAATTCTGCTGATAGAGAGTAGATATGTATAGATGCTGTCCCCTTCAGCCCTTTAGTTTTATAGCATTGTTAAGACATAGAATAATCTGAATTATTAAATAGCAAAGATAACCCCTACTCTTGATGTGCAAGAGAATTACCTCAGATACTTATGAAATATCCTACCAAAGCAAAACCTGAACTGTTCAGACCTGTTCATTCATGCTGTCCTATGCACACCAGCTGTACCTATATCAAACCTTATCTGTGTTTCATTCACAATTCCTTTCTCTGGTGAACAGCAAGGTCAGAGCCCCAGTTTGACTTCTTCTAACAAAGAAATGGTCCCAACTCAGTATTTGTACCACAGTATTGAGGGAAACATCTGAATTATAAGTCATAGAATAATAAGTAACTAACAGTTCTCTACCTTCTGAATCAGCACCAGGATTTTATTTCTGATCAGGAAAGCACTCTTGAAGAAAATCAGCCATTTTTGATTCCTGATCATTGCTTTGTGTCATGCAATGATTTTGGAGAACATGAAGTAAATTCAAGTGAAATGGAGTGATGATTCACCCCCAAAAAATCACCTAGTATTCTTCAGACATTAATATGTGTTCATGAAATGGAATCAGACTGGAACTAGCCACCCCACCTCTCCCACCATGATATCCATGGTGCTCAACACCAATCGGGTTCCTCTCTCAGATCCACCCCTATTGTACTGCACTAATGATTATAACCAGACCATTCTATAAACATGTACAAGCAAGAGATTTTTTTTCTTTCAATGAAATCACAGAATCTTTTGGGTTGGTAGGGACTTCTACAGATTATCTAGTCCAACCACTCTACTCAAAGCATGTCAGCCACAACAGGCTGCTCAGGTCCAGTCACATACTAAATATACCTACAGACATGGATGGAGACTTCACAAACTCTCTGGGCAATATGTTCTGGTATGTAACCACTCTCCAAGAAAAAAGAGTGGTTTTTTGTGTTCAGATGGAACTTAATGAGTTTTCATTTGTGCCCATTGCCTCTTGTCCTGTAACTGGACACTCTTTTCTTCATTCCCTTCCATCAAAATATTATTCACATTGATAATATCCCCTTTGAATCTTCTCCCAACTGAACACTCCCTCTTCTCTCTGCTTTTTCTCATGTCAGGTGCTCCAGTTCACTGTCCTCTTTGTGGCCCTTCACTGGACTCAGTCCAGTCAGACCATTTCTTTCTTGTATTGGAGTATCCAGAAGTAGACGCAGCACCTTGAACATCACTTTACCAGGACTGCCAGAGCAGTTGACATCACAGTTTTCTGAGTCCTTTTCTATTATGACAAGAAAATGAACAGTATCATCAACAATATTAGTAACAGAGTGCACAAGAGAGTTGAACGATTCACACACAAGTGCTCACCACGTGGAACTTGACATTACCCTGACCATTCGTTTCATCACTGGTCTGACCCAATGGGACCACTTTCTGCCCCTCTCTCCCCTACCCCTGCATATTACATAAGGTGGTACAGGTACCTCAGGGTCCTGACCATGACTCTCTTGGTTACTGCAAAAATTAACCCTGTCCTGGCTAGAACCCAGACAGAGATATAAGGTCAGCTAATTAAATAGAACATGTTTGGAGTGTTGTTTTTAATGTTTTGTTATTCAACCATGCTATCACAGCAGTGGACTGTTTACTTATTCTTTTCTTGATTTTAAAGATATTATTATGTTTGTCAGAAATTCTTTTTTTTCCCAGTAAAAATTTTGCATGAAATGTTTCTGAGGGACAATGGTTACTTAAAGAGCAGAGCATGAAATGAATCAAAAGCAGACACTGTTGTCTTTCAACTTGGCCTTGATTCTTTGAGACTGATGAACACATAATTGCATATTCTGAGTCTGTATTTTAAATATATCTAGTAATATATAAATATAACATTTTCTGTATATATGCACACGCACACAACAGTCTCTGAATGAAAGAAAAATATACAGATAAGCTTTGTAGTATAATCAAGGCTAAGCCTAGGATATTTCCAATTTTTAATTGGTAATGAAATCCAGAGTCCTAAAACTGAAAGGAAACTAGAAATGTGTTTGTGTATTGTAAAGCACTGCATACAAAGCCTCAGACTTTACCTCTGAAAGCTGTATTCTTAAATGTACATATTCAGAAAAATATTAAAGGTTATTTGTCTTTAGCAGAGAGAGATTATATATAAACATCGGTCAAGGCATTTTATCTAAAATATGTATTTTGAGCAAGCATTTAAAGTCTTCAGCTCAATAAACAGAATGTCACTGATCACAAAGTTATAATAAAATGAAAACATGACATATATAGTTTCATAGGGATTTTTCATGTTATACTACCTTTATTACCCATAGCCCTTCTAAGACTATACTTTTTTAAGATATAAATTTTATTTTCTTTCACTTAACAACATTAGACTCTGATGTGTTTTGCACACTGGATACCTCAAAAAGGACTACTAGTTTACTATATCCTTATGGATTCCTTGCAGTATTTACTGACATCCTTAATTTAAAAGGAAATTTTTTTCAACGATCTTCAAAATGTGTTCACAAAATTTGTAAGCAGTGGAATACTACTGTACTAAAAGTATCCTTACCCTGTAGCACTGACACAGCATAAAAGTTAGGGGGGAAATATTAGTTCATGACTGGTATGGACAAATGTTTGGTATTTAGAAGTAGGTCACAGAAATATATAATTTCCATGTCTTTTGGTTGTAGTGTGTTTATCCCTCCACACTAAGTCTATTTACTGAACAACTTAGAAGTTGCTTTTCCTTTACAGCAAAGAACACATACAATTTTTGGAATGTATTACATGTATCGTCACATAGCAAATGTATTCTCAGAAGATTTAAAGATAACTAATTTAAGCACATGCTTATTCATAGGTAACAAATCTATTACACCCAAAAAAACTCCAGAATGGAATACAATATGTTGAAATCCTAAGGTTGTTCAGCTCCATATTAACTACATGAATGTTATGAAATCCATTATCTAAGAATTGTAGTGAGGAAGCATAGCAATTTCAGGAAAATGACATGACTAAAAGGCTACTATTCATGCTGATCTACACCAAAATTTATCAGATCTTTGTTTCTTTCTCTATTCATTATACGCTTATGGAAATGGGGAAGAAAAATTAAAGCTTCTAAACATCCAAAATTGAAGGAAAATCTGGACAGATTCCTAACTGGAGCAGAAAACAGACATACTACCTTTTAGACAAATAAATTTCAAGTAAGCCCCCTGATAATAATTGTTTTCCATATTGTCATTCTTGTACGGATTATTAATATTATAGAAATAAATACTTTGTATTGCATCTTGATTCAACAGAATAAGTAAGAAAAATAATCTGTCCTTTCTCTTAGGTCATTCTTGGTGTTAATGTGGTTCCTAGGGGATCTGAAAACGGCATCAGGTTTTATGACTTGTTAGGATCCTACACTTGTTTTGCATCAATGTATTAGGACAGAAATTCAGAAGTGTGGTGTTTGCCATCAGTCACTGTTTCAGAACACAATGCCCCTGGCAAAACCATTGCTCCAGCTGTTCACCGAGGCTGTTCTATACCATCAGAGGCTTTAAAATCATCTGCTGCCAAGAAAAAAAGAAAAATCACTATTAATAATTACTGTATTACAATAATGATTTTATATATAGGATGGTTAGCAGTAGATTATCATCTTGAGAGTTGTCATCATAAAGATAAAATGTGAGGTGTTTCAACAAATAACTGTATTGGACCAGTGAAAAAATTACATTACAACTAATTACATTACAACTAGTAGGGGTAGTCAGGTATTCCTAGTTTTATATGAATTAACCTATTCTATGAGTATTACAGTCATGAAAATGATCACTCCCATCTGTATAAGATTGAATCCCCATTAAACGTTTGACTCGCTTAGCTATTTTTTATTGCTGTTGCTGGGTTTTTTCTGTCAAAAAGAAAATTCAGTCCTTTGAAATTTCAACTTATTTTCTTTTATAAAAGATTTTATTCGTCTCAGGTTAAAGTGAAAGATGCTTCAGCATTGGAACTTTAAATAATATAATTAGCACAGAGGTTCACACCTGACATTCTTTCCTTTTCTTCTTCAAAAACGTTTAAAGATTTTATCATTTAGGACCATTTTGTGTTTTCTATATTTAATTTGCATTTTTATTTATAAATATTTATAAGAAGGAACAGGCAGTAGAAGCTGACAGAAATAGAGAGGTGAATGTTATGAAATTCATGGTTAGTTGGGATGATGGACCTTAATGGAGCTGTTACTGTTGCTAGTGTCAATGCATACTCAGAATGTAATCCATGGATTACAAACACAATGGACCAGAGCAGATCCTGCTGTATGAATGGATGCTGATATGCATAAAACTCAATCATTCTTCAGATAATTATTTTGTCTAAATTTAGAATGTGAACTGCTGACACTATCAAAGGTACTTTCGGTTGGATATCAGAGTAGAAGACATTACAGGATTTAGCATGTGTTAGCATTAATTGACTATTATGTCTGTCAAGCAAATAAACTCCCACATAATGGAATTAAACAGAGCACTAGAATGAAAAATGACTGGAATAGTACCATAAAAAAATGTAGCTGGGATGTGAGTATTTATAAAGAGTTTTGTATAAATTTTCTTCCTAAACTCTTGTATGAAGCCATGTTTCAGTGTACTTCTAATCTGTATTTTGGGTCCTTTTTATGCAGTAAGCTTCTAAGGAAGAGCTTTCTGAAAAGAGAATTACTTTTCCAGAAAACTATATCTTGATATTTCATTTTTGATGGGGCTTTACATTGATAAATTAAATTGCTACAGGAGTGGGTTTGTGTGTGCAAAAGGCCATTTCATTTACTATAGTGTGGGATTTTTAATCTTTCAAATTTTAATTTTTTTTTTGTTACCTAGGTATAGGCAATTAATATTTTTTGCCAGCTAGATATTTTGAAGAACAGATTTTTTTTTAGGTTGGGAAAGAAGAGAAAAGAAAATAGTACTAAACTTATAACTGCATTTCTGCAGTGTTAGCTTCAGCAGTAAAACTTTGCTCAATTGGGCCAACAGAGAAAGTTACAGAGAATATCTGACTTCCTGCCGTAAAGCTCAGCATGTAACTATAAATGCCAATAATAGTTGCTGTTATTGCTCACTGAAAAGACAGAAAATTATGCTTTCTAAAGGGGACCTTGAGGAGTAAGGACACTAGCGATATAGCAAATGAAAACTTGTGAAGGAAGTCATGAAAAAGATCAAAATAGAAAAGTTTTAAGTACAGTATTAAAGGGTCTTTAGCATTTTCACAGACAAGTATTTTCTATTTCATTCTTCTTATAATAAAACACTTATTCTTCTTATAATGAAACTCATTGAGAATAAACTTATTTTTTGATAACTCATAGTTCTTAGAGCACTAAGCTGGAGAAGGCTAAAGAAAAGTAGTGAGTTTACTTGAATTACTGTGGAAGTGCAACAACATACTCCTTTAACTACATTCGTTAGGAATGTAGTTACATTCCTACATTCATTAGGAAAAGGCTTTGTAGTTGGATACAGTTATTACAATAGCATCATCATTTTTATACTTGCATTCAGTTACAAGTGGAAACCTTTACAATCTCCATTATACAGATTTTGTGCAAACAGAACTTATATTTAATGGCAGTGTGTACAGATATAAGAGGAAGGAAAACATAAGCAAAAAACCCAGAACTATTTGCCTGGAGAAGCTGAATGAAGCTCTTGAAGAGTCTGTCAAACTCTAGTCATTAATAGAAGCAGTGGAACCATTATGTTTGAGGAATCTGAGATTTGAGTAGTTATGAGAGTTTTGCATTAGCTGCTTAATGGTTCAACTTTGGGTAGATCTCTGAAACAAATAGTACATGCTGAACATGCTCAGGACTTTACTGGGTATGTTGACATGGTCATTCTTGTTTCTGAGAGGCATTATTCGCTCTCATTAATGCCACATACAACTGCTCTTTCTGTCTTTGTAGAGTCACTTCCACATCATTCTTGCCCTGTGATTTAATTCTGAAAATATGCTATGGGCTACAATGCACTACGAGAGCTCCATTTCTCATTAGCTTTTGTTGTGAAGAGGTGGATTTTTACAAACATTACAGACTTGGGATCTGATTCAGTGGTTTCTGCTCTTAGTTACTCAGATACAAAAGTAATATTTAAATTGGGTCCACAAGTGTAAAAGAGGATCTTACCTCCCTCCCCCACCTGAAGCCTATCATTCTTGATCATTGATCCTGATACACTAATTAGAACAAAAACTAAGTTTGATTCTGTGGGTGAAATAAATGAACAGTTGGTCAACTGGTATTACATCCAGAACTAAAAAAATAAATTTTTTTTCTTTAATTGAACTGATACTGCAAGCTGTAATATTTCACTGTCGTAATGTTTTATAACACTTTTACTTAATCAAAGTATAACTTCAGATTTGTAAAGTTTCTTTTTCTAAAAATCTGAATGTAGAGGCATGAAATGTGCAGAATTTCCCAGAAGTTTGACAGTTTGTTCAAAATTTAATCAGTCTTCAAGTTAAAAACACATACTTACTGTGTGATTTAACTGTGTCTAGGTTTGACCTCTGACCACTGGTTCCTTTTGTTCCTTTCTTTAATAAATTAAATGATATCGCAGTGTGAAGGGACCTGATTCTCTCCTCGATCCTGCTTGGGAGCAAGGGACTGCGTGGGGCTGAGCTGCCTAACAGGGCTAAACCATAACTACGGTTTAGACATTCAGTTTTTCATTGCAATGGGAAAGCCTTTTTTAATTTGACTTACGCTTTATTCACATTTAAGTTATTTTCAGGTCACTGTGTCCTGGTATGTGAGCCCCTGTCAGTGAACTGCACTATTTGTTCCTACATTTTGTTCATGGCTGCATTGAAGCACTGTGTCTGTACAGCCTTATGTTGCCTGACAGCCACCTCTGATTTCTCTATCTTCATTGTTATTTATCACTGTAAAAGTCTTTGGGCTATTCAGAGATCTTTTAGCTATTATTATGTATTTATCTCTGGATCACTGACAAAACTTTAGCAGAAGGTGAGGCCCACTACAGTCTCTGCCTTGCAAAAGTCTCTGTATGAAAATACCATGCTGAAATACAAAAGTTAACTAGCCTATACCTGTTCTCTGTAAATTAACGCATCTTCTCCACAAAATCCCATATACCTTGAAATAAAAGGAGTAGATTCAAATATAGGCTGTTTAGTCAGGCTGTCAACGCCTTCACACTCAACAACAGTTTATGTTATTTTTTTTCTGGGTTTTTTTCTGGTTTTTTTTTTGATTTGGTTTGGTTTGGGTTTTGTTGTTGTTGTTGTTGCTGCTGTCGTTGTTGTTTGGTTTTATTTTTTTTCCTCTCAGTAGTGCCTATTTGGAACAAAATGTCAGATTCTCCATTTCATATCATCTAAACATTTAGTTTTTGGAGTTCCTGAATCTTCATGATCAAAGACTACACTTATTAGTAATACCTAAAGCAGTGGTATAAGTTCGCAATCAAATACTGAATATGCTTTTCTGAAATTGTTTATTTTCATTATAGCAAAAGTATAATTAATAATAGTACAGAACAAGGTCTGATCTGTGTCATGTACTTGAGTGTCTCAATGAAGGCATCCTACAGAATATGATAGCGACCCTGAGTAACTGGCATTTGGTCTGGGACAGCTCAAAGGATGAAGGCACTCCTCAGGAGCATCTGATACTTGGTCTGCTTGAACTAGGTTCAAGAGATATCAGAAATCTAGCAGACATCACTGCATTTTTTTAAATTCTGTTTAATGACTTTTTAACATTTACAATGATGAGGTGCTTAATAGTGCATAGTCAGTATGCTCACCATTGTAAGACAAACCTAAGATTTTGAGCAGAGTTATTGTGTAGTGAAAATAAAGTCAAATTCCAAAAATATATAAAATTTCCATTTCCAGATCCAAATGACATCTCACTTTTAGTGTATTTTGCATTCCTGGAAAGCTGGTAAGAGAGACACCACAATGACAGTAAGCATGAATCTGACGCAAATGTTACTGTAATTTTATGTTTTAAAGGCAAAGTAACCATGAATGTTCAAATGAATTAAGGGTCATATTGCAAATATTGCATTCTTCCATTACAGTACAAAGAGAGAATACTTTGATCTGGAAAAGTTGTTTAAATCAGGAGTACCTAATGATCCTAAAAATATTTTAAAAGTGGTATTAGAAAAAATATGTGATATTCTGTGTCAAAAACAGATCATATCAAATCCTGAAAAGTCATATTACAGAACCTTGTAAAATCATAATATGGAAGATATATAATGAAATACTTAGGACTACTCTGTCATGAAACAAAATGAGATCATGAACTCATAAAAAGTAAAACAAAATGTAATTAATATGTACATGTTGCTGTAGTTTCCTGCTGATATCTTATTATAATAAAACATTAATTACATAATTGGATGGGAATTCCCAATGGCAATGACACTATTTTATTTTTTTAATACTTTTATGAAATGAAGATTATTTTAATAAGTAATGTCCAAACACCTATAGAATCACCTTCTTAGCTTTTGCATTCCAATTTAGAATTAATATGTAATAGTTGACTGAAGATATACTAAGAGAGTAAAGTAAGAGAGTCTTAGGGAAAACAAATGACATTACTTGAACTAGAGGACATAAAAAGGAGTTATACACAAGGAATCAGAGCTCTGCAAGCTTGGAATAAAATCACGGTAAAGCTCACACCACCACTGACATTGTATGAGCAGAGTGATTCCTATGAGACTTTTCATTACATTCACAGATGACCTCTATTACTGTGCTCTTTCCTGACAATTCTGTGGGGAAAGGACATTCCAGAATGCTATGAAATTGCAAGCAGAAAAAAATATATATAAAAGGAAGTTGAAAGTTATACTCACAGCTCCACAGCTATGTGGACCAGTGGTCAAATGGTCAATTATCTGTCAGCAAAGAGCTTTTGGAAATATCTCATCTGGCAGCACAGCTCATCAACAAAAAAACTGTCAGTTACAAATAAAGGAAAATAAAATGTAATATAATTTTGTTTTTAAAGGATTATGAGAAAAATTGCATGGGATGATTTTTAATTCTAGTTTATCATGTGGTTTTATCCCAGCTTTCAAAACATGATTTTATTGAAAAGGCAGTGACCCCACAAAAAAGAAGGAAGGAAGGAAGACAAAAAGAAAGGAAGAAAGGAAGGAAGGAAGGAAGGAAGGAAGGAAGGAAGGAAGAAAGGAAGGAAGGAAGGAAGGGAGGAAGGGAGGAAGGGAGGAAGAGAGGGAGGGAGGGAGAAAGGCAGGAAAGAAGGGAGGGAGGAAAGGGTAAATTCCCATTCTACAGATTCCAAAACAGAAATGAAAAAAAAACCCAAACAAAACAAACCAAAACCTATCAACCCACACCAGCTTATTTGTAAAAAAACCTTGTATTCTGATGAGTCAGTTAACAAATAATGCAGAATCTTAAACTAAATACATTTAGAGAGGATTCAAATTTATCAGAAAATAAAGATAGATGTTTCAGGGTATTTCATATCTTGAATGAAGCTTCCTTCTTATCTTAAAGTGAATTCTTCCAACTGAATGTTTCATCTTTGCTGAGGAATCTAACAAAGGGCAAGCAAAATTTCCTTATGTCCTACTCCAGTACTGTCCACACTTTCTAGTGGAAACTGTTTTTCCCCTGTTCTCTTTACTTCCTCTGCAAGTGTATTTGACCTTCTTTGCCCTTCTATGAAAAGAACAAGGGTTGTTAAAATTTTCTGTGTAACGAAAAAAGAATCATTACTGTTAGCATGCAAGAAAAGATACTGGAGAATATTCATATTGTCTAAATTTATGCTTGTGAAATACTGTGTTACTTTCATTAGACTCCTTTTTAACAATACGTTTTTCCATATTCAGTGGAGAAAGCGTATGTCCTCTACAAAGGAAATTAGAGCTATATGCACTAAAGAAAAAGACTACCTCTGATGGAAAGAAAATAATTTTACACGGCACTATTGTCCTATTGATATGATGAATGAGAATATGAGTTACAAAATCACTAATCAAGGATGATCAGAATTAAACGTCTGGCAAACAAACTTTGCCTTTTCCATGAAGAAATAATACTGTACCCCTTTGCACAATGCATCACAGCAGTGGGAAACAGAGATAAACAAGAGAAACCATTTACTGTGGAGAAATACTATGTTCATGCAGATCCCTGGTTGTACTAATATAAGCATATACCCTTTGGCAATAGCAGTTTCATTCTTCTTTTATGCTTGATCTGCATTAGAAATGAGTTGTCTACTGACAGATCTTGGCTCTTTAGTTCAAACTGAGGACACTCAAAGTGTAGTGCTTTCCCTTCAGTGCCAATGGTTGGTCGAGTTAATCCACGCAGTGGAGTCCAGTGCTGAGGGTACAATTTCTTTTTACAGTTCTATATCTGTAATTAGCACTCCAAGCCCCATATGTTCTTTCACATAGTGACATAAAGGAAAAGAAAATCATTGGGCCATTCTGCTTTCCTTAGGTTCCTGCTAGGTAAGATGTCAGTGACAGAAGGGCTTCTCCTGAAGGTGCCATTTCTCACAGCTGTAGATTCAAATCGTGGATTAAATTTAAGCTCAGAAACTGGAGGGGGAAAAAAAGTCATTTACTTTTGAACTTGTCTTTTTATTGCACACTTGGAATTTTCTTCTTCCTTTAGTTGTCTAGGTGTTTTCCCTTTTTCTTATAATGGCAAATGTTCAAGGGCAAGCAGCCTGACACATAAAAAAATCTGAATTGACAGACATTCTACGAATCAGCAACTCAGCTAGTGAAAACAGAGAATATGAACTGAAACTCACCCTGGGAAGAAAATCTTGACCCAACACTGTGGGAAAAAGAGCAAGCCAAGCAATTTCAAAATTAAGGGATCAAGGTGAACTTGATCATTTGATCATTTTCCTTGAAGCAGTGCCAAATATTTGAAGGCAAATTGAATTTGCAGCAAGGAACTTCAGCACATCAGGTAGAATATGAGCTAGTTTGAAGAAAAAAAAAATCTATGAAGAGGTGGAAAAACATCAGATGAGATCCTCACCCTTGATAACATTTCTTTGAACAGCTCTGGTTTCTCAGAGGAGCTGCTAAATTATTCTGACTAAGCATCTGAATACCACTTCTGTAAGGAAGAGGCAGTGTAGCTGCTTAGCCACAAGGATATAGTTGTTATCTTATAGGACCCTACAGCACACAGACATCATTTGTTGGATAGTCTGAGGCATCAGAAGAGTTTGAACTAGTGTTTTAATCTTACCACCTATAGTAACTAAAATAGGACCAGTATCTCCTCTGGAAACATTTGAGCCTAAAGAATAGTGAAAACAAGGGGTTGTCCCACTAGTATTGCTTTTCTGTTATATTCTGCCCCAAAACACCATGACTAGGATAATTTACCATTTGTTTGTTTGTTTGTTTGTGGGTTCTCAGGTATTTTTGTGAAGAGAAGAGTAGTGATTATCTAGAGGAATTTCTCTTTTTTTTTTTTCTTTTGCCCTGGGGTTTTGTGTAAAAAAGATACCACGACAATATGCACCTCTCAAAAGCTGCCTGATGTTGTTCAAATGCAGATCAAGTATCTAATTTTAATTGTTTATGCTAGCTAAGATCCCAATTAAAAAAAAAAGAAAATTTAGATTAAACCATTAACATGGGAATCACTTATTATAAAATACAGTAAATTTTCTGACTACACATGCAAAAAAACAGTAATTTAATTTAACTAGATGGCAACAAGGTATTTTCACAACTAACCATTCTAGCAAATTCCAATTTGGTGTGGATTTCGCAAGCAGCTTCTATAAACAAAATTTCTCAGTCTTTTTCAGGCTAACAGAGTCAGAAATTTAGAAGGATTTAGTCTTCTCCACTGAACAAGGTAAAACCATGCAAATTTAAATTGTACTAATGAAATTTTTAGTTTTGATGAATTTTGCACTATTTTTCTCCCTATAATAAGCATGACAGTGTTCAAATAGCTAAGAAAGGGGAAAAATTGGAAATTCATCTACATTTTTCCAAAAAGAGGAAAAATACTCAATGTTGCAAACATGAATCTGTGAAAGATCACTTCTTGACTGTCCCAGTTACTTGGACTCCAGGATCTCCTTGTGGTATGTCTACTGGCACTCTCAAGCTGTTCTGATTGCTCCTGTTTCAGGAAAAAGGATGCACCACTCTCAATTGACACACCAGTGATAAAGCTGTATAGTAGGTTAGGCAATAAACAGAAGAAATAAAGCCATACAAAGTTATGCCATACAGTGTCTTGCAAGTCTTTAGAAAGGTCATTGGACTAACAACAAGGAAAACAGATGACTGTGTATAACCACCATATCTGTGATAATTAGCTCTTTGTAGAAGTTAATTCACCTGCTTTCTATATGGAGTTTCACAGTGTAATGCTGAGAAATCCTGAGAGGTTGACATAGGAGAGTTGTGTCTCTGGGTGTTTGTTGTGAACAACCTCATGCTTCTGGAATAATTTTTTGGGGCCAAGTCAGACTATTTGGTCTTAACTCTTTCTGGAGCACTCCTATACCCCTCTGTATTTTCAGCTTGATACCTCTCTCCTTAAGCACAAGGATTTTATACGGTTGTTGAACAGCTCCTGACACTCAATAACACTGAGGAAGAAAGGAACTAAAATAGAAAGGGGAAATAAAATTTGGCCAGAGGTCATTCCCTTTTTAATCTGGTTTTAAGGAGACAGTGACAGTCCCTCCTTCCCATGCTCCTAATCAAATGGCTTTGTTGGCCAGCAGCCTGCCATGTTATTCAGAATGGTTGCTGGTTTGATCACCTCTCTTTTGGAAGTCTGATTTAATTTATGATTATCCAAAACTCTCTTCTCTGTTCCAGAGAGAAAAGGAGAGAATTAAAAATTTTGAAATGTACTTTAGATGTACAAAAGACATGGAAGGAATTTCACAACAGGTACACTTCTGCATTTATTTCCTCATTAACCATCTGAAATTGATAATTTTCTCTACCTATACCATAATGTTACAAATACAACACACTGAAAAATTAAAAAGATAATAATAATAATAAAAAAGCAATAATAAAACTGCTTTAAAAGGCTCTTCAGATTATTTAGTGTTTATCACTGAAAAAAAATTTAAAACAACAGGTACTGTGAACATTATTACTGTAATACTCATGCAAAGAATAATCTTATGGTGAATAATGCTTGTATTCTACCCTTGAAACTCCTTTCCATAGGACTACATTTTTGTTCTTGAGATACTCATCTCTGTCTTTATTAAGCAACTGAGAAAGGACCCAGAAATTATCAAGAGATTTGACATAAAATAGCATTATCCTTGATCCTTTCAAAAAACTGTCTGGTTATACCCCAATATATCTGTTAAGCATTTGTAAGAAAAGTTGAAAAATGTGCATCTGTGAAATAGACTTTTCTTTAGCTAAATTCATATGGTAAGAAAACAGTAAATTCCATTAAGGAGAATAAAGATGAGAGATAAATATAAAAGCTAAGAGTCAATGAATATAAGAAATTTTGTTTGAATTAGTGATCTAGATATCTTTCATAGCCTGAGGCAGAGAAATACTCTCACAAGTCATGACGAACTGTCACCTGCAAGTGTCCATGACAGAATTTAGCTACATCTCTAATTTTAGATGTCTTAAGCTTGCTATGATGTATCTCACCCTGAACTAAAGAGATGACTGCATGATCACCTCTTGTGAATGATGTCCCTGAGAATGAGATCTAACCTACACAGACTGTTAGTATTTAATATAAAAATTTCATCAATAAAAACTATTTAAATACATAATATTAAAATTTTCCTTTTAAAAGAGGCACTAGAAAATTAAACCATAGTACAAACAGCTGCAAATTTACCCAGCTGCACCAGAACAAAGTTTTTTTCCTTGGGCACTGTTGTCTTTGTGACAACAACACATGGATGTTACAGTGTATGTTTGATGATTCTGATTTGGATGCTTAGTCAACCTATCTTGCAAAATTATACTGTTATTTAGTTGTAAATTTTTTGGTAAAATCAGAGAATCAAGACAAATTTTTATTTTTTGAGAAAATATATTGCACACAGAAGACAGAGATCACAGGATATAAATTTGGTTTTGTTTGTTGACATCTCCTTTTAAAGCCTTTTAAAATTAAGATAAACTAACCAGGAGCATCTAAAACAAAATTAAATGTTTTCTTGAATAGCAGGAAAAAAAATAAGTTATGGACTCAGCATTAAAAAAATAGAAAAAAAGTAAATAAGTGGTAGACACCTTAACATTACCATGAGTATGAATTTATTCCCTCACAAAAAGATCAAATCTAGGGAATAACCTGGGAAAGGAACAGAGATTTGTGCAATAGTTTTACAATCACAGTGTGTCTAGAAAGGAAGATTAACTGAAATGTTGACAAAATACTGGATCCAAATGGATTCTTTCCAAATATTTATTAAGTATGAAAGAAAAGGAGATGTGAGAAAGTCTTTTCCCAAGGTTTTTCATTACTCACTAAGACTTAAAGAACTAACATAGGGGATTCATATTTGAAATGCTACAAAAATGAAAAAATATAAAGACATGGATAAAACCTTGGTGCAATAGTGCAGGATGCATAGATGCATTTACTGATTGGAGTTGAACCTACAGTCACAATGTAGAGGACTGTCATAGATTTTTCAGGAGCAGAATCCAATCTTGAAGCTCAAAGAAATATTGAAACTCAAAAAAAAAACCAAAACACAGAAAACCTTACAAAAACAAACCCAGAAAAGGCTGTTACACACAATTGTCCATTATGCAATCATTTAGAAAACCATAAATTAAAATTAGACAGAAAACTACTTTACAACAGAAAAAGGATATTGATTTATATAATTGTAAATCTAACTTAGAGGGAAGTAGTAGAATATGCTGAATATCCAAGACAAAAAGAGAACAGTGAGAGAATGTAGGCAAAGAACAGAGGCATTCATGAAAGTTTAGAACTGTACGGAGATTTTTTTGAGATAATGTTGAATATAAACAACAGAAATGCAGGAGGGCAAATAGTGGGTAGAGAAACAGAATATTATGAGAACTAGTGAATTCCTCTCTCAGCTTTAAGTCTGGTTTGTTTTGTGAACTTTGCTGAAATATTTAGTCTTCCCAAATCTCTCTCTTCCATTCTGTAAGAACAGACAATCTGATCCTTATGAGTATTGAGAGGCCTAATTTAATTTTGTCAAACGCTTTTAACTTCAGAGATGAAAAACATTACATGTGACTACTGCCAACCTTAGTTTTTTTAAATCGTGAGTAGAAATGGTTGTTCTTTCCTTAGTTTCAGCTTTTGGAGTCACAGGATTATTTAAAAACATTATTTCTCATAAAAATCGTATTTTTTCTATGGAGAAAATACATCAGAAATGATTTCTATAGTTCACTAGAAAGGGAACTCTCCTTTGGTTTTGTTTTGTTTTCCTATTGGTCCAAAATAATTCAACACTGTACTCACCCTGGAGTGCTTTTAAAGGAGGAAATCTTCTGAGTACTGCTTAGAGCTTGCTTCTTGGATGTAAGAGCTAGTATTTTGAGACTGGTGTTTCTGTCTCCTCAGAATGAACAGTTCTATAAGGTGATCATGTTTGGTTTTTTGTTTTGTTGTATTTTGTTCGCAGTTTTTTGTTTGTTTAGGGCTTTTTTATTTGTATGCTTTCTGTTTGGGTAATTTGTGGGGCAGTTTGTGTTCTTTTCAAAAAAAATTAATTTTTATTTTTTTTAAATTATTTGTTTCTTTTTGTTTTGTTTTATTTTTAATTATTGGTGACTTTTTAAAATGGGTTATACTTTAAAATAGAAGAATAAATCTAGTTTGCTCAAAGAGTGTATTTGAGATGCTATATGCTGAGTGGCTAGAAGCAGTTGCCAGAGATGAGAAGCCATAGGTTCAGTGATGGGACTAGCTCCAAGCTAATGCAGGTTCTTTTACACGTCTTTCTGCAATGCTTTCCTCTCTCCATGCATTTTGCATTGAATTTTGGGAATTTTCTCAAAGCTATGGATATTGTCTTGGGAACAGTTGCTGCTATTATTATAATTTCTGAATTACAGACACCATTATCTGAAATTTCATATATAGCATCTATTAATTCAAGAATGATAAAGAGGACAAAAGAATTGCAATTATTGTCAATATTAAGAGCCAGAGTCATTCTCTGATGCACATATCCCACTGGCTTCAGTGAAAGTTGCCTATGCATTTCAGTGGCCAAGAATTTTCTCAAAGAACAGAAAAGCATTTATAGCATAATCTGAGGGCATATTAAGAAGAAGTATTTGGATGAGACTGTGTACAGCATAATGCTGGATGAATATCAAGAGAAATATCTCGGTAAGGAAAAGAGTCATGGAAAAGTAGACTGGACAATTTATTCTGATAAAATAAAGTAAAAAAACCAGTGCTAGGATAAAAATAGATCAGATGAACTAATCTGTGTCTTTGATCACTAATGTCTGTGATTCTTTTAGTAAAGGATAATAGAAAGTAAAATCAACAAATAAACTAGCATGAACAAATGAAGTATAACAAAAACATTTAAGCTTTCTCATATACTTCAAATTTTTCCAGTTTTAATGCTAGAATAGACACAATAAAAATCAGAGAGTAACTGTCTCAACTTTTCGCAGCAAGATGATTAAAATTTTCCATTACACTCTTTAATCAGATCTACTGTAAACCGCAAAGAAATGGTGAGATTTAATTTTGGCTAAATCAGAAGAGTGCTAAGTAAGGATCTATAGGAGAGAAGCAAAATACATTTGGGAAAGCTCTGATATCTAATACAGGAAGACAGGTTCTTTTACTTTTTTTTAATTATTATTATTTTTATTCAACCAGGCCAGAGAAAAACAAAAGCTCTGACAGAGTAAATGGGAATAGAGAAAGTGAATTAGAAATGCTATAAAAGGAAAAAAAAGGATACTGAAAGCACACAGGAAATGTCAGTCAGAACTTTTAGCAAGAAGAGAAGTAAAATACCTAATCTAATACAAAAGATGAGGTTAGGTTAAAAGGTTAAGTATTAGAGAGGTGATTGGCTGCAACAGATTCTGCTACATTTTGAATAAAAAAAAGAAATTACATTAGGTTTTACAGCAGCTGCCATTAGATAATAAAGTGGAGTCTGGTTTTCATTCCTTCTAGCTGCTGTCTATCTGCAATCTGACCAGATAGCACCATCACGCAGTAGAGGAGTTTTGAAACTCACACGTGTAATATTTTTTTAACCTTCTTAATAATGTTAAATTGAACATAGAAACTATACCATGTAAAATTATATTTGCACATATAGTGATCAAAAACTATATTTGCAAAGATCATATAAGCAGAATAGCCTTTGAGGTGCAGAAAGAATAGAGTTCACTTCTGCTGGGTAATCAATGGATCATATCCATAATATAACCCCTATATATCCATGAGTACTGTATGAATATGTGTTAAGCAAATTGAAGGAAATAAATTCATCAAATCTGCATGTCAACTGGTCAAAGAGCACAAAGGGATAACTAATGCAGTTAAAAAAAAGTCTTAATAATTCAACGAATAGAAATTAACTTCACATTTGGAATCTTATCACGTATTTTATATCTTGTGATTTACCCATGAAACTTTAAGATCTCTACTGCTTTAGAACTTCTGAATTTATTTTGCTTAAATCATTGTCTTCCTTTTGTAATGGAGAAAGAAACATGAAGTTGTTTTTATTGCCTGTTTACTTGAATTTAGAATTTCACAATATCTCCATAGATTACTCAAATGACTGAAATAATTTCTTTCAACTATATTGCATTATTTTGGCTTTGATTTGCATGTTTTGGGGGAAAGGAGGATATCTATTTTTCACAAGAGAAAAATTTGTGAGTTTTATACCCAATGAAATGTAAGAATGACCAGGCTATTTAGAAAACAGCAAAACCACAAAAAGTAAAATTGCAGGATTCTGTTCCAAGAGTACCTTGATAAAATTTCTTGCTTCCTTTTCCAGAATTGTTTCCTTTCTGGATGGTGATAAATTATTCTTGCCAAAGGTTTTATTTCCCTAGATTCTGTTGTATTCAAAAGAAATAATTAATTTATGGTATAAATATTGTTGCATTTTCTTGTTTTCATCCTTGCTATTATGTAAAACCTTTTTAATGAAACAATTGATTTCTAGAGGGCCCTTTAACTCACCAGACAAAAGCAGTAGTCAGCGATAGAAGTTGCAAGGTCTTTGTTTTCAACAGAGACCACTGGAGGTTACTAAGCTCACCAAGAAACACAATCTGAATCTCTTAATTCTAGATGAGAACATCTTTTTTTCATAAGAGAAGAGCTGGTTTACCAGTTATTGTAATAGGTGTAGACATTCACAGTTTTATTATTGTTTGAACAGGTCCTCTTTTCTTTCCCACCTCTCCTTTGATTTATTCAGTTTAGTGTTGTCATAGGAGCACCTGATCTGGCATTTAAGAGAAGCAGTTGTGTCAGAATGTGTCAAAAAAAAAAAAAGAAGGTTGTTCTTAAAGCAGAAAACAAAAATTTTCTCCCTTGGGTAGATGCAGTTCAGAAGGTTCCTTCCTTTCTTCTTCCCTCCATCTCCTACCCATTTATGAGGAATACCAAATAAATCATTAAAATATTAAATTAATTTCTGCCAGAAACGATGAATCCTAAATTCAACAATTGGTTTTATATTTTTTTAATCTTTTTTTCACCAACCTAATGATTAGTTTATTTACTACAATTTAAAAAAAAATATTACACTGTAGTTCGGACAGAGGGAATAGGTTTACTGCAGGAATTATAGACATGATTTTTGTGTATAGGAGGAGAGATTTCATTATGATGATAGGCATTTCTCAACAAAGAACTAATGTTTCATTGCAGATAGTATACCAGATATTCCTCAGACTATGCTGGTGCTGTGTCTTTCTGTGATACAATGCAATCAGTGTCACTGTTTAACTTTCTTTTGTTTCTTCTTTTTTCCCCAAGGATTCTCTGTCTGCAGCACTCTATTCACAATTAATGTTTATACATTCTTCTCTGCTTGGATACCTAGTACCCATTTTAAGATAATGGATCTTATGCAATCAACTCACATCAGACCACCCAGACAGTTCTTTCTCCTTAAAGCTGTATTTTCCTGATTATCTATTAATAGTTTTGTTGGAGCCTTTCAGCCTGTATTGTATCTGAAGAACTATCATAATTCCAAATTATTATTAACTATCGTTTAGATGACATTTTCTTACCTTTACATTTTACTAAAGAAATATGCTTAAATAATAACTGCTCGTGTATTTGGAGCTAGCTTATCTTGTAATTTGCTAATTTATTCCTAAAGTATCTAGAGAAAATAATAGTATATACAAGGTTGTTTTTGACCTTAAATGTGTCTTACAAAGGCAAAAATTTGTGCATACCTCATGAAAACCACTTAGAGTGAACTATAGTTTATATTGATGTGATTTACAGTCAAATGTTCTATTTCCACAATAATTTGAGGGAACTTCCATGCAGTTCTAATGCATTTACAAATTATATATGTTCCAAAACATTTTCATGTGATTATATTCTCACAGACTTCCCTTAATGCTTGTGATTGCATGACAGAGGCATTTCTGAAAACATTTTTTGAAACTTAATTTACATGGCTTGCAATCTCCAGATTCAGACTTTTTTGCTGGTAGTCTAATCCATTTAAAATCTTCAATTACAATGGTTGGTCTAGATTGACTTAAAGTACTCACTAAACTGGTGATACATGATCTTTTCTTCATAGTATTTAACAGCATGCAGAAGAATGAAAGGCAATTCTGAGTGTGGACATCACTTACATACAATCTGTACTTCTCTCCCTCCACAAATATGTATAAATAAAGAATAAATGGCTAGGCTATCACATATTGGATTAATGCCAGGGGCAGTGCAAGTGAATGTGGATTCACAATTAGTTCTGCAGCAACAAAGACTGTTGAGTTGACAAATGTGTTAGCTAATTGAGATTGCTTTATTATTAAGTACATTATTTGTTATATTGTAATTCAATTGCTCCTAGATCTTCAAAAGACCTCATTCTGTTAAATCCTGACTTGATTTAGGGTGGCATTTAAGTTAAAAGTAGAGTTGGAAGCTGAATTTTTCATTTCAAAAGAGACTTAGAGTAATATTCTCTTGTTCTTCATTGTGAGAAAAACAAGCAACCAAACCAGAAATGTTCAGTGTGTCAGAATACTTACCTATTCTCTCTCTCCTAAATTTAATTTGCTCAGGAAAAAAAACAAGAAAAGCAAAATTTTTTGTTCTAGATTTCCAATTTAGAAATATAGCAACTGTTTATTTGTTTAGCTTAAAAACTCAAAAAAACAACTATTAAAGGAACATAAAGGGGGTTTCATATGTTTGTTTTTCTGTCCTTCTGTGTTTATTGAGGGAATGTAAAACTAGATTTGTCATTTTTGGTGGAGAAATTATATTTCCGGTAAAAGTGAAAAAAGATAAGTATTTTATTGTGCACTTAAATGCATGCAGTGTATAGCAAATGTTGTTGGAATAAATACGATATTTTCAATGTAATATAACATGTACATTGATTGCTCGGAAAGAAATAATGGATAGGAATTAGCTTATAAAAAGTAATCAGAGGTCAAAATACAAAAATTCATGAAAAAAAGAAATAGAAACATGGAAACAAAAATAAAATAGTATGTGACAAATACAAGAGAGAATGAAAAAGACAATGATGATACTACTAGAGGATGCAAAAAAAATTGAGGTAGATATTTTCCATATGCAACATATAGCAGTCTTCTGGGACACCATAATAAAATAGAATAAGCAGTCATGAGAAGGTTTGTAACTCCGTGGGCATATTTTCAGCAGGTAGAGAAATTGCATAGATCATTAATCAGTCTTTAATGGAATAGATTGAAATATCTTCATTTTAACAGATGCCAGAATTGATGAGGGAAGAAGTCTTCTCTGATGACTCAGCTAAGTATCATTGCTTTGATTCTTCTGAGTACATCTTATATCCTTCAAGGTTTATTAACTACCTCATCATGAGCTGAAAGAGTTTCTAATACTATAGCATGATTTGTGCTGCCTGAAACACAACTTTAAATTGTGATGGCCATTGAAATGTGCATTAAAATGGAACTAGAATTCAATGAACCCCCTGAGAGTCTTTTCGTTGGTTTCCACATTGTCTGGATACGCGCTTATCTCTTCATACGAACTGAAAATACACTCTTACTACAGCATCATTACCATAAAGGAAGCATAGCCCAGAAGTTAGAGGATAAGTTTAGGCTTCAATTACCACAATTGATTTTTCCATTACCTTTCAGTGTTACTCAGTCTTTTTTCTAGTGAAGGAAGTGGTCACTCGCTCCTGCACACTGTTACTGCTGGTTCTGGAGTTCCACAGCTGATTCATAGGGGCACAAACTTTTCTCAGTGGGAAAATTAACATGGTCTGTGTATTTATGTCTACACTATCTCAGATTAAAACCCAAATGGAAGAGGAAGTGCCTGAATCATTCACAATGCCTGAGAAGTACTGGACACCTTTTCAAAGGAAAATGGTCAAGTTAGAGTCCTGGTCATACCAATAGCGCATTTGTCAAGCAGATGGAGTACAAATAGTTCCTTATAATATATCCAAAATGAGACAACTTCTGTCATACAGAAAATGTACCTTCATGTTATATGACTGCAGTAGACATTCATATTCATATCCTCTGGACTGATATGAGCGTATCTGGAGGGGAAGGTGCATTGGAATAACATAACAGATGCACTTCAAAATTGGTTTTGTGGATGTACTTTGTGTCAAGGAAAGAGGTGGGACTACAAGTTCACTCTTTTTTCTCATGTTGACGTTTGGTTGTTTGCAGACAATTATCCCATTTTCTAGATTTTCTGACTCCAGCCCCTAATTCCATCTGTGCATTGAATAGGTAATCATAATATTCCCAACACTGTGATTGGACAGGGTCCAGACACTTCCATCTTATATCAGTAGTGTAATGGTTTTGGTAACTTATTGCTGTACAGGCATTCACTTCAGCAACATTTGTTACCATGAGACAGTGAAATGGAAGCTAAATTTAATATACCTGAAAGATACACTTCTATTCTTAACATTTTAATATTGGCTTCCAAGAGGTAAGGAAAAAACCCCAACAAATAATTGTTCAGATGAGACTTTGAGAAACATAGGTATAAATTTTGTTACCACTAATTAATTTTAGGGCACTCTACACACACATAGCTGTGAAAAGTTCAAGTTCACCTTCAAGTTTACATTTATTGCAGAAAAAAAAAAACAAGCAGATAAATAGAAAGAAAATTACTCCATTGCAAGTTGTCAATCAGGTCAAAACTTGATAGTGATATGTTAGTCCATCTAAAAAGAAAAATCAGAAAGAATTTATGCATATAACATATAAGCAAGTTGCCTAGGACTAACTGGAGTGTCTCTACAGCACCTGAATTGAAGCATTTCAGCTTGTGCTGCCAAGTTTATTCTTATCACTGCTATCATTTTTAAAGCAATGAAGAAACTCATTTTTAATCTGTTTGACAGGAAAAATTACTATAACAGAGTAGCTGGTCAAATGTAGTTCAACATGAAGCTTACACTTTAGCTGATTTGTCAATAATTAAGAAATTACTGACTAGTATAACATGTAACGTGGGCTGGCTGGATCCCCTGAGTACCTGGTTCCAAAAAAACCAACCAACCAACCAAACAAAAAAAAACAAACAGTTTTTTTCATATCCATCTTACTTTTGACAACCTAGCTGGAGATTAATGAAAGGTTCACACAGAAATAGAGTCTATGATTGCAAGCAACAAAACACAGAGCAGCAATTATGGAATAGATCAACCAACTTTTGTAATAGCAACCATGTTTCACATGATCTTCCTGGCTGGTTACTTAAAGACCCATAGCAGTTTCTAAAAAAACAGAGTAGATTACTTATTAGGCTTGGCTATGCCATGGTCTCAATTCCTTTCAAGTCACTTGATTCTTTTCATTCATTTCCATGGGATTTAAATGGTATCTTTAATAATAGAGGTGGCTAATGTGATCACCTCTGTGGTCACTGATTTGTATTCTTCCTCAGCTAGTAGTGACAAATGCTTTCATAATTAAATTGACTGGAATGTCAGAAGCAACATTAATAAACTAGGATGACGTGAGAAACCAGGCAAAGACTTCTCAACCACTTTCTGATTTCTTCAACTGCTGCAGGTTTTTTTTCTCCTACTTTTCCCTGTTTATCTCGCAGTCTTCACCCAGTGAATGCTCCTGCTCCTACTCCTCACCTCCTCATACATGTAAACTCATGTCACCCCTTAGGAAAGCACTACTTTCACCTTAGCAGTGAGTCAAGGTACCACAGACTTGAAAACCAACAAATTAGTCTTGTTTGTAAGCACAGCTTTCAGAGGCACTCTGATTTCAGAGTTTTCTGTTATATGGGAGACAAGCGCAATCCTTCCTTTCAGTTTAGTTTTTTTCCTTCTCAGGTTGCTAGATTTAGTGAAACCCAGACCAAAGCTCCTTGGTATGCAGAGAAGGGAGACGTCAGAATTTCTAGGAAGTATTCCCAAACTCTGATGCTGTTTTCCTCTTTCTCTCCTAAAGTAAAAAGGGTAATGAACTGTCTTTAAAAGTATGCTTGTCCAGCTTCCACTGCTGGTGCCGAATCAAAGATTGATACTTTCAAAGCGGGAGAGCTCATTTTTCTTTTCTTGTTTTATCTTTTCCTTTCTCTTTTTCTTTTTTTTTTTAACTCTTCAGTTACTTAATATCATCTTAGAAGACTTTTTTAATTTATCTTACACTATAATTTTACTACTTTTTTGTTTATGGCATTTCAACAGACTTTCTTTTCCAATTTCTAATATGGCCTCAGATCACAGAATCTCAGCAGAAGAGTTTTTTTGTCAAATATTTCATAGTTTGAAAGTCCAGGAATGTAAAACTATCTATGATTTCAGACTGAGCTCCATTTGGCTGAGAAAATATTGAAAGCTTTGCTTCTGAATATTTTTGTTTAAATTACTTCTTTTAACACCTGCAATTTTCTTAGAACTTGTAAAGATCATAGAATTTCCAACTATAAAATATAAAATTTTAAAATTTATGATTCCATTTACAGAATTTATGATCTTTTTTTACTGTTCTTTGCCAAATCAAACCCAAAATGATACACTTTGATTATCAATACTTCTCTCTCCTCCACTTCCTATTAAAGTTTTTTCCTAAACAGATCAATATTTCACGCTTTGTATTTTCCACTTTGTGGTACATTCACTCATGCATCTGATCACTTCCTTTGTGCATTACAAGCCACTCTGTACATATACAACTGAATATTGTGGTTTGTAAACTCATTTGCTCCCTCAATGTCATTGAAGACATAGAAAATCTAAATATCCAAGAAGCATCTAGACTTCTAAACATAGATAGATATCTTAATATTAAACTTTATCTCAACCGAGGGACTTTGCAGAGGTGTTTAATGTTGTTTGAGCTACCAGTTGGGCCGTTATTACAGACACCCACCACAGTTAGTAAAATATGACACAGGAATCATACGGGAATATTTTCAACTGGAGCAGCACCTCCGGCAGCTGGAGGTCATGCAGTAAACCCAGAGCATATCAAGGATAACAGGGCATGCATATGCATGGACTTGAATCAAATCCCTTGTCAATACCATCACTTGGGCCAATTCAGTTGCCTAAACTTGTGCCTCTGGCCATTTAAAAGTGTCTAAGGCATGTCACCTGACTTCCATCCGCCAGCATGGAAAAATACAGATGTCCATAGGTATTCAGTATTTTTTATCCTCATAACTGAGAAGTAGCCCATTCCTCTGACATGTGGCAAAGCAAAAAAATAGAAGACTTCACATGGGCAACTATTGTTTCAAAAGTGGACTCGCATAAGGTGACACATTTTTCTTTTACTGTGAATATTGGCTAAATAACATAAAAATACAAAATCTTCCTGAAAGATTAAAGCAGCCTTCGTTTTCTTTATTTAAAGAGTCTGCTAACAATACAACATCAATCTTGAGAACTCAGAGCCCCATTGTGGTTATTAGCTGACACTTCTTTGTTCAGGACTTGTACAGACTGCATCCTTTCTACCATTGTATGCACTGGGTAGGACAAGACATTGATTGCATATGTGTTTAGCAACTACTCCCTATCTAGCAATGCTTTGTAATTTCTCAGTCCTTACACTGAAATTATTGTTTCATTTTCAGATCCTTGCATACAGTATCAATTTATGGTCATAGTAAAATGGTCTGAATTTATATCCAGAGGAGATAAGTAAAACTGAAAAGTGTTACCCTCCATGGAAGGGTCTGAGGTATTTTTTTGGATAGCATAGATGTTTCCATTATAAACCATTAACATCTGCAAAGTGGGTTTTCAGCTGCGAGGGGCATATACATTCTGTCTGCTGAGGTCCTAATTTCATTTGTGTACACACAACAATTTAATGTCTGCGTGTATGCATGTGTACTTACGTATTTACGCCTCTGAGTATATATCCAAACATATATTTGGATGTTTGAAAAGCAGCAAATAACTGTAGATATAAATACAAACACAGTGAATCTAGTATTTGATCATAAAATACTCATTAGCAACTCATGAACACCATTAGCAACTGCCTGAGATGTCAGTTTTTATTGTAATAAGTAATATTATGTTTTTCCACACAGTTCAAGAAAAAAGCCTTAAATTGTGCACCCCAGTATTTTAGATGTCATAACATTAAGAAAAAACTTCCCAAACTGAAACCAGAAAATCAACCAAAAGACCAGGACAATTTCTTTTTAAAGTTAACGTATTTTAATCTAATGTTGTGACTGCCTGAGGAAAGGGGGAATAGTTGACTAATGATTTTTAAGCCTTGGAGTTAATAATGCTGGCTATTGCTAGAGAGGAAATGACATCATTTACTGCATGACCAAATTACGGCAAAGCTGTGATACAACATAGTATTAATAATAGACTGAATTTTATTTCCCAGACCCATCAATAGGAGAAGAGGTCGTAATGCACAGAACAAATACTGACACCATGATTCAATGATGGAGGTCAAATTCCAAGGTACAGTGGGTAAGCCAGTTTTTGCAGAAATATACACGTGAGCAGAACCAGGACCAAATTTATATTTTCCACTAGGATAGTAGGCTATCCTAGTCTAGCAGTCAGACTCAGATTCAGCTGCTCACTGATTCCCCCTCCCTCAGCAGGGCAGCAGAGAATTAATAGGAAGAACAGAAACAAAAATGTTCATGGGTTGATTTGTTTGCCAATTACTGACATGGGCAAAAGAGACTTGATTTGGGGAAAATTAATACATTGACAAATAAAATAAATAGTTATTGATTCAGGTAACAGGAAAAAAAAAGAGGGAGATTGCAGATAGTAGGTAGTCACTTCTTTCTGCCACCACTTATTCATCACATTTTTCATCTGCTTCACTGTGGACTTTTCACAGTCTGTAGTGTATATCTGCTCAGGTGTGGGTCATTCCAAGGGCCACTGGGAATACCTTCTCCTCCATAGAGTACCTGTTCCTCCTCCTCTGACCTTGGCCTTGGTATTCCCTCTGCTGTTTCTTACTTTTTTGGCTTCCTCCTACTCTGCCTGTGAAGAGAAATTGCCCTCACAGAGCGTCTTCCCCTGAAGCCCCTTATAGACAGCACTTCACCAACTGCAATCAATAAAGCATTTTTAAGGAACTATTCTTAATTAGATACCTCCTATAAATAATACATTGTTGACAGGCATTCTTTTTACTATGGCCTCTAAATTCTGCTTTTTTAATTTTTGACATTTGACAACTGTAATTTTTCTCATATACTATGAACCTGCTGAAATATTTATAAGTTCATGTTAAAATAACCAATCTAATTGTCTTTTAGTAATTGACAATTTACTGTGACAACAGAAATTTTGCAGATAAATAGACAGATACAGAAGAAAATCTGTTAGAGGAACTAAGGCACACTATATGTTCTCTGTAAGATATTTTTTTTGAGAAAATATGAGAGTATCACCACTGCACCAGTCTAAAACTAGTAATTTTTTTCTAGTGTGATGAAGGAAGTGGCTGCAGAGAGAAACTGCTGTCCACTAGCTGCAACCTGCCCAGTTTTGTTTCCCATTACCTGAATCAAGGATTAACATTTAACTAATTAATTTTTTTAAATCTAGTTTAAAGAGATAAGTCTTTTTTATTCAGTATCCTGTGGGTACTGGCATAATTTTTTAATGTTGTAATTGAATATTCCTGTTGAAAATTATGATTGGTACCCCTATTCTGGCTCAGAAGAAAGAGAACTATTGAGTGCAAGCATTCTAGCAGGTCACAACTTCTCCTCAAAAGTCATTACTGCAGGAGCACATCTCAGTACATTGGATAGTGCTTGTTTTATCATATGTAAAATAGTTATCAGCAAATCAGGAAAACAAGATTTATTATTAGCTGCTTTTGTGGTGCACCTAAAATTATGGTGTATGAATACTTCTCTTGACCATTAAAAATTACATAACAACTATAGGGAGAAAAAGTCAATATGTAATTATACTTTCTAGAAAATATTTTCATAAGTGCATAAAATTGAGAAGTAATTCTAATATAAAATGAAAGAGCACAGCTCTGGTGAATATCACAATCATCATAATAAGACATCCTCATAACTAGGGGATTTTAGTCTACCAAGTAAATGCAAAATATTAGCACAGAAGCTATTGCTGCCTGGTTTTTGTTTCTAATTTTTTGGGTTATATAGACCACAACATGTATATGTGTATTACAGAAGCTGGTCCTTCCCACATAAATTGTAGTATACTTTTCTTCAGTCAGAAGCAGACTGGGCTTACCTGTCTAATGGTGACAATAACTGGCATAAAGGTAACTAACTTACAAAAATTTTCTAATCCTTTTACTTCTAAACTTAGCTTTGATGTCTTCTCACTATGACTGATAAACTCTTGGAAAAGTGGAGGATTTTTTTGAATAAAAGATTCTCAGTAAATTGGTACAGACGGCTCTATCAGAACCTAATTACGACTGTGGAGCCAGAAAATAAATTGCATTTCCCATACATTATTAATGCCCTTCGAATCCTCATTTGTCATGTTCAAGGTTATGTAGAGGTGACATTCAAAGAACTCAAACTTTATGTTAACTCCTTTTGACAACCAAGTCCTTTTTTAATTTAAATTATCAATGATGAAAATTAAGCACCATAAGAAATAATTTCCTTAGCAGACTTTCACTTATAGAATAGTTAAAAAAATGAGTATATAAAGAAATAATTTGTTTTGCAGGACCAAACAATGTTTACTATATGCACATGTAAGCAGTTAGGCACATTAAGACCTGTAGGCCTGTAGTCATGGAGGCCTATGACTAGAAGGTGTCACAAAATATTATTAGTAAATAAACATTGATTTTGAACACTTTTAATAGAAGAAAACACAAATCAAGTGGTAATTATAAAATACATGTGCAATTTTTGTCACTAGAGGTACAGGGGACATTTTATAAAATGTCAGATTGTACCCACTTATTTATTCTGAGTACTCTTAAAGAACTAAGATTAGCTTTGTATGATTAAAATAAGTCTTAGGCTTTTGGTATTCTGACACTCCAAAAGTAACTTTGAATACAGAAGTGAAATGAAATAATGTGTATCCAACTTCAACTTAGTTTGCTGTTGCATCAAATAACATTGGAGAAGTCTGTGATGTTTGAGTTTTAGGTATTTCAGTTCAGGAAGGTATTCTGCTTTATTTCAACTTAAGTAAACACCAATTCCTAATGGAAAAAGTGAGTATTCACAGTTATCTGTGATGAAAGACAAAAAAAATTTATAATGGATGCCGTAGATATCTAAAACATCTGAAAAGTGTAAAGCTTCTTCCATTCTATCCACCACTGTTTATACTTGCTGAAGCTATGAACCACTTGTTAGAAGAAAAACTATGTAGTAAATTAGATACTGGCCTGTAGTTATTGGTCACTTACCACAGAGTTATCCCAGGAACAGCTCCTTAAACTTAATAGTACCTTATCACGCTGAACCATCTTATTGTACTTTACAATATTACATTAAAATTGAAGGCTAATCCATTTTACAGCTTTACTGTTCAGATAAAATGAGATAAATCCAAGGGCCAAAATTCAACATGCGTGGAACTTCTATCATCTCTGTACAGTTACATAGATGATTACTACTCCACTGAAACCCAATAGGTCTTATATTTATATCTAAAAAAGGTAAATGTAAGCAAGGGCAAATTTAAAATAAAAAAAAGCATTTATTGGTCTGTATTTTTCAGTAATCTCTTTCGTATTGTTTCAGATACTTGGATTTGAGTAAGACCTTATTATTATCAGTATTCTCTCATATCACGATTCTCCATCTTCTTGATCTTCCTGGGAAGCTGTTACTCTTCCAGTGCATGTGTGTGTGTTCTAAGAAGACAGTATGCCAACATATTTTGCTAATCTAAATATGATGGGAAATAAAAAACATACATACAACTTCCTCAGGATATTGAGGAGGAGTTTGCTAAGAAGAATTAAACCTCTGTTTAACAAACAAAATATCTTGAACAGTTAGGAAACATGAATCTGAATCAAAACATATGTTTGTTCAAAACATATGTCTTTCTTTCACAAACATATGTAGAACAGTCGGGAAAACTTTGTTTAAATAAAGATACTTTGATTCTTATGTAAGGAATAAAAATTAGATAAAATAAAAATGAGTCTTCATATCAAGTAACAACACTTATAAGAAAGTGTACCGATATGGGCAGAAAAGTTACTTACAAAGATGCATGTGACCACAGAACTAGAAATAAATTTGATACCAAAAAATACAGGAGCCGAAGACATTTAATCTAACACAAAGAACTAATTGCAGTCTAAATTTTAGGTGTTCAAAGAAGTATTGAAATATACATTGACTTGGGACACATGACTATTAAATGACTCTGGAGGAATGTGGAGTACATCTGTGTGGACACCAAAAGCTCTGTCCCTAAGTTTAGTAGTTGTTTGACATGACCTTTTGGAAGTAAGTGAGTATATTCCTGTATCTTTTACAGACTTGGATTATGGTTCTTGTAATTCAATATCTGCTTAGAGCACTTGCAAAATGAAGCTTCATTGTTAGTGATAATACTTATATAGATATTTTGCAGCTTTTTTTTTTTAGTGGTCATTTTAGTATACTATCTTTTGTTTTTTTATTTCTTGACACTACCACAATGTAATTGATTGCTTGTTACATGACATCCTTTTTTTTTCTCTCTTTAGTCTCCATGAACTAGAAATACAAAGATTTACTCCTCTTCATCAATAAAACCAAACATTTGTCATTTTACAAAGAACCACTTTTGGAATGTTTTAAAGATACTTTCCAAGTAATTACATGTTCACTTCCATTGCAAAAGTTCTCACATTCTTTTTCTCATGGATATTTTCAAGTTTTGCTTCTTTGTACGATCTTGAGAAAAAAATCTCCTGCCTTGCTATCTATAAAAGAACACAAAAGAAATACAACCTGCAAATTACATACATAGATTTTATTCAACATGTAATTCACAAAAGTGAATTTTACATATGCCACATGAATTGTGTACCTAATCTTTTAGTTACAACTTAACTAATGAATGTCTATTATAATTTTTAATTTTTCCCCATAGATTGTTCATATGTCTAATGAAAGTGATCGTCCTTCCTTGAATTCCTGATGTCATCTGGACAATAAGGTCCCTAGAACTTCATAAACATTCTGCATGAATGACCACATATAGCCATACGGAAAGACATTTTCATTCATTTGACTTCTGATTTGATTGGTTTATATACTAAAGAAGATAAAATTCCCTGGTTTTTAATCTTTTCCTCCATCACATTAGATTTGTGCATAAGCAGCTAAAAGCTCCATTGTTTCTAATACTGTCCATTTAGAGCAGATATTCCCACTGACTATTACTGCATTCCAAGCACTTTATAAATAACTGTGTTTTTGGTTTATTAACCCCCACAGATGCTTGTATGCAGGTTTGCAGGCTGAAGTTACTTTATTTCTAGTCTGCAATTAACTTCTTGATTTTTTAGATGTTTGTGTATTGCTCATTTCTCACTGTTTTTTTTGCATCAGTTCTTAATTTAGTATAATCTGAAAATGTAATTAATACACTGTTTGCTTTTTCTTTTTCAGTTCATTAATAAAAGTAGTAACGATTTTTCATTCCACTCAGGTATAAATAACTGAAGCAATCAATATTGAAATTACATTGAAATTTAGAATCCTTATTGTAAAGATTCATCTGAAGCTCTAAGTATTTGAGGTGAAAAAAAATATTTAACAAACTTTAATTAACTAAACAGTATATTTGGAATATAAAATGATGTGATAGGTCTGACAATTTTTAAAGGAAATGTAACTGTTTCTTTTAATTTCAAATCTCAAACAGTGATTAAATCTCATACATTGCTATACATTTTTGCATGCCCCTACAGATTGCTAATCATCTTAGCTCAACACTGAAGGAAAGGAGTACAAGATGAGAGTATAAATTAGTTGTTACAAATAAGATTAAGTTGTTTAATATTTGTAAATTTGTTCCTTCAACTCCTGGTCAACCAAGAGTCAGGCACAGTGCCATTGCAGTCTCTAAAGCACTTCATTCCAAGACCTACAGTGAGAGCCTTTATTGGCTTGACACATCAGTGATGTGTTATTTGTGGAGTCAACATAGCACCAGTCTTCCTGATAGTGTCCATTTCTTCACTTGGAATTACTTTTGAAGATTCATACCCTCTGATATATTCCTTCCCGAAAGCTTTCATGCATTTCCTTTTTATTTTTCCTCTTTTTTTTCATAACTCAAAGTCTATGAGGACATTCCCCTGAAAATGTACTCTTAATGATTAACAGTAAAATCTACTGTTATCAATGCCCCCAAAAAAAAAAAAAAAAAAATTTTGCTTTTGTCTCCACTTTTTGTCCCTCTCGGAGGGGTCTCCAAGGAGTTTGGGGGGTTTTGGTTTCAGTCCTTACCCCAGTCTCTGTAGAGCCTAATCTTGCTCTCTCTGCTGCTGGCTCTCTTTCTCTCAGACAACTCTGTGTCTTCCTTGGCTGCATGCTGTTTGCTGCTCCTTATCTCTTCTGGCTCTCTGCCACTTTCTCTGGCCAGTGTTGTTTTTACTGCCCCTTCTGCTGCTCACGGTGGAGAAAAAAAACTTCCAGCTTCTCAGTCACAGACCTCAGTCCAGTTTAACACTGTTCCAAGTCCCTGCAGCCCCCCAGCGGGGGTTCCTACCCTTTCTCCTTGTGGCCTTACAACATGGCTACTTCTCCAACAACCACTACCACTATCTTCTCTCCCCGTCTACTTGTGATATGTTTATATTTTGCAGAAGCGCTCATTGGGTAAAACCTCAAGGGTCACCACCCCCTGGGGTTTTACCATTCTATAACTTCAGTGGGAAAACTGTTTCCCCCACCACAACTTGTCAAGGAATTGCTCTTGTCTGCTCCAGCTTCCAATGAACTCCCTTCTTCTTGTTTTAAATTGGGATCTGACTAACTTGGTAGTCTGAGCTTTCTAATACCTGTAACATAAGATGCAGTGAACAGTTAATACCTGTGAACAATCTTGACACCATTCACAAATATCTTTCTTTAGTTGCCACTTTTCCACACTCGAGAACTCTGGACTATTTGTATTCTTCTTCGTATGGATGCCACTCCATACTGTCAAACTTCCTTGCCGGTTCTGATTTTTTTTTAAACTCTATACAATATTTTGTGGCGACAGATCCAAAACCAAAGAAAGTATTCAAGACATGGTTGAATCATATATTTATTCTGTGAAAGAAATATTTTTGTCTGTAATCCCAACATCTGGTTAGCTTTTCTTCTTGCTGCTGAATTCTGAGCTTCGCAGAATTGTCAGAACCCAAGATCCTGTTCCTGATAGGGAATAGTCAATTCAGAAGTAATTTTCTTAAATTTTGATTTCTCTTGTACATATTTGTGTACTGTGTTTCTGTATACGTACACATGAATGTATGTCAATCACTTCACATTTATCTACATTGAGTTTAATCTGAAATTTTATTTCCAATTTTCTCCTTCTGAACCTCCCTTGTGAAATAAATGTGGTATCCTATAGTTTATAGAGTTATACAGTTTCCTTATCTACCCCAGTTTTTGGCAAGCAACTAGAAAGTAATGGACAAGTTAATTTTGAGTAAAAATGAATAAATGTTTTAATCTCTACCTTCTGCCCCAGGACATGTTCACTATGTCTCCCTCCTCGACTGAATCAAATCCTACATTAAGCGTTCAGTGAAAGCATTGTTAAAGTCTGCAGTGTCACCTAGTTGTTTTTTTTCCATTGACATTATTTGCCATTAATTAATGTCATAAGCAAACTCCTTAAAGTAAATATGTTAGTATTTAATGTAAACACTTAAAAAGACTAACAAGCTTTCAGGAATGGTCAGGATAAACACATTGCCTTCCTTAAAGTAGTTTTTAGATAGATACTGTCAACTGCACAATTCTAGTACTAAGTTTGTGTCATTGCATCAGATTTTTAGATATTTACACTGCCAAAACCACACACACATATTCTGAACAATATTCTGAAAACAAACAGGGAAAATATTCTCACACAGAATTTTCTAGAGCATTGTCTCTCTATGAATCCAGGTACTATCTGAAGAATTTCAAACTAGGCCAGTACAGTCAGTTCCAGTGCAGAGCTCTTTAGCTTACACTTTGAAAGGATATGAAACCAGCTGGATGTGTTCTTGTGCTCATCTCCAGGATGCTTACTGAATGTCATCTGTCATATAATGGATGTATTTTGGGGTTAGATAGTGAGAGAGAATGCAGCCTTGTCTGAGGTCTTTGTAACAGAGAAACATGGACCCTGGGGTGTCCATATGCCATAGATTTTCTCTGTGTCTGTTCCACTGACAACAAAACCAAAAAAGTAGATAATAATGACTGAGTGATATCAGATTTTGTCCTAAGATACAGGTACTGACCTAGTTCCAAAAAGGAAATAACAATTTTCCTATAAGGAATGACACAAAATTGAAAACATATCTATATTATATTTTGATTTTATATACCAAATGTCAACATATTATTTAATTCTATTAAATAAGTGTAACAAACACTGAATAGATGATTAAATTAATAAATAATGCAGTAGGTTTGGTAGCAATCATTTAGAAATAGAATATTCAGAAATAATTCAGTGTGCTTTTAAATATTTGTTCTTTGAGGGATACATTTTTAGGATAAAATTTAGGATACATATTGAAATATTTTCAGTAATGTTTCTGTCCTTGACTTTAGGACATATTCCAGTCTACATCACAAAACAGGTGAAAAACCTGTAGTACAGTCCAGTTAAAATTCACTTTTCTCAGTTTCAAGGACACCCCCAAGCTTTAGCACTATTCCGTAGTAGAAGGAGATCCTTCTCTATTTGGATTCTGCTGAAGATATTTTGGTGACTAAATTTTAATGATCTATTCCCTCTTCTCCTCATAGTTTTTGGTGATAAATCATTGCTACTGAATTTTCTGTTGTGCATTGTTTAGTACAAGATAATATTGTTCACACAACCTGTCCTCATTACTTGAAAAGCAGGAATCTTTGAAGTTGTGCATTATTCACCTTTTACTATAATTCATTTCCTCATACAACTACAGTGTTTGATACTAATTTAATTTGGCACAGTATGTTGTCATGCAATGTTTAGCCTGTATGAATATTCAAGAAACATAAAAGAGACTCACAGTGACATGGAGATGACTTACAAAACAAAGAATATCAAAGAAGTACTTGAAGAATTGTTTTGCTATTGTACTCAGCCTTCTTTCTTCTCAGCTGGAAGATGATATGCAGTTATAATGCCTTCTCTCTTTTATATGTTCCTTACTTTCTTAGGCAGAGGGAGCATGGCTGTGGAACTCAGATCCTTCTGATTATCTGCTAATGACATGCTAATTTACTGGTTTTTTCATACATATGCACATGTAAAGACAGAGACACACATATACATATACACCTGTATTTCAGGCATGAGCAGTCAGCAAAATTTAGCATGCTTCAAGAGTTTTTAAGGACGTTAGAATGGTATCTCACCATCAAACATTAACATGGATAAATACCCAGAAAATTAAAAAAGACCTACCAATACTGACAGAAAGGGAGGACTGGCAGTACTATGATGTAAGGCAGTAATTTCATCTATCCTTTCTCTGCTTGACTTTTCTTGTTTTCCAAAATTGTTTATCTGGGTTAAGACCATTGACTTCTAATTTAAAGATCTACATTTCACTAAATATGCTGATCTTTTCAGTTTGCCCCAGAAAGTTTTCCTTCTGAAACAGTTCAAAGAAATGTTCTTGGTTTCATTTCAATATATTTGTGGGATGAAGAGCAGACTGAAGTGGGCCATCATGTCGGACACATATGCATAGGACATTGGTAGTTATCACAAAATCTAACTGTTTCTTAAAACAATGAACAATGAGGGTACATGAGGAAAGAAAATGTGATAACAAAGCAAGAGACAAAAAAATCAATCATTTCTGAAAAGTATTACTGGTCTTGATTCCCGTGTTGTATTTATTGGTCAGATTGTTCTTCATTTGCTTAAATGGAAGTGAAGCATCTAAATAACTTCTCCATGAGATTTTCAGACTACCTCTTACTTTATAACTCTTGCAGTAGAATCTATTTCAATTATAGTATTGCTTTTATTACTTGGCTATGTATGTGACTCCTGTTACAGCGAACATTAGTTAAATTAGGAGCCTTTTATGTAATATCTTATACGTATTGGATTTTTTTGCTTCTGGTGAGTTTTATAGCTTCTATGGATTGTCATATTATAATATACATTAAACTGGATAGAAAAGATAGAATTTATGATTATCAGTCTAAGTAGCTTGAATGACTCAATCAACATTTTTTCTCAGTGATTTCCATCTGTTAAGAGGGAGGTTTATAAAAAACCGAATTATTTGAGTGATATTGAGAAGCATGAAGAATAATTAATTATATGAGGGGTTTTTTCTTCTTTCAACTTCATTATTGTGAAATTTTCATTGACTTTTCTTGCCATATGTAGCCCACTGCTGGATTGATAGGACTATGTGTGACAAAACAGCTAAAGAAGGTATTATCCAATTTTTCTGTGAACACTTTGGCCCTGCACAGAGGTAAATCTAAAGATTATCTTGGAGTAATTTAGAAACCTGTAGAAATTGATTTATCTCCCAGAAAGATAAGAGGTCATGGGAAGATTTCAAACATGTTCTGTTCCATTCCAGCAAAGATCAAGACATCTGAGAAGAGCCTCACATAAACTATTTTCTACCTCTGCTATCCATAGCAGAATAAAAACCGATATCTTATCTCCTTGTTCAGGATATCAGGAGACTTAATTTTTCAGTTAAACAAATACAGATGTCAATTTAATGGTGTAAAATAAACACAACATAAGCCACCTTAATATGCTGCTACCATAACAAATACATTAGTGTTAGAGCTCATGAAAAGTATTAACTTGAAGGGGAAAGAATTTTTCCCCTTCAAGAAAGTGAAATATGGTAGTCCAAAAAGTAAAATTTGCAGAATCTGATGCAAGAGTCTGTCATAAAAAACATTTCTTTCTTGTCCCCTCATGTCCTCTGCCTGATTCTGAGAAATATGAAGTGTACTTAAATCCCTGAAATACTTATAGTGCCCTGATTCTCCTAGACAAAAAGGGTGGTACGAGATTATCTAACAGATGAGATCTTATAGATTATATAATAAACCCCGTTAAATACTGACTTTACAGCATTTAAGTGATTGTAGCACTGACTAAATTTTTTTTTGTTCCTGGTTACAAATAAAATTCGTCTTAAAATTCAGTCTTAATATGTGCTTCTCAAGAGCAAGTAAGACCCTAAAAAAACAGCTTGGTGTTTTGTTTGTTCACTTTCTAACTTTCTTGTTTATGATCAACTTTCAAAGAAATATTTCTTAAATTATACAACCTTGAGCTAATACATAGTCTTTGTGCCCAAAAATAAATAATCGCATTCTATATTTTACAATTCTGATCTCCTAAATTACTGAATACATGCAACTCCCAGGTATTCAATATGAATAATTCAATTTTTACCTTCTGTCCTGTGAATCATCATGACAAAGAACAACCTCAAGTATTCACTGGCTGACAGGTAGCTATTAGGGAATGGTAAATCTCATTAATTTTGATCATGAAATTATTGAGTACTAATGTGCTAACAAAGCAAAACAAGATACCTGTTGTTTTGATGTTGATTTGCTATGTGTGTCTTATTGGATTTTTTTTAGTTTCAATCAAAACAACAATTCTTTTACCTTTATGATATCTGAAAAAAGATTTTTATATGCTTTAATTTTTCTACTATATTTAGAGGTTTATTCTAGAGAAAAGAAAAGGTAAAATTATAATCCCTTTGCCTTATTTTAGTTTCCTGTGCATATTGCTGAGAATCTTTACATTTTTACCCACCTGTGATGTCCTAAATACCCTTACAAGTATATAATTTTGTGTGTGTTAGTGAAAGTCTAACACTATTCCAGTGTACTCTGTAAACCCCTCCACATCCCAATGTTCTCTGTTTTTATTCCATCTTGTCCAGTCTTTTACATTTGTTTTCTTCAATGGGTGTTTTGGGGGTTTTTTAAATCATAAAGACATAGATTGGAACTCTATGTACATTTGATGTAAGTAAGTACAGTTTTAGCTCACCTAATTATTCTTTGGAATATATGAAAAAAAGTTTAGTGTTTGGCATATTTTAGGAGAGCACTTTGTAGCTAAAATATACTCGGAAGATTGCTGTTTAAATGACAAGATAACTGCTTATTAAATGATGCATTTATTTTAAGACCAGAAGATCAGCAACTTTTTTTTTTTTTTCCATTTCTCTGGAAACTTAAAGTGGTAGCTTTCTCCTTTCAGAATTCAAGCCATTTTTTCTTGTGGAATCAATATGGGCAAAGTAACATTTTCCAGATTAAAGACTCACTGCTGGTTTAGTGAAAATTTTATTTCTTTGCTTGAGTGATTTCTCTGACCTTTTTTCTATTTCATTTTTTATTTATATAGAATAATATATTTGTTATTTCTCAATTTAAATTGCTTTTTATCCATGCAGGACAAATTAAAATGGAACTCTTACGAGAATCATATAATCTTGATTACCATACTAAAATAGAGGCAGATTCCATCACTATTGCTCACTGACCTGTGTCTGTGAGGTCTTATTTCAAATTCCAGCTCTGGAAGTGACTTTAGGCTACTTACTCAGCCTTTGTGTACTTGACGTTCTTCCTCTGAAAAATATTTATAATCTTTTTTGGAGCTTTACAAACAATCTGGTTTAGTCTGTAAACACAAATCAACTCAAAACTATGTTTATCAATACCATCATGCAACATGAAGTTCTCACGTAATCATATAATTATTTCTATTGTAAATTTTCATAAAAAGTGGATGAAAGTGAAACACAATTGTAAGAGTTCTACTGTTAAGGTGTAGGTCCCGAAAGACTGTGAAGCTTACCATGAGTACTAGGGTGTGCCTGGGCTCTTTTTCATCTTTGGCATCATGACCCATGGCAACCTTTCTGTGTCATTGAGCAAAGGTCTGAGCAAAGAGCAAAAGTAGAAAAACAAACAGAAAAAAATCCTAACCAACAGAGAAGACTAATGTGAAGGATCTCCCTGTCTACTCCATTCACAGTTTTACTTCTTCCTGGCTGCTCTTAAATCCCTTTCCTTTTACTTCAAACAGTACACTGTATTTCACTCAGGATTCAAGTCTGTTACTATTTGTAATGGGCCATAAATGTCATAAATGAGTGCCATTTACCCAGGGAAAGCTATGTTTTTCCCTTTTGTATATCCAGCATATAAGAAGGTTTGATCCATGGTTTTCTAGGCATGTATCAAGAAAGAGCCCGGTCTAGACATGAAACATAAAGATTGGGCTAAGGAAAAACAAAGAATCACAGATAAAAGAAAAAAGAGAGAGAGAGAAAGTAACTTTCCAGTAGGTTTTACTCTATTACTTAGTATGCTTTATTTCTTCAGTTGCCTCCTTCTTTTTAATTAATTCAGAATGAGAATTCTAAATGGGGGTACTTTTTAGACATCATTGACAACAATTGAGAAAGGACAATAGTAAGGCGGTAGAAGATGATGCTTCAGTAGAGAAGCCTTACTGAACAGGTTGAAAACACAGTATGACTGAGGAAGTTGAATGATTCACATTTGCAGAATTAAGGAAACTTCTCTTCTGATACTTCCGTCCCTTGATGTCTACTATGTATTTCCTACACTTTCTTGTCTTCCTCCTATTCTTCTCCTTCCTGCCACAAATCCATTTAAATGACACCTTTCCCCAGAATGATGCCTGTAGCTTTCACTGGGTCAATGAAATTCAATGAAACAATTCTTGTTGGATTATTTTTCTACCATTTTAACCACCTCAATTCACTACGAGTCAGCCAGACAGCTCAGTGGAAGCAATGGGACTATCCCATTCTGACAGGTATTCATCTGGCCCACTGGCTTCTGGATGAAGGTCCAAAGACAACCAAAAGATGTAGCCAAAGCAGGTCTCTGTACACCAAGAAATTTTTTGTATCAATCACGATGTAAATAATATTACTTTGTATTGATCATTTTATAAATAATATTATTGTCTTCAATATATTATACATACATATGTAACTAAAAGCAGTAGTTAAACATTTTAGAAAATCTAGGATTGAACAGGACAGTGGAACTAGCTGAAACAGTTTTATGTAAGAATGTGGGATATGGGACCACTAAAGGGGTAAAAATGGCCAGATGTTGGTCAACTTAAGAGACAACCAAGCTGGCAAAGAATAAGATATAAGTAAAAGAGTGCAAACAGACAAGACCTCCCGTCAAATGCACAGGAGACAGGCAAAGGTAAAAAAAAAACAGATCCAGATCAAATAAGACCCTTTTGGGAGGGAGGTAAGAGCATAAGAGCAACAGGTATAACAAAGGAAAATCAAATGAGAGAAAGGACAACCCACTACAGTTCTGACAGAAGAGCCTCAACTCAGCAACTAAAGATTATCAAGGGCACTTTCCATCTGTACCAACCATATAAAATCGGCCCAGTGGTATTGTATACCCACAGCTAATGTAGGACATAAATTTACAGGCTAGGAGTTTTGTGTCTGCAGAGAAGGTCATTGATGATGGTAAGAGTTTATCATTAACATGATGTATGAAGTTAATGAGTAAATTTAATGAAGTTTTTTTCCTCAAGTTGGTACCCTGCTTGTTGCATCAGTCATCTACATATTCTCATCACAGCAATCTGCAATGGCCTAATACACATATCTATATGTATACACACACATAGATGTATATAAAAATGTTCAGTTACAACAAAGGACTCTGGAGAGCTTACCTCTAAGACAAATATCTCAAGTTAGCAATGTAATTTTTCGTTTGCTCTTTCAACTACAGAGCCATTCTGGGCAAATTCTCATTTCACTTATTTTCACCTTCCTCTTTGGGATTTCAACTTATTGCTCCTTAGTTTACCAAATTATTTTAACTTAGTGATACTAAGGACTATGTGTATTCCAAACTTAACTATGTGGGCCAATAGAGAGTTGGTTGAATGCTTCACAAGATGTACATCTATTGATTCTGTATGCGTGTCTGTGTTTCTAAAAATATCAGCATCAAGGGAATTGTGAACAACTTAGACACCTTTTATCTCTTTGTTTATTTGTTGTTTGTTATTTTTGAAGATATATATGCACTCTTTGGCCATTAGGTTTTCATTCCATTCTTTAATGCAGCAGAGGGTAGCACTCATTAATCATATGCTAGGCTTGGGAACTATGGTTATAATTCTCAAGTTATGCAGTAGTAAACAGAAAATGTTATCTTTACCGTAGAAACAGATTTTGTCAGTCAATGTACATCTATCTTCATTGTTTTCCATTAAATATTACTCTCTGCTTTTGATCTGAGAGTTGCTGTTTCTATAGAAAATTAAAATATAGTTGTTGCAGTATCCAATATGGTAAACATCTAGTTAGTACCTAATATTTATGTTATGCAAATAAGAATGTTTAATATTTATTTGATTCCAACTATCGTTGGTCTTGTATTAGAAAGTAGAAGTAGAAAAACTTTATTTATATGTGTAAACTGTACATAAGAGGCCATGGTTTACACATTTTTCAAATGATAAAGTACTAACTCTGTATAAATAAGTATGGTCAAATATAGAAACTAGAGACTACTTTGTAAACCACATAGAGTGATCAGGCATTGCTAAGTACAGATACGTTTTGATGCAAAGTAGATTTTTTTTTCTCAAAGATTGGTATGGACCATACTGCAGTCAGATTTGCATGCAAATACACATGCATTTGAACCAGGGAGTGATGCATAGAACCTCATAGCAATATTTATTAAAACTAATTGGTTTTGGCTGGGATAGAGTTAGTTTTCTTCCTAGTAGCAGATATGGTGGTATTAAAACATTAAAAGAGTCTCAATAGCACACTTGTTTTTACTTGTTGCTGAGCAGTGCTTACATGGTGTCAAGGCTTTTTCTGTTTCTCACTCTGCCCCACCAGAGTGGGCTGTGGAAGGGCAAGAGCTGAGAGGGGACACAGTCAGGACAGCTGACTCCAAGTGACCAGTGGGATATCCCATACCATATGGGATTGTGCTCAGCAATCAAAACAGTTTTGTCAGGACTGTAGGAACAATCGAGGGAGATGATGAGCACTAACCAAGTAAGAAGGAGGTAGATTGGGCTAGCAAGCTGAATGTGCAAGTTTATGTGCTGAGTGCAACCCTTGAAAGTTTTCAGATGATACCAAATTAAGAGGAGATGCTGATGCACCAGAGGATTGTGCTGCCATTCGAAGGACTTTGACAAGCTGGAGAAACAGGACAACAGGACTCTCGCAAAGTTCAGCAAACAGAAAAGCAAAGTCTCGCACAGGCAGAAGTCTGCTGCCTGGACAATAGCTCGGCAAAAGGGGACCTGGATGTCTTGGCGGAGAAACTGAACATGCTTCACCAGTGTGCCCTTGTACTAAACAGCATCCTGGGCTGCATTAGGAAGAGAATTGCCAGCAGGTCAGTTAGGGTACAAAGACAGAGTATAGACTTTCACTTAGGCAAGTGACAAGTAACAAGTGTGTTGATGGTAAGAAAGAGTTACTGATTACAAAATGTAATATTCCTTTATCATTTATTGTCACTGGAATTGGGTTCTGTTTACCTTAAAAAATATAAGGTGTTTGAAAGGATAAATGATATATTTATGTTTTCATCTTTTTTAGTGCTTTTGAACTTTTTAAGAAATAGGCAATAATTCTATGGAAGAAAGACCCCATCTTCAATAAATTTAAGAAAGAATCAGTGCTGCAAATTATAGGCTACTATCCACATTTCACTCTAGAAAGACCAGAGGTACCATAAAGAAGAGCAATTCTGTAGAGATCTGAAGCAAAAGGATTAGGTGGCTTTAAAAGAATCAGTAATGGTCAATAAAAACAGTTGACTCAAAAGAATCTTCCCAAAGGAAGAAAATATAACCTGATTCACACAAAGCAAATGAGAGTGTAGTCAGACACACCTGCATGTTGCAATTTCCTCTCTTTCTTGAATTGCAGAGGTTATTCACTAGCATTAGATTGATATTACTATTCTGTCTACTGTTTCTGGTTCACAGCTAATACTTAGAAGATGGGGGAGTGGTAAATTTTTTTAGGTGATATTGAATTCAAGAAGCCTGTATTTTCTTTATAATTTCTTTATTAAAAACAAACAAACAAACACCCCCAAGAAATGCAACACAAAACTAAAACCAACCAAACAAATAAAAATCTTCCAACAAAACAAACCACAAACCAAAACCAAACATAAACATTTTCAAAAAGTTTCCTTATGTGCTGTGCAATTCCTTGTTGATATGACCAGACAGACACTCTGTCTTGGAAAAGTTGTCAGGTCTTGTTTCAGTAAGATATATTATTTTTTATTATCTATAGAAATAACAGTCTGAAAGTTTTCAGTCCATTTGAAGCTCGAATACAAGTATGACAAACAAACACATTAAAATGCTTGATGACCAGATGAAAATCTAAATGACTCTAGAGAACAGTTTATAATTACCCCAAGCAAATATGTATCAAGTTTTATCTCATCATTTTGATCCCATTAATCTATGCAATATTGCATTTTATCCTTTTCTGAAAGTTTGTACAAAGCTCTTCCTCTCTCTTTATCTCAAAACTGATTTCTAGCTCTTTCCATATTTCTCCTTTCTGCTACTTAGTTACATCTTTTTACCTGTTTGGTAAGCAACTCTGGAAGAACTGTATTTAGGGTAGTCACCTTATTAAATATAATGTTTCTTTTTTTTTTTTATGTCTTTATATACTACTCCCTCGAGTGAACTTTAGCCATCAATTATCTATTTTCCTGACTGTAGATGCAGTCATTGTATTCTCAGCACCTGCACACCACAGCTATATTCATTTATGTATAGAGGTCATGCTTACAACTTTTCCTTGAACAAAAATGTAACAATCCTAAAGATTTAAGAGCTAAATATACAAAGGTGTCTGAGACTCAGCAACAAGATCCTTTTATTATGTACTCTGCTACTCTGAAATCTGCATTGCTAATTGATGGATGCAGGCAGAGTAACAATGAGGAAAACTTATAATCCTTCAGAAAGACTTTCAAAACAGAGTGTGTAGAGTATGGAGACATTTACTCCACAGAAAAAATAGATGGGAAATGAAATCCTGCTTACCTCTCTCAATGAAATAAGCATCCACCTTGAGGCTAGAGCTGTTCTTTCTGCTATAATCTCACTGCTATGAATACATTGTTGGAGATAAATATGTCAGCTCTTCTTATTTTCTGATTGCACACTTAATAGTCTAGTAACAAATGTAGTCAGATGAAACCCTAGAGGCGTAAATTCAAGTATTCCTATTTCTGGTTTGACATTATGAGTTTTACTTATATTTTTCACTGTCTTACAGGCATGGATTTAAAGATACTCAAAGTTCCATATCTGAATCTGTTCCATAGAAAGAATACCCTGTTTTGTATTCATGAAAGGACTGGTCTCTGTGTGTCCATATAAAGAAATTTGATGGCCCAGCTTCAACCATATATTTAACCAAAATTTTTGCCACTGATACTCAAATAATTTTCACAATGTCAAAGAGCAATTATAACAAGAATTTGAGTCACCATATTAGGAAGTTTTCTGCAGAACATGACAGACACTCCTGCAAAATCGAATCTCCCATCCCCAAATTTTCAATATTCCAATGACTCTGTAAGCATTATATTATTGTTGAGGGATTGTACATAAGAACAAGTTTGATAAGCATGGTTGAGAATATGCTATTCTATCTGCTCCTTCTGGTTCACAGATAATATTTGGAAGATGGGGGAGTGGTTATTTTGGGGAGTAGTTATTTTTTTTTACTACAATCAGCATACTATTTTCACCCTACTATGATCATAAATGGGAAAGGGATTAAAGACATAAATGCCTCCAGCAGTTAAGCACCTGACATTCATGAAGAGCAGTAGGGATGCTGTGAACAGGAATTTAAATATCCAGGTATTTTAGGTGCCAGCTCACTGAAAACAATGTGCATTGAGATTTTAAATTTGGACATCAAAGATTGAAATTAGGCAATAAATGCCTTCAGAAAGCCTAGTCTTGAAATGACAAGCTCTTTATTTATTAAAGTGTTGACAAAATTCTGAAATCTTCTAACCACACAGTTACGGTCTATATTTTTAAAAATCTTTCCTTGGAGCTAGTGTTTATTTATTACCATTCCTAACCAGCTACTAATTCATTAATGTTTTTTAACGTTTGTAGGTTTTAAATTCTGTTAATTTGTCTTCTACAAGTTAATTTTTGTTAAAGATTCTAGTTGTCCAAAGGTGCTTGCATTTTTTACCTAAAGAGTGTATTTAACTTTTTAAAAGTTTTTAAAATCGTGCCTTGGTATGAGGAAAAGGACTTTATCCATTTCTCTAACAAAAATTTCCTCACTGCCTTGAGCAAAGTGCTGCATGGCCTAGTTCCTCCATTTTTTTAATTAGTATTCATTTCTCATTTCTTAAAAATTTTAATTTCCTAGTGTTTTTAGAGGATAATTTAAAAAAAAAAATTATAAAGGTTCAAAATAGTTTGGATTAGTATCATCATATTCAAAGACTAATAATGGGTTTGACTAAGAAATTATTTTCCCTCTTTTATCAAGCTAAGGAGCCTGGAGCTATATCATTGAGTAACACCTTGACAAATATTATTGTCTGCAACTATATGTGTACCATGTTACATACCATTAATACTGAGTTTGAAAATGTAGGGGTTTTTCTATCATGAAAAAATACACAGTTTTAAAGATAAACTTATAAACCAAAAACCTACACTTTGATTTTGATGAAAAGTTTGGCCTCCAGGTAGATCAACATGATCTATCAACAGTTTTCTTCACTCGTTGCTTTACAGTCCAGTTGGATCTTTTCCTTGTTATTTGCTTCTTACTGATATTTTCTTTTTCTTTTGTTTTGTTCTACAACTTCAGCTGGTGCATAAAAAACAGTTTAAGGAGTCTTTTTGTTTCAGAAGTGTTATGGTTTTAAGTTCCTTTGATGATGATATCCTTTTACATTTCTACAGTGATAATATTTCTAAATTTTTTTGCAACAAAATATTTTGCGTAGTCTTTCATCTCAATTTCCTTCATTAACATTTAAGCTACTGCTTTAGGCCACCTGTAACAGAACAAGAACAGTAAACACTGGGATATGAACACCATTTGTTTTAATTATCCACATCAAATAATTCTATCCTTGTCTTTCAGAAGAAAACATGTTAGAGAAGCTTCTACACTTTCTTCTCCATTTCTCTATTGTCAGAGGTGTCATTGATACACATTTTAGAGATGTCTTTGGTGTTATGATTTGTAAAAGAGTTGAATTAAACAGCATTCTAATTCTGTCATTTTATTATTATTAAGGATGTATTTCCTGGAATCCTTTCATGTTAACAGTTCAGACCTCTCAGTTATTTAAACAAACAGAAAACCCAAACAACACATTAAAGCCCTTTCTGTCAGGACTAAGTCTTGTATAGCCATGTTTGTATCAAAGACATTAGATTACTGTTTAAACACACCTTTGTTATCTGCTAGGTTTGACACATGTTCATTATTTCATGCTCTGTAAAAAGAACGTTATTTTTCAGTGATTGCTAAAGCTTTAATATTTATGACATCTTTAGAGAGAAGAACTTACTTTCTCATTGCTAATCACTAAGCATTGGATTGAAGGGAAGAAAAGCAAAAAAAGAATTTAAGCACCTGATGTAGAGTTTCATTTGAATTAAGGATCTCAGATCCAATTCTATAACCCTGAAAATTCCTGTGTAGGTAATTTCAAAAACTTAAGACATTTGATCTCTTATGGGCTTTTGAAAATCTTTCATCATTTTTCATCTTTTTTTCCAGAAAGCTTTCTTAGTCTTACATGAGTACAAAGTCAGTCTCTTTTGATGGAATTAAACTGTTCAGTACCTATTTCTAACTCCAGTGGAGGAAAAGCATTTTCTTTTTTAAATTTCATGATGATCTTGACCTAGCAAACACTAATACATCTATGAGATCAATCTCAAAAAATACGCTGTTGATCAAAAACTAATCCCTTCTGCTCTTTTTTCTTTTTAACCCTTTTGGTCATCAGCAGAAATACCCTCAGTTTAAGAATAATAGTTTTGGTTTAAGAAGAATGAGTTAAATTTCTTGGGATTCTATAAAAAAAAAAATCAAGGTCCAGATCCCAAGGGATAAGAAGTCTAATTTATAGATTTATTCTTGCTCTGAAGAGGGACATGTGGTCTGCCTCACCCCTTTGTGCATCTGTACTGCCTACTTTCCACAGACGGAGTAGAGAGTCAAATGAGCATAAAGTGAGTTATTTTTGGATTAGCAGTAACTGGTAACCACATTGGTTTAACCCAAATTCTTTTCTACAAAGGCAATGTCCTCACCTTCTAATTTATCATCCTCAAAACCAGTCCAAAAACTCCAACATGACAAAAGAGCTTCAAGACTGCAAATGTGTCCATACAAGTATTTGGTCATCTGGCTAACAGTAGAAATGTCTTGACTTAGACTATAAAATAGCTGAAGAGGAATACAAAATTTGAAATTCTTTCTCAAAAGAAATATGTTACAGAATGTTACATTTTAATATTTCTCTGCATATAACATTTTGGTTCTGAACCAAATACATACAAAGCAGGCGTTGCAGAGTTGTATTGCTACATATTTTAAGACATGAAACAGTGTAAAGCATGTAAAGCATAAAATACCCCTGCTCTAAGAATCAGACACCCTTCTTCATAAATAAAAGATATTTTATTCAAGCCATATTTTTCGCTTCCTATTTAACCTGTATGTAATTTTCTGGTCCTGGTAATGTCTCATTATAGCCACCCGGCTTTTTATAAAAAAATATTGCAGTATGTATGTATCTTGTTATTATACTGTATTCGCCTTCTTTTATAACTAATCAAATCCAGAGTGAAAACTGATGGAATCATGAGAATTTTCTGTTAGTGGAATGTTCCCAGTGCTTTTCCAGGAGTATTCCTAGAAGATTAAAATCTCTTTACTTCTTCAAATGATGTTCCAATTCTTTTCTTTATTGACTTTTTTCTTAATAGAACAATACATGTTTTGAGAATTTGTCATCCAGAATGTTACGATAATTCATATTTGAAAAGTAACATGCAACATTATCAATATATAGAATCTTTATTTGCTTAAAACGCTTCTCAGGACTAACAAGTTAAACCAGCTTTTCTCATAATACCATCATACCTACAGCAGTTATTTCAAATGGAATTCATCTGCCCAAATGTACATCTACAGTACATTTAAATTTAAATTTGAGTTCGTTACCCAAACCCCTTTTATAAAGACAATTAAGAGATTCTAACACTTCCAGAAATTTCTTTCTCTTTTACACATTAAAAAGAAAGATAAGGTGAAGCAGAAAAACGAATGTCTATTTCTCTCTCCTGACTGTAAAGCTATTCATGATAGTCTGTATAGGTACAGATATATGATGGGATTCTAAAATCGCACAGGAGGAATTCCACCATTAAAGTCAAGTATATAGGTAATATATAGAATGTCTGAAAAAAAAAAACCAAACCTGAATTTGTTCTCTTCCTGACAATAAAGATTTGGAGATGAAATAAAATACTTGTGTGGAATTTTTAATATATATTTTGTTACATAGGAAGACCATAATTCCTATCCACGTAACAGATTTTAATTCCATCTTTAACTAACTGATTGCCTGTCAACTCGATTTATCTGACAGTTTTAGACAATGAGTTGTGTTGTGCATGGATAACTTGTATAAATCTTGTTAAAGTATGTCAGAAATGCTCAAGCTCATGATTATCAGCTTTTTTTAGTACAGGCACAGACCTATATGAACACAACCATTCTAATTTTGGGCCTAGTCTACTGACAAGTTTTCATATACAAAGCTTTTCCTGAAGACATTCATTATTAATGAATATAAGTGCTGTCTCGGCCTGTTTTCAAGAGCTATCTCTAGTTTACAAGCAGTAGCCTTAAGTAAGTTGTCCCACTGTCTGGAGTGCTCCAGTCCTCCCCCATGGTAGTTAATTGGAAACTGAGTGCATGCATTAAGTCTGCAGATTGTACAGAAGTGCTTTCCAGGAAACTGTCTTCAGGGTTCAGCCTAGTCAAGAGTAGGATGGCTGACACTGCAAGAATGACTGATTTTCCAGTAAATCATAAACTTTCTCAGTTCATCAAGAATGTCCATATTCACATCTGGGTAAAGATACTGTTTACTTCTGGTTATTTGCAATTGATTTGCATGGAACTGCTGTCAAACAGAAATGAGGGAATTACAAAGTGATCTGAGAGCCCTGCAAGGAAAAGCTTTTGTCAGAGGAAATCTTACTTATAAAGAAACCATGTTACTGTCTTCTCAAAAGAAGTAGTCATTTGGTGGTTGAAAATTGATGTCTCTCCCTTTTGCTCCTGTGTGGAGCATCTGTCACTACATTTGCAATGTCTTTGAGACGTTTGTTCATTTGGAGGTTTTTACTTGACTTTCCTTCCCAACTCCTAACCCTAAATGATAAAGAGCTTGTGTTTATGTGACATTGAATTTTAATTTTTTTTTAATTCTTTTGGAATTATTGCCCTCACAGCATCACCTAGGGCATTATATGTCTGCCTTTCCTAATCTTACCTCAGCATGGTGCCAATTACCTTATCTACTCTCAGCACAGCAATCACCTCCAGACAGCCATACAAAGAGCCTGACAATATATATCACTGCCTGTAAAACACCTTAAAAGTCTGGGCAGCAGCCAGGTTTCAAAAGACCTTGGACAAATTTTTGAATTTTGTCCCATACTAGTTCTTAAGATGATTTGGGAAGATTTAGTCCACAATACACTTCTCTTTTAGAATGTAACATTTTAGAATGTCCATTTCATCTTTCTTCAGTAGAAACATTTTGAATTATCTTTCAATACTAGAAACAAATGACAAAATTGAAGGATTTCTAATGCTCCCTTCTTCTACGTAACAAACTTCAGATCCCGTCCCACACTTACATATGTGCCTTTCTCGATATGTGTAAGCATTTTCTCATGTATAAGATATTCACTCCTTCTTCACCCAACACTGAATCTGACTGCATCTTAGACGATTTGGAAGTAGCCATACTGCTTTTAATGGTGAACTATTGGTCTTTTTATTTTAATGAGGATTTACCAAGTTTCTGACTGAATGGCTCATGAGCACGCAACAAGCAAATCCACTGCATGTGGACCTATTGCTTGCACATCCACCACAGGTGTGATGGAGCCTGCTTGCTTGGCACCCCTGAGTAATGGGAGCTCTGCAGAGCAATGAATTAGACCATGATATATCATCTTGATTTGTTATCCTCTTTCCACTTGGTTATACTTTGCTCTGGTCTGTTTCCCCTCTCCTTCTCCTGAATCTCAGTGATATTTGGCATTTTGCCTAGGGTTTGCAACCCACCCTTCTACCTAGTGTTGGGGAAATGGTGATACAGATGACAACATAGATGAAAATGAAGAGGAAAGAATGTTCTTGTGCTGATTTTTCAATAGAATCGAAGTGCCTAGGCAGTGTGAAAAATACCATTAGTCCAAATCTGCTTCATTAGGCACCTAAACGCTCCCAAGGATCCTGCTTTAAGAGATATTAGACAAAAACATTTTCTGAAAGCAGAGACATTACTAAAGGGGAAATGGAGCAAAGAGACATGGAAAAAAGGCATGCGGAAAGGAAAAACTACCAGGGTGTAATGAGGGCCAGTGACTTCACAGGGGGAGTGGCATGGGTTCCTCAGCTCCATCGAGGTGGGTTCCAGCAAACAGGGCATGTCTCACAACCCCAGATAGGAGCAGGACAGTCAGGGGGCACCAGGGCAGTCCCAGCCCTGGGTACCAGGCACCTTTCCTGGGGTTGGGATGGATGAGACTGGCCCAGGATATGGGCCTGGGGTAGACTCAGGGTCAGGCAGGGCAGGGCTGTGGGGAGCTAGAGACAGGGCAAATGGCATTGCTGGGGAAGGGGCTGATGGCCCTGGGGGGTGAAATGAGGACCTGGGCTATGGACAGGGTGGAGGGAGCCCTTGAGGGACGGGCAGGGACAGGCAGAGCTGTGGGTGCCCTCAGAACCCTGACAGCCATGAAAAGTACATGTTTAGGAGTTTAGCACTTAGCTCTTTGTATCCTCATATTAGGCACCTATTCCCCACCTCACATGCCCCAGGTTATTTTAGGATATGCTTTTTGAACTGTATTCATTCCACTTAACCTTACAATGAGGAAGACACCTAAGATAGGGTTGTAGAATTTCTAGTTTCCTTGATCAAAGGGAGAGATATAGACCTCCACGAGGCTTTTCAATCTATGGTCTGAACTTTCCTCTAAGAGTATCTAGGTCTCTCCTTCAAGTAGCTCTCTCTTTTGACTTTGCAAGGTTGACTACACTCCTAAGTATTTTAGTTAGGTGCCTTAAATTGGGTAGGATGAACTTGTGAATTATTGCCTGTGATCTTTCTCACCACAAGACTCTGTTGTGCCTCTTCTCACACAAGCCTGAAAATTCAGCAGTGATCTAATCCCTCTTTTCTAACTGACTGTGATCCTGAAAAATAAACAAATTTACTACGGGCAGGTAACACAGAATTGCTGCTTTCAGAAAGAAGAGAACACACTCAGACAACTTATATCTATCTTGCCTCTTTCCTCTGTGGAAAGAAAATAATTCCCGAGAATTACTAACTTTTCTTGCAATTAATGCTGATTTCACCCACTCTGCACTAGCAGATTGAGCCATAAAAGCAAAAAGAGTCCTGGAGGCAGAAAAAGTTGTGAAAACAACATGTTAAGGACAAATGCTCCTCTTGTCTGAGGCTTAGATACAACTTTCTACCAATGAAAAACTAGGTAGTATGGTGAAAGAGGAAGCACAGCTCCTGCACTGGCAGGGGAGAGTTACTCAGGTCAGGTTAAGATAGTCTTCATGTGGTAGAAACCTGTTAGTACTGAGACCACAGGCTAAAGCAGATTACATTGATGACATTGGGAAAGGAGATTCTGTAGAGCAAGAGAAATAACCCACTATTCTATTTCCATCACCCTCAGGTGGTGGAAATAGGATACAGGCTCCACGAGAGTAGGTGCATGGGGGGTTCATTCCATCTTTTCCATCTTCCTTCACTGTGAATCTGAACTGACACATTTAAACCAAACCCAACAGAAATGAGAGTCCTGGAAAAGATAAAACATTTTAAACTGCTTCTAAAAACAGTTCGCGGAATTCTTTAGCTTAGTCCTACTTATGCAAAAGCAAGGGAAGAGTGCATTAATCAAAGCCATGTGGGAACTCTGTAATATTATAAATGGAAGAGATTGAAAAAATATAAGAAGAAAAAGAGAGAGAGCCAACAATTTGGAAAGATATGAAGAGGCTCAGAAAGTGGATCAGAGGGACCAGGGGACTGAAATCATGGCCAAGAGAACAACAGGGGAGCCAAAGGACAAAGCAGAGAAGGGAAAGGAGAAGCAGAAGGTAAAGTCTGCTACTCAGTACCATGCCAAAACACAGCTAAGAAATGCTAAGATCTGGAGAAGAGCAGTGTCACCACAAATTTAAAGCATACTCTGAGAACAACATTATTGCTCTGCTGCTGGCTACTTACAGACTGATTCCACTTGACATAAGGAAACACAATCATTAGGTAACTCATAACTATTAAACCTACCTCAATGTTGCCAGTGTTTGCTGACTGCTAGGACTTCAATATCACAATTCATTTTTAAATACTGTTTTCTAGTATAGAAGTTGTTTTGCTGTTTTAGTTACTGACATTCTATAGGCTTAATGTAATTACTCCTTTTCTTTGTGTGCTAGCATTGTCTTTTCTCAACATTTGTCTATTTATAAGTAGATTAAATTTATGAATTATGACTTTGTTCTTATGGTATAGTACACTCCTCTTCAATTAACATGTCTTATGAATTCAAAAAAGCTTATGCTCCTGTTAGAAATTTTGTGCTTTGTTTAGACCCTTTCTAAAGACACATCATGATACGTTTTTATTTAATCAAAGCCAAAGATATCTCGATGCTATCATTTCTAAAATCTCTCTGTCATGTGAACAGAAATCAGAATTTTTAATTTATTACTTAGTAACTTGCTCTCCATCCTTTACTGAACCGAAGCACCACAGTTCAATAAGAACCAAGTTGCTGGATTTTTTTCCTTTATAGATTTTGCCATGTTTCAGATTGTACACATATTTATCTACAACTATTAGGTTCTTGCTATCATATAATACTTATAGGATCCTATGAACTAGCAGATTTTTTTTTCTATGCTGTATGCTTTTTCCACATTTCTGTTTACTTGTATCTTTTGAAACTCTGATTTCCTTATACTACCTTTTGTTTTACTAACTATAATATATAATGTAAGATGACATCAAACAACTCCAAGGGAGCCAGCCTAGTCTTGCATGTGTGGGTGGGTGCTTAGCAGCATCAATATTCATTTTTAAACTCTTACTACATGTGCTGAATCATTAATGCCACATTTCCAAACACGCAATTGCCAATGTTAGGGTTTTTTTTTAAAAAAGTGTTTCCAAAAAGCTTCTTTCACTGCTTTCTTTGGCTATGGAAGTCTCATTTCCTTAGTCTATCTCAACAAAAGATGTTGATATGAAATCAACATCTCTCAGTGTTGATGTCTAGAGTAAATTATGAAATAATGAAAAAGTAAACAACTGTCTCAAAACCATCAGCCTTTTTATTTTCTTTTGAGCCAACTTATGAATATCTTAATAATAACCTTTTCTTACTACATTCAGTGTTCTGAGGTTCCCTGTGTTTTCTTCAGCTGCAAGTGCTCAAAAAAGCATTGCCTGGTACTGCGCTCCAATGCTGCATTCTGCAAGGCTGGTAAGGGGTAGTGGAGATCAAATGATTGAGATCATCATATCATTTTCATTCACCTACTTATATTTGGTGTGGATCTTCTAAAAGACATTGTATAGTGCCTCTGTAGCTCTGAGGAATCTTTACAAAGACTAAACAAATTCAGAAGGGATAGTTAAACCGTTGATATATGGTTATAGCAGGAGAAAGTACAACAGTAAAATTAACCTTACGTAAAGGAGTTATGGATCCAACAAGACTTCTTCTTCCAATTAACTAAAATATTCACCATCAATATAAATAGCCTTCAAGGCAGGAATAAGGGTGCACTGATTAACATAGTAAACAATCTTGCTCATCAGTTAACAAACAAAAAAACCACAAAACCAGCTATATTTAGTACTCTGCTGGCAGACAGTCAAGCCCTAAATAAGCAACTGTTCTGTTAAAATCTAAACAGGACTGAGGATGTTCTGAGTTGTAGATGGAGATTGCTGCTCAAAGGCTATGTTTACAACAAAGGAAACTAAAAAACCAAACAATCTTCAGATGTAAAATTTAAGATCTTATATAATTATAGCATTTTATAATAATCTTTTGATTGGGGAAGGTGCCTTGCTTTCAGTTTCATTGTTTACATTAATTATGTATAGATAGCCTATTTATTATGCATGAAAGCTAACAGGGGTAGAGACCTATCCTACTGTTCATAGTAATTGTGCCTTCAACAGCATGAAATATTAGTGACAAATGTTCTAAAATATTAGAGTGGAATTTTAACTTCTCCTTTGTACATTTTATTTTTCATCATCTGTAAATGTTCAGTGTTGACTGAGGTAGAAAATTCAACTGTTATAGAATGCTATTATTTCATCATCTGTGTTTTTTAATGTGCTACTAGAGCATTGCACTGTGCATATCTGAGTTAAGGTCCCTGTTTCTGAGAAAGTTTGCACAATGCAGGAGTAATTTTTTTCAAATACACAGATTTTTCCAGATGTCATTACAATCAAATGCAGTATGATGGCATTTAACTATGTCATACAACTGGATCCCTAACTGTTTGAGAAACCAGAATGAAAATGCAAGGAAATTACATAGCATAATCTTATTAATTTATGAATGAGTCTTTGAACTTTCTGATTATTGCCTCTTGCAATGAAGATCTGTAGTTAAAATTTCCAAAGGCAGATCAAACTGACAGCAGCTCTCATGAAAAGTTCTGGTTAAAAAAGTATCTAATCCTTCTTTAATGCCCATCGTGTAAATTCTAATGACTGAAATACAATTTTGTGAGTTCCACTGATTTATTTTTTTTTGTCTGACAAAGTTTGATATTTTCTAGGGAGCAAAAAAAAACAAAAAAAAATTACACATGCAGTTTTGTGTTTTAAAAGAGATTTAATGAGAAATAACTATCAAAAGGAAGACAATTCCAAATTATATTTCATTATTCATAAAGGAAAAGTTTAATTTTTTTAACAAACTGATGAACTTTTAGTAATTTTTTGTGAAGACTGTATGAAAAATCCTATCAGAGACACTTTGTCAGAAAGAAGAGCGGGGTGTGGGGGGGAATCTCTTCAGATCTCTTTGTTTAATGGCCATGTATTTCCCTAATATTATGTCCAGTTAAGGATCAAAGACAATGAACATGTCTTATTCAAGAGCTACTGTTGTTGTCATCTTTGTTTAGTCTTAAAATCTGGATCTTACTCTTTTACTTTTTACTTATCTTTTATATTATTTTAAATAACATTTATGCCAATAACAAAGAAGAACAATAAAAGATTTTTTTTCTATCCAACAATAGTCTCACTTTTATCAAAAATTTTAAAGTAACCTTTCCACTTTTAAGAATAATTTTAGAGTACTGAGACTTAAAACATAGGCAATTTGAGACTATGTCAACTACTCAGTAAACTTTTGCGTTCTGATATAATTTGGTTTTTCAAAGAAAATAGAATTTTCAACTCCAAAGAGCTGAACTTTTTTGTACCACTCACCAACTTAAAAAAATTAATGTGAAGACAATTGTCAGATTAGTCCTAACACTTTTACTTGGTGTCTAAATACACTATTTTCTCAAAGGTAGATACCTGAAGCTATTAGTACTGTTAGTCTTTTATAAAGTTCATGTGAAATTTCACCCAATTTTTTTCTGTGTATCCTGTTTTCAGTTATTTCTTACAGGGTTTTAATGTAGCGTCTGACAAACTATTCACGTAAAAAATGAACACAGTAAGACAAAATCAGTTTTTGAAGGAAAATGTGTACAGGTAGAAAACCTGAACATCACTGCAATGTGAGTGAAAATGTTTGTCTTTGTAATAATACCTGAAATAAATTCCAATTCTTAAAGCTTGAAACAGATTCTTGACAAGAGATATAAAAAACAGACTTTAATGTAATATTTTTTAAAGCAATGCAAAGAAAAAATAAGATCATATATTTAACCATGTGATATTACTTCCCCCCCCCAAATTATTCTTGCATTGAAATTGTAATCATATGTCAACAGTGAGAAATTAGATGAAAGACCTCATGCATTTTTGTAGGCTTGGGAAGCACACCTTATATTTGAAAATAAGAATTTTCTAAAAGTCTAAAGTTTGAATAGGCTAATCAAAGTGTTAATATTAGTCTGTTTAGACACTTAGAGTTTGAACACTTAGAGTCCAAAATATTCAATTAGAACCCATTCTAAATAGTAACAGTTAAAGCTGACACGCACAAACATTCCAATATCTGCCATCTTTTCTGAGGTTATGCTTGACATTTTCAGTGTGTTGTTTGGAAGTCATAAGCTTCCTAACTTTTTTGAAACTTATATTCCTGATGGTGGCTTGTTCTACCTTGTTATTGGGTGTCCTTGAGGTTATGCAGTACAATTTCTAACAGCAAGCTTACCTTTTTTCACAATTTTTTTCCTGCTTTTCTCAGTAGGTCGTGTTATATCTAGGTCTTACGTATTCTGGATAGTTTTCACTGTACTCTCTGTTATTCACAAAAGTAGTTCTATTCTGTTCTATTGCTACATTCCTTTAGCAAGTAGTAATTGACCATTTCTGAGCTGTGTTTATAGTTTTGAAACATCTGGTATCATTCTGGGCCTCTAATACCATCTTGTTTGGGGATGCCTGTTATAAACCATTATTGGACTTCACAGTCTTCAAGTCAAGCCTAGGTAAAATTTTATTAGTACAAGATAGTAAAAGACACAGCCCAGTTTTAGGACCATTAATAGTTACCTCTACAAAAATGATGAAAATGTATGTGCATGTCTGTAGATGCATTGTAGTTCTGTAGTTACCTGTTATTAATATCTATTAGTTTTGACATACCACTCTGAATTTATCAAAGTTTCTTCCTAGCATTATGTTCAGCTAAGTTTCCAGTACTTAACTGTTTGCTACATCTGCCTTGCCATGTCTAAACTCTCATACCTCCAGTCCACCTCCCTACTGACTATATTGCTGGAACTCAGTATAAACTTCTTCCATTTGAGGCGGAAACTTACAGAAGGAGGAAGGTGTCATAGAAAAGTTGTAATTCTGAATACTTTCAGAATGCTTCAGTTGACCGAAATTTAATTCTATAGTCAAGATTGTACTTTAAAAGATTCAGATTTACTTTCTTCCAGGAGTTACACTTTCGTTCCACTTGTATATTTTTTTTAATCAAATACAACTTTGTTACACACCTATCAAATGTAGATTGGTGAGATTAACTAGCCTCTGTAAATTTTGTAATGAAACTTTTGAAGTGCCCTCTGTTTCTGTTTCTTCAGTTGCAGGTCTCTGATCAGCTAAATAGACTCCTTCAAAAGCGTTAATGACTAATGGAGACTGGAGTGAGAAATATAAAGCGAGAAAAAGCTCTGCTGTTTGTGTAGTTTCTCCCATAATTTCTCTCATTCCCCTTATTTTCTGACTTCCAGAAGTTATACTCAAAGAGTGAGAGAAAAAAGTACAGGAATACTGAATATAGTTCACTATGATTAAAACGTAATAGAAAATTGAAGGCAATATTACAAGTAAATTTGCAAATCTTTCTTCAAGCATTAAAAAGGGTATTTTAAAAAAAACCCAGTTCGTACTTCTTTCTTAAAGAATGTATTTTTGAGGATTTCATTGGTTAAATAAATTATTAGATAAAAAACACATTATGCATGTATATGATACCAACATCTATACAAAAATATTTTTTGCCTTCAACATGACTTTTCATTTTGAAAGTTAACTCAATATGCATCATTTACAACAGCCAAAACACATGGGAAGGGTTCTGAATCTATCAAAAGGAAGTTTAGTCACTCAATTGATCCACTTTCAAGTTACCAACCTTGATTCCACCTCAGTGTTAAATAGCTGTCATGAAGTGTTTAGGAGAAATGTTTGGTAATATTTTATTATTCCATTATTAATATTAATATTAATAGCAATTTTCACCTGAATAAAAACATTTTTTTTGCTTTTGTTGAAAGTAACAAAATCCTGTTTTGGTATTTTCCCAAAATTAGTAGGAAATGCTTTCCTCATGAAGGATCATAACTAACAAAGACCTAAGAAATCCACAAACTCTCCACCATTTTACTGCTTTGCAGCAAGTAGAGTTCTACAATATTCCAATATTCCTACTAGTTGTCATTGCCCCTTTCACACCAAGTTCTCAATTATGTTAGTTTTTCATTTGATCAGTACCAAAACGTTCATGCTACTGTGCTCACATTATTCCTCTCTTTTCTGTATTTTCTCTTCTCCTCACACCTTTCCAATGTACACGTTGGTCACATGGGCAATACCAGAAAGTATTGAGTAGTACCAGAAAGACCTCAATAGTTTCCTGGCTTGGTGCCTGTTAAATCCCTAACTCTCAAAGGCATTGTATAAGGGTTGTTTGTATTTGGTGATTTTTTTGTTTGTTGTTTTGGTTTCTTTGTTCCTTTAAGATATAAAATTCAGTTGTGGACCATGTAGATTTTTCTTCTATTTCTTCCCTTCATTTATGCAAACAGGACATTTATTTCAAAGGACAGAGGCTACTGTGTGAAATGTGGTTTGCAAACCTACTAGAAAAATAAACTACAGTGTTTCAAACACAGAGCCAGAATTGTCTGGATGCTACAGTTTCCCTGGAACAGAAGCTTCCATAAAAACCTGTGCACCCTTCACACACCCTGAGATGTCTTGTGGGTCTAAAACTGAGAATTACACCACAAGTAGTAGAAAAATTAATCATGAACATAATGGGACTCAACTACCTAAAATAAAATCTAAGTCTAAAGTCTAGTTTTTGACTAATTTTTTAAATGTAAAAGAGTTTTTAGTAAATACACTATAAAGCTCATATTTGTATGTAAGTAGTCGAAGTAGTTTGTAGCGTGGTACAATGATGATGATCCAAGTTAACAGCAGGCTTGCCTGATGAGGTTCACTATGGTTTCTGGTTTACATACTACAGGTGTAAATCCCCAAGATAGGTTTGTTTGGAGATTTTTTCTGCACAGATACAGAGCCATAGAAAATTAATAAGTGGAATCATACCCCCCATGGTAGAGGGAAGTGTCTGAAATTAGGTAGAATATTTCTTTGGTTGACTTTCAGGCTCCTTTTACTGTTGTACTACTATTGCAGGAGATAATACAAAATATACAGATTAAAAACCTGAATGTTCTTAAACTTAGTTTTTCTAACTCTTTGCTTGCAGAAACTGATATATCTAAATTGAAAAATTGGTTTAAGAGTTTGAAGTGAAAGATACCAACACAGAATTTCTAGTAAAATCAGGTCACGAGAAGATTGTTTAAAGTCATTTCAGTCTTGAATTTTTGCTGTAGAGTATTGTTACGTTATCTGTCACTGGATTTTTATTATTTGTCTGTAAAGTTGTCTATGAGTCTTTTATCAAGATTTATTTTTTTTTTATGCTTAAATTTGCATGTGGGATTTTTCTACCTGTGTATTATACTCCCTGAGAGTTCCAGTAGAATGTGAAATATTCTACAAAGAAGAAAGTATTGCCATGAATTATTGAATTATTAATATCCCACGAAATTTTGTAGTAAAATTACTTTTTTCTGTAATATGCATGATATTCAAATGTAGAATATTTATTGCTGTCTGTCATTTAATACAAGCTGTTAGACTTGGAAATAATACTATTAATACAATAATAATACTTTAGATGAAAACACAAATATAAATTGTCCCAGCTTCTCACCTGATATAAACCAGAACATGCAATTAACTGAATTTAATACCTCACTCATTTAGTCAATGGAATGACATTGATATTCAGGCGCAGATGATTCGTCACATTACTTCTAATTTATATGTATCATATTACAAGAAAGAATTATAATGATGCGTCTATTTGTCTTGGACAAAAGACTGTGACTTAAACTAGTTATACAGAATGCATATCTCCTTCTCTTGTCAAAATTTCACATAATTGTTTGTCTCAGACATTTAACTGTTTGTTTTTTTTAAGCTAATGTAGGACAGTTCAGGTGAGGCGCAATGTTAGACACTTAAATATTTCTGGCCACTTGATTGCAATTATTTTATCTGTCTCTTGAAAACAGTATTTATTTTGAGTGTTTTGTGATTTCTCTGCTTACCAGTTGAGATATGAGGTTACAGTCAGCAACTCAGAAAAATCTGCATGTTTCATAAGTAAAATAGTATTTTTACTTCTTTCAACTTTTCTTCTTCTGGTTTTTCTCAAGAATCACATTCTTCTGTGCTAAGAACTATTTTTTCTCAATAATGTATACATCTTGCTCAGTCTCTTCTGTTCTTTAGATATAGAATGCCTTTGAAATTTCTGAGTTTTGTCAAGGGAAAGAAAAACTAACAAAAATACTTTGCACTGGGTTGGGAGGGGGACATCAGGAAAAAAAAAACATAAAAATTAATTTATTCCAGAATTCATACAATGTATTGCCAATATTTAGAATTTTTCCTGTAATACTTTTTCTGGTACTCCATGATTTCAAACAATTGTTTTTAAGTATAGCTCTGTGCATTGTTTTTCACACATTCATCTCTATTATTTCACTTACTCCATCACAACATGATCTTTACTTTTTTTTTTAAATTTATTTTTTACATTTTTATTTTGGGTTAAATTTCTTTTAATAGTCTTAAAACAATGTTACTGTTATGCTCAGTTGTCTCATGCTTATGTTTTTATTGTAGAAAAATTAATTAGAGGAACATACAAAGCAATTGCATAATATACTCACAACCATTACAAGTAACTACCCAAGAAATGCGAAAAAATTATAGTTAGTTACAGAAAGACATTTTCAGAATTGTGTGTTAAATTTAGAAAAAAAATCTTAGAATATTTCTCTATTTCTTCCCTTCCCTCTCAAATAAAAGGACGACATTAAAAATTTCACAGATACGGAGGCTCTTGTCTATAAAGATTTCTCAGATTTAGGTATTTATTTTTGTTGTATGGTAGGTTTTTTGCTCCCTATGAAATAAAAAAAAGCCTCATGTTATCAAACATTTTTAGAAACTGATACTCTAAACCTTTTAAACTCTACTACAAACCTCACTGTAGTCTTTTATGTATTATTTTTATAAGAATATAAACCCAACTATCCTTAATTTAATAAAAAAGCCCTTCAGCTCAGGAGTCTCTGTTAGCAGCCATCAGCTCAACAAATATCTCAGGAAAGAGCAGAGCAGATCAGGCACATAGAAAATCTCAGTAGCTTCTAATATTCTGCTCCTCACAAACTTAACAACAGCAATAGCTTTTTTCTTCGATCCATTTGTCTATGATTTTTGCGTGCTCATGTAAACTTACAAATATTCCTGTCTTATGGAGATGTTTTTATTCTTTTTATTCTTTTACTTCATTTTGTTCCTCCCCCATTTATGCCAGATATTCACTGTCATGAGGCAATGAATGATTGTTCCTTATTTCTATTGACTGAGTCTCTTCTGATTTTAAAGACCAGAGCCATCAGAACCTTCATACTTCTCTTTTACAGGTTGAATAGTCTGCTTAATTATTTGTCATATACATCATACATACAGATTATATACATATAAAAGCTTTTCCTTAAGATTGAGAATATTTAACTCATAAATCAGGAATTATATCAGAAAAAAATGCTTGTGGTGACAGTGGATTTGAATACACCTGCCTGACAGTTCCTAGACACTTTTGAATGAACAAGAACTGACTTATGCTAAATTTCAGAGCTTCACTTTTGCCTCTAGTACTTTGCTTCCTGCAAGTTGTCTACATACCTGGTTTACTCCTTCTAAGGTAATGAGGAATTGTATAAAAAATTCAATCTCACAGTTTCCTTCATGCAGAAAAACAACTTAAAATAACCAGTTGAATATATTATACTCTTATTAATAGAGAGAAATTTGGTCCCAGAAGTATAATAACTGCATCCGTACTCTAGATGCTTTATCCAGTACATGTACTTATATTAGTGTATTTTTAATACCTCTCTCTCTTTTTCTCTCACTGTCTTTTTCTCTCTGTTTTAGGATTCATTATCAAATGAAACAAAATAAAGTGAATTTTGGGGATGTCTCAACATACAGGTGAAGAAGTGGTTCAGATGTTCTGATTACCAGAGAAGATAGACTTCTCTGATATCAGTTCTTGAGTCCTAGGAACAAATAAAAAATCTGTCATGGGTTACTTGGAAAAGCAGTAATATTTTTAATGAAGGAATTACTTTGATGAAGTAGGCTTACAAACAGGATTCTATCCCTTGATTTTAGAGACTTCTCATTATAAAATCCACCTTGGTGCTAACTATGTCAAAACTTGCTAAAGTTCACTGCCATTGTAGTATACTTACATAAAATAATAACAATATTGAACATTAAAATATTATTTCAGAACGAAATAATATGCAATTCTTATTTACTAACTCATTTTAAAAATCAATCCCAAATAAAGGTCAACCCCCAGGTAAGTTTTCTTTTTCACACTCATGGCATGATAAAAAGCAAGCCTGAATTGCCCTGACAACAGAACCATGGACAGTGCCTAACTGGCTTTAAGTTGCTACCTCTTCGTCATCTATAACGATAAAATTACCAAAAAGACATAGAATAAAATATATAAAATATAAAACTATGTATATTAAATACTACTGGAAAATTGTAAAGATGATCAGTATACTTCTTTATGTCAGGGCCATCTAATCTGATTTTTCTAATTATAAAGATCTTTAAAAATTCTTACTTTTCTTTTGATAGGTGAGTCTAAACAGCAGTCTGAAGAGTGTCACTTCAGTTTGCTCTGTAGAGCAAATGCTGACATCATGAGGACAATTGTCTTCAAAAGATGCATGGAGTTTTGTGGGGAGCTCCAGGATTTTTTTGCTGTGTACAAGACCAGTTATACCACACAAACATGGATAAACATGCAAAACTGGTCCAAAACTGGAAACTGATTCTCTCATATCCTCTGTAGAAAGAAATATTACAGGTAACAGATATATTAACTGTTATCAAATTATCGAGTACATACTCAGTACATCAAGACTCCTTTGATAATGGGTGGTGTTCTCTCCAAGAAATGTTTTATTGCAGAACATACATTGAGTGGTGTTAGTGATATCACTGGAATGATTTGCAATGTAAAATACTGTTCATTCTGAGTAAGGTTGACAGAGTCTGGCTCAAACAGGACAAGATGAAGAGTGAGAGTAAAAAAAAATAATCACTTCAAATTACATGACTAGAATTAAACCCTGAACGAGCTCCTATAAAACTATTTATGAGCTTCAGCTGTTCTCATGCTGAGGACATAAACAATCCTTGTTTGCTGATGCTTAAATGTCTTCAAGAGAGAACTGTAACCACAAAATCTTTACATGTAAACTGAAATCTCTAATTACTCTCTGATCTATGGGCAGCTTATTCATTTCCTTTATTAATGTATTTTGGCCAGAATCCCCAAATGACAACAGGCTTATGAATTAAATCTCTGTAAAGAAGTCCACTACATTTGTATGTACTATGAGATAGAATCTGACCATTAATTGCCTGTTAATGACTAATGTTCAGAAAAAGAAAAAATCAACCCAGTTTTATATTTCAAAGAAAGTCATACACACTTGTATACACTTCGTCAAGTTAGCTTCATTGCCCAGTATCTCAGAAGGCAATTTTGCATTTCTTCCAGAGTAGTGGTGTACTCTCTGCTTTCTAAGGCTTTGAGGAGAGCCTACCTGATGGTACAGATAGCCTTCTTCAGTTCCTTTCAACTCTTCTCTGGCTATTTATTTACTTGTGGAGAAGCCAGTTACAAACTCTCTGATTAGGAATGTATAGCTGTAAAATGAGATTCTAGAAAACTAGGGATCAGGTTAGACTCCGAACTAAGGTTCAGAGAAGACTAACTCTGGGAACACAGCCTAAGATCTGTAATTCCTGTGTGAGTATGTTTGCTGCGGTGTTATGGATCATGATCCTATTGTCTGTCCTGTGTGTACTTTAAGGATGGGATTGATTTCACCTTTAAAACTATAAAACTAGTCAATTAGTTAAAACTAAATGTTTAACTAGCTGAAAACTAACTTGCATATGATATCTAATTTTCAAAAAAATTAACATCCATTATGTTACTAAAAATAAAATGAAAATAAATGTAATTATTTGTAAACATACCAGTTAAATCTTAAAAAAAATAATTGAAGTATTGAGTCAAATTTACATGACTCATTTCATTCAATCTGTTTAGAAACGGTCTCATTCATAATTATTTTTTTAATTTTACTTGTAAAGTTTTTTCATAGTGCGTACAGGTATATCCACACTTTACTGCAAGCAAATGTGAATTTCAGTTTGAAAATATCCGCAAAATGTTACCATTTTGACATAAGAAAAATTCATATTCATTCCTGCAATATTATGCAATGTATGACAATGAAAGATGAGTTAAAATTAAATATATTTTAAGTGTTATACCAATTTATTGCACTAAAAAGATAAAATTGTTATAAAAACAATCAGTATTGCTTCCTACCTTACATTCATTTTCAGTCTATGGAACACATGGAGCATAAGCTCAGTCAAATTTTAGAAAGCTGTACAAAAATTTAGGAAAGGTTTGGAGTTGATTGTTTTTCCTTCTCTTTCTTTCTTTCACTTTCCTCAGTTAATATCTTTATGCTTTCTTCCTTAAAAATAATGGAAGTATGAAAGGGATTTGAAATACGAACATTATAAAATCAATTATTTATGAAACAAATAAATTAATGATGTCTTAAAAAGAGCTGTAAAACATGAGTTTCTTTGATACTTTCAAATTTATTCTATTTTTGTCCATTGGAACATTACTAAGGAAAGTGCCATAGATTTTTTTTTTTTTGTTTTTGATACAAATGCTTGTCAAATAACACCTGGAGTTAGGACATTTTCTCTTTAGGTGTTGTAGCATTACTGTGTATGACTGGTCTCCAGTCTCCCTTAAAGAGATCTGCTTAGGATGAAATACTATCTAATTATAATTATGATTATGATAAAATCCTCATAACTACCCATGTACCGGTATACATACTAAAAGACTCTAGTGACATTTGAGAGGCTGAGGACATCTGAGAAAGTGCAGAAAGGGGTTGACTGATCCTACACTTGATAGACAAAGACATGTTATTCTGGACTGGTAGAGGAAGCCTCAAGCACTCATGTTTAGGCAATCAAGCCCTAAACATTGAATTTAAAAACCCGAAGACCAGCATAGAAGGAAGAGGACTAAATGAGAATAACATGTGTTGAATATAAGGAATTTAACAAAGTTGTTTACTGCAAATACTGAAGGGATTGAAAGCAGTAAGAAATTAATATCCAGATCCCTACCAAAAATCCTCATTCAATCATGTATATTTAACGCAATCGTGTCATATGAATGGAATGTATTAAAATAATGGATGAGTATTTCATTATTCTATGCTACCTGTCAGAACTTGTCTTAGTACTTCATCTGGGGATATGTCTTTGGAAACATAAACTGAATTGAAAAAAAAATAATTAAATTTGAGATCTTAGGTGTAAACCCTGAGTCTTCCAAGCTCTGAATACATGTACAGAGTCCTCATTTTCTGGACTGGACACATATGTCTAAATATTTTTGCACGAAAGGTAGTGACTATGAGATAATCTAATGTGCTGAAAATGTGAGAAAATATACTATCTATTCTTTGTTATTTTTATTATTTGAACTGATTCAAAAGTACAGATTTTACTTTTAATTTTGATTACAACACCTTTTGAAACTTATTTTCCATTTTAATCCTTCTGTCTATTTTTAAATGGCCTCAATAAATGGCAATGAAGATTCTGGTTTTTTATGAATAGTGGTATATACTTTTGCTGAGTCACATCTCATGTAGTTCCTGTAAAGTCAGTAAATTTATGTGAACTAGAAATCACTGCTGAATTTAGACTAATATCTATGTAGAAGTCAACTGTGGTAATGCAGGCAATCCAGATAAAAATCATGTCAGGAAAGTCATATTCTGCAATTAATATAATGGATTTTACAATGTGTGCTAGAAATGAAGAGGTTTTGCCTTCTACACAGTTTTATAATAAGACTTATAAAATTAAATAGGTATGATGATATGAATACAAGAGACAGGTCATGGTTATAGGATCTGGCTGCATCTCCTTTCACTTTATGGTTGCTGCATTCATCCCTCAGATGTTTGGCTTCTCGTGCCTAACTGTCTAAATGTAACATTATATAAGTCTTGCACATAACTATACTGTTTATTAACTTGGAATCCTAAGAGTGTTAGATATTGCAATATAATTGTGCTAAAAAGAGGCAAGGCTGTACAGAGCTGCCTCATCTGCTCAGCTGTGTCAGAGGCTGTTTTTCATATTCCTGTTAAGTATTTAGGCATGTGGTAAAGTCTGGCAGTGGAGGCTTAGGCAATTCAGAGGCTAAGATGTTCACAGGCAGAAAGTAGATCTTCACAGAATTTCATTAATATCTTGAAGTCGATTTGAGCAGGGACTTTTATAGCCCTTTTAGAATCTAGTCTGAACAACATGCATGCATAGCCATGTTACTTAAAGCTTAGTATTTTATAACAATGAGGTGGGAAGGTCTAGTTCTTTTAAGCACTTCATACTATTAAAAACCTTCTTGAATTTAGCTCTTCTCAAGTACCTTCAGGACATGAACATATATAACGTCTATAACACTTCTCATCATCATATTTTTTCATAAATATACTGTTTTCCTGGCCAACCCACCACATATACATCTATTTAGAAATGACTTAAAGGTGGAAATCTTAGACCAAAACATTTGATCCTGAGCTTCATTAAATTGAAAGAATGGTTTAGGCCAGTTCTGAAGGATTTAGATGAGACCTAGACCTGAAAGCATCTGGTGTGCATAAAATCAATGTTTCCAACAATGATGAGATACCAACAGTAAGGGAAAGCACAGACAAACCCATGAAGGTGTGTAATCAGGGCCTTTTCAAGTGAACAAGGAGTGCATTGTTGACTGCTATGAAGCAAACCAACTTGTGAGGATATGTTGTTGCTTCAAAGTAAATACGTTTGACAGCTTTCAGCAACTCAAACCTTCAGGTCCCCCCTCTGTTATTGACCTAATTGGATTTTATTTTCAAAGATTTTCTTCCTTTATCCTGGATTGAAGCAAGGAAGCCCTTTTTAAGTTATACACCTTAATGCTTGTTGAGAGTTGAAGGACAGGAGCAAATAAGCTAAAGACCACCAGATCAAAGTATTTTTATAGACTACAATACTTCACCCAGCAGCAAAAGACATATCAAGCATTGACCTCTTCGCAAAGGCATTTAGCCTCATGATTGGCCTCTTAACAGTTATTTCTGATCTCTTCCCCTGTTTGCCACAATTCATTTCGCTTCTCTTCTGCTGGAGGATGGTTCATAACAACTACAGATTATAAACGATAGAGTTCACTTAGTGGCAGTAGTGGCAACTGCTGCAGAAACTCTTAGAACAAGGGAGACTAATACTTCAAACACTCATAGAATTGACTTTTTTAGTTTTTTCTTTTTTTTTTTCCTTCTGTCTTTCATTGCAGAGATAGTTATTTGCTATTAAAATATATAAGACTGAAACAGAATTTCTCCCACGGTAGCAATCATATTTCTAATGTTATTAAATATGTTGTTCAGAGTTTATCTAACTTGAGCAAGTTTTTAATGTTTTTATTGCATCTATCTGCATTCAGTTGGTATTCATACCGCTGTACAACATCCCTCTCTCCTTTTTTTTGCCTAATATTTTATATTAATTAATTCACTTTGCATAGATAAAAAATATAGATCCTTGTTTCCACCTGGTGCAGCGTAGAACAGAAAGGCAATGGGATAACTTATTCCAGTATCCTGAAAAAGATAGCAAAAAAGTTGTGACTACTGATGTGATTTCTTTAAGCACTCAGCATACTGATCATGCATACTATCACAAAGAACTGCTAAGATGTAGATGGCCCCAGAATATGGCAGGAATATGCATCCCAGAAACCAGTCATGAACAATTAAACTATTAAATGATACAAAATGCTTACATTTGGACTTCACTTCCTTAGTTCCTCATTTCCAGTTTTCAAATCTTTAAATGTATTTATTTCTTAACACTTTTTCTATGTTCTTTGTGGTTCTACTTTTGAGAAAGAATGTAATATATGTTTCTGTTTTACAACAAATAAGGTCCAAAGGAAATGTTCCAGAATATTTCCCTCAAATTTTGTGATTTCTACTCACACTCTCCTTTTTCTTTGTCCCTTTATGTCTCTTTTTTCTACCCATCTTATCTGTCTTTTCTTATGCTCTTCAGTTCATTTAGGCTTATGTTCTATCACTACAAATCATTGCTGTGTACTAATTTGTCTCCTTCTGATATTAATATGCAAGACGGAGGCCCTGTTGAAGAAAGCCTTCTCTGCCAATTTCACCTCTCTTTGGATCTCTGTAGGATTAAGAGCTCAGGTTTCTCAGCATGCCCTGGACTAGTCTTTCAGTAGTCAATCTGAATTCCTGCAGATCTTCGTTCTTCCTTCTGGCCCTCTAACCAGTTTTCCTGTCCGTGGTAGTTAGATCATGATCATTTGACCCTTTAACTTTTTAAGTAATTTCTACTACAAAAAACAATATTTAGAATTTCTTAAGCTAAAATTAAGCAAAGAAGGACTACTGCTAAATATTGATTTTCAATTAACTTTTGTCCCGCCCCCTTTTCCAAAAGTTGACTTCAGAACTGTAGGTCTGGAGGCCAATAAACAACTGAATGTATGTTCACATACACAGTGATATTTTCAAATGATCTCCATTAATTTATCACACTGACAGTAAATGGATCTGAGCTGCACAAGTAGATACCAGTACTAGAAGTTATCATTTGAAATGAATAAAGGGTAAATGAACATGGTAAAAGAATTTGCTTTGCATTTCTTCAGGTTATAATTAAAGCCCTATGAAAGCACTTGCAGGTTAGGAATTTTCTAGCCTATAAGGCTTTTATCTATACTGTAACTCTTGTAAATGACCAACATCAACAGAGAGACTCCCTGTGCAGTGAGATTCAGATTTTAGAAGTTTTCTTGGCAGCTTCTTACTTAGCTCCAGTAAGAAGACAGATGCCCACCTGCCCTTCATACTCAGGATGATATTCATATGGAGTTTTGGCCAGTGCTATGGGTTTTTTTCTTTCCTTTACAGAAATTTTTTATTTCCACTGTTAAACATTGCTGTTTTAAAAAACTTCTTGATGAAGCACTAAGTAATATAATGAAATATATGGATATAATTATTATAATAATATGGAAACTGATCCTTTCAAGTGATCATCAAAATAGTAAATAAAGGCATGTTGGACTGAATTTTTAAAAGTGGTCTTTTTATCAAAATGATGTAATTTTAATGATTTCCATTATATATCTTTTAACTTGGACCATTAATTTGAAGATCCAGATTAAAAAACTGGTTTACTACTTCAGGAGTTCTAGTTTAAAAGATGGATAAAAGTGTCTGTACAATTAGATCATTTTAAACTTGTGTTCTAATTTTTTTTCAGAAGGGCAATTTTGTATTTGCTGCTAGATAAAAGAACTTTCCCTATTAATTCAGTAGTTGTCTTCAATATAATGATAAAAATACATCTTTTTTCCTTTAGATCATTAAATTGATGATACTCTTATTTTTGAAAATCTATCATTCTATCAATCACATGTCATAAACTACATGGTAAAGGTATTGAAACATGTGTAAGACTTACCAAAAAATAAGCTGTAAGTTATATTAGAAGTAACACACTGTACATTTTTATAGTAAATTTATCATATTGCACAATCAGCACCTTGACAGGAGAAAGCTAGTTTTACTCTATTAAGTTAAAATATCAAAGTTAAAAAAATAAATATGAATTTTATTTTATTAAAGCAAAACCAAAATTAAATACCTAGAGGAAACAAGACTGAGGATCATGTGTTATCTGAAACATCTTACAATTCCTTAATTTCACTTTTTAATCCCTGATATAAATGTATTGGTGAGTAAAAGAAACTTGAAAATTTGTGGAAAGGCAACACTGGGTGCTGTATGGAAAATTGCTGCTTACTAACGTTCTGACTCCTTTTCATCTATCACTTTTAGAATGTTGAATGGCAATTCTTTTTCAGTTCAGAAGTCTTGTGCATCACCAGATTGGAGTAAATAGGCATTTTTGTCAATAAGAATGGGTACCAAGAAACAGAGAGGGTTATGACGTAAATTGTGCCTTCAATTTGAAAGTGTGGGAAATTCGATTAAGTAAAATCACATATATGTAGCCAAATCTTTCTAGAATTTCTGTATTTCTGGATGCTTACTTAATTTCAGGAAAGGCATAAAATAGCTCATGAAATTAACACTTTTTAATAACAGTTTTAGTCCCTCTTCCATTTAAAGATATATGGTGCATAGGCAGCTCTTTTCTACCTGCACATATATTTTTAATGAACTTTGTTGACACAAAACAACAGAAGTTATCATGTTGATATACAGCTCCTCAAGATTTGAGCTTCTCAAGTTTTGAATTAAACTTTGCAACTTTTTTCACTTGTTAATCAGTGGCTATAGCCAGGGAGAAATGAAAAAAACACCACTTTTCATATGTGGTAAACACATTCCCTTTTACCCATTTAGAATATTATCTGACAACACTATTATAAGAAAAAGAATATGAACAGAATAACTTGTAGTAGAATTCCCAGTAAATACTATGTATCACTAATAAATTACAAATTTTGATATGTAGAGGAGTTTTGCAAATAAAGAGCCAAGTATAGTCATCTGGAGTAGATGTCATTTCACTTAAGATAGGGGGGTGCTGCTCTCTGTTCTCCCACAATATTTGATGAGAGGAAATTAATTCTTCTAGAACACACTTTCGTCTGATCTAGATGATCTTTTTTTGGGATGAGTTACATCGTATGTTAGGATGCGCACCTTCAGAAAAAGTGCTGTAGGATGACTTGTCCATACAAAGACATTAGTCTACATTAGATTAGATACTTAACTCTAGTTTGATCAGATGCTTGCTTTCACATTTCTTACAGTAAATTGCTTCAGAATGTCACTCTGAAAGTTAGCACATTTTTAAATTTTCTGAAAAAGTATGTTATCGCCCTGTCTACTCCATTCGTCCTTCTGCCATCACGTGTTTTGGATTATCTGCTTCTTCTCCAACCAGTTTTCCAGACAATATCCATGCTGGATTCATAGACAAAGATCTTTTTTTTTTTCCAGGCTAAATAAATTGGCCTCTTTTGTCTGCTCCAAACAAGAGTTAATCTTTCATGATAACTAGCATCATACACAGTATTTTGAAGTTATTGTCATAATTTCCTTGAACAATACTATTCTTCCCTATCTCTTTTAATACAGCTTTGAGTCACATTTGCCTTTCCGTAGCCTTATCACACTAGTTTTTCCCTTTCATCCTCAGTTCTTTTATAAATCCATGTCCTTGTGCCCAGTTGTTTCCCTCTGCTGAGCTTGCAGTTATTTACCCTATTGCAGTTATTTACTCTATTTAGACAGTAGGCTTGGCTGCAAATTGTCACTGGCAATTCACCCAACTTCCCCCATGCCTGTCAGTGTTTAAAAGGAATTAAAGATATATACTTGATACATACTTTCTATATATGCATTCATATAATTAAAAAAAAAATTAAAGTCATAATAGCAAATAGTAAGTGAAGACGGAAAATATGTTCTTTCAAATCCAAATAGAAACTAACAGCAGTGAGATCATGTAAGGCCTATCTAAGTATTTTTTTTTAATAGTTTTCATAGAATCATAGAATTGTGGAATCAACCGGGTTGGAAAAGACCTCTGAGATCATCAAGTCCAACCCTTGATCCACTACCATCGTGGTTACTAGACCATGGCACTGAGTGCCACATCCAGTCTCATCTTAAAAACCTCCAGGGATGGAGAATCCACCACTTCCAGGCAGCCCATTCCAATGCCTGATTACCCTCTCTGTAAAAAATTTCTTCCTATTATCTAACCTAAACCTCCTGTGGCAGACCTTAAGACCATGCCCTCTTGTCTCACTGATAGCTGCCTGGGAAAAGGGACCAACTCCCACCTGGCTACAACCTCCTGTCAGGGAGTTATAGAGAGTGATGAGGTCTCCCCTGAGCCTCATCTTCTCCAGGCTAAACAATCCCAGCTCCCTCAGGCTCTCCTCATAGGACTTGTGCTCGAGTCCCTTCCCCAGCCTCACTGCTCTTCTCTGGACCTGCTCCAGCACCTCAATATCCTTCCAGAACTGAGGGGCTGAGAGCTGAACACAGCACTTGAGGTGTGGCCTCACCAGCGCTGAGTACAGGGAAAGAATCACTTCCCTGGACCTGTTGGCCACACTGTTCCTGATACAGGCCAGGATGTCATTGGCCTTCTTGGCTACCTGGGCACACTGCTGGCTCATGTTCAGCTTCCTGTCAATCCAGACTCTCAGGTCCTTTTCTGCCTGGCTGCTCTCCAGCCACTCTGTGCCCAGCCTGTAGCGCTGCAGGGGGTTGTTGTGACCAAAGTGCAGGACCCGGCACTTGGCCTTGTTGAACCTCATCCCGTTGGAATCAGCCCAACTCTCCAGTCTGCTCAGGTTCCTCTGCAGAGCCCTCCTGCCTTCCAGCTGATCGACACTCTCCCCCAACTTAGTGTCATCTGTAAATTTGCTGATGGTGGACTCAATCTCCTCATCTAAATCATCAATAAACAGAACTGGGCCCAATACTGAACTCTGGGGGACACCACTAATGACCATCTGCCAACAGGATGCACCACCCTCTGGGCCTGGCCCTCCAACCAGTTCCTAACCCAGCACAGAGTGCTCCTATCCAAACTGTGGGCTGCCATCTTTTTTAGGAGAATGCTACGGGAGATGGTGTCAAAGGCTTTGCTGAAGTCCAGGTAGACACAACCACAGCCTTCCCCTCATCCATCAGGCGGGTCACCTGATCATAAAAAGGGGATCAGGTTGGTCAGAGAGGACCTGCCCTTCCTAAACATGTTCTTCCTAAAACAGTTTATTTTATTTGGTTAGGTATTTTAACAATTTTAGAAAAGGAAGATTTCAAAGACAGTTTTAGAATCAGCCCAGGATATGTTAAGTTGTTTAAGCAGTTGCAGCTAACAATCATTTGAAAAGCAAGACATGGTATTATTAATGCTTCAATACTTAAAATTAAGAAAGAATACTATCTGAACAAAACCAGAATCAAAAACATAGATTAAAATGCTTTATAGGGAAATAATAAAATTAATTTGCTTTAGTTGCTCAAGTTAAAACAGTTACATTAATAAAAGTGCAACAGTTCAAAAAAGCCTTTGGGAGAAAAACTATGAAAAATGGACATCATAACAATCCTATTGGTAGGAACAGTAAATTGCTAACTTAATAGCAGTATCAGATGTCGGGAAAAAATTTTGAAAGCATCACATATCTCAGCTAATCCTTTTAGGAGAATGCTTTAGTTGATTGTAAGGCTCTACTTTTATTTAGTTAGAAATAGAAGACATCAATGTCCTCACAAATTCCATCATAAAGGTAACAATGGATATTATCTTGAAGACAAAAAGCCCATTCAGATGGATTGGTTGCTAATTTTCAGGATGTCTTAGGCTCTATATCATTTGCTTATTTAAATTTGCTTTAAAAAAATAATATTCCCATACAACGGAAAAGAAATAAAGATAATTCTTGTTCACTGTATACATAGTTAAAAGTAATTGTTATAGTTTTCTGCACCAGTTTTGGCAAATATGCAATAGGTTTATTAGTAAGAAAGGTAAACCCAGATCAGTCAGGATTTATTGTGGTTAGACAAATTGCTGCTAATAAAATTAAGATGTCTGTGATTTGAGTTATGGTTCCCATGAAGATAACATCTGATACATTTTATGATCTCTTGAAATGGAGTAAAATCTTTGGCCCAGTTTGATGTAAATAAATGTTACTTCTGTTAAAAAAACCCACCTATTTTGGAGAAAAACTAAGAAATGGCATTTCTCCTTCCCTTGTAAGAATCCTGGAATTTTAGATTTAATGAGTGGAGTTTCCTCATTTGGTAAGATAAGAAAAAGAGATACCCACTGTCACTACTGAAGAAAACTAAGACTCTTTGCACCGTAAACTTTGGTGGTAATGAAATCAACAGGGAATATTAAAATATGCACTTGTAATGTTTCCGGTATTTTAGATTTTTGTTTCAGTTGAAGACATTTTAGAAGAAGCAAATGTTAAAGCTGATAAAAATTAATTATAACTAGTTCTGATTTACATTTCTGTAGAATACTTCAAAATAGGAAACACACAAGAGTGTATCACTGCGCGAGGAAAAAAAAAATTGAAAATGAGAAAACAATTTTCATGAGCAACTTTTGTCTTTACAGTGGTCTTGTCCTTTTGGTAGTCAGCTAAAAAAACTCTTAAGTGTTAACTCCAGTGTTTATTTTCCTCAGACAATAAGATTCAAATCCTGTCCATCTAGAAAGCTCAGTTTCATGTAGGGACGTGTAAGGTTATGCATTTCACTCTCATTCTGAAAGAAATAGTATCAAAAACATCCATTTTGCTTCCCCAGAATGCTTAGTTACTGTCATGGTGAAATGAATACCTTCTAACTCACACTGCTTTAGGTGGAACACATGTCAGAAATAAGACAAAGCTTGAAGTTCAGTAGGATCTGTAAGGTTTGGGGTCAGCTGTCGTTGCAATTTTGCTAGAGTTACTTTCTGGAAACATTTATTAAAGAGGGAATAATCTGTCTGCTTAAACCATTATAAATCTATTATTCTTTCTGATTTTGGATGTATGTTTATTTTATATCTGAAATTAAGATACATTCTTATCAGAATAAGCATCTTCTCACATGAAGTAAGTTTTCAAATGGTTGTTTATTGGAACAAAAGTTGAACTGGTTTTTGAATGTACAGTGGCATTTTCATCAAACTTGGTAGGCAAATCATTGAGTTTTACATCAACAAGAAGTTTGCAATAGTTCCAAACAAAGATAAAATTAAGGGAATCTGTTATAAGACGACAAAGTTATGCTTCTAAACATTTTTTATGTACACTGTGGCTTGAACATGTGCCAATAATCCATCAGGAGAAAAGAGAAATTTCTTGTACAGTCTGTAACAGTACATACTGGGGGATGAATGGATTGAAATGAGTACTTGGCAATATTAGTAGATGAAAAATTAGATATGACCTGGCAATCTGCCCTTGCATTCCAGAAATCCAATTGTATCCTGGGTTGCTTCAAAAGGAGTATGGACAGCAGGTTTGGGGAAGTGGTTCCCCCTTCTCCTCTGCTCTCTTGAGATCCCACCTGAAGTACTGCATCCAGGTCTGGTGTCCCCAGAAAAGAAAGATATAGACCTCTTAGAATGCTTAACAAGCAGGGTCATGAAGATGATCAGAAGACTGAAGAACCTTTCCTGTGAAGACAGGCTGAGACAGTTGGGGTTGTTCAGCCTGGAGAAGAGAAGGATCTGAGGACCCTTTCAATATATAAAAAAAAATATAAAAAATCCTGGAGAAATACTTTTTTACCAGGGCCTGCAGTAACAGGTTAAAGTTTAACAGTTCTAAAATAAATAATAATCATTTTAAGAAGACATTTTTGATGATGCGAATGTTGCCTAGAGAAGTTGTGGATGTCCCATTCCTGGAAATGTTCAGAGTCAGTTTAGATGGAGCTTTCAGTCACCTAGTCTAGTGGAAGGTGTCTCTGCCCATGATATGGGCTTAGAAAAAAATGATTTTTAAAGGTCTGTTCCAATCCAAACCACTCTAGGATTCTCTAATTTTATTTAAGTCTTCTGACCATCAAGAGTTCCACATGTGAGATTCTGAAGAACGACAGGAATAATTGATGTAATTAAAACAACACAAAAGAAAGATGACAAAATAAATTCACAACATAGAAAGCTTCACAAAACATATATGTGGAAAAAAACCCTTAATATATATTATATATATATACCTGAAATGTTCTTATTACTAATAAGATGCCATGAAATGCAAATTAAACCATTTAAAATTGCTTCAGGTCTTTACTGAACAGAAACTGTCAAGTTTAAGATCTTGTGTGAACCTCAGGTTGAATGTTTTTTCAAATTTAGTGTCTCTTCAGGGACCCCAATGGAAACTCATTTAGTGCATATGTGGGCTCTAAAAAGCAAAGATGCAAGGTTGCATTAGCAATGAGACTGGAGAATTATGCAGCAAATCTCGTAGTATCACATACAGACATCCAAGATGTAACGTATTACAATATACTATATTGGTACCTCTTTTCATAGAGGTAAACCAGAGGTTTGTTAAACAATGAGGGTTCTAAACTTTTCTAAAGATTGGAAGGGAAGAATCAAGACACGATGAACTACAATTGTTCTCTTCAAAGACAAATGAAAACTTGAAAGAGAAATATGTCCAACTGTAAATGTTCTAGAGAAATTAGGTTTAAAACTGGTGTCATCACCGTAACATATCATGATAACAAGAAATACAGGTTGTCTGATACAATGAAAAGGGAAAATTTTATCACAATATGTAATTAAAATGTAGAGATTTCTGCCACAGAACTGTGTCTAAGCGAAAAAACTTACCTGTTTACCAGAGTGAATAAAAAGGGGATATTTTTTCATTATAATTAATTTAGAGTAGTTATGAGACAGAGCTGCAGAGTATTGGGCAGTTATTAGAGTTATATATGAGACTAATGGAGGCAAGGGAAAAGGCAAATTTTATTCATGTGTGTATTGCAGATAGGACTATTATCTGCCTGTAGGAATTTTACAGCAGTAGGAAGAAAGGACCAGTAAAGTCTTCCCATGTTTCAGTTTCCAGCTCAGTTCATTGGCAATGATTCATTGGTGGAGGACACTATCTCCATGCTGTCTCCATGGTGGAACACAGCTGGAGTATGCTGAACAGTTGGTTGAGGACACTGAGATGTAGAGTATTATTTGCCATGTGAGCATTTTAAACATTTATTTCATGAATGGCAAGCACAGCAGCCAGTGGTAGAAACATTTCAGATAAACCAGTAGTGATTCTAACTGGAAGACCATCATACACTAAAGAAGTAATAATCCACATAAGAGTTTGCCTGAGAAGGTGCAGTACTTTGCTGTGCCACACTGTATTATGACCCTTCCCCTTCAGGGCTGTGTTGTGCTGTGCAGACCCTATGGCTGCAGGGTGTGCGTAGTTGGTACTAGTAATGAAGAAGCCTGTAGGCAGCTGCCATTTGCATCAGCAATAACACCACCTGTGTGTGCTTGTATTTATCTGAAAGTGAAGCAGCCTGTTCTCGTGTGAACATCCTTTTGTTTGACACTAGAAATGATTAATAGAGTTGTTCTTTTCTAAGAATATCCTATAAGAGCTCTAAAGACCAAAAAGCCATCAAACAGATGGGATCTGCATTATGTGCTGTTCCCTGACTGGAGGTCTTTGTAATGATACACAACTGTTCCCTACGTCTGACGCATGTAAGATTATCTATACTGTTGTCTTTTTCCCTACAGTGTTAGCTCCAATAAATGGTATTTTAAGCAGTGTCTTACTGAACCCGACTGATCTTTTCACTGGGACCATAAAGAACACCAGTCTTGGTGCCTTGCAGCAGTGCAGTACAAATCCCAGAGTAGATAAATTAGGCATTTGAGCCATCTGAGAGTGCTTATTCCCCTACAAGTTTAGGGATATGATGGATGTTTCTTCAGGATCTGACAGCAGCACATAGGACTACATTCAATTTTGCTTTGAGGTAGCATCTTCCAGAAAAGAGGATATCAGTCCCTGCCTTAGTTGTTCCAATTCAGAGCAGCTACAGTGCAAACATCCTTTCTATTCTATGCTGCCTGTACTATGGAGGTGATAATTCCCTATCAGCGGGGCCCCGATCTGGGAACAAAAACACCAAAGCTGCTCATCAGGATGAGCAGTTCCTACCTATGCAAGGTAGTAAAAAACACTCGTTGTCACACTTGTAAACAGTCTGGTGTTGACCATAGGACAAGTAATGTGACTAAATATAGATCTATTCCAAGATGGCAATGCTTCTGTTACGAAATAGCTATGCTTTTTCATTATGAACAATGGATAAGCTTTCACAGAGTGCTCTCTCCGTTGTAGTGTTCCTTGAGGCAAAATGGCTGTGACTATCTGACTTGATTTAAACTACAACTGATTTGCATCATCAAGCAGTGTAAAGAAGTAAGACTGAATCATCAAACCTGGGCAAATAAACTACTATGGTAATAATGAATTGTTCAACACCTCTATTTCTTCAAAGAGTTTATTTTTGTCAAGTAATTTCTAAAAGCAGAGATACCATTTACTATTGTCTCTGTTGCTGCTATTCTACAGTAGAACAACAGTCCTACAAACAGCAATTAGCAGAATGCTAGTGATTGTAAAGATCTTAGAGGCAAAGGAAGGGATCAGGGTGTGTTTTTCCTTGAGAATCAAAACACTTGGCAAGTCTGAGAAAGAAGCAGGTTTTTTATAGCCACTATTCCCTCATATGTGAAAATGAAACAAATTGATAGAATTATCTTATTTACACAGTCACTAACCTTACTGATCATTGTGTCTGAGCTAGGCATGCAAAGGAATGCACAAGCTCTGCTAGATGAATGGGTGCAAAAGCTAGAGAATCAGTGAGGAGCAGGAAATGGGTGATATTCCAAGCTTCTGGAATGACATAACTATATGTATCACTGTACACCATTACAAACACGAGAATAATTTTACTCATGATTACTGCCGTGTGACTGGTCAGCTAAACTGGAAGATGATGTTTCTGCTTCTAGTCTAGATAATTAATGCATTAACTAAGAAAGAAGTTAATACTTCCATTGAAGCCGCAAGTAAAAGCCTTGTGCATTAAGTAAGTTAAAATTAATTTAAGATTTTAATAAGGTCTTAAATAGTCTCATTCTTTAAACTTTATCTGACTGAATACAAAAATACATGTAAATGGGGCACAGGTAATGTCTGTTCAGGGGTCTAACAGAACACTAGACCTCAGAGAAAATGAGAAGGAAACTGAAAAAATAAACCTCCCTTGCTGTCTTTGTTGACAAAGACAGGAATACTTGTTTGGCAAATTTCAAGAAAATCAGGCTTTTTCCTCAAGATTACGTTTATTAGTCAGTAGATTAATGGATTCTCACTTTACTTGTATCAGCATTTCTGTAAGAATTCACAGAAATAAGTAATTCTTCATGTGAAAATACATTTATTTTCACTACTGTTTAGTAATAGTAATTTATTATTATGGAATGATTCTCTGAACACATTCATTAGGTATCTGACCATTCACAAATTATAACGGACAATTATTTGTAATTTTGTTTTGAAATATAACAGCAGAAATGTTATTCCTATTCATAAACAGTAAATAGAAATGCTATTTTTTCCTTCTTTCTGCTCAAATGACACATTAACCTTTTTGATTAATCTAGTGCTAAAAGTCACATGACATTATTTTATTAAACAGCATTTCATGTTGGTCTTAATAGCTCCAATCAAACATCACTTACTGCTTGCCCTTGGAGTGTTCACTTCTTATGCTATTTGCATAAAAAAACCATGTAATACACCTCTCTGATGCAAATCTCATTGATTAATATCATATTTATCTTGCAACAAATGACTTCATAGGTTAAAGATCCACTAACTAGAAGAGGGACAAGCGCAGAGAATGGGAATACACAGAGTCTTTCAGCCATGGGAAGTTCCCCATGGTGACAATCATTGTAATTCCATTGAAAGCAACAGGGCTAAAATTACTTTAATCTACATCTTAATTCCATCAGTTTACTTGGAAAATGAAGAACCAGACATTTTACTGGTAACAGCTGGGTTTGTAAGTTCCTGCTTTCTGTATGACCTTGTCAAATTTCCTCAATTTTTATTTGAACTCCTTTGTCCTCAACTATAATGTACAAATCTATTCACTGACATCATAAACTTAATCTAGACAGCATCTTCTTTACAATGCTTATTCAAGGCTCTGGTTTCATTATGGAATAACATAATATTTTTCATATTTATTATCCTTTTAAATTATTGATTGCTCCCTTTTTGCTAACACACACCAAAAAAAAAAAAAGACTTTAAAATAAAAAGATTTAATCTTTCTCTATCCTGACTGGACAATTTAAATAGGTCTGTGATAAAAACGTAAAAACTCAATCAACCAGAGACACAACATCCCATTTTCTGAGGCTGAAATTCAATCCTATTGTTAATTCCCTGCTTTTCCTTCAGAAATAAAATAAGTATTTTTTTTTTATCTAAAAAAACCACCAATCCTTGTGAGGAATTTCACAACAAAATGTTGGATATAAGTGTCAATAGTTAGGCATCTATCTTGGACTATACCATTACCATACCATCACAAAGTCATCATCAACTTATAGACTAGCATTGCAAGCACTTAAAATCACATGGAATTTAAGATTACATGATTAGGTCAAATAAATGTCTTCTACTGAGGATCTGATATCTTACCTATGTCTTACGATTGAGCCTCACACTCTTAAAGCCTAGGAAGAAGCCCCAGTCGACCACATAGATGGATGCTCATGCACACAATTGGCCCTAAACTGGTTCACATACTCTGACAAAAAGTTAACCAACACAGAATGGAGCAGCAAATTGCTTAGAAAACTTGTTTAGGAAGTGAAAAAACACGTAACTGCTGCCTAAACAGTCTGGAGTCTGGTTTAAAAGGAAGCTTTGCCATCTTCTTGCTCATACAAAGAAGCTTAACTTCAGAAAAAAGTAACTAAAAAACCCATACTACGGAATACTTTTTATCTGAAATAGTCTTTAAGAGATCAGAGACTTGTAAGTCTAATACTAGGACTAAGTAAAGACTTGGGACCTGAATACTGTATGCTGTTAAGGTACAAGAATATCTTCAATTTATTTATTTTTTATGTGTGAAGTCCCTCAAGAGGAGTATTCTACAACCGACAGTCCAAGTTGCCAGACAGAACTATTTTGCAGTACAGAATGCAGTTGACCACCTCTTAAAAACACATTGGCAACAAATTTTATCTTTCTTTAACAACTGTTTAGAAAGCTGAAACTGATACTTGATTCTAGCCACTAACATCTTCTTCTGCCCCCAAACAAAAAGATCACACAGGTTAATCCTGGATTCCACAGGTCTTAGTCAATGATTTGTTTTAGAAAAGGATTTAAGTTTTGGTTTCCTACTGAGCAGCACTTTTGACCTTAGGCAATAAGGTCATATTATTGTGCCTTAGTTCCTTTGTTATAAAATAGATATTTCCAAGAAAGGTTGAAATCTACTGATAAAGGACAAGACATAAAATATACCTTATCCCAAAAAATAGTATTTTTAAAACAATCTTACCTAAGGTGTTCTCTGGGTTTTTTTGAGAAGTTGTGGTGGTTTTTTGGGGGCTTTTTTTTGGGGGGGGGTGGGGAATATGGTGGCAAAGATTGTTGGGATCATTTATTTTAAAAAATTATAATGCTTATCATTTCAACTGATGCCATATGGTTATGATGAAGATTTTTTTTCCATGTGTTAGCTTCTGAGATCATTATATGAGAAGATTCACCTAAAAGGAACAAACAAATGGGTAAAATTTTATTCTGACTAATTTAAGACAAAAACAATATAAGTCAGAAAGCAATTAAAAATGTCAGTTTATCGCTTGCAGGATGCGCCATAGTTATCTTCAAGAGTCCAATGGAGTCTGTGTTATTTGGCAGAAATAGAAATAAATTAAAGAAAAATCAGGATGAGCTTATAAGATTTCTGAGAAGAAAAAGGAAGAGATGTAACAGAAGAGGACCCAAATATTACAACCTACACATACCAATAACTGGAAGTGTGTCTGATGATTTTTCCCCTTACAATGGATTACAGCCCTTACTTCCCCATTGAGACAGCTGAAGCTCCATATAAAAAACCATGAACATCAGTGTGAAAATTGCAGGTATATTGATACTTTCTATAATCAAACAAGTTCAATTACACAGTCAAATTAGTATTTTATCAAAGCTTAAGTAATTATCAGAATACACAAGAGTACCTTACCATTATTAATTGTAAATGTATTACACTGAACAAGAAAACACGTACCTGTCACAGCACTTTGAGAATCCATCCAAGGTAGCAAATTTTCTGTCAAGAACACCATGGTGAACTTGTGTCTAGTGTCTTCTTTTGAAATACCCTGAAAAATAAATTAAGTGTTTAATGTTATTAGTATAAATCATAATTGCTTTATCTTTATTAATAGCTTGGAAAGAATTTTACTTTAAGGAACCTCGTTTACTGTTTTGTAAGTTTCAGCTACTTTTTGTTTTTACATAGGACTAATTTTCTGTTTCATCTACTGCACATGCTCCTTTGTTTAGTCATATATTTCAACTATTTTATATTTAGAGATTAAAATATACTTCCACAGACAGACAGTGAAAAAACTTGGTGATATATAACATCTTCTTTAACAGTTTTATTTATAAATGATAAAATAGAGATGTTACTAGTGCGGTATGCCATAATGGTCAGAGATTTCAATCCGAATCAGGACTGTGAAATCACTGTAATAACAGATTTTATTTATTTATTTATATTGTTAGGCAATTTACGCATGAACAGAAGAAGGAACACAAATGATTTTTAGAAAAAGCTACTTTAGAAAAAAACAGAATCAGTTTTATTAGCCATTTGAATTTCTGTTTTATAAACATACTTTATGAAAGATAGATTTATTTTTCAATAAAAAATCTTGGTTCCATTTTTACTTTCTTGTTTGGTTGGCTTTTTATCTGATATAATACTGTATATTTCATTTTAACAGTTTCACATTTTGTGAAAATTCAGAGAATAACATTTTACTGCAATTAATTTTAGGTAATTTTTTTTAGAAATTATTTTTTTTCCTTATCAGTCCGAAATTTTCTGTCTTTCACTATGGCTAAATAGACTTGTTTATTGTAAAAATAGCATTCTTATTCCCTAGCTTCACACGATTTCATTATCCTTCTCAGTTGTTTCTGCTTCAAAGTAAAAACTACTGTTCTCATCTTATCAGAGTTCTTATTAGAAATCTTTGATCAGCATTCTGAAAAGGGTTTAACAAATCACATAATTATGATAAAGAAATCGGAAAATGAAATAAAACCAAGAAATATATCCTTTATTTACACAATCTAAAACTGTTGAATAATACTTAATAAAAACTAAGTCCAAGGCAGAATCGACACTAAAAATTATTATCGCATCTTCAGATTATAATGAACATACTAATATTGAAATTTAAATCACATTTAATTTGCTTATTTACTGCCATCATTTAGGAATGGTATTTCCCAGCTTAGTGCTGCCACTGAAACATTCCAAGACATGTGCTGCTTGCTTACTCCCCACTCCCCCTCTCCCTCCCCTTGCGGGGGGCTGGAGAGGAGAACTGGAAGAAAAAAGGTAAAGATCACAGGTTGAGATAAGAGCAATTTACTGGAAACGACAGTGAGATAAGAAAGTGAACAGTAACAGCAACAATATTAATAAAAGAGTGTAAAAGAAACTAACAAGTTGCATGTGAGTTCACACCTCAGACAATACCTTTCCTCTCCCTCTGCCAGCTACCTGACCTGGAAGACACCCCTTCCCCCATTCCCAGAAAAAGATGTGACTCGGTATAGAATAACCTGAGTTTTAGCCATGTCCCCTCCTGGCTACTGCAAAAATTAACCCTGTCCTAGCTGGAACCAGGACATTTACTTAAAAATTATGTTACTTTCCTGTTAAATGGAGGTTTGGCTTGAATTTTGAAGGGAAATATTTATCAGTTCAGCATGCTGCAGGCTAGTTATTAGATGAGTTCTAATCTAGCTACATGATACATAAATGTATGTAAAATGAAAAAATCATGGGATGCTTTTTGGATGAGTTAAGTATAGAAATCTCATATGTTGAGGCTAATTGAACTGTTTTAGTTAGGGATACACCATATACTTTGGAAAAAAATATTAAAAATTTGTTTTTCCCTTTGTTTGCTTTCCTCCATATTTTCAGTTCAATGTTTTGAGCTTATTCCTACAAGTTTGAAAACATTCCCACATTTTGAAAAATTCACCAGCAAATTGCTTAGTATATTAGAGTGACAAAATCCTGGGCTGTAAAGAAATTAAGTTTCAGACATCTTTATTATGAGCAAAAAGCCTTTTTTGTTCATGCCTCTACAACATAATTTCTATCAAGGGCAGCTGCGGTAAAAAAAGATATGAATCTTACCCTAGAAAGTATGTAAATATTAAGTCCAGACACTCGTAAATGGCAAGTATTTAATCTTTAATTCTAAGATGGGAGCCAAACAAGTGCTTTCATAATTCTTCCTCAAGCGTGGTTACAAATGCAAACCATCTGGAACATGTTTTGCCTAGAAACAAATTACATTCTCACATAGTAAACTGTAACAAAGACAGACTGATTTGTAGAGTATTTCAAATATTACCTCAGGAGTTGAGGCATTGGGTCAAATCCTTTCTCTGCCATGGATTGCCTTAGTGACCTTTGGCATATCACATAAATCTAGGTATCAGGAAAGGATTTACATGCCTAAATTCTGATCTCAAGGCCACTTCATTTTGAAGGGACTTGTACTCTGCGGATGTCATTGTTTTTACCTTTAGAGTGCCATAACTGCATATCAGCAGCACTCAATACACTCTGCATCTCAGCTTACGGCTTAGACTTAATACTCATGGTTAAAAGTTGCCCTATATAGTTTGGCAAGGATTCAAAAGCTAGATGTCCATCTCCCTAAATCCTCTGTCGGGCCAATGCACTCAGAGCACTCCTAGCACCTACCACAGGACTAGAATCTTCATATAAACTAATGCGACTCACTAGTTTCTTTAAAAATGTAGTGGTATATTCCTGTCCTCCATAGCTTCACTGTAAGAACGACAGTGTACAGAGGCAGAGTATTCTTATCTAGCTTTATCAGAGTATTGGGAGTTATCTGCAAGGGAGTTGAATCACCCTTTGGGGATGTCCTACTCTTTCCTTTAACTACAGAGTCTACAGTAACTAGTGGAAATGTTAAAAATCATTACGAGCTAGATAAAGCTGGATATGAAGAATTCCACCATGATGACTCCACAAGCAAAATGTCAGATTTCATCCTGCAGTGCCTGGTTTCTCCAGGTGCAGCTCAGGAAGTCAGCATATCACCTTGGGTAGCATCAATTCGTTCTAGCTGCAAGGCTGCCACTGGTAGCCCACTGGAAATCTGCTCTGTTAGCTTGACACCAGAGACTCCGAGCGTGGATGGCTGGTACGGGATCTGTCACATGTCCTAAGTACAGAATTATAGAGAGAAAGAGATGAAAAACAGGTATTTCTGTACATAACCTTACTTAAGCATGAATCATCCATGCTGTTGCTGTGATTAGGTTAATATGACAGGTGAGCATCCTAGGATTTAGGAAGTTATGATCACTGTCATACATATTTTACTTGAGTCATGTTTTTGATTAGTTTACTAAAGAGCTGTTCGGGTAAATTAAAGAAATTCCAGAGGTGGTGGGTTTTGGGGGGATTTTTTGTTTGTTTTTTTCTCTACTTGTTTTTTTCCTAACCCTAGGGAAAGTCTCAATTGTCAAAACAGGTAACACTATTTTGCCCATAAAATATCCAAATGTGCATATTCAGACCCTACAAAGCAGATTTATAATCCACCTTGCTTTAATGTTCCATCCTGCTTTCTTTTATCCTAAGTTTTGGCAGTCACACATAACAGTTATTGGGATTGTTGCTTTGTATAAAATATTTAATGGAATTCTTAAGTTACACACTTTAAATATTCTGCAAGTAGCAGATGGTAAAATGAGGAAACATTTGCTTAAAAGTTAAAATAGCCAACAAAAGAACAGATCACCTTTCTCCTCTGGAAAACAGTAATTTGGCACACCTACATGCTTTATATCAAGTGAGAACAGAAAAAAACACTGTAAAATACTTTGAAAACAAACAAAAGAAAATTAAACAAACTAATGTTAAGGATCAAAGAAATGCAAAAAAGTGTCATCAGAGTCATAAGATATGTTATAAATCAAACCATTTCTGTCTCCTTTTTTTTAGAAAATGTCTGACTTAAACTGCATGAGAAGCTGCAAATTCTTTTTATTTTCTTACTGAAGCTATAGTCTGCTGCAGGAACCCTTGAGCCTTCGGATTTTAATAAGTGCACTGTCAACTGGAAAATGTTGGTTGCTGCTCTCTAACTCAAGTTTCTGCTTAAGGATGCAAAATATTTGATATGACAGCACTTGGCAGGTAGTTTCCGTGGTTTTTAACACTTGGACCTGCAACACTGTATACAATCCCTCATTTTACATTTTCTAAAAGATGAAAGACATATTCAAATAATAAGATAGTTTTATATTGTTTCTAGCTCTCCAAATAACAATCCTATTTTTTCTAATTTTAGTGCAAGGGCTGTAAAATCTTTTTCAGAAGTAAGACCTTTGAAATACACTGGTTCAGATATGTTAAATTAACTTTACAAACTCTGAAGCTGAACTGTCAACATTCCCCAGACATCTTTCTTCCTCGGTATAACACACTAACCTCGCAGTTTCTGATGATACAGGTGGGAGTTGCCTGGTCAACCTTCTCTAGTTCAAGTTCACTTCTTTCATTGATTGAAGCAATGAATTTCCTGGAATCCCTCTTTCCTTGCAAAAAGGCTGTCAGGAGAATTACATTAAATATTTCCCTCCTGTTTTTGTGACAGAATTTGGTGATGAAATATCTTTCTTTTCACTTAATTTTTTTTTGTTTACATTTTTCCAACAGGAGAAATCAGCATTTTAAAGGAAATAAATACCATAACACAAGTTTAAACTACTGAATTTTGAAATGTCCTTCAACAGAGCAAAAGGTGTAAATGCAACCATATATAATGTCATTTGAGGTTAATAATAAAATAAATTGTTTCCCCATTTTTTGGAGAAAGCTTTTGTGAAGAGATATATTGCCACAAGTTTGAAATCCATGCTCTGTGACAGCTGCTGACTAGTAATGAGATCTAATGAACTGTCTCTTTACAAGAAAAAATAACATTTGAAACAACAACCTCTTTGCAAATTGTAAGAGCATGGGAGCAGAGACGACTTCTCTATCCTGAGCAGATAAGCACATGTTGACATGAATTCAAAAGCAAACCTACACTTCTCAATTCAAATGTGAAAACAGAATGTGAGATTAGTGTTTGCATAGACAATCAAGATTTGCATCTATTTTCTTGTGGGTTCTGTGATAGAGTAATGCTTTTGTATTTCAAAGCTATTAATATCTAAGCAAATGTCATACCCTGGGAAACACAAACTGTATTATGTTAATCTAACATAAATCTATAGATTTAAATGTATTGTAAATATTTTTATACTCAGAAAGAGATTAAATATATGTATTGATGTCAACAAGTACCTCATATACAAGAACAAATGTGCCTACTCAGAGCTGGCTCTGAGGTTGTCTATCAGTTCCAATACTGTTTCAGAAGGCAACACTGTCAGAAGATCAAGACAAAGGGTCAGAGAGTAATCTCGTTGACTTAAGTGTTAATGAAGAGTTACTTCATACTGAATCAGAGGGTTAATGATTGTCCAAAAAATGACCTAACAATTTCAAAACCAGAGTCCCCAGCCTCCTTCTTTTATGTATTAAAACATACTTTACTTTTTATAGTGATTTTCCAATTTTTAATTGCAAATGAACAGATTCTCTGATATTTAACCCTTCATTCAATAAAGTGTATTACATAAATATGCATGTACAGACATATTTGTACATGTAGTATATTTTCTCTGTTGTCAGAGCTGATGATGAACATTCCTTATGCTTGAGTTACAAGGGCTCGGTGAATTATTCCACTGCCATAACTTAGTTTTCAAAACATGTTCTGCATTGTTTACCCACATATCAGTCTCTCTGATGACTGAGTAAATATGTAACCTGGAAAAAAATGTATATTATGTAAAGCAACTGGCATACAGTTACAAATCAAATATTGCAATTTGTTTATTTGTTTTAGATACATAGAGAGAGAGATAAAATGTGGTTTTAAAAAGTAGGTAGGAACACACCCATTGTAATTGATATTTATTCACATAGTATGTATGGATACTGTCAATTATATTAGTTATGTTAAAAGAAATCTTAATTAAAAGGTCTAAAAGTGTGCATTCTTATATTTGCCTTACTATTTTCAATTACTGTTAAAGTATAAGAAATTTAGTGAATACAGGATTTTATTGAACTGATCCTTTGAAGATACAGCAGCAAGGAGCTTTCCCCACCAAGTTATATAGTCCTTGACTAATATCCAGGAAAACCTTTTGGGTATAAAACAGCAAACATTTTAAAAGCATAGCGACTGGATCATATTAGCTGGATTACGATCCACTTTTTAGCTGAATTAAATTGACTTCAGTGACTTCAACACTGGAATATGGACCTATATCAGACAAGGAGTGGCCTGCAACTGAAGAAATATAAGAAAAGTGATACCAGCAGAAGTTTAATGAAGGTAGGGCGCACTGTAAATTCCAAAAGATCCATCTAGAGAGTAAAGTGAGGGTCGAGGAGGTCTGACCACTTAAAGAATACTTAATTTTATAAAACATATCATAAAATTACTCAAGATGTGAAATTTATTTTTACTTTTAAAAGGTGACTAATTGTCTTTTTCCAACTTTCTTTCCCTATGTCATTTCTGAATGATCCACTTCCCAGTCCCAATGAAGACAAATTTTCATTATTTAGCCTGGAACGTCCAGTGTGCTATGGAGTCATATAAAATATATCTTTGTTAGTACCTGCCTTCTGATGGGTTTTGACATGAATGTTATGTAATTCTTTGTGTCATTTTTTCCTGTGGTTAAATGAACAAATTCCTTGTGTACTGATTGAGAGTAATAGGGAAACTCTTCTTGGCACACAAACTCCATAGATCAGAAATAAATTACCTGGTCTAAAAAACCAAGGTAAATTCTTTCAAAATCTGTATTTTTGTGTTATATATTTAATACAGAGAATACTTTCCATCCCTGCTCATCCACATGCAACTTTTTCTTCAGATAATCATGATTATTTGTAGTAATTGAGGACAGAAACTAGTTACCTAGACCTTTTATAAGCATTTAGAAAATGTGTTCTGTGCAACACCTTTCTAAACATTTTACAGAAACACAATGGGGAAAGAGAAACAACGAGAGGCCTCTTATATAGAAGTAAACTGAAAGTACAGAATTTCTAAGCAACTAAGCCTATTCTAATTGAATTAACTCTAACACAGACAGGCAAAAAAAAAAAAAGAATAATTAGATTGACAGAGCACTTGAATGGGAATGGAGAACCTGGCAGACGAGGACAGAAGAAATGAGGCCACTCTGCAATGGTGAGAAGATTAAAAAAAAAAAAGGTCTATATTTAGTCATATACTTTTTCAATAAAAGTTTCACACTTTATATTGAATAAAAACAGAAAGGAAAAATGGTATAAAGAACTTCATCACAATGGGAAAATTGAAATGTGAACTATCCCACACACCCAAAAATCTATTTTAATTCTAAAAGTAGATATTAAAAAAAATGCAAATCTAGTACAATTATTTTTGTGGTTTAGATCAGTTTGTTAAGTTTCTATAGTACAGTATGTTGAATAGTGAGGCCAGGCAAGACTGAATAAAATTTAAACCACAAAAGAAGGAATATGGAGGTAAATGGAAAATGTGTTGTATTTCACATGATACTATCAAAACTAAATTGTAGCAAACTAGATAATATCTTTTCCTACAAGTAATTTTTTTTAGTCAAGGAAAATACAGATCTAATCCATAAACACTGCAATTAAAAAAAGAAATATAAAAAAGATGTGGTACCACTTGGAAACTTTTAGTTTAGCTGCACAAAATGGACATCATTTCCGGAATTGTAAGGGGTAAGGAACTACTAAAGAAAAAAGTGGGTATGCTGAAAATCAGACTAGGAAGCTGAAAGGTGGCTATTCTCGGAGTGTCTCCGGTATTGATCTTAAAAACTTCTAACTTAACTTATGAATTAAAAGTTCTGCTACAGAAAAGATGGTGATAATAACAATTAGTAATGCACAGAGTTGGAAACGTCTTCAGGAAAATCAGGATATCGTGACAGACATTCTGTTATAGGTTATAAATCCAAGGGGGGAATTTTTTCTTCCCGTGCTCCACTGTAAGAAAGATGGAGTTCTAAAGGGAAGCGGGAAGGGGGGGTGATTAGCTTTAGAAAAGATCTGGCTGGCAGAGCTGCATTCCTAACTGATGGCCCATCAAAGACTGGAGTGAGGGGGGAGGAGTTTTGATTCGGTAGCTGGCCCTCCTCATAAAGGAGAAAACAGGTTTTTTGGGTCTCGCTCTGGAATGGAGACAGGGTCTGTGTGTGGGCATTTTGGAGAAAAAAGCCTTGAGGCCAGTTTTTCTGGCTCCCGACCTGGTCAGCCCTGACTGTTGGTCTCGGCTTGCTTGCAGGTTGCCCTTTCCTCCAACCTGAACCTGTTGTGTTTTCATCGGAGAGTTTTGCACTCACTGGGAGAAAGGGAGGAGCCTTGAAACACTGTCATCTGAGAACAACCCTTTTAATAAAGGGTTGTTATTTCTTCTTTTTTCCATACTTCCTCGATTAGAGCCCCTTAATTTTGGATTTACAATTGCTGAGAGAGAGGAGTTTGGTCTATCTCATAACTTGTTCTCTTTAGTAAACCTTCCAGTCTCATCAAATTGAGACACATTCAGAAATAGGATGAGCAGGACTAATATAAATATCTGCAATAAGATGGAAATTTATAATAACTGGAGGCAGTCCTTTGTCACGAAGTGTCTATAAGCTCAAAGCCATAGGGTTGTAATGACTGTAAGAGATATATTCAACAGAGAAACAGAAACAACATATATAATGATATTATATAAAGCATTGTAAGACTTCATCTGAAAAAATGTGTGCAATGCTTAGCCAAGAAATGAAAGAGAGATTGAAATGAATGAGGGTAAAAACAAGGTTTTTAAAATAGGTGTGTGACCTAAACAAAGACAAAATTATGCTTCAGCTATTAGATGATGTGTCAGGAAAACAAATGGGGGGAAATTTTTCTATTAATATTTTAAGAATATTCATAAATGCCTATTGAACCTCTTTTCTTCTGCCCATCTGAGGACCCTAACAAATGAAATACAGAATGAGGACCTCTTACACTCAAGTACCATGAGTGCAATTATTTAAATCACGTGGAACTTATTGTCTGAGAATCTATGAAAAAACACAATTCTTTTCATGGTCAAACAATCTGCTAGCAAGACCAAACCTTAAATTCAAGTTCAGTGTCTGTCTGTACTGTGATCATAGGTGTCCCATATTTTAGATGATAGCTATTATGGAGCCTGTCTAGCTTGCTGTACTTCATTCAAGCTAAAAATCTGAGCTAAGAGACATTTTATATGTCAGAACTGCCTGTGCCCCTTAAAAAAAGATCATTTTCAATGAGTCAAAAGTTTTAGACCAAGCCCATCAAAGTTCCAGTCTTTAAAAGAGAATTTAAAATGAATTTGACAAAGTAGACCAAAAGCTTTCAACAGAATTACAAAGGCATGTGGTTGTTATTTGGAAAGGACTAGCTTTGGAAGGCAATCAATTTCTCTGAATACGTGAACTGTGAAAAGCTGCAGAACTGAGGAATTACATTTTTATTTTGTATTTGTATTGCCCTTATCAGCTCAGGGTTGTTGTCATAAAATGCTGTCCTACAAATGATTAAGAAATGAATAAATATGTCAACAGCGTCATCTTTCTTGTGGTCCTAAATTCAGTAGAAAAATGAGATTGTGCACTTGCGTCTAACGAACCGCTGCATATTTCTTTTTAAGCTGTGAGATATTCACCATTATATTCATGATATCCAGCATAAGACCTACCTTCTACTTAGTATAAGTAATGGTTTGGAAATGGAACAATTACTGAAATACAGCACACAGCACAACAGTGCAGTGGCAATGATGAAGGCTGCAATTTGCACCTTACTGATGAGGTCAGACCATCATTTTCTCTGGAGTACATAAAAAATTAAGATACTTCTCTGTCAGTCATATTTTTTTCCCTATGCTAGGTCACCTGGGTTTTTTTATGTCCCTTCTCCCTACCCACAGACATCTTTAACACATACTCGTAGATTAGGCAATCTGTCTTTAAGACCTCACACGTCTCAGAAAAGGGTGCTTAATCCAAATTCTTCGAAGAAGGACCCTACACAAAATGTGTAGACTATCCATGTAAATTTTTAAGTCATTTAAATCAGGTAATTTTTTTTTGTGTCCTGAATATTTTTGAAATTCCTGAAGTAATGTTGTCCCATTCCTACATATGAATTGTAAGTACGCCTAGAATTTAAATAATAATAAAATGCATCGTAAAAATACTAAATAGCCATGAAAGCTTAGGCCTTCATTTTGTCTTCTCCAAGATTGTTACAGTAGTATTTATTGTTATTTATATTTTTCATCATAAACAGCAAATTATTAACCATTAGTCAAGAGTTAATAATATATATCTTAAGTTATATATATCCCTCTTTACTTTGCCAGACTCAGATATAAATCTATGAAAATCTATTAAACTAGAAAGGTTATTTTTGTAATGGTGAAATGAACTTGATGTTTTTAATACCTATTCTGTATTGGGAGTTTTAATCTACTAGGAGGTAGAAACATGGAACCAGCAGTATGGTGAACTTGAGCTTTTATTCCTAAAATAATTTATGAAATATTTTAGCATACATCATAACACTGAGATCAAAATTTTATTAATTTTTTTTCATTTTCTAGAAGCTGAAGTCAAAACAGAGAAATGTGAGTAGTATGTATATTATCTGATGATAATTCATAGTCAGAGATACTAAGAGCTGGATTACTTCTGCTTGGGTTTGATGTCTCATAATTTTTTTTTCTTTCTCCAAATATCTATTCAGTGTTAATCATTAATAAAAATATTCCAATGTAAAACCAGTGTGGTTTCAGAGCCAACAGGAGTACCACAGACACGGTACTTGTTCTCAGACAACTGCAAGAGAAGTGTAGAGAACAGAATAAAGGTCTCTATGTAACCTTTGTTGATCTCACCAAGGCTTTCGATACTGTGAGCAGAAAAGGTCTATGGAAGATTTTGGAACGTTTAGGATGTTCCTTAAAATGATCATCTCACTTCATGAGGATCAGCATGGCCAAGTCAGATATGGTGATGCACTTTCTGAGCCCTTTCTAATAACCAATGGTGTGAAACAAGGTTGTGTTCTTGCACCAACCCTATTCACAATCTTTTTCAGCATGATGCTCCAAAGGGCCACGGCAGATCTCAATGATCAGGATGGTATCTACGTTCAGTACTGTACTGATAGAAGTCTATTCAACCTAAGGCGACTGAAGGCCCACACTAAGACCTTAAACCATCTTGTCCGGGAGCTGCTTTATGCTGATAATGCCACCCTTGTTGCTCACACAGAAGCAGCTCTGCAGCGTTTAACATCCTGCTTTGCAGACGCTGCTGAGCTCTTTGGGCTGGAAGTCAGCTTAAAGAAGATGGAAGTTCTCCATCAACCTGCACCTCAGGAAGTCTTCCATCATCCCCATATCACCATCGGCCAATCAGAGCTCAAATCAGTCCAACAGTTTAATTACCTAGGCAGCCTCATCTCCTTGGACGGTAAGATTGACAGGGAGATAGACAACAGGTTAGTAAAGGCATACAGTGCTTTCGAAAGCTTCATAAAAGAGTATGGCGTAATAAACACTTGAAGAAAAGTACAAAGATCAGTGTTTACAAAGCCATTGTGCTGTCTATTATGGATCCGAATCATGGGTCATCTACCGCCACCACCTGCAACTCCTAGAACGCTTCCGTCAACGCTGCCTCCATACAATCCTAAACATCCACTGGTCAGATTATGTGACCAATACATCTGTTCTAGAACAAGCAGCAGTCACAAGCATTGTGGCCATGTTGCTGAGAACACAGCTGTGTTTGGCAGGGCATGTCTCAAGGATGAAGGACCACCGCCTCCCTAAGATCTTGCTTTATGGTGAACTTGCCACTGACTACCACAAGAGAGGAGCCCCGAAGAAAAGATACAAGGACTCCCTGAAACAACATCTCAGCCTTGGTCATATTGATCATCATCACTAGTCTAGTCTGGCCTCCAATCAGGAGGTCTGGAGACACACCATCTATAACGCAGCTGTCTCCTTTGAGAAAGCGGGCAGGATCACTCTTGAGGAGAAAAGACAGCACAGAAAGAACCGTGTCTTGCAGAATAGACCATGTAAGGAGTCTTTCTGCTGTGCCTTTTGCAATCGGACGTGTCTATCTTGTATTGGCATTATTAGTCACCACCGTGCTTGTAACAAATGTGGATAGAGCCTTTCTCAAATCTTCATTCGCGAAGCCTAGCCATGATGATGATGAACTCATAGTCAGAGATACTAAGAGCTGGATTACTTCTGCTTGGGTTTGATGTCTCATAATTTTTTTTTCTTTCTCCAAATATCTATTCGGTGTTAATCATTAATAAAAATATTCCAGTGTATGTAGGATAGGAACTGATTACCTGTAGGATACCACTACAAAAAGTATTCTCTTAAACATTGAGTCTTATCAAAGTAATATGTCATGCTTTAGTTTGGGAGTTTTTTTGCTTTTTCTACTGTATTTTTTTATTCTATTCTCCTAAAAATGACCATAAGCCTTTAAATTTAAAGTACACTGGAAAAGTGCTACTATTAGAGGCTATGGTTAAAATAATAATAATAATAATAAAAATCCGGCTTATACAATCTGTTTTCTATAACTCCATGCTGATTGGCATTAAAAAAGAATTAAAGAAGGCCAATGAAGTCATCCTACATTATCACTTTCACATTTTTGTGTAATATATATATATGTATATATATGTATATGTATATATGTCATGTGGTCATTCTGTTTACAGATTTTAAAATATCGAGAAAACACTCACTTCCTTCCACTTCTGTGGAACTTATCTCATGTCCAAGACTTATTGAAAATCAATATTATTGATCCATAAAAGCACACGCACAGCTCTTTTCATAGTTTTAGATTAAAGTTATTAATCCTACTTCTTTGAAATATCTAACTTTATAAGCTGCTACTAAAAATTTTCCTGAGTTTCTGCTGAAATTTAAAATATTGTGTATATTATTACAAGACTGAAAAGTAATATTTATTAAACTGTTCTTTTTGCATTATTTTTGAAAAGACTGATTTTTTCACTTCAAAAGAAGTACTATAAGATTTTTTTTCCTGGTATATTGATACCTGCATTTCTTCTAATTCAATAGGTCCAAGGTTCTGTTTTTTTTTCTTTGGTACCTCTCAACAGTCTTCTACAAGTTTTAGGGGTTGAATTACTTATGACTTTACCTTCTGTCTGCATTTTTTTCTTAATCAGAATGCTCATTTTTTAATATATTCTTTAGCTCATTTCACTATCGTAACTGTGCTGGTTTCAGAGGTTTTTTCCTGCTAAAGTTTTAAAGTTTGCTCTTCTCATTTTCTAGCTTTCCATTTTCACTTGTACTCTCCTTTTTCCATTTATCCTGCAAGCAAACATTTTCTCTCTTCCTAATTCCATTAAATTGCAGGAAAAAAAGCAACCTTGAGGCAATAAAACACAAACACCTTTTCCTTGCCAAAGAATAATCTGGTGTTGTTAACAGTGTAGAGTTCCTGAGAATGGGGAGACTATTAGTTGTCTGGAACAGTTAAAGAAACTGGTCTCTTTCACATCCCGTGCCTTAGGCATATTTCTATAATTCACTCTCTCTGCTGGGGTTAACTCTGCAGTTAACACAGTGGAATATCTTTTGAGAGCCGGAGGAGATAGGCAAAAATAATTACCTAAGGTTGTATCCTACAGAAAACTGCTGTCTCATTACCTCCTTTCTTCTTTACTCAGGACCTGATGATGTGTCTACCATTCATGGTTGCAAGAATTTACAGGCTGTAGTTTCCTGGGAACCCCCAAAGTTGCTCTTCATCTCTCAACTCCCTCCCTCAGCTAATTCTTTGTATCATTTTTTTTACATAATTGGCTACACTGTACATCACTGCTCCATACCTGTAAAACACAGACCAGAGGAGGTACCATGCTCCAGACTAGGGCAGGAGGGCTCTGGAGATGTCCTTCTCCTGGAGGAATGTGTGACTGGGCAGGAAAACAAAGAATTGGAGCTTACTGCCTACTAGCTTCAGGGATGAAAATAATGAAACCTCAATGCAAGCTCTTAACAAGAAACATAGCATAAAGGCTAGTTATGCAGATAAATATCATCTCCTTATCCTGTGTCAGATTTCTCTTTACTTACTGGTAATTGGTACCAAAAAAAAAGTTTCTGGCTATGTCACAAGGTCCAAATTTTTAAAATTGTAAAATATTTAAGTGGCATAATTCTACTTATTTTAATTCTACTTATTTCTACAATTTAACCTATATTGATTTAAGTTTATTAAGGATCTTACCCAGTATATAATCAAATACAAACCTTATACAGCAGAAATACAGGAGGAAAATATGCCAAAAGAATTTTTTTCCTCTTTATTTTTTTTTTACAGCTGAAAGACAGTAACAGCTGTGCTTAGAATAAATGTCATGAATTCAGGTTACTGTGAAGAAAAAAAAGCTTAGTAGCACATATATCTCTTTGCTCTCTCTCCATATGCATTCCAGAATGACAGAAATGTTTTTGTCCAGACTCCAGCTGTGGGGGATACTGGTGTTACAGAAAACCACCTCCACTGCTGGCTCTTCTGCAGTGACAACATCGGAGTTGATCTGTAAAAAGATCAAAAAAAGTAAAAAGATGGTTAGCCAGTGGTGGGTCTCAATGAACCATTTTACCCTTTATTTTCTTTCTTTCAAGGTCTTTTAAAATAAAATTCAATGATGAATGAATGAGAGATATTAGTACTCATTCTTGAACACATGACTTCTAACTTTCCAGAAGTTCAGTATTCCATTTATTGGTTTTTTTGCTGCTGAGAATTATGAACAACAGAGAAATTAAATATGTCTTAAGGGAAACTTAAACCAAAATGAATGATTCATACCTGGTTTTGTGTTTGTCAAATAGGAAACTACCACTACCACTTTTACTCATGTCAGTGTAACTGGTGGAACCACTTATGGAACAAGGTCATATTTAATGCACATTAGGTAGGGACACTCAAGCCTTTTCAAAGTCTGGGACTGTGTGGAAACTATTTTCTAATGTAGCGCATGTACGGTATACATATAACTTATTTAATGTAGGATCTCAAGGTATAGAATCTATTTGTTTGGTTTTTTCTCCCCCATTTCTTAATAAAAGTCAGATTTTACCTGTCGTAATCTTTCAAAGCACTTACTTGTACACTGCCACACTTACCACAGCTGTCTCCTGTGTGTATCAAATGCAATGTGCTACTGCCCGCATTGTCTGTGTCTCCAGATAAAATGTCACGCTGTTGCTGCCATGCAGCCTGTCACCTGTGCTTAAGTACTTCCCTATCATGGAGCTCACCTCTGACTGCATCTTGGCAGCTGCCAAACCAGTCTTACAGGAACTATGACAAGAACTGCAATACGGAGCAAAATTTGTAAGGCATACCAAGGACAGAAAAAAGGAAAAAAAACAAAGTAGTGTATGAATCACTGCTAATGTAATACAAAAAAAATTGCCTTTAAGTAAGCTGCAGTTAAATGACCATATCAAATCAAGGAGGCACCTGAAGAAACACTGAACATGAATTGATGAGCAGAAAGCCAAAATTTTCATCATTGCTTAAGTCATATATTACCTAGCTCCTCCAAGATTTGCCTTTATCAGGCAAATGTGACTAACTTGTCCTGACTTGTCATGTGACAGAAACAGGACAAGAATTAGTAGTCCAGTGGTTAGGAATATTGTTCCTGGAAAAATGAAACAGAACAAAACAAACAGAAACAAGCAAACAAACAAAACCCTGGTTTCTTTACCTGTAACATGATGATGTTTAATTTTGGGGTTTTTTTCTAATCTTGTCTTCATAGATTCTAATTAATAAATCCTCTAAAATCTGGAAGAAAAAAATAGAAACTTTTAAAAAATTAAAACTTTTCCCTGTTGAAAATTCTGGACTGGAGTTTTCTGGCTTAAGCCCATGCTGTTCTAAAAGTAATGCAAACATATTTGCATTAAACACCTGTTGAGCTTACTGGTCCTTTCTGTCATAGAAAAAATATTGAAAGAGATGCATTTTACCTTATGTAGACACTTTATTAGTACAGAAAATTAAGTTTCTAGTTCATCAGTTCTCATGTTAATATGTATATATCTATTACACATGCTGAAAGGCAGGTGACTTCAAACTTTTTTATAGCAGCATCCCGTTCTCTTCTATTACACAGCTAACTAATGAGTTTAAGGTGAGATTCATCAGATTAAATATTGACACCTACAGTGTTTACATCTGAGTTTATCACCCTGGATTGCTTTTATCAGTGGAGAGATATCGGCCATTTCAGTCTGTAATTAGTCTGGCCTGGCTTAGGTTGCTTCCTTAAGATGCTATAAATTGTTTCCATTTCTCTACAACTGCTTTTATGTAAGAAGAGGCAATCTTACTGTTGACATGCCCTAGGTGACTATATTCTCCATTCTTCCTTCACTTTCATCTAACAGTTAGACCTAAAGAAGATTAAGCAACTTATTTGGTCAGGAAAGGTGATCTCTGTTTTGAGACTCTCAAAGGGTCTGACTTCATTCCACATAGTGAAGGTCCCCACTTAATTTAGAACAGGAATTATAAAATTTAGGTGAAAGGGAGATGCCATGAATAGGTAAACAGACAAATTTTACTTCTGATTCCTCTCTGAATAGAGATTACCCAAAAAGCAATAGCTGATTGAAATATGATCCTACAGGGTTTGCAAATGTGCTTTTGTCCCTACACAACCAGATCTGCAACATGGCATTGTCATGACATAGCTGCAAAACAAACAGACAAAAGCAATTTCAGACGGATTTGTACTGTGACAGGTTTTGTGATTAAAGGGTCATCTCCACACAGTTGAAGAAGCCCAGAGGCACAACAGCAAGCAGGAGGATGAGTTCCTCCGACTCAGCCCCTCCCAGGGCATCTCAGGAGTGTGTCAGCCCCTTGGGCTGTGACTGAGACCCATCACCACCAGTCAACAGGTGAGGGTCTCCAGGCCTCCTTACAGACTGAAAGTGGATACTGCCTATAAAGGCAGGCAGTTCAGTGTGGGGTGAAGGGAGGAGTATTTTGATATTTTACAAATCTGTTATGAGACAACCAGAGGAGAAACCAAAGGCAGGGAAAGGAAGGGATCTGGATGACTTGTGAAGTAACAATGGGACAAGAGAGATAAAGAGATAAAAAGGGCCAGGTACCTCTCATCAGCCTGCTGGTCAACATGATTGGCCATGTGCTATGTCTGATCACCTCAGGCAGTCCTGTACTCCCATCAGATTCTATTTCCAACTATTTTTCTGAGTAAGGCTCTTATTTTCAGCATGCATGTGTGTGCATGGAGACCTGAACGTCAGCAGACAGAATTGGGGACCATAGGTCATAGGGACCACATTTCTTGGGTGCCATCAACTAGAGAGGCTGGAATGGTACATGTTGGCATGTGCTCACTGGCTAACATCCGTCTGGACTAGCTGGTGAGCATGGCAGAGGGTTAGGAGCGAAGTATTGGAGCAACTGGAGAGACCAGCGTGCTCCGAGAGGACACAGGTGATCCAAGCCAGCAACTGGGGAAACTGTGAGGTGCAGGGGTCAGACTCATTTGCGTCTTGTGTTTTTGTGCATGAGGAAACTGGGAAACAAGAGGATCCAGGGGTCTGCTACTGTGGTCAGCTACTGTGTAGGCTGCACATCTAAAGCCAACTGCTGAGGGGATCCATACTATGTGTATAAATTGCCCACTAAAAGACCATCCTGAGCTGCGAGAGATGGAAACAGCAAAGCTACCTGTGCTACCTATATCTGTGTGAATGTTTCTGTTTGTGGTAATTTTTATGGCCAGTTATGTAAGTATGTATATATGTATTGTGGAAGTGTACATATGTAAGTTTATGCCTATCTAGGATAGGTACTTAGCTCAGTCTGACTGCTGAGTGGATCTAGGACTATGGCACTCTCCTCTGCCAGGCTATGGGATTCAGCAACTTGCAGTGAATTTTCTATGCATTTGACTTCTATGTGTTATTTAAACAGAATGTTATAAACAGTTATAAACTTACAGAGAAATGTAAGGGACAATTTCGATCCTTTGGTTCAGATGAGAATTTCTCTTATATGAGAGACAATTTCCTCAAATATCAAAACTCAAGGAGTTCCTTCTGTGTTTTATAACACTTTTGTTCAAAAGCTGCAATCTCTGAAAGACCTAGTTGTGAAGTGTGGGAATGAATTTTGTACTCTATTTTCACTGAAATAACTTTTGGTATTGGATAAAGCCGTGGACAGCCACTTCTTCAGTCCTTGCTATGCTGGTTGTAAGTGTGGAATATTTGTGAAAACATTAAGAGAGTCATAGAAGTTTGGGGGTTGAAATAGAAGGGGGGAAACTACCTTGAGGAAAGGGAAAATTGTGCAGAGAGAGGATTTTTAGTATAACATTAAAAGCTTCCAGATTTATTTGTCATTTGAAATTGCAGCAAGTTATATACCTGGGTCTTTCTAAAATGAGAAGTCTATTTCTCTGTCTGCACATCTTAGATTTTTATACCACACCCATGATAATTACAATTTGGCACAATATGCTACTGAAGTTGGCTGTTTCAGTTATTTCTAGAAAAGAGTAAGCAATCAGAACAATAATTTTCATGTCTTCTTTCAGAATAAAAAGGAATCAGCAGTCTACAATAGCTGTATTTTTTATGGAAGATTTTGCCCATTTCTTGCACTGTATGCTACATGATGAGACTGATATGACCATTAGCTTATCACAGTTTCTTTGAAAGGTATGCCAATTGGAAGTAGCAAGTCACAGTCTTTACTGGTTTGGATAAAAACAGAAACAAGTCTGAGAACACCACGGATTTAGTTACTGTACTCTTAATCTGATTCCTTTTTCACCGTCATTCAAAGAATATATGCAGTTAATTACTTTGGTGTGATGGGAAGTCATTCAGTACTTAAAATAATCAAAATGAGCATATTAGGTTGAAGCCATGTTCCATCTACCCTTTTCCTAACAGTGGCTACCAGAGGAAGAATAGATGCATGAAATAATTCATATTAATGCAAACAGAGGTTGTAGCAGTGTGCAGGGAATTCTGAACTGAGGCTATAATCTTTCTCCATGATAGCTCCTGGATTTGTCTTCTGTGATGCATTTAGTTGCCGTCTGAATCCATGAAAATGTCTGGCATCCACAAAACCTCTTGCAAATGACTTCCACTGTTTCGATTTTATATCATGACTGGAGAGGACATGGTATCTTTCATAAACTACTTTGGGGAACAGAAGACTACGCAAAATTAAAGTAGTTCAAGAACTAATTGGTAGCTGTCAATAAAGTGATTTAAAGTGATTTACAAATAATCTAGGAAGAGAGAGAGCTTTGCATCTTCTCTCTGTAACCACACTAAAGCCTACCTTTAAAAACATATGGTTGTCTAAGTTTGATTGGTTTGAGTTACACGATCCCACATTACCTTTTAGATGTGTCACAGAGACAGCTAAATAAGTACACATCTTCACTTAGAAGTGTCTCTATATGACTCGATCAAGAATACACCGACCCTCTGCAGACAAATCAGGAACAGAACTCAGCCTTCCTTAAGCTCCATCTCTGTTTTTTTTTGTGATAAAAACACCAATCCCTTTATTCAGTGACTATCCCAGTTCACTTACTTTTGCCACATCTTAATCTCTAGTGGTTTTTTGTATCAGATTTAGTTGTAAACAAATGGAGTATTTATTACTCCAATTTATGAGGTATTGCTGGGCAGAGAAGTCCTTGAATGCAAGGACCTACCATACAGTTCGCATAAACCTGTATTCTTTTATTTTACTTTTTAAGGGTATAAATGACTTTCATTTCTCGTTGATAGAATTTATCTGTGAGATGTGAAAATCACAAACATATTCATCACAATCCTTCCTTTCCAGGTCCTGTTAATGGGTGCACATTCTCATTGTGATTGCATCCCGTTTCTATCAATTTATATAGGGGAATGATATGTTGGTTTCTATTAAATATTCTGAAGAAAATATATTTTCAAACTCAAAATCCTTCTCATACTATAATGAATCTATTTTATTACACTTGAAAGCATGCAATAGTGTGTCCATTTCAATTATATTGAAATTCAGTGCAAAATACCTTTTTATTAAAATATAGCATCTGCTTGTAAAGCAATATGCACTCTTACAGGGAAAACAAAGAACCATGCACCTGTGACATTGATTTAACATTTGAAGTGACAAAGAATTTCCTTAAAAGAAGAGAGTAAATTGTTAAGGATTAAAAAGGAGTTAAGGAAAAACATCACTCTGCCCACTTTTCTATTTACAACAATAATCTGTATCTTTTAAATAATGGTACTTCACTGCATTTAACTATACATTTAACTATGTTCTCATCCTCTGCATCAGGACTGTTTCTGACTTTAGCTCAGAACCATTGCCTCATATGCCATAGAAATCTGCAGGCTTGGGGTGGGAATAAGCTATATGTAATTACCTCTCTCACCTCCACTTCTTGGGACCCGTCTTTGACATCCATTGGCGTTGCTATACTTCATAGCAAAGTGAAAAGCTGCACTATAAGCTGTTTGCTTTCTGATTCGGTTCTGTACCATTAGACTGCTACCAGTCAGCAGCTCCAGTGATGTACATTAAGATGTAAGTTATAAAACGCTATGATAGTTACGTGACTTTTTTTGTTTGGTTGGATTATATTCTTTCCAAGATAGTGGAAAGGAATTTTTGTGGAAACAATTTATTGGAAATTAACACATTTAAAAACAAAGGAAAAGAAGCTCAAGCCTGCTCTCTCCAATGAGTGTTGCAGGGCTTAAGCAACGTTCAGCTGTGTTAGTATAATGCACAATTACGTTTCCTTGGTGCTCGACCAACAGTGTGATGGTGTTGTAGGGACTACCATCTCTGAGCCATATTCTACTAGTATGTGTAACAGGAAGATCAGATAGCTGAGGACTGATAAAAAATTACTAATGGATTCACTCTCTGGAATCTGAGAAGAGCTACAGCTGCCTGGCAAGCAAGGGGAGTGAGACTGCAGTATTTGCTTCCACAGCACCAGTCAGAAGGAGTAAAAGGAAAACTTAACAGTATAAACTGACAGCTGCTGACTCCAGGCTTTTAGTAGCCTAGCAGATGCTGTGCTCAACAGCACACAGTAACAGTGGAAGAGTACAAACAAGTGGAATGAACCAGAGAGTAAAATCTGCATGCAGTGTCTGAGAAAGGCCACTAATCCAAATTATTCCAATGAAATGCTGCAGTAGTACAAAGCAGTCCTCCTTTGCCTTACAAGCAGATATCATATAAGACTACAAATCCCTCACTGACCTTCAGACTCCAGAAATGGTTCTCACAGTCAGAGTGCAAAGACATATAAACACAGAGACGGAGAAAAGCCAAATAGATGTTTATCTGAAAAAACATTCTTGAGACTGTGCCTAGCCACATTCTCCCAATAATCTTGGAGGAATAATTTTCTTTCTCTCTTCTCATCTCTGAGTCAGTGTTTTGGCATGTCATACAAGGTTGGAGGTATGGCAGAGTGCAAGCAAACCAAATATATGTCACTCCAGGCCAGAAAGATCATGACTGCGAGCAAATGTCATAGGACCTGTGGTGATTTGATCCTGACCAGTATCTAAGCACCAATATAGCCCCTTGCTCAATCCACCTTCCCTTCCCCAGAAAGACAGGAAGAAAATAATAGCAAAAGAGAGAAAAATTGTGGGTTGTAGGGAAGTTTAATAAAGCAAGGAAAGAGGGGGGTGGGGAACCAAAAGAGATGCAGAGGTAATCTTTCATCACCCCCACTAGCAGACCAAAGTCCAGCCAATCTACAAGCAACAGTCACCTCTTTTATTGCCAAACAGCTCTATGTAGTACAAAGTACCGCTTTGGCCAGTTCATATTAGCTCTACCAGCTGTGTTTCCTACCAGATTCTTGCCCAGTCCCAGACTACTCACTGCAGAGGGCAGAGTGAGTTAAAGAGAAAGCCTTGATGCTGTGCATATACTGCTCAGCAGCCAAACATCGATGTATTATCAATATTGTGTTAATCACAAATCTAAAGCACAGCACCATACAGGCTGCTGCGATAAAAGTTAGCCTCCATCTCAGCCAAAGCCAGTGCAGAATCATCCAGCTTGTCCCAGGTTGCTGCTGCTGCCCCTTAGACTCTAGTTAGCCCTGCCCACACGTACCTGGTGTTCAGGGGTGTTTCCAATTCCAGCAAGATAGAAATTGAAATACCAGGAAAGATGGATGAGATTGCCAACCTTTTCTTTGTTGGTAGGCTTTTTGGGAGCCACGTGTGGCCTCTAGATTTCTCTGAATAAGCTGACTGAAGATAGTGGTGTCAGAAATAACCTGGCAGTGTCTCAAATTAAAAATATGTCCTATTTCACCCTGAATTGCTGTTTCCTGGCACATTTCAGGGTAACTTAACTTTTGGTACCATTTTTCTTACAGACATCATTGCCAGAACTATGCTATTAATCAGGCCATTCATTATTAGTCATATGTTCACTTCCTTCTGTGGGAATATCTGAAAAACTGTCCATTAGCCAGATTCCTCAAACTATCCCTGTCTTTCCTGGAAAAGGGAAACTCTGCAGGCATCCCTGAATATACACACACACACGGCTTCATCCATCAAAGAGAGCACTGATCAGGAGGGGCAGGGGAGGGAGGTGAGAGAATCATCTCACACAATAAGTTCACAGTGCAGATGTCTGCCTCCCAGCTGCTTCTGTGGTAAGAAAGGTCCAGAGGTGCTCAAGATTAGCACGTCACCACATGCATCTGGTATCCAGGGAATTAAAAGGCACAAAAGGCTCCATGGGTGTCTATCAGCTCTGCAGGCAGGCAATTTGTTATCACTTACTCCCTATTCCCACACTATTCTCCATGCTCTTCCTTCTGCTCTTGTGCCCTTCTTAAAGAAGAAGACAGGGCAACTTACAGAGCCACTCTCAGAGACTTCACCCCCCAGAGTGTTCTGTCTCAGGGCTATTGTTTTTCCCCTGTCTCCTGCAGATTGGACCACCAGGAAAGGGAAAGAGCAGGGAGTTCCTGGCTTAAATGAAAGTCCTCTGTGGTCAAAAATGCCTGTCTTCTTCCACTATATATGTCTCAGACTCAAGTCTCTCTGTAAGGGTGGTTTTCATAGTATTCCTAGAAGATTAAGAGACCAAAATCTTTATATTAAATACTTACCTTAAGAAATGTTTTCCCATGATAACATGGAGTTTTGTTCCTTTGCATCTAACCATTAAGTCCTGTTCTTTACTATGTCTTTGCAGGTATGAAAGGAAAAGCTGTTTTACCTAATACTTTTACCTGCCTTTTCTATTAATAAAGGTAGCAAATGTCCTTGATGGCACATGCCATGCCTCTTGTCTTTTCTAAGTATCTAAACTTTCCTTTTCTATCTACCAACACTGAAGACATGCTCAGACTTGAGAAAAGTTTCTCATGAGCTGAGTAATCTGAAGGAACAAAGGCAAGTCCTATGTCAAAAAAAGAGCACTTTTTCCACAAGCAGTGACTATCAACTGGATTTAAGCCTTATTCCTATAAATACTTCTGCAAACATTTTAATTCTGCTCATCCACTTAAAATTACTCACACATGTAAGACCATGTAAGATTAGGACTTTACACTATAAACACTCTGGGAAAATAAACAGATACTGGGTTTTTTTGTTTGGCTTTTTTTTTAATTACAAACCAAAGGTTCTGAGTGGAAAGGAATGTTAAATATAAAAGAGAAAATTATACTTTCTTTATTAAAGGAAATTATTTGAACATCAGGAAATTAACAAATAGAAAACCAAAGCAGTTCTCCACTGCCACATAATCTTCTACTATTTGCTCAACTCAAGGCACTCATTAGTTCTCAACTTTCAATCCTAAAATCTGTGAAAAATGCCTCATTAGACATTATTTTGCATAGCAATATTTTCTATTTCCTGATGAAAAATGTTTCCCAATTCACTAGAACACAAACATACACTGAAATACCACTCATTAGAAGGCAAACAAAAGAACAAGACACAGTGTTAATAGCTGTCTTTTCTAGATAATAGAGATTGCATATTGAAGCTTTAAAAGTAATGTATAGCCCCACATTACCATGACACTGATTACAAAATGGTTGTCTTCTACAACTCCCATTAAGCTTTCTCACCTTAAACAAAACACCTTACAAGCTGGTGGCAGAACATATTGCTGAATTGCAGCTTGTATAATTGGCATATTAGGTAACATTAAATATGTAGTGATTTCAATTTTAATAATGAAAATAATAGTTAAAACTATGAGAAAGTTATGGTAGTCTGACTTTATATTTTTCAGGATTATATCTCTAACAAAATATGCAAAACACATTTAGAAGACATTATAGAAAGTCAGTGCTACTGTTCCAGCAGCATATTTTCACTTTAGAGTAAGTAATGACATAAATGGGTTTCTGTTGATGTAGGCTTAGAAGAGGTACAACGATTACAAGGGGAGGAATACTATGTTGTACCTTCTAACAGTTCATTTTCTTTGTTAAGGAAGGTAGCTAACACTTTCCTTTAGAGATTGTAATGTGTGGCACGGGGAAGCAGGCATCATATTCCCCTCCTTACAGATGGGGACACTGCAGAAGAAAGAACTAAAAGCTGCATCTGTACAGATAAACAGGGATCCAGCATAATACTAAACCTCAATCTTCTACAGTAAAGGACAGGCAGGTTTCAAACCTATGTCATTCACAGTTCAGGAGTCACCACAGGCTTTGATCCATTAGTCAGGAGATCTTGCATGTTTTGACATTTGAAAGAATCAAAAACTAAAGATATGGTTTGTTATAGTTGGCTACCTTGGCAGAAAATGATCCTGGCAACTTTAACTTTCTACTGAGTGTATAGCCCAAGTAATGTTCCCAACATCATCACCAGATGAGTGGTACCAAGGCAAGAAAAAGGCAAGGAAAGTAAATGTCTTCTAAATATCAGCCTAACACACTTCCTGTGTGAACACAACTCACTTTTTTTCTTTAAAATTTTAAGTATTCACTCTCAGATACTAGGTGAAGAATACTGCAATACATTTTAAACTCTATTTTTACCTAAATGTTTTTGTGGTATTTAAAAGACATTAATTTCATCTATGGAAAAAGACTTTTTGATCCTACTGAAAGCTTCAGCTTATCTAGAATAAGTAAAGTCCAAAAGAACTTGAACAAAGAGTCCAAATAGTTTAAAAACAGAATAAACGTTTTTTAGAATGATTGGTGAAAATTTTTATTGAAGGTATTTGGATCAGACGGATTCAATAGCTGTTAAACTTTGGCAGAGTTTTGTCCAATGCTAATATTTAACACATAATTGGGCTTTAAGATCTAGATCTGGCTCTGGAAATGGGCTGGCTTAAATATGAACTGAGGGTAGAATACAGAAATAAGACTGTTTCCCTGGGTTTTTTTTTCAAATATACATAGACCTATTCAATTACACTGAGATGATTACAGGAGCTAAAGACTTACTGCTTTTTTAGAGTAACAGATGGTACTGCTGAAATTTTTGCTGTGTTAAAATATTTCAGTTACTTTCTTGATTAAAAAATAATATTTACAGTAGTATTTGAATTAGGCTATGCCTGTTAATTTTGTTGTTCATAAATATAAAGTCTATTAAAATAGGGGACTTAGGGCACTATTTTTTCTCCTCTTGGTTGTTAATTGTAAATGCTTATGACATATAATATTCTTATGGTGCCGTTGTTATTCTTTCAGTGCTCAAGGCACTATAATTTCTTTCATAGTGGGGGATACAATATTTATTGTTTTTATTTATAGTTAACAGCATCTGACTCTGTCATGTATATTTTTCTAAGCTTCTTTTCTCTTGACTCATCAAAATCACCCAGGGAGAGATTTACAGTAAATCAGAGCAGACGCTTTCTGTACTTGCCTTTCCCCTCTAACTGTGTTGTGTAAGTCTTATTTAAATGTGCTTCTGGAGGTAATTTTAGTGTAGGTATATTTGGTTCCTTTTATATTTTCAGCAATCTTGATAAAATAAAAGATCCCTCATGCACAATAAACTTGTGTATTCAGAAGTGAAGTAGCACTTAAAGTTGCCCCCATTGCACTGGTTCGGAGGATATTATAGGTTACTTATTCACTTAAGTTCAAAGAGAGCCTGAGCCAGTCTACTAAGGCCATAAATTAGAAATGCTCTTGGCCAAATAAATCAGGACTTACACCTTCACCTTCAGCAAAATGACTCCAGTTTCACAGTAGAAAGAAGATGGACAGATTTTGGCTTCCTAACTCAATGTTTTTTCTTAACTGAGTATATCAGTGCTCTAGTTACAGCTTTAAGGATTTTTTGGAAGACGTGAATGTGAGGCAGGAAAGTTCAAGATCAATTTACAGCAGTGACATGTTTTCTTACCCTATGTTTCACTGAGCAGATGGGAAGAGCTTGGGGAGGGCATGAAGTTCAGTCATGTCTGGATAAAAGCATTAACTGCAAAATCGTTGCAGATTCTCAGCACGTTCTGTAAGTAGCCTTTTTCTTTCACACATGATTTTGAAATGGAAGTATATCTCAGGATAAAATGCTGAGAAATATGGGTTTAGATTTTATTTGCATATAGGAAGGAGACTAAAATAATGCACCTATGGGAAAAACAGTATTTTTGGGTTATTTTCCTACAGTTGTGAATTGATGTATAACTTCAGAAATTGCTGTAGTTCCCCAGATGGGAGTTAGGTGGAAGTTAAGCACTGTAAGCCAGCTTTACCATCCTTAAACCTCAACTCAGATGAGTTACTCTTCTGGAAGCACTTGAACTATGGAAGTGACTTGGTTTTCAGCACTAGGGTTCCTCACATACCTGAAGTCTTGCTTCGTGTCTGTCCAAGAGTGTCCCAGTTTTAACAAGGCTAGACAAGTTTGTATAGCTTTGGCTGGCTTGGACCTATAATTTAGATGCAACATTACCAGGAAACTTGAATGAATTCTATCCAGAAGGCTGTGAGGACACTTACAAAAATTTCAGTCACACTTGCTGTTTTTGTAAGAGGATGTGTTTCAATGCATTCCTTTTATACAGAAGGGTCAGCGGTTCGAGCATAAGTTTCAGACCCAGAGGACCTGGGCTTCAGTAGCACTCTGTCTGAAATACCTCAAAGCCACTTTTCCTATGATTTGCCCTAAATAGGAAGTAGTAGGCTATGTGTGGCCTGGGACAGTCAAAGTCTACGGTAAATCCTATTTTAACAACTATTTGAACTCATTTTAAAGCAATTTCACTATGGGGAAGCCTACTAAACCTACTAAAATAGGCATTGTACTACAGCAAAAAGAAGAAGAAAAAAAGGGAAGAGTGAGAGGAAGAGAGAAGGAGAGAATGCTCACCAACTCTGTGGTTAAAACCCTCATTTCATAGATGGTGTTGGGAAGTTCTGGGTTCTACCTCTTGCTCTAAGGCCCTAAACCTTGACACATCTTGGAAAAAATATAAATGGAGCATAAGTTTAATTTATCTGTGAAATTTAAACACAACTTGAGGGATGTTTCTTTTCTCTGCTAGTTTAGATTAGCTATTTTTCCATGTTGTAGCATTATAGCTCTTGGCTCAGCATGCTGGTTATTATGGATCATCTTGTAAGGTCCTTTCCTATCTCCAACTGCTGTTTGCAAAGGTGTCTAAACATTACGGTGTTCAGTGCTGTGATATCCTGGTGCTTCCTTAATATTGTTAGTCTGCATGTTTGTTCTCCCTGTCTGACATCACTACCTGTAATCATGAGGGGTCAGTCTCACCATATTTCTCCAGGAACAGTGTTAGGAAATACAGCTTTTATACCCCTTCAGGTAATGTTAAACATTTATCTGCAAAATATGTGGAGATATCTTAAATTTCCTGGGAAAGTTACTAAACAAAAAAATAATACCTATTTAGCAAAACAAATGGGTAATTTCTGGTCAGCATTACAAAGCAGAAACTGCAATGTCGGAAGACATAGGTGCTCATAGAGTTCATGGAAGTGTTGAGAATTTAGGCTGATTAGTCAAATTCAATTTTGAGGGCAGAGATCAGATTATTTCATGGACTGGACTATAAAATTAAGCTGAAATTACTGTATGCTGAGAAGGAACTCTGGCTGTTTGTTGCAATTGAGAATATTTTGGGATGGATTTATGACAATGTTTACCCAATTTAAGAAAGAAAAGAAGTTGTACAAAGCACTATTTATGTGCTTCTCACGCAGGTGTAACACACCAGGCAAGCAAATCTGCTGCTCTGCTTGTAACACGTATGCAGAAAGAGGACACCCACCACCCGTGTATCTATTGAAGTTCAGATCATGCCTCATTGAAAGTAGAGCTGCATTTGGTTTCCACGGGGTGGAAGAAAGTTAGTATTTGAGCAATTCACCACCTAATTCACTAATCACTGATAAATAAGTTAAGTAATTTACACCCTGACTACAAAATGAAGTATGCAACAGTGATAGTAGGCAAAAGACCTTAAGACTTTTTAAGATAAATTCACAGAGAACTCCTACATAATTGCAGTATTCAAGTACAACAGCTGAGTTTCTTGTATACCATTCTCCTGGGCTGAAGTAATACCTTTCCCCCATGGACTTAAAAACTCTTTACAAATACCACTGTGTTTGTTTAGTTAAGGTTCACAATATGAGCTAAATATTTGTTTGAGGACAGAAAGCAAAGGAATCTATAGGATGGAGGTTAGAGAAGCCATGAAACCAGAGATGTGAAAGGGACTGATGGCTACAGAGGTGTTTGAATGTCTAATCAAAGAGAAATATTCCTTTCCTGAACTCTGTTTCCTCTTCAATACCACTTCACCTTTGGGATAAAGAAGAAAGATGAGGTACAGAAAAAAAACTACTGTTAATGTTATGTGTATCAGATAGTGGTTTAAAGAGACTATCAGATTTATTTGGTGAGTTAAAGAGTATAAAATTATTAGGACTCAGAGCATAGCTTTTCTAGTCCACCATTATAAGCTTGGCAGCAAAAACATCAGGCCAAAAGCTGGTGAACGTTAAAGATCAAGAAGAATAGAGAAGAGAGAGAAGAGAGGGAAGAGAGGAATGAGGCACAGATGGGGAAGGGGCATGCAGCTGCCTGGCCCAGCAGTAGGGGAAAGCAGAAGACAACACTTTGCAAAAAAACTGACACAAATTTGTTTTGTCAGATGTGCCTCTGTAGCAGGAATCAAAGGAGTTCAAGTGCTTCAGCTTTCTTCTCCTTAATGTACTGAGCCTCTCTCCCTTTTTGCACACTACTTTCCAGGGCCACTCTAAAGGTGAGCCCTTTGTTTTGGGAGCTCCACAGACTCTAAGATCCTACTGCTCATAAACTGCTGTACTAATCCAACACATACTGCTGGCTCAAGTGCACATACATTAATCTTACTAGAAACCTTTGTTTTAAAGAAAGAGAAAAGGAAACGAACAAAAAATTAAGCAAACCTCAGTGGTTATATTCCAGCTGCTGAGCTTCCAGTAAAATTCCCAGCACATGTTCGTGTTTTTCCTTTTATTTCAGGATTTACTGTGAAGAGGGGACATAAACTGAGTGAATGTGGATGAAACTACATCATTTCTAATAAGTTACATATGTTTACATGAGTGCTTGAACTACCCTATGCCACGGTATGACTAGTTTGACAGGAAATAAATAGGTAGGTAGATATCTCTCTTGCTAGTTGAAATGTGATTTCTCTCTTCCCAGTACTGTTTAATACTGTGAAATATTAAAAGGAAGGTAAATACAAAGCAGACATTTCTGCCTAGTGCTGTTCTTTATTAGTAATCCAATGATTGACTTAAATTACTTTGAGGTTCTTCACGCTAATGACAGAAGCAATACAGACACACACATTGACATGAATTGGTCCCAAGGTGTTTCCTGAACTTAGCGAACTTGTCCAAAGGAAGAGCAGCAGAAGGTATTCAACCTGTTTGGTTCATCTGTTTTCAGCTGATGTCTGAGAGACTTGGGAAGATTTTCCTCAGTTCTGTCTCTAAGGACAAGGAATAAAGAGAATAGAAGAGAATCTTTTACTCAGCGTTTAGCAGCAGTTCCTAGAGTAGTGGGTAGTAAGATATATTCTCCTTTGAACAGATTTCCAATAAATCTGGAAAGGCACAGGGGGTAGAAGAGATCAATGAACCATGCTGAGTTACAGAATGACCTTACAGCCCACAGGAAGAAGATCTCATTGGTGTTTATTTTTAGATGACAACTGTGTTGAACTGACTTTTTTTTTTGGCAAAGGCACTAAGAACAGAAGTGGTATAAATAACACCTACGATGATTTTGAATACAGCAGAAAGGAATCCGGTGAGGCGTCCAGCCTCCTGTTAATGTACACATAGAACCCCAGTAAACATCATTGTAAATTTTAACCATGCAGTGGTAAAAGAATAAATCTTATGCCAAATAAATGACACTACTGGCTATTTTGCTTAAGGTTACTAGCAAAAGCTTGCCTCATGAACAAGCTCATGTCTCAAGATTTATGCACAAGTTTGGAGAGAGCTGCGAAAATAAAACAGGTGTAGCAGCAGTTGGCAGTGACGTAGGTTTTTACTGAGTCTTTAGAAATACAATGAAAAGCAGAGATAGTTTAAGAAGAGATTGTCAAATAAATGGAAAGGAATGAAAGAAGAGATACAGAGTAAACTCTCCAGTCACATTTTAACATTATTTATTTTCTTATTTATTTAGGTAATTCATTTTTGAGGAAAAATTATGGATGACAAGATTTACTCTCTCAGAGTACAGACTGCTTTTTGTTTGTGTGAGTACAGTGAAAAGTCCACCTTAATTTTGGGTAAACAAGAAGCAACATCTTGACAGTATAATTTCCATAATGTCTGTTTTTATTAATTTCTGTTCTTGAAACCTTGGCTCAGACTCAGACTCAGGAGTCTTTCTTTGTTGTTGTTATTAATTGGAATCTTAGTTTTCACTAAGTGGCAATGAAGTAACAAGTGCTAATGCTTGCAGATATCATGTTGAAAATGTGTTCTCATCTCGCTTCATTTTAGGGGAAAGAAAAAGTGACAAAAACACTTCCTAAACTCTTATTTATTCTTTATTGCAGTTTATAATTTAGCTATGTGTATAACGTTTTTACTGTTATTCAGATATATCATGATGCGTGCCTGTTTCTCTGCCAGGGATTATTGATGCTTTCAGTTGCAGCACTGTACTTTTCCCTGTTTAGCCTATTCCATTGTAATAGGCATCTTAAAATCAGAGTGTCTTGGCTATATATTGAGTGTTGTGATGGAGATGAAGAAACGAGGAATAGCTGCCAATATGAATACAGATATCTGAGCACAGACTAAGCAGGGACATTAATACTGTACTCCTTAAGGGGAGCAAGGACAGCTCAGGCACAGCAGGAACAGCTGCTGTTAACATGGCTGGTAACTGAAATGCTGCCTCTTGAGAGGGAGGAAATGCTGCAGCTTTCTGTGTTTTCGCTCTGGTATACTTGGATTTAGGCACTGATTTTCCATGACTAACATATTTGATCCCCAATGCATTTCCAAACTTTTTTTGGTTGAAGTGAACATCCATGGGAGTCCAGGGGGCCTTTCCTTGAAGATTTTCTTTTTACGTATCCCATTTTATTGATTTATCCCTCAAGGGAAAAATTAACTTCGTAAAAGAGATGGGGGGACTTCCTCCCCTCATTTTCAAAATTAATCTGAGAAACAGAAGAGGAGAGGAATAGTCCTTGAAGTGCTAAATAGATCTTTAAGAATTTGTGAAAATTACATAGGAAATGAGAGGGAATATCTCTACAGATATTTTTGCCAAAATACTAGTAACATGTGAGAGTCATTCTGTGAAGACATAAAATTATGATCCAATTAAAACCAGATGATAGGGAAAAAAAGTCATTCTAAGTCTAGACTTAAGTTTAATGACTCAAATTCATATAAACTCAGTTAAATATGCTGACATAGGGTTTTTTTCATTAATTCAAGAATAAACATTGTGCTTGTGCTTGAAAGAAAAGTTCAATGTGTTATATTTTGCATACTTTTTCTGCTTTTTATTAAAATACAGATTGAGAAGTAAATGAAAAAACATTCTAAAGAAAAAAGGTGTGAAAAAATTGAGCATGTGCTCTCTGTAAAGGACAATATTAAATCTCATATTACATTATAATATAATTTAATTATAAAGAAAAAATATTAAATACTCTGTTTATGGCTCTTGGTACATGTTAAATGGTATCTATAATTAATTTATTTTACAAAATGGTCCATACCTTTACAAGAAACTATCATGCTCTGTTAAGTCTTGAGGATCTTAGCATATATTTATACAAAATTCAAATGCTATCAGCCCTGATTTTTTCAATGGAACTTTTCACAAAGTTTCATTTTGCAAAACTATTCTGATAATAATAGAGAGGAAAAGAGGAAGTCCCACTATAAGCTATAGAACTATGCTTCAAAAGTTTCATGGACATGAGCAGGAAAGACACACAAGGCTGCGTGTGAGTTTTATATTAGATGAAATAGGTTTTGTGTTTGGTTCTTGTAGCCAACAGACATAGCACAATTTGTGTCCACACAAATAACCTCCCCTCCAACCAAAACATGTTGATGACATCCAAACAGCCTATTGGGAATGGTTTCAAACACGTCACCCTTTAAAGCATTCCCAAACATGCTAGTTATCATGGTAATTTAGTAGTTTTGCTAGTTCTCTTGGACTAAATATACCAGAAACCAGGCTAACAGGTTAGCAATATGAATGATTACATATCAGCATCCTACTCTTTTAATTTTCTGAAGACGTAACTGTAAATATTAGATAACTAATACAAATTACTTAGTGGGGAGAAGCAAAACCACAGGGATCCTCAATGCTCAGGAGGTGATGATTTTAATACCTTATGTTGACTGGTAGCTTATACAAATTCCACTAAGTGAAAGCACAGCAACAGCAAATGTAACTACAAGTCAGCAATACAACAACCAAACCCAGCTAATGACTACAGACAATTATAGCAACAGAACAATGAGATAATCATAAATTAAACATGGCAATGAATATGTATGCATGTATGTGTGTATGTACCTATCTACCTATCTTTGTAGCAATCCTATAAGGTAAGTAACAAAATTATATAAAAGGTAGAGGATATTTATAATAAACTCCGTAGCACACAATCATTTGCAGCATAGCATTCTGGTTTAGTCACTCTTCTGCCATTGGCACCTAGAAGTCACACTAAAAGCATGGGGAGATCCAGGCATATCCTGCCCATTATGTCATGTTTATTGGAGAAAATGCTCACCTTTCTCAGCCCCTGGCACCTGCAACGCTGATTCTCTTCTGCTGACCCCACATTGATGAATTTCTGAGTTGTCTTTTATCTCCTTATAATGCCATGACCCACTGGCCACATGCATTCTCAGCTGTCTAGGCTGTCCTTCTGCTATTTTGCTGAATAGATTCCAGTTCAAACACAAAGAGACTGGGGAGGCAGTTCTTTGAAACTGGCGGAGAGACAGCTCTTCCCTTTTCTTTTTTTACAGCTGTCTTAGCCACGAAGTTATTGCAATGTTCTATTCATTATGCTGTCTCAGCAGCTTGTTAGTTCAGCAATTCTGTTATAGTCTACAGATATTTTAAGGCCCACCAGTCATGCTTACTCAGCAACTGTGTTAGCCTCTGTCCTACCTCAAGCAATGTCAGATGCAGTTTTGCAGAATTTAGCAAGAATTGTACTATTCGGTGCTCCAACCCCATGAACACAGAGGAAAAAGTGATATATTGTGTCCCATCTTTGCTCAGCAGTTGCCTTCCCAGCAAAAACAAGATGTGCCAAGGCTTACTGGTCTGTATTGTAGTGGCTTCAGCCACTACAATTCCTTTGTCAAAAAATCAGGATCCCCTTTGCCATTTTGTATTTCCTCTTGCAGCTATCCAGTCTTATCATTTGAGTTTCAAGTCTGTTCAAGCATAGCCAAGAAAACAATTCTTAATCAACACCTTTCTGGGTCACTGGAACTCCTTGTCAACAAATATGTCTCAGGTGAGACTGCAGGAAAGTCATCATGGTCTTTTCCCTTTCCCTGTATGATGTTAGCCTTTGCCACTCTGAGGCACATGATGACCACTTGATAACCTTATTTCAAAACCACGCGCAAATACCTTTGCCACTTCTGAGGTAGGTGAGAGTGATCTGTTTCTGCATAGAGAAGTCTCCACAACTCCAAGTGAAGATGATGGGAATACACATTACTTACCAGCCACTACAGTGCTACACAGGCTCCACACAATGACCAAATATGTTGCCGTATGGTCAACACCCAGGAAATTCTTCCCTATCCTGAAGGATTTGTTTACTGTTTGATCAAAGGCTGGAGTAGGGCAAAGAGCAGATGGTGGCTTCGGTGGCTGCAGTGTGACAGCACCAGGATTAGCCCCGGTGTAAACAAGCAGAGTGACAAGCCAAGAGGAGGAGGATTTGGTTGACAAAGAGCATTTCCACAGGTCACCTGCTGTAAAAATAGCATATGGTTAAGGAGATTGCAGACTGCTGTTTAGATTTAACATGGTCTGTGCTCCTTGGCACCAAATGTAGAATAAAAGAATTACCAAAAAAGCAGCACTGAGAAAAAGAACATTCTGTGTGTGTTTCCAAAGGAACCAAAAAATAAAATAAAAATAAGAAATGTAAATAACTGAAGAGATATCCTGACCCTGGGAAGCTGTGATTTCCCCCCCTCCCTCCCCCCCCCCATATTTAAACTCTATACAAGTACCTGAGAAACTTCAAATATTGAAAATGTATTCAAACATTAATACATAAAGTGTCACATTTATTCTACACTAGAGGAATGATGCGATACCTGATGTGGTTAAAATATCCCGCCCACACTAATATATGAATACCAGATGTAAATTTTTTGTGCACCTTAAGCTCCTTCTCAGGTCTGCATGTCCAGATGGAAGTCATAATTTTGTGTTTTAATTAAATATAGAATGCTCACCCACTTTTTGCACATTAAATGTTAATGACAAGACCGTGACATAAGTGTATATTTATTTTTTTAATAAATGTGGTTCATAGATTTGAAGGTTCTGTTGACATCATAGACTATTTTCCTCCCAAGTTTTATTAGTGTTTTTCTAACCTGTTTCATATTTCTCTAAAATGAGGCCACTGCCACACCCAAGCACACTTTCTGCTGGTGGTTGCAATCAAAGGAATAGCTGATAGAAGACTGAAGTAAGCAAAAAGAAGAATATTTGCCATGCAAAACTTAATTGTTGCTTAAGTTAATTAAATTAAAATGAAAGTCCTGGAAATTCTTGCACTGCACAGAAGCTTTTACTGAGATGTCTTTTGCTTTTGAGTCTGGTTTGTTTTTTCTTACATACCAACTCCCTGATGTACAGTCTTCTTTGCACATTTAAATTAGTTGGTTGCTCAATATCACTTAACAAGATTCTAAACCAGAATTATGAAGTGTTCATAATGACCTTTAGAGCTTAAGTATTCCTCTAATCTATCTTTTTGCCATCGATAAAAGATTTTTCCAGTAAAGAAGTAATTTAAGCTCAATACCTTTTAAATTTTTCTAATCTAAATAAAAGCATATTTAAAAACCTTTCTTTTGGGGGGAAAATGGGGAATTGAGTCAAATGTCTAACGAATTTCACATATTGCCCTACAATTGGTTTAAAAAATAAACAAAAAAAATCCAATCACCGTACTCTTTGAATAAGCTGTAGTGGTTAAAAAAAAAGAAGAATTCAAGAGTTTTTAAAAGGGTAAGAATCAGAAAATAGAACAAAACCAAGGCAAACCTATGGTTGTCTGGTGAGTTTTGTCTTAATGAGGGTAGAGGCTTAAAGCATAACTGCAGTTTCAAGAGGAAAACATCAGTGGCAAGATGTCAGGGTGAAGGATGGTGAAGGAAAAAAGAAAGAGCCAGTAAAGGAAGATGGGAGTTAACAGAGGAGAAAGTGGTGTAGAGCAGGGATCAGAAGTAGGAACACAAATTTTCTCATCAACAGAGCCAAATTCAGGCTGCAGAATGAATTGCAGAAAAATGGAAGTGGGAAAATAAGCAGTCCTAATATTAGTATTAACAGGAACCATAGACCACAAACTCTACTGGTAACAATTACTATTATTGAGAACAAGAACAAATATTCAGTCTCTGGCTATCTTCTCACAAGGATGCCATTTGGTGTAAGACACAACTTTATTCTGTGGATATATACATACACTTTGGGAGTTTTAAATGGCTAAATCAGTCTGCATAGAGCTGTGAGTTAATCAGGAGTTGGTAGCAATAGTTAGGGCAAAATTCATCTGTGGACTGACTTTATTGTCTTTCCTAGCATTGTGCCAGAGCTAATACTTGGTCCCCGTTGCACAATGACCTAGATAAAATTTGAAAAACAGCCTTGAAATGAAGGGCTCTCTTTTTATTTTTCTGTGTGAATTATCATGGTCCTTTTATAAAATTTTTGACGTTACTTTTTTTTTAATTTAAATACATAACACATTCAATCTAAACTTTTCTCACCTCTGTTCCTTGTTCTATTCTGCTGCATTCCTTTCTCGACCAGCATTTACTTCTATTTTCAAGTGTTATAAGAAGCAAAAGACATGCAAAGAAATTAATGTAAAGCTACACTCTTTTACTAATTCTACTTCTGTACATCCTGCCCCAGAATACATACAGCTGAAGACTTATTATTTCATGAAACAGCACATTACTCTGATTACAGCATAATTAATTACTAATACCTACAAATAAAATCCATTAATGCTGCCAAAAATGGCAACCTTCATCAAAGCACTATGGAGAAAAGCATTAATAACTATGTGGGTTATCTTAGTGGATTCATAAATTTTAAAAATTCAACCACTGATGTTTAATATTCTGTGGAAAATTTTAATATCCATAAAGAAAAAAAATTGGTGATACTAGTTCCATTCTTTAAAAACCTATAATTATTATAAGAAAAATAATTTATGTTATTCTTTATTTTTAATGAAGTTGAAAATATTTCTCCCCTAAATTCTGCTTATACAGCTGAAGCACAGAATTTAAGTGACTCTGTCTGACTTAATGTGCCAGTGTCAGGTAATGCTCTTCCTGAGACACCAAGCAAAGTACTGCAGCAGATGTCTGTGCTACTCCTGCACAGTCACTTCCAAAATTCCACAGAGCAAACAGGGAGAAAAAAGAAGTGAACTACTAAAATATAAAATGTTTAAAATTTGAAGTGTTCTCCAGGTTTTGACTCTGTTGATGTCTTAGTATCTTCAAGTACAAAGTGTATATATATATATATATATATATATATATATGTGGACAAGTGTGACAAGGTGCAGCTGACTGGAAAATAGTTCATTATTCATAGCTTAGTTTAGCGCTTTTCTCTGAGAAAAACCTGTCTTATTGTAAAGAGAGAGGTCATATGAAAAAATTATTTTAAAATTGTACCAGATCACATAAGCCTAGAGATGTGCACAGCAAAAAACGCCTTGTGCTCAGGCTGGATCTGTAATGTGCTGAATTGTTAGTATCAGACGTAACCACCACTGAATTTGGAGTATGTCTTATCAGTACTACTTCATATTATGCTTTCTAAGGAAAATGCAGAGCATATTGTAGCTACTGAGGTTTTTTCTCTTTTCTCCTAATCTTTAATTGAAATCTTTTTTTATTATCAGTATTCATTATAAAAAACTTGCTCCAGGAAAAATTTCTTCCCCCCTCCTCTATAAATACCTATTAACAGAGTAGTTAGTGCGTATTTGTAGATGATAAAACAAAATGAAGCATAGATTCCTCATCAGGAATTCTATAGGGAGAGCCTTATTGCATGAATGTGAATGAATAGGATAAAAGATCTTAATTCCAAAGAGCAAGAATAATTTCCAGATTTTCCTATGTTAAATCATCATTTTAACACTAATCCATAAAAATGAAAAGCCTTCATAAAAAAACATTGCCTGTCAACATTTGCAAAACTGGAAGGCACTATTCCCCCAAAAATGAGCAGTCTTCCATATACAGATTCTATAATATTTAACCTGTTAAAAAAACAAACAAACAAAAAATACAAACCAAAACCAAAAAAAACCCCAACCAAAACCAGGCTACCAAATCAGTCTGTCAACAGATGAAAAGGGTACAAATGGTTCACATTGACACCAAGCATTACATGTAGCCAGATTTGGGCCTTACTGAGCAAAAATGAACTGGAGGGGGGGAGAGGTGTTTCTCTGTGCGTGATCAAAATTTTTTATATATTCTGTTTGCCGGTCTAGGATACAAAAAGAAGGGAAAGCATCTCTTCATTGTTTTAAAGGTCATTACTTCAAAATGCACCCTAGCTGACTAGATAAAGGTGAGTGAACTTTTCAAAGTGCAGGTTTCAACTGAAACTTACTGACTAAAATTCAGTGCGGTAAAATACTTTGTTGCAGTGAAATTCATTGTAAATAGGAGATATTAACTTAGAACACCTAACCCAGTCCAAAAGTCATGCCAGTAAATGGGATAGTAAGGGGCTAACACCTGAAATTTGTGTAGGTCTTGCCACTCATCACAACAGGAGTTAGATGGGTTAGTCTGCATCATAAGTCAATTCAGTATGTCCTATATTACAATAATCAGAGAGAAGAAGAAAAATACGTTTTGTAGATTTCCAAAGTGCACACTAATAGGATTTTGCAGCTATGTCACAGAGAGGGCCAGTGGAGAATACCAGGTCAAAAAATTATATTAAGCATTACCTTGGGATGGAGTAAGTGAAACCTGTGTCCTCTGAACCAGCAAGTACTCAAATCTGGTCAGCTCAGCCTGCATCTCCTATGATTAATACAAATAGACGAAAATAGCAAGAATGATTCTTGGAGACTTAAGAACTGTTATTTGAAAGTATTTTAAAGTAATTGGAAAAAATGGAAATATTCATATATTTTTATGTCTCAACTTCTATGATGTCTATCCATCAACTTTGCTTTAATACATACCTTTATCTCTTGTGCTTTCTTTGTGTGTCTGTTGATAGCATCATTATGTTTTTCTTTTCCTTAAAATGCTTTTTTGCAATCTTCAAAGGTATCAGGTAGAACAGAATAGTTCAAAGGTCTGTAAATATTTTCAACCTTATTTGTATGCCTGCATGTTCTGAAAGAGGGAAATAGTCTGAATACTGCTTTAAAGATACACCTTGTCTTTAGAGAAGCAATGAAAGCTTGATCTGCTAGACATTTAATTTGGACTTCTTTAATATGTGATTGATGCTAACCACAAATCTTCCATCTCCATCTTTGTTGCTGTAACTTCCAAAAAAAGCACAGCTTCTCCACGTTTTGTAAGAACCAAGGTGTCCCTGGTTTTTTCTTTTTTTTTTTTTTCATTTTAACATATGGTATTCTGGTTTTATTGTGTCGTACTTTGAAAAGTCACTGGTCTGAGACATTATTTTTCATTTCTTTTGACTACCTAATGAGATATTAAGAATTCAAAGGACTTAAGATCTTCGCATAAAATACAGGACAATGCTGTCTACGTGCCTTCTATCGGCAAAACAGATTCTAGTAGTCCCAATGTGGAGAGGTATAGATAAGTGACAAGCTCAGTCACTTTTGTCTATACAGTCATAATACTGATAACAGCATCTAGTCTTGATTTAGCATAGATATAAAAAAACACTTCACAAAGGAGGTCAGGATCACTGAGAGATACAGCAGCAGAGAGAGGAAGTGACTGACTTAAGGACATTCATCACTGTCACTTGTGGAGAAAGGACTCAACAATTCCAGTCTAGTGCTTAAACTCAGGTGACTCTCCTGGACTTACTCAGTGTCACCCCAGATGTATACTTGCAGTTATTCTCTATTTTAGATATAGTTCTTGATTTGTGCTCACAACCCTTTTTATTTGTTTCCTAAGAGCATTGTAAAATCTTGTTGATTGGAGTGGCTGCCAAAGCAGCAGATTTTGCAGTCACTGCAGCAGATCAAAAGTGGTAATGATGAAAACCGGAAACTGTAAACTAAGAGAGGGATTAATCCATACAGGGAATAGATGAATGTCACATGCTCTTCATAGCCTATCAAACAGCTGCTATTCAAAATTGCATGCATTGATTATTTGAAGCAGTATCCACACCAGCTCATGATCTGCTTTTGGACTAGAATATATCCTTATGCAGTATTTGTTCAATCTTTTCAACCAATGAACAAATTTCTGAAAATGACAATTTTACATGTGATTCACAAACAATTAAAGAAGTGAAACTAGTGAAAAACCATTCATAGTAATAGAACTTCACCCCATTACAAAACTTCTTGACATTTCTTATACTGAAAACAATGATGAAAAGTTTATTATTTTTTTTCCCTTTTTCCCTTTCTTCCCCCCTGCCCATTCAGTACACTTAAAAATCTATGAATCATAGAATCCGTACTGGTGTCTGAAATTTGAATAAATAAAAGGCACAACAGAAGGCAATGAACAAACTGTGTTTGTAATGATGTTGAGCATGTGGAACAGCATTTATTAGTCTTTTTGTTTAGGGCATTTATTCACAAAATGCTTACTATTTTATTTTTTAAAATAGTTATATTTGTCATTTATGCAGAATAGTAAATAAATTTGGGGATTAATTTTGTGTCCCTTGGTACCATGTATTAAAGGGTTCCTTAAGTCTAATCCTAAAAGGATTGTGCAAAAGCATATCAGATCAGACCTCAAGTTGTGGCAGTTTTCCAACACTGCTATATTTTACAATGTGTAGCCAACAAATGACGGCACTCAGGATTTTGAAGAGTTCATACAAAACCAAAAGTTATCCACTGACTGCATATATCCAATTGCCAAAAAAAGAATTGTAGTTGGAGATAAGTTTTTATGTGCCTTAGTATTGATAAAATATTGCTTTTCAAGAAAATTTAAAGGAACATACACAAAAATACTCTGGAGACAAGAAATAAAAACAAAATCATTGTGCATCTTGAAATTAAATTATTAGTAACATGGACTACTCAAAATACATCAATATAAAATTTAGGAACAGACTACTTTATAAGAATAATATGTGTTATCAATATATGAAGCAAAAATAGGTTGTATATAAATTGGATTTCTCAAACAGAATTTTTCATTTTGGAGAAAAACTAACTATCATCTCAATTTCTATTTTAATAGAAAATGTAATTACTTTTGAGTAAATCTATAGGTAAACTCCAAATTTTTTTAACTGGCCAAGGTACTGTAATAGCTCACAGAAGTTTTAGGTGCCTTTCGTGAGCTCCCTGACCAGCCTGTATAGAAGCATACAAATTAAAGCTGGCAACAACACCAAGAAGTCATCTGATCCTGTCCAAATTAGAAATAAATATGACATCATTCCTAAAACCTGCTTGCATAACCATCTTTCTAACAACTTTCACTGCTAGAAAGCTAGACATGTCATGCATCCCGCTTTACCTTAACACTCAACCTGCATTTTGCACGTTTCAACTCAAAAGAAGAAAAATTTTTTCACAGAGAGGGTTGTCAGGCACTGGAATCAGGAACAGACTGCCCAGGGAAATGGTTGAATTACCACCCCTGGAGGTATTTGAAAGCCATGTAGATGTGGCACTTAGGAACATGGTGTAGTGGTGGACTTGGCAGTCCTGGGTTAACAGTTGGACTCAATCTTAGACCTTTTACAACTTGAATGATTCTATGATTCAAACCCTTTCCTCAGCATATCCACATTGGACATGAAGACTCCTTTTCTGCATCTGTATTGGAGGTTTTTGAAGACTGTTACAAAAGTTCTTTTACCTTCTCTGTTTCTAAGCCTTTCCATGTATTCCTTTTTTTTGTGTTTTGTTTGTTTGTTTGTTTGTTTTGTTTTTGTTTATTTTTCTCTGAGGTCAAATTTTCTACCCTTCTTTGCCATAAGTAGCTGCACATTTTGATTCGAGGTGTGACTTTCCAGTAGTAAGTAGAAAAATAAAGTTTCTCCATGCTCCTTCCAGATGTAACTGTTATATTTCCACACAGCTATAAGGTCAGGATTTTTTTCTTTTTTTTTTGCAGTGGTTTGATATAGTTGGCTTATGCTTATTGGTGATCTCCAGCTGATATCTTTTATCCCATTTTTTCCCAATTTCCTTGGCAGTTCAATGAAAGTTGGGCAGGTTTCCTGACTGTTGATGTTAGGGCTTGAACTGTGATTTTCTATCAGTACCAGAAAACTTTTAGCACATTTTTACCTGTATTTTCCAACACTTAAAAAGATGTTAAAAACATGCCAAATGTCATAAAACAGTTGACATTCATTCTGAATATCTTCCAGCACACAATACAATACGTCAGGTTTATTGTTCTGTTTGCTGCACATTTCTGTTGTCGTTTTCTACAGTGTGCCCTCTAGAATAAGATTTCTCTGTAACATCTGAATGTACTCAACATATTGCCTAGCACAGAGACAACAACTTAGGAGGCAGATGGGTACTGTATGTGCTATCAAAATACAAAGAGTAACAGGAACAAATTAATATGTTTGAACCATCAATTTACTTAAAAATAAAAATATTACCTTTATGGCACTATTTTTAAATTGCTAAACTTTATACTACAGGATTAAATAGAGACTAGTACAGGAAATAATGAAGAGTATAAGCCTATTTTCAAAATTGGTTAAAAAAACCTCTTTGTTATCTTAAAACATCTCTGAACTGGAGACATCCATTTTCTTTCAAAGGTCTTTAGCACTGCTTTTACCATTTCAACACTAACTACAGCTTTAGCCTTTCCTAAAGCTTTGCTCCCTTTCTACCAGCTAGAAAGGAATGCAACTACATCTGGTAGCCAATTACCAGTAGCATCCTAAATGAGGCAGGTGTCATGGGTCCTAAATCCTAAAATAATCTTTGAAATCAGGTCTTCAATGACTTCAGGTATTTGGCACTGCTGTTTTCTTCCCAGCTGAAAAAAAATTCCAATTTACTTTCCTCTTTAGATCTGCACAGGAAATGACTCTACATCAAATTGTTATGATCAGGGAGGATATTGCTTGCAGCAGTCTCTCACAGGTTTCAAAATGACTCAGAGGGATTGAACAGCTGTATTCATGTCAGCAGTGAAGGAAAAGAGGGGGAAACAAAAAAACCAAGAAGAAATGAGCAGTTTGGAACTTCAGATGGAAGTAAATTTGAAAACCGCAACAACAACAAAGGCAAATGGAAATTCAACAGAAAGAGTGCTTATTTCTGAGGTGGAGACAAAATGCATTTGAAGTATTACTGCAGACCATACAACTGCATCTTTAGAAATTGCTCTGTTCAAATTTACATCCCTTCTTACAGACTAACTCATTTGGTATTTCTTTTTAACAAAGATGGGAAAATGTTACTAAGAGTTGAGGCTAATAATCTCATGATTTGAACTTAATTTTGGCACTTTTCATGCCAGTCTTCAGGAATTCAATTGTTGTCCATAACAATTTCCTAAGAATTTTCAATTAAATTCCCTCCTCACAAAAAAAGTAATTCAGAAATATGAATGATTAAAAAATTATGCATACACTCCATTTTCACATTATTTTTGAACTACATTTTTGTGCATCTTTTTTCATTTTGGCACTTGCAAAGTTGTACATAATTTGTGTCAAAGTGAGTTCATACTCTTTAAAGTCTTTGTTTCTTCATTGGAGATTTGTCAGAATCCTTCTCACTGCCTTTTCCAAATTAAGTCACTGTCACTACCATGAGTTTATTAACAACTAAAATGAACTTGTGCATCAATTCCATGTATGCAAAAATAATATTAAAAGGCTTTAGGTCCTCTTTTGATTGATATTTTTTGAATGGCACATGACATGTATGGCACTGCACTGTGCTGCACAGGTTTAGGAAAATTAAGCAAGTTATGGCCCTGACCGAGGAACCAGAGGCGACAAAGAGCAAGTTATGAGAGTGGGTTATTGGTGGAGAGGGAAAGAATACACCTGAAGCTGGACATGATAAACATTACTAACGCCGGGTTGCTGGTTTCTCGTGAGGAGTACGACTAATAAATAACCCAGCACTTCTTGGTTGGTACATAGAGCAAGGTTAAGTGGTGAGTGGTCCATGGACCATGGATTCTAGGTCCTGTGGCGTTCCTCGTATTGAGGGGGATTTTATGCGAAAATTGGCAGTTTTAGGTTTTAGTTTGGTTAGCGGTATTATTCCTAGAACATGACAAGTTATGTCCTTGTGTGGGAATGTGCCTAGATCTGTTGATGACAAGTTTTGGGTTGTATGGGAGATAGTATGAAATATTTGGATGGATTTGCAATAATATTATGTCAGATTTTCCTACATGCATGTTATGTCTAATGTGGTGGAGGATGCTATGCAGATGCTATGCAGGATACTATCATGCAGATAAAACTCCTCATTTACTAATTCACCCTTTTCTCCTGCATCACTGTGTTACCTGAGTTTAAAAAATTATAGTCCTATGATAAACCAGCGCTCAATCTCATAGTCTTTGAGTTCCCTTATAGGATACTCCTACACAAGATAAGGTAAATACATGTCCTTTGTGGACAACTATACACAGGGTTTTTGCAGTACAAAAGCTGTTCTCATGCAAAATCACTGTTACAAAGCCATCTAACCCTAAAATATCCATGAATCATTATTGCAGCCTGAAAAGAGAGGCTTGTGCTCCCCAGTGCTGTGCAATGGAAGACATGACCATCTGGGAAAATGCATGTTTCTCTCCACCATCTGAAATACTCAGTTTAGTCGATAAAGCTGATATGATCTGCCAGAGGAAATTAGGAGAGTCTTAAAGGCTCACCCAGAATTATGCTACTCTCTTTGCATACGTTGCAGTGATCAATACCTGTCAGACAGGACTTCTTCTAAGACAATGGCTCTCAGTATTGCAGTGTTTCTCCCAATAGAAACTGCAGTTCCTGCACAACTTTTCTTGAAATGGAGTTCTTCCAAGAGGTTTGTGCATATCGTTTTACCTAGACTTACCCACTACCTCCAGGGATAACTCAAGAGCAGTTGTCAGGTTCACACAGACCCACCTTGGGTAACAGATTGGATAGAAGGATGGAAACAGTTATGAGAAATGAAACATTATCATAATACTAGACTTTACTGAGCTTCAAATTCTTTCACAGATGCTTCAGTGTGCCTGTTGGAGATCACCGTTTGCATGCACGATGCCTGCAAGCTAACTGCCTCAGTACAGAGAGAAGCTGTTAGCAGTGCTGGTGATCAGCTTGTGCCCATGGGACTATCCCTATCTGGGACAGTTCTTCCTCTAGTTTTGTCTTTGGTAGACATGTGATGCACTCTGGACTATTTGTGCCAGAGGCACTTTCTCAGTACTAGGGGACAAATTCCTCTCTCTCTTCCCCTCTCTATTTCTCATTATCCAAAGTTATGCCTCTAATGCTTTTTCAATATATATGTAGATTTCGAACCTTTCTTCTTGTTTTCAAAAATGGAGGTTTATGTTTAGCAGTAATTCACATACCTTTTCTATACATCTGCCACATTCTTATTTTCCTTCGACACAAATGTTTTTAAAGTGTTTCCATTGCTACACACCGTCACTACTGATGCACCCAGCAAGTCTGACGGTGTTGAACAACTTTTTAGTTTCTGATAGATGCTACAGAAGGTACCTGGGGGCAGAGCATAACACTGCAGGCTGCTCAAAGCTTTGCTTCATCTCCTTCCCACTGCTTCTACCTCCTGTTCAAGGGCTTTGATTATCATAGTATTGTACCACTTTCCTCACTTAAAAGACCATTCAATGCTGCAGAGCTGTGCTAGAACTACAGGCTGCATCCTTTTAAAAACCGTATAGCAAATGTTGCTGACAGTCTTGTTTTCACCAGTGCCCCCAAGAGGCACTGTGTCTGCTCCTCTGGTTTGGCATAACATGACCAGTGCTGTTGGCATATCAACTGCTATTACTTGAGTAGATCACTGACACGGAGAGCCATAATTTTAAATATATGGTATAAAAAAAATCTTTGTATTACAGTACACGAGTAAAATGAAGGCTATATATTACAATTTATGAAAGTCACTTCCATAAAATCTGTTTCCTTTTACTTTGTTTGCTGCATAGATCATTTCACTGAATGATTTCTCTTTGCATTTAATCTTTAGTTCCCCCCCAATATTTGTTACTAAAATTAAAATTGATTTTGAACAATTCATCAGTGGACTAGGAGTTTTTCTGACATTATTCTCACTCTTTCCATTCTACAGACAACTAGCTTTTTAGGAGTCTTTTCAGAGAGGTTTTCTCATTCTGAATTTTCCTCTTAGGTTATTAAGAAGTAAGTAATTATACTTTAAAAGTATACAGCAGGTCAGTTTTCAAAGACAGAAGGGTAGCATACTAAACAGGCATTGTCTTCATGTATTTCAGCCATACATAAAATACAAAGAGTATGTTAATCTCCATATTGATTTTTTTCTGTTACAACTTCTGAACAATAAATATTATTTTATACTGAAGAAATCAATGCCATAAATACTGTTTTATTGGTTTATGTGTTACTTTTTATTTATATATTATAACTTTTTTAGTCTTTAAAATTTAAAATGAAATACTTAAGCCATATATAAAATTCCTCATCAGAACAATAAAACAGCTGATATGTGCAAAATAAGAAATATAAAAAATTAATTTGATAATTATAAAGCATTAGTAGCAATATAACTTTTCGAGATTGGATTTCCACATTGTAAAATAAACCTAAAACTTTAATTCAAGCATCCACAAATTACACCAGTTTAGAAAAAAAAAAATCTTAGGAATTCCAAGTACCCTTGCCACTTCTAAAGCATAAGATGTCTGACTAGATAAAGTACTTAAAGCTTATATTAGAAAAAGGATCTATTACTTTTAAGAAAAATCAGATAATCATTTTACATATAAAGTTATTTTGAAGAGCATACTGTTAATATAGTTAATATACACTGTATTGCAAATTATCAAGAAATTTACATATTTAGAATGTCTACTTATATTCTTAGCTTGTCTAATATTAGAAATATAGTATACCACAGTCAGTTTTATTATAGATTTTATTTACTTTTACTGATTAGGTAATCCTAAGTAAAATATAATTTATGGGAAATGAGATTTTTTTAAAATAATAAATGTATGCAGGATTTCAAACTCTTAAGATATATGTTATTTTGCATTTTGTTTGTCAATTTGCTTACCCAGTTTGACAAAGAAAAATGTAAACTATCGTATTCATATAAGAAAAAAATTTCAACTATTTGATTTTTATGCCCAATTTAAGACAAGAATTTGGTATAAATTCTACATTTTCTCTGAAATTTATTAAATATAATTCATCAACTTCAACTGTTGAAGTAGTATTTTACCCTATTACAAAATCAAATACCACATTGACTTAAAAATGCTGGATTTTTCATCATAACATGCTACATCATTTACACCAGGTAATTTAAAATGCATTTCAATTTTTCAAAGGAGAAAAATAGAGATTATATTTGTACCTAAAGTGTTTATACAAGTTTCCTTTTTTCAGCACATGCTTTTGTAAAGGAAATTATCCTTTTTATGCAACTTCTACATAGAGATATATTTCTTGTTGAAAGTACAAGCATGAAAATTAATTTTCTACAATGTGCGAGCTTGGCTATACGCCTAAAGGACTTTTCCTTGTCTTTGCAAGTACTTTGTATTTAAAGTACCCCATTTTTCTTATAAATGTTATGAGATCTTCAAGCTATTATTGCAATTATTTACAGATTCATAGACTGTAAAGTTAGAGAGGACCACTAGGTTTCTAGATTGACATCTTGTGCAACAATAGTATTCAGATTAACTCAGTTATCTCTGATATGAAATCAATAGCTAAAACTTGCCTACTTTAAAGGCATTCCCACCTGGAAAGTACAAGTAAAAGCTGTTGATCGCAAATGTATCTATATAAAGTATTTAATATATAGATGAACATATAGAGGAAAGAAGGAGGACAAAGGAGTAAGAAAAATTTGGGCTGATGAAAGCAAGTTTCCTAAGATGATTTGCAGTTTTCCGTTTATGATGTACTTGGGCTATAGTCAGCATGACTGTAGCTGGTTCTTAAAAATATAGGACAATGTACAAAGAGGTCTTGGCCTCAGAAACCCCAGAACTTCAGATTCCTAAAATTGGAAGATCATGCAATTACCCCTTGTGGCAGCCCCTATGTGAACATCATACCCAAGTAAGAAAAGATTGCCTTCCAAGAGCTAATGGAGAGGTGGAGCTGTACCACAGAACTGTGCTACCACTTGTGCCATTCCTTCTCTGCATCTCATCAGTGCTCTAGTTTAATTTTAAATAGTTTAAACTAATTTTTATTTTGCTTATTTTGAGTTTGTTGGCAATTTTCTCACTTTGAAAACTATCAAAGATTTTTTCGGTTTGCAGTATACTGATGCTACTAAACCCTAGGAATGTGCACTGCTGTATCTACCAAATGAGAAATGGAGAATTCAATAAATATGTGTAAAAACAGCTGTTTCATAGCATGGCAACACCTCGAATTCCACTTTGCATGATGTCAGCCATTTAATTTTTACACAGCATTAGCAAGTTAAGACAAGGAAAAGGACAATATATGGGCCACTATCTTGCAAGAGCAATACTCTTTCCCTTATATCTTGTTTTGTTTGATCTCACATTTATTTCATTGTTACATGAAAGATACTGCTTAATTAATTGTAGAATATTTTTCCTGCTTCTTCACTTCATCTAAGATTGTTTATTAATTTCTATTTCATATATATTATTCATCAAAGTGCTCTGTTATTTAAAACTCCATTTGAGGGAACATAGTAAAGCTAATAATAAATTCTTCAAAGTGAAAGTTTGGACCTGATTTGCAAAAAGTTATTTATAGAAACTGTTTGATTTCTAAACACTAGTTCATTCCAGAATTCAATTTCCAGGTTACTTACGCTTTTTTCAATTAAATAAGTGACTTTCAAGCTTAATCTGATTTTCTTTCCAAAATCTAAATAGTAAAGATATTTTCATCAATTATTTTTTCTAAAATGAATAATTTGGTATTGTTCATATATGGAAAATAATTTAAGTATGACGTAGATTTTGTAGTCACTTATAAGAGATTGATTCACAGCATTCATTTTTATATGTCCATTATTTGAAATAACAAAAATAACCTGAATTATAATTTAAAATATTTCTCTAAAGATTTATATTTGCATGAGGTATCAAGTCTGTTATAAACAGATTCCAAGTGTGTCTGGACTCACGCAATTTTTGCAAAAGAAAAGTAAGAAAGGTATTGTGTGAATTGTGTGAATCCTGCAAGATTAACAGATGATCTAAGCGCAGACAGAGTAATGTCTTTAATCACGGAATTAAATAGCTGAGATTTGATGGCCATATAAGCTCTCAGCATAAGGACTGCATCTGGGGTGAAAGAAAAGTTTGTTTCCCTGAAGTTCATAGTGATAGTTTTGTTTATGAGCATTTCAAGCAGCTCCTTAACAATAAAAATGACAGCATCAGCACTTGACTTACAGATATGGAAAAATATCAGGCTTATATCCATACCTACAAACAATTATTCACCTGCCTGATTTTACCATGTCATGCTGAAGCACACAGCTCTTCATCACCCTTGGTGGGGAACCACTTGCTACTGCTGCCCTAAAGGCTCTTTATTGCAGTGCCTGTCCTCTGATCATGACAGCTCTCCAGCTTTATAATGTCACACTGTTTCTCATCAGTATTTAGAGGAGGTGACTTTTCTTTCTCATGTTGATATTTAAAAAACAAAATCTGTCTTTCAGTGTAAATTCTTGAGATTTGACAGGGTGTAACTAAGGATGTCACGTGCTACTCGCTGCCAGAGACGTATTTCTATGGATGCCTAGAAAGCAAGGCAGTTCAGTCTAAAACAGTCTCATGGAATTAACAAAGTGAAACTGGACTTGATTTGAGCACAACAGTTTCCAAACTGACTCCTACCACTTTGCAGCATCTTTCCAATCCCCAATTTACTAAGCTAATCCTGCAAAATCCTCAGTGATTTGTTGAAAAGCACTAAAAAAAAAACCGGTTCTTTTAAATTTTTTTCCCCATTTCAAATGTAACAATTAACTCACAATAAGGACCTTGACTCTAAACATTCCATTTTGAAATACAAAGCCATTACCAGGCCAAAGCAACAGCTTGAAGTAAATAGAAGCACCTGAAATCATTTCTTTCTCTGTGTTTATGGCACTTGTGCATAAAGCCTTTAACACAGGAATAGTGTGTGGAGTTTCAGACAATCGGGGTTTTGCTCCGATTAAGCTGTAAACCCTTGAAAGTGAGGATTTGTCATGGAAATGCTGACACAGCCTGAACTGAAGCAGGGTGAATGGCATGGCATGGCTCTCTGCACCAAAGCAACACAGCATCAATTAGCACCAATCTCTGTACACACAGCCATGACAAAAGGGAAGCCGGGAGCCAGAATATTCTCCCAAAGCACTTAAAAGGCCAGCATGAATCATGAGGGTCTTGTGTGTTTTTTGTTTGTGTGCAGCTAGCAGCGTGGTGTGCTATTCATTCTAGGTTAAGCTTTCAGTGCTGTCTAATAAGTGGCCCTTGTACAAAAACGTGATCTGTGCTTTTCCAGATATTTGTATGTCAGGCAGCAACACAGCAGCATCTTCTGTAATCCCTTCTCCTGCAGTTAGAGCTACTAGAAAGGCTTAATAATATCCCAGAGGCAAAGATGAAACGGTATCTCCACAGTTACTGTTTGCTGTAGAGAGCTTTTGAAGTCAAGCTTAAGATGTCTTTATTTCCCTAACAGAAAGAATTTTTTTGCCCTTCTTTTTCCAGTGTTGTCATGATGATGGCTTTCTACTTGAAAAATATTCCAAGAGGCTGCAGCGTTCCCATAAAGCATTAGGGAATGAGAACAGCTTTTCATCAGGGCTCCTGGAATCTGTAAGTGCAGTTTGTCACTACCAAAACCCATGGCCACCCTACCAGCAACGTCAATTTAAAACTCCACACTTCCTCCCTTATAGGGCTTATAACAGCCTCAACCTTCAATGGCAACTTACTCCTGCCTGGGTCTTGGCTTTTAACTTCTGTTTCTAATTAAATCTAAACTGAGTTCATCATGCAGCTCCCATTTATAGTTCATTCTTCTTTGGTGTAAGAAAGTTAAATAAGATAAAATTGTCAAATTTCATCAAATGATGATACAGCTTGATATACAAAAGGGGATACCCTCATATTCTTGCAAATACTAATATAATTATCAGAATTATAGTTAGCAATTAGGAGCCCTAATAATTTCCCATGCCCCCTTGTGTAAGGTGCTGCATCACCAAAAAGTCAATAACAATAACAATTATAATTGTCAATAACAACTTATTATTTAACCATAAGACAAAAGAGACCAGATTCAAATAGAGGGGAATTAGAACAGAACAAGGGGACAGCACTGGTCACCACAACTCTTGACAATGTATTACCAGTGCTAAGTCTCTTGGAACAAGTACCATTGTATATGCTGGAACAACCAGGAACAAGTGCCATTGTATATGCTTTGGGCATGTAACAGCTAAGGCTGGGCACAGCATCGTGGATTCAAAGTAAATTTCAATTTCTCAGTGGTAAATAACAGATGAAATGTAGTGCTGGGACATTCTTAGAAACAAAGCTAACCAGGTTTCTACAGAGCATGATGCAAAAAGAAAGGGGGTTGTGGAGGAATATAAAAGAGAGGGAGTGGGAAAATAGGTTTGCAACATTATTTTTAATATATGTGAATGAGGAAATTGAATTGGTAGGAGGAAAAAAGGGTATAAAAATTATCCAAACTGAAAGTAGTTTGGTTTAGCAGAATTACCTGGAAAACTGTAAAAAAAAAAAAGTCTTTCCTTTTACAAAAATATGTAGAAAATAATCCTAAGACTGAGATAGCATGAGCATAAGGACCTCAAGATATCCACGTTGAAGCTGCCATTTAGATTCTAAGTAAAATTATTATATTGTCAATAGTAACACAGGAAGGATGATTTGGACAAATTCTAGTTTATTGAGGCTGAACTATGTCACTGAGAGTGAAATCATACTAAGAAGAGACAACTATAAACTAAAAAAAATAAAAATGTTACCAAAGGATCAGAAAAGAACAATGTCTAAAGGAGTTTCAGGGAGTCGAGTAAAATAACTGAATATTTCAGAATGTTTTGCCATTTTCTCTGATTTTTTCAGCACCACCTCCACTCACATTGGACTACATAATCAGTGATTTTATGGAAGGATGACATTCAGTCACAACAAAAAATAGGAAGACAATGATATTTGCAGGAGCTCACCTGAATCTTTTAGAATAACTTATGTTTTACTTGCAAGTAGAAAAATGGGAAAGTATGCCTAATTTTAGTTTTGCCAGATGCAAGAGTTCACTAACATAACTCTAATGAAAAGATCCAAGATAAAAGTCCATATCAGCGATGTTTATACATAGTTATAAAAGTCCTCAATCACTATTCAGAGAAAATGGAAAGGTAAGGGTGAAAATAACACTTCTTTGAACACACACGGGTTTTTTATTTATTTACTTCAGAGCTGACCTGTTATTATATGAACTGAATCATAAGCGAAAGGCAGTCCATATGCCCTATGAAATTCAATCAATATAAATGTTATTAGCTTGATAAAATCAATCATATAACTAGTTGTGCTGGTTTATCTGTGTGAGACCTGTTAGATAAATAAATAAATAAATAAATAAAATGGATTTATGCCAGTTTGATTCTGATTTGATATAGACATTGAAGTGAGTGCTTTGCCTTAGAATTTAAACGGGAACGCCGTGTACAAGATCGGAGGTCTCATTTTCTCACATTCCTACTTTCTATCCCACAGCACAGGAGGAGAGCGTTCTCATTAGAGGTATTTTCTTCCAGCTATTCTCTCTATTTCCATATAGAGACAATAAAGACCAAACAAAATGGAGAAGGATTATACCACAAACTTCAGCTTCACTACAAAGAAGGTCAGACCCCTTGGTGAGGTAGTAGTGCAGAAGATCTGCCTGGCCCTCAAATTTGAAACCTCAGCATGAGGTTAGTCACACTGCAGAAAACTGGAAATTCCTGTAGCTTAAGTCGTCAAGTAATCAGGTGTTGGAATACATGCCAAAACATGGACACGGCACTTTGATACAATTCATTGTGAATTCTCATCACACTCCAGAAGATCTCCAGGCATACATGCTGGATTTCTAGCATATCTATGAGAAACTAGTCAAAAACAGTATGTAGAGCTCTCACCTCTACATGCACATAGTTTTCTGTTTATAGCATTTCCATAGACACTTAAATGATCTTGATGATTCCAAGATTAGTTTTGAATGTAGAAGACATATTAGAGGTGGTGGAAGCACCTAGACTTTTCTCTCCTTACTCAATAAAGAGACAATGATCTCAATTCCCTGAGTTGGGAAGAGAATAGAGTAGGAAATATATTCTAGACTGACATATCCAAATGAAACTTTAAAAAATTTTGTTTCACGATGGTCTTTTTCACTGACAACAAGAGGGAAAAAAGAACAAAGGTAGATGCTAGTGGACTGTGGATTTTCAGTTCACTTTCCTGCTGTCTAAACTATGCTCATAGCTGCTAATCCTTTCTCTACAGGTTGTCTAATCTACTCCAACTGGATTCTAACAACCTTGCCAACTATGTATAGTATCTCAATGGCTTGTCCTGCTGCTGTGATCCACAGCGGCAAGTGTCCACCTACCAACCTTGCCAACGGGCTTCAGGCTTTCATGATCCCATTCTGAAAGCAGCCCTTCATTGATCCCATCTCTATGATGCTCTTTTTTCTAGGCTTTGCTTCAATAACACTTTGCTTGTCTTTCTTTTTCTCATTCAGCTTAGCAATGTTCATAGCATGAATGTCCCTTTCATAAATACTGTACCAGTTGGCCCATCCCATGCCTTCAAATTGGAAGGCTCAGCATTTTGGCTGCTAATCTGTCAGGAGTTTTTACATAGAGTAAGATACCACCACACTGCTCTATCAGTACATAAACATAGTGCAACATTCATTTCTCTCTTTCCTTCTTTCTTTTTTCTTACTTATTTCTTTCTCTCTTTTCTTTCCTTCTTTCTTTCTTTCTTCTTTCTTTCTCTCTCTCTTTTTCTTTCTTTCTTCTTTCTTTCTTTCTTTCTTCCTCCTTCCTCCCTTTCTTCCTTCCTTCTTTCCTGCCTCCCTCCCTCTCTCCTTAAGGGAATGTCTAGTCACTACAGTGTTCACAGAATCCTGTTGGGGACTAAGGAAAAAGAGGGAAAAAATGTAAGTGCAGGGTGCCTGAAAAGTCATTACATACTGGCAGATATAGTGATTATTATAACAGAAGATACAAAACCTTAAAGTGTGATAGTATTTGCATTTGTGTGAATGTGTCTTTCATTTAAACTTCAGGAAAGTCAAAGGCCTATTTCCTTTTGGTTTCATTCTCTGTTTTCCCACTTAAAAATTCTCACTGATTGAGTTATTACATATAATTTTTAACTTAATTACTTCCTATCTGTGGAGGATTTAAGCATGATAGTGTAGATGGCATTAATTATTAAATAAAAGATAAATGATCTGTAGATCAGGATGTTCTCTTACCTTGAAGTCACCTTCTATTTTTTATAATCTTGTCCAAAACTTCCTCTGTTTTTTACTGTAGACTTTAAAAGCAAGTGTTTCTTACCTAAAAGCTACTATGAGACAAAATAGGGATCAAAACAAAGGACACAAACTTTATAATTAATACTATGCTTGACTAATGAATGTTTTGCTTGTCAACACCTGTCAGGTTTGCAGTATTTTCTTCTCAAGCATGGAAAGTACTATAGAAATGTCAAGACCTCATAGGAATTCAAAACAAAATGTCTGGGAATAAACAAATCTCTACCTATGGTGCTTTGAGGCACCATGAAAACATCTGATCAAACACAGATACAGAAAATCCTTTTGTTTTGGTTTGGTTTGGTTTTTAATAATTTTTACAATTTTATGCAATTTTAACAAATCTTTCCTCTTGTTCTGCAAAAGCCTTATTCACTGAAACGTGAATTTCCTTGTGTTTCTGATAAGGACTTTGCATTTTGTAGGTGTTTCTGATTTACTACTGAGTGACCTTCCAGCAAGTAGGGCTCCCAGAATGGCTACATAGTGCAATGTGCAATATTACTCCCAGTAGGTATGGTACTATCTACAGCATCAATAAACTCTTGAGCAGATGTTCAATACCCAAACATAATGACCACTGGGGAGCAATGATAACTGCCTAGAAATACATAAAGGAATGTTATAAGTGAATGGGGACCAATTATTCTCATTAGCCAACAAGGGCAGAATAAGAAGGAATGAGCGTTCTCTCTAACCAGAAAATTTTAACTTGATTTAAGAAAACCTTTAACTGATAAAGTAAGATTAGGAAATAATAAAAAAAGCTGCCAAAAGAATTCATAAGATTGTCATAATTTAAGATATTTAATGTGGCCTTCTGTTATGCCCATTTCAGAAAAACAAACACATGGTATAGTATCTTTTAGTTAGATTTATATACGTCTAAGAGGAATTTTGTGCCTTATTAATGAAATCTAGCTTGAGAATGATCTTACTGTGGTTGTCTGGAACAGCTACTTGTTTCTATTCCCAATGACTAGATACTAACTAGGAAGAGTCATTTGTATAGTGATTAAAACAAAAATTAAAAATCTTTTCAAGGCATCCTATTGTGTGTGCATATTTGCAGCAGTTGGCTGTGGGTTTTTACCTTTATACTGAAAGTCAAGCTTTTCCAAAGCTTTTCCAAACTTATGAGAAGAAGAATAATCTTAAAGCATGACTGCAATCTGACAAAATGTACTATATCTATTAGAAATATTTTATTTTAAAACAGTATTTTAGGCATGACATTTCCAAAACTGAAATAGCTTCTTTTCAGTCCTTATTGACTCTCAGAAGACTTCCCATCAGCATCTTCATCAAAAATGATGGATATCTACAATGTTTTAAGTTTAAAAAAACATCACAAATGGGCTAACTGCAGGAACTGACTGCAGGAATATCCTGAAAGAGAGAAAGCAATATCCTTCTTTTCTTCAGAAAGGAAATGTTTGTTCTTTAGTTAGGAATAGCTTTGAATAGTTATTAAAAAAAAGTATTAGCTTTCTAATCAATAGTGATAAAACACATGTAAGATCACTTTTATGAGTTGAACATGACAGAAGAAATAGTGACTTTTATCTGTTGATAATACTTCCAACAGGCTAGAATACAGCTATACACTGCAATCTTCTATTATGTACCAGTTTCTTTGCACTACTTATGAGTAGAATATGCAGATTTTATGTTGCAATAACATCTATTCTGGTATTCTTAAGATATGCATCTATACTTTTCTCTTATGTAGATCAAATTGAAATAGTATCTACATTTGTAGCCATCATTACACATGGTTATCAGACAACTTGGTATGGGACTAGTGACATGCTATAGAACAATTCCCTTCAAGAAATATAATCACAAACTTAGCTAAATAGCATCTAACTGTGAAGGCTTTGCAGCATATGGATCTGGTAGGATTTCAAGTGCATTTGTCAAATTATATTCCTCTATTCCTTGGTATGGCATTGGAGCTATAGGTTAACTCTACAGGACAATTGAGAACAAATATAATGATTTTCAGTTATGCTGGAAAATTTCCTTAAAGATCTTAAAGATTGTGAAGAATAAAATGATTTCTATAGTTTTTCTAAATGTTAATTTTATGGCAGTTTTAAAGCTAATAAATAAAGATACATGAAGATTATGTGTTTCATATACCACTGTGTCATAGACATCCACAATTTCCAATTTAAAAACTTTCTCTCACCAAATATAGACATTTTTTTGTGAAGTACTGTGCTCAAGGAATATAATCTTTTTTGATTGATATAATATTGATTGGTGTGATAAATATGAAACCTTCTTGGTAAAATCTCAAATATTCCTCATGTTTCAGTAAGAATTCCTTAGAGCAACATGATATTAATCAAAGAATCATAGAATCAAAGAATCATTTAATTTGGAAAAGACCTCTAAGGTCATCAAGTCCAACTGTTAGCTGAGTACCACCATGTTCACCATTATACTATATCCCCAAGAGCCACATCTGCATGCCTTTTAAACACTTCCATGGATGGCAATTCCACCACTTCACTAGGAAGAGTATTATAATGCCTGACCACCCTTTCACCGAGGAAGTTTTTCCTAGTATCTAATGTAAACCTCCCCTGATGCAACTTGAGGCCATTTCTTCTTGTCGTGTCATTTGTTTCCTGGAAGAAGAGACCAACCCCTACCTGGATAAAACTTCCTTTCAGGTAGTTGTGGGATAAGGTCTTCTCTGAACCTTTTCTCCAGGCTAAACAACCTTAGCTCCCTCAGCCATTCCTCATAAGACTCATGCTTCAGACCATTCATCAGTTTCACATGCATGTGTTCCAATGTCTCCCTTTATTCTTTTTTTTTGTCTGGATTCTGTAACTGCAGTACCTATGTCTGTTCATAATCATATCACCTGAAAGCAATGATGTATTTCTTTGGAGGAGACCATTGAAAATTTAGGTTATTTCTGTACAAGCAAATTAAACCTGTCCAAGAATATATTGGAGTGCTGAAGCTAGCTGGCACAGAAAAATATGTGGGAATGCTTGTATAATTTCACTGCCTCCAAAGTAAGTTTTCTAAATGCAAATTGCACATTGGTAATGGTTCCTGGAAGGTTCTTACTCCTAAACTATGGGAATTGCTGGGGAACTCCTAGCCAATGTGTGTCAAAATTGTGCTTGAGATTGCTTTAAGATTTACCAGTGTAGAAGATCCCATTAAATCCTTTAGAACCTTCCATGGCACTATTTATTTTACTAACAGAACCATACTAATGCATATGTAACTAAAATTACTCATGTTGCTCACTTCAGTGCCCAGTAAAATCACAGAAATCAGAATCACACCAAGTGCCCTCAGCAGCTCTTCATAAGGCTTCACCTCCAAACCCTTCACCATCCTCATGGCCCTCCTTCTGGGCTTATTCTGGGAGATATTGAAAAACACCTGGAGGACAACGCAGTGATTGGTCACAGCCAACGTGGCTTCCTGAGAGGAGAGTCCTGATTGTCGAACTTCATTTTCTTCTATGGTAGGGTAACCCACCTAGTTCGTCTAGGAAAACCAGTAGTTGTTATCTTTTTGGACATCAGCAAAGCTTTTGATAGTGTGTCTCACAGTATTCTTCTGGACAAAATGTCCAGCATACTGCTGGATCACCGTGTTACATGATGGGTGAGCAACTGGCTCACAGGTTGGGCACAAAGAGTTCTAGTGAATGGAGTTACATCAGGCTGGCGTCCTGTCACTACTGAGATTCTGCAGGGCTCCATCCTTGGCCCAGTTCTCTTCAACTTGTTCATTAATAACCTGGATGCAGAACTCAAAAGAAACTCAAAAGAACACTAAGTAAATTTGGCGACGACACTAAATCGAGTGAAGCTCATGATTCCCTCGGATGCAGAAAGGCCCTGCAGAGAGACTTTGACAAATTAGAGAGATGGACAATCATCAACCATATGAAGTTTAACAAGGGCAAGTGCTGGATTCTGCACCTGGGATGGGGCAATCCTGGTTCTGTGTATAGACTAGGGAACAAGAGGATGGAAAGCAGCACTGCAGAAATTGACCTGAGGGTCCTAGTTGATGGCAAGTTGAATATGAGTCAGCGGTGCCCTGGCAGCCAGGAGGGCCAACCGTGTCCTGAAGTTCATTCATTGCCAGCTGGTCAAAGGAGGTGATTGTCCCACTCTACTTTGTACTGGTGTGGCCTCACTTTGAGTACCATGTGCAGTTTTGGGCACCACAATATAAAAAAGGCATTAAGCTATTGGAGCCTGTATGAAGGAGGGCCATGAGGATGGTGAAGGGTTTGGAGGTGAAGCCTTATGAGGAGCTGCTGAGGGCACTTGGTGTATTCAGCCCGAAGAAGAGGAGACTGAGAGGAGACCTCCTTGCTGACTCCAATATCCTCAAGAGGGGAAGAGGAGGGGTAGGTACCAATCTCTTCACTCCCATGATCAGTGACAGCATCCAAGGGAATGGCATGAAACTGTGCCAAGGGAGGTTTAGATTAGATATCAGGAAAAGGTTATTTACCCAGAGAGTGATTGGGCACTGGAACAGGCTCCCCAGGGAAATGGTCACAGCATCAAGCCTGACAGAGTTCAAGAATTGTTTGGACAACATTCTCAGGCACATGGTGTGATTCTTGGGGTGTCCTGCATAGGGTTGGGAGTTGGACTTGATGATCCAGATGGGTCCCTTCCAACTCAGCATATTCTGTGATTCTATGATTCTATAAATTGTAATGAAAAGTCTGTAAGTATGCCTCAATATACACTGAGGATATGCTATCAAAAAGATTTTCAGTTCAACTAACCCAGTAGATTTTATCCCATCAGACAACTTCAGTCATATCTTCAGGGGACAATTTTGTATGCTGAATTTATACTAAGGAATGTCAGGTAGACATTTCTATTTGTAGTACATCAGGGAGAGTTTTGATAGAAGGAAGTTTGTGCAGCAGTAACCTGTAAACAAGTGTTCAGGTATTGCCTATGACATGATGTTTATTCTTTGTGGGGAAAGCATAGGCATAAAAGTCAGTGCATGTTGTTTGTGGCATTTCCCAGGGTGGCTAAACATAATTTTAAAAAAATGTACATGGGGTTTCAGGTAATATTTTCACAGTCATTTCCTTATATCACAGTTGCTTTCTATAAAGCAGAAATGATTGAACTGCTACACTTAGCACAAATACCAAGAAACAGATCTTGGCGTCCTTATGGAGATTCAATATGCAAAAAATAAAAAGTGATTTGAACATCTGCTACTTGAATTCCTTACTAATCTGCCAAAGAGAATTCTTGGGATTGTTTTTAGCAATAAGAAAAATACACAGTGAGTTGGAAGGCATTGATAACACTTGAGCAGAACAGCTCTTCAGCACTCTGATGAGTTACTGTACAGATGGCTTCCATCATGCAAGTCTTTTCTGTTTATAGGGCTGCAGGTGGTAGAGTGGGAAATAGGGTAAGTGGAGGAAAGGTTAAGACTCCATATCAATTGTAGCAGTTCACCAAGTAAAATCTATCCCTGCTGAATGTACTAGCTGTTTATCAGCACTGCCATCTAGAGCTGTGTGAAAAAAATTCACTGCAGACAGCAGAACTGGTGAAATTAGATCTCGTTGTTGAAGAACATTGTGCATAGAGGGAATCATAGGCATCTGACAATTTTTGATATCTGAGAGTAAAGAAAAGAATGAAAATAATTCCTAAAATAGTCTGATAACTTTGGCTGATTTTCATGCATGTCAAAAAGACCTCATAAGAATTAGTACAATGCATAATTTAGCTTCCCCTTTGTAGCACAACTGAAATGTACATTCTCTTCATTTGGGACAATGTAGTTGCACCTACAGACTAGTTATTCTATCTGTTATGCATCCAGTTTAAAATACTTTGGAGTGCAGAGTAATCATACAGTTCTTTCGCTGCAGCTTTAACTCCCCTGGGGTGATTTTAATCATTCTTCAGCACTGAGGAGAAATCACAAGGGCTTGTGACAGACAGAGATGCACTGAAATAATTTTATAAGTGTCACACTTTAAGGGAGGGTAGGAAAAGAACGAGGAGGAAGTTCTGGGGAAGCTCAGAGTTTTATGTTGCTCTCCGGATCTCTTTGTGCAATAGAAAGGATGGATATATTGCTGTCTTTGCTACTATATTGGTTTGGGGTTTTTTTGCATACAAATGCGGAATAGTTTTGTTCTATGTATCTTTTTTCCACACAAGCTGGGGAAATTATGACCTTTTTTAGTTGCATTACTTTATTCCTCTAAGCAAGGACTGAGGTTGTTTTTCGTAGGAATGAACACAACCTATTTTTCATGCTAGGACAGAGTTTCAAGACAAAAGAGAACAGAGGCACAAGTTCTTTTCTACCTAATCCTTGAAATATTACTTAAAATAGTCATTAGCTATAAGGCTCTTAAATATCTCTAATATAGACAGAATCCATGAAAGCATTAAAGTATTTTAAGTATATGGGGGCCTTATTCTGAATGCTATGGAAACAATATGTATATGTGCCACTAAAAAAATGGTTTTTTAGTCACAAGAATACTGCAATCTAAAACCAGTTGAAAGAATGTTTTAAGGCATTTGGGTTTAAATGTTTACGTCTGTCTTTTCTTACACACCACGTCATATTCTTACAGTCTCTTGATTGTAGACATGCCCAGTCCTTCTCAGCACACAGAATGCAGCAGAACTACTGGCATCACACTGACCCTACTGGTAGCTGTAGGAAGCTCATAAAGGGTTGGAAGCCTTGCTGAATCCAGTGTGTGTTCTTTGATATGGCTGGAGACACACTGAAAGACTGGCCTTCAAACTGTGTCTCACTCTGCTTCTGGGTACAGTCTGCACACACTGGGAGGAGTGAAGCCCTTCAGGTACGTCACAAGCAGCAAAAGTTGGCCACCCTTCCTCTAGGCAAGGGCATGTTCATCCTCTCCATAATGGGCTGACCAAGGGAGGGCAGTAGAGTATACCTCTTCCAAATACCTAATCCCAGTGCAAGTTGTCATCATCTGGAAGCTGACTAAGTGAAACTCAGTCAATCAGGCAGTAAGTCTGTACGGACACACTTCTTGGGATATCTCATGCCCTTGGGAGTATCTATCCCTTGCCTACTGCTGACTGATACTACTACTATCTGCAGTCCTCTAGAAGTCATTTTAGCCTCGAAATAGCCTATTGCATGCTGTCCAATAGTCCTTGACAAAACACATTCTTCTCCACTTACTCCAGAAGATGCCAAGAATATGACAAGATCATGAAATTTTAACAAATCAAAATATTATTCTGTGACACTTGTGTTTAGTAATCTGGTCATCCTTATCTTAAATAAGGCTGACACTTTCTTTCCTGCCTGGTGACAGGAAGTCCACGAGCATGAGAACTGACAACTGCTGGTGACATGCCACCAGTAGTGACCTGAGGAATGCGAATGCATTCAAAGCAGGCTAACACCCATGGAAAATTCATTTTAGTCCTCAGCTGCTGACAGATCATCTTTAAATAAGCCTTAGGTGAAGTAGGTGCATTGACTGTTTTCAGGAGAAGACTCAGCCATCAACAGTGTCATGCAGTCTTTTTTGACCTTAGAATATACTATAACCTCCTTTCATCTCTGAGTTAATTACCAGATTTATTAGAGCAAGCACAGACAGAAACAAAATCACCAGGTGTTGGCTCCAGATCCTTGACTGATATCTCAGGAGATTGTCTAGGACACTGTAGATTAGAGGGAATGAATGTGGGTAGAGGGCTTCTCACTCCAGGGAGACATCTCTGGCATGAGGGGCCATCAGCTCCTATCTGACATTGAATTATTGCACTAAATAAAGTACCTCCCTTCTATTTTCCCTTCTCCTTCTAATAGCATTCTTGGTGTCAGAGGCATGGCTGGTCTCTGGTCTGGTGGTAATCCTATCAGCTTTCCACATGGTGAGGTCATAGGAAAAGCAAAGGCACAGTCATAGTTGCAAAAGAGAATAAATATTATAAGAATAAATTAAGAAATGGCAAGTGTACCTCAGTAAAGCCACTTAAAACATGAGAATGTGAATAATTCTTACATGCATATCAGCACAGGATATACAGATTAAGACATATATAATTGACTTATCACATTTTAGATAGGTGCTTTAACTGGGTTCATGTGGATACCTAACCCCTCTGCAAATGAGAAATAAAACATGTAATTTTAAAAAAATAAAATAAATAAAACCCAAAACTTGGGTTTTTTGGAATTTTTACTTTGCACTTACCATGAGATGAGAGTACATGATGCATCTGTAACACTGGTTTAGCTTATACATAGCACCTCAACAAGCCATAGTAACTTAAAATATCTAGGGCTTTTCAGAATTTGGATTTCTTTTCTTCTACTCAAAATGGCCTCTCATCAATGGGAATCTCCCCATTGCACTTACTTACTAGTTTGACAGTGTTCAGTTCTAAGAGCAAAACCCAAATATACCTATGTTTGCATAAAACACCATGTCTTTACACAACAAAAATGTCCTTCTTCTCTGCTTGTACTACTGAGATGATGTGAAGCATACTGCTTCACATACTGAGAGCTGTGCTATCAGTATATCTGATAGTTGTGAAGATGGTTGCCTATGTGAATTATTTTTAACCAAATATACTTAAATATTGTTTATGGCACTGCACTGTATTCCAAGTCACATACTAAAACCGGTAGAGTTTCCAACAAATTAAATTCAAAATAATATTTTAACTATGTTGTACATGGAGGTTTCAGAGATTAGGAAAGCTGAAGTCTGAAATTCAGCCTCTGAAATGATGTGCTTAAAAGCAAGGTTCAGTATGTAATTTTAGTCTAGTCAACCCAGTGGCTTAACATAACAATGTTTTTATCAGGGAGCCACATCTGTAGTTCAGATTTTTTACACCTTTGGCTATTCCGATTCTTTTGTATTGTGTTGAAGGCAGTTCTTGCTCTTTCACTAGTTGGTTATTTGTACTAAGTTGAAGAGGAAAAGATGAGAGCCAACTTTTGATGTTTACAGTTGAAGTAATAAAAAGTCTTTTCCCCTTGTTGGACAATATTGCTTGCAGAGAGATGAAGCATTCAAAGAGAAGCAAATGCACATATAGCAGTCTAAACTCACTGTCACTGGCAGGCTCTGAAAAGGTTGTTCATTGTTGAATTGCTGAACCTGATAAAAAATGTGGTTCCCTACTGACATCTAGGAGGCCATTAAAATACCTTGAGCTGTTTCAAAATGCATAGTTCCAATTAAAGAGAAATCTCCACGTACTTCTTCCCAGGGGTACACTCATAAACCAACAGTGAACCATTCTGGTAGTGGAGACAGAAAGAGTGTGAGGATTACCCCTGAAGACAGAGTGGATATGGCATAGCACCAAGGGGCAACTCTGATGAGGACCTGAGCTTGCTGGAGCCTTTCTGGTATCTGCTTCAGAGGTGCTTGCAGTTTTAACAGCTTATTCTACCAGGGCAATAAGAAAGGCCCATGATTGCTAGACTTTAGTAAATTTCATTATCGTAATTCTGTGGTTTATTAAATATTGATGCTTTCTTAGTGGTTATTTAAGTTTTTATACCATGAACACACCTTGCAGTAAAAAAACCCAAACAAACAAACAAACAAACCACAAAAACAAACAAACAAAACCCACCAACAAAAATCTCTTTCTCTGGCAGAGGCTCAACAATTGATACCAACAATCTAATTAAATTATATTGCCATTTTTCAGCATATACTTACATGAAAATAATTTTTTTCTCCTTTATAAGACAAAAGCCACAATGAGCAGGAGAGAAATATCATGAAGATGAGAAAAGTAGTTTCTTTATTCTTCTAATAAAGTCTGGAGAATCCAAACTTCAACCACTGTAATTTTTATTTTCTCTTACTAACTTCAGCAAGCTGTGGTAAAATTCTGTGTAAAGAATGGCACTTTTAGGAGTCTTCTAGCCAGACTTCTAGTCATTCATGTGCCCTGTTCAATGATCCTTATTTAACAGCCCCTCCTGGATATTTCTACCTTAGTTAGATATGTCCCAGAATGCATTGCCTTACTTTCTCTCTGATCCCAAAAGTGTCTATCTTCTTTGATTCAAATAGGACAGATGGCCCAGAAGAGATTAACAGAGCTCCTGAGACATATTTCATAAAAATGGGAAGGTCTGTTATAGTTCAATAGTTATGTGATCTTTATTCTAAAAATGATATAATAGTTGTGATTGTAACAGCTTGGACATTTCAGATTTTATTACCAATTAACCTTCAAAATGATGTAATGATTGCAGACATAATAACTGACTTTTTTTTTCATTTGGTATATTGCACAGAATATTTTTAGTGGTCTAAAACTAAGCGATGTAGTTTTGTTTTTTTTTTAAAATCCTTTCTATTTCTGATTAAACTCAGAACCTGTCAGGTTACTTAACAGGATTACTAATTTAGAGATCATACACAGTCAACTACATTGCACAGTCACAGTATCACTTAGCTTCAGAATTACTTCAAGTCCCTGAGCCCATATCATACCAAAGGTGAAATAATAACTGTCTTAAATTTATGGTTCCCATCCTATAAACAATGCATTTCTAGACATGTTCATTGTTTTGGGTCTAAGCAGTAGCAATGCCAAACTGAGAAGAAACTGTTTCTTTAAATGGTTGGGGGTTTTTGTTTGGTTGGTTTTTATTAATATTATTATAAATTGGGTGTTTGGAGTGAAATGTGACGTTTCCACAGTATCTCTTGAAATTGTAAGAAGCATAAAAAGAAAAGGAAAAGGCAGACATTTTTAATTGCCATAGGAATGACTAATCTGTAGTAAAACACTAGTTCCCCCCAAGCAAATGTAGAGAGCATTAGAAAGCCAACAACTTCACTGTGAGAATTTCTAAAACAGTCATTACTTTCAAATGTGGTGTTGACCACTTCTTAGGGTGAATTAGTAAGCAATGACTCAATGTGAGAGAGAAGTGGGGACTGTGCACTCACACTATATGGGGAGACAGAGTGATTCATATGCAAAAATGCTCACGGCAGAGCTGGATCTGACTGCAGCCAGGTCAGCCCGACTGCTCCCTCCAGCACAGGACCAGCGTTACCCCACTGCTCTATCCACCAAGCTTGCTCAACCCAAAGGAACCCCTTCTTCCCAGAAGAGACTTATTTCCCCCGGCGGTGATGTGGGTGGCACAGAAAAACCTCTGGGCCCCAGCCATGCCCACTCCTGGCTACTGCAAGTTAACCCTATTCTGGCCAGAACCAGGACACAGTCACAGACTTTTTGACAGGGGTTTTTTGTTTTGTTTTTCACACACACACACATATATTTATATGTATGTATGTATGTATATATATAAAAATATATATATAAAAAATAGAAAAGAATACTATAAATATGATGGACTCCTATATATATACTATGGCATGCTATATCCACATAAATGTATGTAGGGATGGTATCCTTTCAGAATAATTTGTAATGAAGAGTTAGAACTTGTTTTTGCTTAGGAAGGCTTTTCTGCCTAAAAGAAAAATCTTTTTCAAAGGCAGTTTCAATGCTCTCTTCTGCTGCATGCCGGAGAAGTTTTCAACCTCTGTCTCTGATATGTGAGGAGAGAGATAATGCTTACAGACATGCTATAGGGCCACTGCAGCCCCAGGAGAGAATAGGGGAGCCAGCAATAATAAAAGCCTGAAGAAGAGACCAGGAGGTGTGACTTTCTCATGCCCAGAGTTTTCTGCAGCTGGTGCAGATATTTTGCTTGTAAGTTTTTTAGTGTTCTTGCCTTCAAAGTAAACCTTTTTGAATTCTTGAATTTGAAAGCATTGGCATTTTTGAGGGATACATGAGTATATCTTACTTTACTATATATATAAATACAGAAAAGGAAGGAATAATAGTAATACAAAACAAGTGATATAAAAAACAAGTGATGAACAATAGTTACTCACAACCCACCCACTGATGCCCAGGCAGCAACCCCCATCCAGCTTTTCCACTACTTTACAAACTGAGCATGAAATCATATGGTGTGGAATACCCCTTTTGCCAGCTTGTGTCAGTTGTTCTGGCTGTGTCTCCTCCCAGCTTCTTGTGTTCCCCAGTCTACTCACTGGTGGGGTGGTGTGAGAAGCTGAAAAGTCCTTGACGTAGTGTAAACAGTGATTAACAGCGACTCAAACATCAGTATCTTATCAACATTATTCTCATTCTAAATCAAACACACAGCCCTCTACCAGCTACTAGGAAGAAAAGTAACTTTATCCCAGTCCAAATGAGGTCAATCAGTTAAACGGAAAATTCTGACAGGGAGGATAATTCACAAGCGTTTACGGACCAAAAAATAAATATATTCCTTTTAGTTACGAGATTGAGGATTTCATAAAGAAGGAAATGAATCTGGAATTTGGGATTTTTAACATGCTAGATATCTAGCCCAGTTATTACCCAAATGACACTGTAGATGCTCATATCTAGAAAGGAGAAAGACACTAATCCAAGTAATCTAAAAGAACCATCTGCAATCTTAGTCAGCAGAGGAAAGCAGATACATGACATCTGCAGAGAGAGATACTGCTTAAGTCTCCCCTTTGTTTCAATGCCCTTGGAAGACAATCCAGCTGTGATAATTTATTCTATATAAGTTCCCTAATTATTCTGATTCAATTACAGGACTTTTTTTCTTTTTATTCTCAGAGCAGGAAACAATCTCAATGGGAAAAAAATGGCCATTATGTTGTCTTAGGTTTAAACCTCTCTTCAGGCTGGGGATAGTCTAGAAGTCAGGTCTTCTACCTCCTGAATGAATGGTTTAAGATTAGACTGTGGTAGTCTCCACAAGATGTCTTGGATTTAATTTTAGTCCTGGGTAGATTTAACTTTTGAGTTTTTTTCAGAGATTGTCATCTCAAACTGAATTACATTGAGAAAGGAGATTAATTGTACTGTGCATGTACTTCTATTCACTCACAGGCGATTAAATGTTGGGAATGTTAAAAGATGAGTAAGGAATGGCTGAAAGGACACATTTAATCACCTACCAGGTTAAGGAGACAAATTCTGAAAAGTAGGTGAAATGTATTAATGGATGGGATACCAGTTTTCGGGTGGCCTGAATCAGGTAGAAAAAGCTACATGAAATAAAAGGTTTGTTTCTTCCAAGCATTACTCCAACTTGATGTTCCCAACTCATTTTGCCAGTTGGTGGCACAGATTTTTCTGATAAAGAAACTGATTTTATTTAATCTTGTTGAGTTCTTCACACTGTGCAGATCACTGCTGAATTCAGCTGTCTTCACAAAACAGAACAAAATAACACAGGCAAGTAGATACTCAAACAAAGTTCCATCTGGGAAGGTTTGAATGCAAAGGTGAGAGGCTAGGGTGCAGGGAAGGAGAGGGAGGTTCCCTGGCACTGCAAGTGAGAATTTTGACAGCAAAAACCTAGCAATTTTCGAATATCATGTGGATTAGTAGTAGTTATTCGGGGACCATTGTATCTCTTTATAACCATCAGCGAGTGGAGTGGGTTAAGGTTGTGTTTCTATAGCAACTCCTTCCTGCTGCAGTCTACCAAGAGCTCCTAATGCATGTACACAAGGCAATTTTTAAAAACTTGTAACTGATTATTTGGGCACATTATTAGTGCCTCAAAGATTAAATGGTCAGAGACTTCAGACACCGAAGCAATTAAACGGTGGGTGGTAACAGAAATCAGATTTGCTCCAGTATTGCTCCTCGGTTCCCCTTAGCACATTTTATTGCCTTACAGTGGAATCCATTCAAGAAAGTGTTAAGTAATTTAGGTTCCATGTGAAACAATTGTGGAGAGTTAGAGAAGGGTCCTCTGGCCATTATAACCTCATGCCAGAAGCATTCCAGTGACCTATTATAGGGTGTTTAGCTGGAAAAAAAAGAGCTTCACTCAAGAGGATATTGAAAGACATATACCCTTTTCAGATGTTCATTTCTTTAACTCCTTGGACCTGTGGGTGAATATATACCAAAGTCTTTCCAATGGATCCATCTTGATCCCCTGAAGATGCTGTGTTAGATAAAATGGGCGTTTGGTGAATACACTGGTCCATATGTGAGGATATGGAAACTCATTTTGCCTCAATCCATTTCCATTGTGAATGAGTGATGAAGAGAAAAACCCACTCTCAATAGGATATGTTTAAAAGGATTTTTTTTTTCAATATGGGTTTCATTGTGTGCTCCTCTTCAGTGCTCTGTATTGGCTGTCTGTCAAGGTCATATGAACTGAATTTCAATTATTAGTCATATCCTTTCCTCAATGGCTCATTAGAGGATTTTAAATAAAAGCTTTTATTACCACAAGGAGTGCAACAATGTCTGCATCTGTATGAGAGCAGGTGAGCACCACTTCACAGAATTTAAGGCAATATTACTGTCATCTGTGTCAAGAGTTCAAAATCCCTGAAAAATCCAAATGAATGCATTCCGAAATTTTCCTATGGGAAAGATTACAAATATATGTTAAATATTTTGCTAGTAATACAAATGACATAGAGAAAAATTATAATTTCCTGTATTCACAGGGTAACTGTTAACTGGCACTGAAAGTCAAATGAACACTTGCTGCAGATGAACAAGTTATTACTTGGAATTCTTCAGTTGATGTAGAAGAAAATTCTTTACTAGTTTGACTGTAAAATTTTCATGAGAATCCCAGGTTGGTATTCTAAGTCACAGAACTATATAAATCAAACAGGTTTTTGTACATCTGTATTTCCCCTCCGGGTCCTCTTCTGTAAAGAGATATCTTACTTTTACTTAATAGAAGTCCTATTACGGCTATTATCTCAAGATTATCTTATAGAGAACTAATAATTATTATTGTTTCTAGGTGAATCAACAGTATTTTCTTGTACTCATCTTTCAATATTTCTTTGCTAAAAATGTAGCTGTATGTAGATCATGTGAACAGTGAGAGACTGATTTATCCTATATTCTGAGTAATAACTGACAGGGAATAAATGAATTTTGGTTTTGTGTTTTGAGTTCATGAAGGGTTTTTTAATGCAGCTTTTGGAAACATTTGCACTTTATTCTTTACTTAAATTTAACTAAACGGACAAGCATTCATCACTCTGCAAAATATCTGTTTCCAATGAGTTTTCAGAAGGTGTTTATGTAAAGTAAGACATAACTATTATTTAGGAGTGACTATTACCTATAATCAGAATTTAATCTAAGGCCCAATATAAAACTGTTGCAGTGCAAACAGTCTCCATTTGTCATTCCATTTTGATTTTCTGTTAAAATTTTTTTTATAAAAGGTGAATACACTATTCTGTTTCATATTTTCTTTGCTCCCTCTACTCTAGTGTTCACAAAATGGAAACAACAATAGGTTCAAATTCCCTTTCAGTTTTATTTTATATATAGGACCCAGAAGAGGAATCTCAATGGAGACATGATAAAGGCATTTAGGAAAATTATTTTTAATAATATATCTTGCCATGCAAACATTTATATGTATAATTAACTTTATAACGGGCTCCACTGAAATTATTATTACCAATGCTCAATCAGTCAGATCTTCAACTTTAGTCTTACAAGTGTTTTTAGTATCAAGATCAGTACACTATATGCCATGTAATAATTTCTAAAATTTACAATATCCTTTTCTAAAGCAAAATACTTCTGCAAGTGTTGGGTATATATTTAGGGACCTAGATTCTAGGTCTAGTGCTTTTACTTTTTTTGTCTTAATTCAAAATAAAAAAGGTCAGAATCTAAGACCTCAGTGCTGATCTGGAAGCCCCTCATTTATTTTTTCAAGAAATCCAATAACATAGAGATTAAACTACTGGAATGTGTCTCCATGGAATTCATCTAGCAGAGATTAGATGCTCCAGAAAACAGTGGAGCTACTTCTTTTAAATTCAAAAGAGGGTTGGCAGCTGTGTCAGAAAGGTGATTGTTTAAGTGATCTTGAAGCTTTTGGAAACTTCCTGCATATTGTATTTAAGACAAGTAATTTAATCTCTTTACAGGAAATAGAATGTTGATGCTTTTCCATTTGAGTGGAAACATATTTCCTCTTATCTAGCATGAACATGCAAGATAAAAGTGCAGATGATATTTTAAAAGTGAAACTTTTTCATAAATATTTAACTTTGCATAGATTATTGTTAAGCTTAAAGCCACATGCATTTACTAAGAGGTAGGGAAATAAATGTAGAGTGTGAAGCTCAACCCGTGCTGCTTTCATGACCACAGCTCTCCTAGATCTCATCTTTGCATGTAGAAAACAACAATGGAAACATCCCCTCTCTGCCCTCTAAGATTACAAGGATAAAGCTTCCTTAGTTCAATGATTAACATGTTCATCTAAATGGTTTTGTCTTCCATTGTATGAAAGAACTGCTATCATCTACACACAAGCTAGAGAGAGCCTTTGCTGCTTTTAAGCCATGGCACATCACGTCACAACCCTCCTGCTCTCTGTGAAAATATCTTATTATGGACACCCTTCATCTTTCCTCTCAAGAAACACAGACCCCCGTCCTAATGGTGACTGTGTATTATAGCAGTGCATGATAACCATGTCAGTCTGGTTGCTGGCTTTCCTCCCAAGCAACAGAAGTTTTCCAGAGAAGGACATACAAACTTAGCATGTTAACAAGCTCTGTTCTTCCAAAGGAGAAGTTATGTCGGAGGCTAGATACCTGCGGAAAAAAAAACAGCCAACCAACCAACAAAACCAACCAACCAAACAAGGAATAGACATCTTATCCAAGTAATCCAATACCTTGGTGTTATGCTTAGAACTTACTTTCACTTTTTACTGCTTATTTTCAGCTCTGAGCAAACTGTGGTTCTTTTCCCTTGGATCAAACTATGTCCAGCTGCACAGGCAGAATTTAATTTTCCTGCCAAGATGCCCTAGAAAGTGTGTTTATTATTTCCAACTGAATTAAGAAGTGATCATAATGAATGAGTAAGGAGACATTTGTTCTATTTTGTGTTTCATCATTCCCAGTGATGTATGCAAAATTAAATTTAGTAAATACTTCTTTCATAAATTTAGCTTCAGGTTTTTTCTCTGTGTAAGTAAGCACTGCCAATCTTGCATAACATTTGAAGACTCAGGACTTACCTTAGTCTGAAAAAACTATTTGAATTTATTTAGAAAAAAAAAAAGAGTGAGTCACTACCACACAATAGTGTGATAGTCTCAGAAAAAAAAAAAAAAAGAGTGCAACAGAAGTTCAAGACACTGACCAGGCACCGAGAGGATCTTAGTTCACTTCTCAACTTCCCCACAAACTTTCTTGGATATCATCAATGATCTCCCTACTGCAGTCTTGAACTGTACAAAGTAGATAACACTTGCATTTACTCTGTTACTTAAGCCCTAATCTTCATGGTGCAGAAACTACTCATACTGTGTGGATGTGCAATGCATAGCATACTGATCTGAGTGTGACACACTAATCACATTTTTATCATTATATGTAGTATTAAATTTATTTAGCTACGTTGCTGGGCTGAAAACAGCTACGTTTGCTTAAAAGCCAATGTTGCATACACGGATGAGCAAAGTTTCAAAAGATATGTTGTTATCCAGCTTAGGCATTTTAGTCTAGCATGCTGTTATTTAAGATTATGTCAGCACTTCTGTTATCTTATTTTTCACCAATCCATAATTAGCTTGTACAAAATTCACTAGGGACTACATTTCAGACTAGAAGATCTTTTATGCAAAATTGCTTACAAGCATGGAAAGAAATAGCTTAGTTCAATCAGGTAGTTTATTAGTGTTCTTATTTGTCCTTGTACAATAGAGATCTCTTATTTACCTATAGCAGTGGAAGGATGAACAGATGACAAAGACTACTATCAGTCTCTGAATGCACCTCCTATACTTTTCTTTTTCCAAATTCAGTCCTTTCATGTTGTATGATTACCCTTTGGCCTAGTTAGGATAACTTTATAACTCTACAAAAAGATAACCAAAACCAGTTTACTGTTTTCCATCCTTAATGATGTTCCAGTTAGCCTTACTTTTTTGGGGTTCCATTTCTTGATTTTATGTCTTCTTGTAATCTCAACCTTTATCAAGCCCCTTACCCTCCCAAGGTTAAAGTTTTCAATACTTGATTTTCCCACAAGGATGGAATTTATGGCCCATAAAATAGGCATCTTCTCACTCAATGAGCCTTTATTTTCCTCAGTAGCCATTAGAAAGAAACACGTACCCCTAGAGGGTGATAGATTCCACTCATGGACAATATTCTTCACTATTATTCATTTCAGAAAGATGACTTATAATGGGTATTGTTACTCACTTGCATCTGTCCACAGAAGTATCAATAGATGTTCTGCATTTCTTTCAAGATGGGTACCGCACATCAGTGAAGCTATATAAATAATAGCACAAGTCTTATATTACAGCTTGTTAATGATGGACCACGACTTCCCATAAATCACCCTGAAAATAATCTGATTTTTACAGATCAGCTTTTTAAGCTTTTTATAGGTCATTCAAGCCATTCATATATTGGTTTGCCAGTGCCTGAAGAAGCTTTACAACAAGCTTGGGAAACTAATCCAAACTTTACTAAATACTACAAAGGTAGTTGTGGAGGCCATTCTATAATTCTGCTGAAAATGTGAGAATGGACAGTGATTGCAAAGGGAAAATGTAAAACTGAATATGTCCATTAGAAGAATGAAGTGTTCACATCCGATTTACTAATCGTCAGTCTCAGCTGAGATGACAATTCTGGTCAGTTAGTTTAGGGTCTAATCTGTTAAGCAGTATTAGAAACTGTGTAGTAGTTTGAGCTACCACAGAAATCCAAAATCCAATTTCCAGGCTTTCCCCACCCCTTCCCACAACTTTATCTCAACACCGAAGAGAAAACTTTAAGGTAAGAGGCTTCTATAGGGGAAAGGGGAAGTATATATACATTTATTTTACACAAATAAATACTATAAAGCTAAAAGCAACTATGTATATTATTATACACTTCTATCAGTCCCTTTAAGCCTCTCCCTTTAACTTTAGTCCAGGAAAAGCCTTTTAGGCTGATAGTAAAGAGGTCTCTCTCATGGGAGTGTTCGGGTTCCCCCCCCCCAGTCTCCAGCTGTTTGCTGAAGTCCTTTCCTCCTTACGAAGTCCAAGAAGATAGCTTTGAGTCCTTTCTCCTTGGTTTTGTGTCAGTCTCTGCGGTGTTGTTCTCTCTCTCATACCTCTCATACCTCGGTTCACTGCTGCTGTAGTGTAGCTTATCACAGTACACATTTGGAATCTTCATTCCTCCTCTGTGTTTTTGGATGCCCCGGTCAAACCTCGGCAGGACACCCCCTGAACATCTTTCTGGCCCATCTCCAATTTCACCTGGGATTTTTTCTCCCTGGCACCAAGCTGCTTTTGTTATCAGCCCGTCTCTTGGCTCAGCTTCAATACTAAGCCTTAAAATCCACCTCCCACCAACCAACCTCAAGGCAGTGTGTTTGGGGGGAAGCCCCCTAGCCTTGGCCACAGGCAGCTCAGTCCAGTTATACACTGTCCCAAGTGACCCGCAGCCCAGCTGCAGGGGGGGGAAGAGGGCCTAGCCTCCTCTCAAGGGGCTTGCCTCTCCCTCTTGCCTCAGGTGTTGTGAATCCCTTCCTTCACAACACACACTCACTCCAACGCTGCCTCCAACCCCGGCTTAGGCAGGGCTGTGGGTCGCAGGGCCTCCTCTCCCCCCAGAGGGGGAAGAAGGAGGCCCTGCCACCCCCTTGGCCTTCTCACACCCACACACAACACCAAACACAGACAGATTGCCAACAACTTTCGCTGGTTGTGTATATGTGATTTTTCAGCAGGAGCGAACAAGACGAGCAGTGGTTGGCCCTCCAGGGAACACTGCCCTGGCACCCAATCACCTCTGAGCCCCCCGGCTCCCAGGGGGCCATCTCAGCCCATGACAAACTGTCAAGTGCATAGTTGCACACTTAAAAAATATTTACTTATTATTCTGATCTGTGACGTAAAATTGGTATGTAGAAACAGAGTAATGTCTCGGTATGTCAACTTTGTTATAAAACATTCAAAGAAAAACTAAGCAGTAGATTGCAAATAGAAATGTCCTTTAGAAAGGGGTGTGAAGATGTTGTGAAATAGTTTCTTCATCACATGGTTCATTGATAAATCTTCATTTGTTCTGTTTCCTTGAGAATAAATTCTGCTTGTAGGAATTGTTTTACCTTTATACTCAAGAGTCAATGGATAAAATATAGGAATGATCCCAGGAAAGGGAAACAAAACTGGACTTTTCAAAGAAAAGAATCATAATGCTTTCCTGGTAAATTGTTAATTCATGCTTTCATATTGGCCCAAGGCATCTTCAAAGTGCACAGCATCAGGAAAAGCTGAGTGCGTTTTTTGTCTTAATTTCTCCAGCTGTATGGATAGAGCATTCTCCTGAGACCGAAAAAAAATTAGTTTGAACTAAAAATCCATTTTTCTGAATTAGTATTTTAAGTACATAGCTGACAAAAGGTGAGAAGAAACTGTTCAATGAACATTTCTGATTTTTTAAAAAGATATTTGAGGATTTCAATGTTGCCTAGTACACCTCTTCCTTCATCCTACACTTAAGTACTTAAATTCTGGAGGAAAAGCATTTCAAATATTTCTGATGCCAGTATTCCACACTGGGTAGTAAGTATATGGTGCTTGCAGCTCAGACTGTCTCTCTCCTGCCATGAAGCACAAGCAGATTTTAAACATTAACTCAGTCATAAGCCTCCAAATGTTGCACAGTTGAAGAGTGAACCCTCATTCCATAGTTTTTGCTTAGAGCAGGACAGCCCATTCTCTGGAGATCTGGACAGTTGCGGTGGCACTGTTTATAAAAACTGGTAAGGATTTACAAGTGTTTACAAGTGAATTAATGGTGAATTTCAAATTATTGACTGTGGTTAAAGTAGCTGGCATGATAATCTAGTTGCTTTTTATTTTCTCCTCCAGTAGCAAAACAAACAAAACAACTTGCTAGTTTTACACTACATCTATTTGTCTCAAATTAAGGTTTCAGTTGATAAACAGCTTACTCACTCTCAGAGAGATTCCTGCTGTGGACAAGAAGGGAAGAAAACCTTGATGAGTTGCAGCCAAGTTGCTGCTAATTTGCTTAAAGATACAGAGAGAAACTGTGGTTCAAACACTGAAGTTCTTTTCTGGTGAATATTTCATCACAAATTATATGACCTTTAAAAATATCACTGAAATATTGTCTCTTTAAAAGTAGAAATAATCTACAGAACCACAGAACATGCCCAGTCGGAAGAGACCCATAAGGATCATCAAATCCAACTTCTGACCTGCACAGGATCATTGCCAAGAGTCACAGCATGTGCCTAAGATCATTGTCCAAACACTTCTTGAACAGGCTTGGTGCTGTGACCACTTCCCTGGAGAGCCTGTTCCAATGCCCAACCACTCTCTGGGTGAAGAACCTTTTTCTAATATTTAACCTATACCTTTCTGGATGCAACATCAGGCCATTCCCTTGCGTTCTGTCACTGGTCACCTCAGAGAAGAGATCAGTGTCTATCCCTCCTCTTCCCCTTACAAGGACATTGTAGACTGCAATGAGGTCTCCCCTCAGTCTCCTCTTCTCCAGGTGGAACACGTCAAGTGCCCTCAGCTGCTCCTCATATGGCTTCCCCTCAAGGCCCTTCACCATCCTCATTGCCCTCCTTTGGACACTCTCCAATAGCTGAATATCTTTCTTATATTGTGGTGTCCAAAACTGCACACAATATTCAAGATGGGGCCACCCTAGTGCAGAGCAGAGCAGGACAATTCCCTCCCTCAACCAGCTGGCCATGATGTCCTCCAGGACACGACTGGCCCTCCTGGCGGCCAGGGCATTGCTGACTCATATTCAACTTGCCGTTGACCAGGACCCCCAGGTCCCTTTCCATGGCACCGCTGTCCAGTATCTCATTCCCCAGTCTTTATGAACATCCACTTTTGCCCCATCCCAGGTGCAGAACCCAGTGTTTCCCCTTGCTGAACTTCATATGGTTGGCGATTTTGCAGTTCTCTAATTTGTCGAGGTCTCTTTCTAGGGCCTCCCTGCCTTCAAGGGAGATAACAGCCCCTCTCAGTTTCATGTCATCTGCAAACTTGCTTAGTATCCCTTCCAGTCCTGCATACAAGTCATTTTTTCACATGGCACTGATGCCTTAAGGCCCTTTTAGGTTTTTGATTTTTCTAACTTTTATAAGTTTTATAAGTGGATTTTAGAAGCAGCAGCATTTATTCCCTTACCCTTAGCACAGAAACTACACACATATCCCAACCCTTTTACTCCAGTTCCCCACATCAATATCCCCAGATTCCATTAGAAATGTTTAGTCTCTTGTCAAGGTAGACCTATTTTGTTTTGAGAACACTTTGACTATGGCCTAAACCGCAAGATACAGCCAAGAACTGGTTGAACGTATGCCTTCTGTACTCCAAGGAAGACAAGGGTGATGAAGTAGGTGGTCTTGAAAAGACCCCAGCCTCAGTTCCCCAGGGGTGGGCTGGAGGTGGACCCAGGCAAAAGCCAGAGGGTGGGAAAACCTTGGATTGGACAAACAGTGTTATAAATTGTAAGCACCTGAGACAGAGACGCGTGAGTTTTGTAACTTCTGTGTCTTGGAGGCACAATAAATCCTTTTCTTAACTCACCTCTAACTAAATTACCCTGGAGTTTTTTCTTTCCTCAGCACCTACAGGATGGTCAGGGGATCAGACCTAGTCAGCATAGATTTGGGAGGGCCAGGTCCTGCCTGACTAACCTGATCTCCTTTTATGACCAAGTGACCCACCTGGTGGATGAGAGGAAGGCTGTGGACGTAGTCTACCTGGACTTCAGTAAAGCCTTTGACACCCAGGAGTACCCTGTCTCCCACAGCATACTCCTGGAAAAGCTGGCAGCCCATTACTTGGAGAGGTACATTCTTGGCTGGGTTAAGAACTGGCCTGGAGAAAAGGAGGCTCAGGGGAGACCTCATCACTCTATAACTACCTGAAAAAAGGTGGTAGCAAGGTGGGTATCAGTCTCTTCTGCTGGGCAACTGGCAAGAGGACAAGAGGACATAGTAAGACTTAAGTTTAAGAAGCTGCACCAGGGGAGGTTTAGATTAGACATTAGGAAGAAGTTCTTCAGAGAAAGAGTGATTGAACATTGGAATGTGATGCTCAGGGAGGTGGTGGATTCACCGTCCCTGAAGGTGCTTAAGAAAAGACTGGATGTGGCACTTAGTGCCATGGTCTAGTTGACAAGATGGTATTGAGTCACAGATTGGACTTGATGATCTCAGAGGTCTTTTCCAACCTAGCTGATTCTGTGATTCTGTGATATTGAAGAGCATGGGGCCTAAGATGGAGCCCTGTGGAACCCCACTAGTGACAGGTCATCAGTCTCATGTTACCCCATTCGCTATTACCCTCTGTGCTTGACCCATGAGCCAATTGCTCACCCACCACATGATGTGTTTATCCAGCTGTGTGCTGGACATTTTGAACAGGAGGATCCTGTGAGAGACAGTATCTAAAGCTTTATCGAAATCCAAAAAGATGATATCAACTGGCTTCCCTTGATCAACTACGGGGGTCACCTTGTCATAAAAGGAAATCAGGTTGGATAAGCAAGACTTTCCTCTCATGAAGATGTGCTGGCTGTGATCGATGACAATGTTGTCTTTGAGGGATTTTTCAATACTTTCCAGAATAATCTTCTCCATAACTTTAACAGGCACTGAAGTGAGACTGACAGGCCTGCAGTTTCCAGGGTCCTCCTTTTTGCCCTTCTTGAAAAATCAGGGCAACGTTCACCAGCTTCCAGTCAGGTGGGACCTCTCCAGATTCCCAAGACCACTCAAAAATCATTGAAAGTGGTTTTGCAATGACATCAGCCAGCTCTTTGAGGATCTGGGATGAATTCCATCAGGCCCCATAGATTTGTAGGGATCCAGCTGGAGCAGTAGATCCTGCACAGTTTCAGGGTCAACCGGCAGTTGATCATTCTCGCAGTCGTGGTCCTCCAGCTCAGGGCACTGAGACCCCTTTGTCCATCATCTGTGTTGAAGACAGAGGCAAAGAAAGCATTAAACACCTCTGCCTTGTCTCTGTTCCTGTTTGTGAGGTGACCACCCTCATCCTGTAATGGGCCAATGATATTTCTATACTGCCTATTGCCCACCTCATCAGTTGTCTGATGAGCCTCATATATGCTGCAGAAGGTACCAGTCCTACATGTCAAATTTTGAGAAGGAGGACTGGTACCTTCCTCCTGGTACATGCAGTGACCTGCTTCCAGCCTTCCTATGCTGTGTGATCACTACTCCCTTTACCAGACATTTTAAATATGCTTTTTGCTTCAAGATGCTCTCACATTGCTTACTTCATTTGCTCAGAGAGGGAACTGATATATGGGACTCTTAAAACTAAAATTGGTGGGATTTGCTGATTTTTGTCCATGAAAGAAATGCAGTTGTATTAATTTTTATTTAAATGCCTTAATCCAATTTAAATTACAAGTCTCAAGAATGAGATTGTATTTGTTTTCAGAAGTACTACACCAAGCCAGGATTATAATCATGTTAGAAAAGTGGGGAATTTTCCTGCTAAGGTAGATTTCACTGATGTTTTCTGTCCCAGTGTTAATCACGTATCTTGTTAATATGGAAGTTTTACATTCTTTCATTTTAGAACCTTAGGAGAGTAATTTCTTTATTTTTCTCATGTCCAGGTCTTTCTCAAGAAGCCAAAAGATCCCAGCTATTTTTCTTGCGTTCTTGCTTCATGTCTCCCAGTGCCTCAGACTTGCTGAATGTGCGCAGGGCTACTTTCTTGGAGGAACAGAGCTGACTTGACAGCTTCTATATCAAATAAGCTGTGTCATGTTCATGTCTTGTGAAGGAAAAAATCAGATTGGATGCTAGTTCCACGTGCCTGGTCCATTTGCACATGGTCCATGTGTGACTTTCTGAGCCCATCCTTCAGATGTCATTGTCTCTGCCAATCCATCTCTGTGACTAGATTACATCACTTGTGGATTTGCTCATGGTTCTGGAGATGCTTCAGTGTCTTAAATGACTCTTCAGATAAATAAAATCATGCAATATATTTTAATTTCAAACCACTTTGATCCAATTCTTCCATGTTTTTGTTTTGTTTTGTTTTTCATATTCTGACAGTGCAAAGAAAGTGAAAAAAAAGAAAACATTTTTAACAAACACATCAGTTTTGATCAGATGTACTTAATTTAGTATAAGATGCTGATTTTGGTCAACTGTTTAGTTAGATAAGCAAAATCAAGTGAATTTTTTCGAGTAATTTTCTATGCCACAAAAGGGTAATATGGGAGGCAGGTTTACAGATTCTCAATTTAAATGCTTCAGTTTCTGACAAAAAGGAGCTCAAGAAGGTAAAGAGAGCATAAAGACACATATATCACAATGAAATGATTTTTAGGTGTGAAAAATTATCTTATATTGTATAACTGCCAATTCTTTTTCAGTGGGTACCTGTAAACTGAATGAGACCAAATCCAGCCAAAATAATAATATGCAGTAAAATAATTAAAATCTGTATAATACTTATACATCAAGGAAGCAAAATAGAGGTCTGACATGTTGCAGATCTCTTATACATATTTCCATTAGCAATATATTATATTGCAACATATTTGCATTGCTAGATTATTTCTTTGATTAGTATTTAGTGGTGATAACTGGAGATTTCTAGTAGACATTAAGGTGGAGTATAAATCTGTTTTAATATCAGACAAAGTTCTTTTAGGGTTCATTTTCTTAAAGAAGCTGTGATTTGAAACAGTATTTACTTACTATGATTGTAAATGCAAGCACAAACAGACTGAAAGCTCCAGAATACTACATTAACAGAGGTAAAAATATCTTACTCACTATGGAAAGGGATCAATTAATTATATAATGTCCAATACCTAAACAAGGTTTGAAACATGTGTTGCAAAGAGGAAAGGAAAAGGCCACAGAGTCCTTGACTCCTGCATACTTTATTCCTGGTTTTATCCTAATCCTGACTGACATTTTGTCCTGAGCTACAATTCATAAAATTACCATTTATTCCTGCTAATGTTCTTGACAAAAGAAGGAAACTTAGAATTTCCCCTTTCAGGTTATCAGGGACAGTACATCAGTAAAGCCTTCTGGCAGCAGTCCAGTGGGTCTTGCCCCAAGACCTTCCCTTCTGGCTTACTCTATACTGCCACTGATTTGTGCAAGGAAAAATGCATATTCTGATTTACTTTCCTGAATGTCATGCTGTGAAAACTTTCTTTATACCACTAGCTGTGGTAGCTTTTCTGACTAACATGAAGGATCTACAAAGCTTAAATCAGAGAGATGATCAGTTTCAAAATGTGGAGTATATTTCAATTATAGTTGAAATATAATTGCTCAACCTAATCTTCCGTCTTCCAATTCATTCTCCCATGGAAATGAATAGAGAGAAAGTAGCTGCCTTGATACAGTATCTTATAATCAATTTTACAGCTGTATGGTTCACATGGGTTAGGCTTCACTTCAGGTACCTATATATTAAAGGTCTACTAACTCCATTGTATGCATATATGGAAGAATTTGGCTATATGATAGACTTCAGCACCTGCTGTTTTGAAGGACAGCTCCTCAGACAACAAGGAAGATTAAAATAAACCTTGTGATGGGTAATAAATGAGTCAAAGATAAGAAGATTTTTCTACAGAATGAATTTCCTGAAATTTCCTTTGCTTTAAGTTTTTGTTGACAGTGCAAACAGCTAGGTAAAGTAATAGCATCTGAACCTTTCTAAGGTTTTATCAATTTAAATGATGTAGGGTGCTACAAACAAAGGAAACATTAAGAATCCTCTATGCTTATGCGGAATCCATTTCTCTTTCACAAAGCATAAATTAACTGAGACACAAAAGTTACTTAAAAGCAATCTTCATCTAACATACAGTCAAAAGAGTTACATAAATTTTCCCCATAAGCACTCACAAAGAAAAACTTTAAAGTTGACTTACACTTCTCTATTTACTGTAATTTTGCCAGTTAAAATGTGATCTTTAAAAATACAAAAGCAGGAAATCCATAGTTATCATTATTTCCCCAAAGGTTAAAAAAAAAAAAAGGAAGATACAGAAATAAGTCATTTGTGATAAGAAATGTAAAGAATAATGCACCTAATTGTAGGTAGGCCAAAGTAAATAAAATAAAAACTAATACTAGTGAAGATTATAGTAGCTAGATGAAAGTTGTGAATGTTAAGTGCTTAGGCACCCAATAATACTAGAGAATGTATCCCCTCCAAATCAGTAACCTGACATAATGTCTACTTTTTCAAAAACCTCAAGGTAAAAACAGAGTATAAAAGCATTCATCAGTTTAATAAAAAAGAAAATAAAGAAGTGCCAGAATACCTAGACTAATAATAGCAGTTGTTCTTGAGAGTTTTATCTCAGAACCAGGAAAAGAGTATGACATAATGGCAAAACATGTGCATAACTAAGTTATTAAAAATGAGGGAAAAAAAAGGAAAAAACCCAATAAGATAAGAGAATGCACTTGGAAGTCTGAACCATAATTTCTCATCAGGAATATATTATCATGAGTCCCAATGGAAAACATGTAAACTAATAAAAGTGTAAAGACATCTGCTCTAAGGTTTGTTAAAAATCTGATAGTGAAAAAACAATTTTCTACAAAAGTACTCGGTTTGAGTTTTTTTAATAAAAATAATTTTTTTAAACATATTCCTAGCATGACTAGAAGAACATTGTTTTAATTTATTTTTTGTATTCAATTTTTTGTGTAATCTGTTTCCAAAAATACAATAGATATTGAGTTTACTTTTTTAACTTAAGTTTTAGGTCCATTTCCTCATCAGTCTTAGGGATATTTTTAACCTTTCTAAAAGGTCTGTTATAGAAACAAATTTTCGCCTGTGTAACGTTTACCCATTACCAAAATCTCATCCTTGTTGTATCAAAAACCCCTTATGTCTTTTTCTGAAGGGACATATTAGAGCTGTTTGAGACCCAAGACTCACCTTGCACAGTACCCAAGAGTAAGAGCTCCTTCTTGGAGTATCAGCCATGAGATTTCCCTCCATTGCCGTTTACAGCTGTCATAATGCCAGAAGAGGAATTTGACAAAAGATTATTAAAATGAGAGCCTTAACACCTATATTAATTTTATATTTGGGGTAATGTGAATACCCATCTTCTTGGTGTTGGATTCTCAAGTGCAGACACAAATTCAAGAAAGTTGTATTTGGTAAAGATTACTATCAGCTTGTAGCTCACGGACTAGGGCCTTACAATATGAAGCTTTATAAGGAAGAAATTTTCATAAAGCAAGTATCATTTTAACTAGAAACGGGGATTAGCTAATACATCATAGAAGAGGAAAATTAGACAGAAAAATATAAGTATATCCTTCTGAGAGGACATAATGTAGCAACAAAGACAACTTTCATATCTGTAACGCCAAAGGTGTCATTGCTGCAAAGCAAATTTTGTAAGTGAAGGGCATTTCAAAGGCACACATCCAACACCTCTTTCTGCTATAAGTAGTCAGACTCAGCAGTCCAAAATCAACAATCCGCGTTAAACCTTCAAAACACAGTCATGAGAACAAAAATGTAATCTCTGGAGCAAAACCTAACACACAATTTTGAGAGTAGCAATTTTGATCAAATGAAAAAGATAAAAAAAAATTCTTGGATTTTTGTGTGGGAAGAGAAGTCAGAACTTTATATCACTTCTGTTTTGTTTCTGTCCTAAACCTGTGTATATAACAACATTCCATTACAAGCGTCCTGATGCAGGAGTCATGTAAACTGATGCTCTGTTTACATATTGCCGAGTGTTATATCATTTTAGCATCTGTAACAATGCAATAAAGTCCAAACATTTTTAACTGTCCGTATGTTTGAATGCCAAAGGCTTGATGTGAAGGTAGAAGCCAGAATTACATGTGCACAGATTCCTGATTTGTGTGGGTCTGCTTGGCATTTCATACACACATATTGGGAAAATATATTTTAAATGAGTACTTTAAAATATTAGTTATATATCTTTTGGAGGTTTTCCTATTTTTATTATAATTTTTCCCATTCTCTCTTATAACTGTTAAAAAAATTAGTAGTGAATTACCAAGGTTAAGTTCTTAGACTCAGCTGCCTGTGAGAGAAGAGAAAATGCTTTGGAAATTCTCCAAGGAAGCAGAGATGCAAAGCGCCATAATTCCTTCCTTTTGCCTCAGTGACACTCACTTCCCATATTATCTTCTTGAGCCTAAGGACTCCTTTGGCTCAGTCACCCCCTCTCAGGTAGTGCAGCCTATCCCAGGAATGAGCTGAAACTCACTTATCAGTCCAATGTTGACTACAGCATGCATGAGGGATCAACTGGTAGACTTCGGCAGAGAAGCCATAATCCAAACCTGTAACCATCCTATCCTCATTGCCAGCTGAGATGTAATCTTTGGGACAACTATAAAGCATTGAATTTTGTGTTATCAGGTTTTATTTCCTGGAATTTTTTGGTTCATTTTTTTTCCTTTTTTTGGGGGGGGCGGTGTGGGGGAGCCAATAATTTAGAAACAGAATTCTCCTTCAACATGCAAAAATCCTACAATTCTGGCTTCTCTTATATTGGATAAGGGAAAATAATGTGGGGAAGCTTGAGTCCTGAACATAATTCTTGTTAACTGAATTCCTGGTTTTGATTTGGATTTTTAAAATACTTCCAAGCCTAATCTTTTGTAAAGATGTTGCTAGCTCCAAATTTTTAAGACACATACTAGCTGCTATTTTGGGGCTTTGGACGCAAGGGGGTCAGTCTCTGAGTCTCTTCTGTTTAATAGGATAAACAGAGACACTGATTTTACATAACTTTCTTTATGGTACAGGAAAGGTCTGTAATTTTATTTTTTAATCGATTCATATCAGAATTAATTATTATTTTCTTGCTTTCTCTCAAAAACTTACTAAAACCCAAAAAGTTGAAGCTTTGCTCAGAGAAATTCTACATAAATATCTGATTCTGCTAAAGCCAGAAGAATTTCTCATTTACTGTAGTACAGTTATATGCTTATATAGATCTCCTAAGGCTATCTCAGGTAGACTTTGCATCAGTTAACAGTATGTCAGTTGAGAAATCCCTCCGTTAAGGTCATAGGTCTCGAATTAGTTCATTTAAGGCCAGCACAGTCTAAAGTAGCTGAATGAAGATGACCTCAGTTACAGTATGCTGTGTTAAAGCTTTTTTAGTTAATGCTCCCAGGATCTTTTTCTTCCCTGCAGGACACAAACTGCCTCTATTTAAAGTCAGTAGAAATTGCTGTTATTCTGCAGGGAGGAATAAGGTCTTGAGACTAAGAAGCCTGCATTAACGACACCTCAGTTAAGGTGCTTTTCTTTCAAAAATACCTGTTAAAAACAGCTGCTAAAGTGATTTAGGAGCACCAAGTGTCAGATGATGTATCTGTAGTAACTCCTAAAATGTAGGTAAAGCAGTTTAACAGCTGTGATTTAACAATGGGGAGACTTGACTTCTTTTCACTTTCTTAGTTCTTTTTAACTTAGCCTTGGTACTGATCTTTTATAAGATAAAGGGCAAAATATGGAACTAAAATAGAAATAAATTTATAACATTCAGTTACAGATTGTGAGTAACAGCATCGCGTTGACTGAGATCACCAGATACAATGTCCCAAAATGATGTCCCAGGGAATTACCTCCACAAGATATGTTTGTCTTGACTATTCCTCCCTTCTCCCTTCTTGGATACATCTAGCTGTGGACAGCTGATGCTTGTTTCCATTGTGTTGTAGAGCTGTGACCCTTGATAAGCTCAGCTGTTCTGACAGGAGAATGGACGTATAAATGGTGCTGGAGCTACCTTCTGCGTAAGCTGTGTGTAGTCATTTGGCCTTCATTTATCATAACCTATGAAAAGCCAAATACAAATAAGGAAAGGATCACAATTAGTACATTAGACTGGCATTGTAAACTTAGTAAGTTTGCTTTCACTGAGTGAACACTTAGTTAAGTCAGCTGTAAGTTAGCAGCATCAATGTGCATTAATATTGAGCAGGTTAGAACCATCACCTACATAAAACCAGTTCTGATGAGGTTTTGTTATTCTTTGAAGGTTGTTGGCACAATATTAAGAGTTCTAAAGAGAAGAAAAAGCACATCTTTTTCTTCATTGCTTAGTCAGGTCCTACCTACACAGGGAAGATGGTTCATGCCTTAAATTTGTTAGTGGCTATCTATTTATTTTTAATCAGTTTGCATTTGCTATGAAGACAACTTGAATCCATTGAAGGCATAAAGATATTATTTAAGAAAGGCTTATTTAAGGTAATTTTTGTCATAAAAAAGTTAGAAGTTATAGTCTGACTTCTCAGGCAATGCTACAGTTACTGAGGTGCTGATTTTCATATTGCCTGACTTCTAATTGCAGCAGCAAAAAGAATAGACTTAAATATAAAAATAAGTATGAAATTCAAATTTGTCCTATAGTTATAATTGTGGTGTAGCTGAGTAACAGGGCTGTGCCTTTGTGCACACCTGGTGCACTCAAGTCATTAACTCCTTGGGTGATCCAGAAACTCCCCATGTATACATCTGCATAGAGGAGATAATGGAGTAATTTAGACAATAGACTGACTTGAGACAGTGATTGACCAAACTCCTAACCACCCTTTCAATTAAGGATTTGACTAATTGGTGCAGAAGCTCTCCTGGTGGAAATTTCATACTGCCCAGAAGATTTCCCCCAGGAAACCCTTCAGTACCTAAACCAATTTCTATGCTTAAATATGTTGATTAACAACCTAGGAGGAGAAATGTACTATCTCAGAGACTCTCAGGAGGTTCCTACCTCAAAATTGATCAAATTGTACATAGATAAGTCCAATGGGGCAGTCTTTTGTAGACAGTTAAGAGGATTAGATGTTTTGTCTGTAGCTTGAAATAGTCTGTTACAGTGGAGCTTGCATATGATGGAGTTGTCACACAGGACAGTGCCAGATGGACTGCAAGAACTGAGCAGAACAGAGGGTTGAGGAGTCTCAGGCAATCCAGCTGAACACACTGTTGCAAGGACCCTTGAAATGGTGATTTCCATCTCTGTCTGGAGACCCACTGACTTCTGTTCGAGAGATCTGACTCCCCACGCAAGCCTTACCCAGTGCCAAGATCCTACTGAATAAGATTTTAGCAAATGCTCCATCTGTGAGTGTCTATGCAACATAATCATTGAAAAGTTTGTTGCCTAGTCTAAACTCAGGAGAAATAGTGTCACCTCCATAGCATGATATATACCACCTACCTTTTAGGTAGTTAAAAATGTGTAATTCTTCTCTAAAAGTAGGAGCACTGTACTAATTATACTGAGATGCAGGTGTGCTTAGGGCACTCAGGTTTGCCATTCACACTCAACAGCAATGCTGTCTCCTGTATCCTGTGATGGAGCTGTGATCACACAGCTGCAAAACCTCTTTCCCCCACCATCACTCTTTTGCTGTTCCCTCACTTCCATCTATGTTAAGGCTGGAAACATGTCCTTCTTAAGATTCCAGCAAAATACCTCACCCAATAACTTTTCATCCAAATATCAGTAATTTAAAGCAAATACAAACCATCAAGAGTAATTTACAGTGGAAAACCATGGAAACTTTACTGCACTGTGTTAGCTAACTAATCTTGCAAAATAAAACAGAAGGTGAATGGAGAGAATGAAAGTCACTTAGTAAAAAGGAAAACATTCATTTGAAGTTTGACTTTCTTTTAAACTGCAACCACTGTTAGTAGCATCCTAAGCTACCTGGACCTGTCTCCATTCCATATACTCCCTTCGCAACGGCAAGAACTAGGAGTGATTAATATAAAAACTTACACAGCAGAAGGAAATAGTTATTTTTCAGCTCCGTCAGTTCTCCAGTGTGGTTCATTGCACACTGCTGAAGTGAGAGCAGGTGTGAGTGGTAAGCATTGTTTCTGGCAGTGCTAGCATATGACAGCTTAAAATGCTTATAAACCACTAGCTCCTCATACCCAACGTTTCCTTATAGATAAACCAATAAATCATTCCAGAGCTCTTAAAGTTCTATTTAATATCATATAATACAAGAAGAGGGGGTTATCCATCAATTAAGAACTATATCTGTAAAAATTAGTCAATTAATAACTTCTTAATCAAGGCATGAATATTCTTAAAAATAGAATATATATATATATATACAGTTTAGATTCTATCCACAAAAGGGCTGTGTTTCTTACTTTCATTCTTACATTTTTTCACAGAATCACAGAATATGCTGAGCTGGAAGAATCCCATAAGGACCATCAAATCTAGCTCCTGGCCCCACACAGTACAGTCCCAAGAATCATATCATGTACCTGAGAACATTTTTCAAACACTTCTTGAACTCTGCCAGGCTTGGTGCTGTGAACACTTTCCTGGAGACCCTGTTCCAGTGCCCAACCACCCTCTGGTTGAAGAACCATTTTCTAATATCCAACCTAAACCTTCTCTGGCACAGCCATTCCCTTGGATCCTGTCACTGGTCACCTCAGAGAAGAGATCAGTTCCTGCCCCTCCACTTCCCCTCAAAAGGAAGTTGTAGACTGCAACGAGGTCTCCCCTCAGTCTCCTCTTCTCCAGGCGGAACACGCCAAGTGATCTCAGCCGCTCCTCGTATGGCTTCCCCTTAAGGCCCTTCACCATCCTCATTGCCCTCCTTTGGACACTCTCCAATAGCAGAATATCTTTCTTATATTGTGGTGCCCAAAACTGCACACAATATTCAAGGTCAGGCCACCCTAGTGCAGAGCAGAGCAGGACAATTCCCTCCCTCTATTGGCTGGTGATGCTTTGCCTGATCCTTCCCAGGACACGGTTGGCCCTCCTGGCTGCCAGGGCACTGCTGACTCATCTTCAACTTGCCACTGAGCAGGACTCCCAGGTCCCTTTCCGTGGCACTGTGGTATGAGGAGTGGCAGAGGTCACTTGGTCTGTTCAACCTGGAGGAGACTGAGGGAAGACTTCATTGCAGTCTAGAATTTCTGTCTGAGGGGAAATGGAGGGGTAGACAATGATCTCTTTTCTGTTGTGGCCAGTGACAGGATCCCTGAAGTTGTGTCAGGGGAGGTTTAGGCTGGATACTAGAAAATGGTTCTTCAACCAGAGGGTGGCTAGACACTGGAACAGTCTCCAGGAAAGTGGTCACAGCACCAAGCCTGACAGAGTTCGAGAAGGGTTTGGACAGTGCTCTCAGGCACATGGTGTGACTCTTGGGGATGGTCCTGTGCAGGGCCAAGAGTTGGACTCAGTGATCATTCTGTGATCTTTAAGGTCCTTTTCGACTCAAAAAATTCTATTATTCTGTGATCAGTTTGAGTGATTTCATCCTCACTAGTTGACTCCAAATCTTCATTGCAAAAACGAGTGTGCTTCCTTGTCTATCTGTAAGTTGCAGAAGATGCTTCTATTAGAATCCTTAGAGCTGGCACTGAAAATGAAATTGTAACAATATTCATACCTAAGAGACATCAACATTAAGAAAATGTCAGAAAATTTATTATCACTATAAATTCTCTGTGATTTGTTACCAAATTAGGGTAATAAATACCTCAAGATTAAGGTATGGTTTCAACAATGAAAGCCAAGAAAAGAGAGTAAATACATCATTTGCCTACTCACATTTGACAGTGCAACACTTTGTTCTTCCTACATCCAGTAACTGAATTTAAATTTGGAGCTGTATCACCTTGCACTGAAATCTTGTAATATCTAGCATGGTAAACAAGGTCAGCCATAGCTTTTGCTACTTATCTAAGAAGCTTCTAAGAGCTATTTAGAGGTGAAATCCAATTGAAGTCAATAACAAAACTTCTATTTACTTCACCATGTACTTATATTAAAAGTATGATGCTATTGATTCAGTAGATAATGTTTTTATCTCTAAACCAGAACTCATCCAATGTCATATTTGGGACTCTGAATTCAATATTTTGGACAAGTGTGGAGTTGCATTAGCTTTGAAAATCTGCAGGAAATCTTACCATCAGATAACCTTTCAGAAACATAAACTGTGTTTAAATAAAATGTAAATCTAGCAGCCTGAATGTTTATAGCTATCAAAATCCAAAGATATTTCTTATAGAAGGGTTTCTGTAAACTCTATAATTTTGTTTAATTCCAAATACTTATATTGTATAACTAAATAGTGCAGCTTTTTTGTTGTTTTGTTATTTTTTTCATATAGACAATATTCTTTACTTTCTATTCAAAATTACCATTTTTATATATTTTGATCAGTTCTGCTCTGTAAGAGGAAGACTGGGGAAGGTTCTTATACAAATGAATAGGTGTTTAAAAGACAGGAAAAAAAGGAAAAAATATATATTAAAGATCCAACTTCACAGTATATGGTATTTATGAATGGAATCTTAGTGAAATCTTTGTTTGGACCTGTGAAAACTTAACAAAAGATCCAGAAAGAAATACTGACAGTGAGTTGTCAAAATCTGCAACAAAAAAAAGTTATCTGGGAAAAATGAAAACCAGCTGTGAGAACTGAAGAAATCTCACACAGTCAAATACCTGAGACACCAATGACAAACAGAAATCAGTGAAGATAAAAGTAAATCGAAACACAGTAGCAAAAACAATCAGATTTTCATAGATGGAATCAGAGCAGCCTGCTAACACAGTGGAATGCATCCTTGGGATTACATGGATAGTTATATGAATACTTTAACCTTATGACAGTCAAAAAGAGTAAATGAAGTGTTAGGAAATTAATCTAGAGCAAGCCAGAATTTTTTCTATGCCAACGAGAATTTTTTATGCTACTGTATAAATTCAGCTTCCCCCCCCAAATCGCAGATCTTGTTGTTTTTTTGCAGATTGCTTTGGTTTTCTGTTTCCAGAAATAATATAATGGAACTGGAGAAAGGCAAAATTTATAGTCACCTTCAGGTCAGTCACCTTCAGCCCCTGGGAGCTCCCTAGGAAACAAGTTCCCTTTGAAATATTTCTGGTGACTTAGAATAACCAGTATGTATTTACCAAAAGTAATCTATGCTTGATCAGCTTGATTGACTTCTCTAATAAGTTTATTACATCTGTGGATGTGGTGGACAGTGCTTATTTTGACTAGCAAGGCTTTGAATCTCCTCTGCCACAGTGTCTTTCTTGATGCATTATGGCATAGATGAATGGACTACTAGGTAAGTGAAAAATAGGATGTACTATTATACTCAAAAGGTGGTGGTTCGTAATCTACCTGGAGAGTGGTTATAGGTAGAGTTCCTCACAGGCTAAGCAGGCAATTTATCATGCTCAATATCTTTATCAATGACTTGTAGGACTAGATGAAGTGTGTCTTCAAGTTTGTAGGTAACTTTGAGATGGAGCATACAGTTGGTGTGTTCAAGGACAGGGCTGCAGTTGAGAGGCATCTAGAAAGGCTAGAGGAGTGGTCTAACAAGATGCTTATGAAATCGAACAATGATAGCTGCGAAGTCCTGTGCTTGAGGTACGCTCGCCCCCTGCCGCAGTCTCGGCTGAGGACTAACTGCCAGAAAACAGTTCTGCTGAAAAGGACATGGTGGGCAGTAGGCCAAATAAGAGTCATCTCTGTGCCCTGGCAGAAAATCTCATTGCATACTGAGCTGTAGCTAAAGCATAGCCAGTAGATCAAGGGGAGTGATTATTGCCCTTTACTCAGCAGTTAATAGACTCTATCATGAATGTTGCCATCATTTTTTAGGACCTTGGTACAAGAAGTGTTTATAAACTTCCTGGTGAAGATGGTGAAAGGTCTAGAGGGAGGCCATATAGGGGGTGGCTGAGGTCACTTGCTTTGTACAGCCTGGAGAAGAGGAAACTGAGGGGAGACCTCATTGCAGTCTAAATGTTCTTCATGTGCAAAAGTGAAGAATTTCTTCTCTCTGGTGACCAGTGGTAGGACCTGAAGCTATGTCAGGGGAGGTTTAGATATTAGGAGAAGATGTTTTAGCCAAAGAGTGGTTGGGCACTGGAACAGGTTATACAGGGAAATGGTCGCAGCATCAAGTCTAACAGAGTTCAAGAAGCATTTGGACAATGCTTTCAGGTACATCTTGAGATTCTTGGGATAGTCCTGTGCAGGGCCAGGAGCTGGACTTCAATGACCCATGTGGGTCCCTTCTAATTCAACATATTCTATGATCCCATAATAAAGCTAAATGACTGCAGCCGAGTCCAGCAGAAGGTCACAAAAATGGCTTAGGGTGGAGCATTTGATCTGTGAGGAGATGAAGATTGTCCAGCTTGGAGAAAAGAAAGTAGAAACTTTCTAATACATAAGAGGCTACCAAGAAGACAGAGCTAAGTTCCTTAACAGGGTAGGCAGAGGGAGAAGAATACTCACTCATAATACATCAAAACAAGGCAAGTTTGAGGGAGTATAAGGAGGAAAAGCATCTTCTCTGTGAGGGTAATTAAGCACTGAGAGGACAGGATGCCCAGAGAGGCTATGGGATCCCTGTGTTTATGTTTCCCAGACTGAAATGGAGAGTGGAAACCAAGCAATCAGGTCTGAATTCACTGTCCGCTCTGCTTTGATCAAGAGGGCTAGATGACCTCCCAAGGTCCCTTTCAACCTCAGCAATGTTATGATCTCATGTTCACATGTTTCCAAAACCCAAGTTATCTGTCTGAAATGAATAGTTCATAGCTGAATGTGACCCAGAAGGTGGTACTTGACTAGTCTTACTTAAATCGTCATAGGAAACCATATCTGGAAAGCAGAGGCAGTCAAGAGAGTAAAATGGAAGGATGTGCTTCTGCAGAGATCCAGTACTTCCAATATGCAACAATTTAGACAGTGGAAGCAGAAATGAGATTTATTAAAATGACATAGTATATAATTTTGGAAGTTGTAAACACATATTGCATGACAGATTCCAAAATCAAAACAGTTTTGTCAAATTGAATAATTATTTGGGAAGGAAAAAAAATCAATAAACATAAATGCAAGATTCTGCCTTCTGATTAGAATGTTTCTTAATCCAGCGGACAACCTAACCATAAAAATGGAGCTGAGGAACATTAGCTGAGCATGTCTCAATGATACTTTGTACTTTTAAAAGTATAGATCGACACAGTGAAATAGAGCAATCAAATCTGAAAGACAAGTAGTAGTATTTTCCTCCTTCTACTGCTAGTACGGCTTCAGCTGGCTCTTTCACGGACATCGAAGTACGAGAAAGAGGTGGGTAGAGAGACTCCTGTCATAAATTATCAGGACTAATACAGAAACTTACTCACATGACCTGTGAACAAGGTTTGAAAGACCTGTAGTTGTTTAGACTAGATAAGGAGACAGAACAGAAACATGATACCATTTTTGAAATATGTAAAAGGCTCCTGCAAAGTGAAAAAGAATAATCTGTTTTCTATCTGTGTGGAGGACAGATCAAGAAGACATGAACTGAAATTGCAGCACAAGAGCCTTCTGTGACATTAGGAAAACTTTCTGACTTTAAAAATAGCAAATCACTGAAATAGACTGATAATAAAAGTGGCAAGAGTCCACATAAGCTGTGGACTTTGGGAACAGGCTAGACAGACCCCTGTCAGGGATGCTAAAGGTATAATTGTTTCAGCCTGGGGATGGAGAGTTGGAGTGGATGACCTCCAGAGAACTTTTCTATCCAGAGGCATTGAATCATGGTAAGAGCTGAAGTTTCTCTTGCTAAAGGAATGCATAATTTCGTAGAAATGGAAAAGTTCAGCCCTTATGCAAAAAAAGACTTTTTCTCATACAGTTATTCTTTCCAATGTTGATAAGCATTTCCACTGTTCTTAAAGTGAGGAGCCCTAAGGATAAGACTGGGCTCAAGCAAATCACTATTCTGAAAAGCTGTTTCTGCTTAGCACAAATTAAAATAGAAAGGATTGAAAGATAGAAGGTTGAAGGGAATGTATTTAATGAATGAATGAACAAATACATTGAAAAGATGTGATCCCACAAAGCCTATTTGTGGAATAAGCAACTGCTTATTTCACAGAATTATTTAGTTCAGAAAAGACCTTTAAGATCATCGAGATCATTTCCAGCTGGAGAAGAATAAAAGTCATCACTGCAAAAGAAGTGACCCAACAATTGAGCCCCTTCCCTTTCTGTTAAAACCTCTCCCCCTTTCACCAATGCACAGAGACAATTGCGAGGAGACACAGAAAAAATAACAGTTTACTAAAAAGAAATAAGCAACTGTAACAATACAAACAAAATGGTTTAAGCCACAGAAATAATTCCTATTCTCTTCCCTCTTCTTGCACAGACAAAATGGTGGCTGGCACATGCTCCCCCCACCTCTTCCCCCCAGAAGAACAAAGAACGGACCGTGGCAGACAAATTCCCACAGTTTAACACCCTCCCCAGTTAGACAAAAACCACAGGGAAACAGGGGTAAAGCAAAAACCCAGAAGGTTATTTCGTCCTAAAAGAAGTTACGTGTCCGAGATGATGGCACGGATCCTGGCTGCACAGTAGTAAGTGCAGACTCTCTCTCTCTCTCTCCTCTTCTCTGGCTCTTTCTGGAGGTGGGAGGCAACAGTAACAGCCAGCAGGGACTGCAGAAATGGCAAATGATGGGCAAAAGATCTGGAGCAGCAGACAGCCCTGGCTGACTTCCCCTCAGCTGGGACTCCATGGTGAGACTTCGTGAAGTGGGTTTTTTGAGGTAGTGGCAGCTGCTTCTCTGCGTCACTCAGCTGGGTTCAGCTCTGTTCTCTCTGGATGGTGGTGGTGACTCCCATCCCTGAAAGCGATCGAGGTGTGTGGAACCACATGGCTGGCAGGGCTGACATGGCTGCTCCCTTTTATTTCTTTGGCACCAAGGAGGAGAGGCAAGTCCCAGATGGAGAGAGTTCCGCTTCCTCCCTGGCAACCAGGATTATTGTCACATGCTCATTGCCACCTGCCCTGCTGTGGTGAGGGGGTTCACTCTTAAAGGAACAGTTTCTCCAAAACAATGTTGGAAAAAGGGAATAAAATACAAAACTGACTTTAACCATGACAGTCTGTCTTGAGGCAGGACTATTATAGTGTACACTATAAGTTAGTTACAATTGGCACTCCATTTCACACAAAGTTTTTGTAAACACAAGAAAAGTCTTACCAATTCCCTTTTCTTTCTGGTTGTGTTGGTTCTCTGTACAAGTGTTGCTACTGTAATTACTGTAGAGCAGCTGAGATGTAAAAGCTAGATCCACTGCTGGTGATAATCAAGACAATTACATTCACTTCAATGGAATTCCACCAATTTATTACAGCTCAATGTCAAATCAAAAACGTCATGTGTCCAAAAAATGCATCTATTTTTAATATTGAAAGGCAAAATGCCAATAGGCTTTTGGTTTTCTAATTTGTTTAGAAAACTTATTTTTAAAAATCATTATATGAATTTATCTCTCTTATTAATAATCAGATTAAGTATAATAGACTTTTCAAGATAACCTATATTTAAAAAAATACTTCTCTTCCTTATAGGGCATCTTTTTGGGCAAATTCATACTAAAAATGTGACAACAGGACAATTTCAAAGTGGAAGTGGTAGTTATTGTTTTAGCCAGTGTGGTGATCCAGAAAAGTGTAAGGACTAGGAGTGGTATAGGAAACAATTATTCTGCCTAAGAGAGGAATGGCTAGAAATAGTTACTCTTTCATAGAAAAGTGAGAAGTAGAAGGAGATCTCTGGAGCACTGAGTATATTCAGCAATGCTGAAAAAGAGCAGCATTCCCTGTTGCTGAGAGACAGGAGGAATAGCAGCTCTAACTGTCCCTTTAGGGTAATGACTGCTTTCCCACAGTCTTCGATTATTCTTTCAATAAGAATAACAAGATTGATTTGCTGAATTTAAGACACAGGCAAAATAGGTGCCAGGGATCAAGGTGATTCTATCAGACTGCAGGCAGACATGGGACTCCCTGTAGGCATAGGCATCTTTTTGAGCCAAAAAACTTCCACATTTTCCTCTTAAAGTCTTTACCTAAGGCTTCTAATCAGGGCGTTTTAATTATTACTGTTTTAAGCATCAATCCATAAAAGCTTAATGCTTACACAATGATCTACTAAAAATTTTGAAGGGATTTACCTATGTGCAATTGTACATAACAGCCTGCAAGATGAGACCTTCAGCGACTGCTTCAAAATCATCTGAGGAAATTGGGAGCTGTCCTTTCCAGCGTCCTTGAAAATGACAGTCTCAACCTAGACCCCTGTAGTCACGGTAGTTTGTTCAGTTTATTTCCATGTGAATATCAAACAGGCAATTTAGAAGTCTAATTTTTACCCTCCCTTTACTGTCAAAAAGGAATTAGACCACATGAAGTCATCAAGGACTATCTGAGGATTTGCTGTAACGCCCATCACCATGGTATCTAAGTGCTTCCTGAAAAGACCTATTAATCACTATGACTAAGCGTTCCCTCCTACCTGATCTGTCAGCTGAACGGCTGTTACTTCAGTTTCTGATTTATTGTTCTCATGATCTAGCTTAAATATGGGCATCAAGTAGGACACTGGATAAATTCTCTATTTTTGAAATTATCACAGGAAAAGACTCACTTTAACAGATGAATTTGTTTATCCTAGAAAAAAATCTGGAGTGAGATTGGGTAAAGAGTATAGATTTTCTCACCAAAACTGGGAATTTCAAAATTAAACTAGAGTTAACTAAGGCAATGGCATTAACAGAGTTACTAGTGCATTTTCTGATAAAACAGTTTTTATAGGCCAGTATTATGATTTGAAGAAAAATTAAGGTACAGACTCTGACAACAATTTCTCAAAAGCAAGTGGAAACACTTGTCATAACTTCTGTCACACTGTCTTAAAAATCAGGCTGTTGGTCGATGTTGTGAAATGTAGGATACATAGTTACAGGATAGTGGGATAGTCTAACCACAACACTTTCAGATACAGCATAGACAGTTTAACAAAAACTAGCTAGGATTCATGAAAAATTGGTAGGATTGAGTTTTCAAAATGCTTCAAAATTTTAAAATGTTTTGTCTTTTTCCATTCCAATAGGAAGAGTTAAACACTTCAAAGAAAAATAATCACCCTTATTATGCTTATTTTTATTTGATTTCTCTGTGAATTTAGCCAGTCCTACCAGTTCATGAATTCAAGGCAAATGGCAGTTTGTTTTGCTTGTTCATGATTAATCTAAGAGGTACTACTATTGGTCTGTTTGTTTTGACTTGAAATAGCATTAGCATTCAGAATTCCCCCATTGTCCTCAATAAATAACACTTATTGTCACACTATCACAAGAAAACCTAAAAGTTTCTAACCATTACTTTTTCCACTAAGGATTGTGATTTTTCTCGCTCTCTGATCTTTATCATAAGTCCTCACTCCTTGCTGAACTCAACCAGTTTCACCCCTTTCTCCTCTTCCATACACAAATTTTGTTCTTTAACATATAAATGTCTTTTATGAATATCATTTTATATTTTGGTTCTATGAAATCAAAAAGTTGAGCCCTTTTTTCTGGAAAAAAAAAGGTTGCTTGGTAAATTATTTTATGGTTCTTTAAAATACAATATTTGTGTAAGGCACACTGTGATTTTAGAAGTGTGCCTGACATTATAGTAGTTCTTGACACTTTTAAATCAGGATTCTTTTTAAAGAAAAGCTGGTGGTCTCCTCCTGTCCCTCTCCTCTTCCTCCTCCCCTTCCCCTCCCTCTTCTCCCTTTTTTTTTCTACATAATACTTACAAAGTTATGCTTCACAAATTTATCAATAAGATCAACAATTTTAGCATAACAGATTTATTAAGATACAATGTTTTGTTCCAGCTTAATTAAAATAGCCTCAGCTTTTAAAATCATACCACATTAGTTATGTATTGACATAAGTAATGATTTCAATCTAAATATACTCAAATATATTTGGGTCTAAATATATACATTTACAAAAGACCTATATGTACCTCTGCATGGAGACAAAAATCTACAGAATGATTTGAAAATAGATCATTGTGTTCTCCCAATGCCATTCAAATATATTTTAAGGAAATCATGAAAAAGAGACTTAAGAAGTTAATCAAAGCACTGAATTTTGGACAAACATTTTCATCAAGTCTATGAGCACAGCAATCAAAATCGTTTCAGTGTTTCCTCTTAAAATAAATTTTGCATCTCCTTCGTAACTCCAGTCTTCTGCCTCTGAATCTTTTCTGATTTTTGTCAATTTTAATGACAAAATGGAGGTGACTACAAATGTTCTAAGATGTCTAAAAGACAGAAGTAAATCACAGCTAAGTAAAATCTTACCACAATCCTTTTGCCCAGAACAGAAAGGTCCAGTTTGGCTAACTCAAGCCAGTTAACTATAAAAAAGTACTTCTCAGAGCCTACTTCTTTCTCTAGAAACTCCATCAAACAGATTATGGCTTTTTCAGTGACCTCAAAGTCATTAGGATGATCTCATGTAACATTTTTACTGGCCTTATCTGCATGTTCTTTCATTTCCACGTTCTCCTTTTTTTTTGGAACTTCATTGTTATTGGTTAGGTCTTTATAGCTTCTCTCTTAACTGATGCTTCTCTGAAGTCACTCAGCTTTAAATCATTTCTCTTTAGAAATATAGCTTTAAGTCGCTGCCTATGGATGCCTTATCACATTCTTTAAGCTTCAGCTAAGGGTCTTAAATGAATCCAGGACAGATCGTTCACTGACTTTTACACTTCACTAGCATAAAAATCTAAGACATCATCTTCTCATTGTATACCTTCTCATAATCTTTAGTAATCCGTATTCTGTATTATAATTATGCATTAGAGAGTGTTCTCTGCATCTAAAAAATGCACATCTTAAGTTCTGCATAGCTCAGATGAAAGAACAGAAAAGCACTCTCTCTCTAATGATGAGAAGTTGGTGGGGTTTTTTTCATATTACTAATTTTCAGTTTAACTACTGTGTATTTGTTACCTATTTCTCTATGTATGTAAAAACACAACTCAAATAAAACCACATAATATTTACTTGAGGTTATGAAAACCTTGTTTCATTTCAACACCAATGAGGGATTAGTAAATTGCAGAAAAAACCAGGTGCATAACTGAGGTACAAACAGCTGGAACCAGAGAGAATCCTCCATATATTGAACCATCACCTTTCTTGCCTCAGTTTTCCCTCTCTATAACAAGGATTTCTGTGTTAGAAGAGCATGTGTAATGCAAGAACTTGAGTGCGCAGAGTAAGAGCAATTACAGTTGAGTAACAGCATTAGCCTCCAACATCTAGTGGGAAGAAGAGATGTCTACCAACATCTCCAAAAGTCTATTTTAAAGCCCAAGTAAATACCCTAAGCTTTCACTTTCTCCGGGGATTGGTAGTAAGTATGTTTCCAACAAAATCAGGGGCAGAAATAAGGATTATTGTCTGAAAGAAGTTAATTTGTAGAGGACAGATAAAGTTTGAAGTTTTCCAGGTTTTTCTGCTGAGCATATCTGTTTCCATTTGGATCAGCAGTGAATAAGCTTGCAGCAATATGTTACAGGGCTTATTTTGACAAGTTAAAGGAAGGAGAATGGGCTTGAACTTTCAACTCAATACTCTGTCCATCTTCCATTGAGTCACTTTTCAAAAATTGTCCATTCCTAATTTCCAACCTTCTTCCTGTCAGAATGTAGGGACATAGCTGTTCTTCTAGTCCCAGTATGCAGCTTGGCTGTATCGATGAGTACTTACAAGCCCCAGAAGAGCTTTACTCCTAGGATCATTTAATATTCCTTGGCACTGGAGTTTAATTAGAGAATGTTTGAACTCTTTAAACTACTAGTCACTCACAGTTACTTGCATCACCTTTTCAAGCTTTCAAACATTTATTTTATTTTTAGAAATGCTTAATCTCATTTTTAATAGAAGAGAGTGAAGAGGATTAAGCCAATGAGTAGCGAATTGAATACTAAACAATGTGAGGAAAGATATTCTGACAGCAGCCTGCATAGAGACTATTGGGAAGGCAATTGCAAAACAGGCAGAAAGATAGAGGACATTTTAAATATATGTATTCCTTAAAAATGATTGTCAATGCCCATGCATACAAAAATGTGAGAGACTTAGGTTTAGACAGATGTCCAAATGAAATATGAGGGAAATAAAAAGGAAAGGATCTGGGAAATAAAATTATTAGGGATTGATCAAAAGTTAGGAATATACCTTCCCACATCTGACAAATGTACAGTTAGTCAGCATCCTACACCACACAGACATCAATTCATTGCTATGCAGAGTGCCAACAGCAGGCTTTCAGTTGAGCTGTGCCTTTGAAATAAGGGAGAAATATGCAGTGGTTTGTAGACATTTGATCATTTCTGGTAGCAGAAAACCTTTGTGGTCAATTTCTTAAGAAAAGAGTATCAAAGGACAATTTAGGTTAGAAGGAGTCTTTGGAATTCATCCCACATTTGCTTTCAGTAGGGTCAAAGTCAAGGACTTTTGCTTCATTGAAGCCTGCATCCTATTTTGTGGTGTGGATTATATTAGCTCTCACATAGATCAATTCACTGTCGAATCTATGTTTATTTCAGAATATTATTCAGCCAGCTTTTTGGGCACTGATTATTTAGACTTAATGTAGAGATATTATGGCTCAATTATGTGTCATACTTTGCCAAAAATAACCACAAAGGCAAGGTAATAGAAATCTCTGATAACAAATACATACTGAAGATTTTAGGCATCTGAACCACCGACTTGCAGCGTCTCTCAGAAATAATCAGTTTTCCTGAGGATGTACAGGAGAGTTGTGCTCCAGATGACAATTTATACACTTTTATAGGTGGTTTTGATTACTTTTTTTCTTATGCAGAAAAATACTGTATAGTAAATAACAGGTAGGCAAAGAAGCCTCTTACAATTTAGTATTTATTTGGCAAATATTTCAGAGGTCCATGGTTGTGTAAGTACACATTTATCTGTGTTTCTGAGCTTTTTGCAATGTAAAGCTTCTGCAGTGATAATACATGTTTTACTGTGTTTGAGTCAGCTTTGTCCTTTGGGCATCAAAACTATTTCCTTGTACAGAACTTCTGTTGTCAGTGGTCTGTAAAAGTGGGCCAGGTTTCTTCGCGCCATATGGGATTCTTTAGTGAAATTCTCCTAATTTTGTTCAGCCTGAAGAGACCATTAAGGAGGCCATGAAACCCAGGGCCCACCTTGTGGATGCATATGCAAAGAATGATAATGAGTATGAAAGCTCCTTTAGCTCAATGACATTCAAAGTCCTTGCTATCACAATGCCTGACCACTGGAGTTACTGGAATGGAAAAGACTGTTCTGTCATTTAATCAGTGCTCTCCACTCATTGGGATTCAGCCCTAGTCTCTAGTGGCAACTGTGCTAGGATTTCTACAGCTTTAGGGCTGCAATAACTCACTTAACCATAAAAAGGGGTGGGACAGATGAAGAAGATTAAGAAATGCAGTGGTTTGTGGAGGTTTGCTCATTTGCATATGTTTTCATCTCCCCGGTGAACAGGCTGACATTCTGGCATTCATGAATTTCCCCTCAGACAGCAACTCTTGTTTGTCACAGAAAGCCCCAAGATAAGTCTCCTGCATTTTTCCTGCATACAGATATTATACTACAGAGAGCAATACACAGAGAGTATTGATTGTTTCCTATCATTTTTGGGTGATCCTGACTACTTTGTAATAACTTTTTAAATCTGTGTTGCTTAGTCAGTATCCAGGAGGCTGCTGGACTTGTGGCTCAGCTTCTGAACACATTTCATCTCCTTAAGAATGAGCTTTATGTTGGCTGCATCCCAGAGGTGAATATAATGACCTCTTTCACCTTGTCAAAAGGGCAGCCTTGTCAAACTCGCAGTAGTCAATATCCTACAGCGCATCCATTTAGCACAGGAGCAGAGCCCAAACTGGGACTTTGGAGTGCAGGTACTCAAATGCACAGGTCTGACAAAGACAAATAGCACAGGGATGCACTAACCGAGCAAGGACAAAGGGACGCCTTGCCTCCACTGTGTGAGAAATTGAAGCCCACTTAGATTTCTCCTGCATGCATTTTATTATGTGAGACGAGATTTAGTTTTTTTAAGTCCCTGATTCTAAAATGTGAGAAGCAGAGGAATACTTCTGCTCAGTCCCACGCATTTTCTTTCATTGATTTTTCCTTTCCTTTTTTATGCTTTTTTAATCATCTGGAACTTTACCTTTTTCATGCAAGTAGATTGGCTGGGGCTCTTAAGGAGTACAGTTTCTGTATTAATACCTGCAGTGCTCTCTGATACCGGTACTTATTTAATAGCCTCTGCTCAAACTACTACAGAAACGCAGTGGCAAGCAGTGGTCATATCTTTATGTGAACAGTTCTGATCTTTTTATTGACTCTTTTGGCTAAATAAGTTATGCTAAAATTTTGTTCTGTAAAAAAACTGTAACAGAATGCATTTCACAGGAAAAGATTTACTAAATTTTAGGACTACAGTTCAATTTAAAAAGAGAATTTTGGATGTCACTTGTGAAAAAAAAGAACCAAGAGGCTTTCAATTAATATTGTTGCGACCTTTTTGTAAAGCCATAATAAGTTTTGTATATGATTTTACCTTTGCATAACTTAGATTTGTGGTATGCATTGGCCAACTGCACAAAGCTCTGCTGTCTTTTTTTCAATGTCAAGTTCTGCAATGATCTCGAATATATTTAGAATTAGGAAAACATGTCCCTTTCAGACCATAGTTTTCTGACTGTAATTTTAATTCAAATCACAACAAGCAAACTTAGTGGAGTCAGTTAAGTAAATTCTGTATAAAATCACCACCCGTCCCCCATCCTACAAACACTCAGCATGTAGCTAATAGTAAGTCACATTGATTTCAACAGTACTACTAACAGTGTGCAAAATTAAACACATTTATAAGCCTTTGCAGGATCAGGGCTTCAGAGAGCTCACAAACTAGCCTTTGATGTCCATTTATAAATCCCCATTATAATTAACAGGAGTTTTACAGGCACATCAATAGCAAAGTATATGTAGAGTGCATTCCTGCTAGCCAAATAGTCTGCAGATGGAGTCCCAAAATATTCATTGACTCCCTGCTGACAAGGAAATTATTTATTATTACTACCTACATGATACAGTACTAACCTTGAAAATCTATTATATTCTAATGAGGCCAAAGCCACTTAAATTAACAAACAACCACCTCAAAATCTGTATTAATTTAACAAAACATTACAGCTACCATAGAATTAGAAATTTTCAGACTCTTTTTATTATGTCCCATAATGGAGGAGACAAAGCTTTCAAGAAACCAGAACAATACTTACCACACTGAGCTCTGTTCCTGTTTCTACAGTGGGAAGTCAGCATCAAACTATACCATGGGATAGAAGGGCACACAGAAAAGAAAGAGCAGGCTTTTCAAGCAAGGGGAGGTAGGATCAGTACGTGCTTCAGTGTGAAGACCAGTCCTCCTACATTTGCTCTCAATGGAAGATCAACCAGAAATGTTAGTCATTTAAGAAAAACGTATTACTATTACAGTTGTTTTTCCAGGTACTTATGGAACCTGCAGGAGTATGTACTGGAAAACAAGTCACTAGTTTCTTTCTCTTTGATTTATGCTGTTTACCCTAAGGCCTTGCTTCATTTCTCAATTGGGGAAAAAAAAAAAGGACACTAAAAAAGCAAAAGATGTCCCAACTTTCAATTTTAAAAGGCAACAGAAGTTTAATCTGTATATGTGGGTTTAACTGTTGAGGAAATGCTCAGATATACTGATTACAGTACAAAACAACTGATTCACTTTTCTAATTAAAAACTTTGAAAATATTTATTTATTTATTTATTTATTTCAGTAAAGTTATGTAATATCAAGAAAGGTGATTTGGGAAGAGGTAGTATGTATATTTAAGGCATTATACAAAGACTTTAGTGCAGTGTCTGATTCTTATGCTTTGAAAGGGTCAAAGCATAGCATACAGAGTAGCTATCTGTCTTAGGTACATGGGAAAATATATTTTTTATAAATCAACTAATAAAAATCTTATTTTACTGGTTCTATGCCTTGATCTTCACAGACTTTTGCAAACATTTTATATTTCATCTCATACCTAGCTCTGTTAACGCAAGAGGATATCAAATATTAATTATTTGGCTGAAAAAAATGTTCCCCATGTGCCAAAGGATTCTGCTTTGTCTTTACACTGAATTCGGAAAAAGATGATGTACAATTACAAAAGCAACTTAGTTTTGAAGACTAACACTGAAAAACTTTGGTACGTTTCATTGAAGTATGACAAATTAACCAGAGAGAATCTGACCTATTCAGCAAATGTCGGGGCTGTGGGGGTTTATACTGTGTTAATAACAAACAAGCAATAGAGTCAAAAGTTCAAGTTTAGAATTAGAGTAAACAAATTTTGAATTTTGTGTCTGAGTCACAAATTCACCAGCTGGTGTTTTCATAAGTAAAATGACAGTGAGTGCTCTGAGAAGGTAGCATATATGGTTTTTGTTTGTGACATAGTATGAACAACTACTTAGGGTTCACCATAAACTTTTCTACAAAATGTTCTGAAAATTGGAATAAGAAGTCTCTCATATAGTTCACTAGCAGTAAATATGTGTTCACTTTCTTCCTCTTGTACTGTAATTACCACTCCAGGACAAAGTGAGTCAACTGGGTTTTTTTGAAAGATCCATATGAACAGATTGTAAATAAAGACTTTCTCAAGGGAAATGTACCCTCATACTCATTGTCCTTCGGAGGAGGAGTTTTAGTCTCTTAAAACCTCTTTTTTATCTTTAATTGAAACATAGAGGAGAATTTATCCATTTCCTCTTCTCTCTCTGTTTTACTCAGGAAGAATTCCTTCTGCTATGGCAGGTATTAGTCTGTTCAAAAGTATTCTTGCCAGGATTTTGCCAGCAATGGAGAGCAGAGTAATACCACGGTAATTTGAGCAGTCTGATTTAATACCTTTCTTCTTATGCAAAGTGATGATGACTGCATCTTGAAGGTCTGATGGTAGTTCACCTAGTTCCCAATAGCGCACCACAAACTCGTGAAATTTAGCATGGTGTGCAAGGCCCCCACATTTCCAGACTTCAGGTGGAATTCCATCAACCCCAGCTGCCTTACCAATTTTCACCTGCTGTATGGCCTTGTGGGTTTCTCCCAAAGTGGGAGCAGTATCCAATTCATACTTCACCGTTTGTTGCATAATGGACTGAATTGCTGAGTCTTGGACTACACGGTTGGTACTGAAAAGAGTCTGAAAGTGCTCAGACCATCGATTCAGAATGGAGGTTTTATCTGTTAGAAGCGTTTGACCATCAGCGCTGAGTGGAGGGCTTTGGACTTGGTATGTAGGCCCGTATGCTGTTTTCAAGGCCTCATAGAAACCTTTGTGATCACCCATGTCTGCGCATAATTGAGTTTTTACAGCTAGATTGATCCACCACTTGTTCTGGATGTCATGGAGTTTCTGTTGGAGCTTGCTGCATGCAAGATGAAAGGCTGCTTTTCTTGTGTGACAGGATGGCAGTGCAAGGTGTGCTTGGTGAGTGGTTCTCTTCTTCCTCAACAATTCTTGGATCTCTTGATTGTTTTCATCAAACCAGTCCTTGTTATTCTTGAAGGAGAACCCTAAGGATTCTTCAGAGGACTGCAGGATGCTGTTTTTAATATGGTGCCAAATTGTTTCAGGAGAGGAATCTGTAGAATCTATGGAATGGTTTTTGAGCCTAGTTCGAAGGTTTACCTGGAATCTGTCTTTCACTGTGGCTGATTGGAGATTGTTAACTTGGAGTCTTCTCCTTGGGATACTGCCCCTTTTAGGTTTGAATTTAAGATTGAAGTTGGGTCTACAGTACACAAGTCTGTTTGGCATTCTGCGCTGGGCATCACACAGGTATAGTGGACATAGTGGACATCTCTCTGTCGCACCAAGACATAATCGAAGATATAATGTCAAGGCAAAAATACTTTCATATAAAGCAGAATTTAACATTTATGTAAGGATGGACTCTGTGATGTGTTTACACAGAGTGATCAAGGATTAAAATTCCCACTCCACCGTCCAACAACAGATTCTCTCTTGGCTTCTAATACCTCACTGATAACACTGATCTCTGCCTCTGGTCCAAGCCAGATTTACCCTCTACTCTAAAGTTTAGTCCTGAAGAAAAAGGACACAAGGGCAAAGAATTCGAAGTGAATTCACCATTCTATCAAAAGTTATGCATGCATTCATTAGCTTTGAAAGACAACTCCGAAAATGAGATATGGCCTCTTACATAGGAAAATACACTCACTTGAACTGAAACAGAAATAATTGATCAGGAAACAATGCAGGAAACTAAATTTGCAGCTTCTTCCTTTAAAATAACAATCAAATCCTGTGGGTACTAGCAACTTTCTTATTAATTTTGCCTAAGAGCTGTTATCATAAATGTATGAACACATAGATTATAATTTTCTAGACACTAGCAATCTACATGTAGTAGTAGCACAATTATGCTAAAATTGCTGTTTAAGGATGAGTGTGAGAAAAGGTGGGCATATTTTCAAGCGCTGAATAGAAATATGATAGCTGTCTCACTTGTATTTAACATACTATATTAGTCTTTCTTTGTTCTCCGTTTAATAGCTGATCATTTCACTGCTCTGGCACGAAAAAAATTCCTTTTAAATTAGGACACATTGTCTTGTTTATAACTGAAGTATAAATCGGCAAGAAAGCTTAAGGAGTCAAGAGACACTTTTATAAACATATTTTGCTTCTTGTACTTAAAGGAGATACAAGGTACTCATTCTTCAGAGCATGAGACTATGGGAGTGCTACATGCCACTACTGTTCTGAAGATGAGATTTGACTTCTGCTGTTGCCTTTGTTTTCAATTTCTCAGACATAATAGTACTATTATATTTCTTACCTTTCTGAAGTCTTTTTTCTGTCAAATGTTCCTAAGGCATTTAAACTTTGAATTAGTTTGTCGTTTCCCTACAGGGAGTTTTCAGAGAAATTGTCATACTACACTTCCCCCTGTCCCATCCACAGCTCTCTACTCCACAGTCTTCTCTACCAGATGTCATGCCATGTCTACATCATTGATATTGAGTTTTGAAATGCAACACAACTTCCTGTGTTTCACATACTGGGTGGAAAAAAAAAAAAGGCCTTCTCTTTCTAATTCCCAAAGGGAAGATTATCCCCTCCCTGCCCCCTCTTTGTAGTGTGTTGTTCAACACTGGGAGAAATGTGGGACCAAATGGACATAGCACAGAAAATCATACTGGCTACACACTCAAAATTACCCTTGTCTTGCTATCCAGCTGTCTATCCTGCTGTAACACAGCTGCATCCCTGCCTGTATGCCCACTTTCCCTTCCACAAACAGGACAGAAACTGGGCTAGTAGTCAGCACTTTTCTTCTTCCTACATGTAGATACAGCACTGTCAAAGTTAAAGGTGTATTAGCAAATCTGTCTAGGCTGCATTTAAGTATTTTGCATCTTATTCTACCCCAAGCCCATTCAATGATCAGGTCTCTCCACACTCCCTACAGACAGTGCTACTATACTGCAAATGTCCTCCAGAACCGACCTGCAGTCTGTAGGTTCTAAGTACTGAAGAAGCAAAACAGTTCTCCCTTATGTTTCCTTAATTAAGGAGATTGTTAATGAAGGCTGTTTCTTTGTTGGGTGGGGCAATTCAGATGACAGGAAGATTGATTTGTCATCCTTGTTAAATATATGTTTAGAAGGTGCTTTAAAGAAATATTAAATAAAATATACTCTATCATCAAGCATTCATAACATGGTTTCAAAAGCTAAATTAAGGATGAGAGAGGAGGATTGATTTAAGTAATTTTTTTATAAAATTACTCCAGAAATTAAAATATCCCCAAACACAAAGTTAAGGATTCTGCAGTCAAACACCAGAGGACATAACTTCTATTTAGTTTTATGTTGCATAATTACCATGGTATGCCCATGATGTGCAGGGTGAAGCAAGCATATTAAAGATAGATTCATAATTAGATCTGAGGTACTTGGCTAATTAACAAAATGGATAGACAAAATCTGTATTTCATTAGGGTGAGATGTATCAGTTTCCTCCTGTGCTTCTACATGTTTGATATATTATACTGCAGTGAGCTATTTCCAGTGGATCGTGTTGGGATGTGGTGATAAGTCACATGCCAAGCAACATAATAAAATAATTTATGATCAACCAGACTGGAAATATCAGTTGGGGGATTCTCTGTATTTAATGTTTCACCATATGAGTTCATCACACTGCTCTCAGGCTTTCAAGTTGGTGTTGCTGCTGATATTATTTGGACAGTCTTCCTTCTCTCTCTTTCTAAGAAAATTAAAGAATAAAAGTCCTTAATATATGTGTATAATTGCTAAAGTGCTATCCTCTCACACTGAATGTTACACATTTTAGGTCTTATAATATTGTCTTATACAGCTTGTTAGTCAAGTAAGAGCTTGGTGCATATACATCCCAATGAAAAGTGATATACAGGTAAATAGCTAGAAAGCTAATTCTCATTCTCTGTTTATGCTATAAAGCTGGAAGCGTAAAGAAGAAAAATGCACCTGTATTGAAGAATCACAAAAGTATGAATCAATTTTAAAAAGCAATATGACTTTTTTCCCATAATTTTCTTACTATCCCCTAAAAGCATTAAAAAAAACCCCAAACCAAATGCTCCTGTAGCCAGTGCTGTGCATGGAAGAAGAGGAAACTTTCCTTGTTACTAAGCCCAGGATTGCATCTGTCAGATTTTTTTCTCTCTGTGTGTGTGAGCACCTGTGTATTTTTAATATTTATTTTCATATATACAAATACAATGCTGTCTTTCTCATGTCAGATGTTCTCTTTGCTTCTTGCTATAAGATAATTCTGCTTGCATTCTGTCATACCAGTAATAACACCACTGGATCTTTATGTCTAACCTTTGTACTCCATCTGGTTTTTATACAGGTCTTTTCTGAAATTTGGAGCAGGTAACGTTAGTAAAAAGGAAATAAAATCCGTTTAATTATAGTATAAAACAAATTAACACCTTAAGCACCCATGTGTCATGCCTTTTTCCGACCCCTCTCCCCCATACCAGCTCAGGACAACTGCGACAGTGACAGCATTAATATTCTTCTTATTATTACCATCACTGACACCAGAGTGGTGTTGAATGCTTTTTTTCTTCATAGGTAGCTTATACACTAGTTTGTTGTATTCACACACTAAAGAATACTCAGAATTCTCAACTGTGAGTATATTTTCTTTCTTTAGTCTTTCAAAAGAGTGCATGGGTCTGTGTATATTTTCAGAAGTCCCTGTTTCATCTCTCCTGAATGATGTATATAATAATGTTCCTAGTGATAAGGATAATATAAACCAAGACTTAACCATGAAAAAAAGACTAAAATAACTGTAGGGGTTAAACTACTAGATAGACCTTTATCGTTTGGATATAGCAGTAATCCAAAATGAGGTGATAAAATCACTTACCTCCCTCTATACAAAGATTACTTAATAAATTCAATAGAAACATAAAGAGAGTCTTTATGTTTAATGGTAAATAGTTATGGAATTGGGTTTTTTTGTTGTTTTTATGTTAATTAGATTGCAAAAGACCTCTGAGATCATTGAGTCCAACCTATGATCGAACACCACTATATCAACTAGACCCTGGCACTGAGTGCCACATCCACTCTTTCATTAAGCACCTCCAGCTATGATGACTCCACCACCACCCTGGGCACCCCATTCCAATATCTAATCACTCTTTCTGTGAAGAAATTCCTCCTAATGTCCAATCTAAATGTCCCCTGGAATATCTTATGTCCTCTTGTCTGTTCGCTGATTGCCTGGGAGAAGAGACCAACACCTACCTGGCTACAACCTCCTTTCAGGTAGTTGTAGAGAGTAATAAGGTCACCCCTGACCCTCCCCTTCTCCAGGCTAAACAACCCTAGCTCACTCAGGTGCTCCTCATGGGACTTGTGCTCCAGACCCTTCACCAGCTTCATTGCCCTTCTCTGGACAAGTTATATACTGTTATATACTATTAGCTATTCACTATCCTTCAGTAGTCCAGAAATACTTAGTATTATCAAGGTTACAATTGTTCCCATTCAGAAATACTTTATTTAAAATTAATTTTGCATGATTTATACTGCTGTAAGTATTAAATCTTGTTTTAGTAATCTGCTGCTTTCTCCAGCATTTGAAATGCTGTAGATTTGTTCATAGCCAATCTATGCCTTACATTTTCTTCATCACAAGTTTTACAGACTTATGTTTGAATAGCAGCTTCATAGGTTTGGAAACAATGTGATTTCAGACCCCATTGCATAAACAGAGTCCGTCTGATATTTGGAAACTCTTAGCAATATGGCATACTGACATGACAATTTTGACTGAATCACTAAAAACTGAGACCAGAGTTCAGCTATTTAAAGACAGTTAGGAGTCTAACTTTGTTTGAAACCAATTTTTTTTCTCCATTGCAATGCTGTTGTTGTTGAAAGCTTTTATAAGGACATTATAATTGTTCAAATAATAAAATAAATGAATATTGAACTGCTTTGGATAGTGTTTTTACGTGAACTGACATTAAAGTAAGTGATAACAACTGCTTTTGTGTGTAGTATTGCCATCCTCCAACAAATTTAAAGAATGACATTCTGATTTGCGGGACTTTTTTCATTATTATTTTTAATCTTCCTCATGGGTACTTAAGCTCAGATGTTATCTGAAATGCTTGAAAATCTGCAGATGAAGAATTCCAGCATTAGCTTGCAGGAGGTACATATAACACTGACATTAGTAATTAAAATGACATCAGCAGAGAAAACACGCAAAAGCAGCTGTCATTTGATTTGGGCCATTCTAGATGTCTAAAATCCATCAGACTGCTTGAAAAACTAATAAAAGCCAGCTGATTTGCCATATTAGTAGCTAAAAGGCATCTGGGGATTTGAATTTACAGGCAGCATATCCCTTCCAGAGTCAAGAGAAGAGATGTCATGGAGGCCAATTAACCTAGGAATAGCTGTTAATCCCTTTCAGGTCATGTAGAGGAACAAGTACAGATAAATACATGGGACAAAAGCACTTTTGAGTTCACTAAGCTGCTTTTTAAAATAGTTCTTAGGCAGTCAAACAAATAACATAGTAGCACTTCACATCTTCTCCATGCTATACAAACAGCTAATTAGCAATCAGAGTCGATCATTGTTCTCCAGATCTTACAGGCAGGAAAACTGAGGCATGGAGCTGGAAGGCATCCAAGGCTAAACACAGTGCCAGTAACCAAGTCAGGATTACAGTTCTGGAATAGCTACAATCAAGACCCCAACTTGATTCACCCCATGCAAAACAACATTTCCATTCACAAGAAGGGTTATGTTTAGAGTACAAATTTTCAAGATCCTGCACCTTTGAAAGCTAGTTATTGACCCTGATGGGCTCACCCTAAGTACTAAACATCCAGGCCCTGATCCAAGGCAATACTTAAGCATCTTTACTAAACAAACAAAACAAACAGACGAAAAATAGTTTTCAAGTATTTAAAATCAGTCTCAAACAAATAAACCTGAGATTTTTTTTTTTTTTAATATAGTTGTCACCCCAATAGGAACAGTAACCTTGGTTGACATCTTTTACCAAGAGTACCTCTTCTGCAGTTATTATGGCCACTTATCTCTACTGTCCAGCATAAAGACAGTGAATAAAATCAAATAAGTGCCTATTATTCACCCCATTCTGTATTTTTTTCAGGAGCTAGATAACCTGGTGCTGCCATGCAGCCAGGCAGGCCATGTTAAAAACCATTAACTGAGACGAGGACCCCTGGTGGTCTAGTGGTTAGGATGCGGCGCTCTCACTGTTGCGGCCTGGGTTCCATTCCCGGTCAGGGAACTCGTCCGGGCAGATGGAGCTCGGCAGCCCTCTAAGGCCATCCATCTAAGAGAAGGTCACTCTAAACAAACCTACGTCCTGAGGACCTCGCTGCCACCGTCCAAGCTCGCTCGGCCCCGGCAGATGAACCTCAGGATTAAAGGGTGGGCTCAGTTCAGCGCACACGGTGTCTCACCTAAAAATCCACTGCGCAGGCTCGAAGGGTAAAAGACCTTTCCCAAATCTTCGTTCGTGAAGACTGGCCATGATGAGGTATAGCAGGTAAAACATGAAATGGAATATTCCTGTTTACGCCAGTTTTGATTCAAATATCTATGATGTATATTTACTGTATTTAAAAAAACTATAAAACCCCCGTACATTGTGTAATCCAATATTTTCACCCATACCTGGATTCAAAGTTATGTCCAAGAGATTATTTGGCCATACAGAGAAGTGACAGAATGTTATATTTGTGTTTACTTTATTTTGTGTGCTTGCTTAAAAAAGCAACTGCCTCAGAAGTTGTGATAATCAAGGATCACCAACTCCATAGGCTCTGTCTTCTACAGCTATAGAGCTCCTATAAGTCTCTTGCATCATGGCTTTCTAATTAGTAACAGATACAGGTTTGCTGGGGTTTTTTTCATTTTCACATGAAAAAATTCTTGTTATAAGTTTTTTTCCTAGTCAATAGCAATCTACTGGAGATGGAATACTATATCTCATTTGAAAACACTGGACCCTGGATATCAGTTACGTTAAATGTGCAGTCAACCATGAGAATAAGAGATCCAAAGTACATTTCTCTGACTTGTGTGTACCAATCAGCCCAGAATAAACCAATGACTTTTTTTAATCCCAGTGTATATGATATACCTTATTTTGGATACTGGGATTTTGTTTATGGGAATCTGTTGTTAACGTATATCATAATGATTTATGATATACCTTAAATAGAGCTCAAATCAATCCAGTAGTTTAATTTTCTAGGTAGCCTCATCTCCTCAGATGGTAAGAGTGACGGAGAGATAGACAACAGGTTAGCAAAGGTATATAGTGCTTTCGGAAGGCTTCATAAAAGAGTTTGGCGAAATAAACACCTGAAGGAAAGTACAAAGATCAGTGTTTACAGAGCCATAGTGCTGTCTGATCTTTTATATGGATCCGAATCATGGGTCTTCTACCGCCACGACCTGTGACTCTTAGAACGCTTCCATCAACGCTGCCTCTGTGCAATCCTAAGCATTCACTGGTCAGATTATGTGACTAATACGTCTGTTCTAGAACAAGCAGCAGTCACAAGTATTGAGGTCATGTTGCTGAGAACACAGCTGCGTTCGGCAGGACAGGTCTCAAGGATGAAGGACCACCACCTCTCTAAGATCTTGCTCTAAGAACTCGCCACCGGCTGCTGCATGAGAGGAGCCCCAAAGAGAAGATACAAGGACTCCCTGAAACAACATCTCAGCCTTGGCCATATTGATCAACATAACTGGTCTACTCTGGCCTCCAACTGGGAGGTCTGGAGACACACCATCTATAACGCTGCTGATGCTTTTGAGAAAGCACACAGGATCACTCTTGAGGAGAAAAGACAATGCAGAAAGAATCATGTCTTGCAGAATATACCATGTAAGGAGTCTTTCTGCTGTGCCTTTTGCAACCGGACGTGCCTATCTCGTATTGGCCTTTTTACCCACCAGCGTGCTTGTAACAAACATGGGTAAGAGCCCCCCCAAATCTTCGTTCCCGAAGCCTAGCCATGATATCATAATGACCATTATTTTCTTATTAGTTCACTCCCCCTCCTCCTCTTTAAACTCCAAATTCATATTTTTAAATTAGTTCTCTTATTTTCTAAGAGACAGGTATCTGTCTATGCAAATTCTTATTTTACCAGAAGGTTTATTGAAAATCAAATATCCTGGGTTTTTCTTTCTCTGTAATACCATTTGAAATAGATATGCCAATTTCTTCAATCCATTCAATATTCTCAGTGTTGAAGTGAAGTTTATTGAAAATCTAGTGTTAAAGAAAATGCACTATATTAAATCAACTTTTGTAACAGAGAAACATTATTTTGGTATGTTAAGCTTAGCTTTGGTATATTAAGGAAAATATATGGACAGAATTTTAGACATTATTAAATACTGACCTACAGTAGAACAATTTCATCATTGTCCTAACAGATAGAAATACTGACTTGATATCTATTTTTTTCCCTCATTTGTAACCACTGTAACCTCACTGTCTTCAATTTATAATTGCCATAGTATTTACATGTGGATAAACATATATTTCCAAGAACCAGTTATGGTATTCTCACATGTTAGCCTCTTCTACTTCAAATCAACAAAGCCCCTTATGGAATTCGATATTGCATCTCCTTCCATGTTGAGGGTACAAACTCTTCATGATTTCAGACACACTTGTTTATTGGTAGAGATGGTGATGTTTGTTTACAGATGGTGATGTTTGCACCAAACTGTCTCTGCAGCTGAAAAGACAAATTCAGATCTGGAATTTTTTATTTTCTCTGTTTGTGTGAGAAATATTGGTCTTTATTCATACTCAAATATACTAATAAGATTAATATCTTGTGTTTGTCTTATGGAAAACCCAAACTAATTTGTACCTACACATCCTTACATACTAAGTATGTAAGGGGGATTGGAGGGAAAAGTAACATGTCTATCTACAAATGATGGTTTTCAGGAACCTTCTCTACATCTTTGTCACTTCTATAGAAAGCAAACTCTTTCTGTCTCTTCTTACACATTGCAGCAGCATAATGATCCAAGTGAATAAGATAAAATTGGTAGTGAGAGCTCATTGGAAGGACTGTTTATTTCCATGCACTTGGCTCACCTAATATTTCAGTGCATATCTATGGACACAACTTTTTCTTTGTCCTGTCAAAAGATGCATACAACTTTGTTATGAGAATCAGTTCTATCAGGTGTATCTTTCTTTTCTTTTTCTTCCCAGTCACTAAGATTCAGTATTTCTGACATCAGGTATCATTTAGAAACTTTGCCTGTTCTTTCTTGAGCCATTTATTTCTTTCGTGCTTTCATAAATAGTCTACAAGTTGTAGTTAAGGCTTTACTTCTTGTTAAATTATTGTGTGAAGGGTTTATGACTTTTTTGTCTCAGGATGTAAAGTTAATATTGATTTGTCTAGAAATCTTCCTTCTAGAAAATATTGGGATATTTTTTAAAAAAAAAAATTGTCAGAGAAGCCCAAGCGACTAAAGTTCCTGACTTTTAAAGTTTCCAACTTTTAAAGTTTCCTCTCCTTTGAATGAGGAAGCTATGTCTGCAGAGATTCTAAACAGAAATTTCCTTGCTACACTAAAACCTTCTTTAGATTATTCTAAAATACTGAAGAGAAGGAAGGGTAGAAAGAATGAAGGAAATATTTATCCTATATTTGAAATATCTCACTCAGCGTAAGGTAGTGTCTCCTACATACATTTTTGAGAAATTGTCCTTCTGTTTACTTCAAAGTCTGATCTAATACATCTTATCTAGTCCATTTTCAGACAACTAATGTATGTTTTCAGGCAGATCACAGAAATCATCAATCTAGTTGCCAGTTCTAGAGAAGTCTTTCAGTTGGAAATCAACTGGGAGAGGGATATGACTAAATATTCTCACAAGGAAAAAATTATACTGAACTGAAAAACTCACTCTCCCCACTCTCACAGCAGTCTGACAAAGACACTTCTCTGAAATCTTGCAACCTGCCAGGCTCTGAGCTGAGAGTAACAGTTACCACCAAAGCGTTTAGAAAGCATTTTCCATCACATCTCAGGTCTGCCCCAGTCATTGTCTCATCCTTATTGTTTCAGAAGGACAAACTTGCAGGGGTCCAGGAAGGAGCAGATAATGAAAACAGAATCAGGACATATTTATCCAGTTGCGCTTTAGGGAAAGTGTTGTTGAATTTGGGTGACTGAAATGCTGAGGCGTGACATCTTGATTGGTGTTGTTATCCCAGTGAAGATCTGCACATCCTATGACACTCTGTTAGTGCTGGCATGAAAAGAGGACATGAACATAGGGGCCAAAAAAAAAAAATCACACATGAAAAAAGTAAACCGTAATGTTTAAATTATGCTTCTAGCGGCTATTTAGCAGCTCTAGAAGAATCAGGTTGAAAAATTTCTTTAAAGAAAATCTTGTATCTTAAAAAAAAATATTCCAAATGATGCTGAGTTCATCATTACTCTGTGTGAATTGCTTTAATATCTCTCTTTTAAATTCACATACAAAGATCTCACCTCAAGTTGCTGAAATACTACTGTCTATTAAATAAGTGAATGTAAACAGTTAATTTATAGAATAATTAATTAAATTATTTATTATTATTATTATTAAATTATTTATTATTATTAAAGACTAATTAAACTGAGAGGCTCAGGAAAAAAAATGACAACAGTTAACTCATGAGACAAAATGCTGTCTTTCTGTGTCAAACAGAATCAAGAATAAAATCTTTTACATGAAATTTGAGTATCAATAAAGTGTGCAGTCACAATCACATAAGAATCAACCATTACTGAAGACTCTTTAACCAGTTATTACTGCAATTTGCAGTATTCAAAAAGTGAATTTTTAGCTAAAAACTGAAATTTAGAGAGGTCAGACATGATGATAAGGTAGGAAGGCCATGTATTTTCTTAAGAAAACCTGGAGGTTTATCTAAAATTGTTGCAAGCTATTTGTCCTCCAGAGCTGGGAAACAAGAGAATAATATTTGTTGCTTCTTATAAATATTTCTTGGGACTAGTAACTCCTTTACTATAAACTAGTATAGCCTAATCCCTAAGTGGTTCTATTGTATTAGATTAGCTGAAAAGGAGCGCAAATCCATAAATAATTCAGAAGGAAGACTGGATTGTTGTTTCACAGAATCACAGACTGGTTGAGGTTGGAAGGAATCTCTGGATGTCAACTGGTCTGACCTCCATGCTCAAGCATGTTGCCAAGGGCCACATCCAGACAGCTTTTGAATATTGCTAAGGTGGAAGAGTCATGTGCTTTTCTGGACAACCTCTGCCAGTACTTGGCAACTGTAGGTGTTTCTTAATGTTCATGAGGAGCTCCTTGGTTCCAGTTTGCGTCCATTGCCTCTGGTTCTGTCACTGAGCACCACTGAAAAGAGCCGGACTCTGTCCTCTTTGCATCCTTCCTTCAGATAATTCTATATTCTTATCAATTCTATTGATAAGATTTCCCTGAGCCTTCTTTTCTCCAGGCTGAACAGTCCCAGCTCTCTCAACCTTTTCTCAGAGGAAAGATGCTTCAGTCCTTCAGTCATCTTTATGGCCATTTGCTGGACTCTGTCCAGTATGTCCATGTCTCTCTTGTACTGGGTAGCCCAGAACTGGACACAGTATCCTAGGTGTGGCCACATCAGTGCTGTGTAGAGGGAAGGGTTCACCTCTTTCTTTCCATAACTCATGACACATCTTAATAGAGTGTTTTGAACACATTAAGTAATTTTTAAATATTTTTAGCTGAATATAGCTGTTTATTTTCCTGAATTAGCAATTTTTGTACATCTTTTTTTTAACATCCATACCAATAATGTATTTTGTTTCAACTGGGCTTATAGACTACATTTTTTGCCTGTTTGTGTTTTTTTAATAATTTTTTGTTTGCTTCTTTGAGGGGAGATGCTTTGGTTTGTTTTGTTTTAATTAATAAATACACCTAGAAAAAGGGCACAATAGTGACGCTAAATACTTTGAATAAAGGTGGCTCATTCTGAGCTATTTACATGGAAACCTGGCTCTTTCAAGAAAGTGACACTGGTCCCGATTCATTCCTGAAGTTCCCAAAGCAAGCTGATCAGCAGGCTTAGGTAGCTAAATGTTCATGGCCGTGAATCCTCAGATTTGCCACTTAAAATCCCAGGCTGGGGACTAAAATCCTTTACATGGAAAAAAAAAAACCAACCAAAAACATCAATCCAAGGAAATAAAAACTAACCAACCAAAACCCATCACAGTTTACAATACCCTGATTTACCTTTTTTATCACTCACTGTTATAAAAACTTACCTAAAATCAGTACCAAGTGATTTGTAGTTCCTGTCTATCTGCTTCTTTGGGTTTTTTGTCGCCTTTTTGTTTGTTTCTTCCCTAAGACAGTTCAGATAAATTTAGGAGATAGAGGTCCAATTATTCTATTTTGTGTGCACTGTACATATGCTCCTGTGATACCAGAACATAGGCAGGGAGAAGAAGCCAAATTAAAGACTCTCATTGTCAGTAGCTATTTGATCTGCTCAGCCTGATGAGTAGTCTATTAGAATGTGCATGCAAGCTGTCCACTCATCTCTGATTTAACAATGGTGAGGGTTGTATACTGCACTGTCAGTCCCTGGAAAAAAACGGGATGGAGCTAACAGCACTTTACAGGTTTGGTGTGAAACTAGAAAAGTGAAGATACTGTGGTAGAATAATCATTTGAAAAAGGGATAGGCATTTAGAGACAGATCCATATGAACTCAAATACGATTAGCATTTTATTTTATTTACTTTTAAATTTTATGTATTTAAATTCCAAGTACTGTGTATCCCTGTGGTAACACACTTTCCTATCCAACTGGCATAAGACATACTACAGAAAATCTCTTGTTTTGTTTATATTCGTAGTGGAAAAATATACATGAACTTGTGTCATGCAAACTATGCTAAGATTGGAAACTATGAAGCTATTTACTGTAATTCAATAATTATCTGTAAGATCATATGGAAATCAATACCACTTTGAGGCGACGAAAAAATTGCCAAGTTCCCGTTCTGCACTTCATTATGAGCTACTGACATCAATACAAATTTTAAAAACAAATTAAAAAAACATATCTGTAATGTGTACAAAAGGGGACCCTTAAGTTTCCATCATTTCTGTCATTTATCAATATTAGCAATGTGTTTCTCCTATCTGTAAGTAGCTGTCTCTGGTGTTCTATTAATGCTTTCTCTGAGTATAGTTGAAGTCATGGATATGTACAAGTACAAAGAAGTACTGAAAGAGCTCTTCTATCATCAGAACAGATTTTTCCTCTTAATACTTCTGCATCACTCTCATTAACAGTAGTTGCAGATACTAGGGAAGGATAAATCCCAAAGTATTATCTAAATGCAGTCCAGCTGACATTAGAAGATTTTATTCTGTTACTTATTACTTTTTACTGTACTTGCTGAGTGTTTTAGATAGTGACATTTTAAACTTGGGTGGAAAAAAAAACCAACAGAGAGAGAGAGAAAACTAGGGAAGGAAGAAATTAAATTCCTTTTGCACTTTGGTTTTTATTAATACCCTGCACCTAAGACATGAGTAATCAGTTTCAGCATTGGTGTTCAGTGGTCTGCCTTCAGAACACACATATACACAGCTCACTAAGGCCTGCCTTATATATGCCTTAACTTTCACAAAACCTGAGGATTTTTTAGAATATGGTTTGCTATCACAGTGGGTTCTCACAATATCACATTACTAAAAAATACTTGTTTCACAGATGTAATCCAAGTGTGTAGAAAGATACAAATATCTTGTCACCTTTCCATGTAAATACCAGATGAACTTATGTATTTTTAACATGGGGGTATTTGTCAGTGGTTTTGAGATTCCATATGAACAGACTAATTTTGTAAAGCTAAAACAATGAACTAGGCATGCTTTCCCAAGTTTTGTGTAGTGTATGTGTCTGTGCTTTATAGTATTCACACCACAAATCCCATGCCAAGGTCTGAGCTCATTCAGAGTAGATAATGTAGTCCTGAACTGACAGGAAGATTGCTGCCTTGTTAGTCTGCAGTCCCACATGAACTCGCACACATGTTGACCCTAAGACTCAGCAGGCAACTCCAGAAAAAACATTGAAGTTGTTCTCAGAGCATGAAGATAAACAGATGGATGAATATTTGTAAAACAGGGATCTTAGAAGTTGTGCCATTTGTGGATGACATGACAAGGTGATATTCTTTTTGTTCAGTCACGTGGACTGTGCTTTCTGTAACGTTGACTGATTCTGATTTTATAGTGTATATGATACTCTTTAAAAACATAAGGATAGTGTACAGATGAATCAAAGATAAGTTTGTATGCTAAAAAGAAAAAGATTCACTCTCATTATCAGCATGTTCCCTGTCAACTCACAGTTCTCTTCAGGGAGTTACCAATATGTGTATAACACTTTAGGGAGCAGAAGGTATGCTTTTTTGGAGTTGATAAAAGAAGAAATAACTGTGGATGAGACTGAATTATTGGTAGGACTATTTAGGAACAAATAGAACTAAAAAATTTATTCCAACTGGGGTCTCCAGGCTATGGAAGAAAGTGGAAGGAATTGATCCCTATTAGATAGCACACTGGAAGAATTATCAAGAGAATTGGTCAGGACAGAATATGTTGGCAAATGAAAAAACATGAAACTGTATAATACGTGTGCAACTGTCCTTGTGTAATACTTGAAAAATTTCTAAATAACACAAGGGAATAGATTTCTTTATACTTCAGAATTCAAAGCAGTCATTGAATTCTCTTTGTTGTTAAGCTTTTTTTTTAACAAGGCAAAAACACATACAAGCTTCTAGAAAGAGGAAAGACAGATTAATATCACCGATGTTATCCAATACAGCGATAGCTACCGGCAACATTAGTGTATGACAGTGTCTTTTGCCAGAAAATAAATAGCATGATATGGAAAAATGATTTTAAACCAAACTGCATTGTATGGTCTGTAATAGAAGGGAGGGTTAGGAAAAATAAAAAAGGAATATTTAGCTCGTTTGTTTTTCAGTATTAATTTTAATCTGACCAGATTTCTCTACAGATTTTGAAACATTAAAGGTACTGAAAGTTACTTCTTCCCCTTCCCTGCACATGACAACTAGTCCCTCCTACTGCTAGTGCTTGGGACCTTGTACAAAATATACAAATTTTAATTGAAAGGTTTAATTTGTCAAAATTAAATAAACAGTAGATTTCACTGTGTTGCCTCAAATTGTTTGGAAAATGAACAAGATACTCTAAATTGCTAATTAGAAATGCTTTTTTCATTTCATTATCAGAACAATTTCTTTTAATGTTGAAATTCAAAGACATTCTGAAAAGCAGTTGTCTTTAATCACAACAAAGATTTGTTTGAGTTCAGTTTACTTTCATATTTTGGCTCCCTTTTTCTACTGTTACTTTTAGTTAAGAACAGGAAATAATGTAAACCTCCAAATAATTCATCATATCAAAAACATTAATTCCTGCCCACCTCTACTTACTCCAACCTACCCTTTCTTTAGCTCTGTAGTATAAATATGGCACTTACTTGTTGCAAAAATTCCTGGGGCAATCATGTTTCAGAAAAAAAGAAAAAAAACACAAACATTTACTCTCAGCTTATCTCCTTGTATTTGCAAGGAACTATAGCACTACAACTGAAGATACTGACGAATGCATTTCATGTGACTGGTGTTTAAAATCTGCCCTGAGCTGCAGTTATATTTCTGAATTCAGAAATTGCCCCAAAGTACATGGTATTCCCTGTGTGGATTTCTATAATATTTATTATTCACAACTTGTACAATAGCATAATATGTGTCATATTATCCAATGTTTGGGATCTAACCCACATAACACGTGAAAGTGAATCTTGCTGCTAAGAAATACTCTAACTCTCAAAGGTGCATGTCGTCTTTCTTCTTCACTTCAAAGGCAAGTAATGAGGCAGGTAAAAAGGCTGAGTGTTTCCGAGGCCGTGCAGTCAACTACATATTGAAGGGAGATGAGCTTAGTATCTGTTTTCTTACGTTGTTCACTACAGAGTGAAAGCCTGACATGCCAACTGAATTCTGACTCAAGAAAGCATGTCTTACTAGATAAACTCTGAAACTAGTGAATTCTTTTTCTTTCTCTCTCTCTCTTTTTTTTTTTTTTTTTTAAGGCCTGAGAAAGGCAGGTTACTGTTTAATTTTAGGCACATTTTAGCACTGAGAACACAATGTGTTCCTAATACTCGTATGAAAAGAGCAATGAAAAACAAAATAACAACAGGAAACTCTGAAATGCACCGTGCTGTTGTTAGTCATCAGGTAAGCCACCCTTTTCTGATGATCTGAAGAATTCAAATGAACTCAAACTAACCTACAGAAACAGCTCCATGAGCCCCAGCTTACAGGAAAGAAAGGTTATGTGGGGAAGCCTCCTGTAATACTTACTTTATCCAAAACATATGTGACTCTTGTTTTAACACCTTTTTAAAACAATGCCTCTTTTAGGTGTCATGCTTGATAAAACACTTGCTCTCCAAAACTCAGAATGAATTAGAGAAAGAAGGAGAAATAAAAGTCACACTTTTTATCATTACATTTTTATCGAAATTTAAATACCCAAGTGGAAGAGATTTACATAAAAGAATTTGACCTACACGATATACCATACATGATTGAAAATTGCTCTGCCACTCTTCATAAAGTCTCAGCTTGACTGAGATAGAATGTAAAAGCAATATATGAACTCTGTTTTTATTTATATTTGCAATCTCGTGCATCAAATGGTATTATATATTTTTGCTTAATATTTTACAACAGCCAGGACTCTAGTTCAGCGTCCTTCTAAAGAACAACCCAGCATGTACCAGAACAGGCAGAATTTTGGATTCTTTGCTTAACTTTTTATATAATTGGGCTTTCAGAAACTTAAAATGTAAACAGAAGTCAGTGGGGATACTTTTGCTGAAAATCAAGGGGACTTGGATCATAGGGTTTTATTTATTTAAGGAAACTTTTAAAGTATCTGTAGATATAAAGGAGTTGGACATCTAATTTTCCTAAGTAAATTTTGGAAACTAAGAATATGATTGATGGGACTTGATCCTATATTTATCTCTCTATTGTTTGCATTGTGATAAACAAGTAATAAGTAAAACTTTCAAATTGCCCTCAAATTGGAAATAATTTTTTTTTTAAGTAAAATAGATTAATCTCCTTCAAAACATGAATTCACAATAGTCTCAATTAGTTTAGAATTTTTCTGTAAATTATAAACCTAGAAAGAAGTATCATTTCCAAAGTTAGCCTGCAAAATATCTAGGATAACAACAATTTCAATCCACTTCCTACATGTAATAAACGAGGAAAGCTGAACAAAAATGTTACAAACCTTTTACTACACTGTTCTAAAATTTCTAAGTAACTAGCAACAGGGTGGAAACACAGGAATGAATGACCCAATAATCTGGTATGTGTTAGATATGGATATTTCCAGAAGCTGGCATGACAGGTAAAACCAGAGTAAAACGAAAAGAATATTGAAAGTGGTTGCAGTGAAGGAAGTACAGCATAAAGCTTCACTCTATATCACAGATAATTGTAAAAACCCTGTGGGAATTGTACATAAAACCCTTACATCTTTGATGATTTGGTCCATAATACATATTTGGCATAACAATAAACATATAGAGCAAGTAGGCTAACTCTTTTATCCATTTCTAAATTCATAAGCTGGCTTTGACAACAGTGAAGAGATCCTGAAGAGCAGCCTCTGCCAGTCAGTAAAACCAAAAACTATTTCTAGGAGAAGTCTGATGTAATGAAATTATCCTCGGAGAGGTGGGGGAGGGAATAGTCCCTTAAGAGAAGCAGTGATAACCCACAAAGTACAAATAGCCATTTCTAGGGACAGGGCTGGAGAATGTGAGGGTAGGGCTGAACAAAGGGTACAAGTGTGAGGACACAGGACAGACACCTACTTGTAAGCTGTCAAGCTTCATCAGTAACAAAGATGGTTGGAAAGGAGCAGAACTTACTGCAAAGAGCCTTTAAGGGTTAGGCTACCTCAAGCAGTCTTAGAAATAAAGCTAAACGCGGACATATCATGAGAGAGCAGAGAGAAAAAGAAGGGCACTGGTGGACAACAAAGAAAAAGAAGCATAGCAAAATATGTTGTATTTTCTGAAATAGCAAGATTGAATCACTGAGTTTTGATTGGTGCTTTGCTATTGAAAGTGTGAATATTTTAAATTACACAGTTTTGCACCTTCAGTCTGATAAAATAACATATATATATATGTGTCCAGTAGTACAATAAAAAAATTATAATACAGGAAGACATGAAGTTTAAATATTTTAAAAGCATAAAATCACAATAAAAATGCATTCATGTATGAATGTGAAATAATAACCCCAAATACTCAAAAATGTTACTAAAAACCAGAATGCTTATTTGATTTAACATGTTTACATCCACTTTTAATGCAAAATTGCCTAATCTGACCAAATATTCTAGTGAGAGTAAGACTGCATTTTTTAATTGAGTTTTTTTCATTGTATGGTTTCAATTCCATTAATGTCTTTTCTTAGAGTGGTGTTCACATAGGAGGTCATATAGGGATTTAAATACAAAATCATGCATTATGTAGCTCAGCATTTAAAATCAAGGTTACAAAAAATCTGTTTGCTGAAAAAGTGGATTAGCTGCATCTCATGAACCCTGAAATATATCTTCTTCCAGTGTATTACAAAGTTTCAGGTTTATTCCTCATAAATGGCCCCCCATTCTACTCTGAATTGCCTGTGGGGTTCTATTTTAAGCAGAGGTAATAATAATTTAGAGTCAACTATTGAAAAGCAAATTCTTCCGTTCAGCAATGAAAAAAAAAAGCACTCGAGAAAGCAGTCTCCTTGAGTGCATCTACATAACTATATTGATTCTTTTCTGTAGTGCTCACAGCTACCACGCTAAAGTGATGCACACAAAGGTTAGAGTCAGCCTTCACAAGGTCCTTTCTAAGTCTGAGACAGGAAAGTTTGACTGGGCTCTCTCTCTGTCCTGGGCATTTCATCAGTGAATCTTCTCTTTCAAATTGCCTAGTCTTTGTCTGTTTGTTCCTTTACTCTTTATAGTCATTGTTTGGAGTATCTGTGTGGGTCCCTCTGCGTGAAACATTGTAGGATATTGGAAAGCTTGTCTTTAGAAAAAAAAAAATATTATACTCCCTGTTATCTTTTAGACAGTGAGTATCTGTGTCTGTCCATCATAGCCAAAACCCTATAATCCCTAACTGTTTATATGTGTATCTTTTCTCCTAGCTTTTTTATTTATTTTTTTTTTTGTGTTAGTTGCCATGCTCCAAAGGATCAAAGCTGTCTTGCTGGATCTCAAGTACAAAGCCATATCTAGGTAAAAAATGCTATAAAAAGCTACATGATGCAGGTCTAACCCACTCGTTAGTATGCCTCACAGGTTCTCCTGTGAGCCAGATCCATAGAGGCTATCAGCTTCTCATGGTCTCAGCTGAAAAGCTTGGGATCAAATTGCTGAGGCTTAGGCATTTAGCTTCTGAGATTCCCTGCTTTGTTTCCCAACCTGTCAGCAAATATTGTGGCCTTCACATAAAAGGAATGGATCTGCATTTGAATTACTGTACCACTCACATGCTTGGATCTGGCTCCTTTTGTTTTTGGGGAATAATTAAATCATTGTTTGATATGTACTATAATTAGAGAGACTAACTTATAGGCTGCTTGTATCTTCACTTTGAATATACCCTCATGAAACTCAGTGCATGCTTTATAGCACTGTTTTCCACAATATGAAGTACACTGTCTGAAAAGGTGTCTAACATTTCAGAAGATCAATAACTCAGTGAGGAGTTTTGCGTATGCCAGAGGGATAGTTGGTAATGTTTGACTTTGGTGCACTGTTATGAGAAGACTGTACTCTGCAACTGCCTCTATGCTGTTCCTGTACTTTTCTTATTATTTCTATACTTCTGTATTATTACTGTTAGTTCCTATACTATTCTTTCAGTACAGAAAAATAGCAAATATTAGGATCCAAATTTTACATTTTCCCTCGAGTTTACATGACAGTAACTTCTCAGCCATTTTTGAAGAGGCACATAATGGAAAGGTCTCTGAAATAACTGTTCTCCTTCTGAGGAATTATCAGACCTTTGCATCATTTGATCCCTACGCAAAAGGTGAGAAAGAAGATTTACCAGAGGGAATCAGAGGGTTAAATTTTCTTTTCTCTCCTTGTTCTCTCCTAGTAACACCTGCTTGTTTCTTTTCCATGTCACTTCTGCTGCCTGCAACCACTGTATAAATCCCTCCTTTTAGGTCAAGGTCTTGTCTGCCTTGATATAAATATTAATAATTTCAGTTCTTTACAAAGAATGGCGTATATATTGGGTGAGGGATTTTTTTAAAAGCCAGATTCCTCAAACACTCATGATCTTAAGTGACAGAGCATTGCCTAGCAGGACTAGAAACTGGAATAGATGACTTCTAAGCTCTACCACTGAATTCTTCTTTGACACAGAAGTAATTTAATTCCTGTGATGCAGGCTACCCCCTTGTAGAATTAGTCTAATAATAATTACCTGGCTCACAGCATGTTTCAAGACTTCATTAGTGTTTATAGAGCACTTTGTTTGTCAGGTTTGAGTGTTTTGCCGCAAAACTTTACATAGTAGGAAACCAAACCATGAAACTGTTAATAATTATAAAATAACTTATCAAGTAATGCAGAGCTCTTCATTCACAATGATAGTCTTTCTCTGTTTATCTTTTCATGTATAAATGTGCTTCATACTATCAGATCCTGAATTTCAAAAAATATTCAAAACCTTCAGCATGAAGAAGTGGAGCTGAAATTATCTCAGAGGCCTCAGGTTTGGACTATGAGGAAAATAGAAAAAGGATAAGTGTCAAGGGAGTTTGTCTGATATAAGAATTTGTCTGATATAGAAGAAAGGAATGTATTTGCTAAATTTGGTTACAAAAATTACTCCTCCTCTCATTCTTTTGACAACAACACCAGGATGATAATGTGACAGAATGTTCTGATATCAACCAAATCTTTTCTGGAGATTTTCTGGCACTGCCCAATTTCTTTGGGGCACTTATTTGTTATCTCAGTGGATACTCTAATCTAAACTACACTAAATATTTACAGCACCACAGCTCCTCCAGGCTTTTTCTCCACAGCAAAATATCTGTGTTTCAGGGAATAAATAAGCCAATGGTTTTCCCTACATATGTTCCCAGCTGATTCTTACACTGAAAAATAAATTTGCACTCCAAAAGCTGCATACCACGCACTCATGTGCCGCATGGCTCTCTTATTATATAATTTTATTTAAGAATATCCTGATTCACTTAACTTCTAGAATCAACCTGCAGTTCTGGAGGCAATATTTTATCAAGAGACATAGTGAAAAACAAGCAATTCGCAAAGCAAACCCAATAAACAAGGACAAAACGAGATGACAGACTATTTAAAAGACCCATATTTGTTCTCAGTTTTGTAGGAACAAATTTTGCAAAGGGACTTTACACTAGCAGATATCCTGTAAAAACATATCGAAAATACACCTTGGGATATCCTCAGTAAGGCAAAGATTTTCCCTGCTCATTTTAGTGGGATAGCTACAATGATACCCACATATTGAAATGGCATGAATCATGCGTTTCTAGAAGAGTATCAACACCACCATGTACAAGTAGAATGACTGATCTGAAAGGATTTTTGCAGTGATTCCCCTTAAGCATAGACAGTTTGTCAGCTGTTCAGGTTTTTCCACATATGTATGTAATCTCAGATGGGGGTAAAATTTTGAATTAGGCAAAGTCTTTACAGCAGGAAAAAAACCTGAAACCAACTGTCTTACAAATGTACTAGTAATATAAACTTAATTCAAAGGGATATATAATACATTCATATGCAGGTAGCTACATAGATGAAAGGCAAGTAAATCCATTTGGATCTAATACTGCTGTATCTGATTTTGGCAGGAGGTTCCTGGATTTTTCCAGTGTCTCATCTACTGCAATTTCCAGCTGTCTCTCAGTTTTGATGTGTTTCCTGTAAGTAACATAACCATTTTTCAAGTCCCAAATTCACAGCTTCCTATTATACTTGCAAATAGCTAAGTACATATGTTCTCTACAGAGAAATATGGGTTTACCTCTTTTTTTTTCTCCATGGCATTGATTGTGACATACCAAAATACATATCAAATAATCCTCAAAAATATTATTTTACCTTAAACACTGTATATTCTAGTAAGAAAGCACATACACATAGATATGCATCAAATTTAGGTACTAAAATATTCTCCTAAACAGGAAAAAAATTAGGAAATAAGTGTATGATACTTTTGTATTACACTAGGCTACTTGTATTAAACCACGTAGGTATACAACTGACATTGATGGAAAACCTTGGAGAATGTTTTTTGCTCACTAAGCACAGATTTGCATGATGGCAAACAGTTTCTCCATTACTGCTGATATTAAGAGGTGGTATTCATCTACTTGGCAATTTTGTTGCCTCCCTGCCCCCTTCCGTGTTTTTCACTGTAACTTGCTGGACTGGAGACCAAAGATCCTTCATTTAACTGTCATCCAGGCCCAGTGTTTTAGCCTGACACCCGAAGTTAGTTTAAAAGAATAAGATTGTTGCAATGTAAAATAATTCTTAATATCTGCAGTTAGGGTATGCAAAATGTACTGCAATTTTAATGGCTCAGTGGTTTGAATTTTTCTTCAGTTGCTGAAAACACACTTCAAAACATATGTTTTAAATTACACAAAAGTATATTTTATTATGGTGCACTGAGAACAAGGCAATCTGGAGGACAAAGTTTCCCAGCAGCAACAAATCTGGCTTGCTATTATTATAAAATTCTTATATTCTGAATTTTGGTTTTTTTCTTTGTTTTTTTGTATATTTGTTTTTTCAATGGGAAAAGATAAGAAGGGAACACTTTCTGTTAAAATAATGTGTTAGACAAATTCAGGAGTAAATCAGAATGAAAATTTATCACTTTTTATATTTACCATCCAAAACCAATGGGAAAGTGCTCATGCAGAAAGCATTAAATTCATAATATACACTAGATTTAGTAGCTTTCTCTGTTTATACAGCTTTGGCACTATTAAAGGCTTTACCAATAAGTATACATGGAATTATGAATGAATACAGGGAAAATACTCTGATATTTGATACGGATGTGCATTCTTGCAATAGTAAGTTATCTGAAACTCTGATGGACTATTTATTATGTCACTACACAAAATCAGGGAGTTTTAGAGCTAACTATCCTAACCTTTAGTTTCACATATTTGTCCTTAGTATGTAAGGCAGGCAATTAACTAACTAGGAGCTCCTCATTCCATGGTGAGAAGACACCTAAGGGAAGCTTGAAAACCCTTGCGGAAGATGGGAGCCAAGACATGTTCCTTTGTTATTTTGAGAGCAAAGCTTATTGTCACCCACAGAAGTTTTATTCACCATCAGCATCCAGCAAGATGTTCAGTAGTAAGAAAGCCTCAATGACAAGAGCAAACAATTCAGATGACTCTACTAAGCAGCCTTCTGCAGTCAGAAATGGCCCAGCAAAGCCCTGCTGTGCTTGGAGGAATTTTGCCTCTATTCCAGTTTAACAATGAGCCAAAAAGGAGACATTTGAAGCAATAAAGTGAGGAACAGATGGGTAAGAGAAAGGTTAGTGTTAATATGATCCTCTGAAAATTAGCTGGATGGTCATCATTACCACAGACAGACACAAGAAATGTCATTGGAAGAAACAGAGGAAAGTAGTACAAGCGCAGACGGGTAAACCCCCTCACACCCTCCAAGAATATGTACATATAAATTAATAAAAAGTATTTCATGCACCTCTAGATCTACTAATTGGAGATGTAGGTGGTCTCCAAAGTTATAGATAACAGAGACGTCTTTATTGAGAACACTCTGATTGAAATTCCCATCCAGATAGAGTTGCTAAAACAGACTCATAGGTTTCAGAGGATATTAGTTGCCTTAGGTGGAAATGCATTTTGTTAGACAGCTCTCCCTGAGAGTGCTTTCCCCAGCTCTCATGTGCTTTGCCTCAGGCTTGTGATATGCATTATCATAGACAAGCACAGTTGTCTCACTGATTCATAGATTGTAGTGGGGGCATGATCTATTATCCTAATTACCATGTTGAAGGAAATATTCAAGAAAAATATAAAAAGATGTCTTTTTGAGCTTCATCCTCAGAAATCCATATCTAGCCAAGAGAATTAATGCACTGACGTTTTCTGGAAGCCTCATATTATACTCATTGGAACAGATTATAATTCCAGTGAAGTCCATGGAAAGATGCCAAATTAAAATAGATGCAAAAAGCTAGATCTAGCTGCACATTTTTTCCTCTTCTTTTTCTTTCTGCCAGTTGAATTAACGTATCATTGAATATGTGCACCAACCTTTATGTGCACCAACCTTATATAAATAGCAGTTCTTTTTTATTTTTGTTTTTTCATAGATGACTAAATAAAGTGGTTCTTGGCAAATAGTATAAAGAATGAAATATAATTTCATGCGAATCACCAGAATACAGCATATTTTTACAATGAGAGAGAGAATCAATTATTTATTATCAGATGGTTTTGGAGAGTGCTAAACTTTGGTAGTCAAAAGATCCCAGAAATAGACCCTGTTAAGAGCCATGCTGGGACTTAAAACAAAAAGAACTGGTGTAGCACTAGCTGGAACCACAGCCTAGGACTGAGAAAATGACTTAGTTTCACCTAAGAAACATTAAAAAAAAAGCAGGAGGTACAAAATGACAAAGTCCATCTTGAAAAGAAGAAATGGGCACAGAAGAGCAACTAGCCATGAACAGATATATCTTCCCTGACATTTCACTCACTGCATCTTATTAAGACATTGGCTTAAAACCTTCCATAACTCTAAACTCAGCCTTGCTCTAAACTCACCTTTGAACAATCATAAAAATGTTTGCATGTTTACAGTATTTACAAACATTATCCAAAATGCTATTCCAGTTGGCCACCCAGCATCTTAATTGAAAAGTAATGCATATTTCTCCGTGGAGCATCCGATATAATAAAGACACTTTTTTCACTGTCTAAAAGAGCGGAGAAGGAGGCAGGAATGTCTCCAGTTTCCAATGCAGTTTCTATATTCTGTGAACAATTATTATCTTAATTGCCACCCACACCCACGACTCACAATCTACTCAATTGTTTATATACAGAGACAAAGAGAAGAAACTATATACAATCTTATTATGGCTTTCTGAGAGAGAGAAAGAACACTTTTTTAACTTTACTTCAAATTTATCAAACAATCCAAATCTAGATGGAAGTGAGAATATTTTCCTCACAGCATTATTTAGAGGTATTAGAGGAACTGTATCTAGGGAAAAAGAAGGCAAAACTGTTTAAGTCTTAAATGACTGGATTAGTTTCTAATCATGCTCTTATTTATTTTATCTTTATGATATAAACTTGTTCTCTTGAATAAGCTGGAAGCAATTCTTTCCTATAATTCTGTGAGAGTAAGAGGCGTATCAGCCTCTGTAAGCTGAAACAACATAAACCCAGCAGACTGTAACACAGTCAACTGCGCAGAAATGACTCTTTCCTTAAATGTAGAATTCAGGATCTAGAAGAATTTGAGGTAAATGAAAGATCTCTTCCACTAGATTCTTTTCCACGGTAAAGATACACAGACACCCTTTTTTCTAGGTAATATGTGTCCTACTACACAAAGTCGAGGTGACTGAAACATCCAGGGGGGCCAACCGTGTCCTGCGGGGCATCAGGCAAAGCATCACCAGCCAGCTGAGGGAAGTGATTGTCCTTCTCTGCTCTGCTCTGATGCGGCCCCACAGTAGTTTTGGGCACCACAATATAAGAAAGATACTAAGCTCTTAGAGAGTGTCCAAAGGAGGGCAACAAAGACAGTGAAGGGCCTTGAGGGGAAGCCATATGAGGAGCAGTTGAGGTCACTTGGTCTGTTCAGCCTGGAGAAGAGGAGACTGAGGGGAGACCTCATTGCAGTCGTGAGAGGAAGAGGAGGGGCACTGATCTCTTCTCTGTGGTGACCAGTGACAGGACCCAAGAAAATGACCTGAAGTTGTGCCAGGGGAGATTTAGGTTGGATATTAGAAAAAGGTTCTTTACCCGGAGGGTGGCTGGGTACTGGAACTTGCTCCTCAGGGAAGTGGTCACAACACCAAGCCTGACAGAGGTCAAGAAGTGTTTGGACCAGGCTCTCAGGCACATGATGCAACTCTTTCAGGATGGTCCTATGCAGGGCTAAGGGTTGGACTCAATGGTCCTTGTGGGTGCAGAATATTCTGTGATTCTGTGATCTAAACCATAAATGCACACAAAAGTGTGCCTTTCAGAACACATGGGTTTCCAAGGGGTCTCCCTCTCTCTCTCTTACTCTCTCTCTAAGACTATATCTATATACACAATACAGCTTGTCCAATGTGCCTGGCCTTCTAATAACTTCAGGACTTACAGGTATACACAAAATACAACCCATTGAGCTTTTCTCAGCTAAGGATAATTCTTCATTGCCCCCTTCAACTTGGGCCCCTGAGATCTAAGAAGATAATATTTCATTAAAATATTCTGCTGTTGTTAAATGTTGTTTGGAGAGCAGAAATGAGTCCACTCAGAATTATAAACACATAACAGTATGATTCTGTGTTCACCCAAAAATTCTTCCAAGTCCACTTGAACTTCTGTAGATATAAAAAAAAATTAAATCAAGCAATTCTACAAACAAGCAAGTGTCAAAATTTGAGTCTGCACTGGTTATAAGGTTGCTTAAAATACTATTTGGCATTTTTTGGAGGGTAATTTTTCACAAATAAACATTTTGAGTTTCTGATGGCATTAAACATTTAAAATTTCTGATGGCAATTTGTGTAAGAGCAACCAAGTCTGGTTATTTTTTAATACTTTCATTTAACATGGTTCATATAGAACAGGTACTGGAGTTACTCTCTCCACAAGCAAGAAATCTAGGGAATGGGAAAGAAATGGTTAATCTCTGTATAGAAGAATAGGACCTGGAGCTGAGGCTGACCTTGCTTATAGGCTATACATTGACCTGAATGTTCATGAAGCTAAGTCTGTGTTATGAAGTCTCATACATATCCTCAAATCAAATATTTTCTTTAGTCAAATAACTCTGACTTTTGGGAAAGCTCCTGGGGCATTTAATAAAATAGAAAATTCATGTCACTCTATGTAAACCACACTTTCCACTGTTCTACATACAGATTAGTATAGATGCAATGAGTCTTTTTGAAAGGGTTAAGTCAGACAGTTTCTTCAGCCAAGACCCAGGATTGTTTTCTCCCTTGCCATTTTCAACTTGGCCTTTCTAATCTCTGGACTTCAGTGCAGTTGTATTTGTGGTATCCATGACAGTTTTACTACTAAGTCTGTCTCTGGAAGCAGCCAGCAAAACTAACAGTGAATCAAATCTCACATACTTGCACTTCATTATTTTACTTAATTCCTCAAGTGTACAGACACCAACTCTGATAATTTCTGAACAAGAAGTATGTGAAAAACAAATTATGTATGCAGGTATGTGTGTTTATAAACATGGATAAATACAATCATATATTACTTTTTAAAAACAGGTGAGGTGTTACAGTAAAAATGCATCACTGTGATATATCATTTTCAGTGAGGGACAGAAAAATAAGAAAGCTACCTAAAACTATGGTATCTCTTTTCTGGAGACATCAACATATACTGTTTAAGTGCATTATTTTAGAACAAGTTTTAGCTCTGACTGGGACCATAGAAAATGATACACACATTCAAACCACAGAGTAGAGAGTGAAAATAAAGAACTGTGCCTTTCCATTCAAGTAGAAACTAAAAGGAGCTCAATTTCAGACTTGTAAGAGTTGGGTAAATTGTCTCAACTTCTCTTTTCTGAGATTATCTAGGCAAAAGGGGAAAATCTCAAAGGGAGAAAAAGTGAAACACTTAAATATTTCAGGTTTTATTTTCAGATCCCAAATTAAAGGCATATATGATAACAATAATAACAATAATAATAATAATAATAGTTATAAAAGCTCTGGAAAAAAGAAAGGCTTTCTTGTTTTATTTGGTGTGTTCCCCACACTATCTCCATTCCCCTAATTTCTGTGACTGGTTGAAAATACCTAAAATTACCCTGATAAAAAATGTGCTGCTAGAGGCATGTCTAGCTAAGTTCTTTCTTCTCGCACAAAGCAAGGATGGATTTCTAAAAGTTCCCTACTTAACAGGCACTTTAAAAGCATGAGATGAGCAACGTTTACAACTTAACACTGGTGATTCTGGAAAGGAGGGCTCAAGGCACTTCATAACTGTGTTATTACTACTCTGCAATGTCCCTGTAGTTTATGAGGACTTGTGCATCAGAAACAAGATTAATGATGTTAATTAGCTATGCTTACATATTGCACCATGTTGTTTTATTTCAGTTTTATATATATACTATCTCTCCAGTTTAATACACCCAAAAATTTGAATAAGAGATGCACAGGGACCTATGTCGATGGGGGTCCTGGTCAATGGCAAGTTGAACGAGTCAGCAGTGCCCTGGTAGCCAGGAGGGCCAACCGTGTCCTGGGGGGCACCAAGCAAAGCATCACCAGCTGATCAAGGGAGATGATTGTCTCGCTCTGCTCTGCACTGGTGTGGCCTCACCCTGGATCTAATGTGCAGTTTGGGGCACCACAATATAAGAAAGATATTAAGTTCTCGGAGAATGTCCAAAGGAGGGCAACAAAGACAGTGAAGGGCCTTGAGGGGAAGCCATATGAGGAGCAGTTGAGGTCACTTGCTCTGTTCAGCCTGGAGAAGAGGAGACTGAGGGGAGACCTCATTGCAGTCATGAGAGGAAGAGGAGGGGCACTGATCTCTTCTCTGTGGTGACCAGTGACAGGACCCAAGAAAATGACCTGAAGTTGTGCCAGGGGAGATTTAGGTTGGATATTAGAAAAAGGTTCTTTACCCAGAGGGTGGTTGGGTACTGCAACTTGCTCCTCAGGGAAGTGGTCACAACACCAAGCCTGACAGAGGTCAAGAAGTGTTTGGACCAGACTCTCAGGCACATGATGCAACTCTTTCAGGATGGTCCTATGCAGGGCTAAGGGTTGGACTCAATGATCCTTGTGGGTCCCTTCCAGCTCAGAATATTCTGTGATTCTGGGATTATGGGATATATTTGGAGAGGTATAAGACAAGACAGTAAAATATTTATTTAACAAAGTATTTAACAAAAGGCTGCAGGTATGAAATAAAAACAAAACAATTCTTTCTTAAAAGGGTCCTTGGAACATAATTCTCCTACTAAACATGCAATGAAGAAATATGAGTAAATGTCTGTGTAGCAGACAGGTGTAGTAATCCAAACTAGGTTTTGGCCTGTATGAATATGAAAAAAAATGTTATGGCAAGAATTTTAATGAGCCCTAATGAACTGAGCAAGTTTCTTTCAAATTCTTTTTGTTCATTGTAGGAAATATCCTGTTCCCAACTCCTAGTGATACTCCCCATATTCCTCCCAGTCTCTTTCAAGCTTGAGGAATGGTTTAACTTGAAGCTGAGGAATAATTCTTTTATATTTCATGATTTTCAGGTTTAACTAAACTAGAGAGCCAGAGGAAAGGAAGATTCCCAGTTTGCATCACTTGGATTTGGACCCAGCCTAATTTTAAGAGACGGGCATGGCAAAAGAAGGAATAACCTGTAGGAATATATTTTTTTCAACCTATTTTAGGATGTACCACATTTTCCTGTGATATATTCAAACTTTTCCCCCCTCAAATCCATTTCATTTTAATTTCTTTGAATCTCCTGGTCACCCCAATATTTTTAATACAAGATACACTCTCCTAAGCTTAATCCATACTTAAAGTAAGTAAAAAATCACCATTCAGAGCCACTGCTTATCAATTTTGAATCAATTCATATTAATAGAAACTGGCATTTTTTACCAAAAGATGATGTACTGAAATTAAAAGTAATGACCTTTCTTTTTAAATGTGTTTGCTGTTACCATTGCAGTCAAAATAGTGAGTTATATGATGATTTAAGAAATCATTGCTATGAAAGTTGCTGTTCTGTTTGGTTCCTTTTTAAATTTCCTGTTGCCCATGAATTGTCTAGGAACAGACCACCAGAAGAAGAATATATCTAACTCTCAGAGTCTAGGCATGGTTTTAATTCAAAGCATGGTTTTATGCCCTGTTTCTTCATTCTCAGAAGATAAGCTATAGTAGCCTTAAGGCTAGAACACAACCAGTGGCTCATTTTTACATTAGCACATTTTGTGTTCAAATAGATGAAGACATCTCTTTATCATATCTGAATGGTGCTCAGAAATGCACTTTCATGTATCCAATAGCTTTAAAGGTAGAAGTAAAGCAATGGGAGAGTATGACTATGTTATACACTGGAGGAAATGGTAGCAGCCTGAAAAATGGCTGTGAATTAACTGGCTCTGGCACTGGATATAGTGTCTTCATAGAGCAAAATGTAGGCATTTTGTAGTTAACATTATTATCCTTTGTGAATCGCTTTGACACTGATTGGCAAAGAACTCCCAGTTCATCTTGTGAAGGCTGATCCTTTACCATATCTTCTTCTTTGCTAGATTTGTAGATACTATCTTTAGCAATAGTTAAGACTTGTTGACGCATTAATACTTCCCTTTTCTGAGCATCAAATAGCAATTTTCTCTACCTTTCAGTGGACTGAGTACAGTAGAGCTAAGGAGATTTAAGGAGTTGCTATGAATCCTGCCGCTGAAATCTAGCATATGACAAAGGATTTGAAATCTAGGTTTTTATTTTGAATCCTCATATTGGCCATCCAGAATAAGCGGATCTACATTTTCTCTAAGATCTGGTATGTTCTCTAGGCCTTCTCTTTCTAAAAGTTAGAAAAAGTTGCGTTGCTAAACAAGAGTGTCCTCCATTCATCTGAATTTCATTGCAGACTGCACTGGAAGCATGCAATATTCCCAGTCTTTACAGTTCAGACACTTTTAGATAGCCTGTATTTCCAAGAATTAATAAGAAGCCATCAAATCAAATGAAGGGATAAGTACATACGTGGTGATCTGGACACACATGTGCCCACGATATTTTTAATTTAAATTCCTTTTAACTGTATATATATTAATAAGTTCTAAATATATGCACTTTCACCCAAACTAATATAACTTAATACCAATGCATATTTATTGTTATTAGATTTTTATAGCATTTTTCCTGTGTGGCACCTCGTAGGCGTTAAGTTAGCTGGATTCTCTAAAATTTGGACTGTTTAGAGAACAATAGGCCCATTCACAAGCAACATTAACTGCTTAAAAATTTATAGCTCTTATTTACACTTACCTTGTGCAATATAGGTTGCATAAATCTTCATTGAAACCAAAAAACTAATGTATTTGGATATAATGAAACAAGAAAATATCTGAGATGGCCTTTTTTGTGTTTCATGAAAATGGTTGTTAGGGTTGTGTGTAAGCAAAAATATTCATACTGAATATAAAATGCAATTTCTGAAAATAGTTTTCCATAATAATGTTTCATTTACCTTTTTGTTCGCCCTACTCCCCCTACCCCTGTCATTTACTGCATTTAACAGTGAAAGCCTACAAGAAAGATGAGCTAGGAACAGAAGAGGAAAATCAACCTATTTTGTTGGAGCACTGACTCCGACAGTGTTATAAATGATGGCAAGGCTCCAATTTTTAAAATTGTTTCATTTAAAACCTAAACACTGAATCCCTGTACAGTGTTTAGAGGCTTCTCAGCCTTCTCTGATTCGATTTAGAGGAAACATTTATGGGGTCTAAATTGTTCCTGACAATTCTGAGCTGGGTTGCATTTTAAACAAATATAATTTATACAAATCTGTGCCACATATAGTCCCAAGAAATATAAAATATCAATCAAATTTCTTTTGAAAACCAATTTTACTAATAGTCAATGGTTCTATTGTTCTTGGAAAAAAGGTTAGTTTAAAACTGATAACTGTGAAACACACATTTCCAACAACATTCTTTTTCATATGGAATGACTAAAAGACTTCTATGTCCAAATCAAATACAGGTATCAAAACATCATGTAGATTTCTTGTTCAGTTATATCAATCCAATGCAGTAATCAAACATCAGATAAATATCAGATAAGTTCAGGACAGCAGTGTTTGTATACTAAAACTCTTGGTTTGTTTATTTATTAATAAAATAAAAAGACATACAGAAATTCAATACTGTCCTTCTGGTTTTGAGATGTTATAATTAAACAACAGGTAGACTACTCTCAGTGTGTCAACTATTAATTTTTTCTAAGATTTTTCTCTTCTCTTGGCTGTTGCTATACTATTCTATATATGCCTCTAGTTGAAGTGACACACCTGTGGTGAGTTCAGCTGATTTATTCTTCTTTTTGTGAGCTTTACAAAGAGGATAGGTCTGTTCTAAATCAGGATATAAAATGTATACTTCTATACACAGATTCAAAGAACACCTAAAGATTGAATATGGAGTAACACACCTCTATTCTCAATGTGTTATTGACAAGTCCTATACTCTCATAGATTCTAATTATGTATGTATGTCAATAGCTACATAACACTCTTAAAATACTTAATGTTCCACTAGGTTTTTTAAGTCCTCATTTACTTTACCTTTTTAATATTTTGCTTGTCCTTTTTAAAATTTCTTTCTCTTTTCTTGACAGTTGCCTGCCTGCTCAATTTTTTCTTTTCAGTGAACTTTAATTCTATCTTGTCTTTCTTCCTTAACTTTTATAATTATTTTTTTCTTGCTTCCTGCTAATTTAAATTCACAAACCAGGAAAGTAGCCTTTATCTGTTTTTTTTTTCCCTTTTTCTTCCTTCTTATTTTTTTCATTTAGACAGTATAATTGCCTATTACTTTATGTTAGCCCACTTAAGGTGCAGATTGTCACATTTGTTAGTTGCAACCTGCTTTTCAGAGCTGATAGATTCTTTCAAAATCCACTAACTTCAGTCAGATTGCATATTTCTGTGCCTTTCTGGAAATCAAGTTCAGAGTTAAGTTTTCATCTTAATTTACATCTTTCTGCTAAGTAAAACTTTTTTTAAGTACTCACCTTCCACCTTTCTCATTGTGTGAGAACTTGGCAATTCTTTCAGCTCAAACCCTACCATTGAAATGACTGGCAGCACCTCCAATTAGCATAACTTCAACTAGTCTGGTGAACAGTTACTATTTCTTTTAACTTTATAAACTGATTGAAGTTCAACCAGTACATCAATTCTCTTTCTAGAAATCTAAAAGATTTACACCAACTGTTTAGAGAAAGTACTTTTTTACTTGCAGCTGTCAAAACAGCCTGTCAGTTCAATTATCTGGATTGCCTATTAGTCAATTTTTAATAAAGCTTCAACTACTTTTCTCTGCTGTTTAATGAATAAGGTCCTTCTGCACACCTTTTAAATATGTGTTTCATGGCCCCTTGGAATTCAAAGTTATAAAGAAAATGTGATTTGATTTACTCATAAGATGCATTATAATTTCACGTGTTGCATGAAACTTCCATTAATTCTGCTTACGGGACCTCCTGCGCTCTTGACATTATTAGGCCTTCTGCTGGAAAAAGAATCTTGTGTTGGTAAAAGCACTTTGGAAAATGTGGCACTGTTAAAATGTTTTATTTTAACATCTTCCCATACTCATTAAGTAAAAGAGAGATAGGTAAACTAAGTGCTTGCTTGCAAAGTAATCATATGAAAGGGTTGTAACATTTTATTTTTCTTAAAAAACTATAATTATTACTACTAATAATTATTACTAGTAGAGTAGCAGAGGGCAAAATGAGGAGGGATTGGGCACCATGTACAGCTGATGTTTGGTTCCTGTTCATTTGCTTCATCTGCCCCCAAAGTGGGGTCAAGCTTCCTACCAGACAGCTGGGCAGGTCAGATGTTTGGTTTCCTGTGGATACATGTAAGGAGATGCCTCTTTACTGACACCTGTTCTGTGTGTTCAGAGTGATGTTCAAGGGAAACAACACTCTTTCCTCCTCTTTGCCAGAAAACAAGTGCTTTGCTGTTTAGCCATGGTATAAATTGAGCCTGCAAAATTTGCCCGTGTGGTTGCCCTGTGAAGATGGTCCTATCACTTAGCAGCAGCAGCCTCCGGGTTTCTCGCCCAGCAGGGTCAAATGGCATTCAGCCACAAAATTGTTGCAATTTTGAGGAGCTGAAATGACCTTATTACTTGACCTTATCTTTCCCAGCAGCTGCTTTCTCGACACAAGTTTTCATGGGATATTGTCTTTCCGGCTGTCTTCTGATCAAGCAACAGGATAACATTTTACTCACATCTCTAATGGGAATGAATTTTCTTTCTGTTCTACTTTACGCAGCTAATCCTCTATGTGAAATGACACTGCTGATGTCACTGATGACAGTGGACCTTATTGCCTGTGTTAAGCAGATAATCCAGCTGTTCAGGTATTAGTTTTCTATTGTATTGTCTTGTTTTGCATTGCTTTACTTGGTGGGTGGGGGCAGTGGGTGGTGTCACAGTTTTCCCCAGCGTGAAAACTCCAGTCACGTAAGTACACCTGAAATTTGATGAGGCTTTCTCATCTAGCCTTATCTGAACCACTGAGACACAGCAAGTCAAAATCCTTCCCATAAGTGAATATCTAAAAATGTTTTAAAATAATAAAGATTTACTGAGTAGGTGATACTTGTTTAAAAATGAAAAAGAATTTGAATAAGAAACGTGTCTGACTGTGATAAGACTCAGTGAATGTGAGATTTGAGATTAAATTACATGAGCCTTTCATTTAAAGTGACCACAGCAGGACATCATCAGGACTTTCAAGCTAAAAGTTAAGTTTTGTTTTGGCATTACTATAAACAAGAAATCCTAAATCTTCTCCTTAAGGGAAAAATAACCTAAAAATCTCCTCCTCCCTCCCATGTATATTGTCCTCTAATAGTAGATATTCTTCCAGTCCTGATCTTTGTCCAGAAACTTTTAGCAGTTTCTCCACTTCCAGCAGCCTCTCTACCTTTCCTATCCTAAGAAAAATCTTTTTTTTCTTATAGCCTCTGGGAGACCTGGCTATGTTCCTTCATACTTATCCTCTCTGGGGCTGCCTAGTGGACCCTCTGCTTGTTGTGTCCTTCACACTCTGCTACACACATCCTGCTCTTCAGAAACTTCTCCCAGCTGAGCAAGGTCAGCTGCTGTCAGGGAAAGCAGCATCTCCCCTTCTTCCAGAGGATTTCTCCTGACCCAGGTTCAAGCTGTGTTAACAATGCAAAGCAAAAAGCTTTCCCCTCTGCTGCCCATCTAGGTCCCTAAAATGGAACAGAATGTATAAAAACAACAAAAAAATAAAACCAAAAAAAAAATCATAATTGCAAATGGAGCAGATAAACATCCATTTTACTGTAATGTAAAGCCTAACTCTACAAGTAGCCTCTCATCTTGGATGCTTGGAAGCCAGAGAATTTGAAAAGAGATGCTGTTTTCAAAATTACAGCCCATGTCAGACATAAATGGGGTCATTCGAACAGGAGATTAGTGTAACCTGCTAAGAATGAAATAAATCATAAGGGCTAAAATGTATCTCTAATACTGTGCAACATTTTAAGTGGTATTATGTCATATTATTTTTATCTAACTTCCTAGATACTCCTATCATCATCATATTAACTCTATATATCAATTTCATCCCCATAATAGCTACATACTACTGACAGAAATTATTGATGGTATACATGGAGAAGCTGAAACACTGAAAGACTAAGGATGAGATTTGGTACTGTGTGTAGGCATCTAAAATAACCTCTACTGGAATGTTGGTCTTTAAAGTAAATCTCTGATCAAAATTAATTGTCTGTGGTGCTTAGCCCTGAAGGTGCCTAAATTTTATAGACTTCCTAGTTTTTCACCTGTAGGATGGTACTTAGGGGTCTGAGCTATTCAAGCACAGATTTGTTCAAATTCAGGCCTTCTCTGAGAGTTCAGTTAGGATGCCCAAAACCTGACTTAGCCTGTTACGGGGTTTTATGTGACAGCGACTTGTCGGTTGAAACGCAAAGGCAGTTGAAGTTTTCTTTAAAAAGGAAAAGAGACTGATGGTACCCTTTGCTGGCATTGTTTCTCCTTTATTGTTTAGTAAGAGATTATACATTTCCCTAGGGTGTAAAAGTGGGTTAATTCCATTCTCTGTCACTTGGAATTTAAATATACTATTTTCCAGGTATGTACCCTCATCACCAAGACCATGTTTCACCCATAGCCCTTATGAGCTTCTCTCTTCCTCTGCACAGTGACTTTAATGGGAGGGTTAAACAGCCCTTTTACTTGAAGAGTTGAGCAACCAATACACTTACATAAAAATCATTTTAAAGTGAGCTTAAAATTCAATTTCTAGGGATTGCTCAACTTACAATTTGGTGCAAAGGGTGCATTGTGGAAACACAATCAGTACAGTCACAATTGCAATTTGTGAAAGTTTTGATGGGTGTTTATCCGTAGCTAGAACATACCTTTTTTCATCAAAGTCCTCACAACTGAAGGCATGATGCCATGTAGGTTCTGAATATGAAGAGACCTATGTAGAGGGGTAGAATGTGAGAATTATATAAGTGGTCATGAAATCCTCAGGATGAATGAGAAAGACATGGAAGTGGCTGCTTAGTGGCTGCTGAGACCATAGTTTTTGACTACATGCCTAACAACTACATTTGATCTTCATATTTTCTCTTTGATGCAGTTGTAGATTTTGAGCTTTAATTCTTTATTTTAGCAGTCCCAAAGTCTTGATTTATAGCATTAAATTTTAACTGCAGGACACAAGGCCTTTTCAGAATGTATATGGCTTATAATTAAAAACATAGATATTCAAAATCTATGCACAAAAGGCATACAGTTACCAGTTGAATTTAATACTGCATATCTTGACCTTTGATCCCCTAACTGGTGGATTGTTTTGCACAGAATACTCTTCTTAACTCCTTCTGTAGCCTCTCAGCATGACATTCCTTGGTCCTCAACAAAGAATAAACCCCATTCAAGTGAAGACAAAAATGATTGCCAAAGATGCAAGACAGTAAATTACACTGGCTCACTTTATTGCTTTACTTATGGTTTAGCATTTATTAAGAAAAACAGCACAGTGGAAATGGGATTTCTATTTCACAATCCTCACACCCAGTGCTTTTTATTGTTTGTAAAATACTGCTGTTGTTTTCATCAGTAAAAGATGTGACACTAGGGGGAAAAAGAAAGTGACTGTTCATTTAAATAGAATGCTCACAGGACAAAATAAAGTTTTATATCCATTGGTTACCCAGTAAATTGAGATAATTCTGGTTCAAACAGAACCTGTTCCTCCTTATTCTAAATTTGCATTACAAAACTATGAAAGAATCCTTCAGGGAGAACAAGAAGAGTTGTAAGGGAACAGTTTTTGGACAGCTGAAGGAAAAGATGGGCACCTGCTGTTCAGCAAGTTGAGGGAATTGTTGCATATTGCAAATTTTCTGTGCGTTACCAGGACAAGCAGATGGCCAGAGACAACATTTTCTCCTTATGAGAGGTTTATCTCCTTACATCTTCTAATGGCCTATATTAAGGCTTCCCAGCATCACATTCAGTTCAATTTAACGTAGTTAATATACGTTTAAGCAGTACAAGTTGCTGTCAAAATTGCCTACTTGGAATAGATAACACTTTCAAATACTTTAGCAAGGAATGGCAATAAAAGGGGCAGAAATGTTTGGATGATATTTCAGGTGCTAACTCAGACCCCTGGGGATGCAGCTGCTGCCTCATTCAACATTAGTCACTTGTGTTTCTCAAAAAATTGCTTTGCCTTGCTGAGCCTTCATAGGGGAAAGAATATAACAGCTTTTGTCTCCTGAGAACTATTGCGAGGTTTAATTTATGCTGACAAATGCAGAACTGGTCAATGTTGTTTTTTCTGTAATGTTAGACCACCTTTTCTTTTTTGAAAATGTTGTTTTGTTCATAAAGTTACACCGTCAAAAATATCTTTGTGTAAAGATTATCAAGCCTTTATAAGTTTTGCTATTGAATGTTGCTAACATTTATATTTAAATATATTAAATATATTTATATAAATATTTAAATATTAAGTTATATATTAAATTATTAAAGTACATTAAAAAGTAGTGGATGCTCAAACAGAAAAAACAGGAGGAAGTATGGGTATTCCGTAGCATTCAAAAGTATAAGAGTATCTTCAGCAGGACACAGGAGAAGCTGGAATTGATTTTTATCTGACACTTATACATACTTGGACCGCCTCTTTTCCAACAGTTGCTCAAATGAAGTTAAATGAAAACAATCTCTGAAAATACAGGCTGTGTCCCAGAACTTTTTTATATATCTTACTTTTACTTTCATTTTTTCTCTTCTTGAATTCTGTATTCTTGTCTGTAACAGTTTAAACGGCACGGTGGGGTTTAAGTATGGTGGTCTTCAAACTGGTGTAGTTTCAGTTTCGGTGTTGGACTGAAAACATCTAACATCTGTCTTAAACAGATATATCCCTTTTTGGAAGTAATATTTACCATGCGGTTGCAATCACTATCACAAAAAAACAATAGACTCCATTATTTTCACTTTAGTGGGATGCCACACACAAAATATTTGCTGTTACAATATTTCCGGTACACCTTCCAGTTTTTAGTTTTAGTTATTTTGTTTACCTGTTACTCACCATTTATAGTAAGATCTGCTACCTAGCCTAGATCAAATGATTGGAGAATACAGGAAAGAATCTCTGAGAAATAGAAATGTATTTTAGATTTTTTTTTTTTACTTAAAGCCAATGTCAGCTGCTCAAGGTAAGACAATTTCTGAGGCTTTTCAAATTGTTTTTGGATTTTGAAGTGGAGATTTAACAGTCTTATCCAAGGGCAACTTGTATCAGTTCTCTGATCAATTCAAGTAACTTACTCAAGAAGTGGGTGCAGAGCAGAGCTATATGAAACTTTCCATCAATTGAGTTCTGAATGTGGGATTTATGAATCATTTTGGAAAATAGGGATGAATTTCCAGCAGAATGTTTTATTTCTTGTCAGTTACTTGGAGACTGGCCATTTTGGTTGGAATACCAAGCATCGACTCTTTCCAAGAGTAATGAGCTGACCACAGGCACTGCCTGACCACAAGAGCTCAGACTCAAAAAGTGGTAGTTTACGTAGTGCCAGGAGTGTCTGGTACTAAGCCTTTCACTATTCCATGAAGAGTATTAGGTTGTCCTTCTCCCATGAAATACTTTACTGCTGATCATCTGCTCCCACAAGTAAGGATATAAGGGAAATAAGTGAGTGTTATGAAACTGGAGTTCAAGAAACAGGATACAAAGGCTGATATTGGGAGAGTAATTAAGGTAGATTTTTTTATTAAAGAGAAGTGATGTCTCCTTGAATGATTACGTCTTAAGTGTTTTATTTGTTTTTCTGATGCTTTTGCTCAGTAGTAAAAGAGTAGATGCAAAAATATAGATGATCAAAGTGATGTGTTATTGACAATATCTACTGTCTACTTGCTATGTTACCCCTTGAGTCTAATCTTGTGAGACTGAATCATCACTTATGTTATTCAATGTATGTCTTTATAATATTATTTCAAATTGTTTCCCTATATAACCAGTGTTATATGAAATGCACTATAGTTTTGGAAACAGGAATTGAATCTTACTTAAAAAGCTAAATAGCTTATAAGTGTTGACAAAAAGCACAGTTCAACTCTCACAAAAAACTTCTCAATCTTATAATCTCTATTTTTCATCATGAAAATTAGCAGTAGAATCTCTGTCACTTGTTTTCTGCCTCTTTCTTATGATGTATCTTTAACAGGACAATGTTCTGTCAGAAGCCTTCTGGAAAAGGGTTAAGAACTGGAAACTAGAGCATTACCAAATCTGTTGCATCAGCTTTGACTAAGCAACTTTTATTTCAAGACAGAATCTTGATAAATGTGAAACAGGAATATGTATTATAATAAAATCTAAGTATAATTTGTAGTTAAGAGAACTTTCATGAGAAAACGGGATTTTCATTTTTTTATCTCCAGCTCTCAGGTTCAGTAAAACCCAAAATAGCTTTAATTTTTTATTTGCCATAAAACTGAAAAATAAATACTTTATAGTTCTAAAACAGAATTTCAAGGAACATTTTCATATGATATGCAAAATTACCACCTGCAAAGCACTGAGAAGAATGAAATTTTTATCCCAATTGGCTTTTTCAGAGACTGGCTATCAAACAGTTTCAGTTATTAGAAATTAGTTGTATTTGGAAAAAAAAAAGTGCATAAATTAACCATGCTGTGAGACTCTGGAGCTAGCTCACACAAAAAGTACACATGGCATATATGTACATGACATATAAGTACATAGACATATATGTATAGAGCTGTGACTCTATACAGTTAAGACAGCCATGTAAACAAATGCACACTGAGATGATTCCTCCTCCCTTACACCAAGAAGATGGTAATGTCAGGTGTATGAACAAGTGTAAGTGCATACACTTCTAGATAAAATAAAAAGTTGTTATAGAATTGTTATAGTGCTGCCAATGCCAGACTGAACTACAGAAAACCTTACACATTATAGTGCTTGTGATGAAATAACAAACCAAAACAAAACTCCACAGAAGCAAACCAACTTCTAAATGGTTATGGATGCAGATTCTGCTGAAGTGTTCTTCTATGATGACATAGGATTTTACTGACTTTGGCTCACTCCATCCTTTTTACTCTACGCAGGAATAACAGTCACATTTTAAAATATTAGTTGGCTTGGTTTTGATAAGCATCCAAAAACTCTGCCGCTCATTTAAATTTTGATGCTGCAAAATTGCTTTCATTGCATTCTGTCATTTTACATTGATTTTATGTGGGGTTTTTTTTTTTCTTCGGAGAAGGTCTGAGAATATCCTTGTTATCAAAGGGGTCAAAAGGACAGTAAAATATGCTGAAAATGTAAAAATGTGATAGAGAGATATATTTTTAGTTAAATGGCATAAAATTGAGTTCCATACCAACTTCAGCAAGTAGACTATATTTTACAGTATCTTCATTTCTGTAAGTCAAAGTACAGAGAATTTATTTAATAATTATTTTGTTTTATTGCTAAACAGTTTTTTTCAGAAATGTTTAGTTTCAGGTAAATAATTATTTTTATCACTTGAACTTCAGTGATTATTTTTAAGATTTACAGAGCACCAAGTTTTGTGATGAAGTCAACACACTGGAGGGAAGCGACACCATCCAGAGGAACCTTGAGAGGCTTGAGAGGTGGATCTGTGCAAACCTCATGAAGTTCAACAAGGCCAAGCACAAGGTCCTGCATCTGGGTCAGGACAATCCCAACCACAAAAACAGGCTGGTCACTGAATGGATTACAGTTGCTCTGGGAAGAAAGACTTGAGGGTGTTGGTAGATGAGAAGCTCAGCATGACTCAACAATTTGTGCTTGCAACCCAGAAAACCAGCTGTATCCTGGGCTGTGTCAAAACAAGTCTGGCTAGCAGTTTGAGGGAGGTGACTCTACCCTTCTACTTTGCTCTTGTAAGACCCCACCTACAGAGGGGTCCAGCTGTGTCCACCTCTGGGGCCCACAACATAAGAAGGACATACACCTGTTGGAGTGAGTCCAGAGGAGGGCCACAAATATTTTCAGAGAGTTGCAGTATCTCTCTTATGAAGACAGGCTGTGAGAGCTGGCTTGCAGAAGATAAGGCTTCAGGAAGACCTTATAGCAGCCTTACTGAAGGGAGCCTACAAGAAAGCTGGAGAGGGACTTTTTACAAGACCATGTAGTGATTGCACAAAGGGGAGTGACTTTAAACTGAAAGAGGATGGGTTTATATTCGAAATTAGGAAGAAATTCTTTACTGTGAGGATGATTAGGCACTGGAACAGGTTGCCCAGAGAAGGTGTAGCTGTCTCGCTCCTGGAAGTGTTAAAGGCCAGGCTGGTTGGGTTTTGAGCAAGCTGATCTAGTGTCCCTGCCCATTGTTTGAGGGGTTGGAACTAGGTGATCTTTAAGCTCACTTCCAACCTAAAGCCGTTCTATGATTCTATAAGGTGTTAGGTGCAGGATTGCATTTCTCAGCCTGAAGCTGTGGAGGCAGCAATATCAGTGCAGTGCCATGCTTCCCTTGCATGCTTATTCTAAGTACAGCGTCCCTGGAGCTGTAGACCTCATGGTGGTCTGAACCCTAACCCTAGTGGCAGCTTGGGGGCGAGGCTGAGGTCCTCAGCTCCATAGATGGCCCAAATCCGAAATTTGTTCAAGCAAAGATGTTTGAGCAGTGCTGTTCTTCTTTGTCATGTCTCTTCTATCCCTTCTGTCCCTGAATTTGTAATCTATGTTCCTATCTGAAGGCCTATCCTAACCTTAACTCTAACCATAATTTAACCTTGGGACTGAGACTGACATCCCCCATGGCGTGGATGGCCCAGTTTAGAAAGTTGTGGAGGCAAGGTGCAGTGCTGTACTTCCCTTGCTGTCTCTTCTACCCCTGGCATCCCTGAAGGTGTACGCATTGTTGGTGTCTGAACCTTCACTCCAACCTTAATGACAGCTTGGGACCCAGCACTATGGATAGCCCAGAATAGAAATGTGTGCAGGCAGCAATGTTGGTGCACTGTTTTACTTTCCTTGGCATGTCTTTTCCATCCTCACTGTCTCTGGAGCTTGTCTCTCTGAACTCTAACCCTAATGGCAGCTTGGAGCTGCCGTCTATGTTTATGCAACCTAAACCAGAGTTAAAAACATTTCCATTGCATAAATCAAATTGACAACTGTATTAGTAATATATCCCCTACTACCTCACTATGTCCAGGAAGGAGAATCAGATCATAGTATCGTCTGGCTTGCAGTCCTGAAACATCAAAAGGTATCTGTGGGTTTGGGCTGCATTTATCTAGGGGATGAACAGTATCCATCTGTTCAGTGGATGACTATAGAGCTAGATTGTTTGAGTCAAAGTTCAAGGCTGCAACAAAGAAAAAATTGTTTCTTCAGGATTGTCTTTGATTAGATTGCTGTTTACAAAAAAGTTTTTTTAAAGGAATATTCCAGGATATGTGGGAGCATCATCGTTCCTTGTTATCTCTTTATTTTTCAGTTATGTTCTATTAAATGCAACTGTTTTATGGGCTATTTTCATTAAGCATTTATTTCCATCACAGTGACTCACAGTTGGAATCACAACATATGTAGTTCTCTTAGTTCAGAAACCATAGAACTGTAAATTAACTCTAAATAAAAATATCAGGGTGTACTCACTCTCATAGTCTCACTCTATATACGTACATGGTTACAGATGCGTACGCAGGCATAAAGTACAAAATATATTTTAATTAATTAATTAATGCACACATACACACAAACCTCTACATATATATGTAGTGTGAATACATACTTAGTGATATTTACATGTATTGTAGTGATATTTAGATATATAAGGATTTGTGTGTGTGTGTGTATGTGCCTGTAAAATTCCAATTTTGTGTTCTTTATCCATTGAGTTACTTAAATTTGGAAAGGAGAGGGCAGAAGAATCTGCTTTTTGTTTTGTTTTTTGCATCTGAAATGGCTGGCAATAGACACATTCTGCAGTATAATATCCTTAAGCTAAATGTTAACATTTACACGTTACAAAGTTTTTCTCTAAAACAGTTGTAGCAAAAACATTAGAGGTTTTTAACAGTTTTTCCTTGACTAACCTGTGCTTTGCACATCCTAGAAATAGAAGTGATCTGAACGTGATTCTTTTATATTTACATAAATTGAAACAATGCAAATATAAATCTTCTTTATTCTTTTGTGCGGGCTATTTACACCTTGAGTTTAATGGAGTTTTGCTGCACCTTGCATAGGCAAGGAAAGACTAGAGGTAGATAGGGAATGTGCCCAAAATTTTAGCTGTTTATCTGCAGATTATTACAGGCTGAGAAATACCTTTTCCCACTGAGGTGGAGGATGCAGTGTAGAATACTGTTTCCAACTATCAAATGGCTTATGAGGGCTGCACCTGGAGTGACCTGCTGAGGGAAAAATCCTTCCCAAAAGGAATAATAAACTTGCAGAAACTGGAAAAAAAGCTTTGCTGTAACCTAGTAAGTTTGCTTAACCATTACCAAAGGTTTAATTAAATAATTGTGGTTTTTCGGAGTAGAATAATTTAATTGGTAAAATAATGTTTATTTAATTTAAAATGAAATTATAACCCATTTTCTAATGCAAATACTCTAAAAAGCTGGTGAGAAAGGGGATGAGAAAGCCCTCTGAGTTTGAGAAAGACATTTTGGTGACACTTACAAAATATTTAGATATTTTTACAAGGTCACAAAATGTTACTAGATAAGTGTCTAGATGTCTGAATGATGAAGGGAACAAAGTATTTGCTATTTGCAAAGTTGTATTTATGTATCTCAGTTGATATGAGAGGAACATATTCCAATTCATTGGAGTCACAAATGTCACAACAGTGCATGGTCTTCTAACTTTACAACAGAAAAAAAAAAAAAACAAAACAAAACAAAAAAACACAAAATATAGTAGAATAAAAGCAACAAAATCCTAGTGACATAAAAATCATTACTTTTTGTAACATGGGAAATTTAGGGAACATGGGGAATTCGTATTATGAATTTTGTTGCTGCTTTGTTTTTTAACCATCAGAGCAGTAAAATCCTGTAGCAAGCTGCCCAGAGAGGTAGGGGGATCTCTGTAATTGGAGATGCTTGGTAACCTGCTTGGATTAGACCTGCTTTCAGTAAGGAGTTGGACTAGGCAACTTCTAGGTACCCCTTCCAGCCTGTCAGTCTGTGACTGTAATTGCATCATTCTGCTGAACCATCAGAAGATTTTAAAACCAAACTAAAATAATTCATAATCTCTCATCTCCTGTGTTGTTCAGACTGCTATTTACAGTGGCACTTTTAATATTTTTATTCATGATGGCGCCATAGGCTTTGTTGCCTTCTCTAGTTAGCTGCAACCCTCCACTGTGTTTGTATATCACCACATGGGAGGCATGCATCTTTTTGTGTTCTGGGGTCCCAGTAGGCTCTTGGTTTTAAGTCTATTCATCACTGTAGGGTTTGTCAGCTATTTACTTCATGAACATACAACCCAACATTGATCATTTCTGAAATATGTTGACTTTGTTGCAAATAAATAGTTCTATCAGCCACAGGTCATGTCAGATTTTCTACAATTCTTTATATATATTGCAGACAATATTTGAATACTTGAAATAACAGTAATTAATCTTTCAAAGTATCTTTTAAATGGGGAAAGTAAATTAACAATATGAATGCTGTTCAGAGTCCCTGCAAAAGAGGATAAAAAAAGAATAAATTAAGTTGGAGAATTTGGAAAAGAAATTTCCTTTGTCTCATGTGAAAAAGGACAGACACTCCCAATAATTCTCAATACCAACTTTCAGAAACATATACAGCTGTGCACGTATCATATATATCTGCATACACAAAACCACACACAAATGCATGGCTAAACAGTGAGCTTTGTCACCACAACTGTCCTTCTGGGATGATTGGGAGTATGAAGATGATCAAATATCAAACCAGTAATCAATAAGATTCCCTAGTAGTTCATTTTTATGTACATTTGTTCTCCTGCAATTTTTCTCTGTCTTCTTGGAAAAAAAAAAGATTCTCAATCTTAAGTACACTGCATCCTTTCAAGTTTATAAGATTTGAAACAGTGTTTAACCACCACTTGAAAAAAAAAAATTCATTGGGAGGAAAAGCAATTGTCAGGACAATAAGAGGAAACTTGTTGTCGTTTAGAAATGGTATTCTCCAATTTAGTGCTCCCACTAAAACCACACTGCCATGCATTCTGCCCTCCCTCCACCCCCTGCAGGTAGCTGACGAGAACTGGAGGCAAAAAAGGCAAAGATCATGTCTAGAGATGAGATAAGAAAAACTTACTGGAAACAACAACGAGACAAAAAAACAAACAGTAACAGAAACAATATTAATAACAACAGCATATAAAAGAGTAATTCACATACAGAAATGCTCACAGTGGAGCCCGTGACCCAGTCAGAGCCACAACTGCTTCCTCCATCTCAGGATAGGCATTACCCAACTGCTCTCTCCACCAAGTTTACCCGATCAGAAGCAACCTCTTCTCCCCATAAGAGAGAGTCTCTTTCCCCCAGCTCCAGCAATGACTTGAGGTGATGTAGAATAACCTCTGGGTCCAGTCATGCCCCTCCCAGTACTGCAAAAATGAACTCTGTCCTGGCCAGAACCAGGACAAACTGTGATGAAAAAAAAAAAAAAGCAGTGAAAACTTATTTTGGAGGCAATTCTTACTATAGACAAAGTGCCCAAACAATGAGATGCATATGATACATATCAGTCATCCTAAAACATATCATTCATTTAATTTCTTTGATTTAATTATACATGTTTTGCCTCATTCAATGCTTTGAGTGTTGGAAGGTTTGTCCAATGAAGAAGCAGAAGTCCAATTTTGTAATAGGAACTTCCATGTAATATATTTATCATGTTACACCAGATTCCTACTTTTTTTATTTTTGGAATGGAGTATACAAAAAATATCGGCTGAATGATAATGGAGAAATTAAAATTATGGCATTGAATTAGTCAATATTGGCATATCTATAGAGAAAAAAAGATTCATATCTTTTAACAGATTGAAAAAAAAGTTAAAATTTCATTTAGAACCAGTCTTCAGTTAAATGTATGTAAAACATATGAAAAAAACCCTGACATCCAAAATATTTTTATGTATTTTTTCTGCCACTCCCAGTAAAATATTTCTAAGAAGCCCAGAAAGATGAGAAATCACCTAAATCTTATGCAACTGTACACAGCATGAATAACTATGGTTAATATTTTTGAAGATGACATCATATGACTACTATAATTTGCTTTATCAAATAATGATAGAATTTTTTTTTAAAAGTAAATATTTCAGATGCTTTTTGTTCTAACTGTGATTTTATTTTCTGTTGCAATATTATATGCCATTAAAAAGCAGTGATTTTAAATTAAAAAAAAAAAAAACAAAAACAAAATATGATTTGAAGACTGTTAAGTATTGCCCTTATCCAGTCTATTTTCTTTTTCTCTTCTTAAACAGAGAATTCCAGCAGTCTAAACACAATTTCCAGTTTCATGTTTTAAATGAAGATTGCTTTCATCAAAGCTTTTTCAATATGAAAACTAATAAACACACAATTTAAGCTCGGATCCAAAGATTGTATGAAGGAAGAACTTTCCGGGCCTCCTTTCCTCTTATTTCCATGCCATCCATTTGAAACATCACACTTGTTTAGGAACTAGTCATCCTAGTCTTCCCCTATAGTCTGTGATTCATATCATCTGAATGATATGATTCTTTCCATTTACTACTTTAGAAAAACAGTTTCAGGAATGTTAGTTTAAGCCTAGGCTTGAGGTGGGTATCACCTTGCCTAATAGGAGGACTGCAGTATACATTTGTACTTCATATGACCTCCTTACAGCTGATGGAGAGAAATAAACAAGTTCAGTATACTTCAGCATGGGAAATAAATTGCCATGTCTTTAGCTGAAGCTCCTGGCAAGTAGAAGCTTCAAAACCCAACCTCTTGCACTGCGATTCTAAGAAAATAAATAAATATTTAAAGCAAGCTCAAGATAATAATAGAATGTAAAATCATTTTGCAGTAATATGTCCTTTCTTTCCTTGCATTCTACTTAATATGAATGACATTTAACTTATCAAAAGCTTGAAATTATGTTCCAACAATCTACTTTCAATTCTAAATCTACAAGTCTACTTATCTTCAGAATGTATTTTATAATTGAGACATATTTTTTATATTTTTTGTTATTATTAGCTATGTTTATGAGTATAAATTATTATAACATGAGGAGAAGTTTATGAGATAATTCTGTCAATCTAATTTTTTGACGCTTAAGGCAATAATTTTTTCAGACCTCTTTTGTACATACCAATTAAATTCTATAGTTCAAAAATAAAAATGTATATATATTTTTTATTTTATTTTATTTTAACAGTTTTTGGTTCTTAATGACCCCATGACAGGGTATTTTGAGGGGATTAATGATCTGCTAGAATAGGTTGATTGCCCAAGGTATAGAGATTCAGGATAGTCATTAATACAGAGGAAATATTTTGTACTTCAATCATTGCTGTCAAGTTTCTTAATGTATTCAGACTTTAAATAAGCTCTTAAAGACTGTGATAATGCAAATTTCAAACTTGAGGCATCTGACAAGGCTCACATTGAAACAATCTCTTAGGAAAAAGATCTTCTTCAAAATACGTCTTTCTAACCCCTTATCTATTTTTTTTTTCCTTTCTATCTGACCTACTTTTCTCCTGCACTTGTCCTCTGAAGTCCTTCAGTAATCAGGCTGTACATCTATCTAAAGCCCATGAGCAAAGTTTTTGGCCTTTGGCTGAAAAACTTTAAATAGCAGTACTGTCATATAGCCCACTGAAAGACAGATAGGCATTCATGTGAACTGAACAAGTCTCTTTAGAGTTAGATATATGTATACACACACACACACACATAAAGAGTGATATATATAAGTGCATAAAAATACGCAAGCACAGACATTTACGTTTTTGCTGAGACTGCTGAAACAACTTAAAATATTCAAACTCGGACTTCGTTAAGTGTAAAGATCAGAAAATCCTTACTTTGTAGCTCTGATTTGCATTAATCTGCCTGTGATAACTTTACAAGAAAATGTAAATTGAATTAAAAAAATGGTTTTCACTAAGGTTTTTTTTTTGTCATACTAAGTAAATCGAATGGAGTATAACAAGAATTTAATATTTAATTTACTCCTTACTTTGAAAGTATCCAAAACATGGTGACTTGGGCATGTTTTAATCTGATTTACTTTGGAACTTATTGTTCACATAACAACAAGCTTCTTGTTTCTGTCTGTTTAGTTTATTTGTTTTTTTAAAGGAAGGTTTATACTTTTACACATACAGTTGTGGGAACACCTCTTTTGGATGGAATACACTCCAAAACAAGACAATACCTGCATTGTCATCCTTATTGTTGAATTTCTGCAGGGCAAAGAGAGCCTACCTCAGACCTCCAATAAGGCCTTGCTCATGAAGAAGCCACTGACTCAGATCAGCCCTGGACTGCCCTGATACAGCCTCTTCCTTCTCCTTTTGATAGTCTATCTCAATGCCTTTCAGCACATCAGTCTCACCTCTTCTTAAAGCAGGAGGACAGCATAGCATCCTGGCTTAATAGTTTGCTAGAGCCTAAGGCAGAAGAAGTTCAATTTTTACCCAAGTGAGCTATCCTGCCTGATATCAAAATTGCTCATATGCATTTTAGATGAACTACATGGGACAATTTTCTTGTTAGGATCCAGTTAGATTGAACCTAGTGCTTTTCCAGACACTTTCAAACCACCTACAAAGCAGCAAGTTTAATCTCCTGTGTAATCATGAGAACAACAGCATTATGATTATAATCATCTGTTGAATGAGAAATTGCCAATCAGCTTGAAGGTTGCTTGTGGCCACCCTTCTGATTCGGTTGCCTAATTCAGGAAGATGAGTAAGAAAGAGTGGATCACAGTCTGGAATTTAAGTGATTAATTAATGTAACGAATTTACTTTGTCAACTTTATTAAGTCTTTACTGATCTTGCAAGCCCATGTGGTTTAAGCATATATGGCCTGTGATAAATTTATATTATTGTTGCCAGTGTTTGTCAGTTTTAAAACATTTACCCAACTGCTAACTTGAAATTTGTCCTCCTGTTAAATGTACCTGGAAAAATCACAGAATATTATGAGTTGGAAGGGACCCATAAGGATCATCAAGTCCAACTCTTTAAGCGAATGACCTGTACAGGGATCAAACCCATGACACAGGGATCAAACCCATGACCTTAGTGTTATTAGTGCAATGCCCTAACCAACTGAGCTAATCTCAGGGTCAACTGACAGTATATGGCTTCATATTTGTGTCTTGAAGCCTACTTAGATGTGCTGAATTCATAAGTAGGAATATATTTAATTTCTTTTCAAAGTTAAATTATTGTAATTTATCTTGAAATTTGAAGGCAAGCTGAGTTGAGTCTTTCCTCATCATCCTCATGAGTACTATATTTCAGTCACCTTCTCTCCTCCACAGAATCACAGAATGGGTGAAGCTGGAAGAAATCACTGTGGGGGTCATCTGGTCCAACCTCCCTGCTCAAGCAGGTCTCTTAGAGCAGGTTGCTCCAGATTGTGTCCAGATGGCTTTTGAAAATCTCCAGTGCTCAGTGACCCTCAGATTCACTCCAGCATCTTCGTACCATGTTTTCAAAGTACCTTTGAAATCATCTTTAAGGTACTTACTTAGAAAGTAATACTTGGAAATTCAAGTAATGATTTCTGAGTCAGAATTATCTCTCTTGAATTGTGTCAGGTGTAGCGTACCAATGAGGTTAAAAAAAAAAAGAAATCTTGTTAACATAAGCAGGTATTTACAGTATTAAATGCACATTGGGAGCACATCTGTTTTCAAAAAACCACACATACATCTGTCAGACAGCTTATTCATGTAGATAAACCATAAAAACTACTCTGTGATAGAAAAAGCAGTAGTTCCCTATAGAGCAAGAATGATACATGTGCAAATGCAGGCTCCCTACTTAGAGAAAGGGATCTATTTACATGTGAGTCATATGTACCTTTCTGGAGCTATGTTTTTCCTTGAACAGCAGTCTGAGATAATCACAGCAAGTCAGGTTAATTACGCTAATAGTCCATGTACCACTTAGCACATCTTAGCCTAAAGGCTGAGAAAGTGTTAATATTCATGCATAAGGCTTTTGCTGGAAGCTTAGAGTTTGCTTAAACTTACAATTCTAACATTAGATATTCCACAAAAAAAAACAAAAAAAAAAATCCTGCATTACCTATAAAGTCAAGGATCCTATCCAGACATTTAAGGTGGGGTTTGCTTTATCTAATTTTCAAAAACGCTTTTTCATGTTCAATACTGTGGCTTCTTTGATGTTTAGAGCTCTTTTTTTGTGTGGTTTAATGGGTAGTTGAAAGGCACCTCACTGGGCAGCATACTCATAATTTACCAACATATGACAATAGTGAGTCAATCTATTTCATACAGGGCCAAGTAAAGGCAAACACTTCCTAATGGAATGATGAATACTGTCTGATCTGATGATTCACCAGGTAACATTCCACCTGTTTTCTGTGATTATGTATCTCGGTGAGCATTGTTTCCTTTGTTACAAAGTTGTTTTGCTGTTGCTTTTTCATGTGTATGTGTTATTCATGCCTCATTCTATCCAAAATGGATGTTAATGGTGCACACGTATCTGATGCCTGCTAGTCACCATCAGAAAACAGGATGATCAAGTAACAAATAACGGAAGAAACAGCAGATGCTAGTGAACCCAATATCCCTCACTTTTTGGTCCAGTTTTAAATATTCTCAGCTGTGTGAATTTGAGGGAAATATGCATCTTGACCCAGAATTTGCTTTCACTGCCAGACACTCTGCTTAGTGGTTGTGGTGGCAGCGATGATGATAGCAGGCCCAGAAGCAATGTTTTGAATATGTATGCCCCCTTCTCATCACAGAATCAAAGAAAGGTCTGTGTGCTGTGAGTGGAAGATATGCAGTTGATTTAGTTTCTTCTAAGACTGTTTCTCTGAAGGCATTCCTTGCTTTGATCAGCAAGTTACCATAAATAAAAAACATAGCAGTTGCATAAAAGAGTCTTTTTCTCAGGAAAGAATAATGTATTCTCAAAACTCGGCAAGCCCATAATCTCTACATGTGGTATGGCTCCAGATCAAGAGCAATCCTTTCTACTATTTCCTGGTGTATAGATAGTGTGGTTGGATGATTTGTGATATGTTTTTTGTTCTTCTGGGAACAGCATATATAGTAAAGGTTTTGTTAGTGTTTGGATTTTTTCTTTCCAACTAAGTAAACTCTTCGTTTAGCATAATAGTGACAGTTCAAAGTCAGTTATTAATACTGGAAAAATAAAATGTTGCATTCAAGGCAGAAAAAAAATCCTGATTTATATAAAAAGAACAGTTGAAATAAATGAGAATACTACAGATTGTTAAAGTGTTCGGAACCACACAAGATGGGAAGTAGAGATCACCACTCTCCTCAGTAATGCTTTAAGTAAAACACAGATAGACAAGAAACTTTCTCACATATCTTGAAATTATGCAGAAGTATATTTTCCCATCATTATCTATACTATATTTACTGGAAAGAGTGTAATCTTATCTCATAGGTTATAATCCTTCTGTGCACACATCACAGTTGGCATTAATGCAGCAAGTCAAAGAATATAAAAATGTGTAATTATTTTAGTTTGCAGGTCTGTATTGGTTGATCTGATGTTAGAGACTGAGAGTGTTTTAACATATGTGCTAAAATGTCTTAAAGTACTGTATTCATGGTCATCTTAGAGAACAGCAAAACTGCTTGGACTTTTCTGTTTTTCAACCACCACTAGGATGCTCACTTCCTAAGAGATGTTTGCTTTGTCTCTGTATTCTGCATGGATCTCTTGCATCCTCTTGGAGTTGGGGAGATAAATCTAAACCTGTATTCATTAGGGAAGAAGGGCCTTAAGGTGCTCAATGGGACAGTTCAAACAAGTATTAAATCTTGCACACTGAATTACAATTTGCGTTGTTCTTTGGCATTTGGCAAAACATTTAAGGACTTCCTCTGTATTTTATAGAATGAAGAAAACATCAATTAAAATGCATGTAGCTATAGTTTGGGTTGGCTTGAAGGAGGACAGGATTTACATAAGGAAAAAGAAAGTAAGTTGGAAGGAGAAAAATAACTCGTGGTTTACATAGCAACAACCTTAGTCTCCTGTGTTATCAAGTAGTGCACGTTCTACAGGATGTGATCTATTATGCAGAGTCAAAATATAATTTCACCTTTCAAGACAGTTCCAAAGAGAAACTTACTTAACAACACTGTCTCTACACAGGAAAGTGACAAAAAAGTTGCTCAGCTACACCACCAAGGACACCATGCTACATCCTTTAGATGTGAGAATTACCATCACATAACATACATATATATATATAAATTAACTGGAAAATATTATACAATACTTTGATTATACTTATTCATTATTTTGTCACAGAAGACACATATCATCTTTCCGTTTATTTCTTGTGTTTATTTCCAAATAAGTACAGTACATGAGATAAAAATTTGTTAATCACGGGTTACTGCAACATCTCTGACGTTAGATTTTCCAGGTACAGTGAACCAAAGGCACTTCTGTCTTAGGCTACCTTCACCTGAAGCAGATGAACAAAAAAGAAACAAATGCAAAATTCTTTTATGGGTGAGATAAACTAATGTATCTTTCAATGTGAAGTACAGATTATTCTAAACAGTTTGGGATTAAATTATGTTGCTGCTACAGTGGTTCGATAGGCATTGCCTTAGTCCTCTGTCAATTTTAGCTATAACTCCATTGGGATAAATGATTACTCCCCCCTTCTTTTCATAATTCTTGAAGATTGGAAACAACTTATTTAAATACAATTAATTAAAGTCCTTCAACATATTCCGTCAGTAGTTAGCCCTTGCAAACTAACAGAATCATGAGCTTGAAGAGACCAGCACCTTGATTAAAGATGCAGATTGTTCTTGAATTGCCTCTTGAGTTATGAACTCCATCAAGCATAACAGCACACAAGTAGACCATGGTTCCCATAGCCAGTTAGTTTAATCTGTTAGCCTCTTGAAAACAAATGGAAAGTAGGAATTACTTGCCACAACTCTGTCAGGATAGCACCTTTAAAAACTTCTGTAAAAATTCAATGGTCTTTTTTTTCTTCTTTTTAGAGGAGGCAGATTTTCTACATGTACGCTAAAGTAAATGGGGCTTTCTATTTGTAGGATTTTCCTGAAATCATTTCAGTTTCCCAGTGCTGCCAGGAATCAAAAATCAGGAAGCTGTTTTCTGTGAAATTATTTGAAATAACGTCTCCATTCTGAATGGAAATCATTAACTTCTGTGGTGTATGCCCACCCAAGCAACTATACCACTCCCCTCCTCAGATGGACAGGGAAGAAAAAATATAGCAAAACGTTTGTGGGTCAAAATAAGGGCAGGGAGAGATTACTCACCAGTTACCATCACGGGAAAACCAGACTCGACGTGGGGAAATCAGTTAAATTTATTAACGAACAAATCAGAGTAGGATAAAGAGATATAAAACCAAATCTTAAAAACACTTTCCAGTCACCCATCCCTCATTTCCAGACTTCACTTCTGAATTCCCTACCTTGTCCACTGCAGCAGCACAGGGGGATGGGGAAGGGGGGTTGCAGTCGGTTCATCACACGTTGTCTCCACTGCTCCTTTCTTCTCAGGGGGAGGACTTTTAACACTCCTCCCCTGCTCCAGCATGAGTTCCCTCTCACAGGAGACAGTTCTCCATGAACTTCTCCAATGCAAATTCTTCCCACAGTCGCAGTTTTGCAAGAACTGCTCCAGTGTGGATCACCCATGGGGTCACAAGTCCTGCTGTCAAACCTGTTCCAGTGTGGGCTTGTCTCTCAAAGGGGTCACAGATCCTGCCAGGAGCCTGCTCCAGCATGGCCTTCCCGTGGGATCACAGCCTTCTTCAGGTGCATCCACCTGCTCCAGCATGCAGTGGATGTTTGCTTCCCTTTGGACCTCCATAGGCTGTAGAGGGAACAGCCTGCATCACCATAGTCTTCCAGATGTGCTCCAGCCCCTGGAGCACCACTCCCCCTCCTTTTTCACTTACCTTGGTGTCTGCAAAACTGTTTCTCTCACATATTCTCACTCCTCTCTCCAGCTACATTTGCACAGGTTTTTTACCCTTGTTCTCAAATCCATTATCACCTTCACCAGTGGGCTTGGCCTTGGCCAGTGATGGGTCCTTCTTGGAGGTGGCTGGCATTGGCTCAGTTGGACATGACGAAAGCTTCTAGCAGCTTCTCATAGAAGCCACTTCTATAGACCACACCCACTAAGATGATCTGGCCATGCAAACAAAATAAAACTTCTAACACTTCTCTTTTCAGAATGAAAATATTACCTTAATAGAGAACTGTTGGCTACAACAGAACTGTCTTTTGAAGCAAAGGTCTAGAAACAAGCAGCTGAGTACATAGAGACTGACTGACAAAATAATTTTGAAAAACAACTATTTCAGCAAAACAGTAGAAGAAAAGCTGACTGTATATATTGACACTAATGAAGAGAAGCAGAAAGTAGAGACTGCCGTTAAATTTAAAGATTTACCAATGAAATACCAGGTAGGTGACATCTGAGAGAACAGAACTTTCAAAGGAACTAGCAGAAGCTGAAAGGACTCTGGGAAATTATTACTTGTCCATTCTATCCTCTCCCAAGTGCCAGATAATTCCCTGACTAACTTATCATCTGTATTTTACTTTTTCTTCAAAAATACTTTTGTTTCTCAGGTAGAGCTTAGTATCCTGCTGCAATTATTCCTGGCAAAGGGAAACTCATGCACTGTTTTCTATTCTTTTCTCTGCTTATAATGCAGGTACAAAGAGAAAAACAACTATGTCAGAAAAAAAGCACAAAAAACCTTATTTTGTAATCTAAATGGGTATTATTTCCTGAAAATATTTCAGACTTACTTTTTTTTTGCAATTGTCCTCTGGTTTTTGCACCTTTATTGATTAGGATAAAATAAATGGTTGCATCTCAAAGTCTCTATCTCTAGAGTACTGTTTTGGAATACAAATTGTAAAAGATTTCTCTGTTTAGAGTATACATGCAAGTATGTCTATGAAAATTCCAAGTATATTCATAGGAAAATTTACACATGCATTTAAAGAAGAAAATGCAATTGAGTGAAACTTTCCTGAATATAAAGACAAAAATACAATCAAAATCTCATGGTTCCATTTGGAAAGCTAAAAATATTTTCTAAATCTGTTTTGCTTAGTTGAGATAGTTATTAATTTTTTTATACCAGTTGTGAAGTGTTTAGTAAATGAAAAAGATCTTTCATTTATAAAATCATGAAATACTTTGGGCTTTAGGACTTCTTAGTCACTAGAATGGTCATCTGGCACATGGTATCAAGCAAGATGAAAAATAAGTTAAATATTTGAGTATTTAAGACAGTTTATAAGGAAATTTATAAGGAAATACACTACTCATTTTACTTCCATTTTGTTGTCATATTCTTATTATTTTATTTTATTTTATTTTATTTGCTATGATTGAAGCCAGACTAATAAAATTAGAAGAAATTATTTGTTAATTTGGAAATTTTTTTCAGGAATTTAACTTTTTGCTTGAGTTCTTTCTGGAAGGAACAAAATGGTCTTATGTTTTGTGAATCAGTAGTAAGTAAAAGCTTACTCTGATGATGACTTAACACTCTGGAAGAATAAACAGTTGATAAATGCAGAGATTTGATGACACGTATTTTCAGAGAAGCAATCCCATTCTCCTCCAAGCAAGACTTACAATAATCTTTCGCTTTTTCTTTGGACAGTTATTTCCCCAGTTTTTCAACAGTGTAGTTGCAGTGGGAGATCTACCATCCATGGGGAAATTCAAAGTGATGCACCCAGCTGAATAGAAGCTATTATTTTACATTTGATAATGACCTTGCTTAATTACAACTGAAAGCACAACCTGACTTCACGGAGCAAGCTGGTAAAAAAGCAAAATATCAGCTGTCTACCACACCACCTGGTATCCTAAATCCTTCTAAGGCAGTTCTTTAATCTGGGGAATAGTAGAGAGTAAGTGCTTGCTGCTTTAGCTCCTAACTTCCTTCTATCCAGAAACAGCTAAGTGTGTCATTTCTTATAATACCAAATTTCCCTGTGGTACTTGGTGCAGCAAAACAACTAATGCTTCTGTCCTGCCTTCCAGAGATGACAAGGACAAATTAACATTCCCGTCCAGTCAAGCTGAACTCAGAGAGCTGTTGCCAAGGAAATGTCCTCTTATAGTTAATACCTGCACATCTGGAGGAGGATGGGGCTCAGTCTCACTCGCAACCTAGTCCAAAGGCATAGGAAGCCGATGGCGGAAATGGGTAATGCCAGCAGGCAAGACTGAGCGGTCCACATCCATTCTGTTAAGCGTAAATAGCACCACCTTGTGTTCTCAGCCTTCCCATTTGTAAGATGGCCCTACTGTAAATCATTCCTTTACACTCTTTTCTATAGTAATTAAAACAATGCTCTTTGCTGTGCCCCTGGGTTAATATAATTTGTTTTATTCACAGCCTAAGTCATTTGCCTCCCTGCAGCACATTGCTATATTGTGTCTATCCAGCAGTGTTGAGGGAGCAAGTAGAGTACATTCCAAGGTGTACATAAATCCAGTTCAGGTTATTTCAAATGAAATAATAAGGTAAGTGCTTATGCTCAACTCCTGTGGGGAAAACTCACAGGAAGATAAAGAAGGATTCAGGAAAATCAAAACATTGCCTCAGATTCCTTCATTTAAAAATGTGAGAAAAGGGAGAAATACAAAGATGAGTGTAAAGAACTAGTCACTCTGAAAATGTCATAAAGGACAGAGCCATGACCACCATGGAAATACCACCCCCTGTTTTGAAGGTGGGTATCAGTATTATACCCTTCTCTCCAAGTCACAAATTCCAGTTATTAACACTGACACTTAAGAAAATCAGAGGAAAATTTTAAAGAACTGTAAAAGAGTCTACCTTAGAAACTAAACATTATAGAAAAAGCCACAAACCAACTAGTCCAGTTCATCTAGAGAAAGATAAGAACAGAGCAAGTATATATAATAGTAATGTCCTCCCAGCCTCTGATAATTTTCCATTTAGAGGCATTCCTGTGTATTTTGTTGCTCAAATATATATATATAACAGATTTTAGAAGTATTTCAAGTAGTATACAGATCTTCCTGTGAAAATTAATGCCATCTCTTGGTTTTGGACTTGGCTTTCACTGAGGTAATTTGATAGTGACTTGATTTTTAGTGAAAGAGGGAGGAAGTAATCACTCCCTATCATCCTCCTTCATGTCACTGATGATTTTTTGTAGAATTCCTAGTGACCTTTTTCTTGAGCTGAAAAGTTCCAGGTTCGTTCATTGCCCACCATAAAGAAATTGTCACTGAAGACCTTTGATCAACTTTGTTGATCATGAATTTACACATCTGCATAGTAATCTTTTCTGGTTAGTTCTCTATTCCTTTCCTAACAATTTGATGAATGCTGCCAAGAACTGGGCTATTTTCATGCAGTCATTTGTCATGACTCTAAACACTTTGTGTTTGTCAGCATAGAGTTCATTATTTTATATAAAAAATAGGATTGTTTCTTCCCACACCTGCAATTTTACATGTACTTACATTGAATACCATTGACAAGTCATTCAGTCTGCGAAGGTCCTTATGAAATATTTCACAGGTATCTCTCAACCTAAGCACATTGAGAAACCCTGTTTATTCTGATTTAATTTGGGTAAAATAAGTTTTTGTGCGAACTTTTAAGAAATGGAGTTTAGAGGGGATGCTGAAGTCAGTAGGAAAGATGAACCAAATACAAATGAGATCTGTTGTAGTCATTAGCCACTGAAACTATTGCAAAAGACAGTCTTGGGAACTGAGAAGGTACAGCTTGTACCTTTTGTTTGATTCACTCTATGTTCCAACAAACCATACTCTTCAGTTAACAAAATATTTAAGTGGTAATCTGTACCTTGGGAATGACTTGCTAGACTATTGTCTGGATATTGACAAGAGCTTAGAAACAGCACTGGAATGGACTCATATTTGTCTCAGTAAGATCAAGAACCTCAGACCTTTGGTCAGCATGAAGCAAAAAGTACCTTTAACGTGAGATCCATTCTGAGAAGAGGAGAAAAAAGTAATAATTTGCCGAAGATTCCATGTATTCTGCATATTCCTCGAATTCTCCCAGTGGTTTAATTTGAGCTATTTTGGGGTGAAATACTGCCCCATGGTAATATATCCTATAAATAGAATCCCATGATTACAAGTACGGGAAGAGATGTCTGGATCATTCAATTTGATCTATCATTTTTGCAGTACTGAACTGTTTTATTTTTCTATTTTCAATCTGTAAATAGTCTTTGTAACCCTGCTCATTTGTGAGCAGGATAATGATAGTTATAAAATAATTTACTTTATGATGAACTAGTATATTCCCTGTTGTTTGTTTATGAAGAAAAAAACATTTAAGGAAGTGATTAAACAGATGTTTATTGACATGAGTTGTACCACTTTGGAGGAATGTGAATAATGAGGTTTAACTTAAGAGAGTATTCACAAACAGTAATAGAAAGTTACATATCTAGATCAACAGGGACCTAGAAGCTTTAAGAGCAAGTGTTTCATTGTACTTACCTTGTCTGCATTTATTTAGTGAAAAAAGTCTGTACTAAAGGGACAGTGTCACCTTAGCACCTCAAAAAAATGATGGAAAACAAGCATAACTAACATCAAGAAAACGTTTCTTCTCAAGTAGCATAAGGAGAATTACCTGTCACCTATGACTCGTCATTTGCTGTATCTTTTCAAACACATCCTCTTTGTTATTGACTAATTGGAAGAACAATAGTGGGTATACAAAATATTCCAAGAAAGATAATGAAAACCCTGGATTCTTACTGTTCTATTAAAAATGTAGTAATTCATCACTTAACATCATTAGTGGCTGATAACTGGAATTGTGTCTATAATACCCATTTGAGGTTTTATTGTGTTTCAGTCAACATAAAGCATACCATAGTAGCTGTCTGTATTAAAATTTAGATGCTGCCTGTTGAAAATGGATAGTAATTTGGTGATTATTCATATTTTTAAACATTCTGAATTACACTAATTTATTATGCAAAATTAAATTGGAGTGCATAGAGCATATGGATTTTTTCCATTTTTTTATTCTTATTTGTGGCAGTGATGAATGGCAGATAATTTATAACACTGAAGTTTAATAATTAAAATGACTTTTATTATTCTGTTTACTAGTTTCTTCTTTCTGCAGTTTCTTGTAATTTTGCCACATGATTAGCAACAAATTTTGCACAGCAGCACCTTCTAATAGAACACAGCATGGATAATTTTCCATGTAGATTCAATCTCCGTCTATATTCCACTAATCCCTTGATTGTTCCTGGTGAAAATAATCAGATCCCTGTTGTGTTCCTGATGCACTGAGCATTTGTAAAGATAATAACAAGATTCAGTGCATCAAAGGACTCAGAACATGCATCTGCTCTTTGGCCTAACTGAAAAGGGCCACACAAGGAGCCTGGTCGATTATTCACTGAAGATTAATTAATACAGCTTCATTTGTAGACTGTATCTACTTGCAGTGGAAATATGGTGTTGCGGGGGGTTAATCTTACCCAGCTCACAGGTGGCCACCATGCTGCTCTTTCACACTCTATCCTCAGTATAGCATGGCGATAAAATAAGATGAAAAATCTTGTGGGTTGAGGCAAGGACAGGGAGATTGCTCAACAACTGCGATCATGGGCAAAACAGTCTTGACTTGGGAAAGATTCGTTTAATCTATTGCCTATTGGTAACAAAGTAAGAAAGTGAAAAATAAAACCAAAACTAAATATATTTTTCCCCAGACTCCCTTTTTCCCAGGGTCAGCTTCCATCTTGACCCTTCTACCTCCTCCACTCCAGGTGGTGCAGGGGGACAGGGAATGGGTGTTGTGCTCAGTTCATAATGCTTAGTCTCTGTCACTCCTGTCTCCTCATGCTATTTCCCTTCTCCAGCATAGTTCCTTCCCATGAGCTGCAGTTCCTCAAGAAATGTTCCAGCATGGGTCCTTCTCACAGGGTGCAGTCCTTCAGAAGTGGCCTACTTCAGCTTGGATTTCCCATGGGCTGCAGTTCCTGCCAGAAAGTCTGTTCCAGCATGTGCTCTCCAAGGGCTGCAGCTTTCTCCGAGTCACATCCACCTATTTCAGCACATGGTCCTACATGGGCTGAGGTGTGGGTATCTATTCCACCATGGGCTCCCATGAGCCATAGTGGGGACCCATGGTCTTCTGCATGGGCTGTGGGAGAATCTCTGCTCTGGCTCCTGGAGCACCTCCTCTCACTCCTTACCTGATCTTGGTGTCCTCAGGGCACATTTTCTCGCTCCTCTTAGAGTTGTTATGCAGCACTTTTTACCCTTTCTTAAATAGGTTATCATGGAGGCACCACTGGTGTTTGATTCAGCTTTGGGCAGTGCTGCATCCCTTTCAGAGCCATCTGGAACTGCTTCTGTTCAACATGGGGGCAGCTCCCTGTCTCTTCTCCAAGAAGCTACCTATGCTGCCATAGTCTTGCCACGTAAACCCAGTGCGGGTGTTAAACTAGCCAGCTAACCAGGAGACTTTTCAATTGAAAAGGAACTGATGCCTTTTTACAGCCTGCTCACTTGACAGTCAGTGGGACCCAGATGATCTCTCAGCAGACAGAGCTTAATAACAAGCCAAATAAAGAGCCCAGGCAGTGTAATGTTCTTTATGAATTCCTAATACTACACAACACTGTTATGAAAGCCCTATCCAAGTTTACATGGTTTACTACAGTTCAAGTTTGTGGTTATCTATAGCTACCATCATAGAAAATAAGCACTTGACTAGGTGTGTCCCATTTGGTTTGGCTGACAAATTAAACTAGATTATAAGGATTTATCTGTTCAGCTGGGTACAGCTACGGGCAAAAGTCCACAGCAAGGTGTATGCTCCTTGGTCTTGCTCTGAAACTAAATACATAAGCTATCCTGTTTCTGTGACTCTTATAGAGATGATCATAACCTTAAATTTAAACATACATTTTCAGACTCTTTCAGAACTGGATTTTTCAGAGTAGTAATTTCAGCTTGTATTAACCTAAAAATATGGAGTCTCTGTGGATCAGAGGTTCATTTATCTTAAGCTTCCTTTTTACTGTGCAATCTAACATGGTGATACAGAACAAGGGAATTAAAAAAACTTGTAAATTATATTTTTACATATTTAAAGGCCTTTTGCGTTGCTAGCATCATAGAAAGAGACGTCAGTGTAAACAATATTCTGCTTTGTCATGTTTCTCATCTTACATAGAAAAATAACTACAGAATAGGTTTTGAAAAACTTTTAGAGATGAATTCTTTCTGTTTGTGCTGATAGAACTTTCACTGACATCAATAAAACATAGACAAGGACAGTGCAGAAGATTTGAAAATGCCTTCTAAGTGCTACAATATGGGCTTTTGCATTTAATTACGCAAAAGCGTCCCTTGAAATTCTTACATTTGAAATACTATCTTCCCTTAGGGGAAAATGAAAAAAATTAGTATGACATGTTTTCCATAGTCAAAGAACAGCAGAAACATGGATCAAGTGAAGAATTAAAAAATAGTAATTGAATTGTTCAGTAGGCAACATATTTATTGATCTCAGAAAGCTTTTCTGCTGGAGAATAAAATACACATCTATATCCTCATTCATTACCACTTTAAATTATTACGGATATTTCAGGTGTTGCAGCAAGTGTTTATGAAACCAACTGTGAATGTAAACTTTATATATCTGATTCTTCCTTTCTGGAACAACCATTTGTATTCAATTTTTTGGGGGGTTTGAGGGCTAAGTAATTTGGCTCCTGATCTTAAATGTCAGCTAAACCTTACATAGCTGTCTCCTACTGCATGGCTACTCTGAGTGTATAACTAGGAGTAGATCTAATATTTCTTCTACATTGCAGCACCACAGTGTCTCTCTTACTTCATAACCAGTCTCATGTTGTCAATAATTCAAAAGAGTTCAAGGAAGGATTGAAAGATTTAAGCACTAAATTTTAAATACTGTTTACCCTTGTGCCCCTTTGTTTCTCCATCCCAGGACCCTGTACTCACAGGGATCCCAATGAGCCAGCATCTCCTCTGGCATCAGTATGGCAATAAAACTTTAATTCTGTTGTAGTAACTCCACAAACCAGAGACAGCCCTTGATATCTGATGATATTTTGTTGTCTTCACCAAAAAAAATAGTATTCTGACATTAGCCCTCTTTACGATCTGCGTATAGTATAAAAAGAGCAATATCTCTGAGGTAATGCTCTATCTGCCATGAACCACTTCAATGTTTCATTTCAGTCACCCAAAAAAATTATTAATTTGAAACATAAAATTTGTTTTATTTTTCTGTCTTCAAAAATTGACAGCTTCCTCCCTCTCTTTTAAGTGTTGCAGATGGTACAAGCATACAAAAGATTGATGTACTACAGACTTGCATGATTCTGCTAAAGGTATTTTACATATATCTCCTTGTTAAATTAAAAGTAAATTGCAGTGTTGAAATATTGGATTTTATTTTACAGTATAATTAAACCCAGATATCAAATATTTGTAGGGAGGATATTAGAAAGACAAGTAGAAATTGAAATGTGTAGCATTCCTTATAAAATATCTTACCAAAATGTGCTTTGCAAGCTATCAGTATTTTAAATAACTGCAAATAAAGTAGTCTTTTTCTCTTCTGGAAAATTAGGTATTGTCTTGACAATAAAAAATAAAATAAAATAAATGGAAAATTCCAACTGGATATACAATAAAGGCAAATTACAAATAACTTTATCTTTTCCAAAGAAAGGTGAAATAATAATATATTTCTGTAGTGTGATAGGGGTTTTTTGTGTATCAAGATGCTAAATCACAATGACTAAAAACATACAGGAAATTTAAAAATATTGTTTTAGCTAATCTTCAAGCATGCAAGTAATGCATGGCTAATTTAAAATGTAAATTTAGATGTACTATCATTTTTTTTCCTGTATGTATGAATCTTACGTGGAGAAAAGTGCTTAGGATCTGAAATTTAAAATGTCCTATTACATATCCTGAGGAAAACCTTCCTTGATTTAGAAAGACCTATATTGGATGTCAGCTTCATTTAAATACAGTGTGAAAAAGTAGCATATGAAATGTGTATTTGGAGAAAGATTGTTGATGTCAGCATTTTAGTTTTATTGCAAAGAGCAACTCAGTAATAGCAGTAATACCACTCAGAAGTTGAAGGTATTTTATGATCAACTTTTTGTAATATTGAATTTTCATGAAAAATGTGACACTAGCAAGTAAAAGAAAGGTGACTTTGTGTGCTATCTCTTGCATAAACTAGAATATCAATTATCTCTACTTTACTTCGTTGTGGATTCACTGAGCATGTACATTACATTAAGTTTTGTTCACAAAATTTTTTTCCTAATGTGACTCCTTGTCCCAGCATTCATGTTTTTAGTATATTAAAATAACATCAGGATAAAGAAGGAAGTCCCGGTGCTTTTTAAAAACAAAATGCTGAGTTTCAAATCTTTATGATTAATTACAATAAAACACATATATTATGTTCCTTTAAGGATTCCAAATATACATTAAAAGGAGCAAATCTCACACAATTTTGAGGTCTACTGCAGTAAGTTTGGTGGAGTTCTAATTAAGTATGAGGAACTCAACTAGTGCTGCTATAATGAACCTGTACAAAGGTGGGCTGAAACATGTGGCAAATACAGAAAATATGGAAGATAATGAAAGAGAAATTCTTTGTCTGAAACTTCTGAATGTACCTAATACTAGAGCAAATGGAAACTCGGAGTGAAAAATCTTAGGTCAGAATATAGCCATGCATCTTCCAGAGAAATGGTTCAATAACATACTGAGCATCATACACACTATATGCTGCCATGGCCACTTATTCTATGTATTTTCTCAAAATAGCAATACAGTTTACTATGGAAAACCAGGGGTTTAGCTCCTCCTAAACAATCTTTTTATTAGTTCAAAAAGGCGGAGACTAAAACGGGCACAGTGTTGGTTGCTCACATAGATATGTGTCTAATTGTTTGTACTTGTGGCTTGAAAAGAAAAAAAAACATGAAAATACGTAGCAGATTTTACCCATATACACAGATGAGTATATTCTAGCTTTTGACAGTTGGTCAGGACATAGCATCCTATGGTAATATACCACATGCGCTAATACGGACACTTTACTCTGGGGTCATATTTTGGTCTTAATTCTTTAAAAAAATCCACAAAACAAAAACCCCATTCACTCTATATTTTGAACTGGAATGAGATATATTCTCAAAGATTAAAGATCAAAGAATATGTATTTCTTTTCATGTCAGTATCAATAAAACTTTGTCAAACATCTGATAAAGCTGCCAATAAATCAACTTTTCTAAAATTTGTTAGGCAATGGACAGGTGCTAACATGAATGTTAGATATCTATAAGTGTTATATTTTGCTATTAGTAATATTTTTGCATCTGACACCTTTATTAAGCACAAACCCATAATCTAAGTTATTTTCATTTTAAAGAGCAATGGAGGCTGTGAAAGGTATTCCATTGGAAGCAACTGCAACCATTCACAAGGCTGGAGCAGGATATCTTGGGCTAGACTGCCTTTTTGTACTGCTATGTCATTCATATCCTAAAAAGTCAAATTACTTCCATCTTCAGTTGATTTTTCGGTGTTTTTTATGAACAAATACACAGACATTTATGATTTTAATAATTATGTTTAGAACTGTCTCTGAAATCTTTCAATAGTAGTGATTTTTCTTTCTGGCAAAAAATGTCAGCACTTGTAGCTATACAGATTCAGCATTGGCTTTGTAGGCTTCTTTTCTTCGTGGTTAAGTTATCAGGTGCTGGAGCAGAGTCTCCTGTGTTCTTCAGCTAGTATCAAGGAAAAAACTCCTTAAACATCAGACCATCTTGGGAATTGCTTAGAAAGCAATATAAGTTAGTGATATGTTAAAACACTGCTCTGAACTAAGAGTACAAATGCATTAGGAACTAGGCAAATAGGGTATACATCTATTTTACAATACTTTGACATGATTCTGAAAAAAAATTAAGCAATATTTTATCATACAATGACATGAATTAGGGTATAAAATATACCAATATTAATAAATAATAGAGCACTTGGATGATATATGGCAGTGATAACATTGAGATCTGTGAGATGGCTTAAAATACTTTTCTTGTATTAGTTACCATAAAATCACACGCAGAAAACACTTTTTTTGTGTGAGAGATGAGTAATTTTCTGTTGAAATATACAATATTTTGTCATTAGATAGTCCCAGAACACCCATAAGGAAAGGGAATGTTGTTTCCTCCTTCTGAAAAAAAGCAGTATGAAAAGAAAAGAGAGGCAAACAGAAACGTAAATTATGATATCTGAGTAGAGGAAAATGGGAATTGTACAACATCAGTTTTCAATCAGTGCAAATCCAGAATTCTATTTCTGTTCACTCTATTCCTTTGGGCTTAATTTTTAAAATCTTGGTTGAGAACTACATTTTAAACACTATATTGAGATAATTTTTTTTCAGATATACAGCACTGAAGAATTCCCAAAATGCCCACTACAACACTGGGAAATAAAAGCAGAGAAAGATAAATATGAGAATTGTCTGAGGAAATAATGTCACACTGTATGAACATTTTAGCTCTGTGGTAGCCTGAAGATCAGCTATAGAGTACAGTAGGTATTACTGTACATACAGCAGCGTAGGGCAGGCAGCCATTCATTAGATGTGTGGCATATTCAATCTTCGCTCCAAAAAGGGTTGTACATTAGATCATACATGTGGTTATTTGTTCACTCTAAAACAGTTTGTCTTGCATGTGATGTGGTGTATCAGTATATAACTCAAAAACCTCTTGTTTTGTAGCATAAGGAAAATATGTCTTGCTGAGAAAAGTAGACGGTCTTGTTCAGAAGCAACTATCACTATTGAAGAGGAAATAAACATAGTGGAGGTTGTTGTTTCCTGATGGCTGAAGTGTGTCCAATGTATTTGTAAAATGGCATTTTTGCTATTACCTAACTTGTCCATGAGGCTCTGTGATAAATTATAATGCCATATCTTTCAGAAAAGAATGTTAACAAATGCCAAGAAATTATCTTTGTTCATTGATCTCACAAATCAAGTACAGGATTGCTCACATTTTTTAAGTGCCACAGGACCTCCAGAGCAAGTATCCAGCCCCAACTGGACAATTCAGGTTGAATGTATTAGGTGTCTATGCTGCTTTTTCAATAAATAGAGCTATACAATCAACAGTGCATACATGACAACTGAAGAACTACCTAAAGAGAAAAAAAAGATATACTCACAGTACAAAAAAATAAATATTACCTATTTCTATCTAGAACTTTACTGTGTGATTCTAGACTGTATATTAAGGTATCGTTGCTCATTTAATTTTCAGAATCTGAGGTTTTGGTTGTTGTAGCTGTTTCTTTCCTGAATGTAGCATTTAATAAAGTAGTGATTTTCCTTTAAAGACTCATAGAGACAGGCTGTTCACAAAGTGAGAAATCTAAGTTCCCAAACCCTTTTTTACCTGAGTTTACAATTTTTTCACTTTCCTAAATGATGGCAAACATATTAACCAAGGCAGACTTGCCTTTTTTTGTGTAAATAACATACATAAAGTAAGATCATACATTTTGCTAATACTTAAATAAAAGGACAGTCTAATAAATATTGCTTTGCACAAGTCGTGTTTCTGAATTCTGTGATTTTGCTTGTACCACGTATCTCCTAATTTAGGGATGTAAGAAAAGCTGAAGATGACTATCACATAACTGAATAGGTCATCAGTTTTTGTAGATAAATAAAGCTTCAGGCAGTCACATACTGATTTGGAGACCATTCAGAAGATTCTGTTGTATGCATTAAGCAAGTAATTGCCAGGGAGTAGTAGATATTTTCTTTTATATATTTCAGTAATAAAGCTGAGCAGCTATAATTCATATCATCAGCCACCCGCAAATAACAAATAAATCTGATGCCAGAGAATAACATCTACTTCCGAAAAATCCAAAGGAGACATGTAATATGCTGCACCTACTCAGATACCTTCCTGAAATCAGGTGACAAGTGAGGTCACTTGATAACAGCAGAACAGAGCAAGCATTTCTCATACAAGATAAAGGAGGCCAATAGACTCCCTTTCAGGAAAATGCTCATTCTGCTTGAAGTGATCAAGAAGCAGCATAGCCTATTTTAACAATCACGTGCTAGTTTCTGCCTCCCCTGCTTTCCTAAGGAAAGCACTTTTGTGTAATCATGTTCAGTGCAAGGCTTTGTCTGCCTATCTGTTTTCCTGTAGTAACATTTTAGCCTTCTAGTTCAAGAGAAATAGGAGATGCAGAGATAGCAACATCCTACAGGAAGCCAACGAAGCATGTTGCCTGGGAATTGCATTCTTTGGTCCTCCAGGCACCAGGATACCACATGTTCTTCTTGTCTCACTGTAGTGGGGGGAAACAGTTCTCCCCCTGCAGTTATAAAATGGTAAAACCCCAGGGGGTAGTGACCCTGGAAGTTTGAAGTTTCACCCAGTGAGCTCTTCTGCGAAATATAAACATACCACAAGCAAATGGAAGAGAAAGTTAGTTGTAGTTTGGTGGTAGAAGTGGTAGCCATGTTCTGAGGCCCCGAGAAAAAGGGCTCAAAGCCCCTTGGTGCCTCTGGGGCCACCCAGCCCCTTGCTGGGGGGGGCTGCGGGGACTTGGAACAGCGTAATGCTGGGCTAAGTACCTGTGGCTCAAAGCTAAAAAAGTTTTCTCCACCGTGAGTGAGCAGAGACAGAGCAGCAGCAGAAGCAGCAGCAGAACAACACTGGCCAGAGCGGTGGCAGAGAGCCAAGAGAGATAAGACTGAGCAGCGACAACAACATGCAGCTGAGTAAGGAAGACACAGAGATGTCTAATGAAGGGAGAGGGAGAGAGAGAGTAGGACTGAGCTCTACATAGAGTTTGGGGGTAAGAACTGAACCAGACCCCCCAAACCCCTTTTGAGACCCCTCTTAAGTTGGGGTGGTGGACTCCTACTGGATGGAAGTCCTAAAATGCAACATGCAGCACCAGAGAGAGAAGAGCTAAAAAGTTCAGAGAAAGAATGCAGAGGGGGGTGACCTTGGCCCCCCTGCTGCTTGAGGCAGAGCACAGGAGCTCTGCAAAGGGGCTTGAATCCCCTGGAGATAAGGACTGTCACAGAGACCCCTGAGCTTCGTGATATGATGTAGTGAAGTGACCCTTGTCCTGGTGAACACAGTCTATGAAAGAAGACCCTCACTTGAAAGATGAGTGGTCAAGGGGGCTTGGATTCCCCCCTCGTGTGTGCTGGCAGAAATCCAGTTATCAGCTGCTGCATGAGAAGAGGATAGATGACTGCTGCCCTAGAGAAACTGCTCCTCTGAGACTGGAAAGGATCTTTCCTTCTTCCCTCCTGGACTTTTATTTGGAGGGGAGAAGAGATCTGATCCATTGTAAATACTGATCTATCATAGTAGAGATACTTGAGATCATGTGTGTAATGTATTATAATATTTATGTGTACAGTCATTGTAATATATTCCCTTTCCCCATTTTAAGTCTCTTGTAGTTGTCTGGAAAAAACCTTCTCACATTGAGTTGAGATGTGGGAGGGGGTTTGAAGATAGGGAATTAAATTTTTGGGGGCTCTCAAACCACGACACTCACATAGCGAGCAAGAAGATGCAATGATACACAAAGCAGACCATGCATGTTTGCCAACAACTCAAAATCTGTATTTCCAAACCAACTGTAGCGGGTTTGTGTAGTAAAATAACACTCCCTCTTTCCAGGAGGAACAGGATATTCTATATCATGTTATGTCAGTCCGACTATAAGAGGGAAGGGAGAATTAGCTTGACCCTTCTTCTTTCTTCTGGGATGGTCCTGTAGGCAGCTACGTCTGTCTAAGACACCGTTCTGTGGGGGAGGTAGAATGTTTTTACTGTTAGTTTCCTTTGCCTGTGTGTTTGTAGCGTTACTAGTCTCTTCTTTTTTTTTTTTTTTCTCTCTGTGTAAATATAAACTTTCTTCCTTGGTAAGCCCAGGTTTTTCACATTTTTTCTACTTTTGCCTCCCCTTTTTGGTGGGGGGCGGAATCTGCGCAGGCTCAGTGGACACCTGATGTTCAACCAAAGTAAACAACTACAAATTTTGGTGCATTGACCGGGAAAACTGCCAAGGGAAGATTGTTTATATAATAACTGCCTCATCTATTTGTTTTGCTAACCTAGGAACATATAACAAAAACAGGGCAATTCACCCAGTTCTAGTGGATATTCCTGTAATTTTACTAAGAGTTTTGATAGGATGTGGGACTTATCCCTTAAAAGTCACAGAGGGGAAAGAAATCAATTTTTTTTCTCTTCTTAATTTTGACATAGAGGGCCTGATAATGAAAGCACCCACAATCCTTACTAATCCTTACTTGAGTTGTCTGACTATATTGCTGCTCATAACCAATGCTCTTAAAACATTATAGGGAGTGGGGAAGGTAGTGTTGTTTTTGTTGCCTTGTGCCAGGACAAAATCAACTTCCAGAGAGAATTTACTGGGATGTTCTCTAAAGGGGACAGTTCCTGGGTGGCAAGGGATGTGGATGAATTTAGGCAGGTTCTTAGGGCATCTAACACCCCCTGTTGCCTCGGACTTCACACCAGAAGCAGGAGATTGCACACACCGTGGCACTTGGACCAGTCAGGACAGAACCAAATGTGAAAAAACTACTTTATTCCGTAGCCGGGGATAATGGTCCCTCCTGGAGCCTTTGGCAAAAAGTACCTGGTGAGACCCAAGGCCAACCACTTGGTTTCTGGAGCTGAACCTACAGAGGATCTGAAGCCCAATACACCCCCACGGAGAAGGAAATCTTAGTGACTTATGAAGGAATACAAGCAGCCTCAGAGCTGATTGGCACAGAAACACAGCTTTTCCTGGCACCCTGACTACCGGTGCTGAGCTGGATGTTCAAAGAAAAGGTGACCCCTTTACATGTCCAGAAAGCATGCCACTGATGCTACATGGATTGCTTTGATTACATAGTGTGCCCAAATTGGAAACTCAAATCACCCTGGAATCCTAGAAATCATAACGAATTGGCCTGAAGGTGGAAACTTCAGTCTGGCTGATGAGGAGGAAAAAGAACAAGTGAATCGGGCTGAAGAAGCTCCACCATACAAGCAGTTACCTGAAGAAGAAACACATTATGCCCTTTTCACTGATGGTTCTTGTTGTATTGTAGGGAAGAACCGGAACTGGAAAGCAGCTGTCTGGAGTCACACCCGACAAGTGGCAGAACCTACTGATGGGGAAGGTGAATCGAGCCAATTTGCAGAACTCAAAGCCATTCAATTGGCCCTGGACATTGCTGAATGAGAGAAATGGCCAAGGCTTTATCATGGATGATAGCAAATGCTCTGTCGGGGTGGCTGGATCAGTGGAAGAAGATTAATTGGAAGCGTGAAGGAAAACCTATCTGGGCTGCTGATTTATGACAAGACATTACCACTTGGGTTGAGAAGCTGACTGTGAGAGACTGCCATGTAGATGCCCATGTACCCAAAAACTGAGCTAATGAAGAACATCAAACCAACAAACAAGTAGACCGAGCTGCACAAGTCAAAGTGTCGCATGTAGATCTAGATTGGTAGCATAAGGGACAACTGTTCTTAGCTCGATGGGCATATGATGCTTCAGGCCATCAGGGTAGAGATACCACTTACAGATGGGCACAAGATCGAGAGGTGGATCTAACTTTGGACACTATTTCCCAAGTTTTCCATGATTGTGAGACATGCACTGCCACTAAACAAAGACAGTGAAACCCCTGTGGTATGGTGGACATTGGGAGAATGTGGTAGTTTAGTCTAGGCCTTCCTTGGTGACCAGTTTGTAACCAAGGAAGTGCCCAGATTTTTACGTAAGCTGGGGTATAAGAAGAAAGGAGGAAAGGTCTTCGGCCCTCTTTCCTTCCGGCAGCTTTGGAGGTGTGGGTTTTCCCTGTTGTTGAGTCTGTCGTGTTGAGGAGTGAGACCTGGTAAGGCCTTGCCGACCCTGGGAGACAGAGGTTGCCGGTGGTCGTTCCAGCGCAACTTTCTGTTGTCCCAAAGAGAGTAGTAAGATATTCTTTTGCTAACTCTTTTAGTTGCTAGATCTTGGGCTATTGATTGTGGATATTTTATTTTGGTTTTGTTCCTTTTTTTTCCTTCCCCCTTCCCTTTCCCTTTTCCTTGTGAAATTGTATATATATTTCAATTGTATATAACTGTAATATAAGTGTAAATATATATATATATATATTGCTTTAGCTGCCTCTCTCTCTCGTTTCGGTTCTCTTGGTTTTTTTTCCCTCTTCTCCCTTGGGTTTGGGGGGGAGTTCTTGTGGTGAGGTTTGAAGACTTGGCAGGGAACCAGCTTCAAACCACATCAGATAAGTATAGATATGGGGAGGCCTGGCGGGTTGACCATATCGCACTGCCGCAGATCCACCAAGGTAAACGCTATGTTCTCACCACGGTGGAAGCAACCACTGGATGGTCAGAGACTTATCCGGTGCCTCATACAACTGCCCAAAATACCATTCTGGGTCTTGAAAAGCAAGTACTGTGGAGACTTGGCACCCCAGAGCTCATTGAGTCAGACAATGGGACTCATTTCAAAAACAGTTTAGTTTCTACTTGGGCCAGGGAACATGGCATTGAATGGGTGTATCATATCCCATATCATGCACCAGCCACTGGAAAAGTTGAGTGATGCAATGGATTGCTGAAAACTACTTTGAAGGCATAGGGTGGGGGGACTTTCAAAAATTGGGATCAGCATCTAGGAAAGGCTACTTGACTAGTCAACGCTAGAAGCTCCATCAATCGAGCCAGCCCTGCCTAAACAGAGTCCCTCCACACTGTGGATGGAGACAAAGTCCAGTAATTCACTTGAGAGGTATGTTAGGTAAAGCAGTTTAGGTTAACCCTCCCTTGAGCAAAGGCAAACCCATCCGTGGGATTGTCTTTACTCAAGGACCTGGATACACTTGGTGGATAATGAGAGAAGATGGGGAAACCTAATGCGTGCCTCAAGGAGATTTAACCTTGGGAAAAAAATAATTTGTATTCTGAGTTGTATGTTGCAGCAAAAGTCATCAGATGAGGAACACCCAAACTAAGCTGATACTGGTGTTCAACGATGAGACCACCATAGAAGACAAGACCTGTACAAGTGCAGGATATAGGCGAATAATGGTATGGAATAAGGGGTGGAGATTGTAGTGGGTTTGTGTAGTAAAATAACACTTCCTCTTTCCGGGAGGAACAGGATATTCTATATCATGTTACATCAGTCTGACTATAAGAGGTAAGGGAGAATTAGCTTGGCCCCTCTTCTTTCTTCTGGGATGGTCCTGTAGGCAGCTACGTCTGTCCGAGATACCGTTCCATGGGGGAGGTAGAATTTTTTTACTGTTAGTTTCCTTTGCCTGTGTGTTTGTAGCATTACTAGTCTCTTCTTTTTTTTTTTTTTTTCTCTCTGTGTAAATATAAACTTTCTTCCTTGGTGAGCCCAGGTTTTTCATGTTTTTTTTCCTTTCGTCTTCCCTTTTTTTGGAGGGGGGGAATCTACGCAGGCTTGGTGGATACCTAGAGTTCAGCCAAAGTAAACAACTACAGCAACCATCCCATGACTGATTACACATCCACCAGAATTTCAAAATTGTTGAAGAAAAAAAAAAGAAAAGAGTGATCTGGGAATATCTCAGTGAGAGTGCTTGTAGTAGATATGTATTTTTAATGTTATATCAGTTATTGATTATATGATGATAGGGAGGAAACAAATGCATTGCTATTTTACTGCAGACAAAAAGTCAAAGAATGTACATTCTGCTAATTACAGGAGTATTTAACTGTTCTCGTGGTTGTGACAGATTTGCACACCTCTGCCTACAGCATGATCACAAAATGTTCATAAGAAGCAGCTTTGTACAATGACTCAGCTGCAGATCTCAGTCTTGATACTGCAAGTGAGGGGATATTTCACTGATCATTCCTCCTCAAAGAATCCCCCAAAAGTCTAGCTCAGATATGGTGCCAAAGGAATGACATCCCAGACTAAGGCCATGTCACACTTCGGAGAGTGTGTATTGTACTGTGGCACGGAGGACATTCCTGGAGAGGTTCAAAATTATGCCAGATAACTTAGGCTGTAGAGTGGTACAAATCAGAAGAGTTTAATGCTACCTCTTCTTGCTGTCTTCTGATTTGTCTGCAAATTCTGTGCTGTGCATACCACAAAACCACAGCCCCAGTACCAAGATTTATCAAAACTGTTTATTTGCAAGCTGGAGTCAGGATCCTGATCTAAATTATTCAAATACAATAATGATACTTGAGGTTATTTAAAATGTTACGTGCTGATTTGTTACTTTTAGGATTAGTACAAAAACATCCCACAACAGCATGCAAATGAAGTTAGAGTACCTTGCAGGGAGATATCATGTCCAGAGGACCTCACCTTTGAACAAAATGAAGGGAAATTTTGCTGTTCAGAGCCCCTCCTCTCCCATTCCCCCACAATAGAAGGAGTGATACCAGAAAGGACAGGAGAGACTGAGCTTAGCAAATAGACAGATGGGTATCAGGCTGACATAAGGCCTGGAATATGCAAGTATTGTTCAGGCAGTCCCAGGGGATTTACAATGGCACATTTTTTGACATTGAGGGAGTTACAGTGAGCTCAATGACTTATTTTTAATCTTCATTGCATACATCTCTGCTATGCTGTATTCATATTGTAATTTGAACCAGATCGCACCCTTTGGTAAAACAAAGGAGAAAAAAAAAACAAAACCAAAAAACATGGAATGGGGATGAGAGATTTTGTTCACACTGAATATGTAGCCTTGCTATGTGGTAAAATGTTATGAGCAGATGTTGGTATGAGGAGAAGCAAATCAGGAAGATCAAAATGATTACAGCATGGTTGAGAGGCTGAATTTAAGTCTCTTTAATAAAATAAAAGATCATTGGCTGTCAAATAAAAATGGGAGTTTATAAAAAACATATGAATACACGAACAAGAAAAATATAGAAAAGTTGAGCTTGAATCAGGATAGATAAATCTTTTAGAATTTATTATCTGGTCCAACAATAAACAAATACTTTACAGTTTGTTGTAAATTTTAAGACTGATAGAAAACTGTTCGTTGATATTCAGACTGGAAAAATACAACAAACTTGCAGCCCAAGGGATGTGCAACATCCATAGGTTTCAAACCTGAGAGAATAGTTGGAAATATTAATATAAATCTTCAGGCTCTGCTTCCAAATCCAAAATCTTTTCAATAACAAAATATTTATGAGACACTTTGAATATTTTTTCATTAATATATTTCTGCATTTAATTCCAAGTGTATTTATATTCTGATTGAATTAACAAAGATGTAAATCCAAAGCAACTCTACTGAAGTCGTAGGAAATAAATTAAGGTAATATTGGTTATTAAGCAGGCTGAGACTCAAGCTATTAATACTGTTTAAAATTCTGTGCCTTCCACATACTTCAAGATAGCATGAGGCCTGTTATGTTTCCTCCTCCTTCCTACTCTATTTTTTCTCACTGTACAGAGAGCAGCAAAATCTGTGTGTTCTTTTCAGGTGACATTTCATATTAAGGGCCAGGTCATGCCATCAATTTTTAAACACAACTACCCACTGAGATCAATACAAAGTGCTACTTAAAACTGACAGTAGGGTGTGACCCTATAATGCCAAGAAATACCTCTTTACTTGACTAAAAACCTGGTTCTAGTCACAACAGCCACCTACGAACATTAAATACTGCATTTGTAGCATTCCAGTGTTGATGTGCTATATCCGACTGTGTTTTCAAATGTGATCATTGCTTATACTTTTCAGCTATCTAAACTTCATTCTAGTTCATAATAATAAGAATAAGAATAAAAACACCCAACTGCAGCAACACCATAGTTTTAGCATTGAGTAAAGAACTGCTGAGGGTGTAGGTCCAGACCAACATATACATTATGCATACATGCATCCTTGTGCTCTACAAGGCTTTATTGGTCTCTGTAGGATCTCAGGGTAATAGTCATAGAACCACAGAATGGTTTGGGTTAGAAGGGACGTCAAAAATCATCTAGTTGTAACCCCCTGCTGTGGTCAAGGATGCTACTCACTATATCAGGGCCCCATCCAACCTGGCCTTGAACACTTCCAGGAATGGGGAATCTGCAACTTTTCTAGGCAACCTATGTAGGTGCTTCAACACCCTCTGAGAAAATAATTTCTTCCTTTTACCCAATCTAAACCTGCCGAGGATGTGGTTGACCTTCTGGGCTGTGAGTGCACAGACTTCTGTCCTGTCCTTTAATCAAAGATATCCTAAAAGATTGATGTACATCTTTAGCCACACAGTAAATACTGTAATGAGGGCAAAGAGGGGTATTCAGAAGTCAGAGTGTGAAGCAAATGGATAAGGTCTTTGCAAAACTGAAGTCACCAACTTGTTTTCAGATTTTTACTCTCTTCTTTGCAGCTGTCATGCATCCTGCAAAAAATAATGATAGTTTTTTAATGGGAATAATATTCCAGCATAAATTTCCACATTTTCATGTTCCAGCATAAGTGATTTCAGGTGAGATGAGTATTAGAGAGGTATTACACAAAAAAACAGGTAAAATATTACAGCTACAACTGTAGCTAGATCATTACAGATAAACTATGCCAGCAACTATTCATCCTCTGCATTTTAAAAACTCATTTTGATTTTACCAAGCCAGTCAAAAGAATTAATGACCTAATATTCATTCCACTCCTCTGCCTTGTCCTCATGTATTTATTTCCACACATAGACCTTACTCTATACAGGTAAAAAAAGTTTTGATTCATTTCGTAGTACAGGCATGTCATTGCCTTTCCATGAAAGAACAGATGAAAAATGTTTGCTTAGGTATTGCTTTAGTATGGAGGGAATGAGCAAGGGAATGTACTCCAGGCATGCATTGAAAACTTCTAACTCCCATAGTTTAGAAGTACCCTTACAACTGTGACATTTTCAAAAAGGATTTAAAACCAGCTTTTCCAAGGGGCTTAAAGATTGCATTAAGTACAGGATGTGATTTTTAAAAGGGCAGAAACAGATGACATGTAACTTCCAAGTTGCTTTCAAAGGAAGGCTGAGTTATTAAATGCTAAAGTCACCTCTAAAATGTGATTTAGGCTGTTAAATCAGGTAATGGTTTTTGAAAAATTTACCTTCCCTTAATAGAAGGATAGGGTTCTGTGTGAAAGAGGAGATTTTTTTTGACACCATTTCATAAATTCCAACTCTTTTTGACATAAGAAGACTTGATCAGGCAACTAAAATTTTCAGGGAATTAATAATGGTTTTTGAATCCTCATCTTGCAAAATTCAGCCTTGGGAACTTCTTCCACCAAAGAATAAGTGAAATTCCCTAGAGTTTAGGAACTCCCTACCTTTAGTGAGTGTGAATCTTATCCTGTGATTACACTGCAGAAAGTACCATGTTCTCACTGTAAAAAGCATTATGGACAGTTATAGGAAAATATGATATCTGTTCCAATTACCTTAAGCATCTTTCATTAAGCCGAGTTCAAACTGCATCATGATGGTGACCCTTCATAGTAAAAATACTTACAATACAAAAATGGGTTGGGTGGTTGTGGTTTTGGTTTTGGTGGGTTTTTTGGTATATAAAAGACTACAAAAATTCATGTCTTAGATGATGGTATTTCTAAAGCCAACTGCTTCAGGAAAAAAAAGCATTATTGTCACAGTCAGAGCTCAGATCTGCCCTGATTTCTCAGGATGCAAAATACGTGTTTTTACAAAGTATCACAAGTGTTGCTGTCTTTAATGTGACATAAATTGAGGCATACACATAGGAATAATTGTAGAATTCATTCAGTTTCTGCTGCATATTTTTGATGTTCCATTTATAACCCTGAAAATGACAAACATACCGACAGAAGGATACAAATAACACCATAATAGAAGCTTGTGGAATACATTATGCCAGTCAGCTTTCCATACAACACTGTATCAGCTTTGCTTTCTACTTGGTAGCAGAACTCCAGTTTGTAAAATATAAGAGATATTATATCTTCTCTATTGCCTGTGACACTACAAAATACTTCCATCAGTTACTGTTAACGTACTGAAAGTTACCTAAATTACATATCAAGGTCAGAGCTCCACAGTACCACCTAGCTCATAATGCAATTGCATAGTTTGGCTTTTTAAAGCTACACATATTGCAGGACCCAGACACCCGTAATTTACTGTGACATGGAATTAGATGAGGTGCAATCTGACACCGTGCAATTACCAACTTGTGATACAGCACTCTGGTTTCAGAGGCCACACAATATGCAACAGGGGAACTGTCTGCAGAATTAGGTCTAAAGCAGATCATATACATAGTAAGGGCCCTTCAAAGGAAGACCAAAGCATTCTTTCATTGTATTGTTATTTGTGATAATGGACATCATTCATCTATTTGTAAACGTTTTCGTCTAGGTTGTTGTTGCCGAAAGTGTGTTTTCAGTAGAAGTGAGTAACTTTGATTACCCTCTCTTGTTCTTGCTTACAACAGGGATGTCATAGCACAGAAGAAAAACAAGCATTCCTATGCTGAGAAGTGCAGGTATTTTGAAGGTTGAAATTTCTTCCTTTTTTAAAAAGCACGGTCTCGAATTTCTGCTTCATTAAAGTGCTAAGAAATTAATCCACTTAGGACACTGGTTGTTCTTCATTCTCTCTGAATTTTGTGAAGAAGAATCTCACAAAGATGATAAAAAGATCTCTTTTTAATCATTGCTTTTCCCTATGATGTGAATTAAATAATTATATCAGCTTCTGGCCCATATAATAATGTCACCTGCTATATTTATTCTCTGTGGCTGCAATGAGTTTGGAGAACACCTGAAATGTGCACAGCAGTTGGAGAATCTCTGTATCTAAGTTATATCTGTACATTTACACTTGCTGCTGTTCTACATAAAATTCTTCAAGTGGTAGCACAGACAAAAGAAAAGTGTTTTCAGAAAGATTCACTTAGTGTAAAGCAGACTTGATGGGAGGAAGTCTTCCCAAATGCCTTTAGCTATCAACTCTATCACATAATCCACTTTTAGAACTAATGAGAAACTAACCTTAGAAAGATAAAGAACATTTTTCATCTGAGTGCACCATAGTCTGCAGTTGAGGGATTGTGCAGTGGTGGCTATCAAGAATGGCACTGCCAGTAATGGGTGAAAGAATCGCAAGTCAGTCAAAATACTTGTAACGTGTAAAAAGGTAGCATTAATATGTTCTTTTGAGGAGTCAGACGTTTCACAGGTTTCAGAAGAGCACTTGCACACGCGTGCACGCGCGCACGCAAAAATCCTTTTAAACTACTGAGTCTGCTCATTTGAGTAATCGCTCAAAGGTGAGTAAAGGATCGTGTCATTGCCCTTTGGGACAAGTTTTCATGAAAAACCTACTGAGTATTTCAATAACATTAACATGTACAGTGTATAAAAAGCCTTCAATATGAGCTTACTTCAATTACCTGGAAGTTTTTATACTTGCACATGCTGCATAGCTAGACATTTCCCTCTCCTTCTTGCTTCTTCTTATCTTCTACTCCTTTTTCCTGCCATATGCCACTAATGTAACCAGAGGCCATTAGGGCAACTCACTCCCAGGCTCAGATATTGGAAAGTACAGTAAATGATCAAAGCTCAGGGTCAGTGTGAGCACCTGGTTGGCTTTGATCACCATCATTAGTTATGACAAGCAGGAATCCCTCTTGTCCTCTCAGAAAAGTGTTCATGCTGGTGGTGTATTTATTTTGATCTCATACTGAGAATAAAAGTAGCCTTGTGATTAAAACCTGTAGCATTCTGCTGGAAAGCAAAGTTACCTCAAAGTGATGGGGATGGATTGCATGTACCTTAAAAATGAAAAATATAGTATGATGCTTTTAGTCCACAATGTCCTTGTCAAAAAGCCTGTTCAGAACAAATATGTCTAGCTGTCTGCAAGGAGGATAAAATGCAAGAGCTTTAAAAAGAAAGAAAATAGACAACTCAGTCTCTTTTTCAATCCTGTTGTCCTGTTAGCTCATAGTTCTTTTTGTGGTTAGAAACATCTTCTCATGTTCCTCTAAATTTATTTTTCATAAATGTAAAATAAAATTATACTCCATTACAGACTGATTTTTAAATTGGTAATTTCTCCTGAGTTTCATCTGTGATACATTGGCTCATTCCCTGCAGAGTGAGTATGTAATTTTCTTCAAAATGCATTTTGAAAGTCTGGTTATCCTGTGTTTATTCCATGTGAGTGTCTTCATTAGTTTAGATTGCAATCTTTTTGTTTGAATGTAGTCTTGTATCAATTATTTTCATAGGTTAATTGTTATGACAGGAGGAAAGTAGAAATCACTGAGCAACTTTATTTCTGGCTTTTAATTTTAATTTACTCTTTCTTGTTCTGTCTAAAAGGATGGGAAAGAAGTGCCTTGTAGTTTTTGACATCCACTTGCTCATTTGAATTTTCTTTCTTTAATTGTAATTTATTTTCCTCTCTCTAATGCTTTATGTTCCAAATTCAATTGTATGCAATTGCATGAAAATAACAAACAGTATGGAAATAAGGAATAGTAGATAATAAGAGGAAAACTCACAACAAGCCTAGGTGGTAAATTAGCCATGAACAATAAAAAAAATTGACTGTTCTGGTCTAGTGATTTTCTATCAGTTGTCTGATATTCTGTGGAATACTTACATGATTTTAGGAACCCACTAAATAGGTGTTCTGAATTAGCTTTTACAAGAATCTTCTTCTCTATTCCTCTCTCTCTCCTCCCTTCTCTCTCTGCATTTGGACACACACATGCACATAAACACACATACACATATATGTAAATGTCATTACAGGAGAAAACTAGTCTCCAGACTTAATAATTTCCAAAGAAGCTACTCTTGGTACACAGGCATATTGTCTTTGCATTCCAGCATCTAATTTTTAATATTTCAGGTGGAGGGTGTTCACCAACATGTTAGTTTCATGAAGAGTTTATCACACCTATGAACAATGTTTCACTGCGCTTCCCACTGATAACAAATACCTGTACAACTCTTGGCCAGTTCTGAAGGTCAGTTTGAAATTTAGACTCCTAAGCATTCTCTGGTCATCTCCACATTATACTACACAAAATCATCTTTGTGTGAATTAGCAATGGCAGGCCAGTCCAAAAAGTCTGCTCAACCTGCTTTCACATAGACCATTTGTACTTTGGCATTCAGTTCTGCTAAAATTGTGTTGAAAACTGATGTTTACTCTTCATACCCTATTTCCGCACAATACTTGAAAAGAAATTGTTTGAGTGTCTTCCGATGATAATCAGGTATTCTTTTCTCTTTATTCTTGCCATGGTAAGTGTGGGAAGATGGTAGGGGGTAAAAATTAGAGGAAACTGAAAAGTTATATTTGCATCCTAATGGAAATTATAACAGTACAGACATTATAGGTGATGGCAGTCATTGGCGGTGAATAACATACTTGAATAAAGTGGGAAGACCCATTGAGGGGTCTCCCTTACGCTGTTGGCTTAGCAGGACTGTTCAGTGAAGGGTCCCCATAATGAGATGCTGACAGATTGGTTGGGCACAAGAGTCTCAGCTGTCCTGGGGCACTGACAGACAAATCAGACACTGAGGGTCAACAAAATCTCCCCTTTCCATGTGACAGTAAGTTACAATCTACTCTCTTCTTCCTAGCTCATAGCCCCTTTTCTTTTCTACATGGGAATTCCTTATATGTAAACTTCATGAAGTAACACGTATTTTCTCAAAGTGAATAGTATTGTTATAAATACATCAAATTTTTATATGTTTTGGATTTGTAAAAGATAATTTGAATGAAGTTATCTATTTCTGATTTAGTTATTCCTCTATATTGCAGTATGAATCATGACAGAAAGTACCAGGAAATAAATAGATTTGAATTTAGGAACATTTATAATAACTTAAAGAGATTAGTGGCCTTTATAGATTATCTTAAGAAGTAAGAAGGCTAGAGATACTTACTTCTGAATAAATACCAGCTTTCTCTAACATAATAAATATCACTTTAATCTAGAATATACAACACATTTTACTTCCTCAGAAATTCACTTTCCTCTCATGTTTCTTGGATGTTCTTTGATAGTTCTTACTTGTATTGTGGTACCACCAAATGCAGCATAGGTACTGCACAAACACGTGTTCATCCTAGGTGAACAAAGACTAAATGGGAAAGATGTATTAAATACCAATATTGAAACAAATGTGATCTGGTTACAGCTGCCCCACAACGTGGAGGCAGAGCTGAAACCAGAATCCATCTCAACAACCCACTACATCACTGCATTTAGTGCTAAATCCCATCATTTACCTAAGTGAGCTGCATTCCCAGTATTGCCAAAGTTGGGCATGTATTTGGGAACACTGTAGGTGGTCTGAATTTGTTCAAAGAATTTTCCCAATGCTTGTCTATATTTTTAATAGGTATGCAGAGCATAAACTAGTGCTCTTTGTTCTTGTAAATGACTATGCATTTTCTAAACTGCTCTGAAAAAGAACTTGAGAAAAAATGTCATTTTTTTCACAAACTGATCTGCTGCCACTTTAAGCTACACTGCTTTTTTTTTCATTCTGTGTTGTTTGAGATCTCATTTAGTTGCAACAACATGAGCCTAATGCCGCAGACATATGGATGTTTAGGGCAGCATGTTATTGACAAATTCTTTAGACTGATGATTTATTTTGTACATCAGTGGACAACACTTGTTCTGTCTATGAAGCCTGTTTTCTCAGCTCTGCTCATCTGGGAGAGACATGCTGTGCACAAATGGATACATAGTTTGTTTTATCCTATTGAGCCTTCTATGGAGCCATGTATTTCATTCTGATTTATGTCTGGTTTAACTCCTTCAGTCTGTTCTTTGACCTGCAGGTATGCCATTCCAAACTGAATTGCACTTCAATACATAAGTGGTGCTCTAGGAGAAGGGGAATGTTAGGGAGAAGATCTATTCCTTAAACAGTATGCTTGTTGCGAGATTTGAAACATCACTTGAAAACGATGCATTGAGCCCTGTCAATAGCATTTTTAATGCAGATGAACACTAGTGACTTCAAAAGGGCTCAAAATGAAAATGTACATCAAGTGCCTCTCCTGAATTTGCCCTGCTGATGCTACTAAAGTCAGATCGACTGAATTCAGTAGGATCAAACCATGTACTCTCAGAAAAGTAAAGGTTTACAAAGTTTGCAAAAGCTGTATACTGCTGGCGTGCTGAATAGTGTTTTCCATAATCACTGGTATTTATAATCACCCCGAACATTTTGGTTTCAACAGAGGGTATTTGTCTTGAATTCCAGGAAAACAAAACACACTGTCATTTTCTGGAAAGAATCAGCTAATATCATGATAGTGGCTGAAGCAGACGTACTGTATAGTTGCTCTAGCTAAAAGTTAAATGCTACACTCACTTTTTATAATGTATTTAATTTTGGAACTGGGAAAATGTTCCTTTCTTCCGTAGCTATTGGAAGTAGTAAAAAAGAGTAAGGTTCTTGAGTGACATGAGATCAGATGTGGAAAGTCCTCAGGGATACTTCTTGGGAAGTCTGAAATCATATGATGGCACAAGAGATATCTCACTGCATGGGATGAAGTGAAGTTACCCTTACTGCAAGCATAATTTGACATATTGAATGTGCTATCTTGACAGCTGCCATTATCAATAATTAAATAATATGATTACCAACTTCTCAAGTTGCATTGCACAACACTGCTTACTGTACAACCTTTTAGGTAAGTTCATGACATAACCTTAGATTAATTTCTTATAAATGGTCTTGCACAATCTGACCTCCTCATGATTCTTCATGTGTGAAGCAGTGATTTTTGTTTGGTTTTTTGTTTTGACTTTGTGCACATTTGTAGGTCTGAAGATAAAAGCTTTGGCTTCAGCTAGAACCCACTTACCTTGGAACTGGGACATGAGATAAATTCGCTAGCGCATTGCAAAACTTCAAGATTCCTCCTGGGATACATCCTGGGACGACTCCTGCAACCAACACAGTGAAAAGAAGAGAATGTTGATGAAAAAGTAAAGTAAATTAAAGTCGTTCCAGAAATATTTGTGTAAGTACAGGAAATAGTGAGATCACAGCATACCTTATTGATGCAAATCAGAAACATGATTTATTCTGATTACAATCTTGGTAATTCCAAGAACAGGGGATTATTTTTAAAAGTAATTTTTACAAGCGTCTTTAAATGTAAAGTGTTACTTTCAGATTTTTGTGGATTTTTTTATTGTTAATGTGTTTTCTGCTCTATGATATTATTAATTTATGAAATGAAAACAAGTGACTCATCAAAATACAAGTGTTTTAGCTCCAAAAATTTCCATATTTTAAAACCTTTCAGCTATTTCTGTTCTTGTTTCTGCAATAGTGGATCTCGTGAAAAATATCATTTTTACTGCTGATTCAAAGATCTCACCTTGCAACTGAAATCGTTGTCTAACCAGTTGAACAAAAAAGACTTAATTTAGTTAAAAATTCAATCATAAATGTGAAATCTGTGATTTACCTCAGGCACTCTTTTATGGTGGGATTTATGCTACGTAATTCTGGAAAGTAGGATATCCACAGCTCTCATCAGTTCTACATATCTAAACTAGCCTTTACAGTGGGACTGTAAATTCACTGTCTTCTAAAACGGGTAAAATTAATTAAACTTTAGTGGATTCTTTCCCCCTACGGTGACAGTATGCAGAACCTGTAGCTTGGTGCAGTTGATTGACTTTTAGATTGCTCAAAATAAATGAAAAGTTCCCAGCACCAAAAAGGCATCTCTGAGACTTTGCAAGGGAATAGGATAAAGATCTAATTTCAGGACCAAGACCTAGAGATTATCATGACAATATCTTTCTGCTATTTTTGTGACAACTATTGTACAAAATTATGAAGTGACAGAAATAGAGGTCATTCTGTCAGAATCTTAAAATGTGCAAGCTGAAGGTCCTATTTGTTGTTCTTTTCAGCTGTCGTTTTAGGACCAGCTCACTTTACAGTGCATTTCTCTTTTTATGAGAAGGTGTCAGCTGCGAAAGGTGGCCTTAGATAGATACCAGTGCTTGTACTTCGGAGAACATTGGAGACATGCATACATGAACACATGTCTATAGTTATATATGTGTGTTTATATACAAAATGAATATACAGATGGAAGATATGAGATGAAAAATAGTATAAAAAATTAAGTTTTCACCGATATTTCTACAAATAATTTTTTATAGTAAGTTTATAAAATTCTGATGCAGTCAGTGATTTGAATGAAGACCTTGATTTCCACAGAGGTAGAGGGCAAGAAACACATCACGACTGAATAGTGAATAAGTTATGAATATTGTACCCCCACAATTAAATTTATGGTGAATATCTTACTCAAATCTATTATGTTTCCACATGTAAAAATTATGAAATATTTTACAAAAAATCATTTTCCTATTTTTAAATTGGTTATATCTGCACAACTCCAAGATAAAGAAGGTTTTATCATATATTAGAAAGCTGAATTCAAACCAAAATACACTTTTAAAACTATAATGATAAAAACTATAATTTTTGTCTTTTTCTTTTGATAATTGACTTACTGATTTTCACTGATTTTCACAAAATTTCACAATAAATTAATTTAATCCTAGTAAATTCAAATACTTTCAAGCAGTTTTATAAAAAAAATAAATCATGTTTTCCTTTGGTTTAACATTCTGGCTATATTTGATATTTCATCCTTCTAGATTTCACCTGAAAATTTGGAATGACTGAAAAATTGACCCTGTGAAAGCTGATCAGTGCTTTCTGGTTGATTCTTATTAATAAGATGTTCTGCTTCCTAAGAAAATATTTATAAAGACACAGTGATTTGCATGCATTGATATATCATATTTTTTTAAGAGGCATGGTTAATGTGTATAATTTTTGTATTTAAAGGCATAACATTTTGAAAAGGACTAATTATATCCTGCGTTATCACTTGATGACAGAGTATCAACAATTTTAAGTGACAAGCAGTTTGTAGAAGAAGCTTTGCCACTTTTAAATGTCAGTTAAAAATAAAATCAATCTCTTTCAGATTATGGATTTCAGGAAGGCATGAAGGATTGGTGCTAAAAACCACTGAAAGAATAACTATTCATTTGAAGCTATGCAAAAAATGAATTTGAAAATGTTCAGGTACAGTGAGTTATACTAAAACCTCAGTAAATGTTGCTTCAAAATGTCACTGCAGCATGTCGCTTTTGAGGCAGTGGACAGTAGCAGATCCTGACGACCCATGGAGTATTAGATATTGAATTTTTAATGATGCTCACTGTATTATTCTGTTCTTATTATTCACTCAGCATCTATAATATCAGTAGAGAACTTGATATATCAACACATTCTTGTTTTTCTACTCAACACTTTCTACCTCAGAAATTTTCTGTCACAGAGTAATTTACCTAACATTATATGAACTATTTTTACTTAGGCAAACCCATTCAACAAGAAATACATGTTTTGTAAATCTTAATGTGGGTCTATTTATCTCAGACTGAATATTACTTTCAAAATAGTGTGGCTTTATTCGTAATAAAAACATAAGAACTCCATGCTTGTGCTTTGGCTTTATGACTTGGATATCTTGCAGCAGATGGCTGCAGATGCTAGTATTTGGACAGCTGAATTATGAAGTGATGATATTTTTTTGCCACTTAATCTGTCTCTCTGTCACCCTCTTTCTCTCTTTTCCTATTTCTCTCTCTCTCTACCTCACATTTACTGTTAAATAAAAATTCTTACTATCGACTTTGCCATGTGGTCTCATTTGCACCTTAATTTGGGCAGAGGCATCTCTCTAATAATTTTAAAGAACCTGATCATAACATGTTCCTATTCCACAATCATTATATTTTCTTCTAAGAAGTTTTCAGGAGTTCTGACCGCATTTTTGATGCAGCCCAGGATACTGTTGGCTTTCTGACCTGTAAGTGCTCATTGTCGGCTCATGTCCAGCCTCACAAGTGGAAAATAAGAGGAAATATGCACCCTCATAGCAAAGAAGGACAAAAACATTCCTGATTACATTAGGAAAACCATTGCTAGTAGGTCAACAAGGTGATCTTTCCCTGCTACTTATCTCTTGTGAGACGCATCTGAAGTGCAGGGTCCCATTCTGAGCTCCCCAGTACAAGACAGATAGGAATGTAGTGGAAAGAATCCAGCAAAGGGCCACAAAGGTGATAAAGGGATTAGAACATCTTTTGTGGAGATAAGGCAGTGAGAGTGGGGATGATTCAGTATGGAAGAAAACTCAGGAGGATCAATAAGTATAAAGTTCTGATAGGAGCAAATTGTTGTGCCCAGTGGCAGGACAAGTGGTGATGCATACAAGTTAAAAAACAGGGAATTCCATCTGAATATAAGAAACAACTTTTCTGCTATGAATGTAATCAAACGCTGGAAAAGGTTTCCCAGACAGACTTTGGAGGCAACAAATGTAGATGACCCTGCTTGAATAGGAGGTTTAATCTAGATGATCTCAAACTGTCCCTTTCCACCTTAACTATTCTGAGAAATGGGGTTTTATAGCTTTCTGAGAAAAAATCTGCTATGGCACAAACCTGCCATTAGCCAGGACTGTTTTATAATCTGAAAGTCATGGATTGCCATGTTTGGATCTTTAAAAATGTATTTTGGCCATTCCTGTTAAATTAATGTCAAATATTATGCTCTGCCAGGGGACGTTTAGGTTGGATATTAGGAAGAAATTTTTTACAGAGAGAGTAATCAGACACTGGAATGGGCTGCCCAGGGAGGTGGTGGATTCTCCATCCCTGGAGGTTTTTAAGATGAGACTGGATGTGGCACTTAGTGCCATGGTCTAGTAAACACAGCGGTGTTGGATCAAGGGTCAGACTTGATGATCTTTTCCAACCCAGTTGATTCTATGATTCTATGATTTCCAAATATGATTTCCAAACCTGAATTTTAAAAGAGATTCGGAACAAATGATAAAATTAAAAACAAATTCATAAGTTATTTAAAAGACCATGTACAAAGATAATTCTTAATATTGAAACAAGAACAAACTGGATATAGCAAAGCCCTACTATGAAAAAATCTCCAAACCTATTTTTAACACTCTCAAGGCCAAAATTCAATTTTGTTTCCAGTAGGCAGACTTCTAAAATGGACTTTCCTGATATATCTTCCTGTCTTTGATATAAAATATGGAATTATTTTCTGGGGAGTGGAGTGAAAGAAAGAAAAGTAAGGAGTATATTAAAAGTTTGTTTCATGGTGCATTAATTTTCCAGAACTGGAAAGACTGAAAGGTTTGTAGAACATCCAAGTTGTATAGTTGTGGAATTTAATTTTGTTAATAAGATTTGTAGCATTCAGCCTTTTTCTATGATGTTCAAAGTATTCTTCCTCATTTTTCTATCTTAGGAAAAAAGGTCCCTAGAAATAGAAAACAAAATCCTGGTTCTTTTGAGATGAGAGACAAAGCACCCTAAGGGGGTAGGATTTCACCTAGAAGTTACTACATTCAATTTGATTATCTCTTCAGCTAGTACATGAATTGTGCTTAGAAGTGGAAAGCTTTCAGTCCACTTTCACTCTGGGCATAGATCCACTGAAACTCAGGAAGTTACATGAGGAATATGCTTAGCATATTCTTTGAGAAGGGAGGAAGAATATTACTATAGAGATTTTAGCAGGCCTATATATCTATATAATTTCTGTAATGTTTTAAAATAAAGAAAAAATTCTATAAGGTTAGTAGGAGATTAGATCACCTGAACTGGAAGTATATGCTGGCAAGAAAGCTTTTGCTTGTCAGCCTTGAGAATGTACTGCACTGAAACTGCACTAAAGATATGCAGTTGGTAGCAGTGATAATGGGGTGTTAGCTGATTTTATTTTCCTTGTGGATGAAGCTTTTTGTCTTTAAAAAAACCCCACAAAGTTACATAAAAATATTTTTATCATAATACATTAGGTTTAAAATGTAACATCTGCATGCACATATACATGTACACACCTGGTTATTTGGCTCTCATTTAGTATATGCAGAATTCAAACTGAAATTTAATTCTTTATATTAATCTTTACTGCTCATACATGGTGCTGTGCACTTGCTCAGAAAACTCACTGAGAAAGGCTTAATCTCATAAGTTTCACACTTAACGTAGAAATCCCTTCTCAAAGACCTCTGAGAAACTGTGCAGTAAGGATAGGTAGGGTACTGCTTATTACAGTCTAACTTTTTGGGATATTTGTTAAAGGCATTTTCTTCTTAACATTTTTTCTCTCTTAACTAAATAGACTAGGCATTGGTTTTCCCAGCTCTTCCTAAAGCATTAAAGTAACTTTTTGAGATATGCATTCTGAAATGAAGATATTGATTTTACCTTCATAATAATGAGATGAAAATTTTTCTATTTCGTGATGCAGTAAGACAACTTACTTAAACCATTTTTAAAGGCAATGTAGGGTTGTTCTTTCACAATTTCTGATTTTTTTAAGCTGATAAATCTTAACAACTGGGAAAATTAATATGTGATTAAAACTTATATTTTGTCATTTTGGTTATCTTTAAAGACAGTAATGAAACAGTAGAAAGTATGATCATAGTATGATGTATAATACTACTTGGATGCTTTTGTCTTTTATTTCTTTTTGTTGTTTCTATGTATTATTACATTTCTATATTTGATGGGTTCACAGCAAAGGTAAGGATTGTTAATAATCAGAGAAAACATCTGAGGGTATGAAACTTATTCCTATCACTGTTTGCAAAGTCAGCACTGATCTATTACAGTTTGTTCCAACTGTAAACTGAAGGTAGTCATAAGGACCCTTAGTAACAATATAAAAACTTGAGATGATGAACAGTTTACCATGCTCTTCAGAAAACTGCTCCAAAGATTTATTACACTTATAACCTTTATTGTGAGCAGTTGTCACTTTATTTGCAGTTTAAATCTGTTTGTTTCCTCTTCCAGGATTAGGACTTATCTCTGCTTCCTACACATCTACTTTTAGGAAATGTCTTCCTGGTATTTGCTTACTGATCTCAAGGTTACTTTTAAACCTTGCCTTTTATAAAATCACTGGCCTAAAATAAAGTGAAAATAAAAAATAATCACATTTTTAATTGCAGTAGCAGTTTCCAAAAGCTACATCCTGGCAAAATGTAATAAAATACTTAAATTAATAAAGCACTTTTAAAAAGTCCTTAATACAGAATCATTGAGTATCCATGTTTCAAACACTTTTTTTGGCACTTTGTGGGGAAAAAGATAAATAAACCATACTTAATTTACTCTCTGCCTTTAGTTGAGAACTAGGGGAAAGTCTAGATGGTTCTTCTCTATTTTTAAAGCATAAAAAGATTTAAAGTGGAATGTCTCATCGGCTCTAAAATATGTTATATAGGGCATTCAGGAATGATAAAATCTAGAGTCTAAACTGCTGATAAAATTATGTAACTACTTTATCATTTAACAATTATTCCTGTTTATATATAAATATTCCTGTTTATATTCCTGGATGTGTGAACAGAGAGGTGAAAGCATAAATATAAAGAAGGGCTCCTATGACTCACATTTAAAAACAAGCACCTTGTAAACTGGGGGGGGGGGAAGTAAGCATGAGAAATCTAGTCCTAGTTTTTCTAGGATTATGCTGTAATTGGGATAGAAATGAAAACTATTTTTAATTTTGCACTGCAAGTCTCAAAGTACATTCACTTGCTCCAATTTAACCCTTCTGTATTCATTCTTGCTTATTTATCTATGCAGTAGCTGCATTGAAAAGGTTTGCCAAGGAAAAGGAAATTTTACCAGCTAAATAGATGAGCCATTTTGACATTTAAGATATTAAAATGATAAAGAATGTTTCTATGCATTATCAAAATCTGTTGACTCTGTAAATAGCTGAACACTTTGAGAGAATGTGTTTTCTACTGTGATTTCTGCTAAATTGAATTGCACCTTGATAAATCACAGGACTCAAGATTTGAAACTTCCTATTTTAAAACTCAGAGAGTGAAAATTAGGAAGATTGACAGTTTGTCCCCTCAAATTTTTTATTAACTGCTCTGGGGTAACTGTATAGCATAGCTCTTTTTTTTTTTTTTACCCCCCCCAATGGTACTGCAAGCACTCCAACTTTCTGACAGGAAGCACAAACTCAAGCCCAGACTACACTTTCCTTGTCATTTCTACTGCTTCTTTTATATTTCTTGCTTTCATATGTAAATAATGATGGGTTATACTGGTGATAAACTTCTACTCTCAGTGTTGTTTAGCATTTCATTTCTTTCTGTTTCCCATTTTTAAATCCCTTTTCTCCCATTTCCTTAATTATAAGAATAGTGGAGAGTGAACTATTCATATTAAAGTTCCTTTTTTGCCTTGGGTTCCTCCCCTCAGTCCCATTTTCTGTATTGATTGCTAAGGAAACCAGAACTTAACAAAAACCCTGTTTCAGATAATTTTCATCAGAAATAAGATATAATGAAAAGCAGGTAAACAACAAAGTGATACAGACAAAAGATTCACTTCTTGTTTCCAGTAAAAGAAGTATGTTGTTTGAACTTCAGAAACTTCTACAGTTAATGAACATCTCACAATTTGTCAGAAATTTATAGGAAGCAGCAATATCCTTTTCCAATGTTATACAACTAGAATGCACCTATTCTGTTTAACTAAAAAAATGAATAAATAGGTACTATCTAACGAATATTGGGGTATTTTGATTTCTTGAAGGAATGGAAGAAGACAGATTTCTTCTGTTATCATCTAGTACAGTAAATTCTCTTACTTTGTACTAGTGTTACTCCATGAGGCTTCAGCGTCAACCTCATTCCATGAACTTTTCTTCAGATAGATTCTCTTTTTTGAGCTACGAACCTGTGCATTACAAAAAGAGAAAGAAAATGAAAGTCAGAAATTGAAATTGAAAAAAAGTTTAAAAAAGGTGTAAAGACTAACATCACATGACAGATGAAGTCGTAACTCCAAACATGATGTCATTGTCAAAAGACAACGCTGCTTTTGAATTTAGAAACCTTTTTTGAGATAAAGTGAAAAGTTGTGACTGGAGAAAAACTTAATTCTGTTCCTGCATTTACAATATTTTGTCCTCCAGGAATTCCTATTAAAAAAAAAATCCAAAAAGAGACAACAAATACTATGCAACTTCAGCATAGCAGTGTGTGGCTTTAAGAGAGGCAGCAGAATCAACTGTATTGCTCAGTCTTTTCACTCTCAAACTATAATAGATTTTCGCAGGGAAGTTATAGATTCACTTTGTGCAGAAATATCTTATATAAGGAGAAGTTTTGAAAATTCATTAAGGGCTGTAAAGCTCTGAAAGGAAATGTAATCTATATCAACAGATAAAACAAGTTGGTGACCATCCTTCGATCCTGAGGGCAAAGGTCAGAACCTGGCATGTGTCCTCACAGGTTAGCCCACTCTCAAACAACTCTGAAGCCTTTTCCAGATTTCTCATCTGAATATCCTACATGCTATGATAAGTGGAGTCATGGGTCAACATTAGCTTTCAAAAGTATATTTAATTAAATAAGGTCATTGACATTTGTGATCACTAAATAAATTCTTTGAGGTATATTATCCGGGTAGTTATTAATCATATTTTGAATCAAATAAATGAGTTCTGAGACAGGATCTTTTGTTTTGAGTTGTTATGTGCAACTCCCCTATAAACAACAGTTCATTAAAGTAGGTCATTAGCATCTTCTATTGCAATGAGCATGTGCACATTATGTTACACAGATCATGTATTAGTTGTGTGCTAACACATTATCTAAAACAGAGTTTTTGAGTATGTGACTAATTTGCAGAACAGAAAATGAGACTTTTCCTTTCACAAGTTCATCCTTGCAAAATGCTTGTTTGTTTCATTAGGGTATAGGTCCATGGGAAGAAAGACGAAAAAGGAATCCTACAAATGCTTTTTGTAACTTAATCTCTCAGGATTAGGTGTTCATAGAGTAGGATTTGAAGATTTGCTCTTGGTTCAGGTCGCTACACTGTCATGTAAATCAATTCTGCTGCCATCATTACTTTCAAGGGAAACCAAGACAGACTAATCTCAAGGAGTTTCAAAACTTCAAATCCTGAAATCAGTATTCGATTTTTATTCAATTTCCTGCTTGTCTGACTTTTGCTACCTTTATAGGGCAAACGTAGGGCAAGCCCCTTCCTTTGGAGACAAGAAGAGCTTTTTGCTTGGCTTTTGCTGAAGACCCTGAATTTAACACCTGAAGGCAGGCTGAAGGCAGTTTAATCAACATCAAAACTATCTCAGGTGATAAAAGAGTTAGTTTCATTTAACACATTTATTAAATATTTTTTTAAAAAACTTCTTCAGGGTATGACTATTGAAGCAATAGATCATGAAACAGAGGTATCTTAACCAAATCAAATTTGGTTTGCCAAAATTCAGTAAGACAGTAATCTACATCCTTCTACATCCCTTACAAAAATCTGTTTTGTTGCTTAGGTCCAAACCTTGAAATACTTGCTAAAAAAAGCCCTATCCTACAACTACACAAAATAAATGAATCTTTCTTTAGCCCTCAGCTCTTATGGGAATTTCCTTTGGTTTGAAACCTCATGTTGTAAGTTTACCTCATATACCAAAGTGCAGTGTGATCTCTGTGCTGCAACCTGCTTCCCTAATAGCTTCAGCAATACCCTCCTAACATTTTTACTCAAAGGACATGCAGTCTTCTCTTTTGCTGGCTGCATACAACAGTCAATGCAGGCTTTCCACGAGGGAAAAAACCTTTCTTCTAAACTCCTGTAGTAATTTCCTCTAACATTTCAAGAACTACTTTGATCCTGTGACATACAATTATTTGCCTTTCCCACAAAATGGTTTCTTACCTGCTGGAGCTCATCCAATGTGCCGTGACTTTCCCAGATGTAAGTGTAAATCTTTCACACTGTTAACATTCCCTCCTGCAGCAACACTTTTCTACCTCAGTATTCCTTTGAATTCCAATTAGGATGTCACCATTCTGATTTCAGATGTTAAACCAGAAACAATTTATTATACCGTCTCTTTTCAGTCAGATAAATGTGTGTCTATTTGTTTTCATATAATTTCAGTTTGTCAATAATCCAAACATCCAAATCAATATCAACTATGATTTCTTGACAGATCTTGTCTAATCTTACCCATAGTATAACTCCGTGATGATAATTTTGAAGATTCTGAGCCTTTTAATGCTGAAGGAGGACAAATTACTTTAAATGCTAATAGTTCAATAAATGTATAAAAATATAGAATATTTAAAATAAGACAAAGATTTTGCTTTTTATTGTCATTTTAGCAAAGACTTTTAAGTCCACCATGATAGTAAAATGTTACGTGCAGAGACTTATAGAAAGTGAGTATATCTAAGCTCTCAGCAAAACTATGGGAAAATTTCTCTTACTTCACTGAAAACACTCTGTAGAGGAAGCGTAGGGCAACTTAGGTCTGAAATGTCCATGTTCCATTCTTATGTCTCAGTGCACACCTTGTACAATACAAATAATGCAGTTCTCGTATCTTTGGAACAAGAAGATCCATTACTGGACACAAATTACTAGCATCTGAAAGTGTTATACGGGACTTGATTTTCAACCACATCTCTGATTTGTTTTTTCAAGATAAATGAGAAAAAAAAAGCCTGAAAGTTAATTCAGAGGTTTGAAGAGAAAGCAACAAATATCATGTGTCTTTTCACCACACATAATGTATCTGGAGGAAAGAATAAGCAGTTGCTTAAAAAGATATTCTTTCCTTCATCGGTCAGCAGGATTTATTCCATATTTAGCAGATGTTTTCAGATGTTTCATATCAAGAGAGAATAACTTTTTTATCAATTGAATATCAAGGTATAATCTCTCAAGCCTTAAATGCAATTGAACTGCTTGAGCTGAAGCAGTGTCTGAGGTTAAGTATGAGTGTCAAAATCTCAGGAATTCTGAAGTTCTCTTTTCTGCCATTTATATTTTGTGTGAATGTGGATGCTTTGCTTTACTTTTCTGTATCTCAGCTTCCCACAGTTCCACTCCATGATAAATGCAATTATCTCTGGATGGAAGTATTGAATGAAATTATAATGACCTTTCATGTGAGCTTGACAAGTTTTTAACAAGTAGCATTTTGAATACTTAAACTCTTAGATGGATCCAGGTGGAGATGAAGCGGACAGGAAGAATTTTTGTTCCAATGTGTTTTTTTTCCTTTTAAATCTTATCCTTAGTTCAACAGTAAAAACAATAAATTTCAACCTTTGTAACTACAAAGAAAGTCAGGATTTTTCTTTTTCCTTTCTGAAACTGGAATATGTCTGTTTCAAGTAAAAAAAAAAAAAAAGAAAAGAAAAAGAAAAATGTGTTAGCTCTTCTGAATTTAATTTTCCTTGAAGTGCTACTTCATCACTTCTTTCTGCAAGACAGATTTTTACCAACTTTTTTCCCATACATTTGGTCAAATAACATGTTCACATTATTCTTGATTTTTAAACATATCTGAGCCTATGTGTCCCAGTATTTTTAGATAAAATACAATAGGAAGGAGGAGTTGGGGAGGACACATTTAGAGTGGGATGGGATGAACGCAAGGGATAACTGTTCATGTATAAACTTATACCTATGCAAAATTTGCTTTTTCTGTTTCAAGCCCAAAGCAAAGCTGGTGCAGTCCTTCGTCCTACACATCAGTTGTTGCAAAAAAAGGTAGTTACCTGGCCCTACAAATTTCTTCTCTGTTATAAACAGTGGGCAGACGGCAATGAAAATGAAAGAAATGTTAATGCTCACTGCTACAAGAGAATAGATCCTAAATAAAACTACCCTGAACCTGTGAACATTTAAATCACTTAAACATGTGTGGAGTTTCCTTGATGTCGATGTTATTATTCCTCTGCCGAATTTAAGCACATGCTTAAAGGATTTGCTTGGCTGGGGCCTGTGAGCAGAAGCTGACCCTGCATTTTTTTTTCAAGTGTGCATAGACAACTGTAAGAAGCGTGTGATGTAAACCAGTGCATCTAGTACAGATTTTCAATGGTAAAAAGAAACACAGTTGCATCAGCTTTCCATCTTTTGGATGTATCTTTCAATTTTTTCCTCTGATGTCTTGAGAATCTTCACATTTTAAGGGAAATGATTTCTTGCTTGATTGTAACTTCCATAGTCAAAAGTTTAATATGTGTCGCAAAAACTTATCAGGGCTGAGAGAGATTTAACTTACACACTTCAAGGTGTCCTTTTAATTGCTAGTGTTTCTAAAAGATGCAATCATGCTTCTTTGGTACCGTTTAATAGAGTTAAATATATCAATCAGTAGCTTTCTCCTTCAATTTTATAATAGTTTTTGAAACAAAAGCTGCTTGTATCTGGTCTATTGTGTCCAGGGGAAATGGTGAGAGTGTACATTTCTTTCAGAATATATAACCTAAGATCATAAACCGTCTGTCTACAAAGTGCAGAAATATTTTATTGGCAGTCTTTCTGGGCATAGTCTGGAAATTAAATGCTCCCCACATGAATGGGAGTATAACTGTTGTGAATCACTAAAACATAAACATACTGATGATGTTTGGGTTCATACGGCCACATGTTATATGGTCCTTGCTATAAACCTAAGTCTGAGATGCATGGCTGCCAAGCGAGAAACAGTGGCAAAGGGAGTTGAAAAAGGTAACTTTATATTAAGGTGGGGGGAAAGAAGTAAACATTTTCCACATCTCCTTTAATAGAAGAGACACCAAGCTACATTTTTTTGATTAGCAAGTTCCTCTTTTAACTGCCGGTCTTTTCATTGTTCTACTTTACAGCTAAACTCCCTGAGACCTGACATGGGATTTAGTAAGCTTTAGATAACATAATCTCCACCTAATGGGAATTTCTGAAGCCAGTCACTAAGTGTATGAATTATTATAAGAGAAGAAAATCAAATTTAATATCAAAGAACTAACTTTGGAAGTTCAAGCAGCGGACAATATTCATTTTCCATCGACAGAATTGTTTAATAAGAATCTATCAGCAGTACAGGAAACACTAGGTACTCTGACAATAAGTGAATCATGATGGCTTATTTCCTTTTAATTCTATGATCCCAGCTGGAACAAGGTGTGATTGGAGAATGGTTTAATTGTTCATAGACATCTGTCTTTGGATTCAATTGAAAAATAATATCCTGGGCATAAAATGGCCTACAGAATGTTTGACATTTTTATATCTTTCACAATCAAGGCATTGTCAGAAAGTCAGGTAGTGGAGCTCTGAAAAACTTATGGATATATTTAAAGTAGAAGAGAATAAAACCCTGGTAATATATCAATATACACAGCTGGAAAGCAGATGTTCAATTGAGTGCACCCAGTTCTTAGAGAAAGCTATTAAAACTGTTACTTACTCAAATGAGAAATTTCTATAATTTATTGTTCTTGCATTTTTGATTTCCCCTTTTCCCTTCATTTTATGCAGACTATAGTGCCTAATTTTTTTATATTGTTGAGGTCAATTACCCTGAAAGTCTGTCTTAGTGCAGCATGCTAAATGATTTCTAAAGAATGCCCAAGGCTACTGTCAATCAAATTAGCCAGTAACTTATGAGTTGTTTACTGTACTGTGAAATGAAGTGATAAATGTTTGTCAACCAGTAAAATGTGACATTTAGTATTGGATATACCCACTTGAAATAGGTTTTGCATCAGCTTTATTCACTTCTTACCAAACTGGCACATATTTTTGACTAAGTTCTGATTATGAAAGGAGACATATAATATTAAGCTTTATAAGGTATTGGTAAGCAGACAGCTTAAGCCTTGAAAGGCCTTGTGTGGTCCAGTAACTGAGGTGGCATGCCACTGAGAAGTCATATTTTCCATCTGCCTGATAACCAGTGTCAGAAAGAATGCAATTTTTTTTCTTGAATGTTCTCCTTCCTGTGATTCAAAACAAAAATTTTGAGGGAGAACCTCTGGTTCAAGTAATTCAAAAAAGGGTGATATGGAATGAGGAAAGGATTGGGTATTTTTTTACTCCTTTTAGATGTTAACTAAGTTGGAAATTAAAATCAGAGTGGGATATCATCACTTGATGTAATAACATATTAATAATAAGCTTCTATTGCATGATTTCCTAGACAATGACTTCCTAAAGTACTCCTCTGAGGTTACACTGAAGAGAAACTCTAGCCTTCCTTCCAGAGCTGTAAAAGCTTAATTAGTAGTTTGTGAAAGAAAATCAGAGCACTGGAAGTCCAAACCAAACAAGAGCATCATTTATATTTTCTCCAGAGGGAGATTTCCTCCCACCAAATGTTTTCTTAAAAATAAGATTTAAATGTGGTAAAATTCCTGTTAACATGACACAAAAGAGAGCTCACCTCTTGACCTGCTCCAAATAGCCAAGCAGTTCTGCAAAAAATATGCTAGAAATGCAAATAAGGAAAAACTACAAATAACTTTGGCTTTTTCTCAATATTTAAATTCTTGCTATAGTTCCCTATAAAACTCTTCCCATACACAATGACAATTTGAAAATTTGTTTCACTGTCCATGATGGATGACCATGCTTTATTTTTGTCATATTATTGTCTTTTTAGAAATAGTTTTACTATAGATGGAGTCCTTTTTACATGTAATTACTATTTGAGAAACAAAAATAAAGCCACGAAATTCTTAAAAATTTTAAAATTAAGGCAGTATCAAATAAGGTGTGCTGACTAACAGACCCAACCTTAAGGAAATAATCACACATATTTACTAAATATTTAAAATGAAGATTGGAAATCAACCTTATTCTTGTGTCTGAATCTCTTGTTACATTATGACTGCTCATTGGATATTTGGTCATTGAATTCAAAAAGAATATTAAGTTAGGCACTATTACATTGAAGATATTGTAATTTTAGGGGATTTTTCATGAGGAAGTTGAGCTGTGTATTCAAATCTTACCCATCTCTCTTTCAGGAAAAGCATTTTTGTTCAACTTTTTGAAGACTGATTGTTAGGTTGACACAACAAACACTTTCAAATATCTTCTTTAAAAGGATTAATTCCACTATTAAAGGGATTAAAATGTGACATGCTAAGAATTTTTGTGTCTTATGCAAAGGAAAACAGATGTGGTAGTAAGAGGTAGATGAGAATTCTGGGGAGTTGATTTGATTTTTTGTTGCTCATCCATATTTAATGCCATTTCGTTCTATAGTCTGATATCATTGTTTTAATATCTGCAAAGATGTGTTTGAAAGGACATTTATAGTGTTTGCCACAACTGTGGCAGAGATCCATTTCAATTTATGTTTTGGTTTTTTCTTAGGTCCTATGCAGTGCAGATCAGCTTGATATAAGTGTCCTTATTCTAAATGCACGTGCACTATTCAAATTCACAAACATCTTACCTTTATGAAAATAAACTGAAGTAAACTTAGAGATGGTCAGGATTGAAATCATTAAAATATAATTTTTCCTATTGCTTTGTACATATTTAATTTAATCTTTCAATTCCAGCCTTTAGCATGTAATATGACATCTGGTCCTCACAGGATAATGCCTAAGTGAGGAAATATATTGGGGATTCAACCGAATCCTTAAGGGGAGACTACGCGGTTCTTAATATGTGAGGATCCTCATCGTGGTGCGAGTGAGAGCAGGCAAGTCTTTTGCTACTCCTAAAATAACTGCTAAGCTGACATGGAAATGTGAGAGCAATTATGTTGTCTTTTACAAGATTTTCCTTTCTTTGCATCTCAGGGGAAATCTTGAATGGGCAACAGCAGCCAGCTTCCAGTTTCTTTTCAGACCTGTCCAACAATTCAAAGAAGCCAAACACAGCAGGAGGAATCTGTTTCAATATATTTAGTTCTTCTGAATGTAAACAATAAGAATAAATAATGATCATCATGCAATATAATGTACTAAAATGATTACTTCACACTAAAAAGTAATTTTTTAGAATCTTTTGTAATTTGCTTTAAGAAAATATTGCTTAACTCTCCTTTTCTTTTTTTTTTTTTTTTTGAAAGTACACTAAGTACATAGCTGTATATTTTATGGACAGCATTTTCAATCTTTTCCAGGTGAATCTAGGCATGCTTGCTTTCTCAGTCCTCTAATAATCTGTGACCTTTCCTTTTCCTCATGCCAAAGCTTAGTTTTTCTAGGCCACTTAACCTATACTGGGCTGCCTCCGCTGGGCCAAAGCATTATAGCACAATATAGTTCTGTATTTTTTCAGTCCTGCACCTTGTAAAAGATGTGAAATACATGTTTACATCACTGTCTTTACATTATTTTGCAAATGCTGTTTTGAATTTTCTCGTTTCCCCTTCAGTCTTGTAAGTCTGAAAATCTCCTCCAACTTGTCCATCATTCTTTTTACTCTGGTCTGCTCTTGCTTTTAGGTACAGAATGAGTCTTTCTGCCAAGGGAGTATGCAGCGTATTTTCAGGTGTTTGGCCAAAGAAAGTGCTCATTGATCCAGACTTAAAAGAAGTGGCAATGCAGCATCTCAGAGGTGTGGTTGTCATGCCAGTAAATGGAAGAATTCTTAAAGCATTTGGTTTCAGTTTTTCACATCCTTTTCCAAGGAGTAAGGCTTCAGCACCTTCTTCTTGTAGCAGACTCTGATATTTTCTGTGTGTAAATTAAAAAGAGATGAGGAAATTGCACAGCAAATAATCACAGAATCAGACAACGCAAACATGTCTGTGCATTGCAACTGTCTGGAGACTGCATTTAGAGGATTTAATCCCATGGTAAAAGTTCGACCTCATCGATCACATCTTGACCAAGCAGAAAATCAAAGCCCTGGCAAAGAAGTAAAATGGCTTCACATGTAAAATTTAATTAAAAAAAAAAAAAAGTGAGTCTGAGAAAGCAGGGTCTGGCAGCACTCCTTGCTTTCCTCTTTGGGGAAAAAAGGTCAGCATGCAGTCAGCACATACAGCTCCACGCAGCACACAGAAGTCCTTGGTCAACCATTTTAGAGAAAGTCACTGAAATCAATAGTTAAAGTCCTGTTGCTTTCAGTAGGGCAGGATTCTACCTAGCAAGTCTGAAACTAGAGAACACAAGTGACTCCCTACAGCAAGAGTATGTGAACTAGTAAGGCTGACAACAGAAGCAGCAGGGTAACATTCTCATTGCAAAGGAGACAACAGAGCATCCATTTTTCCAGTTTCATGACCATTCACATATGACTGAACTGTATGGCTGTGCTCTGTATTTTGATGTGTGCTGACACACTCTAAAAATATGCATAAATTAAAGATCCAATCATTCCAGCCAAAGATGGCTTCAGCAACTCAGACCACTACTTTCTTTTCTGCATGTTCCTCACACCAACTGCAGACAGTAAAACAGAGATTCAGCATTCTGTAAAATCCTTGTTGTGACATTGTCTTGCTGCTGTAGGCAGTTAGCAGTCCTTAAATGTAATCAGATATTATTCTTCCTTTGGGTTTTCAGCATGAATTTTGTTACCTCTTAAAAAAAAGAATCACTCTCAGTCCCCTATCCATGCAAACCTCGGGCACAGTCTTTTCTCTTCTTTGGCCATGACTCCTGCAGAGCTCTTGCATTGTTAACTCATACCTTCTTTGATAAAAAACTATAAAAGATGTTATATTGCTCCCCCCACCTGGCCTCAGGAGCAGCCACTTTTTCAAATAATTTCTGTTTTGCCCATAATTTATTGGTGACATTTGCCAACTTGTTGAATACTTTACGCTGAAGTCCTGATGTCCGTGGCATACTTCACCCTGCTGCAATGCAACTTACATCAACCTGCTCAGGGTCTGCTGTAGATACCAATGCTCTCACCTGACCTCTCCCCACGAGGTAAACTGTTCTCCCCTGCAGGTAGAAATATTACTACTCCACTTCTGGATCTTAGCTGATCTCTTTGGAATACTTCTACTAAATTCCTCTACCCTATTGCATTAGAACTCATTGCTCTTTTACAAGGATGTTCCACTGCTTGTGCTTTTCTACTCCTTTTATATTTTGCATTTTTATGTTTGTTACATTCATAGTGTCACTTTCAAGAACATAGTTATACATATATTCATCCATTCTCCACATGAAGGAGAGTATAATCTAGAGAATATTATCAGCCTACTTAATTTTTTATATAAAATATTGACAAAAATGTAAACCTGACCTTTTCATAGTAAGTTTTCTAGTATGGTAACCAGCTAAGCTGAATGAGAACCTGCATAAGGGCTTGTAAATAAAGGAGAGTAGTGGAAAGAAGCATGAGATGTGTAGCTATCACGTAGTCTATGCTTGGCAATGTTTATGTTAGTGACTGGCCATATGATTGTGTGAAGGCGTATTATTGTTCCTTTGTTTTGGCAGAGAGGTTACGGGATTGTGAAGAGAAGGAGAGTAAGAGGCAGAAAAAATCTACAAAGAAATTTCCTGCTGAACAGCAATGAATTTAGCAGAAGCTATCAGATAAAGATCATGGCTGAAATATTGAATCTGCTGTTTGCATCCATAGTTATCATGCTGGCAGATGCAATTATAAAGATTATATGGCAGTGAAAAGAAAAAGCCACCTAAATATGTCTACTTTTCTAAGGACTGCGATGAAGCTGCGGTCTTTAAATATTTTTAAATTGGTAAACAAAGTGATACAAATCCAAACAAAGGAACATATAGAAAAGCTAAATGTTACTTTAATGTGTTCTCTGAAACTGTTTTAATAGTGATGATGTAGTAATTTTTTTCCTTTTTAAGTAAAACTGTTTGTACACTACTGGAACTGTTAGTCAAGTATATGCCAAACCATGCTATAATTAGTATAGTCTCTTCTGTAGTGTACCAGTTAATTTGGGGTTTGAGCTAGTGAAATGTTTATGCCTCTGAGATGGACTCCTCTGGCTGTGGTTAATAGTTTGTGTTAAAATTCCTCCAGAACTTAGGCATCAAGTTTAGGGCAGTCATCAAGTTTTCATTTATACTGGTTGGGGAGAAATTTCTACCTGCTAATAGTTTAGTATACAAGTCGTCTGATCAAATATGCATTTCTTTCTTAAGGTGTGAAGAGTTGCATACTAAACTTAAGCAAGAGTGCTGCCTAGATTTTTATTGACTATATAGAAAAACTTTATCACTTAACTCTGATTTAAATTTCTGTATTGTACATAGGTAACATTAAGTAAGATTTAAATAACTAATTTCTGGATTGATAGAGTCACATAAAATTAATTACAGCTGGTGTATTATCCTGATAGATGGATAAAACCGGTCAAAAAGTTTCACATTTTCCAATCTTAATCATTATCTGTGATCAATTTCCCAAACTCTTATTTCTGCTGCTCTTCTGGAAGATATGCAAACAAAATACTAAAATAATCCAAATTAAGACTATGTGTCTTATATTCCTTCCAGAAACACTTTTGCAGAGCAAGTGTTAATGACAGCTCCAGCTACATGAGTCCGTCCACATTATTATTATTATTAATTTTTTTAAATGAGGCATTTAATGAAACAAGACTCCTGAAAATACCTGTATGGGTTTTTTTCCTGCTAGAAACATAATCAGCAGTGCAAAGTTTCTTGCTGTGAAGTCTACACAATAATGTTTGCTGCAGCTTTGACTTCTGGATGAAGAAAGTACACAATAAGCAATATACCCTCAAAATGCTTAAGATAGTATAAAACATGACTTGTTAACTAATATGATAGAGAATTTTCTATTGACCTGTATTACTTTTTCTTTAAAGATCATTACCCAACAGAGCAGTCTTTTTAACTAACACATTAGTAGGTATTTGTTTGCTAAATGAGTTTGGAGATCTACTTAGACATAATTTAAATACCTTTAAAACTCCATTAGATATGTTTATCGTCAAAATTTAAATAGTATTCTCTTAGTTCTTCTCCACTGCTTTAGAAATTGAAAATGCACAAATGTCTGGCAGTACTAATTAACCCTCTGGTTGTCAGCCTTCTAAGGCAAAAATTTGACACCAACATGGTCCATTGACCACTAACTGTACACCAGTAAGTCTCCACTGAAATGACCACAAAAAAAAAAAAAAAATTAGGAGATGTAAGTAGCAAGGACCATTCTGGGTTGTGTTGGAGTTCATAGACCCAAAAAGTATCAAGAAATCATAGGATTTTTTAAGACTTCTGTCATATCTACGTAAAAGCTGAAATTTCTAAGACAAAATACCATCATCAAAGGGAAATAAAGATTTTATCTCATGCTTAACCTCATTAAATAATAGTCTTAGATGTTTTTATAGTGAAGAGTTGCTCAATACAAATGTTTAACCAAAGTTTTTACAACACACTTCACAGCTCAGGATGACAGGATACACAGGAACTGTTGACAACTCTGTTGGAAGCTAGAGAAATTGTGCTCTTTTGAGGAACAGAAACAGACTTGGTTTGGTTTGGTTTGTTTTTAATTAATAAAACCCATTATCACCAAAAATAAGAGTCTGGGAAACTGAAACACAAGCAAACAACCCTCAAAAATGTAAACAAAATTACCTATCATGTCTACTTGCATTAAATAATATATAAGTCAGAAGTTAGATAAGCTTTATGTCTTGGGTATCTTTTGGATAAGCCTTACAATTCATAACAATCTACATTTGAAGGTACAAGGAAAGATGCAAATAAAATGGGTTGCTAAAATACATAAATTAACACCATGTAAAAAGTAAAATAATCAACAGTGTGCAATAATTCCAACAAAATACCATTGCTGGAAATTGTCCATCCAAACTCAATTTTCTAGGAAAAATATTGAAGGTTTTCCTTCTTTTCAAACACCTCATTCTTTGTCAAGATTACTGAATTTCTATATATTAAAATAATCCAATTATTCTTTAATATAAGCGTTATTCTACACTTCATATTTGCAGTCAAGACAAGCTGATTCACTCAACATTCAAGAAGTGAATAGTTAGTCATTTTGTATACTATTAAAATTTCTACAAGAAAAGAGTTTATACCTGATTAAAATAGAGACATATTTGCCATGGGAAAAAATTACTTTAAAGGACTTTGCTTTTTGATCACTTTACTAACTAGCTTCTGTTTTCCAAAATATTATTTTTCTGTCTAGAATAAAGGTAAAAGCATATTTCTGAGGGTTAATATTTTATTTCTGGAAAGTACTAAGAAATAAAAGAATTCTGCTAATCAGATCAGAAATTCTTCTAACTCTCTGACTAAAATTAGGGAAAATGCATTTTCTAGAAAACCTTTGTAGTTTTGGTTCACCCAGCTATAAAATAAGTCAAAACTAGGAAAATAATTTATCATTTCAAATACATTCCTGTTCTCTGAATAAAAAAATCATTTACAGAAAGATGCTCTATACCTAAGTAATTTCTACCTGTCTCTTTCACTCTCTGTTTTCATACATATATATTTATATGTGTGTATATATATGTGTATATATATATATATATGCACAAACACCTGTATGCAGCTAAGGTACTGTGAGATAAAAACTTCTGGTTTTCAGGAAATATTTTTTTCTTTTTCTTCTGATCAGTAGTTGTTATAAATTAGAACTGTTTACCATCTATACAGTATTTGTTGTGAAGTGTATATTCGGCATATATCTGTATGTGCTGAAACCACGGACAGTTGAAGAATGAGATGAGTATCTACTAACCAAGTCCAGTAAAGTCAGATGGTTCGTGTAATAGCTCCTGCTAGTGTGTAAAAAAAAAGACAAAATTCACCTCCATTCTACCCTATTTGCATAGTTCATCATTAACCACACTTTCAACCAACTTGACCTTTCCCTTGCTTTTATAAGGAATTACACAGACAAATGTCACCAAAGAAAAATACACTTTTAGTCAAAATATAACAGATAGCATGCCATGCACATCTGTAAATGCCTAGCACATATGGCTACCTGAAGAATTTTTAAAATTAATGTCTCACCATGAAGAGAACAGTGTTGGCTGAATTAATCACTGGGAAATGCTCCTGCTCCACGTAGCCTCTCTCACCTGGACAGTTACAATTGCAGCAAGTAGTTCCCCCTCTGTCTGTGTCAGTTCCAAAATCTCCTGACCCTGGCATGAAACATAAATCACATATTGAAATGAGCAGACCTTTCCAACTCCATTCTAGTCATTTATAGTTACACTAGTCTGTATTATACCATGTGCCCTTTATGTGGCCCATGGGACGATTTCTCTGCCAAGAATTCTACCTTTCAGACCAATAAAATGCAGGGCAGTATAGCAGCCTGGACTGAAAAGAAGGGTTTCATTATTTTTTTATTTTATTAAACAGTTGATCACAGCATACTGAGGCATTTATTCTTTTGCCTAAGGATACACAGTCTACTTGAGTTAAAATGTTTGTCTAGAGATGTTATATATGCTAATATACACTGATGTGATTTCATATATTTTCCTAGAAATCAGAAGCTCAAGGTCAGCAGCGAACATGAGAGAGAGCATATGCATATTCTTGAAAGAAATTAGTAGATGAATTTCCCAAATCTTCGTTCGCAAAGCCCAGCCATGATGATGATGTCTACTGAAAAATGACTAAAAGTGTTACAGAAAATGACTCAAACATAAATGTGAAAAACACATTTGTCAGATATAGACATTTGCAACTCCCTGTAAAACTGGATGAAAATACCTGACTTAGGAGAAAAAAAGTAGAAGCCGGATATTGTTCATAATTGACTTATTGTGGCAAAATTTCAAAGTTAGCATTCATGTGATATTGTGATCTGCTGAGGTTTTATGTTGATATAAGCCAGATGGACTGAATTAATTGATAGGTAAATAGATAGGACGTGTTTGACCAAGTAATATTAATGCACTCTGAACTTAAAATAAGAAATAAAAGGAAATTAAATTAAAAGCAGATCCAAGGGAAACTGATGAGAATATTCCCATTAGCTTTAAGGGGATTAACTTTATCAAACACCTATTAACTACATTATGTTAAATGTGAAATATCATATCTGTTATGAATAAAGGTAAATCAACTACTTGGCATTTTTGACAGTAGAAACAATATTAGGACACTTTTAAATTATACCATACTAGGTCATGGTACTGCTGTAGTTCCCACCGGTTAACCATTAACTTCAACAGGAGCTAAGTGAGCACATAATAGATATCTGTCTTGCAGAGAAAGCTTTAAAAAAAGCAATGTAACAGAAAGAAAACAGAACATCACTAAACTACGAGAATTGTGCTATATTTACCTGAATCTGTTACTCTTGTATAACTAAAACAACAAAACTCTCACACACTGCCGATTAAGTTATCAGGAGGGTTTGATTCAGTTTCTTGCTGTTTGGGTTTTGTTTTGGGTTTTTCTATTTCATAGAAGGATGAATATTACATAACCTCAAGCAGGTAGCTTTTCATTAATTAAAGTACTTAACGGTCTCTTTGTCTCCTTCTTTTCCTTCTTCACTTCATCCTCCTACCTTCTTATAAACTTTGCTATTGCAATTTAATATTTCTGTGCCTGAAAAGTGACTTCGGATTGACTTTGCTTCCAGCATTTTACTGGATCTGGCTGAAATGGATTTAACTTTTTTCATAGCAGCCTACTGGGGGTTCCTCTGGGATGGTGCTGTGTTTTGAATCGGTGCCTAAAATGGCATTGATAACACAGCAATATTTTGACTGTCACAGAAACACAGACTGGCTGAGATTGGCAGTGATCTCTGAAGGTCATCAAGTCCAACCACCTGCTCAAGAAGGACCACCTACAGCCAGCTACCCAGGACCATGTCCAAACAGCTTCTGAATATCTCCATGGTTGGAAACTCCACAATGTCCTTGGGCAACCTGTAACAGTCGCCCATCACTCACAAGTAACAAAGTGTTTACTTCGTCAGAGGAAACCTGTTTTCCAGTTTGTGACCACTGCCTCTTGCCCTGTCACTGGGCACCACTGAAAAGAGCCTGGTAAGATCCCTCTGAGCCTTCTCTGCTCCAGGCTGAACAATCCCAGCTCTCTAAGACTTTGCTTATAGCAGAGATGCTCCAGTCCCTCAGTCATCATAGTGACCTTTTACTGGACTCTCTACAGTGTGCCCATGTCTATATTGTCCTGGGAGCCCCAGAACTTGACACAGTGCTCCAGGTGTGGCCTTACCTGTACTGAGTAGGTGCTCTTGATTAAGTAGTGTTGTTGCTGACCAGTGCCTGCATAGGCTCATAGCTTCCTTATTTTCTCACTGTCCTCTCAAAAAATAGATTGGGGTGGGGAAGAAATTGGGAGGGAACACAGCCAGAATAAAGGATACAAATTGTCTAAAGGGCTATTCCATATCATATGGCATCATGTTCAGGGATAAAAAATTAGGTGGGAATGGGGGATATCTTCCAAAGTAGCAGTTGCTATGAGACTGACTGGGTATCAGTCTGTGGGAGGTGGTGAGTGATTGTCTCTGCCTCACTTGTGTTTTATAATCTCTTTGCTTCACTTATTAAACTGTCTTTATCTCAACCCATCAGTTTGTTCACTTTTGCTCTTGTAATTATCTCACCTGTCCCACCATGGATGGGGAGTGAGTGAGTGGCTGTATGAGTGCTTAGCTGCTGTTCAAGGTCAGCCCACAAGTTTCAAAGGAAAGAATATAAAGAAAAGTGTCATGTTTTCAAAGTAGATCGTCTCACTATCAGACATTGTGCAACCTGCTTTATTGTGACTTCTTTGTACAACCCATATGAAATTGCTAATTTTATCATGCATGCAGTCTTGCATCTGATCTATGGATGTGCAGAAGACGTTAAGATCTATGAAGTTGTTCACTTAAATACCTAAGGAAGTATCCTTTGCGTGCAGCTGTATTCTTTCAGTGAGTTCTTCAGCCTACATTGGGAAGGGCCTTTGCTGCCATGTCATACCTGGAATGGCAATTAATATTAATTTTTATTACTGTAATTAGTGCTTCCTTTGGAGGAAGCAGTTTCAAACTTAATGTTTTGCCAGGCAAAGAGTTAAATTAATCATGCTTTCTGTCTTTCCTGTTTAAATTAGAGTAAAACTAGTCAAGTGGGACCCTTCAGAAAGGGATACTAAAGGGCCTCTAATGTTTATTGCTCCCATTGAAATGAACTGAATTAAAGCATCCTAATGTTTATTGCTCCCTTTGAAATGAACACAATTAACAGAGACACCTGATGGTGTTATCATGCCTTGTTCACCTAGCCAAGATGTTACCTAGTGCTAAACTGAATCATTTTGAACAGAAGCACACATTTCTTGCTGAAATTAATGCAAAAATCCCCTTACTTGCCTTTTCTATATCCAGATAAATAATTTAACCATATTCCATACATATGCATGCTTTTCAGCTTCAGAATCTAACACACACTTTGTTGTATTATTGTTCCTAATGAGAATGAATTAAAACCCAGCAGAGACTTGACCCAGAGCCTTTCACTTCCTCTTAACTGTCATTTTGACTTTCTGTAACACTGTGATCAACTGAATCCTAAGTGGGAGTTGACACTGGCTCAACTTTCTGCAAATGCAGGTAAAATGAAATGTGAACTGCCTGAAATTCAATGATGTAACCTGGTTCTGCACCATTACACATAATTGGTATCTTCAGCTTTGTATAACCGCAATTTCATTTCTTTAATAGCATGGACTTAGATAAGAATCATGTTGTGGACCTTATTTTTTTGTTGTTTTGGGTGAGGGTTTTTTCTCCTCTCCTGGTATCATGACTAACTTCTCACACAACACAAAGTTCATTTCTGAAAAAAATCCTGTCATTGGTCTTTAATGGCAGGTTAATGGGCTGTGAAATTTCAAATTTTCAAGACTGATTTTGTTATGAGAAGTGTTCCTTATATCTTTTTTGAGGATAGTAAAGATCTCTTCCTTTAAAATACCTTAATACTTAGCACATGAGAGGAATTGTATCACAAATCATATCTAACAATGAGATTTTCCTTACTTTTTCTGATATCAACAGCATTTTGGAAGAACTACTGTCTCAGGTAGGATTTGCTATTCCTCTGTGAATCAATAAAACTTTCTGCAATAGACTAGAGGATCTGCCTGCTGTGAACTTACTTAGATGAAAGGATTCACATACAACAAATCATCTGGAAGTTGATATTATAAGCCACTGTCATCTGCTGCATGATTTCTTTCATTATTTGACATACTTCCTCCATATTTACCATTCTGGCCTGGACTTTTCATTATGCATCTTCCAGATGTGTGATATGTGTGTTTATGGGTAGTACATATACACATACACATTACATACATACATATATGCACACACATATATGCACATGCATACATATATATGCATGTAACGCCCATATAAATATAAAGCGAAATTATAAGACAGAAAATAAGAAAGACTGTGTATTAGGAAGGCATTTCCCCTAATTTTAAAGAGGTACAGACCATGGCCATTTATAATGATGTGACACCGTGCAGAGAACTTCTGTAGCCTTTTACTGAATCATAGAATGACTTCACCAAAATAAATTATCTACAGACTATGTAGAACTCTAATGAAATGTCAAAACAGCAGTTTAGGAAAAAAGTACAGAAATAGTTTGCACATCCAATTAATATCTATGTGTTCAATTCTTAATCTTGGGAAACATTGTTTACATTTTCTTCTGAAACTTGGCAAGGTAACATTATTCTGTCTCTGCAGTGTTATTTTTTACTGGTGTAATATCAAGGCAATCTATTCAAATTAGATTAATTTCTAAACATATGCATGTCAGTATAGCCTTCCAAAACACATTTCACTCAGACTAAATTTCGCTTTTTTCTTTTGCATAATATCTATGTTTCAAATGTGTCTGAAAGACTTCAAAGAAAACATGACAATATTTGAAACCAGAGCAACAACTGTAAAAATTAAAAAAATGAAAATAATATTTATCAAGGGGCCTCACCACCCCCTATGCCTTCCTGCACCAAAACCAGAAGGTGACTATTTCAGGGGAATAATAAAAATGCTCTTTAAAGAGAGAATCCCTTTTAAAGGTTATTGGACTATTAAATATCACCAGTACATTCCCCAAACCTGTTCAACACAGTCAGTGATGCTGGGCATGTCCAAAAGGCAAGGCTCTTGCCTTTCCCTACACGGTTCACTCTTCTGTTCATACAGAAGCACGTCCCTACCTACTTCCCTGTCCCCATACTCTAAACGGCCTGCAATGCTTAACTGGGAATGCAGTTTTTCTCAAATTCTCCAGTAGACATTTAGTCCAGTTCAAAGTCTGACTGTATGTGTCCAGATTCAAGATTCAAGCCATGCAGTCAGTTACAGTGTCACTGTCAGTGGTTATGCTTTAAGGGACACAGAAATGCTATGCTAACACCAGTCAGAGAGGATAAGCTCAGAATGATAGAATAAATTCAGAATCTTTTGCCCTGGCTTTCTAATTTTGAATCTTTAAGGTACACTCAGGCCTTCTGGTCTTCAGGCTCTGCTCTGCAGCCTCAAGGTCAGGAAGATTTTTTAAGGAGTTCTGACCTAAGCAGTTGTCTACAAGAGGAAATTGTTATACTAAATGCCAAAAAACTTATGATGCAGTGAGAATTGCCAACTTACCTTTGAATTATAAGTAGTTTTCACACTATTTGTAAATAAATTTCGAGCAACCATTTCTATTTTTTTCTGATCAGATGTTGTTTCTTGTAAAGGTGTGATATATGAATAGAAATTATTTAGCAAAATAATTATAGGACAAATATTCATCATCTTTAGAGAAAAATAACCTGAGTTCTATTTTAACTTCAAATATATTCATCACTTTTTGAAGTGCTAATTAGACATACATATCGTATTTTATTTTGCAAAACTGTTTACTAAAAATAGCACTGTACATACGTTTATTAGTGGTATCCTTATTCAGCGCTCATATTACAAGTATTGTTAGGGTATCACAAAATTTTGAAGACCGGCTATTCTTTAATATGCTTGTACATTATTTACCTTTACATTTTGGAAATGTTAGAACTTCACCAAGTTACACATGAGAGATGAGAAAGGCTCTCTAGGCTTGCTTAGAACTCACGAATTCACTGTTATTCACCTTCATTAGGTGCAGGATGGAAAAAACCCTGAAATTTGTCAATATTTATACATCTATATTTAGATATTCTGGTATTTCCTGTATGAGAAATTGATTCAAGAGACAGAAATGAAAGTGTTGACATTATTCTGTTGGAAAGTTTTCTGCTGACATTAATTAAGATTTCTTAAACGCATGAACTTTGATAGCATTAAGTACTTAATTTGATATTTTCACTCAAGAGGTTTTAGAGTAGGCAAATATGGAGACTGCTTTTACTTCAGTTTTTTGACATCTATCACTAAGAGTAAGATTTCCTAAGAAAGAACTGTCTTCTTTACTAGCATCCCTTTTTCAGCAAATATTCTTATAGTTCTTCAGATGTACTAAGTTTCTAATTATGATTCTCCCTGTAGGCCTTTAAATATTCTTCCCTAAATATTCATATTCACGAGTACACTTGTCTTCTGGAAATCCTGTTCATAACGTTTGCCCAAAATAATTTTAGGAGTCTAATTTAATAGGTGATTCAGAATAAAGATTAACTAAAGTGTTCTGAATCCTCTCTAGACACAGATCTTTCTCTTCAGTGATTATAGGTTTATAAGCATATATATAATAAGGATATATAATAAGCAGACAACCATCTGTGCAGAACATATACATACTCCCCGATATGATGAAGAACATATTACTGTTATGGGTCCCTTAAAGTTGTCAACTCAGATATTGGACAATGCTATTCGAATGTTGCAGTCCATGTGAAGTGGTTATAACATGAACAAGCAATAGATATGTGCTTGTGGACAGTCATTAGGGGTGACTGACTTAGGTTATCAGCAGTGCTCACTGCTATTTTGCATAATTTATTCTTAAAAATGTAATGTGAATATATTAGATAGCACTTAGAAAGTTAAGGGTTCTGAGGATCAAAAATCTAGTGAGGAAATATAATGGGAGTGTTTCACATTTGACAGAATTTTAAAAGATTAAGGTGATGCCAAAATCTTTTAATTAGCAAGTTGTTAGCTGGATAAAGAAAGAGAAAAAAATTAAATGTAGTGAGAAAGGGAGTTAGGATTTAACACACAGAAATAAATATGTCATTTTGGTTAACTAGAGCAGAGAGTTAAAGAAATGCAATCTGTGATTGTGAAAGAAGTGCAAAGAACAGCATACACAAGAGGATGATGGAAAAATTTAAAATTGGTCTACAAAGCTGACAGAGGAAGATGAAATGTATCAGTACAACAGAGAACTTCTAATGTTAGTCTAGTGGGAAATGGGGCTAAAAGACAAGTAAGCAAAGGTATGGAGAGTTGAGGGGTTGGTGACCTTGCAAACCAAGACACAACAGCAAACACAGAGATAACAGAAATACACAGAAACATCTAGACTTTTTGGAGATCCATTGCTGAAGACAAAGAAAAGGCTGGTGAACACATCAGGTGTCTGACAATATTAAGTTTCTGACATCAAGGAGATAATATTTTGGACAAAAAAGAAGTTAGGTGACACAGAACTGAAGGAGGCATATGGTAAGATTTGTGCAACAAGAACAGAAAAAGAAATCTGGAAAGAAAGTACAGAATTCTAGAGAATAATGCATAAAGGAGGGGAGAACTATGAGCATGGAAGCTGGTCATGTTGGTTATGTTAAAGAATATGCGTGTTTTCCTACATTTGAACTCATGTTCATGAGTAATTTAGAGAGTAGGAAACTTAACTGAGAATCTAGTCACCAAGGAAAACATGGAGTTGAAGACTGCATGGAATGTTTGTGCTGCTAAAATAAATAAAGGATTCCAGAGAGAGATTAAGAAACATAGGCGTGAGTGGAGCAATGGAGCAAAAAGTGGAAGAGTGAGAGGTGAAGAAATGGGACAATTAACAGGGAAAGCTGCAGGTAGTGAGGTGGAGATGTAAAAACCATTAGTTTTATGGGAAGTATTATAAGAATAGAAAGGTCCAATGATACAGGTATTTTTCAAATTAATATTTGAGTTAATTTAAAATTTAAACATTAATTATTTTTTTTTTACAAATTAATTATTAAGTTCAGATATAAGTGGACAGTGCTGAGAAAGAAAGACAGAGAGAAAGAAGTAGGGCAATCTTTCTGATGAACCAAGGGAGAACGAGAGTGGGAAAGAGAAATTAAAAATGTAAAAGTATACATGCAAGTTTTGAATTCATGAAGAAATGGAAGGCAGAGAGAAGCCAATCACTTTAATAAGGATTAAGTTAAATGTCTAATCCAAATGACCCATGAATCCATTCACTTAATGGAAAAATGTGTCCACAATGTCTTCATTGAAGCACGTCATGAATAATCAGCATACTATCTACATGTTTCCATTAGTAAAGACTGATGTTCTACAGTGTGCTGGTGGTGTGGATCACGGATATCTTGAACGAGTAATCATTGCCAGAAAAGTCGCAGTTATCAGTTAAAGAGAAATCACAGTGCTTCTTTTCTTTCCTGTATTGGTGCTAATTGTAATAATCAGTGAAAAATTAACAGACAGCAAAGGACTTTCAAAGAAACATTCAGCTATGTTTATTTGGAGCCCTGTGCTTTCTCTTGTTTGCTCTCTAAAATTGGATGGATTGCAAGAGTAACAGGGAAACATCAGAGGAGTGATTTTATTAATCTAGTCATCTCCTCAGAGGATCAGATTAGGATGATTAATTTAGTCAGTGCAGAGAAAGTCACAACCACTGTTTTCAAAAAACATCTACAAGCATAAGGTGTTGGATAGCTTATGCATTAAAAAAATAGGACTACTGATTTTACAATATATTCTACTCTGCTACAAAGTTCAATGTTTTTCACACCTATTAAGATTTATTTTATTGAATTCAGAGCACTTGATGGCCTATGGCAATTGCATTTGTTCTCTATCTCTTTAGAATTTTATAATTGTATGGAAATTAGGGGGACTTTTATAAATAACTAATAAATAGTAAGGTGGTTTCTTTTGCTCCAACTGTATGCTTCTAACCAGCAAGGAAATTAATGGGACTTTTTTTTAAGTCTTCTTGGGGAAGCAAATTTAAATTGGGCTAGTTCTGCAGAACTCACAACCCATCCTTAGGCCCAGGTCAGGAACCAGTGCATGGTCTCACTCTGAGGACATATGTGAGACATATATGAATCACTGTAATTCTGGGAATATCTGTTCAGCCACATTCTCTTCCTACAGCTGAAGCATCATCAGAGGAAAACATCTATACCGGAGGAATTGCAACCAGATTGTAATAGCATATGATCTACTGCTCCCACCTCAGGCCCACTCCTGAATACCAGATGGTCCATAATATTTAGGAAATCTCCAGTGCAGCTGGGCTCCAGCAGCACACTGGGTGTCTTCATAAATGCTCTACACTTGTTTAATCCTTCATGGAAGGCAAAGTCCATGGCTCAGTTCAACTCAAGCAGTAATATTTTATTGGCATGACAAAATCTGCAAAAGTATCAATGAAAGAGCCAACACCTTCAAGGGTCTGCACAACGTAAAGTAGACCTGTACCTAGTGTTCCAGCTCCTTTCTGTAAGTCCTAGAAGGGCAGTAGTTACTTAGCCCAGTTTAGTGGTAATAATTTGAAAATTACTTCTTTAGGAGGATGTAGCATCACACTCTTATAAGCTGCCAGATCCCAAATATAGTTCAATGGTTCTTTCTGTATGCTTACCCCAGTATCCTTAATTTTATATTCTCTATTAAAACAAAACTATACAAGGATCTTAATTATATAGAGCTTTTTCCTCATACCTATAGAGTATTTATTCATTCAACTGACAAGCAAGGACCATTAAGGACTGAAAACCTGTTATTTATCTTGTTTTCTTCTAGTACTTTAGGACAATGGAGCTACAAGAATTTGTACTAATCAAAGAACTTGGCCCATGTTTTCTAAAAAGTGAAATAAAGGCCTTTTCCAGCATTGTGGATCTCAGTCTATCAAAAAAGTCATAGTTAACAACTATGAGATGTGAAAATATACCTCAGTCTTTTTGCTTGCCATTTTTGTTTTTTGTTTTGTAGCAGAGTATTCACATATTTTGCCATAACTAAAAAATATCTACTAAAAAGAAAAGCAGAAAAAGCTATCCATAATAAAATAATTGTACTAGTTCATAGCTGCCAAAATTATTCATATAAAAGAACAAATTTAAATATGAATGTGGGAAGTTTTCTCTAAAATGGAAAAATTTAATTATTCCAGATCTCTCCATCTTTCTTGTAAGTCACCCTTTAGAGACTTCTCAGTCTCCCGATCTTTTTCTAATGAGTCAATATCTTCTGTGAACTAGTGAGGTTTTAACAAGTCCAACAGGTTCGGAACAAGCTATTCCACCTGTCTCATGGATTATACCTTTGTTAAATCGTCAGAAGTTACATTCACATTTTTCACCTCTGGTTCATGTCTGATTGTTTGCCCTCTCTTCCAGCTCTTCCCCACTCAGGATCATTTAGTTCATTAGTCTTGCCTAAAGTGGAAGTACTTGCACCTGCCTTCAGTGGAGTGAAACCTGTGTGTCACAGTCACTTTGAGTTTGAAATCTGTTCCCCAATCTGCTTACAGCCAGACAGAGCCTGATGCTCTCCACAGATGTCATTATCAAGCTCTTGATTCCGTTTTCCAGGCTGTTAGTGGAAATACTGTGTTATTCAGGACCTACTGGACCTAAACAGATACATTTGCTACATCCTTCTGTTTTAAGAGTGTGTCCTTGATAATCATGCTCTTAATACAGGCTTCTACTCAGTTTTCTATTTCTGTTGTCTAATCCATGTTTTCACGGTAAGTTTGTAAGTGGTCTTGTACAGCAAAGTCTTACCAAAGTCAATATATGTATATATGTGTGTGTGTGAATATATATATATATATTTACTGCTTCTCCTCTATCTACATGGCCTATTACCCTCTTCTGCAAGGAAAGTAGAGAGGTTTGACATGATTTATACTTGAAAACTTGATTTTGAATGTTGCTTGCTGTGTTTTCATCTAGGCACTTTTCCCTCTCCCTGTTTTCTGAAGAATTAAAATAAAGCTGCCTAGGTCTTTAATATCTCGGCCTTTCCTTGTCTCCATTTTCAAGACTGTATTTTGCCTTTTCTTTTATTCCAGAACCTCATTATTTGTCCATGAACTCTCAGAGTGAATTTCATTGATACTACAAAAAAAATGTGTTATATTTTCAGTTGCTCCCCATATCATCACTTGTTTTCAGAAATATGTATAAGTGTGTGGAATTCTCCTCTTGTTTTGTGGGGTTTTTTCTCTCTTCGGTTTCTACAGTATATTTATTCCATGCAGATCAAGTTCTGACTATAGCACTGTAAACAAAAATTAGGACCACTCCTCACTACATCAAAGTTGATTCCAGTTCCATAGGACAAGACAATTGGCAAAGCTAGGATGCATACTTTAAAAATTACTCATATAGAGTCTAAAGAGAAATACTTTAATGCTACAGAAATTAAAAAAAATCATAATTGCTATAACCTATAAAATGGTGCTTTATTAATGGCACTGGCAAATCTTCTATGAAGACTATAAAAACTTTCTAATTCTTATATACTTTTACTTTATAAGTTTGCTAAAATTCAGCTGTTTAAGATTAAATTTGGACAGACCTTCAAACCTTAAATTTTGTGGGGTTTTTTTCTTCATTTTGCCCAAACCAGTCACAGTAGTCCCAGTTTTAACCTCGGAAAGTAAAATTTATTTAATCATGTGAAAGTATTCTAGCAACTTTTTCTTACAATAACACAATCAATCGTGAAATTTGGACAGCTGTATTTTTATGATCATGGATATATTTTTTGTCATCCATCTGAAAATATCTCCTATTTACAAATTACTATTGTAGCATTCTCATATGATCTCTAGAAATTTCTTTGGTTTTTGGTTTTCCATTGGTCTTTTTCAAACATTTCTTCTTCACTGGAACATGCACAGCACCTTAAGAACCAGTCTTTCAATCCCTGTGGGTGACTGTTTATGTCCTGCTACACCTCCTACAAGTGCTTATCTGACTTGATAATTCTTTAATATCAGAGAGATGTTGGAAAAGCCCCTTTTTATTCAAGGCTTCAAATAGAAAGCAGTATTTTTCTTGCATTTTTGTTGAACATTTGAGTTGGTGCTGGGTGCTGAAACAATTTTTGTTTAGCAATTCATTTTAATTGCTGTAGCTTTTCTATGTATTTATACAGTGGTTCCTTAAATTCTCTTCTGTTTAATCATGCTTAAAGAATTTTGTACATATTCCTCTTAGATAACATCACATTTTCAATTCATCATACTGAAGGCATATTCTTTAGGATGAGAAGACCCACAACTAATAGAAGTGCTATATTTCGCTGCATCTATTCAATGACCATGAAAGAAGTCAAGGAGGTTGAATTTAGACATAAAAAAGCATAGCTCAGATATCTGTAACTAGGTGTCTCGCTCCTTGAGGGGCTAGCTAGGAAAAAAAAATAAAATATCAAGATCATATATTAATCTGATGGAGAAAGGCATATAGAAATGAGATAGTAAAAATATTTATTTGGTCTATTTAACATAAATTAAAATTTCCCTTACCAGTTGCAGGCCTTACTGCCATGAAAAAAGCTTCACTTAATGTAGAGGTCAGAGAAGGAACCAGTACCAAACAGCTTTAATGATGAGACCCTTATTTTTTTTTATGTGCCACAGATTGGAGGGGTTTTGTTAGATTTCTAATAAAGCCATCATATTTATTATTAAAATTTTAAAAGCATGATAAGGTTAGGCAATGCTTTGAAGGAACATTAATAGTTGGGAATTCTTTGGCAGCGCTTTAGAATGCTTTTAACCTAACTATCACATTTCATGCAGCCAAATGTGTTAGTGATAAAATATAGTCAGGACCCAAATGAATAAATGAATAATTGCTTTAGCAGAATAAAAGTAGTTTCTGACTCTGCAGACATTGGCTTTGATAAATACAGCTGCCACCTAGGATAAAGCTGATATTGCCTTTAAATGTGTGCCCTTATTAAATAGAAATCTTGCTATAGGTCTTACTATAGCATGTGGGACAGAATCACTCAGGGTGCATTGGTTTTCTTTTCTTTAGAGGTGTGAGTTGGAAGCTATTTTTTTCACAATGACCTACTGATTTCAAATGGCTATTTGACTTATTGTTCATTAACATTTCATATCTTCATTGATAAGGGAGATAAATACCTCCCTGGGCTGGTAATTGCCTATGGAGTTTAATGCCTTCAGATGAAAGAATCCAATACACTACTGACTGAGCAGATTAGAAGCTCTTTTAAGGATTTGGGATTAGTAGGGCTCCATAAATGATCTGAACCTAAGGTCAGTTCTACAAAGGGACTTCATGCAAGTCTTTGCAATGTAAGCCTCTGGGTTTCTGCTACTGAAGGTGGCATCCAGACTCTGAATTAGATGCTTTTGTTACTTGTGTGATGCCTGAAGAAAGTTGGTGCCTTACACTAGAAATCCTAAGAATCAGAACAGTGAGGAGTTCACTAAGACCTCCTGAAAGCTGGCAAGTGCAAAAGGCTGGAAATGAGTGCTTGGTTGCACTACTCAAGGCAAAGCAGAATCTCCCTTGATGGCTCTGTTGGCCATAGCCCAAAGCCTTCCCAAGCAGAATTCCTTCCTCACTACTTTTACGACTGGGAAAGTAGGGTATGACTGGTACTTTTGTACAATTGACAACCGAATAGCACCAACAAATACCCTGAACATGGGAGGTCTGAGTTTGACATATACCTCTGCCTATGAATTTCCAAATATGCTTTCCCCGTCTTCCTGAAAAGGGTTCTAGTTCCCAAGCCATTAGCCTCAAATGGTTTATGAATGCATCACATTCCATGTACTGTGTCTTCCTTGTACAGAGCAGAAAGACTGCAGAAGAAAAGCAAGCCACGGGAGTGGCCAGTGAACATCTCGCAGGACTGAGACAGTTGGACAATAACTGAGCTATGACCACCTGCCAGAGTAGGTGATACAACCAGCAAATTTGGCAAACACAGTAATTTGGGTGTTATGGGAGAAGGTTTCAAGGACATCAGCTAACACAATAGTTCTCTCAACAAAATAGAGTGCTATCTCTTGTTTAACAAAGAGATAGCCAACTAGTCTGCTGTGCTATTTATATACCTGTTTTCCACCTTTTTCACTCCCTTCAACACCTTACTGTTTCATTAAGCCAGTTGATTCATCATTTGAGAGTGGAAAAGTACAGCTCACTGAGCACCCAGACAGTTTAATTTAATTTTCTCAGGTTTTTAGATGGGGGCTCAATTTGTTGTGACCCCTAGAAATTGAACCCAACCCTTGCTGTTGCTAATCAAATCCTGGCAGTCTGTTACATCAGGGAGAAGAGTTTCAAATTGTAGTAGCATTAGTTTGTAGAAAAGTTTATTTTGTTAGACCTGACATGATAATGAACCTTCTCTTTATCCATTTCAGCAGATAGAAAATTTGGTATTGGATATAAAGAGTTATGTAGTCAGGAAGGAAAAATGAGTCTACTTCCTTATTTAGTTATAGCATAGTAATCTCAGTTCAAGAAGGACAAAGTATGGAAGAGCTGACTTTCAGACATTAGGGCTTTGTCTGCACTTTCTAATTTTTGTTTATTTGTTTATGTAATGCTATTTTGTGCTTGAAAAGTTAGAATTACTATTTTTCTCTTATCCAGGTATGGTTATCAATTTCTGTATGGAAAAGCCTTCATCTTCATGTCAGTAATTCAGATAGAAAGGTGATGAGTTATCCCTTATGACTCTGTTTCAGCATTCTACTAAATTCATCAGGGTATGTATGATTTTGATCGCAACAAATGCAATGTACAGACTTCATAGGAAAGTAAAATTCAGTTATCTAGTAGGGCAGAACTTGGGCTAAAAATAAATACAAGTTGATACAAAATTAAAGAGCTGTGCACTTCAAACAGGGATCAAATTTTCTTTTGAATAGATATATTTAACCTGTGGAATTGATATTTCACAAAGTCAGACATTATTTATGACATAGATGATAGTTTACTGTATAAGGTTTTTTTAAATATTAGTTATTCATTTTAATGATGTAAAATGTGTAGCTTTGTGAATAGAGTCAATATAACACTCATTAGTCTTCAAGCAGAAGTCTGGCAAAGTAAAAATTTTGCAGCGCCTTTCCAAATGGTTTTCTGATCTTTCACCTTTTCTTAACTGGCAAAATGTACTTTAAGGGTTTCATTTTTCTCTGAACTATGAATGTGCTGCCCAAGGCAAGAATGAACAAATGTATGGTCAAATCCAGTATAGCAAGTCTTATTTTCTTTGATAATGGCAACTTTGATCTGCCCAAGAAACCTATTCGGGGAAATGTTCCATGAGATTCCCGCTGGTGCTTTAATTGATTAAACAAAAAACAGAAACAGAAAAGTGCTTTGCACTGTCAAGATGCTCAAGAAGAGCTGGTAATGTGTGCTTGAAGCCCAGAAGACGAACCATATCCTGGGCTGCCCCAAAAGAAGTGTGGCCAGCAGGTCAAAGGAAGGTGATTCTGCCCTTCTACTCTGTTCTCATGAGACCCCACCTGGAGTGCTGCATCCCAGTCTGGGGTTCTCAGCACAAGAAGGACACAGATTTGTTCGAGACAGTCCAGAGAAGGGACACAAAGGTGACAGCACCTCTCCTATGAACACAGGCTAAGAGCTGGGATCATTCAGCCTGGATAAGAAAGGTTCCAGGGAGACCTTATAGTAACCTTTCAATACCTAAATGGGACCTACAAGGTAGCTGGAGAGTTACTTGTGACAAGAGCCTGTAGTGATGGGACAAGAGGGATTCAGCTTTAAACTGAAAGAGAGTAGGTTTAGAACCTACTTTCTTTCAGCTCGTATATTTCTTCCCCTCACAAAAATTTCTGATATTGTAATAACTTAAAATCAAATGCAAACAATACAAATATATTCATCTACTAACAAAATATGGTTACCTCAATAAATTACCATGTGTTAGAAAAAACTTTGGTTTATTAACAAATTGGCAATGAAAATACAGAATATGTCACCTTCCAAGCACATTTGAAAGGGATTATTTCCTAAGACTACTAGACATTAGTGAGAGACTTCTCTGACATTGATCCCTGATTTTATTTTTTAAAAAAATGTGGTTTGGTGTATTGTTTTAAAAAATGCCAACGATGGGGGAAATATCAGCAAAAAAAAACTTTATTGTTCCTACAATTTTATCTTTCTTTGGTGACCAAAGACCATTTTTATGAGATCCATTAGCACTGCAGGCATTCTGCATACCCTTCAGAATTATACATCTGAAACCTGCAGCAGAGCAAGAACAGAATTTTAAGTTCTGAATGAAAAAACTTTCATGAATAGCTATGTTTTCATTGTTTCTAATATTAAAGAGAAAAAAACCAGTAAATTAGTTTTGGATTAGAAAAAATATTCTGTTAAACCAAAAGAAAAATGTTAATAGTAAGCAACATATTTGTTTATTTAAAATAGATAATTTTGAGCTTTTAGCCTATATGGTTTGGTTTTTTTTCAATGTAGCAAAAGCTAGAGTAACTTAATCACATTTTTTAACTGAAAAATTAAAGCTATTTCAGAATGCCTTAAATTAGTTTTCAGGAAGATCTTTAAAAAGCCTCAAGTGAAACAATTTTGCAACTGACAAGAAATTATTAAATATTTCAATTCCAAAAGAGGAGAAAAAAAAGAGGAATATTTACAACAGCACTTTAGAATAAAAGTCTAATTTTGTTGTTGTTGTTCTAAAAATGATCACACATCATCTCTTCAAAAGATTAGTGCTTTATTAATTTCTGATATAGTTCTTGTAATGATTCCATTCTGGAACATAGAAATAGTGGTGCGTGTCATCCAAGATTTATCAAATGATGTGAAATGCTCAGTGATCAGTAGTGGACTTTCCTCTGTATTTGCTTAATATATAATGGTTTGCTACCTGTTTACACGCTGCAAATGCACTGCAACTGCACCTCTTGAATTAATTCCTGATTAAGAAGAGAAATTAAAGGTAGGTCCAGACTGTATGTGTAGCCAACTGTAGCTACAGGACTGTTCCCATAATTAATGCCCCCAGATGAGGCTATCTTGCCTGAGATTTCAAAAACCTCCACAGAGTCCAAGCATGATCAGATTGCAGAGATGAGTCAGGCTGCATGTGTTGGTACTTCAGATGGATTACTGGATTTATGGGACCAGTTTAGAATAAATTGCCTGTGCAAAATCTCTGTTGTGCCTTAACAGACTTAGGCTAACATCTCAGTTTCCAACAGTGGAAACTAAGGAGCACATTCAAAAAAACAGGTGCCAGTCCACTGGGTAGTGGCCTACATTGGAAATGGTCACAAACATACACACGTGCACACATGACTGCGACTGTCATTTCCCAGCTGAAACTGATAGCTTGTTGTGCGAGCGTTTCTCTCCTATGTCGCACTCCTGGTGATGTCTGTGTTTGATTTCCGTCCAGCAAGGCAGAAGGTGAGAGACATTCACATCAGCAGGCTTCAGTACTCACTGTAGTCTGGTGGTATCCAGTTATTTGCGGCTTCCTCTGCCTTTCCTCTCTTCCAGTTCAATGGTTAGCAACTCAGCTTGTAACAGCCCTCATTTGAGAACAAACCATCTCACTCTACACTGGTGTGGATCATGTGAGAAACCTCAAACCAAACCCCACCAAGGCAGATGGTGACTTACTTTCTCCAGTGACAGGAAAGCTCACAATGGCTAGGGTCCCAGATAAACACATCATCTATTTGCCTTAGTTGGATGCTATGACAGATCTGTAACAAATCTTCAGCTTGAGCTGAGAATTCCTAGCATCTTTTTAGAAGAAGAACAGAGAAAAAGGTTTCTGCTGCAGAAAAACTGCATGTCTCCTTTTTTCTACTGCAGTTTTAAAACCTCACGCCTACTTTGTAAATAAATTCTGACAAGACAGTATCTGTTACCATTTTGTTTTCCAGTCAGAAAACTGGTCTCACATGTTAATCACATGTGTAGGACATTGCATATTTATTCACTCATTTTTTGTATTTTATTTTTTTCTGATCATCTGGAAAATATATTAAAGCCATTCTATGACACCATAGTGATATATATCATTTGTGCAACTTCATTTTTCAATCAATGACAATTAAGACTAGAACTCTGACCCTGTTTAAAATGCATAGAAATTGTGAACACCTTGTTTCTAGGCTGATGCTGCACTTTAGTGTCCATGCAACATATATTCAACAAAGCGTTTTAGTTCTCTCATCAAATTGTCTGGCACAGATTGGAGCTCAATTGCCCTTGTGTCAAAAGACAAACATAGTACAATTTTTCACACTTCTCTAGAAGAGACTTTATGCAAATAGCAAATCAGCTGCACAAAGACAATGAGCAACAGAATTTACTAGAAATTTTTAATCCAGAAATTAATTACAGCTCAGACCTTATAATGTTGAGAAACAGTTACTAGTGCCATAAAGGAATGAAAAACTAATTTAACTTGCATTGGTAGAATGACTTTTTATGTTCAGAATTCCTTTATTTCTGTATGAAATTTCAGTACACCATTTTCAGCTAATAGAGTAGCCCAGCATGTGTCAGCACAGGGATGCATATACTAAAAGACAGCATACATAGACAATCAGTAATTTGATGTTAATCCTTTTGCAGTCTCAAATCTGTCCTGATGCTTACACTTTTTAAACATCTCTATTTGCTAGAAAGATCTAGAACAGTGTCTTCAGTTTTGTTTTGTATTTGGTTTTTCATATAAATTTATTTGTGAAATAGCATCATGATATTGGACTGATGCTTGCACTAAAATATATATTCCACAACTTGTGGACTTAAATGCTACTAGAATTACATTTAAAAAAATACTTGGGGTTTATTACACAGAAAGGACTCTGTTCCTTTCTTTCACTGACTGTGAAAATAGAAAATGTTCAGTTATTATCAGAGAACAATAACAAATAATGATTTATTAATTTGGAAATCAAAGTTATTTTAAAGAAAAAACTCAGGTCAAATCAGTCCAAATTTTCAAAGCTTCGCTGACTGCAAGAATCTTGCCAGACCTCTACTAGCTATGACTCCTGCAGGAAATACACATTTTTTAAATGGATACAGTACGAGGATGCAGCACAGAGCAATATTTACTTCTTAACTTTCCTCCCAGTTTTGAGAATGACATTAATGTGATTCAAGCTTGTCTTAAACTGAGCTGTCAGATGGCTTCTTGTATTGACTTCTTAAAAGCTAAATCTGGTGGGACACGACACTGTTTCAAACCATTCTTGCCTAACTATTATCCGCTTGGTACTTTGACATTGGTTGGCCTTGACATTTTCATCAGGCTTCAATAAGAAGTCTTTCAGAGTACAGTTTGTATGTCTAAGATGATTTCTTAGAAGATAATACAAATTAACTATTTTGTCTTGCATGCATTCTGAAGCTGTTCTGTGAAGCAGTTTTCTTGGTATAAAAGAAACATAGAAGGAACAGAAAACTCCATTTGGATTGCCAGTAAAGACTCCATATGTTTTCTTGGTCCTGCAGGGGATTGACAAGATTATTTAAGAACAGATTGGTCAAACCAACCAACCATCTTCTCAGTATCCATAATATTTCTGACAGTAGCCAATAGTAGATGCTCAGGAAAGAATATTCAAAAAATTCAGGGATTTTAGTGAATGTCCTCCAGAATATTCTGCCAGCAAATCACTACTTAGAAATTTCCTCAGCTAGAGGGGAGATATTCTTCACCTCGTGAAAACATAATATTACAATCTGCCTCTCAGGCAGGGTAAATGAGGTTCCTGTTAATAAATCCCTCAGGATGAATTAGAGTGAAACAATACTGCATAACTGGGGTATATAAGAGGCAGATTTATTCTAAAAATATTTAATTGCAGAAATACCAATATTTGATTGAATCTTTGCTATAGAAATATAAAAATATCACAAAGAAAATTTATAAGAAAAAGAGAGAGGCAACCAACAAGAGTAGATGCTGGAAAGATGTCACCACCCACGGATCCAGTGATGAGACTTGACTGTTGGAATTTTGATGTGAGTGGTAGGAGTAATGGTCTCAGTCTTGATCCATTGAGGCTGGGGACCCATGAAACAAGGCGTTTGTTGGGTTATATACCTTCCAGTTAACATGGAAGTGCCTAGGTGCCTCCCCAGGGAGGGAATTCTTATGTCTGATATAACTCTGTGAGGTATGCACAGTTTTCTGATGGAGTGTTCCCAAAAAGAGTTGGGGGATTCTTTGGGCTTCTTGGTGTTCCATAGTTCCCTCTAGGGATATGACCACTGTTTGACCGGGCTTCTTGCAGCTGTGTCTTATGGTGAAAAGGGGGAAGTTGGCATCAAAAAGCATTACTCCACTTCCATAGGATCTGCTTCTCACTAGTGATTCCATTAAGCTGGTTTGAAACAGCTTAAGACATCACATTCTCAAATGTCCTGGATGTTATCAACCATCGAGCAACCCAGACAATGGTTAGATTGCAACACGTAATTTTGTTTTCTGAGGACCTTGGTTTTGAACATATAAAAGACTTTTGTATCCGCACACCTTGTGGCAAGGAATTTTTAAGTTGAACTTCATTGTGTGTGAAGGATGAGGTATAACATCTTGTTTATTTTGGACCTGGTCACCCTACTTTGTCTGCAAGGTCAGTCATCACTGCAAATATCTCTATTATATCATTCTTCTAGTTCTCTAAGATGAGTAGTCTACATCTATTTGATCCTCTCTCTTAAGGAAACTGCTCTGTGAATTTGATTTCTTTAGTCATCTTCCATTGATTCCTCTTCATTTCTTCCATATTCCTCAGCTATAAGGGATTGGAACTACACAGTGTGTAGGATATGGGAAAACTATGGGTTCATGCAATTAGATTAAATATTAAATTTAGATTAAAAATAAATATTTTATGCTTTGTTCCTTACTCCTTTCCCAGTAGTTCCTAAAAATTTTCCTCTTCTTACTGCTTCTGAACAATGAGCTAGCATTTTTATAGAACAGACTAGTTCTGAATTTCAGGAGGTATGCAGAATTTATGACTGTTTATTCCCGTGTTCATTAACTTAAATGTGTTTGTATTCAATTTTATTTGCTATTTCCTGCTTACCCTCTATTACTTCTATGCTGATACCAATGATGCTTCCTAATTACTTGACTTAGCTGTGCAAGGTAGTTATGCGGTTGCTAAAGAGAATGATAGTCTAAAATGAAGTTGACATCTCAGAAATGTCTGATTTTATTAAATAAACATAGACAATATATACACATATCTGACCTGTTGATTCTTTTACCACTCTTCCAGCTTCCTGCTTCTATTTCTTTTAAATGTCCAGAAATATCACAAGTACAAAATGAAGATATAAAAATGATATTCTGTGTTTCAAATGAATATGAGACTTGGAAATCGGTATACTTCATAACACTACCAGTCTTGGACATTTATTCAGCAGTTCCACAGATTTACTAAGAATTTACATCTAGGTTAACTTTTCCTGTGTGTGATATCTCATTTCTGTGGCTCTGAGCTTATGTGTAGAGATTATCAAATGTCAAATGCAAATGTAAAGTGGATCCACGCTGTACAAAATAGTGCCTTACTGATATTGAGCTGACTATTCCCTTTAAATGTTAATGAAACTGCTGTAATTACCGAAATACCAAAACAGCCTAAGAGCTGGAGATCACAGCTGTAGCCCATTACTCATAAATTACTGGTACAGGCACGATCTTGGCAGAAACAGTTGTATAAGAACTTGTTCATCATGCTTCCTTTTTAAGTAAAGGATGGAGACCAAGTACAGAGAACACAGCCACAAAAGTGAGGGACTTTGTTCTACTAAAGAAGTATAAATCTTATCCCCAACCAGGGATCTGTCTGTGTGTCCTCCTCCCTGCTTTTTTTTTTAGAAAGACATGGAATCCAGATTATATCCTAAAAACTATTGAACATACAGTAAAACAGTAAAATAGAGTGAGCCTCTCTAGACTTCTTTTTAAATAAAGATCCAGTTATTGCATTTTAATCTGAAATTTATAATTATGCTTGCTTTTTCTCTTTCTTTCCTTTTTCCTTTCTTTTCTTTTAACAGGAAAACTGCCTATATACAAAAGTAGACAGGCAGGATGGGAGGAAAGTGAATTAAGTAAGGGGGAGAAGGGCAGCACTGTCACTTTTTTTGTGGGATATTTTTTCAGCCAGCAAGCCTGTGGCACAGATGCAGTGAAAAGGAAAATAGAGTACTTGAATGAGGAAGTAACCTCAAGACAAAAATGTCTAAGGGCTATGCAAGCATAACTAGGCAGTAAAGAACCAGTGATATCTATACTATAGAAGGCTGGTGACACCTTGATTCTTTGATCTGTGAACTGCGTGACAGGCTTGCAAACGGATAGTTTATTATCTGGGAGGTGAATAGCAAAGTCCTGCAGCGTTTCACAGGGTTAATATGTATAAAAGAGCCATTTAGGAATAGAGCGTGGGAGGAGTTTCCTTCAGCATGCGAGGAAGTCGTACGTGCGTCTGTGTCTATATGTGTGTCTATGCGTGCGCTTGTGTGGCGCACTGCGCTGTACCCAGCTGGTCACATCAGCTGCAACTGGAAAGACGCGCACCGAAACTGACCATGGAATTGCCAAATATTTTTTAATTCACCTTCTGATGACATTTAAGGTGGCCCAAGCCCGATCGGGACCTTGCTCTTATTTTCGCGGAGAATCGCAATTGTTATACTCCATTTAAATTCAGGAATAAGCATCTCATGACGCCATGCCCCACTGCATCGGAACTGTATGAGCAAGGCGGTCTTCCACAAAGAGGGAGAGGCAGAGAGAAGGAGAGACTTACCAGGCTGAGAAGAAAAAGAGACATTATCTGGTTTTGATGTCTTTTATTTTTTTTTTTTTTGTAAGAAATCTGCAACTTGAAGATATTGGAGTGATATTTCTGTAAGCCCTGTCTCAACAGCAATAAATTCATCTGTATCAACAACAGAGCCAGATAATTCTGCTCTTGTTCTTGCAGGGATCTGTTGTTTCATGGATGACATAGGAATTTCCAAAGAGCAACAATCTTCCGTGTTACCTGACATTATATGAGCTTAGTCATCCAAGGCAGATAACTCATCTTTGAAAGGAGCTTGCATCTCACCTAAGCGTATTTAAGTGGGCAGTCTTTCTTCAGGTGCACACACTCGATTTCTTTTCTTTTAGTCATTTTCGAAAATATGTTTGGCATGCAATGTACTATTGATGTGTGGTTACTTTTTGTGGGTTTGGTTTGTTTGGTTTTTTTTAAGAGGTCTCTTTTTTTTGCACACAAATAAATGTGAAACTGCAAAACAGTAATTATTGATTCTGGGATAACAAAGTCCTTTGAAAGCATATTGGTATGTCATGAGTACAGGAGACTGCCTGCATTTTTTCATCGTCATTGCTCCACATCTGTGTAACTGTGGAACAGTCAAAAGCTAGTCATAGTATTTGGAAATAGGAGTGGTAAGAATATTGCTCGATAAATGAACATTAGCATGATAAAGCATTAAGGATTTGGGGTTTTAAAATATATATCATTTCTGAGGCAAAAAATGAAGAGTTCATAATTTTGAACAGTTACAACTGGATACAAATATGTTTCGTAAAGAACAATACATTTACAATGGAGATCGGGAAAAAAAGATCTTATACTTTCGGTATATGAAAATAAAACTATGAAATACTCAAGCTTACATTATTGAAACTAGTTTAGTGATTAAAAACCGAAATGAGAAAAAAATTAGAACAATGACTTGCTTGCCTGATATGGTAATTGGGTAATAAGATATATTTTACTGCAAATCAATTTCCTCATTCCACTTTAGAAGTACAATATAGCTCTGGCAAAGTAGCATCTTTACGGTCCTATGGATTGACATCACAAAGCTGTAGTCTTCTTTTGAAATCTATGGAACTGTGATAAATCTTCATGGCTCTGTATTCTAAAAGAAAAAAGGATTAAAGAAAGATTTTCAAGAGTGGTTTATTACCTCCTCTACACTATTTGGAGATGAAAGGATTGCATTATGGTGGACTAGCAGTTATCAGTTTTTCATGGAATTAATAATTAAATAGAATTTATAGTAACGGGAAAATAGTGTTACGATATAAAGATTTAAACAATGAAAACCACTAGGGCTTAAAGATAGAATTTTAGGCTATGAGTATAAAATGTATGTATAGAAAATCTTCCTTTAAGATATATGTTTTCATAATTGTATTCTTTATCATCAACAGAGAGAACAATAGAAAAATGACCATCATAATAGAATTATCTTTTTTTCTTGATGAATAATGTCAAATGAGTTATAAAAGACAGTAACTGTCATGCACAGATGCAGACTGTGTTTTACCTGGTTGAGTTGCCATTCTCTAAGAAGGGGTCTATGATTAGTATTGCTTTCCTTATAGCTCCAGGAGTCTTTATTTGGAATCTCACCTAGTAAATTTTTGAAAAGTCATCTTTGGGAACAACAGCAGAAAGTAAGACCCAGCTAGGGACAGATGCTGCTTGATGCAAAACAGTAGGTGTGCTTTGGTTTGCAAGGACTGGTGGACAAAAATCTGTGTGGTTTCTTTGATAAAATTGAGCAGGTCAGGAGTTCTCGCTTGTTCTCTCTTGCTTGTTTTTCAAGTTGCCTGGGAAATGTTTTGCACATGCAGGCTTTTGGGAACATTCTACAAGGTGATAGAAACTACATGACTTTTGAGCATGTGAATGTCGATTCCCATCATGGCATCTGGCAATGAGTTACCCCACTTATTTGATTTCCAAGGTGCAGTTCAGCAATGTATGAGGGTTTTTTGTGTTCTTGGATCTCCAGGCTGAACACAATTTTCTTTCTCCAAGTTTACTGAAAGTAAAAATTAACAATGAGGAAATATGCTCATCATCAGTATAAATATTTTAAATCTAGCTTTTCTTCATATTCTAATCTTGTTTACCTTTGTAAAATGCTGTGTTTAATGTGTTCTTAGAGTAAAAATTTAATTAAATGCTTTGATTAAACTTCTGAGGTAGGAGGTTTTTATTTTGTTTTGTTTTTCTTTGTTTTGTTGCTGCTTTTTTTCCAGAATTCATAATTTAACCTTATTCTTCTCGTTTGGCACAAAGAGTGGATGTCAGCATCTATCATCCTCTCTTACTGTATCCAAGACTAAAATTTCAAGCAGATACAATGAATTGTTAACCCCAATTTTTTTTCCATAGCAGAATACAGAGGCTTCATTACCTAGGGATACTTTATACCTTCAAAAGTAGGCTAAAGTTAATCTGAGTTTAGCACTACTCAATAAAGCCACATCAAAGTTGGATGACAAAATCCTTTCATAAAGTCATTGAAAGTTAACATGGATTTTTATGAGGTTCTATTGCTCTTACAGAAAAATAAACTTACAAATATGAAGAAGAATTTAATTACCACATGTAAATATGTATGGAGGTATAATGATTACAATGCATTGATTATACTATGTTTAGTTTAACAGTTTATTATTAATGTTCCTTATAAAGAAACTTGAAAATTAAAGTACATGGCACTAAGAACACAGTTGTCAAAGATTCAACTATAACAATTTTAAGATATTTTAACTAATTTTATAAACTTGCTGTCTCTTTCAGATACAGGTCTTGTATCTGAGGGTCCTGTAACAAATCATCCTCTCACATAAGGCTATGCTTCAGTGTTATTTTCCTTCCTAAATTGGTGACATTAGCCTAAGAAAAAAAAGATTTACAGGGAATTCAAAGGATTCCAAATAGGCGTGAAGAAAATGTCTGAAGAGACTTCAAGGTCTCTGTCAGGCCATGGAAATGAACAGATATTCCTTGATCTAAAAGCAAAGTCCAAACCATCCTCATACACTCAGTTTTAAGCTCTGGTTCTTTATTATGCTTGTGAACTATCCACACATAAGAGAAGGCTGAGGTTTTTATCCAGATAGTCAATTTGTTCCAGTCCACATCTTTATTTCAGCTGAAGAAACCTATTAATAGCTCAAACAGGAACTTTTCCAGTTGAAAACACATGTAACATTTTAGTAATCTAGATTTATGTCAGGTAGGTCGTGAGCCTTTATTGTATTCCTGCAGTAAATAACATAAACAAGCAGAAAAGCTGTTGACCACTTGTAGTGAACTGGCTCCCCTATTTCAGTTTCAAGACAGTTTAAATGAAGCAAAAAGAAAAAGCTTGCATAGAGCTGTAGAAGCCACAATAAATTGATTTTTTCCACTGCTTTTGTTACCTCATGGAATTTCTACAATATGAGAGCCAAACTTAATTCCAGTTGAGATGTTTCCTTCTGTTTTAAGGAGAAATTATACACTTACCACAAAATATCTCACACATATCCAAATTCTAAACAATTAACTGGGAAAACACTTTGGTTAAGTGACAAAATAAATATTTTTCTACTTCAATTTGTTGTTCATTTGTTTGCTGTAGGATTTTGCTATCCTCCAGCTCACTGAGTGGGCAGTTTATATAGAGCATTCTTGAACAGATTGCACTTCGCAAAGGATTATCTGTTTCATACCTGAAAGTACCACACATAGGCTTATAATTAAGAGCACAATTTGTGAAACTAGGCCAGCAAAAAGCTTCTAAATCCCTGGCATCTGCAAGCTCGTGTGTCCTATTTCCTCCAGTAGCAATATCTCCAATCCAACTTTCCTTCTTGGACTTTTCTATATATTTTGAGGCTATCTCAGATGTCTAGATCTTGATTTGCAGTATAGTTGTATTCTCAGGACATATCTATATCGCAATCAGAAATTTGACACCTCCGTATATAAGCACACCTGTCGTAGCGTTTCTGTAGCTGACTCAAATGCCATGAGAAATGCTGCAGCATTCCAGAAGGGACTGTGCTCGTTCTTTCGAGCCACATGATATTTAAAAGATCAGCCCCACCTTTTTTACCTACTATTTACATTTGATTTAGAATTGCTGAATTTATGCATGTTTTGAACATATATGTGTAGTCACATTTGCACTTTCATTATGGCTTTAACCTGAGTTAAACAATCAGTAGAAATATGCACCTCCAACTGTCAGTTCATCCCATCCTGAAATATAGGAGACAAAGTATGAAACACCATCTGCAAGGACTTTTTTCCTCCAGTGACTGCAAGGTGAAGATGATTAGCAGAGATGATTAGCTTAGACCAGCTGTCTTACTTCCAGTTGGATGAAGTTAGATAAGGTGAATTTCATCCTGAATGATTAATTTACTTCTTTGCTGAACTGAGTCTTGAAGTTGATAAAGCTATTTAGAAAAACTCTGATTTCCACTGGACAGACGGGGATAGTTTTGCCTCTGTTTACAAATGCACAGAGATGATAGAGCAAAGTGACTGTAAAACCATGGTCTCAAAAATACTCTTTTTTGGTGTTTCCTTAAGTGTTGCAACAGTGAATATGCTGTTTGTTGTGAATCCCAGTCAATGAGTCTGGCTCTCCTCCATTTAATATTGAGGAAACTTTAGAACCCCAAGTCAGGACTGAAAATTCCAAGTCCAGAGAAGGCACTTGGCTTTCAGGCACCACAGTGCTGAGCAACACAATTTCACACACCTTTTCTGAAGCCAAGCCCTGCAGCAATCACACCTTTCCCCCAAGTTGCAGCTGATGTGGGACTGGATCCATCCTTGGTACACTTGTTTTACTATACTTCACAAATGAGGATACCAAGTCATCACTGCTCCTAGTTTTACATCGTTTAAACGAAGATCCAGACACTGATTTCCTCTTGGCAGCAAAATCCTTTGGAAGAGCCTTCTGGGTCCTGAAGCAGTTCGTCCAAGTGCTCCAACAACTGCATGTGAACATTCCCCACCATCCTCCCACCTCTCAATGTCAGCTCTTTGGACTGCAGGTTGACTTTTAAGGAGGGATGGTTGGCACCCAGGCAAAAAGGAATCAAGTACAGATGCAGAGTGCAGAAAGACATCAAGGTTGTACAAAGAAATGTATTTGTCTGAACATATACCACCACCACCAAGCATACATACACATGATCCAAAAACTGAACAAAAATCTGATACAACAGAGGGTTTTGTTGTAGAGTTAGCTGCTTTTTTTTCCTTTTTCTTTCCCCTGTCCCTCCCCTCTGGGATAATATTGCTGGTATAGGAGGGCATATCATTTATTCTCTTTCTTTGGAGAGAAAATCCCCAAAAAATGAAAATTTTGGAGTTTTTCTGGTGTGAGATTTCATTTTATGCATTCCCATTTAAAAAATATCTGTTTATTTTTATTGTGAAAACATTACTTTGCCTTAGTAAGTCAGGTATGATAGTCGCCCCCAGTTCTAAAAATTATTTCTCACTATTTACAAAGGCTATTTTAAAAAGTTACTTGTAATTGGATTAGTGCAGCAGTTTAATAGACTAAGCAGATATGTTATGTGGGAACAGAAATGTTTAATCTGGAATGATTTACAGGGAGACCCACATTTAATTTTTCTTCCAATGCAGTATTCCATAGTCCTAATCTTTGTACTCACGTATATCAAAATAACAGAAGATAGTCTTTCAAATTAATAGAAAAGAACAAAAATCCAAAATCCATCTCTGAATATTCTTACATGTGCTTGCAGGTATCTTATTTGCATGCATGTTAATGCATGTTATGTGTGTGTGTGGCAATTACTATGAATGTTTCCAATTATGAAAGTTTACAAGGAATGTGACTTATATACATGAAATGTTGATTATGTGTATCTTTGTTAGCGTCTATTTGTATGAGCTGCAATGTATGAATCAAAGCTCTTTAATCTACAGAGTTATTCCATACAACATGGATTTGTTGCCATAGCATTTATCATGCCAAGTCTAGCCCTAGTTCATTGCCGAATTAAATAACACATCTCCAAGCAGCTATATATACAGCACAAATTTTGTAATATATTCCTTGGCAGAGAATCCATGTCAATATAGCAGCCATTCTCACCCCACGAACCATGGAATGGTTTTTTTAATGTCTTCAGTTGTGTCTGGGATGCAGAGAGTAGTATACCTTTTGCCTCTTATGTATACATATTTTTTTTAATTTTTGACTCCTTTTAGCTTAATTTAAAGCTTAATTGAAATGACTTTTTCTATTGCTGCCTCATATTTTTAGTAACTAAATAATAGGCATCATTTTCCTTGTTCTCTTACATAATGTCTGTTCTCTTTGAGTCAAAATCTGAACTATATTTTTATAGGACCATCAAATGTTAAAGGAGGGTCAGCTCTTGGAAGTTAGATTCAAGCTGTCATTCTGCTTCAGATTTCTTATATGGACTTTGGCATGACCATAGAGTATCTAAGCATCTGTGCATGGCATTCATCTCCTGTAACTGGGCAGAAATGCACTATGCAACACCACTGGTGAGAACAGAGTTAAAATCAATCCTTCCCTAGAATTTAGGCATAAAAAGGAATAGAAGAAAATGAAGCACAGTGCAGAAACAGTCAGGATGGTACTAACACAATATCTAGGTTTTAATGGTGTGTTCCTTCATGCACATTTTAAGAGAAAACTGCAAATGCTTTGAAGTTTTGGATTAGAATTCAGTTCTGCAAAGTTTTGAGTCATGTTCTGTGTCATGTAAAAAAACTGGTAGTAAATTTATGTGAAGAATGACTAACATCTAGTGAGGGTTAGGCATGCTATAGGTCTGAACTATTTCATAGAATCATAGAATCAAGTAGGTTGGAAAAAACCTCCAAGATCATTGACTCCAACCTTTGACCAAACACCACTATGTCAACTAAATCATAGCACTAAGTTCCATGTCCAGTTGTTTCTTGAACAACTCCAGGAATGGTGACTCGACTACTTCCCTGGGCAGCCCATTCCAATTCTTAAACATTCTTTCATTGAAGGATAATGTTTGCCAATGTCCAGTTGAACCTCCCCTGGCACAGCTTGATGCCATTTCCTCTTGTCCTGTCACTAGTTGCCTGGCAGAAAAGACTGGCCCCACCTTACTACAACCTCCTTCCAGGTAGTTGTAGAGAGTAATAAGGCCTCTCCTGAGCTTCCTTTTCTCCAGGCTGAACAACCCCAGCTCCCTCAGCAGCTCCTTGCATCACCTGCTCTCTAGATTCTTCACCAGCTTTGCTGGCCTTCTCTGGACCTGCTCTAACCCCTCAATGTCCTTCTTGTAGTGAAGGGGGCAGAAATGGATACATTACTCAAGATGCAGCCTCACCAATGGTGAGTACAGAGGGACAATCACTTCCGCTGGTCCTGCTGTCCACACTATTTTTGATACAGGCCAACATGTCATTGGCCTTCTTTGCTACCTGGGCATGCTGCTGGCTCAACCAGCACTCCCAGGTCCCTGCCAGGCAGCTTTCCAGCCATTCTTCCTCAAGACCTCTCACTGCATGTTGTGACCAAAGTGCAGGACCCAGCACTTCACCTTATTGAACGCGATACTGTTGGCCTTGGCCCATAGATCCAGTTTGTCCAGATTCCTCTGCAGAGTTTTCCTACCCTCCAGCAGGATGACGCTCCCATCCAACTTAATGTTGTCTGTAAACTTACTGAGTTACTTACTTGTACTGATTAAGGCAGAAACATACAATGTTTGAAGCAGAAAGTGGTTCTTGGGCTTGCAGGAATGCTTCTTGCTTTCGCCTCATAAATTCTGCCACTCTGCCGTGACAGGCATCTGAATAATTTCTCAGACAGCTCTAATTTTTATTACTTGTATCCGTTTTTACCAACAGAAACGTGGCAAGAGACCTGTACTGGTTTTGTAACAGGTTATGACACAGATGACACAATTTTGTTTTAAACAGGGAGTTTATCTCAATAGTTGTTTCTCCATATGAGACAAGTAACTTGCTGGAAGATGTGGTTGCGAAGGACAAGAATGCACAAAAAAATGTCTTCAAATAGCACTGTAAAAAGTACTCCTTGGACATAATAAAGGTTCATTACACAGATTAAAGGGTTGTATTATCTAGCAGCAACACATGTGCTTTGTCAGAGGTTTAGAAAACTTTTTTTTGCTTGAGTGGCATTGAATAAGACTTATAAGAGGGGAATAGCATCTTCTGATTATAGCAGATGAGATATAGCAACAGATATCAGTCTAGGACATTAATTCTGACAGGTGTAGTGGCAGACTGATACTTGGAGCTGTTACATTAAACTAGGGTGTGTTCCAAGATGTAGCCTTGTCTGACCTCAGTCAATGTATTCCAAAAAAATACACATGAATGTGCACATGTAACATGAATGTTGTGGGCAACCACAGAGTAATGGTTTTAAAGTGGACAAGAAGTAGTATAGCCTTTATAGTCTACTAACTCAGTATGTTCTCCTATAAGCTGGAGCAGAGATGTTGGAAGTCAGGAAAGTAGCAGGAATCATAGAGCAGCAATACTATTGACTTTTTACCTAATTTGTATTTTAGGGATTCATCTACATAAAGAGATTATTCTTACTACCTATAATTTCATCAGAATTGCCTCAAATTCTGTTTAAATTCTCCTCTTAAAATGTGAAAATGTTGATGTGTCTGTATAATTTGCTAAGAAATTTACCTACCTTCTTTGAAGAAACACAATCATTTGTCAAAACTTAATTCTTTATTGCTTTTATTTATCCTAGCTATCGTCTATAAATCACAGAACACTGATTTATATGAGACCAAGCTAACAGTGATATAGCCCAATAACATTAAATTAAAAAAAGGAACAGAGCATGAAAGAAATACAGTTAATTGCATCAGATTATGTCATTAGGCAAAAAAGTGCAGGTTCAAACATCTCTTTGAGCCCAGAAAAGAAGACATGAAAATGCTGGTAAACTGAGAAAAATATGACAGAAATAAGATCTAAAATTATGCTGATGACACAGCTTTTTAATAAAGTTCTCTATTTCACAATGTAGATTAATTTGTATTTCTTCCTGGATGTTCATTATAAACTTGTGAATTCCTTCTTCCAACCTCATCCTGTCATTTAAAGAGCAGCTTTCCAGTAGTCCAAAGAGAACAGTCATGCAGATATAATGACAGGAACAAAGTAGCAGATCTGAAATATCTAGTGCCAATCATTTGCATTACAGTTGCACAACGTTTAGAACACTGTAAGCATTTATTTGCAAACATTATTGTGTGATAAATATAAACAAGAGAAATAAAGTTATTATTTAAATAAACTCACTTGTTAAATTTTTTTTTAACAACAAGTGAGGGGAAAAGTTGTGGTATATGTTTAAAATAAGACATTTTAATAAAACTCATCAAAGCTTCAGAGAGAATGAAGGAAAAACATTTTGACATTAACTCTAAACTCAGAGAAAATTCTTGGTTATGACTTCTGCTTCTCCTTTTAAATCACAAGGAATTAAACTTCTGTTCTTAAATACAAAATCAAAATTGAAAGCATCCAATAATTGGTTCATTAAGCTTACTAGGAAGGAGTGGGAACTGTACTGATATGCATGCTAGTTTTATTTTGACTTTTGCATATTTGGTGAATTTTGTAACATGGTAAAATAAAAAGAAGAGGCAATAATTTTCTCCAATAAATCTTCATTGTAACTAGCTACATAAAACAGGTGAGAAGATGGTCTTTTTGCTTACAAATGTGTTGGCAATGATGAGTAGACTCTGAATTTTCCTTACAAAGCATCATAAAGGTTTGGAATATAGTGGCTTTCTTTGTACTACCATAGATGAACCCCAAGCTCATTTTGCCAGTCCATAAAAAATCAATATGTAGCATTTGTAGGATTACCACAATTTTTAATCTAGCAGTTTAAAAAAAAAATCAGACTTGCATAAGTTCAGGTTCTGCAAATAGGATTCCTATTATATAATCAGTTTTAACTCATATCACAGTTTTGATTTTGTCTTTTAAACACATCTGTATTCTTCTTATATTTTTGTCTTGAAATAGTGAGTGTTCATCATATAGCCATGGAAACAAGAATATTGTGTTCTAGAGTCTTTAATAGTAATCTTTATTAAGTTGAATTAAATTAATAGTTGTTTACCTTAAAAGATCCAAAAGCACTAAAATTCCACATACTGTGAGCCAGGAATTATTTTTTTATATTTTAAAGTGAAAGGTTTTTGAAGTGTCCTTTATATATGTATTGAGGTTGGGCATGGGGATTATACTCATTTATGTCTCAAGCTAAGGTCAAAACCATCAATGCTTCTATGTGAAGATGTCAATGAGGAAATAAGCAATTAAAGTTTTAGACACATGAGGGGCTAATGGTCCAAGGTTCAGTAGCCAAGCGATAGCCATGCAGAGCAAACAACATGCCCTGTGATATTTTGTGTCCATAGAAGATAGGGGCAAATGAGTCAGAATGTATTTGCAGCAGGAATTAATAATTTATACTTAATGTATCAACACCACAGTTAGATTCCACCAAAAACAGTGGACAGGGTATCACATCAGATACCCATCAATGTGAGTCATAGGGGACTTTCCTTATATGGGTGTAGGATCTAGTTTGAGGTGAAGGATCAACCAGAGCAGTTTTACTTATTTATCTCAAGGATAATTTCAAAATTTAAATCAATAAATAATTAAAAAACTACTTGTTTTAACATCTGCTAAAATCTTAAGTCAGTGTTTCTCACTGAGGTCCTGAGCTATTTGTCTGTTGAAAAAGAAGAGGTGGCTCAAGATGCAGCAATATGATATTTCTATTGATAATATAGCAGTATAATTATTTGTCTTGGAAGGCAGGGATTAAGAATGAGGGAGGTAAAAAAGTATGTCAGGATTAGTACATATAGGGGAAAATGGATTTTGAATTTTGAGCATGTATCAGTAATGGGATTATGCAAATGCATAACATTTGCAATCCTTCTGCATTTACTCTGTATTTCTAAAAAGTCAAAATTACATGGTTAAATGATAATATTTGCAATTTTTTTTATTCAGCATATTTTTATAATAGATTTGTGTATGCAGACAATAGTAACGAATAGTTTCTTTTTATTTTAAAAGAAAAAGTTGAACTAGACCTTGAAGGATATTGTCTTCTTTTTCTCCTTTTTTCTCTTCCTCATAGGAAAAATAAAGACCTGTATTCACTTTCAAAATACATAAGAAAAATGTTATAACAGGCATTTAACTCAACCATTCTGAAGACCATTTTCCTGACATAAATATTTCATATGCAGATCATCTTCTATTTCTACAGACTATACATAATGACTAAAATCAATTGCAGTGATTTAAACCAGCACCTGCGTTTCTCTTACCTTGTAATATATAGAGAAATACATTCTCATGTTTTGATTTACTAATCCATAGTACTTGGTTTGAATGATCCCAACAAAGTTAATAAACTGTAAAACTAAAAGTATATTATCAAACTTTTCATCATATACAGAAAGATATTTTATTGACTTTATCAAACTATTTAGAGTCAAGTGTCTATTTTTAAGATATATTTTATACTTAAAAAAACCCCTGAAATACCCTAAATTATTCTTCAGAGACTAATCTTCCAGTGAGCCTCTATTCTTGGCCTAGCATGAGTGAAAAAGGTTAATTTAGAAGTTCACCTTATATGGGAAGCCCTGCAGTCCCTCCTAAAACAGATGGCCCCAGTCACCATTAAGCTCCCTTTACTGCCCATGATTCTGAGGCAGTAACTCTAGTGTCTCTTTCTCTTTTTTTCTGCACTTTAGTTTACTACTTAGTTTTTAGTTCATTGTGTTCTTTCTTTCCTTCTCTCTCTCTCATTCACTTTCTTCTTTTTTTTCACTTTCTCTCTTACTGTCTGCCTGTTTGACCACCCATTCTGTCTATCTCTCCCTCTCTTTTGATTTAGTCTGTTTAATCATAGCAGATTATTTATTGAAATTAGTTCCTGGCACTGATTAGTTCTAAGATACAAGGTTCTCTTTTCATCTACTTAGAGGCCTAAAATTACTGAAAACTAGTTACTTAGTCTGCTGAAATCTATTCTGCCATGCTAAATGGAGAAGAAACTCTCCCAATATGCAACAGACACAGATTTCTGAAAGCTCTTCAACAAACAGCTTCTTCTCAGCCTGTTGGAAACAGCTGAATCTCCTCAATCATAGAATCATAGAATGGTTTAGTTTAGACTGGTCATTAAAGATCACCTAGTTCCAACTCATCTGTCATGGACAGGTACACCTTCAACTAGACCATGTTGCTCAAAGTCCCATCAAACCTTGCCTTGAACACTTCCAGAGACAGGGTATCCGCGACTTCTCTGGGCAACCTCTTCCAGGGTCTCACCACTCTCACAGTAAAGAATTCCTTCCTATTATCTAGTCTAAACCTACTTTTTTTTCAGTAGTTTAAAGTTCAAACTGTTTGGAGCTGTTCTCCCTTGTCTTATTTGCTACATGCCCTTGTAAAAAGTCCCTCTACAGCTTTCTTGTAAGCCCCCTTTAGGTACTTGCTTTACCTTACCCTCTAGGAAGGCTGCAATAAGTCTAATATGTCAGTGGGGACATTATCAGATCAGCCAAGCAGATGTAGAGATTTCCTCTTGATTGAACTATTTATTTTGCACTCTAGTTTTCAAAAAACTAGTCAGTTTAAGCTCTGTCCTAACTCTAAGAAAACAGAATGCAAGGAATGTGTAACATCAAAGTTTGTATATAGTCTGCCTGTTCAGGTGGAAGAAACCTTTCAACAAAATAAGGCATCAAAGAAATTTACTAAGATGTCTATTGCCAAAGAAATTTATATCGATGCCCACCTTGTAAGTGTAAGTCTTATTCAGTCTGATATCAGTTCTCAAGCGAGCTCTTCTACAGTATTTAACATCCTGGTCTTGCATAGCTTTACATTTATTGCTATGATAGTGTAGAAACCTGAGCCATTATCCAGGGGACAATTAGTATAAACAGCAGCAACTAATCCATCATTTCTAACCTAACCCTCAGCAACTCCTGGCACCAATTAAATTACCTGTGGAACCAACATTTGAATCACAGTCAGGGTAACAGATAAGGATCGGTTCATTTAAAAGAAATAAGAGAGAGAAACACTAACACTCTCAATCAGCACTGTGGAGTACATGTGCTTCAGTCATATGAGGGGGTAAAAGCAACACTGCCAGAGAAATCCATTATCTACACATCCAACCATGGAAACCACAAGCAAATCTGGTCCTTATTGCAGCATCTCAATACCTGTTGTACATTTTCCTACACTGAGAGAGGTTAATTGGTTTATTCAATGTATTGAAGAGAAATTAACTTTTTTTGGTTCTTTGAAGGAGTACAACAATCTTTACTTGGTTGCTATATCTCCCTGACAACAGTAGGTTGAGAATCTGAGGAGGATCCTGTTGTAGTCATCTATAGATCTTTGGTATCATACTACCAAGGACCCAGCCTGGTACTTTCTGATGTACCTTGCTACTTTTCATTTATCTTTATTAGGAGTGGATCCTGGCAAATCTATGGATGATGAGTAAAAATTAGCTTCTCCAACAAATACCAGAGCAAGAAATGTGAACAAGTGGCTTTCCCAGTTAAAAGTGAGCATTGGAAAGGGAGCAAGACATGCTTAGAAGATGTGAGCTCTTCTCTGAAGAGGATTCCACAAACTCCCTCTCAAAGGTTCCAGGCTGAATTATTTTGTGAGTGGAGCAATGACTCTTTATTTTCACACAGATGCTTATGCAATTATTTGGTTGATAGATGTTCTTGTTGCACACTTGGAAATATTTCATCTTCCTTTGGACATTAGAGCAGAAATGTGCTTTTCCATTTATCGTTATTATCCCTGGAATTTTGAGAATGTTGGAAAGAAATTCAGAAAATACCATCACAGCAGTATGAGTTTAATATTCTCAATGCTTAGATCTGATGAAGCTGTTATTAGAAAAGCAGTCCTCCAGGTGAATTTTGCTCACCTACTCCTTCAGAACAACGACCAGGCAGCTTCCATGGAGAAAAAATGCTTTGGAGCCATTGATACTACTTGTTTGTGAAAAACATTCACAAAAAACTAACACTAAAAAAAAACCTTGCAGTGATAGGGAGTTAATAGGTCTTTGAGCTATGAGATACCCTGCATTACCCATCACCTCTGCAACCCCCACCAGCAGTTTTTGACCATGGTAATCAGTGGTAGTGAGTCTGGATTACCTTTGGTTGTCATTTCATTGAGTCACTTTCTGAAGAAAGCTGTCTGTGATTCCTTTTCCCTCCTGTGACAAAATTTCTGAAAAGGATTCTCACAGTTTTTCACCATTCAGACAACCTTTTTTTCCCCAAAGGAAACATTTCCATTTCAACAGTGTTACTGTTGGCCCACACAAACCCTCTTTTGCTGTGGTAATGGCTCTTATATGAACCTGAAAATTTCAGCTGCTCAAAAATCTTCTAATATTACCCTGAATTTCTTCTATATCAACCTTTTATGTTGACCAGTTTTTGAATCCTCTCATTTAATATTTTGTTGCTCAAGACGGCTATAGTCCTGAGCTAACCATGTAACAGTCCTTTCACTCAAGATGATAGAACAGAAAAACATTCTGACCTCATGAGTAGTTTGAGTCACCAAAGAGAGCACATAGATTTTGGGGTGTAACTGCTTTTAATAGTACCACGTACGTCCATTCCTGTAAATAGCAATATGACTATACCTTGACTACTGTGATAGCATTGTAATACATCTGAAAAAGTTTTCCATCATAAAGATATTTAGAAATCCACTGTTGAGTTGGAAGTCCTCTCTTATTCCAAGCATTTGGATTAAAACTTTACAAATCAGTCACAATTCTATAGATGGTCTAGACTCTAGTTGCACCATTTTTGGTTCATAACTTACTTGCTAAAACAATACTTAGTTTGGGCGTATTATGGGAAAACAGTTTCAGTCTAGAAAAAAAATCCCAGATATATAAAATGGTAAATATTTTGGGTAGTTGATACAGCTGAAGTGAAACTAAATCTAATGGTTACTCATTTGCACTGGAACTACTTCAAATCTACAGAACTTCAAACTTTACAGACCCTTTTCCCTCCATTTTGCTGTAACTACTTATCATTACTTGGTCCAAATATTTAAATGATTGCAAATCTTATGACACTGATTTTTTCTTTCCAAACTGTAAGCACAGCTATAGATTGGTAGACTGGTGTTCAGGTTTGATTTCTGATCCAAAACCATTATCTTCAATGGCCTTTGGATCAGATCCTTAGAGATCTTCTTTTCAGTACCCTCTTGCCAGTAAACTGTACTGCATAATTAAGTGCAGTCTCAAAACTGGCCCCCATGTCCTCTGCTCATTATTCCTTTCAAAATTAATATGTTTACATGCTTGGCTACATTTGCTCTTTCTCTTTATCCCATTTTCTATCTAGCACCTTGTCTTATCTGTGGCTCCTTACCTAGTTGGTAATCTCTGATGTGGCACCTTGCCAAAATCCAAGTGTACTGTATCTAAAAAATTTTACTTCTCTGTCATGTTAGTCTTATTTTCAAAGAGTTCTAACAGGTTATTTAAGTATGGCTATTCTTGACTGAAGAAATTCTGGCCATATTTAATGAACTATACTTTAACTGGTATTCTCCTACTAACCTCCAAGATTTTGTTTTCTCTAAAGCTCATGTTAAAATATGTGACCTACACTTTCTTGATTTATCTCTTAAGATTCTGTCTTCTAATAATGTACTTATATTTGCCACTTCTCAGTCTTCAGAAATCTCTTTCATATCTAGTGAACTATAAAAACAGCATTTAAAGGGTCACCAGCATCATACTTCTTTCATGAAAGGCATTTTAATGTGAAACATCCAAATGCGTGCATAACTTTGGTTCCTGTTGATTGTCTTACTACAGAAGAACTTGTAAAAATACTGTGTTAATAACTACACAAACATAAGTGTAGAATGAATATTTACAAGTTATCTAAAAGGGCAAGGAAGGTTTAGGAGGAAGGGGAAAGGACATCCAAGTCTCAGGATACATCTGTCACAGATGAGCAACAGATTTGGGGATTCTCCGTTGCATGGCAATTATTTCTAACAGGTATAACCCTCCCATATACATATATTTTTTAAATCATTGACTCTATCTGCTTTAGTTTCCCCCCTAAATAAATAAACTTTGCTTCAATAACTCTTTGGCTTTTTCATAGATAAACCCCCAAATCTATAACTGAGTAAATATTCTGCCATTTCTTTCTCCCCATAATCTTCACTGGCAATATTTTAAAAGTTTGGACTCTTTTATATTTCAACTAGATTGGCTGCAGTAGACAGACAGAAATTCAACTTTCATTCGATTTTTTTTTCTTATAAAAGGAAATGTGGACTGGATAAAAGTTGGCATGAGATATTTTCACCTCTCTCATTGAATATTTTTGAGATTTCATTTTTCTGGTATACTGGCAATTATTCTCAAGCCTTATTTTAGTGACTATTTGAGCACAGCCCCAGCAGAAGAAAGTGAAAAAATCATAGGGAAAAAACTATTTTTCCAGGTCAGTACAGGTTTCACCATTGGGCTGTTTCAACAGCAATTTTTATTCCTGCCTTTTTTTTTTTTTTTAAGACAAATTCCATTCTGGAGCTTACAAAACTTTAACTTTCTAAAATGTTATCTTAAAAGTAGTATAAACCTTTCTTCCTATGTTTTGTCCAAATTATTAAGAAGTTGTCTGAGAAACAGAAAATATTTCTGTGGTTGAAGCAAGAAAGAAAATTCAGAAAATAATTAAATTAACTCCTTATAGAAGTCATAATGGCAAAAATCAGCAGTTTTATAGATCTTTCCACCTTTAAATAAGTTGGAGAAAATGTGATATCATCAAAGGATGATAAAATTCTACAAAGCTTATGAGGAAACTGGATGGGGCACATCTAATTCTGCCTAGTGAAATCTGTGACCAAGCAGTGTCTGAGTATATTCAGTCTCCACCATCTCTAAACCTGAAATTGGTGCAGTAAGATAAAAAAGCAAGAGTATCAGACCTGATAACTTGTTTCACTAGATGTGTTTTGAATAGGAGAAGCATTGGTAAAATCCAATCTGGCAGCTATTAAAGCCAAAGACAATAGCTAAGAAGGATTTGGGAAAACCATGGATACATGCAGTATGAAACTAGGTGGTGGGGTTGTGAAAAGGAGCAAGAGTTGAACAAAAATTATAAAACCATAAAACAGTAGTATAGAGTTTCCAGCACAGAGAATACTCAAGGTTGTTTGTATAACAGGATTCTTCAAAACTGCTCTCAAAAAGGCAAAAGAATCTTTATGACTCAACTGTGAGGAAATGCAAGAAGTGTTGTTAAAAAAACAAATTCTCAACAGATTATATACTAAAAGATGAGAAGGCCTTGATCAGAAAGACAGAGAAATCATGAAACAGGAAAAAAAAAAAATCAAGAGACTGGAAAGACTCCTTGAACATAGACTAGATATGCGCTTGTGTTGTGCCCAGCTCAAAATGGAGCATTCCACAGGTCTTGACCATTATCATTTTGTTCACACTCTGTTCATGAACATTGCAGTTACTGAAACTCATATACAGGAAGGAAAATGCAATAGAACTGCCTTATTATGGTAATGAAAAGAGCTAGAATGAAGTCCAATTGCAGTGCAATGGATATTTGATTTGCATTTTTAAAGACAAACAGCATAGTATCATAAACAGGCAAAGCCATCCTGTGATTGTCTCCTCAGATCAATATTTCTCATGCAGTGGAAGCAAGGTCCCTGAAGGAATCACAACGTAGTAACTGTTAACAACTGTTGACTATTTAAGAGAAACAGTCATCTGGAAATAATCAGCAGTAGAAGAGAGAGCAGAGAAGTCCAGCTGGTGACAGGTAGTCATAAAAGTAAGTGGTTCCCTGGTATTATCAGAGAGGAAAGGAAATGTGCCTATCTGTCCTCTTAGCAAGATATCTCGCAAAGACGATGTGAAGTAGATACTTCATTGTTTCAGTGAACAGTTTTTGACAGTCAGGATATTCCAATTCAGCACTTTGATTTTTTTGTATGAGCTTAAAGGTATAGTAGTCATTTGATTAATTACAGACATGTCTGTCTTTACTGCTGTTGGCTGTATTTTGTATGTGTGGTAGTTTAGTCTAGGCCTTCCTTGGTGACCAGTTTGTAACCAAGGAAGGGCCCAGATTCACCCAGTATTCCCTACGGTTTTTACGTAAACAAGGCTATAGGAAGAAAGGAGGAAAGGCCTTCCCTCTCTTTCCTTCCGGCAGCTTAGAGGTGCAGGTTTCCTGCTGTTGAGTCTGTCGTGTTGGGGAGTGAGGCCTGGTAAGGCCTTGCCGACCTTGGGAGACAGAGGTTGCCGGCGGTCGTTCCAGCCTGACTTTCTGTTGTCCCAAGGAGAGTAGTAAGACAGTCTTTTACTAATTCTTTTAGTTACTAGACCTTGGGCTACTGATCGGGAGATATATATATATATTTTATTTTGGGTTTGTTCCTTTTTTTCCCTTCCCCCTTCCCTTTCCCTTTTCCTTGTGAAATTGTATATATATTTCAGTTGTATATAACTGTAATATAAGTGTAAATATATTTATATATATTGCTTTAACTGTCTCTCTCTCATTTTGGTTTTCTTGGTTGTTTTTTTTCCCCTTCTCCCTGAGGTTTGGGGGGGGGACGACTTCTTGTGGTAAGGTTTGGAGACTTGGCAGGGAGCCAGCTTCAAACCATATCAGTATGCTCTGACATCCAGTTTTTAATGTATAAATAAGTAGACTTTGAACATCATTTGCACCATCTGTAATGTCACTGTGCATCTTTTCTCCCTTTTCTAGGAGTTCAGTGATTCAGTGTTTGACATTACAGAGATTCAGGTAAAAGCTATAGATAGTGCAAGGGTTTAGACATGTTTTACTGCTATTCTTTTCTCTGCTGTACATCTTTCAGCCTCCACTATTTAAACAGTGAGCTGTTCCCACACTGAGAAGTGGGAAGTTGTTACAATGATGCTGGTTTTTTTAACATTTATGGTAATCTTCTGTGGAGAAAAGGGGAAAAAATCCATTTCCTCAATGTTTCTCCACAGTTGCAACATTACTATAGTTTGTTTCATTGCCAACTGAGTTCTTGAGCTCTCTGGTATATTTAGATGTTCTCGACTCCCTAATTTTTGAGTATGTCCAGTTTTTAAACTATTTTCCATTAGATAAGTAGTATGAATCAATCATATAGCACATTAAATAGAACAGGACAAAATAAAAGAAGATAGTTAGTAGTCTATCCTGCAAAGAAAAGGTTCCTGCAAAGAAAATATACCTACAAGATTATCCCATTGTCTGTGCAAATGTAATGCCACCATCATCATCACCTAGGTATTCAACCCAACTCAGCCTTACATGATTTCCTTAAGTCCTTCTAAATCTTTCTGGTCAAGTCAATTTTCATGGTAATAAAAATCTTTCTTTAAAACCAGTACTTTAAGTGGTTACACCATTTATTCCATAATAAATTGCTTCTTGGAAAATACTATTTACAAGCTGAGTTTCTATGCTCTGGGCAGACTGCCACCCCATTTTGGCTTGTTTCATAGGACTCTGCATGGAAATATGTCTATAAATTGGTATAAATCTCCTGTAAGAGTCTCCTACAGCTCTCCACCCAGAAATGCAATCTATTTGCCCTCTTCAGCTTCTGAGAAACAGCACACCACTCAAATACTCGTAGAAAGTGTCCTTCATTCAGTAGAGATAATTAGTTTCAGTTACTTAAACTGAGCAACTATTTCCCTTCAAAGAGGATATTATATTTGCCTAATTGCATTTAAGTGCTAAACACTGTAAAGGATAATGTTTCCCAAGTATGGTATTTCTTTGGGTCTTTGCTAGTAGCCGGCTAGCTGCCTGTTACAAGGGTCAATAGAAAGCTACAGTTTGAGTAAATGATTAAAATTCACAGATCACTGAGCACAGACCTATTTTTTTCCCAAATGACTGTCAGTTAATCTTTCCCATACAATTCATATCCTTATCACATGCACTAAATAAGAATGAAAGGTAAATTGTTGGCTTTCTGTTATGTTATGAAACAATCAAGATTGAGCTGAGCTAAATGAGTAAGATACTAGTTTGCAGATTTTTACGAAAGACCTACTGAAACATCAACTCTACCAGGCTTTTTTTTCCCTTCCATTTTCCTATCTTACTTATAGAACCCTTTCCACTAGGTTGTTCCAGCAAAACATTCACAGTGCAGATGCTGTGGTTTCATTCCAGTCAGAATACAGATGTGCTACACAACTTTGCCTTTAATTTTTGGCTAAACAAACAGGCAAACAAACAGTAGATGAAACTAATGGAGAGCCTAATTATATCTATCCATTAAGCCCTAAATTTGCTTCCTTTCCAAATAGCAGGCACTGTCTTTAAATCCAAAAGGACTGATGGCAAGATACCAAGTTTAAAATTCTCCCACTGTCATAGGCTGTTTTACTAATTATCCAGATTCCAAGGCAATCATACAACTGAAATCATTCACCTCACGCCTGGAAACATAAGTCTTGTTCTTTTGATGAATATTTATAAGACAGTGTAAAGCAGTCTACTTTCTTTTCCCCTCAGGCAAGACAATTTGGAGTTCATCAATATGTATTACCAAGGACTTTTATAAAAGGCACTTCAAAGGAAATTCATCAGGCATTCCTTTTGTCTTGATTTCTGTTAGACTGATACTTCCTTTTGACAAGTATCAATAAATTATCCTCTGAAGGCTAGAAACTTGATGTCTTATTCAGAAACTTCCTCACACAGCAAAGTCTCGTCCTTAAGTTTCCAATGAAATTTTTAGCATCTAGCTTTTAATTTAAGGATGAAGGAGGACAGTGGAAGAAAATTAAGCACAAAATAATCAATGTATTTATAAGTGGTTCTATGACATATTTTGCTTTCACAGATGACAGGAATTTTCCAGTTAAGAATTTCCATGACCTACATTCCTTTTTACTTTTTCTATTTGACTTTTGACCATATTTGGGATTCCTTAAAAGAAAAATTAAGGCTTAGTCCCCAGTGCTTAGACTGAACAATAAGCAAATTAAAACCAGATTAGTGCAGATATGTGGTGTTGAATGACAGAATGTCTCTGTCCCAGTTGGTTATTACTTTTCCTCCTTTGGACGTTGACACAAGGGCTCATATTTCTGGGAAAGGAGAGTGGGATCTTAAAGTGTAATAGAAAAAAAAAAAAAAGCTTTTCTGATTAACATGCAATATAAATAATGTTGCATATTGTTCCCAAGGAAAAGTAACTATCACCTTTATCATTATGTATTTATTTCTTTACTTTGTTAAATATGCATGCACGAGAAAATCTATCATGGAACATGCAAAAATGCATAAATTAGTATGTGATGATAAGGTGAGTACCAGCATTGTGCAGCAATGGGGAAAATAATGGGGATAAAAATCATAGTTTAACATTTTCCTCTTTTATTTTTTTTTTTAAATAAATAGGATTATTGCAAGAAAATTTTATGGATGTGTGCATGTGAATTGCAGTGCTAGTTTTAAAAGTAAGGTTGGTCTTTCCAAAAGTAAAAGTGAACTCTCCGGTCATGTTGTACCGTAAGGAGCCCACATATCATGGTCAGGTTAGTCTCAGTTCCTTGGCAACAGAAACATCCTGAAGGGTTGGCCATTTGGGGCTTTAGTAAAGTGCATGTAGCAGGTGTCCATTTCTTCTACCATGCCTTGTGCTATACTAGTATCATTAACAAAACTATTTTGAACTGTAATTTCTTGTCAGAACACAATCCACAACTGAGAGTCTAATTTCTGTGTGCACTGGGGGAAATGAGGGACGATGGTCTTTGTTCTTCTAAAACACATATTTTGTGATGAGTACATTAAAAGGTTCTGTCTTTTTTGAATATTTCTGGAGGAATCTGTCAAAAATTAACTCTCCTCTACGGCTTTTAGCTAGAAAAGTATAGTAAAATTAACTTGAGTACTGACAAAGATTAATTTATCATTTAGATTGAACTTATTGGATCAAGATGCAAACTGCACAGAGGCATTCTGAACTCCTCCCCAAACCCATACCTGAAAAACCAGCCAATTTTTCCTTGACAATAAAGACTTACAATACAAAGGAGGTATACACAGCAAAAGATGAGGAAGGAACAGCACAGAGTAGTTGTATGTGGAGATGCCCTGAAAATGAACTGACAGACTTTTCATTACTGGATTTGAGTTCCCTTTAAACTTTTCTTTTAATCTTCTCAGAGTACAGAGAGACCTTTTAGATCTACAGTAGGTAGGTAATAAGAACTGTAACTGAATATGGAAAAATAAAGCATCAGAACGTATTTGCTGTCATGAGTGATATTATATGAGGTAGAAGTAATTTCTGTGTACCTAGAAAGTAAAGTAACTTGATAGAAGAAGGTGAACTCTAATGTCTGATACTTATCAATTGCTTAGCACTTAAACCAAAATAAAAAGTAACCGACCATGGCACATGAGCAAGGTTTACCATCCCAAATTGGTAAGCTGCTGTGCTTTGATCTCAGCTAAATTGTTTACCAAGGGAAATAGGGGAAAATTATCTTTCTCAATCTTTCCCTGAAAGAAAAAAAACAAACATATTTTCTTCATAAATACATTCTTTGTGCCACATGAAGTGTTTAATGTTCAGACTTGAAAACCTGGTTATTGTGAACATCTAATTAGAATAACTCACTGTCTACATTATTGTGCTTAATGTGTTGCTCTGAATAAATATTTAATATGCTACCTCAGGTGTTCCTGTCTTGGGATTTTGATATCTGTTCCCTAATTACAGCAGACCAGTTGTAATACTGAAGTTTATGTCGTGGCCAGTAAAACTTCTAAGGAGAAGTTGAACATGCGTTTTAAAATATTCAGTCAAGGTTAAACTGTCAACACTTGTGAAAATGCAGGATGAAAGCAGGTTACTATTGCCTCATGCTACTTCTGTTTAAAAAGTGCATATTAATATATGGAAGAAACTGCCCTAGGGTTCAGTTTATGACAGGCAACATTTCTTGCAAGCCTTGATTTAAAAAAAGAAAAAAAAACCAAAACAAAAACAAGTAATGCAAGACGGGGTAATGACATATGTCTGTTGGCCTCCAGACGTATTATCTCCATGAACTTATGATGCTCCTGGCCTCATGCTTTCAATTTCATACAAAGTTTTAAGATCAGCAACAAGAAACAGCATCCTTGAGTGACCCTTGAACAAAAACACATCTGAAGTCCTACATCCTGGAGCTCTCTTTCTCATGTAATTCTGTTTTGCCTACTCTCTTTGGCATCATGACTTTTACAATCAATTTGACATATCCATCTACAGACATCAATGCAGAAAATTTCTGTTTCCTCACGGTTCTTTGTCTACCACATAGGACATGCTTCAGTGCCTGACTCTAGGAGCTGTACCGCTCCAGCCTGAGTAAAATTTTAAACCTATCTTGGCTGTGTCAGATATTTCTTTCTAATGAAATATTTTTGATTTTAAATCCTGTGTCAGAGACCCATCTCTGAACCTTATGGGGTGGGGATTGAGTGTTAAGTTCTCTTGGTATTTTTGTTTGGTGTGTTTACATCTTTCTGTGTAAGTGTATTGCAACTTCTAGGCTTTGACTCAGCTTCGTCATCCACCATATATATATCTGAGCTCTGGCAGATGAACACAAAAAACATGGATGCAACGATGCTCAAGAAAGCTATCTTTGCAGCCTTTTGTGAGTTTGAGCTGAGTGTTTCATAAAGATGTTTGCAACAGACGGAAAAGGACTAAGAAGGAAGTAACATCTATGACTAAATCAGTCCCAAGTTAAAGATGAAAACTTGTCTTATTTATTTAATTTATAAAAGTCTTGTCCTGATATTTAGGACTTTCAGCAGAGTTCACATCAGCTGGTATAAGTAACTTCTTCACCACAGAAGGGGTTGCACAAGACCTGGCCACAAGCCCTAAAACCACTTGCACATGAAAATTTTTAGAAGATATATCCATAGTGCATATAGTTACAGATTTCTTGATTTTTACACTTGACATTATACATTTGAAAGTGTGCAAAGACATGAGGGATTCTGGGGCAAACACCCTTTTGAAACCTTTATCAACATGCCTTTTTAAGATCTGCAGACAGAAAAAGCAAATACGAGTCCTGAATTCAAGTTTTACAAATAAAAAATATTTCCTGATTAGTCATGCCCAAGTTGAATATCAAAGAAAACAAAATTAAAAATACCAGAATTTGGAAAATAATTAGGGTAAAATTCTGCCTTACCATCCCAAAAGCTTTGTATTTTCTCTTCCTTTTTAGTTTATAGTTTAGAGCCTCTGCATCAACAGCTTGCACATCTGGAAATTAAAGAGTAGGAGACAAAAACTAGTGACTGATTTCATGCCACTTTTCCTTCCAATGGAACAGTTAAAAGCTCAAGAAATCAAAACAGAAAAAAAAATAAAAATCAAGGAATCTGAACTACCTGATCTAGGTAACTTATGCTGAATATGAGGGTACTTTTCCTTTGTATAAGATTTTAAAAGCTGAAGAGTGGCCGAACTGTTTTGTTTGCAAAATGAGATATTGTTTTCAGATTAGGTCAAGGGGGTTTTTATATTTGTGAAAATAATGAAATGAAAACAGATGAACTTGTGAGAGTGAGTGGCTGCAACCATTTATGACAGAGAGAGAAAGAGGCTAACTTTCTCTCTTGGAAGTTATGTCTTGAAAGCTTTCATAGTAATTTCTGCAAAATATATGAAAACCTTCTTCCACCAGATTATAAAAGTTTGGTCAGCTCTCTAAACCATCAGTTTGTGATGTCTATCCTCAGTCAGGACTGCACTCTTTCAGTCACTAGTAATATGATGACCTAGTATTTAATTGCTAATAAATACTACTAATGGAGAGCTATTCCCTTCCTCTTTGCAAGACAGAGATACCTACTGTGTTCTCATTCACGCAAGGATGAGTTATCTCCTCAGAAGGGGAAGAAATACTCTCCTCTCAGAGGTCTTTCTGCTCAATGACAAAGGATTATGCATTTCAGGCTTTAGCCATGTAATTCTAAGTAATGACTGATAAATATTCAAAATACACATGTATTAAGGTAAAGAAGCAATAAAAGGGAAGGTTCAAAGAGGATGGAACCAGTGTCCTTTAAGTGCTGCCCAAGTGACAGGACAAGAGGCAATGGGTACAAAGCGAAACACAAATTCCCTGTGAACATCAGAAAAAAAACTTTTTTAGTGTGAGGGTGACAAAGCACTGGTAATGGTTTCCCAGAGAAGTTCATCTTAAGAGACGTTAAAGAAAAATGTCTAGGCACAGTCCTGGGCAACTGGGTCTAGGTGGACCCTGCTGGAGCAGCAGAGTTCAACCAGGTGATTTCCCTCCCAGCCTCAATCATTCTTTGTTTCTGTGAGTTTGTGAAGAAAAAACATATAAGAGAACAAAGAAACAAGGACAGCTTTAGAGTGGAAGGTTTTCTGTTCTGTTGTTAAATGTTTGTGAACCTGACATGGAAGGTTTTGTGTCAAATGTGTGTCAAGATCAAGAAGCATTTTTACTATATTTGATACTTCAGAGCAATTTTGTGAATAATTTTAACTTATGGGTTTGTGTATGTAAATGAAGTATTCATGTGGAAAAGGAATTGGCCTGCTCAACAGAAATAAGTTATACAAGATTTCAAAAAGAGAAGAAAACCATTCTATAGGGTATTAGATGCTTTTATTTCTAGGATCTACATATCTCAGGGAATAAGTTCCAAAACTATATTCTACTGTGCACTGTTTCAATAAATTTATTTTTTATATTACAGTTATAGGTATTGTTAGAAATCCCTAATAGCTCCTTAAGCAATGATCATCATGTGCTTTTACTTCCTTGGCAGTAGTTTCCTCTTTTAGTTGAGTTTTAGGTGCTTGGATTGCTTTTCACTCTTTTAATTCCTCTGCCCCTCCCCAGTTCACATAGACACATATCTAGGACATAACATCAGAAGAATAACAGTCAATGAAATATGCCTTTCATGTGCAACAAATTATAAGGTCCATGATGACCCCTTGGTTATTTAGGGACCTTATTCTGCTATATAAAGCCAGGAAAGTTTTGTTTGCCAAAGAGCTACCCTCTTTGCCCTAGCTACTGCATCAATAAAGCATATTTGTGCATCCTGACCTTTCCTTTTTTTGTTCCAGTTGGGGCTGCAGATATTTTAAATCCTGAACTGCAGTGTGAGTTAGGGAGCCAAGGAGAGCAAAGATATATCAGTCATTTGTCAGATTGCTGAAAAGACAAGCTATAGTATTCTTTACTTGTGGCGGTCGAGCTCAGCCAAGGGAAGAAATAACCAGCTCATTTTTGGAGTCTGTTAGGATTGGACAGAATTTCCCAAGGAAACAGAGATATGAGGTTTTGTTATCAGCAGTTACTGCTGCATATTTGGTGTTTGAACTTAACTCTTTAAAGGAAATCTAAGCCTATGGTCTGATATAGGATAATATAGAAAAGAGCATGTGAATAAACATTAGAAATAGAATAACACACAATTTAGCATATGAATCACCAAAACTATATGCTATTGTAATTACAGAAAGTCAAATAGGAAAATCAAAGATAAAAATATTCAGAAAACAGAAATAAGCCACATTTGTCCGAAATAAGATATTATAAATTCAGATTAATTGCAAACTGAACACAAACACAATCCACAGAAACATTTAACTGTTCAGCAGTATACATTAAATAGGCTGATCATATAACTACCTCCATCAGGGCAAATATCTCAAGAATCTGCCTTGGTATTGCTTTTGACATTAGTACAAGGCTTGTCGATGCTCAGAGTAATAACCTCAGCTCAATGAATGCCTCAACATAAAATATCCACTTCATCAAAAATATCAATGAATCATACCATTATTAGCAGCATGGGACAAAGTGTATAATACTGCTATGCAAGCTGTGCAACATTTCTGAAAAACTGCAGAAAAGTCAAAGAAATCCTTGTTCCCTTCATGTCCATAGCCTAGCTACATTTCGTACTTAAGCAAAAAATCTCTGATGTATCTGAGCATTAAGCACCCTCCTACACCTTTTTTTTTAAAATTACTGGGAAAAAAAAAAAAAAAGAAAAAGATAACCAGAAAGCATTCTAGTTTTTTATATATAGATTAGCAAGTTTCCCAGTACAGGAAGGTGGAGGTTGAATGCTCTGTGATCATTGTAGAACTACTGGTGTAAAGGTAACATTACTGACTATCAAGCTTTTGGGGTTTGGCTGTGACATTTTATGTCTGTGAAAAAGACACAGATGGGGGAAAGCAAGCTCCCCCATTCCCACTCTACTCCTGTCCCCTTCCCCCCCCCAAAAAAAAAAAGTGAGCTTTTTTAAGAGCTTTCTCCTGAGGTCACGAAGTGATGTACTGTTTTAAAATTTCATTCACTGAGGATTTTTGCAGTCTTAATCACATAGTCATGGCATGTAGTATATCACCTGTCTCTGACCTGCAGATCAAAGATATCAGGAAGCCTGTTTTATATTTGCTCTTATAACCTCTTGCTTTTTTGCATATTCTGACTAGATCTACTCTTTAAAAGACTCTGGATATGTGTTTTTAAGCAGACTACCATTGTCCAAATTTTTTAGGGAACTTCAGAATCAATTTCTTAGAATGTGCAGAATCTCTCCTTTCTCTTCTTTCATCTTGCCTTCTACATATACATAACTTTTTGTGCTCATCTTGGATAGTTTTGGGCCTATTAGGTTTTCCTTTGCAGAGATGTAATAGAGTAAAATTTATCCTGTCACAGAGTAAAATTTATTTACTTCTCAACACTTTTATCTGTTGAATCTATAATAATAGTGCAGTATAAAACAAATAGATCCATTTACATGCTTGAAACTAAGAGGAAAGCAAAGTTACTGTTACCCTAAATTGTGTTTTCTTTTATTCTTGGGGAGGGAGTTGTAGTGATTTTTTTATTTTTAACTTTTCTTTATCATAGATATATCAGTTAGACACAAGGACCACTGAGTTATCTTGAAAATATAGTTAAACTTTCTGAAAAGAAAACTGTTATGTGATATACCTGGTGTATTAATTATAGACTAGCTCAATGATTGATTACACTGTGGAGTGGGAATTGCTCTCAACACTCCCCTCTTTGAGAATAAACCACAAAGTTATCATTAGAGCACCTGCATCCTCATACAGGCATACAATGATACCATCAATGGTTTTAATCTTCCTGTAATTTTGGGAATGTGCTGTATGCTCTCCAAGGTGCAAGAAGGACATGTTGTACCCATTAACCTTTCCACACAAAGAGTGTTCATTGCATGCAGCAGTCTGACAGAGGCCCAGTCAGCTACTGGATACGACTAAGCAACAAAATGCATGTGTTTTGTACAGAATATGTTATCAACTAACACCTTGAAAGTCATCTTCCACGTGGAGAGAACTTAAAGTGAACAAATTAAAGCTCATGTAGTAAATAAATCATCATGATAATGTCTATTCATGTTTGCTAAAGGAATATGGGAAGCAGGGAGAGTAAAACGTGAGGATTTTAAGGGTTGTCTCAGTGACAAACTCTATGAAGTAGGTAGATAAAAAGAAAATATCTTGTAGTGGTGAATTTTTCATTAGAAGTCAATAGATTCTGTAAAGCTGTCAAATGTTAACTAGCTTACCTTCTGCTCTTTGCAAAAAGGTTAATGGATACAGCACATTTGCTACTGTGACACTGAAAACAAAGCATGACAAATGGTATGCTCTTGTATTTGTTTTGCACTCTTTTTTAAATTCTTAATTATTATTTTATTTTAGGCCTCCTATACGTAGAAGTGGCCAGAGTGTGAATAGATACTAGGGCTGCTTGAAAAGCCTTACCATGAAGCCATCACAAAGGCCAAGGAGACAGATTTTCCCAAGACTAGGTATGCGTGTAATACTGAAGGCTCTTGTCCTCTCTCCATTCGGTCCTTCTGAACTTGTGCAGATCCTGTTGTTTCTCTTCTGCCTCATCCAATTATACTGGGGGCTTGCAGGTCAGACTCTTCCCAACAGTTTCATGCAGCAGGTAGCACAATGAAGCTTTGATTTTTGTTGAGGTTTCTAGGCACAACTGTAATACAAACAATAATAATATCATGAGTGTTGTGAGAAAAGCATGTATGCATGTTTAGCATATATAATTTTGATGTTGACAGGAAAAAGAAAATTAAAGACTTCAGCAGACATTCTTTTCCTTAATTATGTCAATTCCATTCAGTGTGTAAATCCTTTATCTGAAGTCAGGCTCAAATTTTGCCACACATTATGGAACCTTTTTCTGAACTCCTAAGATAGTATGCAATACAATCTTGGTCAGAAAAGAGTAGGACTTTTAATATGTGGCTGCCAAATCTGTTTTTTCTGCACTCTGTCACTGCTATATATTGCTCCATGAATGTCACTGGACCTAGGACTTCTAAGTGAGTAAATTTAAGGACTGGATATTATCTGGCATTTTTACAAGATGCATGATCTCATTTAAGAATAGGACGAATTGTTCCTACAACACATACCCAATGTGAAAGCAATGAGATAGCAATCAAAGAAAAAAGTCGAAAGTGTCCAAGGAAACTGGACCAGCTAATGAGACTACTAGAAAACTTCATAAAATTTTGTGAAAAATCACTGAAGATTGGTAGGTGGGGTCACTTGGGCATTTCTCACTTGCCTAAATCCATGAAGAAGTACTATTAATTACAGAATTTCTCTTTCATCTATTGCCTATTTGGGGAGTGATGCACTCCAGTCAGATTGAAATATTTGGTGTTTTTTTAGGAATAGTTTGAGATAAAATTAATGACCTGTGACTTTCAGGAAATAAGACTAAATGATCTTTTTTGTCCTGAAAATAGTAAGGTTAATCATCTTTTGTATCTTTTAAGCCTATGATTTAGGATGTATATGATCAATACTTCCAAGAAGAAAAATCTCAAGTCAGACTCTTAATTCAAAAACAGAGAAATTGACACAGAAAAGTGAGACTCAGCCATGCAAAATCTGCTTTGGTTTGGATTTTTTCCCCCTTTTCAAAGTACAAGAACCTTAATCAGGCACTAGGTGGCTGTTTGCATAAGCCTTAGAAATCTTTACAATCAGGTTTGATTTAAAAAGATAAATCCTTGAGGCTATGCAAACTTCAAAAATATCTTACAGATAGTATCTAATGATACAATGTTCTGTTAATTTAGTTGCAAGTATACATAACAGTTTTTAATAAAAACCAAGTGGGTTTAAAAATTGTGGAAAACTGAGATGGGAACCTGAATGTCATTAAATACTTTTAAGTGCTGTAAGGAATCTGAGTTTACTAAGCCATTAACAATTTTGGTTTCTGTGGGGAACAAAAGGATATTTTATATGTCCAACTAGTGAAATATACTGTAAAGTTTAAAGAAAAACAATACCAAAAGAAACTCAATGCTTTCAAGAGTTAAAATGCAGCTTTGAATCCACCTGTATATGGAGAAGATTTTAATAAGGTTTGGCAATGCAATTGTATGTTGGAATTTCTTATTTTCTTAATTCAAGAAATAGGATTTTCTGAGAGTCTGCTATTATGCTCAGTCCATTCTCTGAAGAATCCACTGATTATAGGTAGAAATAATCAAACAAAACAACCTGAGAATATTGGAGAAATTAAATAGTATTATATACTTTCAGTGGAATTTTCTAGTAGTCTTCCCCTAGGATGAAAATGGAGAGAAGATTCCTGTGCTGGGAAGAAATAAAGCTGAAGGTGGAAGTCCAAGAACTAGGAAGGCAGAAAAATTGTGATGGAAAACCTTAAAGTACTACATTGTTTGGCCATCCCTAGCAAAAACATTATTGAATTACTACTACAGAAAGGACCATTTCAATAGGTTTATGCAACACTAGCATGGGAATTATTTTCCAGAGAATCTCTAAAGTCTACCAATTCCAGACTGCTATTTCACATTGAGGAAATGAACTACAACAAACAACTTTCAAAAAGCATGCATGTGAAAGCATGGAACCAAGGCCACCAAGGGACAAATGTGATAGTATTTTTTTTTCCACTAAGATGAGAGAAATGGAGAACCCAAGCAACTGCCATAAAAGGCACATGCAAAATAGAGGTTGTAGATACTTATTTGATTGTTCATCTTTACCCAGTAGCTTTAGACATACTTAAACAGTGTTTTTCACTTGCTAAATGTAGCCTATACATGCATTTCAGATCCCTTGGTATCCATTTTAAACAATAATGCTCATTTATAATGTGAAAGTCAGAAATTCCTCTGCAGTGTACTTATGCATCCTGGGATAAGAAATAAAGGGCATTGCAGCTTTTAGAGCTAAGGTAGTGTCCATCTTCTCCTGCTCTCCAAATTAAATAGGTTCCTATAGACGTCTATTGTTCAAACATTGTAAGATTCACTCATATTGAAACTTCTTTGGCATTTCTGTGACTCCTCTCCCAGGCAGCTATCAATAAGACAAGAGGGCACAATCTTAAGCTCTGCCGGGGGAGGTTTAGGTTGGATATAAGGAAGAAATTCTTTACAGAGAGGGTAATCAGACATTGGAATGGGCTGCCCAGGGAAGTGGTGGATTCTTCGTCCCTGGAGGTTTTTAAGATGAGACTGGATGTGGCACTTAGTGCCATGGTCTAGTAACCACAGTGGTAATGGATCCAGGTTTGGACTTGATGATCTCAGAAATCTTTCCAACCCTGCTGATTCTATGAGTCTATGAGTCTATGATTCTTCCTTCTTGGTTCAGCCTTCTTCCTTCCGAGTGTTTTTTCCTTGTGTCTCACCACTGGAGTTCTGCTTTCTGAGAAATGCAGTTAGGTTTTCCTCTCTTTGTCCCCTACACCCTTCCCACCTTAACTTGGCCACTCTGACAATTACCCAATCTATATGGTTGACATCTAATAATCTCCTAGGACTTCAATACAAACTGTAGCAAATAGTCTTTTTGAGTATCTGTACTCCAGGACTTTTTGTGTCTGCAGTGAGACTAAAAACAACAGTAAGCTGTTTTCTTCTCACATGATATAGTTTTTGTGCATTAGGTGCTTGCAAGCTCTTGAACAATTCTCATTAAAGGGTAGCAAATAAAAGATCAGTGGAAAGAAGTTTTGCAGAAACAGGCATTATTCCAGAAACTAGTTTGAGGCTTAGAGTAATATAAAGATAACATATAAAGGCTGTGACCTTCATTCTTCATCTCCTTACAATTTGATAGCTTATTCCTTCAATTAAATCCTTCTGGCTAAAAAAGCTAACAATATCAACAACAAAAAGAAAACTGGAAGAGGGTTTTTTTTTAGACAACCCGTAGAACAGGTCTCAGAGTTAAATTTAGGATAACAGATTTTTTCTTCAAAAGTAAAATTTGTTTTGTTTGATACTCTCAAAAGCTTTCAGCATGTACCAGCTCATGAAACCAGTTCATTAAACAGTTAAAAGCATATTAGAAAACAGTGTCACTTAAAGAGTAGGAACACAAGGAGATATAACTTACAAGTGTTGTCCATATCTGTCTGTAGCTTGCTTCTGTCCTGTACCTTCTAACAGGCATCAAATACAGTTTCAGAAATGAATAGTCAAGTGCTTCAAATGAAGTAAATGTTACAGAAGGAGTAAGACAAGAACAAAGAGGAAACATGGGAATTCACATAGAAAAAAAGATAGCAATGTGCCTCCATTTCAAATCAAGGTTTCCTTGTGTCTAATTTCCCTCAGTAACATTCTGAAGTTGGTGTATTTTATTATCATCATTGTAATTATTACTATTGTTTCTCCTTCAAAACTGAGACTCAATCTGAAAATAGCACAAGAGAGACTTCATGTACACAGCCAAGAGAAACTGAAGGCCTGCCTCACACTAGAATATAAATCAGCATAATAAGAACTTTTTCTTTTTTATTATTTTACCTTAAGACCTTAAAACTATACAACATTTGGGTAAATCAGGTAAGGCTATTATGATATTTGAGCATCATTCAAATGTATATCATTGTTCTACATCTCTACCCACTGAGTTTTTCACTTGTGCACTTTTGGTCTTATTTATAAAAGCAGTATTGACTTGAAATTGGATAATAGCTTTTTACTGCTTTTATTGAGTTGGGGAGGTTTTGTTGTTTGCTTGTTTGTTTTTTGGGTTTGCTTTTGGTTTGGTTTTTTACTTAAGTCAGGAACAAAATCTTTTCCTTTTTTATGTAAAGGGTGAGTATAATTGTCTTATGACACCAACTCCCTTTGATGAACCCTGTCCTTGATGTTACGGTAGCATGGCCTTTCTCATCTGAACAAGTAGATGAGGAAATACAGATTATGGAAGAGACTTTGTCTCGGTTATGAATCAATACTGTAGTAGCTTATCTCAAGTAAATATTTCCTTTATTTTTGTACATCTCTCTTCTCTCTTTTTAATTTGATACCTTTGTTTCTCACTATTGCCTGTAAACTTTGTTATCAGTATGAGTAATTTCAGATAAGTCCTTTTTTGATAACTGGTTAACATATTAATTTCTATCATGACTGTAGATCTAGCAACAGCAGTTATTCCTTAAAGAAAAAAAAGAAAAGAAAAAAATCAAAAAGCACAGCTTTTTCTGCCTAATCCAACATACTGAGTGGAAAAAATTGATTCAGTTAATATAATTGATCTATTAAACAACAAATGTACACGAATAAAACATATCCATTTTCCTGCTTGTAGACACTGATGTTTCATTGACATGGAAACTGTTGTTTTCAACAGTCTCATGACATTGTTTACAGGTGTTGCATAATGTTATTAACAAGAACAGTGTTGTTTATATATGCAGAATCACTGTGTGTAAAATAGTCTCATATCTATGTGTGCTTGCTCATGCAGTATGAGCCTACTTACTGCAGGCTACAGTATTTGATCAATAGCTATCAGCATTCAGCTGGCAATTTGATTTAGAAAATATAGCCTGAAAATAGCTCCATTTCACATATATTACTTTTGTGACTGCTGCTGTGATTGCTCAGCCAGAGTCCAGCTGCGGAAATGTTAAAACTATTCATCAGACATGAATATTCATCAGAGTGGTATTCTTATTTTCCTACACATCACTGGGATGGCAGACACAACTGCTGGGTGAGAGGTGTGAATTAACCCTCCAACTGTCTCAAAAAGTAAAATCTCCCACGCACACATTCAGGCACATCAGGAAGCCCAGGGAATCATGCCTGTGCAGCTGAAAGGCAATACCTTCTGGGTTGTCCTAATGCAGCTATATTCAGTGTGCTTTTTGTCATATAAATAGATCCGTCTGAAAGAACATGGCAATCCAAAATAATTACAAAATCACAATTCACACTCCCCAATGCCTGAGCTCAGTTTAAAATCATGAAGGTTTTTTTAAAGGAATCATTTATACTTGCTTTTATAGACTCAAGTCTTTAGGGACTAAATGACAAATTTCAACATGCTGGTTTTAAATAGATGCTGAGACTGACAAGTAATCAGAGGATCTGGAGCTTCAAAAAAGGCCAGTAAAACACAAAGACTTGTAAAACTAAGTTAAAATGGTGAAAATGCATTGCTAGAAATATTCACTTGTTTCAGCTGCATCGGGATTTGGGTCCAACCACAAATAAAGGCATATTATCTCAAAAACCAATTCTATAACCCTTACTAATTTCATACCATATATCCCATTGAGTTCAAAAGATTACATAGGGTGATAACTGTGTATCTTGCATATTGCATTAAAACACAGGGTGAAGCTTTCTACTTCCAGCAGTGCAATTCCTGACACTGAATCACATATGACATTCTCGAGGATGAGTCCTGGCACCAGACCCACAGTTGGCATAAGCCAGTACAACTGTATTGATTTTGGTGGAGCTACAGTATTTGACATCGACTAAAGATAAGGTCCATTAACTTTCTATTGTCTCTCGAGCATCTGCCTATTGCTTTGTCCTGATACATATTCATATGGTAATGGTGTTAATACAAAAGTCATTAGACTACAATAGAAATATTTCAGAGCTTGTCGGTCAATATGCAACAACAATAAGATCCACTCTGTGGCAGGAGTGCTGTGCACATCCTATATGCCATTCCTGTCCTAGGTTTTTCTTCTATGCATGCTTTGTACAAGACTTTTCTTTAGGACAGAATTCAACTCCTATTGAACGTTTGTCTGAGGAGAAAAACAAACAAACAAGAAAGCAGACAAACAAACCATGCCTAAAGCACTTTCCTAGTGTCACATGGAATTAACACAAAAAAAGGTACTGCTTTAAAAACAATGTGCTTAAGGTAGTTCTTTGTCACTTAGTTTTTGATTCAGATATGTGAATCTAATATTGAAGGAAAAAAACTTGTACCTGGTTCTATTAGCATGATTTTTTCAGATGCCACCAAGTTGAGCGAGAGTGTTGATCTGCTGGAGGGTAGGAGCACTCTACAGAGAGATCTGGACAGCCAATGGCATGAGATTCAATAAGTCAAAGTGCCCAGTCCTGCGCTTTGGTCACAACAACTCCATGTAGCACTACAGGGTAGTGCTGAATTCTTGGGGTAGAATGGCTGGAAAATTCTCTGGTGGAAAAGGACTTCAGGGTGTTGGTCAACAACCTGCTGAACATGGGCCAGCAGTGTGCCCGGGTGGTCAAGAAGGCCAATGACATCCTGGACATTGAGGTGCTGGAACATGTCCAGATAAGGGCAACAGAACTGGGGAAGAGGTTGGAGTACAAATCTTATGAGGAGTGGTTGAGGGAGCTAGGGTTGTTTAGGTTGGAGAAAACAAAGCTCAGAGCTTCTCACTCTCTACAGCTACCTGAAAGGAGGTTGTAGCCAGGTGGTGATCAGACTCTTTTCCCAAACAAGTGACAGGACAAGAGGAAACAGCAGGGAATATATATCAAACAAGCTAAAAACTATGCACTATTGATAGCACTGTAGTTCAGGGAGAACCAGTAAGATTTTTGAAACTATAGAAGTACCATTTCCAAAAGAATTTTACTTACAGGGGATCATAAATAGTATTGAAAGCCAGAGGGACTTAGGCTAGATTGCTTTCAGTGGGAGTTAGTCATTCTGAAAATCTCATTAGAGTACCTGTCTACAGCTTTACACTTCTAACCTAAATTTTTTTAATATTTGGATGATAAGTTACTTTTCAAAATGAATTCTTATGCTCTAGAACTTCATAGACATAGATTGTTAAAAATATTTATTATCTTCCATTGATTTCAGAGGAAATGAGGTACCTAGACATCGTTCAAAATTCTAACCACTATCAAGCTAATAACACCAAGATTATGGGTTTGATCCCCGTATGGGCCATTCACTTGAGTTGGATTTGATGATCCTTGTGGATCCCCTCCAATTCAGAATATCCTATGAAATTTCCTGTGAAAGTTAAATTTGAAAAATATGGTTAGGTAACAAAAAGGATTTGTAATAACTGAGATTATATATCATGTTTCCCTGACCATTGTTCTTTTCACTTTGAAATGAATGCTGTATTGTGTTCAAAATTAAGCCACTGTTTCCTGTATTTGTGTACCAAAGAGACATATTGCGCTAATTGAGAAGAAGAGAAATCAATGTTCAGACGTGCATGGAAGCTCAGAGTAGTGGGCTATGCCGTCTGCATAATGGCTCAGAATTCCATTGCAAATCCAATATGCAGTGACTATAACAGCTCAGAATCAGCATGCAGTGCCACTGCATGACACGCTGAGGAGCTCAGAGCAATAGGCTGTGCAATTGCATTCCTGGAGTTCACACACACATAGACATTTCTCTCAATTTTTATTTAGAGTAGAAGAAGAAAAATGAGGAAATAAAAACGGATGAGGCTTCAATGTTCAAACATAATTCCAGGTCAGGGTTCATATTTTTATATGACCTGATCACTCATGAGCTGCATTAGTTTATGCAGAGTTTGGGATTGCTTGTTTATGCTGTTTCTGGGAGGATTTATTTTTAATATAGGGTTTCTGCAAAATGCTCTGTGGTCTCCTCAGTTTCTTTTGGAAAATAATAACTAGATTGAATGGAGCACTTTAGAAGATATTTCATTTCTTGGCTTTTAAAATCAATATTTTCCACACTGTCATGAATATTTTTTGTAGAAGCTTGGCAGCTATTTTTGTTCATTGTAATTGTGGCTATAGGTGAAGATGGAGTACCTTTCTCTCATTATTAAGAGCTTAGTAACCCTGAGCTAAAGGCTGCAATTCTTCATGTCACCACTGTGGTGGCAAATAAGATTTTCCATTTAGTTTCTAGTAAACTCATTTGTCAAGGAGACTGTATTTCAAGTTTATATAGATTTAAGACAAACAAAACTTGATAGTTAAATACTTTTTTGTTATAGATTGAATCAATCCATTAGCAAAGAATTAAACTAATTAACATTTCTGATAGGCTTTGTGTTAAGGTTTGTGAAGTTAATATAAAAGTTAAACCATATTTTCATTAATGACAATTTCAGCATGCCACCAACACACTGTTATACACTGACTAAGTGTCACCCAATATTATGGATATGGTTTTCTCCACAGAATTTTCCTCCTTGTTTTATACTTTATATTTTTAATTTTTGTATGTCTGGGCATGTGGGCACGCATGCAACAACCAGGAGTGTGGATCATATGAAATCTGTCACAAATGTTTAAAAAATGTTAACAGGAGAATTCTGTTGAAAAGAGAGATCTGTTCTCACGGTTTCCTTGTGAGAATTTTTTTCTTCTTTTTTTTCCCCCCTTCATTACCCTATATTTTTCCAGTGGTGGTTGAGAATAAAAAGGTCATGTTAGCAGATAAGAAAAGCTTACTCCCTCTTCATAGGATATGCCTTGTGTGCTTGCTGACTAACCCCCATCAATGGATTGTTTGCGCTAAGGGGTTCTGGATGAAGGTTCTAATCAATGCAAGTGTAGAAATCACTTTTGTACACACTATCTTAGCCAATACCATTTTTCACCTGTTTTAGATTGTCCCAACTGAAACTCATAACTGCAGGTCTTAGCTGCAGGTTTGTGATTCGATGCAATTTAAAATTCAGTGAAAGCTTGAAACTGCAAATGACTCACAAAATGAAATTAGCATAGCCTGTATATCATCTTGCACACTGTGCCTTCTTCCCCCTTCTCTCACATCTATCTATTTCTGTTCATTTAGGGTTCTAGGGAAGCATTTGAAAATTGAGATTGGACAGTACTTTCCACATCACAATACAAACACTTAGGGACTCCCAGAGGCTACTGTGAGAATTAGGATTTCTGAACACCCAAAACTTTGATTAGGCATGCTAGAAAGTGATATGACATTATATAGCCATCTTTATTCTACAATGCTTCTGTTGAGTGCAAACCATGAAAAAAGCTTCAAATTTTTTATAGTGGAGTTTATGGTTCTGAATAAAACTGGGTCATGTTGCATCATGATAAAGGCTTCAGTAGGTATCATTTATCATGTCATAGCAGAGTGAAGCAGTTCATGACTTTCTATGTTCTTTTGAACACTTTCTGACTGTGTTTTGTAGACAAATTTTCACCAATTTCCATTTTATACTTCCTTTTCCTGATCAAAGTTCTTTCAGTCTTTCAATATAATTATTGATTCAAATTAAGGAAAAAATTAAACTTATCGAAACTTTTCAGATTGTGTATATCTTGTTGATTCCTCATTATCTTGACCACAGAAAGAATAAGAAAGTAAAACTCTAAGAGTTAATGTTTTCATTTTATGTTTTATTTAATTCTGCACATTTTTTCAAAAAATGTTCATATGATAGACTGAGTATACTTTAATTGTTGTTTCTTCTTGGGAATTGAAATATTAATGACTAGACTTTTGAAAATCCACTTTGTCACTGTACAAGCATTTACAAAATTATTAGATTTCTATAGTAGAAAGGTATTGAATTTCCATCATTATTAAAAATGCTATTTTATTGAAAACAGTAGTCTGAATAAATGAATTTTAGATGAAGAAATTATTTTGTTTTCAGGGTTTAATTGAATTTTAATTCAAAAATTGTATCTATCCTTATGTTACTGCTGTAAAGCTTTTTGATCTGACAGAGTTAACATTTCTTTTCCCATTGCATAACGAACAAAACAACAAGAACAAACCAAAGTTTTACACATTCACATTCCTTTAGCAATCCATTTCTGAAACATTGTTAAAATGTCAGAAAATTCCCTAGATATTTTCTTGTAGCAAAAATTGCTGCTATTTTACAGTAACAGTAAAATATCTCCTTTTTCAACTATTTCATTTATAGCTTTCTATCCAATTATTTACAAACTCAAATACTTTAAAGCCAAGAATAATCTCTTAAGGGCTTCAAAAATCTTACCTAAACTCATTTTTATTATAAAAATGAATGGAGAAATGTGTCCCAATCGCCACACAATAATGTGAACATTGATTTATCAGTAGCTGTTTCTTATTTATACACATTTTAATTACTATTTTGATTCAGTTACTCAGGTTAAATTCCTAGGTATTCACAGGTATTCACAGTGGCCATCTGTACTCCAAGGGAAATTTCAAAGATTTAATTGGTTTTGTGCATATTGAAGAACCATTATTACTATTTTTATCAATACTAGCAATAGACTAATAGGGCTTTAGAAAGTACCTTTTGATAGACAAAAAAATATGTACTCCCTTTCCAAAACTTTTAACCAAAAGAGGAATTAATCTCATCATATTCATATTCCTATGGGCCACTCATTTAAGAGTTGAATTGGAAGATCCTTGTGGGTCCCTTCCAACTCAGAATATTCTGTGAATTTCTGTGAACTTCCCCTGTATGATTAATTTTTTTTTGACTGCAATTCTCCTGACCCTGAGATTGTCTCAGTTGGTTAGAGCATGGTGCTAATAACACCAGGGTTGTGGGTTTGTTCCCTGTATGGACCATTCACTTAAGAGTTGGACTTGATGATCCTGTGTGGGTCCCTTCCAATTCAAAATGTGATTCTCATTCCTGTTTCTTTCATGACTTAAAAATCTCCCTGAGAATCGAATGCTTGTTCCCGGCTAGTTAACTGAACACTGGATTTTTCCAGTGCTCACTGAGTGCATCTTTCTTTCCTGAGCTTGGTGATGCCCAGGTACGGAGCATTCGTGCAACTGGTAGGAAGTCAGACTTTGCCACCTTTATGGCTTTGCTTAGCAGGCTGCTGAGACGTGGTGCCTCTTATATTCTCATAAATGCTTTGTTCTCTGCAGATAAGGAATCAACTGGTTTTACTACTGGACATGGATAAAGCAGTGTTTACCTGAAAGCACAAATTTCAAAGAAGAAGCAAATTTACAGTAGATAAGGTAGCTATATACGTTCCTAAGATTGTGTTTAGCGACAAGAATATTCTGCACCAGCTTTAGTATCTTGGTTAGTTTCTAATTCTCTTTTCTTCAGTTTAAAAACTTGACTGACTCCTTATCAAGCTGTGGTTTCATCACCAAAGAGGCTGCCTCCACATGTAATAATGTAACAACTCCTTCTTGTGTCCAAGCATCACGTTGCAGCTCCATCAGGTTTGTGGGTTCAAGCATTGATACAACCATACTGTAAACAAGATCACAAGTGCTGCCTAACAGTCTTCATTGGCAGTCAAATAAGGTATTTTCTGAGAGAAGTGCAAATTTTCCCTGCTGACAATTAAGGAGAGGGATCTTTTTAAGATATATGATTTTTGAAGCACATTCATTGATTCAACAAAATCCTTCTGCACAGTCATATGCTTATAAGTGGATGAATTTGTAGTAAAAAATGCAAGCATTGACTAAGTATTGTCCCATTTATTTCAGCTGACGTGACATGACACGTACACCTGAAATTAGACGAGTGTTGAAGCTAGCTTAAATTTTTTCTCATCTTCTGAAGTTTCCTCATGATCCAATATTGACATAAAATACATGTTTTGATTTAAATGAGAATTTAAAATCTGAGTATTCCACTCTGAATCTGATCCAGAACACTAGATCACCATTAGCTACAAATCTTTGTAGAAAAGACAAAAAATATATTGCTATAGCCATTTTTAAAATAATTTTGTCACCACAGTATTCTGCATATTCTAATAGTCTCTTTTTTGTAAGTGATATTAAATTTAAAACAGCTCTGGGAGCTTTCTTGATGAATTCTCAATGGTAGGTTCCATTAAGCAAAGATTGGTTTGCTTCTCTGAAAATGAACCAACAAAGTGTTCAAAGTGTTTTATACATATTCTTCATTGGAAATATGTTATTATTATAATGTGTTATTTGTATTTTTACTATTTTGAAAGGGTAGATCAGTTATCTAGTCTGCATACTGAATAATTCAAATAAGTGTTCTCTATTAAATATTTAATCTATTCAAAATTATAGAGTCCCAATATATATCAGTTAAATGCATACATTTATGTAAGCCCACTTTTATTAAACCAAATTAAATATTGAATCAAATTTAATAATTAAACTAAATTACTTAATGGATCAATTTAACATATAACTTCAATTTATGCCACCATACTCAAATAACAGAGGAATAAATATTGAATGGGTTAAAAGTAATCATATTTATCTGCTGCTGGAGATATTTCTTCTAAACTGAAGAACTGTGAGGTAGATGCAGGTGAATATGAACAGACATGTACTTCTTTTTGCCACTGATCTTCTTAAAGAAGAAAACAGAAAATGTCTGCCATGATAGGGGCCACTACAGGCAGAAAAAGACAGTAAAAAGAAAATGTAGTCTATATACACTTGGATTATAGGAATCTATTCTTGAATTATCTAAACTTAATTTACTTACAAAGAACTTTTTAGGGGTATTCTTTTTCTTTTCCAAGCTCCTCTTCCCTTTCTTATTTCCAGCCTGAGCTATGCACCATTTTACATAAACCAAAATATTATTGATAATATTCTTTTATTATTCCTTTGGATTTGGTTAAAGGCAGCAGATTAAATCTTACATATTTACTATCAGAGATGGTAGGAGTTCATTCGCACCTGGACATCATTTGGTAAAAATGATCTCATAAGCTGTGATGTCCTGCAGGTTACTCAGCTAGACCCAGGGAAAACACATTATCATTTGAATTGAGCACCCAAAAGCCTAGGAGTTTGGTGTATGACACTACTTTCAAACTAACTGCATCTTCCTTATGAAATATTTCTCCATAGTCCATTTCAAATTGTAGTTCAGCAAGGAAGTGACCTTTTTTTATTTGCCTGCTGTGACAATTATATGTATATGACAAGTATATGAGTCTAATAGCTTCACTCATTCCACAGATATACCGGACCAGTCAAAGCCAGAGATGAACAGCTACATAGGATTGATTCAGATCGCCAGTACTTGGACTTTGATAGATAAAGACATACTGGTTTGTCATCATTTAGCCAACCTTGTAAAATAACTTATTCAAACTAAATATATCCTACCTAAAAATGACAGGTAATAAACAGCATCAGTTACAAGAAAGATGGACGAAACAGAGCTAAAATTGAATTGTCTCAGCAATGGGAGCATTAAAAAAAAATTAACATTGGTATCATACCTCTGGGGCAAACAAACAGGAGAGAACAAAATGAAGGGAACAAAACTTCCTTAATCTAATCAGCAACTGCTAAAACAAAGTAATATATGGAAATCAATGCAGAAAGAAACGATTGGTTTTGGCATCGTGAGTTTAATGACCAAACAGAATAAACTTCTTTAAAGGCAGGAAGTTCATGCAAATACTTTCATGATCCAGATTCTTGTGAGATCTATCCACAGAAAACCTCTCTGTGCTACATATTTCCTGAATCTGATGTTCTGCAACTTTTCCGCAGCAAGAAAATCAGAGAAGAAAGTGCTTGAGAGAAGACCGGTAGCCTAAAGATTGACCATATTTCTTTAAAATATGTAGTAATGCCACCTAAAGGTGTTTGTTCTAGTTTTGTAGTAAGAAAGCAAATGACCAGCAATTTGCAGCTGTGGCCTTCTCTGATGCCTTCAGTCTGACTACGTTTTTGCAGTCCCAAAAGACAACTTTATTCAGTAGGATTGAATATTCTGAAAAAAAAATAAAATCTAGGAAACAAAGATGTTTCAGTTATTATTTTAGTTTAACATGTTTGTACCTTCTGATATTTTTTGTTTCATTAGACAGACTATAAGATTCTTAAATTAATTTGAGAAATTTAACTTAAATGAAAAAATAAGGAAATGCTTCCTTAGTCTCAGTGCGGGCCCTGGCTGCATCTCAGCTGCACACTGAGATGAGGAGATATGGGACCCTTCAGCTCAGAGTTTGTCTAAAGAAAAACAGAGTGAGCAGCTCACTAGTGACTCACTTTAAGGGATATTTACTTCATGGAAGAGGGGATAAAATAATATACTGTGGGAAGTAAAAAATCAACTGTGCACAGCAATTTTTTGAAAAGAATGTAATACAACTTCTTTTAACTTCTTCATTTTCTGAAAGTAACATATCAGAAACACACATCTGCAGGCTTCAGCAAATATTTGCATTTAATATCTGAAGTCCATAAGTGAAACTAAATCAGCAGAATTTGATGGTGCTCTACCCTCAGTGCATCTTCATCTCTCTCCTCTTAAGCTGTACAAACCAGGAGGAAGAGACAACCATCATCATTATTCTTTTGTAAACAAAATTATGGTACAGTATTGATATTTCTCACTTTGGATTTTGAAAACAAACAAATTTTCTCTACATATTTTATTAATAATGCAACAGGACAAGAAACCACCATTTTTTGGACTGGCATATTGGGGTTTTTTTCATATTTTTGCACACTAACAAAACAAATAAGTGACTTGTTCATCTAAGTCACAGTCTCATGAGATTTTGAACACATTTTCTTTATGATGTGAATGCCTCAACCTCACAGAACTGAGCTTTTGGAGAGCACAAGCTGAGAAGAGGCAGGATTCCTTTTTCTGCATGTAGCTTGCAGGTATTCAAGGCATTTGCCTTTTTAAACAAGTCTTACAATTAAATACTGTGTAGAAGCAGCATTATTTTGACAGATTTTTGGATCTGAAAATTAGGACAAATCCAAATGCTAGGAAGAGGCGTAAAAAAACCGAGAGTAGCCCTTAAATGCCAGTTGTTCACATCTTTTTCATTCTGCCATAGCAATGCTTTGCTTTCAAACAGTGCAAAATTTGAAAGCTTTTACATTACATTCTCCTTATTGTTATGTCTTCATTAATTACTTGGATGCAGGATTTGAAGGAATACTTTAGTAAGTTTGATGACAACTTTAAATTGGGAGGAGCTGTTGACTCCTTTGAAGGCAGGGAGGCCCTGCAAAGAGACCTCAACAAATTAGAGGGCTGGGCAATCATCAACCATATGAATTTTAAAAGGGAAAGCACTGTATTCTGCACTCAGGATGGGACAACCATAGGTGTATACACAGACTGGAGAATGAGATGCTGGAAAGCAGTGCTGTGGAAAGAGACTAGGGGTCTTGGTCAATGGCAAGTTGAATATGAGTCAGCAGTACCCTGGCAGCCAGGACAGCCAACTGTGTCCTGGGGGGTGTTGCCTAAAGATCGGGAGAAAAAAACTCACAAGGCAAATTTAGTACAGATAAGATAGAGAGCAGGTCTTAAATAAAGGCCGCCTGGCACAAGGAGTACAAAGAGGTGTGCCCTTGTCCTGTGGTTCTACAATTTTATAGTATTATCCACCCAATTCGAGAACTATCCACCCCCTCAGATCCTTCCCAAATCTGCCCCCTGGCATGCCTCCCCTGAATGGAGTTGGAGGTCCTAAGAGCCTTTCTTCCTTATCTTCCTCTTCTTCATGGCACATACTGTCTTTGGACCTTCTCCAAGGTTCTAGTCTTGAAGGTTGCTTTGACTATGGTGGTATTTTCTTGTTCAGGCCTGGGGTGCAAGTGTTCTTAAACAGAAGGTGTTTACTCAAGTCCTGCCTTGAAAGAAGCCTAAACAAGCCTAAAGAATTTAGAAAATTTGATATGAAATAGGGGAATAGGATTTGGTGAGTGTTAACTACTATTCTAAAGTGTGACAGACTATACAGCTATACTAAAAGTCCATATTTAATACACAACTATATTAGAATCTACAAAAAGCTAAAAATCCTAACAATCCTTAGACATCAGGGACATCAGGCAAAGCATCACCAGCCAGTTGAGGGAGGGGATTGTCCCACTCTGCTCTGCACTGGTGTGGTTTCATCTGGAATATTGTGTGCAATTTTGGGCACTACAATATAAAAAAGATATTCAGCTATTAGAAAGCATCCAAAGAAGGGTCATGAGGAGGGTGAAGGACCTTGAGGAGAAACCATATGAGGAGTGGCTGAGGTCACTTAGTCTGTTCTGCCTGGAGAAGAGGAGACTGAGGGGAGACCTCATTGCAGTCTTCAACATCTTCACAAGGGGAAGTGCAGAGGCAGGTACCAATCTCTTCACTCTTGTGATCTGTGACAAGACTCAAGGAAATGGTATGAAGCTGAGTCAGAGGAGGTTTAGGTTGGATACCAGGAAAAAGCTTTTCACTAAGAGCATGGTAAAGCACTGGGACAGGCTCCCTAGGGAAGTGGTCACAACAAAGCTGTCAGAGTTCAAGAAGCATTTGGACAATGCTCTCAGGCACATGGTGTGATTCTTGGAGTGTCCTGCATAGGGCCAGGAGTTGGACTCAATCCCAATGTATTCCTTCCAATTCAGCATATTCTATGTTTCTGTATTATATCATGTCAGTTTTGCTCAGAGGTACGATGACACTAGGACTGTGACTCTTCAGTCCCTTCCCTTCCTTGAGAACCTCTCCTGCTCTGGAATCTAGTCTGGAAGACACAGAGTTTTATAAAAGGATTCAGGCATCTCATCTTGCGTACCTTGATCTCGGTAGTTTACTCAGGAATGTAAGAAAATTCAGGTTCCTTTTTCGTCCTTCATGTGGGGTCATATAGTGTGTGTTACAGTCCAGTCCTTGTAGAACTGAGAGATCAGAATGCGTAGCTCAAATCAGAGAAATTAAAATTAGTAATATACCAGGATCAGATAATTAATGGGCATATCCATATTTTATATATGGATATATATTTATTTATTTTTTTTAACTGAGTGAGCACAGATAAATATGTGTGCAGTCTTTTAGCGGAATGGATGAGAGTGTAGGAAATGAAAATATTTTAATATAAAATTGTATTTCAATATATTGTGTTTTCACAGTAATAGGAACATAAAAAAGGGGAAACGTTAAAATAAACAAAAACAGCTCCTCTTCCTAACTTTAATTGCCTAACTTTAGGAGAATTGTCAAGTCAACCAAGAAACTGGGGTGTCAAAATGAATTAGTGGGATCCTGAAGACCTACACTAGTTGCTGAACCCACAGTATTACATCATTGTAAGCACAGGTGCTAAGCTTCATTAGAACAACTCATTTTTATTTACTCATTTTTATTCTCTCCTCTTTCCACTAAAGCCAGCATTTTATCACTCCTCTTGTCTGGATGACTGTTTTCAAGCCAAGTAGGGAATTACTGCATTTAATTTTGCAGAAGCAATTGGAATGATGATTATCAAAGGTTATCTGGAAAAGGAAACATTATGAAATAGATTTCTGCCAACTCCTACACTTTTTTGCAGGTGCAGAGGGATGTGACTAGTTCCCTCACGCAGACCTCAGTGCTGCTCTGAGCTGTCACCAATTCCTTCTATGTCTGAGACTTCTTGAGTGTGTGAGATGCCTAAGAAGAGGTTGCCTGGAAAGAAGGTAACAAGAACAGCTTCATCTTTTACATTTGCATCTGTCAAATTGCTGAGGAGAGAAGCATACTCAGTTGAAGAGAGATGAGCTAATCTCCCAATATATATTATCTTTTGGATAGCTATGAGTATATGACTCATATTTGACTATTTCAAAGCAGACAGCAATCAGACATCGGCCAGTTTTATTCAGGCTGCTATTCATTTCTTAACTTGTCTAGGTTTAAGCCAAGTCAAGAAGTCAGATTTAGAGCCTGATTAAGGTATCTACCTACAGATTAATACAACTGCTAACTGTAATGCAAGGTATCTCACAATATAGTTAATAAAGTCAGTGCAGAAAGTAGAGATGAGAGAGCAATTCAGCTCACCTTAAAGTGAAATTAAACACCTCCTTTATGAGATTTAGCTGCCTAAAAATAAGATTATGGAGTCACGTTATATGCTTTGTGTTTCCCCAACCTACACAGATTCCAGCTTCCAATTGACACTTTTTGAGTGTAAATCCCTGTGCCACCATGGACATTCACTTGTCTATGGGTGATATTCATCAGTCTGTGCAGACACAGTGTTTAAAACTGGGCATCTGAAAAGATACTAAACTTTTGTGTTTAGATGGTTCCTGCCCAGTTAGCTGAAAAACTCTCTAAGTTTAGTAAATCTCTGTAGGTTATAATGGGAATTTCAGAAGCATGACCTTATTTTAGCTGAATACTGTAATGGTATTCAGTATCATTTGAGAAGCCCTAGAACAACTTAAACACAAGTAAAATCTTGCGATGTGACAAAGACTTGTCAAAGATGTGCTCTTTTCAGGCCAAGCAGAAAGTCTCAAATGTCTAAGTGGACAGTAAAGGCCTACATGCAGACAATCAAATCAAGCTCTCACTCATGCATACACATCTGCATGTGGTCTCCTTTTGTTCAAATGCCTTAGGGTAGAGTCCACTGTCTGGTTTCACTGAATAGAAAGATTTTCAGATTGAAGATCACATTACCTAGCCTTCAAAGTTTAGTCCATTTCCCATGTGATAGACTATGTCCTAAAATCTGCATGAATTTAAGTAGTATTTTGTCATTTATGACATCCAAATGTCTCTCCATTACAAAGAAACTCTGTCAGTCTGACTATTACCATTGATTCTTGTTAGACAGAGTCAGTTCCTTTGAAGAGGTCCTAGAAAGGAGACAATTCTGACTGCGTGTTTCCTGCCTCAACTAAAGAGTAGTGCTTTGTTGGTTTCCCTTGCTGTCCTACTGTGATATCACAACGTAATCTTCAGCCAAGTGAAGACAGAATTTTTGAAAAATCATCACTGTCCTCATAAACAGCTGATTGTTCATCCTCCTGAATATGTTGGCTCTTTCACAGTTTCAGTGACAAGTCTTCCCTAAATAATACTGTAAGGTCGTCAACTTAAGAACTTGAAACCTCTTAAATAATATTTTTCCTGTAATTATCTCCCTTTTTGATTTATGATGGGAAGGAAAAAATGCATGTTTCGAAGCTCAAACTGCAAATTATATTTCTGCTGCTCCGTACCTAGAGAGAGGATACCTACTGTACTCATAGTTTCAAAAGTGTAAAACCTACAATATTTGAGCCGTTAATGTAAATTTGATATTCCAACCTAGTGAGAGAAATTTTTGCAGTACTAAAAGGTCTCAAACTGGGTTAACATGCCTGTAGCCCACAGAGGCACCATAATCATTTTTGGCTTCATTAAACATTTTTGATATGTGTGGGCAAACAAATTAAATTATGACATATAACGCATATATTTGCAACTCCATAAAGTTTATTGTTTCATTAGCAGGTGATTCAAAGGGTTATTTCACAAATCCAGCCAAAATACGGAGAAGAAAGTAATCCAACAAAGTCTCAAAAAGGCTGCTTCTCAGGCAAAAAGCAAAAGAAGGTTGTGATACATATAAGCAGCTCTTGGGAAATACTTCCAAAGACAATTTACTCACATGCTATTTTTTTTTTTTTTCAAAACACAACTGTTGGTGAGGGGAATCTGTGAAGAGGTGGACTGATACGAGCACAGAGTAAGTGCAAATGCATGTGGAGAGTCCTGTCTCCCTGAGGATGCGCTTCCACGGCTGAGGGTCAGACAAGACATGCTGCTGTGCCTTGCTGCCAGCCAGACCAGGGTCGGGGTCCCCAGGAGCTTTCTGCAGCAATGCCACCCACACCACCTTCAGTTTTACACTTTCTCCAGAATTAAAATGGAGGAGAAAACAACTCAGTCTGGTCAAACTTAAAGATCCTTCATAGGATCAGACGGGCTCACAAGTTCTCCTTGTTGTCTACAGATAATTATTTGTTCTGTTGCTCTGATTTTCATTTTCCTGCTCTCTCAGAGGAATAATCAGATTCTCTCACTGGACACAGGTGTTAGCTAAATACTGATTTAATTTTCACAAGACTGGCTACTGTTCTTTCTTCCTCTGCTGCTCTGTTATACACTGTGGGAAGGAGGAAAAGGAGAGTTAAACCTACCGTTCTCAGTCTGAAGGAGTGGGCCGTACCCTGATGCCCTCTCCAGAAAATAATCTGAGAACAAGTAATCCTAGAAAATAAAGCTACTGTCATGCAACCTCCATGCAATTCACAGAGAGGGCCTCAAGTTGCTGCTGGAGTGATGAGGCCAGGGATAAGGGTCAAGCTTAGTCCCACCTTTAAACTGGGATACTGCTATGTCTTAGTCACCCATTATAAGATTGGGCCTCTGACAAATGCAGGAGTAGGTTTTTTAATAAAAAAAAAAAAAAAAACCAGACAGAAACTGAGCTACAAGTAACTACATTTAAAATTATATTGAGTACCATATAATATTCAGTAATTAAAACATTCATCCAGGAGTAGTGGGTTGACCCTGGCTAGATGCCAGGCACCCACCAAAGCTGTTCTATCACTTCTCTCTGAAACTGGACAGAGGAGAGAAAATATAAAGAAGGGTTCACGGGTTGAGATAAGGTCTGGGAGCAATCATTCACCAAATACCGTGATGGGCAAAACAGACTCAAATTGGGGATATTAATTGAATCTATTACTAAAAAATCAGAGCAGGATAATGAGAAATAAAATGAATCCTATAAACCCCTTCCTCCCATCCCTCCCTCCTTCCCAAGCTCTAACTCTTCCTCCCCAAGCAGTGCAGGGAGATGGGGAGTGGAGGTTATGATCAGATCATCACAGGTTGTTTCTGATGCTTCTCAGGGAGAGAAGTCCTTCCCCACTCCAGCGTGGGGTCCCTCTCACATGCAACAGTGCCTCTGCTGGACATGGAGAAAGCTTCCAGCAGCTTCTCATAGAAACTGCCACTGTACCCCCGCCCATAACCTGGCCATACAAACACAATACACCAGGGAGCTGAAGATATGAATTACATTTCCTCCCCAGCTTTAGAAGTCCAGATGCACACCTCTTCAGCACGAAACACTGAAATGTACTTCACAGAGAATGACCTGGAAATTTCTATTTTAGTTGAGTGTGAAATACTCACTTTTCATCATACAGAATCTTGAATGACAAAAACAAATGTAATGGCTCTTCATGCAGAGGATAAGGCAGAGACCAATATGTTCTGTGGGCAACAAATACCATGTCATGCGTCTCCATTTGTAAATGTTACTTCATTAATGCCTTTGTCTCCGAGACAGAAATTCATCTTGTTTAACTTTACCCTTCTAAAAATTGTTTACTCTGTGTAGTCAATCAGAGGCAATGGCATTTACAAAGAGTGATGAATCTACTTACTGATTCTGTAGGTGCCTATTCTTCCTTTTGACTACATAGTTCAACACCATCCTTGGACTGGCCATGGAGAGATGGGATTCAGTGGCTTAAAAAAAAGCACGTGATTCCACTTGCGACTCCTAAAGTGTTGCAGGAACTTGCACCCAGCTGAAAGATACTACACAAGATGTAAGAGAGATAGCAGAGAGAGGAAGATCAGGCGAGATACTCCACCTGAAACTAGATGCCCAGCTGAGCAACTTAGACCCATTTCTAATTTTTAGGCAGCTAAAGATGGTTGAATCAAGCCCAACTCTAAAGATCTAAATTATTTTCCCAACACTATATCAACAAGAAGTTAACTTTACCTGTCTACAGCAGCATCAGCAAGGCAAGAGGTCTAAATAAAAACCGTGTTTTCTTCCAAGAACAGAGTATAATGAAAATTTACTTCAAAGATGTAAGTTCAAAGATGTTGTATCATTCGGGCTACCCACACTGTTTTTGTAGCCTGACTTCCCCTTCAATGCCTCCCATTCATGGTGGAAGCAGGCAAGATTGTACTTTTAACTTTCTCTGTGGTATGTTCTGTCCAAGTCTAATACCACAAGCACTGCAAACAGCCATGCAGAAATTCAGGAGTTAGTTAGGCCCATTGACTTTCTGGTTTTGGGTTACCTAATGGTGTTTCTAACATTTCCAGATGTAGGCTTTGTATAAGGAGTAGTGTTTTTTCTGTGGTGACATTGGTTAATTATCTAAAATAAAAAAAAAATTATTTTATTTTCTAAGAATGACTAGTGCACTAGAAGAGCTTCTGCTACATAAGACCTGCTACTGAACCTCAACAGGCAATTTAGAGATAACTAAAACCAGCCAGAAATAATTCTACAGGTCTTAAATGTGATTCTGAATTTCGAACTGCTTTCCTTCAACACGATCACTTCAGCCTCTTATCCATGCTACTATTCATACTTTGACCTCTAGGTACATGCTTTATTTTTCTTTTTAACAAGAAATTGATGAATCCATCTACCCGTTGTTGGATTTGTTGCCCACCAATTCTGAACAGTAAATTTCTTTGCCTACCCACTAAAAATTCAAATAATAAGATGCACCATATGTTTTTTTTAAAACTAAGGCAAATTTTTTGCAGGTATTCTTCAAAAGCCAAATCAACCAAACTGCAGTATAGCAATAAAATAGTATATCTATAGTTTGCAGTGTAGAAGGAAAACAGCCTCCCGAAGATATGTAGCATAATAAAAATACAAAGTAATAAATATATAAAGACTATAAAAAATAGTGAAATGTTAGTGTGATGTTACGTAACAGCTCATAGCAAGTAAAATCAAAAATGACCATAGTAATAGAAATCACATTTTTAAAGGTCAAAATTTTCTATGAGATTAATGCATAGCCATATTCTTCAGTCTTTTCTCATCTTAGGACTCATGAATTCCAGTTGGGAGTACACCTTAATCAAGACTAAACAATACTGCCATAATATTTTAGAATTATCACAGACAAATCCTATAGACATAATTGGTCTTTGTAAGGCAAGAGGAGAGGCATTCAAAGTCCTTATCAGAACTGCTTTTCTACAATTCTCTGAATTCAGATATTAAAAAGACTAGCTTTTGCCAATTAACTGGAAATACAGTGATTTCCAATATTCTGATATGAATCTTACGCTAGGCAGGACTTTTTCTAAGACAGTCAAGAGTTTGCACACTTCATTTCCCAAAAGATAGTGGGTTTGCACAAGAGATATGATGAGCTATGGCAACATAAAGATATATAAAACTAGAAACTGGGAGTATGTCACAGCCTTTTGTAACGTATGCATTTCAGACATCCTTATCACATTTACACGAGCTAGAAATGAGATACTGAAGACAAGGTTTTTTAAACATTTTTATTTATTTATTTATTTTTATTCTAAGCTTCTTCAGTTAAGTTACCTCTTACAGATAGCAAATTTTGAATATATCTTTAAGCAGGAAGGTAACAAAATGTGTAATTATATATTGCAAATTGACTTGTGATGGCAAATTTAAAGAATATGACTCTTCTGGTAACAATTTTGCCTGAGTAATTTATCTGGTAGTTCAGTGCTCACTTTCAATGGTAGAGATCACCAGTGAAACATTAAAGATTACTATATGGACTGCTTTGCCATGAGATGCTCCTGCAATAAAATAAAACCATTTAAAGAGGAATAATGCTGATTTAGAATCCAATTGAGGCAAGCATCCTCAGATCTCACATATTGCAGGCCCCCAAACGTATCAGGGTGTCCTTTGTAAATAATGTGTTAGCATGTTTGGCATACTTGTGAATTTACAACCTATTAAATCAAGCTGTAAAGCCGGTGCCTGTTCTCAGCAGTAGATTTGACAATGAATGCAATGTATCTGAAAGGGAAAAGAATGAATTCCCTTTACCCTGGCTGTTGAAGCTGCACAAGGACACTGGGTATTTGCGTGGGCATGGCTGAAGGATCGGGAAGCAAAGCCTTGCATAGAAATGAATGTTTTGATTTACCAAAATATTCCCTTTGCCTTCAGTAAGGAGTTCAATACCTTGCAAAAGAAGGGGAGGTCAGCATTTAACTGTCAAAACCTCACCTTTTAAGTTTAATGTGCCTGTTAGGTGACTGAATTAGCTGACCTTCAAATCTTTCCCTATACATAGATATTTGAGTCACCTTGGATCTATCCTGTAGATACTTATGATAACAACCATAAAATCTCACACAGGAAGAAACAACATCTTATATTTCCGCCCATTATTCTTCATTCACATCTGTCATCCTCAGTCTCTCAGCCTTTAGGATATCACTATCCATCTATGCACTTCTCAGGATACTTTTTTTGGGTGATGAATTAAGCTCTCTGACCAGAAGGGTACAGTGTCATGTTGCTGTTTAAAATAAAGATTGTCTTGATGAGGTGTAGTTTGTCTCAGAGACAGAAAGAAATCACTGTTCAATTTCATAGAAGGGCACTATGCCAGTGGGAATATCTTTAGGAAAGGTGAAAATATGTGTCTTTCAGCTCTTTAAATCCAAGACACTAGTTATTGCTGCTGGATTGGTTAAACAGGTCATGAAACCAAGAGTCCTTGCCTGTAACAAGCAGGTATGGTAAATGTTTTACAGGTTCATGCACCTTCACTTGTTATGAACTTTTATTTCTTGATCTTTGACAACTACACAAAGTTTTAGTTTACTAAATAACAAGACAAAAAAAACTGCAGGAAACATCTTCAATTTCTTTTTTCTTTAACTGTCTCAAAAATCCCAATAATAGTTTTTGCATTTGAATCAAGTTTCTTGACAGACATATGGTCATAACAGAGAAATCATTCTAGTCAGTAAAGCCCTAAGCTAAGCCAAAAATAATTTGATCATTTGTAAATCATTGTCACTCAAATGTTTTCTCAATATGGCTTAATTATAATTCAACACAATGTTAAGCTTCTGGGAAAAGACCTCCATTAAAAGGTACTTCCTGGGAAAAGTGGGAAATCGAGAGCTCTCAGCTAGCATTGCACTTTATTATTCACGTATAATTCTTCTGCACCACTGAACATCTGCTAATAAATTTGATTCAAGTTTTCATGATAGCTTTTGCCCTCATCATTCAATCTCTGCATGAACTTGTATCTGATGAGAATTGATGTTATTTACTTATTGCTGAGAATTCTTATCCTATTAAAAATTTATCCCATAAAGTCATCAGGTAAATTAGAGTGTTTATAAAGAGCCCCCATCCCCAATTCTAAAAATAAAATAATAATCTTGATTTAGAACAGAATTTCTGTATATCCCTGAAGCTAACTGACAGATGGTCACCTTGGCTGTATGCTGCAGTAGTGCAATCTTATATTTATTAAGTGTTTCTGATGCAGAAGGTGATCAAGAGCATCAGAAGCTATTACTTCTAACTCCAAGTTTTGTCAATCTCCTTTTCCTTTGTGCCTCCACATTTATAGATAAGCTAAATCCAGACCAAATATAAAAGTTCTTTTGAACAAGTACAGATCTGTCATATTGATTTGGTGTATGACTTTGTTCCATATGCTATAGCTATTTTCCATATGGTTGGACCACGGAATTGTGGGTTCAGGTTTCCTAAGTTCATTCTGAGATCTTCCTCTGAATCACTGTTTGGTCTTTAAAGGAGTCACTAGGCTTATCAAAAATGCTTACCAATGTTTCTATTTAAGCCAAGCATTTATTATTGAAGAATAATAATCATAGGGCTTTAATCATAGAATCATAGAATATGCAGAGTTTGAAAGGACCCACATGGATTATTGAGTCCAACTCCAGGCCCTATGCAGGACACCCTAAGAATCACCAAGTGCTTGAGAGTGTTGTCTAAATGCTTCTTGTACTCTGTCAGGCTTGGTGCAATGACCACTTCCCTGGAGAGCCTGTTCCAGGGCCCAACCATCCTCTGGGTGACAAACATTCCTTGATATCTAACCTAAACCTCCCTCAACTTGACTTTGTGCCATTTTCTTGAGTCCTGTCACTAGTTATGAGAGTGAAGAGATCAGTACTTTCCCCTCCGCTTCCCCTCAAGAGGAAGTTGTAAACTGCAAAGAGGCCTCCCCTCAGTCTCCTTTTTTCCAGGTGGAACAAAGTGCCCTCAGCTGCTCCTCATAAAGCTTTCCCGCCAGACCCTTCTTGCATTCTTCTTCTCATAAATGCAGTAGAACTAACTCATTTTGTATAGTTGTGACACAAAACTTTTGAATCTCTCAGAAAGGCTTAGTAGAAAGGTCTGAATATAAAATCAGACTTCCAGGATTGTACACGATAAAAGGGACTATTACTAAACCTAACCTAAACAACTAAAGTAGTCAACTAACAGTAAATATTTATTGTACAGAACATCAGCATACATAGGAAAGGGTAGACAGTGTCAACTGGGTTCTGCTTACCCAAAAGTGCATCAGGAACGGTTAGGCACGGATACTACAGGGCTAGCTGAAGTGGTCATACACTGACCAGTGACTCAGCCAGAACGAAAATTCCAAGCCAAGAAGAGAGAGGATGTTTTCATCCTCTTTGCAGCTTCTCTTTCCTTACACAAGGTAAAAAAAATGTGCAAGAATCGCAAACAGCCCTTTCCTTTCATCCTGATCAATTTATTTTATGGATACTCTAGCTTTCATTATAAGACCATTCAGAAACCTGGAATATATTACCTAAAATAATCACATAACATTGCTGGAGCTACAGCACTTACTGTGTCATGAGGAAGGAAAGGTTAATTATTGGCCTGCACCATTGTCACAAATTTTACTATCTGAAGCAGTGCTGAAAAGGTAATACATGAATTGCAGTATGATTTAGCATATTTCATTTCTGGGCTTATTAAGTTTCTTTTTCTATTTTCATTTTCAGTTGCTTAGGCTTTCTTTTGCACACCTCTTTTATTCTCTTTTTAGATTATTTTACAACACAGACACTTTTGAAACACACAAAAGAAAAAAGTCCATTGCATTGGTAATTACTCTATCCCCTACTGTCTCTGAGACAGGTCATTTAGCCATCCTGTCTAGTATACATCTCTACACATGCAATTTTATTTTTTTTAGTAGCATGTTGCAATAGTTATTATATTATACCCCTCCTTGGGATTACACTGCTACAGCAATATTATTAAGTTCATTTGGTTGGCTGACTTGACCCTAAAATTGTTTTACTCTTCAAAATTACTGCTAGGAGAAAAGATCTGCAAACATTTGAGGTTTTGTTTATTGCTGCTGTTCAATTATGTATTTGAGATCAAAGCACATTCTACTTAATAATAACTAGCCAGATCAGAAATTAAGAATCTATCTAATGTGAATCTGTTTGTACTTTGTGTCCACAGCAACCCCACTGATCCTAGAATCAGCTTTTATGAATAGATTGTAGGCATCATATGACCTTTTATATAATGTGAGTATTGCTGCAGATATTGCATAAGAGGTCTGGATATAGTCTTTTTATGAAATTTCTTCATTTGCAGTTTAAACTAACTGTTTTATTTTTTGTACCATACTATGCCTTTCTGGTACATAAATACCTCACACTGGTTTGATAACCTGTAAATTAAGCATCAACGTAATTAACCAGTCTACATTCAATGCTGGCTCCATTAGGTTTTACAATTAGAGGATATCCACAGATCTTATTCACCCAAATTTTTTCTAGATCTGGAGCAATTCATAAGCTGCAGATGAATTCATAAGGTTTCATAGTTGGACTCCACCAAATGAAACTGCATCTAAAAGGACAGATCTCTAGTGGGTTTGATTTCCTACTGCCTTACTCCTAAAGGCAATTTCACTGACGCAAAGTACAAACATTAATAAATCAGAATAATAGCATTTTATACCCACTTTGGACTTGGCTACATCTTTAACTATACAAAATAATGAGTATTCAGATTCTTTCTTCTTTCTTTGATATAGGTAAAAGAATACAGTGAGAAGACTGATCTTCTTAACAAAAGCTTTATAACATCTTTACACTTAGTGATGCACTCAGTTTATTGGAAAATTAAATTCTGCTGTATCGTGTCAAAATGGAAGAAAGTCTGAGGGTCTGCAAATAATTACACCCACATGAAAAAAAATTCATATATTTAGCATCAGAAGGTTTTCCTCCAAGATATCTATGGTGATGTTCACAGACAGTTTCTGGCTGTTCTGCACTATTTCCGTGGCACAGGGCATTGAATTGATAGAATACAATTTGTCCTGACTAGTGCAAAGAGTTAAATGATTTCTAGAATGACCCTTTTCTCAAATGCAGACTGTTTATTTAAATTTGTCAAAAAGTGATAATGGAGGACTCGTGAAGGAATAGTCCCTTTTATTTACACGTCTGGCATTCTGGAAATCGTTACTAGTAACTATAAGCAATTATGATAAAAATGCCATTTAGGAAAGTTTCTAGCAGTAATGATAATGAAGCAATGAAATAGCTTGTCTGGGGACATTGTGGATTCTCCACTACTGGAGGTCTTTAAGAATAGGTTAGGCAAACATCTGTCTGGAATATCAGCACAGACACATCTTTAGCAGGGAAGTAAAATCATAACAAAGTGCCTTTGCTTAAGGTCACAGCCTGCCCCAAAACAAGCAAAAATAGAGGTTGTAATGCCACTGTACAAAATGAGACCAGCTACATGAACTCTCTACAGGTCGCTGACAATATCTCCACATGCAACAATTTTTCTCTGACATGTAGAAATGGTTAAGCAATGACAGTAGCTTCATGGGTATGCACTTTATGTAGTGTGAAGGTTTTTTTTGCAACATACTGTAGTCCTTGATCTGCACAGGGATCTGGGGAGGCACAGTACTGCCACTCAAGTAACAAAGGACGATGGTTGTGCTCTTACTTCTCTGCCTCTCTTTTGAAGAGCATCCCAGCTTGCTGCCCTGCCTGTCACACTAAGTACTGCTTCCAGGTTTTAGTCCTAAAAATGATCATTTTTATAAAATATGCAAGAGCACGTTTACAATGGCAGTAATCCAGCAAAGTATTCATATGAATAATGAAACTGAAACTACAGTTGTCAGAAGCATGAGCAAGGTATATGTTGTTCACTATTACCTGTGCATTTTCCATTCACCTACTGGACTACTCTAATTTGACAAACCACAGTGGGATCTTGACTCTATCCTGACTCTATCCACTTCTAGGATCAACCCAGAAGAGCCTCCTGGTGCGCACTGTGGGCAGACATCATAACATTGACAAGATTACTCAGTAGCAAAGAGAGGAAGGCTAGGAGTGCTTTCTGAAAGGCTGAGTGTGGTGCTAGTGTGCAGGAGAGGATGTCCTTTTCAACTGCAGACTACAGCCATAAATTTTCTTCTGAACACAAGCCGAATCTTTTTGGGTTTTTTCCTGCTCAACACAAGCCTAGAGAAGGCAACTCAGGGTGGGCAAATTAGGCTCTGGATGGGGAGGAGTCCCCCTCTACTGCCTGCAGAAGATGCCTAAGCAACGTTCAGCCTCATTAAGCCCGAAGTGCTGTGTAGTTTTACAAAGAGTTTAGATTTTTTTTTAATAGTCACTGCTTCACATTTCTGCTCTTGCACCACCATTCCTTTCCTAAGCCATCTTGTATTCACATAGGTGCATGGGGTACCAGGTTAATAGGACGATGCAAATTAAAATTAACTTTTTTGTTTAGAGCTGGTCAGTTTTAACAGATCATTATCTGCCCACCAAAGATCATAACAAATATTTACTCATTGAAAGTGGAAATGCCTGTAAAGACCCATTGGCAAAAAGGGGGAGAATGAACTAAAACACCTTTAAAATGTGTGAAGTTACAACATTTTCCTCCTTGGATCCATTCCAAAAATTCCAGTTACTGTCCCTTATGCCCCATATATCTGCTTTCTTCATGCTTTTTAATCCCTAATGAAATTGCCTCGGTCAAATGCCTGTAATTCAGACTCTTTGCATCAGACCAAGAAGCTTAATTCTCATAAACCAGTGAATCTCAGTTGCACTGAACTTTCACTGAAGACATTGCAGTTGTAAAAATGATGTGAGAGAAGAATTAAGCTCTTTCCTAAAGTACTGATTTATTTACTGTGTACAAATTTTAAGGCATTTATTATTTATAGATACGGATATGCAAAATATCCTCTTTCTGTCTGTTTTTGCAGAAATTGGGACCATGTTGTTATTTGCTTGTTCAAATATAATCTGCGATTGCTTTCAACAAATAATACCAAAGAGATAACTTAGAAATTTTTTCTCAGTTTATTTAACATGAAGAGGCTCATTCCCTTTGACTCATGCTTTGCAAGCATTTTCCCTAATCTTATCTGATACTGTTGATTTAATTGAGAAAAGTCACTCTAAACTAATGACATTTGCATCTTTTGTAAAAAAACTGAAATAATGGAATTAAGACTATGAAAAGCAAAATAAAAACAACAACAAAATAATCACAAAAGCAAAACCAGCAGAAAAATTTTTGAATGCCCAAGCAGAACAAAGGCACGTCTGCAATTAAAAAATGCCACAGTTAACATATAGGTAGGTGACCTGTAGATGATCTAATTTTAAAGAAATTACGTTATGGTAGCTTGATGGGGGGGATTGTGGAAATAAAGGAAAGAGGGAATGAAAGAAAGCTGTTCTAACTCCCAAAGGTTTATTCATAATGAAATAATTTTACACCACTCTTATCTAAAACATTAAAAATGGGTCATGGGCTTAGTGGAATATCACTGAAGAGGATGTAAAATGTGCTGAAATCTATTTCTGTATCATTAATGCTACAAATAAGGAAAAAAAATCACCTTCATATGAACGTGTTTGCAGCACATTATGATATAAACCAGGGAAAAACTAAGGAGTCAGTGGGGGTCATTCCATTGCCTGTGCTGTCCACAGGCAATGGATCAAGCCTCTAAAGTTGAAGCCACTGACAGCTCTCTGACTTTACTCATCAGCAAAGTTACATCTTTTGAATCGTCAGAGTTAATGCCAACAGTGATTGCTGCTGTGCTGTCACCTGTACAAGCCAGTAGCTCTTCTTGGAGGGAGAAGAAAGAACTCCTACTTAGATTAGATTAAAGTTACTGTGCAAAGGAATTGGTATGAACAGCTTCAAGATACACAAACCTTTATCTGCCTTTGTAAACTACAGGACTTTTGAATGGCATTAGATTGTTGAATAGTGAGACAGAACACAGACCTACTGGTTTTCTTTTCATGCAAAGGCCTAAGAAAAAGCTTTTCCTATCCAAACAGAACCACAAGAAAAGATGCAGAGTAGTTTTTGTGTCATCTATATATAAGATTTGTCCTCCGATCTTCAATATGTTATAAGAAAGGAAATGTGACCTTTTTCTGAGCACAGAGTGAAGATGACAACATGATTTCTCTCAGTTAGAAAACATTTTTTGTTATAATATGGAACTAATGCCAACAGTCTAGGCAGCTTATCCCCACTGAAATCCAGGGTACAGTTGTCATCAAGGGACTGAAGGAAAAGAAAAGCATGAAAATATTCTCCAACCTAAAGTAGAATGATAGAAAACAAGGAAGCTCCTTTAATCATCTTATTGTATTTACTCTTTGCAATTAATTTCCCCAGAACCACGTCTGTTGTTGCTAAAAATGGTAACTATGTACAAGAATAGAATAATTGAGAAGGAATAATTTAGCTACGTTTAAAAGAAAAATCAGTGAATTTTTCAACTTCAAAATTTCACTTTCAGTTCAATTCCATTTCTAAGAATATGTTATATCCCAAAAAACTTATTTTTTTATTAGTAAGACTCGAACAGTAAACATATTTTGTTTACCTGAGTAGAGTAAGAGTTGGAAGTCCCAGCGTGCGAAAATCCTACTCTTTTTATTCATTTTTTGTTGTTATGATGTCCTTATCTCTGTTAAGGACAAAGTCTTAGTCCTTGTGTACCCATGAAAGGGTTAAGGAGACGTCAGTGTTTCTACAGTGTGCACATACTGTAGTCCTTTGAAGGCTTGACACCCTTTCATGCCCTAGTACATATTGTAGAGCAGATATACAGCAAAAGGGCAGACATATATACACAGAGAGCAATATGCCCTTAGTCATTTTACTAAGTTGGTTGTTGACAGCAGCAACAGAGACCTAGAAGAAAAACGGCCACATCAAGTGATCGTTTTCAGAAACAATTCAGTGTGCAGTGATGACTAGTTCTCCGCCTGGATTCTGCCTGATTGCATATACAGGGTCAGGTAGTCACCATATGTTCTGCTAACAAACACTGTGCAATCACTCAGGTAGATTACAGAAGAAAAGAAATACAGGAGTTTTTATATAGAGAGAAGAATCATCAACAAATTTTCCTAAAGAAAAAAAGAAAATATTTCCTTATTTTCTTCACTTATTTATTTATTCTATCCTGATTTAGCTGTATTTCTTACCCTTGAAAGAAATACTTTCTCAAATTGATATTCTGAAATGCCAGTAAAAATTGTAGATTTTTCAAACATTAAAAGCTATTACTTTGATTAGGATGCTGCTTTTAGTTATATTCTACTTAGAAGCAGTTCTAAGAAGCCTTGACTGGCAACACAGAGAAACAGCTTCCCCATCTAAAAACTGCATTATATTATTTGTCTTTACAGAATATTGTAAACTCCATTAAAGCACCAGATTTTGCTGTTGCCTAGATTGCAGAGGACCATAGTGATTCAATTGTTTTATCTTATAATCACAGAATCACAGAATGGGTAAGGTTGGAAGGGACCACAGTGGGTCATCTAGTCCAATGTCCCTGCTCAAGCAGGGTCATCCTGGAGCACATTACACATGCAATTTGGCATGTTCTCAGAGAAGCAATTAGCCCACTCAAGGGCATTATTAGAAACATAAAAACAGAGTTATGCATCATCCCAAGTGGCACATGTTTACCAGTCTTTAAATAGCTTTGCCTGGGAGTAAAGGTTAGACAGTTTCCCTTTTGATTTCCGTTATCATCTGGTTGTGCTGCTCTGTCTGATCAAACAGTGTATATCTTTTTAATTTCAAGCTTTAATTTCATAATCCCCTGATATTTCTTCAAAAATGTCAGATAGGCTGCTTCAAAAACTTGTTTTCACAGAAAGTCATGTCTGTCCTCTTCTGTTCTTTCTGCTTCTATTATTATTAAGTCTATGTTCTAAAATGTAGTCCGTTATTGATGAGCTCACTTTCCTATGTTGCACTGTTTATCCATGCTATACTGATATTGCTTATGTATCTATGGAACCTTCTAACTTTGTTTAATTTACCTGTTTGGGATTTTACATTTGTACTGAATCCTGACCTGGAAACAGAACTGTAAGTGGTATCATTACATTTCAGAACACTTAGACAAAAAAGTGCACTAGCGCAGGTGCATGTTAGGCAGCATCTGCATTAGCAAATAGCATAGCACAGCATGTTATGGACTAATCTGTGGAATGAGATAGTTGTTGACAAAAACCCAACATCCGTACTATGTATGCTCTGTGGCAGGGGGATTACTTCAGACGAGGTCTCATATGGCTAGTATCAGGTGAATGTCCATTTGTGGCTGGAGTGTGTTAACCTGATCCATACCTTCTTCACATCTTTCAGTTTAGCTTCATATGAAAATTAAAAACAAACAAACAAACAAACAAAAAAACCCCAAGAGTTCAAGAGTTCATGCCCTTTGAGATCACCCCACAATAAATGGAACTGACTGGAGAACATCCAAATCTGAAATGCTGGCAAAGAACTTATTTTACCATTTTTGTTAATTTTAATAGTGGAAGTGAAAATTATTTTAAGACTATTTCATGTGCTACTTCAGAACAACCACATGTATGGTTGGTCTGCAAATGTCAGCAAAGGCACTACCAATTTGTTTTGAAATAATTTTAATGTTGCACAGTCAGGCAAGTTGTTGCAAAACCCACAGAGAGTCCTGTAACAGCCAATTAAAGATTTTTTCAAAATTCTGCCTGCAGCAAAATCATCTTTCTGGCCATTTGAATCTTATTACATCTCATGCATCTAAGTATCTCAAAGGGAAACACTAAAAATAAAGATGATATCAGATTAGTATTAAGAATCAGCAGTGGTCTTTAAGGTCAAGAAGAGTATCATCAGAGATATGAGCAATGGGTATTTTATTTTTTCAAGGTTTGCATCTACATGAATTACCCTATAGAGCTCTGATCATACTTTTTAACAATTTACGGACATATTTCACTCTACATTTCTGAATATTCCCATAAGGTTGCTTCAGATGATTCACATCACAACTATTTAATATATCAGAACTATTAATATATCAGAATATATGTTTTTCCCCTTAATTTTCTATTATGCTTTTTTCAAGATAGCTCAATACATTATTTCTTTTAAAATATACCATAATCAAAGTAAAGTAGTTTTTAATTTTAGCTGCATAAAGGGTCCCTAATATAGCTAATATCCAGCATTCATCACAAAACAAGTATGTGACTGACTACACTGAAAAGCAGACTGCAGCTGTAAGCTGTATGCAAAACATTGGGGGACTTCAGATAGTGTAAAGAAAGAGAATAGGATACAACTCCTGATGACTGTCTCCGCCACTTACAGAATCCCCACCAAAAACACTACAGTGAGCTGGTAATTAAATAGGGTAAGTCTGATAATAACTAAAATAAGAACCAGTGAAATATTTTGAATTTTATGATAAAATAATGTAAATAATAAAATGGGCTTAATTTCCAGAAAGTGTTTCAGAGACCTTCTGTTTTAATTTGGTATACATCATAGTGAGTACTGAGAATCCTTTACTGAATAAAAATGGAAACTTCAACCTTATACCATTTCATTCGCATGGGGGTTATAAACTGTGCTGCTATAAAAGCTGATGATTCACAATAATCCTGTGACAAGTTTCATCAGAACAATCATAAGTAATCATGTGCTGTGAATAATGCAGCCACAGGTTGATTTGGTGCAAATCCGTGAGTACATTTCAACATGCTTGGACACAAGGAGTCGAGGCTTTACGAATCTGTACAACAGAGTGTCTTGATTTTCTATAAGTTAACCTTATTCAGACAATACTATTCAATGTACACGTACACCCAGCAATAACATCAGAACATTTAACACCAGTATAAGACTCAAAAATCCTTTTATGACACAAAACTATGCAATTTACTGTCTTAATAGGAGTATTTCTTTATTGCCACAGCTGAGAGCAAGCTTGCACACACTGACTGTTTTAATCAGGTCAGAGCACGGTAGTTTGTGTAAAATTGATGGGTTTGTGTGTGTGCATAAATATACACATATATGTGTTCATCTGTATTTTATGTATACATATAGTTACTTTTAGAGTAAGATTAGTATTCGTACCGTACACAGTCACTGAGAAGAGAGCAAAGCAATGTGTAAAATTTAGGAAAAAAGTGATTTAGAGATTTTTATATGTGGAATTGTTGGCTTTTCATTGAGTGTTTTTTTATGATATTTACTGACAAGAAAAAAATCCTTGAGGTAAGATATATACTAAGAAAGAAGGTAAACCATGCAGAATAGACATTAATTACAAACAAATAATCTCTAAGAGGACAGTCATGCCCCTCAAATATCTGAACAATTGGTTTAAACAATCGGCTAAGGCCAAATGTCTTCAATGTTTGAAAATATAAGGAAACAGCTAAACACTCCTTCTGTGTCACAGAGCTGGGGTTATAGGTTGTTTAACTCTAGGTTTGTCATACAATTGTAGAATCATTTAGGCAGGAAAACACTTTTATGATCATGAAGTTCAACTGTTAACTCAATGCTGCCAAGTCCATAACTAAACCATTTCCCTAAGCACTAAAAAAACCACACCTTTGTCTGCTTGAGGTTCTATGATCAAGAGGGCTCAATCTAAAAGAGGACACTGTTTTATCATCAAGTTTGTCTCTGCCTGGTTTAGGAAAAAAAAATTAGTTGGTAGAGACTGATGAGGTAGGTCTGCTGGATATGCTCAGTTAAATTCAAGTCTCAGCATGATACTAGTCCAGGATTTGAGCTCAGATTTTCAGAGGCTTTGGATGAGATTTAATTCCTGAAGTGGGGTAGGCACCAGAAGAGCTAGTGAGCTGCATTTAAGTCTAGGCCAAATAGGATATGATGAGCGTGATCAATAGCAACAGCCTCTGCATTGGGGACTGAGGCCAGCAGGAGTTACTGTACTGTGTTTAAAGCCAGCTAGGATGGGATTTGACCAAGACTATAACATTTTTAATACTGTGGGAAATTTACACTGCAGTGTCTTAATCTGTTAAGGATAAAATTTAATGATTGTAAGGCCTATAGACAGGTTTCTATGAGTATTAGTCACAGTTTAAATAAGACCTTGGAGAGTTCCGAAATTAGAAATTGAATATTAAAAATACATGAAATCAATTCTTTCCTGTTCTTGTCAGAGGGATTATGAAAAAGATGAGATTAAAATCTAATTTTTATTTTCTTATTATTGTCTGTTTTTCTGTAGGGTTTTCCATTTTGGCTAGGAATGGACCAAAGATTTTTCCTCTCTCAAACACACACACACACACACACACATACACAAAATAATAATAAAAAAAACCCTAAGACATCACATCCTAAAAGAAAAGAGAATCAGGAGGTCAGAAAGCAAATCACTTGCAGAGCTGCAAACAGAACTAATTTTCAAGACTCCCAATTCGGTGTCATGGCCTTCACTTTCTGTTTCTCTTTTACGAGTCCTAGAGGCAAAGGAAGAAAAATTACATAAAGGACCCTAGTTACATTTTACCCCCTTGGAAAGTAGAATAATTTAGTTTGCAAATTTTAATTATGTCCCATTTTTTCACATTTGTTCAGCATTCTTGCCTAAAAAAACTTGATTAGTTTTAGTACAATAGAAGTACCACAAGCTTTCTATAACTTTTTTTTCAATGTATATAACAGATCCTTTAAATATTAGATGCATATTTCATCTAGGTAAGTCTATTACCACCAACAAGGTATTAGCATACTTTGTACAATTCATTCCTAAGACCCAATTCACAAAACTGAGGCCTATTTGCAAGGTGCAAAGTCTGACAAGAAAACTATGATGATTATTGTTGGTTGTTCTTTGACATATTACTGTTATTAAGACAGACCTGGGTAATATTTTTCAAACACAGATCTGGGGTTCAATTTCTTATAACTTTGCTAAATTTAAACCCATTATGCTGAAATTTGCTGTGGCAGAGCTGTGGCTCATGGCAGACAAGAAAATTCCTCAAATATGAGCAACTAAAGGATGACAACTTATCTCCCTACCTCTACTATCACTTACTCCATCATTTCAAATTTGATTAATTTCAATATTTTTTAATTTTTCAGTCCATGCACTATTCTTTGTTTAAAACATAGATACTACTATTCCACAGTATTACAAGAACATGTGAACCTGCAGCTGTCCAGGAAGTCCTAAAATAACATACTGATGATTACCTTAAGAACAAGTTCATGGGTCTGCACCGATAGAATCTGAGTAAAGGCCACTGATTAATGCACGGTACTCTGAGCACCAGATAAGGAAGAAGTCCCATGGAAAAAGTAGCATGTGATCACTTTAATTACAGTGATAGGAATTTAACAGACCTCAAGTAAAGTTGCAAAGGCAGCCAGCTTTATTCAATATTGAAGAGTTCACCTTTGCAAACTTGCCACAAGTTTTTCTCAGTATGAATTCCAGGACAATATATTATCCCTAAATTATTTTACATATAAAACTTGCAATTTGGAAAAAATGTATCTCTCTAAGCATCAGTTCATAAATACTTTTTGTGCTACATCAGTTAAAAAGAGTATCCATTTAATTGATTAGTATTCTGCTCTTATGTTCCTTATGTTCTCATCTAGATTCTACAAAAAAGCTTAATAAAACTGGATGTTCCATGAATTTAAGATCTGTTATCCATGTGCATGCTACATTGGTGCATCCCAGCTGAGAGAGTGGAAGAAAAGGTAGGAGAGTGAAATGGAGAAAGTTATTGACTTAATATCAGTCAAGTTATTTGATTTGACTTTCCTCCCGTCTTCACTGTTATCCAGGGATTATGGGTGAAACAATATATGGTCCCCACTTGCTTTTCATCTTTCTTCCCAGAGTAGCTTCTAAAAAGAGTAACAAGAGGAACAAATCATAATCAGAAAGCTCAATTTTAAGAAAAATAGGGCCTTTCTCTACAGCATAGGTCTTTCTTGTAAAGCAGTTCCCTCCAGGTGTGATGGTCCCTGCAAAGAGAAATGCCATATATGGATGAAGAACTCCAGGAGATGGAGGGGAAATCCGTTGCTGTGAGTAGTATTTTTACTGCTTTTTCCCCTTGAACAAGACAAAATCAGTGAGTCATCATTACAAAGCAGTGTTTTCCTCTTGCACTCTGACAGAAAGGTGCAGAGATGCCTTGGTAGAGTGCTAAGTTCCCTGCTGAGTTCTTCTTCTGTCATGGTTGACTTTACTTCCTGTCATTCTACGCTAGAAAGATTTCTTAAACAGAAAAGGACAACATCTCAATGAAATGCTCATGATCAGTCATGAGTAATTTCAGAAAATATCTCCAATGTAGTATTTGAATAGACATAAATAAGAAACAGTTATGACTGAATTTCAGTCTGAGGTCTCCTCATACTCCTCAGTGTCAGTTTCAGCAGCAGAAAAATGAGATTATGCTGAATTACAGCGTAGCCATTCAGGATTTCCCAGTCATCAAATCATTCTGTCAAAGTGCAGAACAACAAACCTTCATAACTAATCCAAGCTCACTGCACCAACTGCCAAATACAAACTTTCAGCATATGATTCCATCACTAAAAACTAGTCTAACACTATTGCTTGTAACAGCCCCCTGCAACCTGGTACCCTCTGATATAAGCCCACTAATAGTGCCTGCAGAAAAGAAGAGTACATCATATAACTGTTTGTGTATGGACTGTGATAAATAATGTGCATTTACTCTTGTGCAAGGCTCAGGATGCCAAAGGGATTTTGATTTGAGTTTTTAGAGTAAGATATCACAGTCCAACTGGAAGCAAACAACTTTTTCAGCATATCTGAATATAAGACTGTGTACACGTGGCAATTACTTTGGGTTGAACAAAAGCAGACATGAATATTCTTATGAGAATAAGTCAGTACTATTATTCTCTGACATATAACTGTACATTTTGGAAATATAAAAAAATGAGACAGTAAAGAACTGAAGTGCAATTTAAAAAAAAAATCAAAAACAAAGAGACTGAAGAAAAAACAAGAAGGTATGAAAAATTATACTTTAGAATGAAACAAAACTGAAAATGGAGCAAAAAATATAGGAGTGTGCTCATTATAAGGTCAGCAACACCCAAAATAAAAGCTAGATCTAGAAATAGGGAGAAAATTCAGGAGGAGATATCTTTCAGGCAAGTACATTTGTGTATCTTATGGCATATATAAAAACTAGTGACAGATTTGGATAACTGACCAGCCAGGTCAGTTTGGATAACAGACCACTTTATCATCTTGATAGAAATACTGCCTCTGCCTAACACAGTATGATGATAAGCACTCTGAATTGTAAAGCAAGAAATGGATAAAAATTAGACCAGAATTTCTAGAAATTCTGAACATGCTTCTAGGTAGATTCAAATGGGGAGAAGAGCTGTTCTGATTTCGTCTTATAGAATTTTACAAAACTCTGGCCTTTCTTCAGGAAGAACCATATTTTCCATATGGTCATTTATCTTGTTGATATTGTTTCTTATTCATGGTAGATCAGCCAAATGTTTTAAACATAAGAAAAAAAATAAAATAAATAGTGATATATAAAATAGTAGTAGCACTAACATAAAATAGAAATAAAGTTATTTCATAATTAAGAAGACACTATCCATGGTCACGACAGGTGAACTAGCTCCTGTGGATGCACTTATATCTGTTTTAGGGAAAGTATCAGAAAAACACAACAGATGTAAAGAAAATAAGATGACTGTGTAAAGGAATATCTGTGTACTGCTGTGTTTTTAACCAACAAGTAAGATATATGTAGCAAAGGAGAGCATTTTGATCTGTTCAGATTATTGTTCCTCTTGCCAGAGACAGTTTCTATCATAAGCAACATCTTTAGAGAGTTGATGGGATTTTTACCTCCATATAGAGTTTTCTCTTTCCCATCTATAAAAAAGCACATTAAAAATAAAATAAAACACATCAGTTCTGAAGCTGCACACTAAATAACAGGCTAAATGGCTTTAATTTAGGTGACAAATTGATATAATAATGCAATGTCACCCTCTGAGACTGCCTCACCGAACAACTGACCTCTTGAAAAAGGAGAAGTTATAATCACTTTTTTCTTTGGAAATCTCTCAAAACTTGTGTTGAACTTTATTCCTTTTTATTTTTCGCTCTTAGCATGTTGGTAGAGCAACAATGAACCCTACATCATATCTCTCACTACTAAGAAATCTTTAACATGTTTACATCAGTGAAAAAAAGGCTGAATGTGTGAATTTGCTGATGCTTCTGAATCTTAAATGTTTTTTAATATTGTGATGGCAATCAGAAGCAAATGGACTCTGGTGCCCTCCATTCCAATAACTGTTACCTGAATTTTTCCGTTGGTACTCGTTTTAATTGCAATTACTTTTTTTTTAAATCAGTGAATGAGATATACATGAATTAAAAAACAATGTAATGGCTGATCATTTGAACCTGGCTTAACCCAGAACACCTTTCCAAGAGGACTGGGCCAACCACCTCTTTTGCGGCGTTTTTAGCAGGCTGTTCTTGCTTTTGGCTGCAGTGGACAAGGTATAATGAGAATAAAGAGTATCCTGTAAAAATGAAAGCAAGATCCCATCTGAATTACAAGCTAGTATGTCAAAAGCTAATATCAGTGGCTACTACTTTTCTTTTAAAGGAGTTGAATTTAGGCACTGGCTGGAAATAAAGGCATGCATATTACTTTCAAAATTGGATGTGATGTAATTACATTTTATCCCACTTTCAATTCTCTACCATTAGTTTTATGTAAAAGGTTTTGAATTTCTATTCTTACACTGCTGCTCTCTACCACTGAAATGGTCATGTTTTTAAGTAAATATGGATGCACAGAAAATCAGGAAAAGCTAAAAATAATTTATCCGGCACTTCAGTACTCTCTGACATACTCATGAAGAAATTCTCTTTGGAGATGAACACTGATGATATCACTATTAATTTTCAAAGGAATTTGACATAACATTGATGTATGTAAATGCTTTTTCATGTCCTTCCTTTCTAGACAGTGCTTTTATCATGAGCCCATAAGGAAAAAGTTTCACCACCAGCGTTGACAGAGTTGCCAGGAAACCTTGAATCCCGTGTAGGTGTCTCTCAGCCTCACTTAATCCACAGGAGCTCTGAGATGCCTTATGCTCTCTGACTTGTTCAGAAATTGGTTTTAGGCAGGGAATTTATTGAGATCTGCCTCATTTACAAAGAACTTAGTATCTTGCAAAGAACTATATGCCATACTATTCTGATTAACTTTGTGCATCACTCTGCTTTGGGTTTTTGTTTTTTTTACACATGAGGATGTGATCTGGTCCATGAAGATTAGCAAAGCTTGCAAGAATAAATCCCAGTATACCCTATTCTGTTACAAAATTTATGCATATAAACCAGTAGAGGCTGGTCCTCCACATTTTACCCCTTACTGACTGTATCAATAGAGAGTTCACCCCCAGTGTGTAAAAGAAAAATGATGCTATCATTGCAAAAGGCAAATGATAGAGGTAAAGACACGTTATTTGCAGACTTTCTGAAACCTTCCTTGAGCGCTATGTGGTTTACAGGTTTTCGGGTTTGGGCTGGTTTGGGTTTTTTTTTTTCATTTTCACTTATGACTTTGAACTAAGAAAGAAAAATCTTCTAAGTAAATGGCAAGAAAAAATGCTTAAGGCACTGTTTTTCATTGACAAAAATATTTTTTCTGTAAATCTTTGTTAGGTGTCTTCCTTGTGAAGAGTGTGTACAAGTCTGCTTTTATGATATAATGTCTTTACTTTGGCAAAATCACTAGTTTTCAAGAAAAAAATTAGGATTAGTTTACCTTTAATGTCAGCACTGGGAAAAAAATTAAGAAGTGGGTAGAGATTACCACTTTTAATATGTTTTCCCTTTGGTGTCAATTATTTCAAATCCACGTTTCAGCTATTTCTCTAAAAGTGTGGTAGTCATTTAGACCATGAATACCCTTAAAGAGATCAAAGACTACCAGAAGATTGATACATGCTGCAAAAATATATTCTTTTTCTTTCACTTAGTCTTCACAGATTCTTAAAGCAAAAGTGTCAGCAGAGCCCACTACTGGCATAAAAAGTAAATGCTTTTGTGTCTTTAACTCTTTGGATTTTAGATTTGAGCAGAATCACTGCGATGTAGAATAAACTACCTACATGTAGAGAAGCCTGACAATATAGATATCCATCCTATTTTTAGACAAAAAATGTAAACTTAATAATATACTGAAATTATATTTGGCTCACCAGTGGGGATAAAAGAAGTTGTTTAAGCTCTGGACTCTGATGAGATCTGAGATTTGGTTCTGAGCCTTCAGAAAACCCAAATCCTTGGAGATTAGTCTTCTTATGACAAAAATCCCTCCTGTTTTAGTGCGGAATAAGCACAGTAATGGTCAAAGCTCCAGCAAGTATCATTGTCATCAACATTAGCAGTTTTCAGACTGATATATTTTAATTGTGATGCTCAGCATTCTCTGATTCTGAAGTCTACTAACTGTGTGTTTGAATGCTTCAAAAGCAGTAGTCACTTTTAAAGACCTAGTTGCATTTTCTATGCACCAGCTACATGCTGACTGCCTGCAGCTGATGCTGCACGTGAGTAAAAGTTGTGTCACTATCGAGGACTTTACAGCCCAGTGCATAGATGAAATAGTTTAGGTACATAATATGCAAAATGATGATACGTCTGTAGGCTACAGAAATGTTTCAGACAGAGAAGCAGAAAAGAAAGGTAGCATGGTTGAAATGTCCTCATACAGGATTAAACAGCTGAGAAGAGGTTGCTTGACAGAGGAAGAAAGAGAACGAATCCAGTAAGCCTCAAGATGTACTGCACATGGAAAAGATACTACTAAGTGCTGCAAAAGTAAGAATGTGCAGACCTTAAGAGATCTTTAAATCCTTGTAATCCTGTTTTCTGAGAAAATTTTAAATACGAGTTATAAACAGCAAAAATTACTGTAAAATACTTCATTTAATAGCTTAAAATATATTTTATAGATCAGTGGTAGGTAAGTTTAAGGTTTTCTTTTTTTTAATCTATCACTGCAGTAGTTGAATGGAACAGATGATACTCAATCTTACCCTGAAACTGCCCATTACTTCCAAAGGGGATAATGCAATATATTCTATTTCCTTCTTTCACAAACACCTTTGATACATGTAATTTTTGCTGCAGTTACTGCAAGATTCAAGAATCTGTGTAGTGAGAACATCCTTCATTTCTCATACACTGGACCAGCTGCTGTGTATTGCTGCACCCAGTCTCACAAAATCCTCTTAACCCAGCATTTATGGAAGCCTGGTCATACACAGAATTGTTGTTCCACAAGAAATCCCAGCATTTTAAAACATTATCGGATTTAGGAGAGGAAGTTTGTAGAATCACAGAAGATAAGTGATATACTATGCTGATAGTCATATGGCTGTGGAACCAACCAAGGATCTGGTAATAACAGACAAGGATTGTTGGTAACAACACACCATGAGAAAGAACAAGATGTGGTTTGTTCTTGCGGCGCGAGCACAGGAATGAGGCTGAGAAGTGGGCAAGGACTGTAGCAGGAATCAAGATCACCAAAGACCCCTGACACATTTCCAGAAAGGTCTGAAAGAACAGACTGTGCATGATAATTAATTTGCACAGGAAGTGAGAGCAGGGAAAACCTATCTGTAAAAAGGTACCCCCAACAAGTCCATGTGCACAGCCCAGGACCCTGGACATCCTATCAACCGGATCTGTGCTGGAGCCAAGACTCTTTCTCTTTTTCTCCCTTTCTCTCTTTCTTTCTTTCTCTTCTTTAATGCATCTCTTTCTTTCTCTCTTCCTTTTCATCTTACCCCTTTATCCAAAACCCACTGCTGTGTGCTTAAATAGTAGGACTAGCGTACCTATTTCTATGCCAAATGTGTAATTTACTTATAAAATTTTTGAGATTTTCTGGACCCTCTGACTTTTATCTTTCCTTTTGACCACAAGTATTTACAAATCTTGGACCCATTTCCTTTAAGAGTGGGACATTACAACATTTAACTGTGAAATTTCCCAGAATCTCTAGCTATTCAAGGAAAGAGGATAAATAGCATTTTCATACTCCTTAGTCAATCATGTGAAAACACAGGTAGGCTCTGAGTTGACAATGGGATATTCCACACCAAATAATATCATGCTTTAGAGATACAAATGGGGAATGAGAGAATGGGATAGGGGGTAGTAGGGGTGGAGGAGGTTCTTATGCAAGATAGTAGTTGCTTGAAGGCTGGATGGGCATAAGTCTGCTTGTGGTAGGCAGCAAGTAATTGCCTTTGCATCATGTACTTTTTGTGCGTTGTTTTTTTCTTTCTTCCCTTCACTTGTTAAACTGTCTTTATATTTACCGATGAGTTTTTTGCTTTGGCTCTCCCAATTCTCTCTGCAAGGAGGGGAAGTGAGTTAGCAGCTGTATGGGTGCTTATCTGCTGGTCAGTGTCAACCCACACCAGTAAGTCACTCAAAGCTAGCATGGTGAAGCTTTTCAGAGATCCAGTTAACTGAGATTTCCATGACCTGAAGCAAAAAGCTTAATGCTGTGTGTGGCTTGCTATATAACACCGAAGTGCCAAAGACTACAACACACTTCTAGTGCCTTCCTGGCTGTGCCAAAATTCTTCCAAGCTGAAAGATAATGCCCAACAAGAACTAAAATAAACTTGACTTCCAGTGTCTGAGATTTATGCACAGGTAATTTAAGGAAGTATTTTCCCCAAAGTAAATTTTCCACAGACACTTGTTCTTTTAAGGACCCGCAAAACAGGTATGAATTGTCTTTCTCAACCAACACAATTGGAAATATCTGAAATCTTGCTTCTATAGCAATGCAGTTGTTCAGATCCTGCTTCTGTTCTTATCTTGAAGCTTTTTGCTGTCACCTTGTGAAAAGACACTCACTAGAGAGTCAGGATATGAGAGCTTTCCAGAGGCTGCAATAGCAACAGGATTAAACCATGATTAACTTCCGTAGGATAGAGGTCAAACCTTGCATAAAGACTTAGAAATGGACCTGTGTTTGTTCTATAAATCTAACATGCTACAACTCAGCCTTCTTATTGCCACAGACAGAATACTAATTCATATGTCTTATTCTCAGTGAGCTAAAATATTTATGAATCACATGTTAGTATGAACATTCAAACACACTAATACAGATAAAAAGACTACAGCTGCAAGCAGCTACATTATCATGTACCTGTCAACTTCTGAGCAGTTGAAGATGTTTCATTAGTTACATATTTTTATATTTTGTCCTTGTACTGAATGTTCAAAGATATTTTCTCTATTTAAATCTGCACTTGAAAAATGATCTGAAAATGATCAGTTGAAAAGATTACCACCATAACCTGTTATTCCTTAGTCAAATGTATAGACTCAGGTAAATTACTTGCCTCCTTGGATTTGTCACTGTGCCTGACAACTTGCTCATATATCTAGTTGTGATTGTGCATTGATTTAAATGATGAAAAAACTAAATAAATCTAAGATAAGCATGGAAAATCTTACTGTTTCAACACCCTTCTTTATAATAAATTGTTATATATCCTATACTTGTTGGATCTGAAATTCTAATGATCAGGACAGGTCAATAGTGCAAAACATGAGTCTAAACGAAATGTCTGTTCTCTGAGTACTGAACAAGAAGAGATCTTGAAAAACATCATGCAGGAGAAGGTAGAGGAATTATTTGTACTAATATTTGCTGTTGGAGCTTATGTTGCCTCTTCCTTTTCCTAAAATGAACACGTTCATTTCTTAATGCCTATGCAGAATATAGCCCACAAACCCACTCCTCAGCATGGCAACTAGGACTAGCTTCTGAACACCATAATAAAACACATATAAAGAAAGGAGAAGGTCAGTTGGGTGGATAGTTTAAACAAACTATATAGGTGTGTTGGATAGTGGTTTTATTTTCTTTCTTTAATTTTTTTTTTTAATTTTAGAGACAGATTTTTTTGGTGTAATACAATAAATTAAGACAAGAAAATTTACATTTTCTTGACTATGTAGATGTTCCTCAGTGCTGTTATGTCATTCCTATCTTGTTTCTATTCTCTGCAAAAACATAGCTTACCAATTACAAGTTTGATCAAACTGAAGCTAATGAGCTTCCAGCTGACTCTCACATAGTTGGGAAGACTCACTTGAAGCACTGTTTTTGTTGCAGACAACATGGTAAAAAAAGATAAAACTATCAAATTGATCTTCACTGTTGACATTTTACTTGTGAGATTATTTAAAATATCTATCTAATATTATAAATAGATTACTAATCTGGAATAATTTAGACTTATATGGATCTAGAAAACAGTTTGCCATCAATGACAGCTATGTTCCCAACATTGCTGGTCTGGCAGCTTGTGGCAGTGCATACCATTGCAGTAGACAGGCATAATTATTTAATACATTATTCATTCTTTCTGTGAATCAAAACCAAGAACCTTATCTCTCGTTCTCCAAAACACAAGGGACTTTAAAAGAGGCTTGTTTAGCAAGTAATATTAGCACTTTCTGTTTGCCAGTCCTTGGAAAGGAATATGTCCAGTCACTTGTACCCACAAAGCACATGTTAAGAAAAACGGTAAGAGATCACTTCAGGTACCATATTCAGTCAGCCCTTGATATGTTTAAACTGAAATAGAGTAGGTTTGTATTAGATATTAGGAAGAAATTCTTTACTGTGAGGGTGGTGATGCACTGGAACAGGTTGCCCAGAGAAGTGGCAGCTGCATCCCTGGAAATGTTCAAGGCCAGGTTGGATGGGGTTTTGAGCAACCTGGTCTAGTGGAAGGTGTCCCTGCCCATGGTAAGGGGGCTAGAAGCAGATGATCTTTAAGATTCCTTACAACCCAAACCATTCTATGCTTCTGTGATTCTATGATAATAAGGTTACCAACAAAGGTGCTATAGTGGTGCTGTTTTTTCCTTTTAACAAGTTGAAATGAACCTAAGAAATTATTTGTTGTAATCACCAAAACACTGGGAGGTGACAATAAAACCTGTCTTCTGAGCAGATGATATACCATGCTTGACAGACGGATGAACGTTTCCTATAGTGTTGTTTCCAAGCACAGGGACCACATAATACTGTATTTGTCTCTACAAAAACAAAACAAAACAAAACAAAAAAATTAATCATTTTAAATTTATTTTTGCTGCTATTGAAAATACTAAGGACAACACTGAGGGAGCGACCATCTTACACATCATCAGCATCTAACTACTATTTTTCTTTCTTTAGATGTAGCAATGGTAAACTTTGCTTCCAAATCTGAAACCTATAAAAAAACAGCAGCCCTGAAAATTCTTTCTTGAGTCCCCAGGCTACACTATCTGATACTAAAGCTGCTTGAAATTGTTTGCCAGAGATGAGAGCTGTAGTTGTGTTGATGATCCCTGCCTTCGAAAGCTTTTCAAGATAACAGTCAAGTTCAACTTTTTCTAAGTCTGTCTGAACTTTGGGTATAATCTCTTTAAAGCTCCAACTAAGCTCACCAAGCTTTGCTGGGTTTTCCTTCCCACAACATTTTTTTCCTCACATGTGAAAATCTTCAAGAGCCTACCAAGGAGGCTGTGAAGAGCCCTTTTTACTTCAGGTTCTCCTCTGACAGAAAAAAGAGACAGAGAGCTCCACAAACCATTTAAAGAAAAAAAAGTATGCAAGCTTGAAAAATGTTTTGAACATTTCCCACTGCAAGCTTCAGCTATGCCACCTTGGCAGATTTTGCTCAGTTTTGCCATGCATAGGTCTGAATGGACTGATCCATGAGGGCATTAGTATTCCACTTAAACAAGTAAATTCAAACCTAGATCACTGTTTTGAATTGCCTCTGACATCTAGGTCCAGTAGTATGGTTTTAACTCACCTTCATGTTTTAAAATGTAAGTTGAGGTGAAAAAAAGATCTGTATCTTCTCTGTACTGTCATGGTTTTAAAGCATGTTTCTATCCAGAAAAAAAATCCAGTACACATCTGGATACAATATTTGAACAGTGGTAGATAGTTGCTCCCATTTGGTACACTGGTGTGTTATGCCAGCCAGTGCTGTAGGTTGTGCTTCAGACCCAGCATAGATGCCCCAAGAACCTCAAAAGTGTGAAGTGTAGTATCAGTGTATTCTGGAACCATCACTATTACTTCTCTAGTCTGAACTAAGGATAAAGGTATCAATTCAATTTTAAAAGTGGTAAGGTACTGGCAACAGCTGAGGCTCAGGAGACAGGTCTTACAGTTCATATTAACTGGCCAGGAAAAATATGGAAATTTGGCTTTTCCGTGCTTCTGTCCAAGCCATAATGGCAATAAGTCTGATTTGTTTCCTAATTGAATTAATGCTTGGAAACTGAAAGAGAAGTCATGTGTAAATGGTACAGGTGACTTCAAGACATGTCTTTCTGTGTAACTGGAGTAGAAGAAACAGGTAATGTCAGAAAGTGGTAAGGTATTGAACATGCCTTTGGTATAGAATGAAGTTGAATTGTCATATGTGCTTGCAATATGGATACTGCAATGGGGTTTTTAAGGGTTTTTTCAGTTATATTTTTCAGTATCCTTGAAGAATTGATGAAAAATGGATGAATGCATTTGGACTTTCTCAGCTACAGGCCCAGTTTTACACTGTTCAGTAGAATTGCCAGGTGTATGTCATGAGTTCCATATGGAAAGCAGATTTTCAGTGTTGAAAGCATGACTGAATGTTTAAGTTCTTTCAGTCATGAAACACCTTATACATTTACACTAGAAAAATATTGCTTCTATTTTTAAAGAACTAACTAAGGTAAAATCTCAATCCTCTTTTAACTTACATCCCTTTAATTCTCCATACTTTTATATTTTTTGACATGTGGATGAAATAGAAAAATATAAAGACAAACACAATGAGAAGAAACATCCCTTTGTATCACAAAGAATTCTTGAGCAAGGTATGCACCACACACATATTACTAGCTGTGCCCATAATTGATAAACCAGTCTTAATGCAGTCAATTCTAATTGATATGAAACTCTTTAATAGAACCATTCCATGCCAGATAACATTTGTTTCATTGGACTCAAATAATAAACGGAGGAATGGCACTTCTCTTATCTCCATCACTTTATGTTTCTGTATAAATCTCTCCTACTGAAAATCTCTGCTACTCGTTGTTTACAAATCTTATAAATACATCCTCAGGTAGTGTTCAAACATATATAGCTTTATTCATTCATACAGAAATTATGGTTTAAATATACTTTTTTTTTCTGTAGAGTATAACCTTAACATGGCTCAAACTCACCATTTCATTTGCAGGAGGCCTCAATGCCAGAAAATAGTACTATTATCTAGAAGATGTATACAATATTGCAATGTATGCTTGTCTCCCAACTCTTAAGAAAAATTGAACAAACAAAAAGAGCTGTCCTAAGCAAATATTTCTAACACAGTGATACTAGCGTTCAGATTTACTCTAGACAACATGGATCATAAAACTGTACTAAAATATTTGCTTTTTAGTAAAAGATTTTTCACTTGTAATGATATATATTCCTTATACTTGTTTTTTTCGTATTAATGTTATGTATTTTTTGAAATGTAAGGAGAGTTTATGATATTCATAAGTGTTCTAGAGGCAAAACAAATGATGCTAAAAACCGCTTTATATGAATTTAAAAAGGATAATAAATTAAAAGTAGCCTTACTTTTCAAGGACCTTCACCTTTACCTTAACAAGGTAATGTCAAAGAAAATTACTAAAATTCAACAAGGAATTTGAGGGATGTACCCAGTCAGAACAAAACAAAAAAAAACACAGAAAGGGTTTCTGAAGATTTTAACCCACAATGGTTTAAAATTTTATCTTTTCTTCTGGTTTTCTTTTTAGCCATTAACTGTTCATTAAGGCCAGAATCTGAAACAGATTGAGACAAAATGCTAGCTCATTGCTGTGCTGAGAGATAGTCCACTGATTTATGGATATAAGCTGTGAAATTTGACTTTTGAACATGAGAGGAAGACAGCACATATCTATTTTCTTCTGAGGCCCTATGTTCAATCAAAAAGGATTGTAATTATACTTATGTCAACAGAATTATAGTAACAAACCACTATGCTAGAGACATAGCTTACTTTGGAAATGTTGTTCTTTTGTGGATCGAGCTAACATAAATTTATTGGGAAATAAATAAACAACCATTAGACACATAAGAAGAATATTTCGATAATAAAACCATATTTATACAGGTGTTTTTACTAATGTGACTATACCAAAAATTAGTAACAGGCAAAAACATATTAAGCAATTCTAATATATTAACATATATTAGAAAATCTCTGCTCTAGACCAAGCCTGATGTGACATATTTCATTTTAAACTTTGCTACAAAAGTAAAAAAAAATTGTAGTGAGGATAATTTGGGATATCCAAAAAAGCTTACACTGTAACTTGGGAGATAACTCACATTTACAGAAACATGGCTGTGCTAAATTGTTATATGACTTCCCTAATTATTTTTACGTCTACTGGCAAAAAAGAGTTTTTACTTTTTTGTTTGCTTGTTTAATTTCATCTACCTTAAGATATTGTTTTAGTCATAAGAAATGTAAATATGACAAATGTTTCCATAACAAAAGAAGACCTTAATTTTTTAAGTAGGGAGTTTTTTATATTGGTTAGAACCTCTATATATTTTACTGAAATTTATTTTACAACAGCATTTTTCTTTTTTTTTTTTTTGCATGAGGTAGCATAGTTGTTGTTTCCTCATTAGCATGCTTTTGGTTTGTATTTTTTTAGAAACAAGCAGACAATAATGATTAAATTAGAAATACTGACAGAAATAATGAAAAGTGAAGGAAAAGTGCAACCTGGTATATTGCTAATCTCTTAAAAATAGATAATTTTATTTAAGAAAACAAACAAGCAAACAAACAAAGCATCTAGTTGCATTTCAAATTTTAAATATATTACATGATCTGGCCTGAAGACTTTACAATCCAGAAAGGACTCTTTCAGACTCATTTATTGGTGCGGGAAGCCTGAAACACATACATTTGTACGTAGATGCATATATATAAAAATATTACTTTCGTTTCCCAAAATTCTACTTCAGAAAGGCTTATAGGTGTGAGATTTTCCATGAATACCAAAGAGGAACATTAAATTAATAAAGTGGAAATGCAAATCTCATTAACAGAATGATCTTTTGTATAACACATTTATATTTTGAAACAGCTTGCTACAAGATCAGCAACCCAGCAAAATTCAGGAATAATTTGAATCTTATGTAAATAATAAGAATATCTTCTTCTAAGACACAGTGCTAAAAGATAGTTGAGAAAAGCCCCCATCAATACTATAATGCAATCTATCTCCCATCTTCAACCTTAAACTGAGACAAATCATATAGAATCTTCCCCAGATTGTATTAGCAAGAGTAGGAAGACATCTAAAGACAATTCATTCAAGGAAGAGAACAAGACCATACTATAAAAGATTGAACTAAAAAACATCCCTGAAACACACCACACAATTTGCTCAGAGATTATGATTAAGGGTTGAGAAGTGGTGAGTGACTGTGGTGGTAATGTGATTATTGATAAAAGTGACTGATGCAAAAGGAACTCTAAAAATGATACTGCGTAGATTTTCAGATAGTCAAGTCTGTTCATGTTCTGCTTTGAAACATCATTTCAGAGTTCACAGTAGTGTTTAAATGTTTCCCATTCTAGGTTTTAAGTTGTCATGCAGGGGCAAAAGCATATTCAGCATATTCAGTAGCATTCCAAATTATATTGCTAGCAGAAAACACTTCAGTGAAAGAAAACTGAACTATATGTCAAAACCGATTATTATGCTGTGGAAACCAGGAAAAAGGTACAAGTTCTGACTGGGCCACATCTAGTCATGCCTAACCACAAAATCAACAAAGAAGCAGCAGGACCAAGCATGTGGAAGAAAATAAATATCTGGACTTGTTCTAAGATGCATGACTCAAACACAAGGGCAAATTGAATCCAACAATGACCACTGGAGCTAGGACCAGAGAAAAAAAAGAACAATGTTAGGCTTCTTTCCAGAAAATGTCATAAAAGAGCCAAAATACATTAATTTTTAATGCTACAGGAATGGCTAATCTGTAATTAAAGATTTACAAAAATTAGGACTGCCTAAACAGAAGAATATGGAGCACGAAAGCCTTACAAAATAATGCAAGGTCAGAGACTAGTGGTTCTATTAGCACAACAAAAGAGCAAGTATCAAAGCAATCTCTGGAACAATTGCAGCAACTAAGTCGCTAAGTGTCAAAAAGGGACAGTCATGTAAAGCAGAGAAAAAGAGACCAGGTTTATGCAGAAAAGAAAACCCAAAATTTCTCTATCACACAGCTGATCAGAAGCATAGCTGATACATGCTCAGCAACATAAGGGAATTCATTCCTGAAAATAAATTTTCTATTAGTGCTGAATGCATGATGTAAAGGAAAGAAAAAATAAAAAGGACTTCAAAGGCAAATGCCATTCCACAGACCAAATCCATATCTGTCTGTGTATGATATTGATGAAAGCTAAATGGAAATGGGGTGATTTGATATGCTGCTGTTGGGATTAGTTCTGATGGCAACGCAGTGCTGCCCTGTAACATTAACTGTGTTGCAGCATGATCCAGCTTCCATGTGGTCTACAAGGATCTTGCCTTTCACTGAAATGGGAAATGCATCATCTTCTTAATCAGAAAGGAAAGGTAGGGAGAGATGCCAACCTAAATAGTGAAGGGCATTCATTGCCACTGCTTTCAGTGGCAGTACAGTGGCTTTCTCCAGTACATGGAGAAGTTGCATTGCCACAGTATCAATTTGAGATGGAAATTGTGAGTCAGTGAGTCACAGACTATAACTATCTCCCAGCTTCTTCAAAAAGAACAAGCCTCAGTCTGCACCCAAATCACTGTATCCCCCTTGCCATATTTTATGCCATGAAGCACTCTAAAGGTGGAAAGACACTTTGTGTATTCCCCACTCCTGCACCTCCCAGTCACCAGAGTGAAGAAATATGTCTCTGTGGAGACATATCTCTTCTAAATACAGTTGGCTGTGGCATGCCATGTCAAAAGGGTATCAACACAGATCCCAGTAGGTTGAATAAGTCGTGGCCTGACCACAAGTCTTACTCTTTTCTCTGTATGCATGGAATAGAGAAATAGCTCTAAGAAAAATATGACAGAAGCAAATCAGTATAATAAAAGCAGTGGCTACCTTCTTAACTAATGTGACCCAGGTTCTTTCAAGAAAATAATGATTCACAATAGCTATACCTTTAATTCTTTGATGTTGTTTTCCTGCTGAAAAGGGTTTCAAAGCATTTCATCTACCTAGTGAAAAAGAGAGACTGCTGACCTTTCCATTTACAATAACCATTGAGAGCGATTCACCTCGCCTAAGCTCGGCCCCATACAGAATAGGCCTCTAACTCAGCATATTCATTTTGTATCCTTCTTAGAAAATGCTGCCTGTATCGAACATTTATTTCAGGATGTGCTGTGTCATTTCTTCATATTGAAGAACTACATGTATATGTTGTTGGCATAAATCATTCTCCTTATGTCTTTGTGTCCTTTATGAAAAATTCTAATTATAAGATGCTGTCTTAATCCCTTTTTTTCTTCCTGAGGCTTAGTGTGTTTTGATTATAATGAAATCCATGTTAATTGACCACTCAAAGACTGGGTCTATACTTCAGTCACAAACTTACACATCTCAGCTATTTTTAAAATAGCTGGTCTGGTGTAGTAGCAGTTTAATCAAGATAGTATGGAGCTTAGTGCAGGATAAGCATTTCTCCTCTGTACAGACAGTACAATTGTTATTCTTACAGTGAAATAACATCTAGAAGCTGTCCTTTAAGATGTGCTATTGTAATTGGAACTCAGAGTTTTTTAAGGACATAGTAAGAATAATATAAAACAAAAAATGTGAAAAATATTTCTCAAATTATGTATAAGCTCAGGATGTCACTAAACCTCATAAAATAAAAACTGGAAGATACCTTTTTTGGAAAGCTGTTAGGAATCCCAATTTATGCCTAATATTTATACTACCCATTTTAGTGATAGTACAGGAAAATACAATTATAGAAGAAAGGAACAAAATTATGTATGGAGGTTTTCTAGTCCATTCCCCCAACTTTAGCAACTATAGTATTTTAGAATGGCAATATTAAAATCCTCAAGATACTTTCTAGTTGTCCCCTCTCTTATGTAGAGGCAATGATGTTCAGCACGAGATCTATTTTCTGTAGTCTGGAAGAAAAGGAAAAATAGCACTTGCCAGATTCCATAAAAACTGTGCTTTAAAACATCTGTCCAGTGTAAATACATGTGAAATAACATTTGAATCATTTTCAAATATCTGAGACAGAAATTCTTCAACACATCAAGGTTCTATAAAATACCAAAAATATCCATGGAGATTAAATCTCATTTGTTAGAACCCAGAAGGTCAAACTTCACCCAGCTTCATTCAGCCAAGCCATTGATCTATCTTTCCATTTATTAAATAAAAGGAAAGCTTTCACATTCACTGTATTTTACTGGAGTCTAGTGTATGCATTTACTCAAAATAGAGCTATCTCCATGACTATGCGAAATGGAGAGCTCCAAAGTATATATTAATTGGTATTGGAGTTCAAAGCATTTTAATCAACTTACTAAAGATAGGTCTTACTGTCTCTGGATCTGGTCTAAAGATTAAATACTAGCAATGTGATTTTGCTCTGAAGAGGCTTCTGATGTCCTTTTAAAGCATATGGTCATTTCACATTAGATACTTGTTTCACTGTAATTATTTTTTTTTCTTTAATTTGAATAAAGTTTATTAAAAAAAAAGATTGGAATGAATGATGACACTTTCCATAGCCATTTATTTGCCTACAGCACCACTTTTTAGAATTTTCATAACGCAGAAAATGTGATTAGAATAATTTACTGCTCTTCGTGAATAATAAATTATAGAATAATTTCTTATTCACACATCTCTTACAGAATAAGCTTATTTGGTTGTATTGCATTTCATGATATTATGAAGCTATTAGAAATTTATGGGTTAAAAGTAAGGGTTCCTGAAGTTTGCTTCAGTACATTTGGTCACATTTAGTACAAGTTTAGTTTAGTACACGGCTATGTTTAGTACATGTTTAATTAGCTTGGATCTGGATCCTGCTGGATTCCTGGCAATAGTTCCGATGTCTTCTTGGAGAATCTGTTATATGTCTTGTTTATACTTCCTCAGGTTTTATGTTAATTTTCTTCATTTGCTAATATTTAGTCTTGCATAAGATGCCTGATAGCAAAGGGAAACTTTATTCTCTTTTGGCACTTAATATTAAGCCCTACATTTCTAAAATCCATTAAGAACCCAATTTTACTGCCCAAATTGCATATTCTACCAGAAAACCAGCCCTTCTCTGTTTGTAAACAGCAGGTCTAGCAGGGCCTCACCCCTGGGAAACTTGCTTACCAGCTGTCTAAGGTTATCTTCCATACACTCCAGGAACCTCCTAGACAGTCTCCTGTCTGCTGTGTTGTTTCCTGCAAACATCTGGCAGGTTAAGTCTCCCACAAGAACAAGGGCTGGCAATCTCCCCTAAAACACATATTTCTTTTGTATGAAACTCTTTTACACTCTTTGCCATGACAAAACTCCCCCCAAAAATATTGTTACTTTTTAAACTGTGATTCCTAGTGCAATTACTTTGTGGTACGACATATGATTCAGATATGCTCAGCCATCACAGTTGCAGCAGCCACCAGAGCTCAACTGTGTGACAGGCAGGATACTGCATGAGTCCATGTAGCCCCTCTAACACCACATTTTGGAGCTTACCTGCTCCGTGATAGACAGTCAAGTAGGTGCCAAAAAGGGACTGGATCTCTAACAATCATATCTGGGAAAGTGCCGCCCCTGATACACAATTTTTTAACTAACTAAATAATCCAAGATAAACCTCAAGTTATAGTTTGGTTGATCTCAAGAGCAGCAACCCATCACTGAACAAAAAGCTTCAGAAGTAACAGGCAGACTATGGGCAGATTTGACATTAAAGTTTCATTATATTTCTCGTCCAGGATAAAACAGAGAATCTATCTATCAATAATATTTTTTTTCTTGACTCCTTTCTTTGTTCCTTTGGAAAATAATTATTGAGGTATTAATATTCCAAGTCTTTAAGCTCCTAAGAATATTTGAGATGAAATGGTCACAAGCCGAATACCAAAACAGTTGTATTCACCTACAGAAGCACACAAATAAATGTGCTCTGCTTCCATTTCCTCTGTCCTTTATCATTTGAGATAAACGAGCTTCATTTCTCATGGAAAAAACCCAGACCTTCTGCTTCTTCACCCCATTGTCCACTTCAGGGTTTTCTTTTCATTTTGTATTGCTGCTCACTAACTTAGCAGGACAATTGCCCTTCAGTGCAATATGCACATACTATCCTTTCATTAAGGAGCTGCAGTCAAAGATTAGAATGAGAAAAAACCCACATGACTATGGAATGGATTATCTGGTATTATACCATTAGTATTTCTCCAATTACATTTGCAGATGAACTTTTTAAGTGAAAATTACACGTTAATTAAAAATGTGGTTTATTCTAATAATAATTTTTAAATGTGATCACATTTTTCCATACCATTTCTGATGTTGCACTTTTTTAAGTCACTTTTATTAGATTTTATAGTTTTTGTTTTCTTCCTTTTTTAATCTCTTTATTGACATTACACGATTAAATAGATTTGCTTTTAGTGTTCAATCTTGATGTCTTATTCAAAATTACATTTTTGTACTGTTTTCACAAATGTTGCAAACCAGCTGGCTCCAGCCAAGTCTTTTTCAATTAGCATCAGGGCCAGCTTTTCCTTCCCTACATAACTTGATCACACAGCTAATATAAAAGCACAGAGAGAGTGGGGAAGGAGGGCTAGGAGAGGTAGCCTCTTTTACAGTGAGTAATTCTGATCACACAGCACTTTGACCTGTTTTTATTTAACTTGGTAGGAATTTTGCTACTGATTTCAGTGCCTGTTGGTCCAGTCTATTACAGAGATTTTTGGTGGGACTTTTTTTTAAAAGCCCACATTATATTATTTAGAATGGAAATCAAGAGAAGTCACTTTTAGAGTAAATAAAATAGTGAGCTGTGGAAATGCACATATTTAACCTTTGAAAATATCTTTGAAAACCATTATGCTATTCTCACCAATATCACCTTCAAAGGGTTTACTGTAATAGGAGTACTTTCTATTTCTTTTTATTTGATTGGAAATTGAAGAAATCAGTGCCATTGAAGAAAGCAGTGCCATGAGTTTTGATAGTAAAGGAACTATGGGATTTCTACCCATTTGATAACAGGTTAAATATAAAATGTATACTAAGCCTCAGATTACCACCAGACAGTCATTTCCACATGTGACACAGGAATTCTTCAAGTTCTTTTATCTAATATTCCAAATGCTTGCGATTAGTTCATATAAAAATCATGAATTGTTTTTCCCTGTATACATCAGTACAGAATTCAAAGGCACTTAGTCACTAATTCTGCTGCTAAAAAACAAAGCAAAAATGCCCTAAGTATATGGCATAACAATTTATGTGATCTAACTGTAGGTGATCTGATTATTGTCTGCACTGTGTATAATACTACAATTGTACAGCATGTGTATATGTTTATCCATGCATGTTCATATGTGCTTTGTCTGTGCAGTAGCCACGCACACAGCAGTTTCCACTTAGTCAGGGATTCACCACCCTGAAAGGAGCAAGCACAATTGCAACATCTATTTCAAATCAAACAGCCTCACAAACATTAGGCCCTTGGGCTGCACTGCTCGGCAGAGCAGGTGTGTAGTCGCACCTTCAGACAGGAAATGTGAAGATGATCCTGATCCTCAAAGGGTTTTTCATTTTCCCCCCAAATAGTGATACACTTTAGGGTTTAACCAAAACAAAACATGTACACCAATGAGGTTACACAGCTTCTATTAAAAAGCCTGATCTCTTGTCACTATGTGTATCATCATACTCTACCATTCCCTGTTGGGAGGATGTAGGAAAGATAGAGCCAAACTCTTTCCAGCAATTCACAGTGAAAGGATGAGAAGCAATAGATAATCAATATAAGGAAAAGAATTTACAATGAGGGTGGTCAAACCATGGACCAGAGAGAGGTCTAGATGTTGCAACTTATTGATGTAAAATAATGTAATGATAAAAAGCTGATGCAAATGATAAAGCATTTCTGAAGTTCTTGCCATGGTGTGTAAGAATTGCTGCAAAGAATAATTTTGGAAGTATCTCTGCAGATGGCTCATATTTTCAAAAATAACTAGGTCCTTAAATTCCTCAGGGATCTACTTCCACCTCCCTTTTACTTCCAGAAGTTCCTTCACTTCCAGGAGTTCTCTGCCAAATTCAGGATAATGCGTCAAGATCAAAGTACATAACAAACAGTTTGGATTGCACAAGCATTGCCTCTCTTGTTGTCTGATGGAATAACAAGAGCATGTCTCTGAGAAATGAGCCATTTCCTTTTGCCCCTTTGAACTGAAAAGACACTATGTTGAACTGCACACTGAATCTTCTAGTATGCATATCATACATTCAAATGAATTAACCACACACATCTATATAGATCTAGATTTAGGAGACAGAAAGAGTGGGATAGAACCATAGTTCAGCTCAAGACTTGTGGGCACACTTCTTCTTTGTGACTTTCCTTCAAGGGAATTCTCAGGGCTCAGTCCTGTGGAGCGCTGAGTTACCTCACCCGCCACTAACATCAAAGGGATTCAAGGGCGCTCAGTGCCTCATGGAATAGAGCTTCAGCCTGTCAACGTGTTTAAACTCCAGACACTTATTTTTAATAAATAAAATAACATTCCCTTCTATGCTCTTCCCATTCACCAGCACTTTTCTTCTTTCAGGCCTGATTTAGAAAAGTGCTAAGTAAAGCAAACACTTACTCCTTTCCTTTTCCATCACCAATTATCACTGACAGACATAGAGCCAAATGGCACAGAGGATTTCTTTGACACATGGGTGGTCGTCAGGGTAGAGTTCTGAAACACAGTGCTAAATTCATCACTGTATAACAGCAGTCACAGAAGAAAAGCAGAGGGAGGGCAGAGTTATTTTCTAACATTTTTCTAACATTTTTCAGACTTAGAAGTATGTTTTTGTTCAAGAACTCAATTCCTGCTTTATAAAATGTGGCATCTATCTCTGCCAGCAGAATAATGGTCTTAACTTATGCATACTAGTCACTGAACTTCTATGGTGGGATGAAAGCAATATCAGAACTGAATTACTCAACCCCCACCATCCAAGCTGGTTGAAATGTCATAGCGAGATTCAATCCATCAAGAAAAGATGTTTGTGAGATTTCCAGCTCAGGTCTCCTGGCCAAGGAATAGCCTCCTTTCCAAGGAACAATATAGACAGAGATTCTTCAAAAGACAGTATAGACCCTTTCTTTCTGTGGTACTTTAATTTGGATGAAAAGCTCTTGTTTGACAATACAGGACAAAAAGGGATAGTTAGAGCACACCTTACCACTGCAGTGAAGCCTAGCACACCACGTGTCACTTTGTAGTCCATGTGCCAAGTTGGATAAGTAAGTCAAAATGAAGCACCTAAAATGAGAGCATTGAAAGTGAGCTTCGTCTCACCTAATGTGAGACAGACAATGCTGAGGTTTCTGTTATAATTGTCTCTACAGTCACTAGGAAGAAATAGGAACTTTTAAGAGTTATTTTTCAGCTGTACAATTTAAAGAATTTCTTTTAGGATGGGATGAGTTACTTTTTTCCATGGACTATGAAAGTGGCTTTGACAAACAATTAATTAATGAGTCCAAGAGTCCTCGTTTATTGCAGCCCTATGACTTCTCTCCTCTGCATATTGAACAGTGGATTCAATTGAGCTCTCTGTTGTCTGTGTTCCAGTCCAATAGTGAAATAATTTGGGCCAGGAAATGGCTTCTATGGTCAGTCCGTGTAGAAAAAAAAGGACAGTGGAGCGCATATATGTATGTTCTCCTGTTAATAAATACTAATGCTGAGCATCTAGGGAACAGGGCAGTGGTAAACAGTAAATAAAACCAATTTTAGTTTCTGAAATGTTCTTTATTATAAGGGAGAAAAGTTTGTTATTTCAATAAAGATGTCAGCTACTTTGATGGCATTACTTTTTAATAACAACATGTTGCTGGGTACAGCATTACATTAAAATCTATGATCGTATTAGAATTAGGTAATTGCAAGGGCCTGAGTCAATGGAGAAAACGGAGTGTTCTTATATTGAAAAAGTTCCCCACTACATCACTTGTGCATTAGCAACAGGGTCGGGGGTGGAGGAGCTCATTGCTTGCAGAAGGCTGGAAACAGTTACAACATTCCCACTGCCAGAATACTTTATTAATATTCCTTGTCTTACAGCCTGGCAAGTGAAAAACTAGAGACCTGTCATCAATTAGAATGGTGATGATGAGCCAGCCTAAAATAGGCCAATGAACAGGGTAAGTGCCCCTGTGGTTTGTCAATTACCTGAATCATTTGCAGTAGTTTTAGTGTCATCTGCAATGAATACAAATAGAAAGCACATGATGTCTGGAATGCAGCATGTTTAAGATCAGCTTTTGTGTTAACAGAGGAGGGGAAACAACCGACATGTTTTAACAGAAATACTGCGGAAGAGGAGCTCTCATTCACATCTCTCTCCCCACCTTCACACATGTTAAATAGACTCCATTCTCTCTGGCGGCCCTGTGCTTTTCATATAGGGTGAAACTTGATGGAGAAAAGTGCGGTTCTGCCAACCCCGCAGTCTGTATTACAGTGTCACTGACCAAGGTCACTGACCAAGGTCACTGGTCCTTGTCAGTGATTCACCCAGAATGACCAGGGAAATGGGCCAGCAGGACTGAAGGTGAAGGTCACTTCAGGGGACCTCAGCTCACAAAGGCTTTTCTCTTCTCAAAAAAATTCCATTGTAGCCAGAAGATGACAACAAGTAGAAGAAAAGGAGAGAGTAAGGCAACACAGTACTCCTGAATTCAGCCAAATTATAAAGAATAATTAAACAAGAATGAAAAAAAAATCAAATAAAAGAGGTTGATCTTTTATTGTGTGTTTGTTCAAAAGCTTCTTAGAAACTTCTGTGGTAAATTCCATGAGAAATATTTTACACTGCCTCAGAAAAGATTATACTCTTGTAACAATGAAATTTTATTCTTTATAGAGAAAACAGCTGGACTACCACTCATTTGGTAAATATGTAGACTGATTGCTGTTTTGTTGGTCTTTTATACTTCTCCTTTTCTTTATGTCCTTCCATCCTTCTCCTTTGCTTTATATCCTTCCCTCCCACCTCTCCTTTAACGGCTTCAGAAATCATTATGGAGTTGCAATGACTTGACATTCATAATTATGTATCTAGCCAAATTGACATTTTTTCTCATTTAAAAGAATGCATGACTATCTATTGGCATCTCTTCTAGTTGTCTGCTGTTCTTAGAAGATATTTTGAAATATGTATTTTATGTGGCTTGATGAGCTTCTGAATTTTCAGTAAAATCACTGAACACAATAAATATTTAGAGTACTACAAAGGGACTTGTAAGCCTAGAATCTCCTCCCTTTCTCTTGGTTTTCATAAAACCCTGGAGCCTAATCTACTACAAACATCTAATCTTCATTAAGAAATTAACAATGTAGATGCCTAGAGTCCGGTCACTTAACATGGCTGGCCTCACCATTGCCTAAGCAATTAGACTGGGATAGAAGAAATGGTTACCTAATTTTCTTCTACACACTCAGCAAATGCATAGTATGCTCCAGCAAAATTGGCCTCCCTACAAAAAGTAGATAATTTAGAAGAATTAACACAGAAGCTCAACTCACCTACAGGAAAAGCACACACTTCATTAGTCTCTCCAGGGCATGTATCACAAACAACAGGCTAGGAGGCCTTGATCACTAAAATGAAGCAACTATTAGACTTAAAATGGGAGCAGAGATCATTGTTTTGAAAGTACCACTTTAAGACAGTGCTAAAACATCGATTGACTTTATTCTGCCTACCAATAACAGTGACTACATCTTCTATAAAGAAAAAAATTTTTAAATACTTAAGATCTTCCAAATTTCTTACAACTTTAGAATGTACAACACATTCAAAAGAAGTCCACAATCATTGGAAACTATTCCCTAAAAAAATCTCAAAATCCTTAATTCCTGTATAGAGATAATATAGAAACATGGTGTAGAATTTTGGTTACTTAATTACTTAGTGCACATACTGTCACCATGCTACTAACATTAAATGGGCTGATTCACTTCACAGAATATCCAGTATTGTTACTAAATTCCACAGTGACTGTTTTATTATGCTAATTGATAATCTAGTGTGCTTCAAAGATTAAAGAAAAATGAAATTAAAGCTACAAAATCAAAGGGTAACAACTTTATAATGCCTCTTTAATTTAGTGAAATACAATTAAAGTCATACAGAGATAGAATTGGCTATGAATACCAAAATGAATGTAATCAACAGAGTAAATGTTACAGAGCAGGGCTGCATAAGAGAAAAAGAAATGGCAATAAACTTCAGTGCCACTGAGCTGTGCCACTGGGCAGGCACACCGAACACCCCAAGCCTTAGAGTTCTTGAGAATATCCAGCCACAAAGAAAGCTGTGATGAATGTTTATGAAATCACAAGTAGATAATATTGGAAGGGTCTGATTTTATAGGCATGCAAAAAGCACTAGAAATGCAATGTGGACTCTAATTACAGTGGAAGCTTGACAGTGCACAGGAAAAATGCTCCATTGATTGGAATAATTTGAGTTGAACATACTGCAATTTGTAAAACATTCAGTGCTGGCAACCTACATTTAAAAAATGGTTTCATTTAGGCTGCAGTCTGTGGAGAAGCTGGTTTAATATCATGTTATGTTTTTGAAGTTGGTAGAGACCTTGTAGTATAACCTTCCAATTCATACTATTGTAGGCCAGTAATTCAATAGTTCTATACCAGGGTACTTATTAAAATAGCATCTTTTCATATACCAGATCCCCTGACATCTTCTTACTGGTTGCATTCTGTCTCCAGAATCTCTATCTCTATTTGAGCGCATATCATAAATTCAAATTAATTTTGTGGACTGCTGGGATTAATAATGCTGTATTAGGCCTTTTCAGTGGAGAATGCTATTGACAATCCAACTCGGATGTTAGAAATTTGAAGGTGTTACCTTCTAGGGGCCTTGTGGCTATGGTGATAAATGAACCAGGCATGGTCTATGTCATGTATGATATTTATATTTATCACAAAAATCATTAGCCTTTTATTACCCCTAGAAGTAACATGTATGGATCCAGAAAAAAATACCTCTTGGGGTATCTTGAATAAGCTTATTCTATGAAGAGAAAGTAGGAGTCCAGTTCTGGCTGTCAACACAACATATTTTTGAAATTATGAATTCCCAGTCAAAGAACAATTTGTAAAGTTGTCTGTATCTAGCAGCCCGGAGTTTAGACGAGTATAATAATCAAGTTTTACACAGTCACATTTTCACAACCTGATTATTTTTTAAACTGCATAGTAAAAAATAATTAAACTTGTACAGATTTCTACATATACTACATCAAATATTTACATGTTGTAGATACACTACAGAGAACACAACCTCTAAAATTAAAATTTGGCGTATACAGTATAATCAGGCTGCCTTTATATACTTAAAACTGGGTTGTATTGTAAATATTTTTTTAAGTTTATTCCATTGTCATTCATTATTGAACTCCAGTGGATTTTAAGGACAAGTGAGAGGAAAGTTTGCAAAGATGTTAAATTTTGGCGCACTATAATCACTTATGTATTTGATTTTTTTCATTTTTTTTTTCAGAATTTTAGATAGACACATTCACCCAGTGCATTATACTCAATGAATTAGCTAGAAGAAAAAAAAGTAATTTCATGCAAGAGGAACATTAACAGTGTACGGTCAATATTTCTGAGAATTTATGACTGACACATTTATTTGAGGTTGTTAAGGAACTTTCAGTCTGACTAATAAGTCCTTAGAGAGTCATAATGTAAGCCTGATGGATTGATTACAGTAGATAATTCCTTGTTTCCCAAACATTTTGCTAAAAATTCCTTGTGCTCTTCCTACTCAGTTGTTTATAAAATACATTATATTGTTTTAATCTCTGTAAATAAGTTAAACTAAACATGCCTTTATATATGTGTTACATTTTTACGAAATATTGTCAAGAGTAAGTCTTCCATACATACAATTTCTTTTACAGTAATTTTTTACCGAAGTACAAGTGCTGATTTAACTGGTCATAAAAAGAGAACTTTTATTCACATCATCTGGCTTATATGCTATGCTCTGAGCAGCAAATGTTTTTGCTTGAAACAGCATTGGTTCATCTAGACCATCCCCTGCCTGTGTTACTACAGTTTATATTGCACCATTTAATTGAAAACTAAGTAGCCAAATGAATACTATTTTGCAGCATCCAGCATTCCTCCCAAAAGAACAGTGATAAAATACATTGTAGGAACTCCTACAAGCTGACAATAGACATTTAGCAAACCACATTTCAAAGAAGAGGGAAATGAAAGGATTTCAATCATGTTATAAACTACAAAACTCATGTTTGCTGTAAGTTCTGATGTCTACATCTCCTTCTTTCCCTGCATCTCTCTCCAACCCCTTGCCTTCCTGCATCACAAATCATTTATTTCCACAAAGCTTTAATGCCAATTTCAGTATATTGGATTACAAGTGGGACACCTTCATTGCTACAACTGGTAGTTTGAACATCATTATGTTTATGTCTAAGTGTTTTTACGAGCCCAATTTTCAATTTGGTATATTCCAAAAATGTTTAATTCATGTAGCTAACATAAAAAGGATGCAAACTACATTTCTAAAAATGTATTCTCTGATCTGTTTTTCACTTAGATAGGTATCAGTATCTTGAAATATGAAAATTAGTAAATAAGTTAAACTATTTCTCTTCTTTATTATATTTTTTTTCATTAACATAAATTATTTTTGGACCATACTGAACACTCCTATGTCAGAGAAACTTTAATTTTCAGTTCATTCATAAAAAATTACCTAGACAGTTTAGTTATTTCTTCATTTCCCTTTTGATTTAAACACCACCTAAAAGAATATCTGTCTACATCCTTGAATAGCAGACATAAGCTTTAAAGCACAATAAAACAAAGTTATGTAATCAATACAAATAGCAGTGGCACCCTTTCTCCAAGTGTGATCACACCTCAGGCAAATCAGGAACTGGCAGACTCAACATGGATTATAATTCTACTCCACACTGCGTTCTACTCTAAATAACACTCCATCTCCCAAAAGACAAGTTTTGCAGTAAGTTCCATAATGAATGATTGGAGACCAGAGGAGAGAAAGAATGCTTTCTCATGAAAGGAACTTGAAATTCATCCTTTTTCATAGCCAGTAAAAAATGCATACAAGAGTCATGTTTCAACCCCCACCTTGGGCTGAGCATCACAACCCTGGTGCAACAAAAAGTGCTAACATAGATGAGCAATATAATGTGATCTTCAATAAATCATTAGCCCATAAAACTACTTTTCTCAAGGATCAGAGCAAATAGTTTGATGCTAGAGTAGTCATTTAATAATTTCATATCAGGAAAAGAAAATATGCTGCTGATACATATGTACCTATATATAAGACACAACATAAAGAATACAGACTGAAAAGAATGTTGGTATTTGCAAGGAAGTGACTCAGTGGAACATAAATTTATGGAAAATGAAACATGAGAGATGACTCCAGTACAATAGAAATGGATAATGTACATTTGATGTGGTACCTCATTTCAGACAAGTTGTGACTGGTAAATGAAAATCTACGAAAAAAATCACAGTAAAACTGGACATGTCAAGGATCAATACCTCTGAAAGAAGTCCAATGACATAGGAAAGTCAACTAGGAAAGATGAAATCACAATACAGTAGTGATTCCAAGTCCACATCTGTCACTGCTAATGTCTATGCTCAACATCCTATCACATCAGAGAGCCTATCTTCAAGTTACTGTTCTAGACCTAGAAGAACTTGAATGAAACTATTGTGTACTATATTTGTTATCTACTCTTCATATATCCATTAAGATTATGGTCGGGGAAATGTAGGGGAAATCTGCAAGGATACACTAAATGAAGACAGAAGAAAATATTTAATTAAATGGTAATCTGTGGATTAAATATATTGCTTAACAAGCATCTTGCAATTTTTATTGTCCCATGCTTAGCAGAAAATGAATTTGTTCATTCTAGATTGAATTTGCAGTCTGTATGTAACAACTCACATTAACTGATTAATGTTACTTAGTTTTCAGAAATGATCCTTCTCTTGTTTATATCTTTTTTAAAAAGTTCCATCAACTATAAGTTAAGTAAGATAGAATATTGCAAGCCAAAGACCAAAAGCCCTCCAAGACAATTGAAAACCCATTACTAAATTCTAGGTCTATACATAAGGTTTTAATTTAGAAATTAAATTCTTTTATTCATACAATTTGATTTATATCTTTTCCCCCTGAGTTCCATGATGACAGTTGTTATTTGTCAATATGTGCTAAAGTGGTCACCTATAAAGTCAGGTAAATTATAACTTGAAGCTTACATTTGAAGTCATGGGCCCTTGGTGAATATGATGGATTTGAAAGAACATAGTTTAACAATCTGCAAATGCAGCTTTGGGAAATAAAATTCATGGTCTTAATAACTGCCCTGAGACAGGGCTTAGAAAAATATTTTGTGCTCCAAAATTAGCCATCTTCCAAAACCATAAAGAGGAATGTTTGTTCCTGCATTTTTTCACATAGAACTATAAAAAATGTGTATTTCTAATGAAACTTTCAGTGTTGGCATATATTTTAGAGGACATGAAATTCATTGTGCACTGCACAGTCACTATCGCAGCAAATGTTTCTGCTGTAGGTCTTTGATGGGAAGGAATGCTGAATGAAGAACACCTTCAGATATCCTGACCTCAGGGATAGACTTGACAGCTTACCTTCCTTTATAACTCTTCTGTCTCATCCGTCCTCTCTACTTCAGTTCACTTGGTCTTTGAACCTTGCTCTGTAATATATCATGCCACATTTTTCAAACTGCATTATGTGTTAAAAAAAGCACAAGTAAACCAGCAGATGATGCTGTCTGGTACTCTGTTCCCAAGGTTTCTCTTCACAGCCTTCCCCTCTGCTTTCTTTCATGACGACATTTATTATTTCCACTTCTGCTGTTCTTGTTAAACAGCAGAATAATGCTGTCTGAACCACAAAGAGAGCCAGATTTTCTTCCTGCCCCACTCTCATATATATATATAGGCTTTCATGACATGTTTCAGTCAAAACAGTCTCTGACAGCCATTTGTCTACCTCATGAACTACCACAAGGCAGTCAGGACCTTCCAATGAAAAATCTTATAAGAAAATTGTCTATTTATCTACTGATAAAACCTACTTAAATGTTTATATATGTGTTGATAGATGGAATAGATGACTAAATGTTGTTGTGATCAGTGGAGAGATCTCCATTCATCTACTCAATGACCATTTGAGACTAGTCAGAGATTCTGCTGATCCATCAGTGTAAATTCAAGTCAGTTGCTTGCATGGAGGCTTTTGCTGCTGCCTGAGATCTCACAGGTTATCCTGTTAGACAGCCAGCTGTTTCTATACTAACTTGAGTATCCCCTGAAGATACTGTGCAGCATCTGGCAGCTCTGAGCAGAAGTCCTCCTTCTTTGTGGAGTCTCAGATGGCATAGACACAAGTGCACAGGTGAATACTCCAGGTTTCACTGAACATATGGATAGTGACCATAAGGAAATCTAGAAAACTATCTCATGTGCAGACACTTGAATGTTGAAGTTAGTAGGTTAGGTGATTAAAAGCTCATCTTCACTCATGTAAAATTGCTCAGAGGTGCAATGGCAGCTGAGTGAACCTGAATAACCAGTGAGAGGAACAAGCCCCTGATCTATTGCCCCATAAGGCATCGCAGGAGGGTGTCAGCCCCATGGGGAGGGAATGAGACCAGAGAGCTGGACAGGTTCCCTAGACAGCCTTACAGACTAAGGGTAGATACTGCCTTTAGAAGTATGAGATTTCTTATGGCATGCAGGGGAAAAGCATCTTGGGATTGCACATGAATTATAGGATGTTTAAGGGAGGAACCAAAGGCAGGGAAAGAATGGAATAAGGTGGACTGGGGAGGAACAAGGGTGAGAAAATAGAGGGTTAAAGTGATAAACCAGGCAAACAAGCACATAAACAGGTTGGTTAGTACACATGTTGGGTCATGCCCTGCATCTGATCTGCAATGTGTCCTATCTTCTCATTAAACTGCATTTCTAACTATTTACTTGAATGAGGGTACTCTCTATTTTGTGCCAGCAATTGGTGCAGGGACCGTGGGTCATAATGTGGTCAGGATGTCAGAAACTGGAGAGACCACAATGTGTACACCTTGTGTGAGTGTATATGTTGCTGTGTCATCACTAGCAAGGATAAAGCTGAACTAGCTGTTGAGTAGGATAGAAGCTTGGTAATCAGAGCAGCTGTAAATCTGGGTGAGAAATTGGAGAGACTAAAGAGCCTGAGCACTTCCAACTGAAGGGACCAGGAGGTCCAATTCAGCATCTGCGAAGGAGGTAAGGTCTGACAGTTGACTACTGGTAGCCAGAAAGCCCTTTTGCTTGTGTGTGTCTGTACATGAAACAGCTGGGATACCAAGGGATCTAGTTACCAGCTACTGGTTAAATTTGTAGCATAAGGCCAGCTGCTGGGAGGATCCATAGTGCATGTGTCTGTGCGTATGTGTGTAAGCCTGAACTGGAGCTGTGGGTCTTGGGGATTCAGGTATCTACATGCCAGGACCTTGAATGAGAAAGCAAGGATGCAGGGCCAGCTACTGGAAAGATCTGGGAGTATAAGGTCAGCAAGTGAAAGCATAATGTATATGTATATACATGTTTATATTTCCCACTATCAGACCTTCATCTGGAACAGCAAGCAAGGGCAACAGGATCAGACTATTTGAATTTAGATCCTCAGTCATTGCTGGAAGAGTGATTTTATTCTTGATCTCAGTAGGTGGTGTTCAGAGCTGAAACTGACTGTAACTCCTTTCTTTCCTTAAAATTGACAAACATAGTTTCTGTTAACCAAGTGAGTTTCTGTATCATTGAAGGACTATGAAAACATAATGTCCCCTATGTCTTCAAAGCCATGGATGTTTTCTAGCTTAGCTACATTCTTCTGCATGAATCTTATAAAATTTCTTAGATGAAAGTTTTCAATACACCTACAACAATGCCCCTTTGACCCTTGACAGGCAAAGTTCACATAGCTTCCCAATGATAGCCATATTTTCAGGCATCCTTGGATGGTCCTTGCAACTGCAGGAAAAAGATCAGGAGTTTGGCTTTCTGTTTATAATTCAGGTACTATCATGTTCACATGCATGTTAATCCCACAGTTAACTTACATTTCTCAAACTTCTTAAAAACTTGTATTTGGACCAACTTGCTCACATGCTACTTTTACAAAACCTTCTTCATATAAACAGTTCCAAAAAACTTGGAGTAGGAAAGGGAGACCTAGCTAGGGACCCTCTGCCCCCTACAAGATACCAGTGTGATACACTGCCCACCTTAAGCAGTCAGTCTCTAGCTTCCAGAAAATACCTCCTTTTCTGTTAAATCCCTTGAGTTATGGGACTGACTCTTTCTTTACACTTAAGAGTGGTCAAAATAATAATTGAAAATTTTACCATTTTGTAACTTTGATTATTCATATAAATCCAAAAGAAAATAGATACATAACACTATGGAACTTTTTCTTAACATATTTGAGTCATTTAATTTTCCTGTATCCTACCTAAAGCAAAGGCTATAGCACTGACCTTATGAGCTTTCAGAAATCTGTCCATATCTTTTATCTCACAGTTCAAGCTTCTCCATTCAACATTATGGTACCAGATACCAAGAATTTTATATAGGGTAGTAAAGGATATTCCTCACAATAGAAATACACTATCTTCCATCTCCTACAGCAGACAGAAGCTTTCTTACTAGAAGATTTCAGTTGAATGATCAGTCTTTCTGATAATCTGAAGCAAGAGTTTTGAAAATAAAAGCCTAAAGTAAGCCACATAAATCTATATTTAGGTCTCTACTTGATTTCTTTCAGATTGTTTCAGAATCAAAGATGGCATCAGCTGGAGAGCCAGAGAGCATCCAGCACTACTGAAAGCCAGACAGGTGTCTGAATAGGATCTTATATTTATCTGTTCCTGAAATTTTATTTTTGAAGGGTTTGGCCCACCATTCAAGTCATTTCTTTGTGAGGAAAGAAGTAGGAGGAGATTGGAATTAAAAAAAAAAAAAAAAAAAAGAAAAAAAAAAAAGAAAAAGCAAGAAGATCTCTTAATTTCTGAAAGTTTTTGGCTAGCTTTTCTGATGCGCGACTCATTGCTGGCTGGGAAGGGAATGAGCTTGTATAATGAATAATAAACTCTGCTAAAGCTCAGATCTGTTATGCAAATAAACATATTAAGTGAATGCATTTTCCATGCAGCATAGCTTCTGCCAGGAGATTTGTTGAAAACATTGTTTTGCCATTGACAAAGGCAATATGCCAAATTCAAGCCTGGTGTGAGTGGGCGCGAGTCTACTGGTTTCAGTGGCATTGTGCCCACTCACACCAGGTCTGTAATTGGCCTATTGTGCTTCAAAGGTTTTTATTATGCAAGATGTGCCAAAGTGCAGATAAACAAATTCTCTAACTATAGAGGAGCTTTTTCAGGGTCAACACTAATTTTCAGTTCACTAAGCATGCATAAACTCCATCTGGTTGAGTTCACTCTGTGACTGTACCAAATTTCTAACCTACAGAATGAAAATTCTTGGGTACCCTCAATTCCCTCTCTGCAGAACTGCTAAAATGAGCCAGCCTTGAAGGCATCAGCTTCAGAAATTGTATCTCATTAAAGAATGGGAAACTGGATGGATTCAATAAAAATTGCCCTGACCTTACTGTTCTGACTTCATCCCAGGCAAAAATCTCTTTCAAGTTTCAGAAATATTTTATTTACTCTTTCTCTCCACAAGTTATGTCAAATGTCAAACAAAAAAGCTAAGCATACAAAAGAGTATACATTGGATTGTTTTTGTGAGATCCTTAACCTTGGTTTATGGTTACAAATATGTAAATAACTATCTCAATTTTGTGTGATCTGCACACAGATTAAGTCATACCTCAGAATCTTTTAAGGTATACCCATGCAATTTCAGGGAGAAGATGTTCCTGAACTCAAAATTTCTTTTATTTCAAATACACCAAGCACTAAGGACTATCTGATAACAGTCACATAAAGACACGATAACAAACATCAAATTTGGCAGAGTTACTAAGGTGAGCAATACAATATTTGTCCTGAGATAGTCCTAAAAACTCAGTGACATTCTGTGATCATTAGAGCAATCTGGGTATCTAAATGATTAAAATTAACAGTGACTAAGAGATTTAGATTCCAGAGAGAGAGAACCAAAGATTAATGTGAGAATTAACAGAGCTGTATGCAGTCTAAGAAAGAAATCGGATATGATACAATTTCTTATTTAAGCTGACTTTAACATTTCTGGAACATAAACATGAACATGACCGCATAAGATCAGGTCACCTATTGCCTGGGGAAAACAGATCAAATTTTATTGCCTTGATTTTAAAAGATTTAAATTCTGATCTGTCTTCATTCAGGCATAAGAAATCCTGGGGCAATTTTTCTCACATACAAATTACTGACTTTCATTAACATTTTCATCATAATTTGAGTTTGCTTTCCTATTGCAGCTACCTTTTTTTTACATTAGAAGTGCATCTGTTATATATATGAGCAGCTTCTATGGCACAAACCTTAAAAATCAGGTTCTTGCTGTACAAGTACGTCATAACAGCAAATAGTGCAATTAAATCAAAGCTGCAATAATCTGCAGCTCCACTGACAGATATCTACACATAACTTCAATGTGACTTATGTGCAAAGATAATGAATTCTATAATGCAAATTTACACATGGGGGTCAAATAAGGAACTTCTCTGTATTTGACAGTACATTGGATATTAGGTATTTGTCACAAAATAAATAATTCATCTTGCATAGCTACTTGCTATGTAAATGATAGTCTATGTATATTAAAGCATTTAGCACTTAGAATAAAATGGACAGCTGGGGCCAAATGAATATCTCTCAGGACACATTACCATTAGAGCTCCCCTGTGAGTTTTTAACTCTTCATTTCTGAGTGCTGTCATGAGAATATTAATTGAATAAGGCACAGAATTCATTCTAATGCAGGCAGAGCCACACACACAAAAATTAGTGGGAAATAATGTAAAGCAGTACATTAATTTCAGATTCTACTTTTTACCACTTTTAATGTTTCTCAAATCCCTGGTGTAATTTGGATCTGACTCAATTTAGGAAAAAACAAAGGTTAAATATTTTCAAAATATCAAGCAGATGACAATCAAATAATAATTTAAATATGTTTAACACTAGCTGGGATTTGGGTAGAATTTGAAGCCCAAAACTACCTCTAAATTCCACATGAATTTAGGACTACCATTGAACACATCCTCTCATTCCAGTCCTCTGATAGATTCTTCTCCTATTGACTCAAACCCAAAGTGAACTGAGATTCCTTTCCTGTTTACTCAATCCAAAGTGAACTTTAAACAGAAGACACACACCAAAGAGTGTCCACGCAAGCGGACGGGTTAAGGGTAATCCTCCATACCCTATGGAGAGGGTAAACTGGAGTCCTACTCAGTATTGCACAAATCTCCTCTAAAGAAAAAAGAGACAGAGGCTGTTTTAACTTTCTGCGCCCTGTTAGAAACACCACGAAAATCAAATTGTCTCTCAGACCTGTAGCTGTGAATCCAAGGAAACTCCACTGAACTCAGTACAGTTGTTTGAGACTTATATCCTGCTTTAATCTCAGCATCTCTACTCCACTGGAACTGCTTGGATATACACAGGACTTACAGCATTCTGTGGTTACTTTAAACATGGTATAAACCAGACTGGACCTGATTTACTGGTTTAGCTGTTACATACATTTCAATTATCTTTTCCTCAATGGTTTTCAAGATGATTATATGATAACCCTGGCAACAACCTACCTTTCTCTAGGGTTAATTTAGTGGTTATAGATCAGATTATATAGAAATATGACCTAATGTACAGAGAATTAAAAAATAATCATAGCATCTGTGATCATCACTGCTGTATCAGTGCATAATCTAAGCTACAGTCAAATAGATTATAAACCTGAACAGTGAAGAAAGATGGATAAAATATTATGATGTTTTAATCATTCAATAAATGTGTCTATTCCCAAATTGAACTCCTAAACCCCAAGCCAGCACAAACTGCTACTTTTTAATACTGCATACCAACATTTATTTCAACTTCAGTTTATTTTATAATGATATCAGTTATCATAAAATGAGTTCCCTGTTGAATTCAGCTTTGAATTAAAGTGATGAAATTGTAAGAGTTAGACCTGTACGTGGCCTGGATTTTCAGTATCCTGGTTCAATACAAAATATGTTAACATAACCAACGTTTGATCTCAACACATTCACATCCAATTCTGTAGAAGAAAAGAAAGTTGAAGATAGTATTAGCTTTGCAAAGATATTTTTTTTGTTTTTCTAAATGAAAAATTGCAGGTTCTGCTATAAATACAAAGAAAAATCAATACCCTTCAAAGTCCTGGCCATTTGAGCTTCTTCTCATAGGTCGAAGACACCAAGGCAGCAATACTCTCATTGATAAATACATCTAGTATAGTGTAAAGTTGGACAAAATGGAGTTTGGACCTCAGGTAGCACCCAGGGAAAATACTGGGCAGCATAAGGCTCAGCCCAGGAACCTGGTTTTATTCAGGTCAGGCAAAAACCAAGTGGGTTGTTTCTGGGGCGCTCTTCATTCTGCAGCCAACACAGGTGGATGCCCTTAGCTACTGTCTGGTTTGCTTTATTCAGGACTGTAAATAGTTTGCCACTTTTTAAGGCAGAAAGGAAAGCTACGAGTGTCTGTGAGCATGGAGAGTATGAAGATTCTCTTTGGTTCTGGTTGGGGCCATCTAAACATAAATTTACTTGATCATTTCAATATTATAGACTTCCTCATTACTTTAAAAATGTCTGTCTACAACCTGATAATGCCTCCACAGTCAGCAGTGTAAAAAGAAGACCTTAAACCTTTTCTGCAATAACTCTAGTCCTGGTGGATTCAAACTCTCATTGGTTTTGCTCTCAAAGTCACATTTGTAATATGGTGACAGCTGGCTCAGTGCTTTTTCATGTCATTAAAATCCAATATCTTAAAGGAGTATGTTTTGCTAAGCCAAGACACCATTTCAAGTACAGCAAAAAAAAAATAGTGTACTAAAATCTCATTTGGAGGGCTTTTCTCTCTGAAATAATGTTTCTTTCACAGCAGTAACTGAAGGACACTAGCACATGGCATGAAGTGAGTATGTTGTTACCATGTGCAAGACAGTTTGAACCTCCAGCTGTGGAAGTTGGTAAAGAAGGTAAGAATATTTTTCAGCACAGTGAAGGTGAAGTTTTGGTTAAATTGATGGGGCACAAAGGGGACTGTGAATCCCCCTTTGAGACCACCAGTTGTAGCATACATATGCAGTACCCATTCCAGTGGCATGTGCATCACATGCAATGACTCTCCTTGCAGTTGAGAGCTGGTTTTGACTCTCTTGGTGGCATGAGAACTGAGACAGTTGTCAAGAATGCCTTGTCCACTGGGTTAATGGGAGATTGTTCTAATGCTGATATTTCTCTCTCCCCTGTGCTTCTTCATTAGCAGAATTCACAACTTGTTTGCAGATAGAAAGCTACATCATCTTGCTCATGAGCTACTATCTCCCCTGCATCTCCCTCTGAGATTGCCCTTTCTCTGTGTGCTCGTCATATCCTCAAGGTCAAAAAGTGTGCAAGAAACATAATGTTTTTCCAGCTGTTTTTCCCAAAAAGTTTATTCTCTGAAGATGCCATTGTTAAAGACTGCACAATAATAGTAGTTACATGCAGAGGATGAGTATTTCATGCACCATACTGAGTTTTCAAATCTTTCTTTATTTCAACTTTGGACAGAGATATTGCTTTGAGAAGGAAAATCCTGAAATTAATAAATGGAAAGTGATTTTTATCAATCAAAAAATTCCACTTTTATTAAATTATTCCTCAAAATTTCTCAAAAATTATTCCTCAAAATTATTTTCTCAAAATACAGTGGAATAATAATACATGTAATAATAGAACAGAAGCTTAATCATTTCAAAGGAGAAAATAAGCAATCTTGCCTTAAGAAAGTCAAAACGCAGGTTTTGTTTTTGCCAAAGTAAAATAGCAATGGGATGTGTATACAACTACTAACCATTTCAATTTCAGAGAAATGGTATTCGCAAGTGGAAATTTCTTCCATCTTTTCTCCTGACCACTGGTAAACAGATATCACTTTCACAGCACAAGGAAGGAAACCAAAAAGCACAAAATTAATATGTGATTTGCATTTGTTTTACTTCTATACATTTTATCTATTCCTGGTCCAAAGACCATTGAATTTAATAGAGGGATTCCCTTGAACTCTTTGCACACCTTTAATTTTCGAGCAAATGTTGAGACAAGCACAAAACAGTCTATGTGTTTATGTGCTTCCCCATATCACACTCCTTGTGTGAACCTGCATGCTAATCCACAAGTCAGCCATCCTGAGGTCTCTGCTGAAGAACAATTAGCGTATTGTGATGTGCAAAACTTTGACAAAAATATTCCATAACCCATTTTTGCCTGTGCAAGGAATTTGAGTTGCTGACCCCAAGAGCGTGTAGCATCAATCTGCTTCTTGTATAATACACTCTTATCCTTTCCTTCTTGTTTTGATTACTTCTGAAGTCTAGTTTGTTATTGTTCATTATTTATAATTGTTTTATTATTTGTTATTCATTTCTTAGTTTGCTCTTGTTATTTGTCTTTCTTCTTTGCTATTGCTTTATTTGTTTGCATTCTGTTTCTGCAATATTTTTCCTTTTGCTATTATTTTTCTTTATTAGTTGGAGTGAAATTTTATCTCTGCTTATCATGTAGCTTGTTTTTATTTCATTATTTCTTGTGTTTGTGTTACACAGCCACCACTGCTCAGCCTCACAAAGTCTTCTAAAGGCAACTCTTATCAATACAGCACCACTGAACCTCACAGATAATGCTTTATTAAATGTTACGCTGAAGCTGAAATCTTACACACTAGGTATCATAAAATCATTACCAGCTTGAATATTTTTGAGGATCAAGATGACAATGATAAGAGCAAAGTCCCAACAGGGGACTTGCCACTTATTACTTAATCCACAAGCCCCCTACAGGTGTGTTTTGGTGTCTTTGAATGCCCATCCAAGGGTTGTATGAAAGCCCAAAGCTAAGACACATCAATGGTTCTGTAAAGGTCTTGTAACACAGTCTAAGCTGTATAGGGTTTTTTTAGGGACTTTATGTTATTAATAAAAAGTTAATGGGAAGTAAAAGCATTGCGTGAAAAATGCGTGCATAAAAGCCTTACTTTCTTTATGACTCTCTCATGTAAAACTGCCCAGGAAGTAACATCCCATACTGTTTTCTCTTTTTCAAAAGTATATGTGAGTGATCTCTCATCTCTTCTTTATCTTTGGAATATTTGGATACGTAATATAAAAAGGATTTGTAAAACAAATAGTTGTCCCCACACTCTGGATTTCTTCAATCAGAGCAAATGCAATGTTATTCATTTCGTAATCTGAACTATATTTCAGATATGAAAGGCTAAAGTAAGTTAATATTTTCCTTAGCAAAGCTATCAAGCAGACAAACACCATAAAAATATTATATGGTCTTTCCTTCTCCTTGTGTTAGTGTAGGTTTTTGATCCTCAGATCCAGTTTTAGAGCCTTAAAGGACTGAAAAGATCTACCATTTCTTTAGTTATATTGGGCATTTTCATGAACTGTGTAATGTCTCTACTGAGATGGTCAAGATTTTCAGGAAGATTATATCTCCCTTTTGAATTAATAATGTTTTGAAGGTCTGTGTTCTACTACAAGTCTGCATTTCCCTCCAAAGTTCTTAGGGATTATTTATTGGAACAGCTGGGGGATGGTTTTTCCTATTTTGTATTTTCTTCTTTTCTTTTTTTTCTCACCATTTGGACCCTAGTATAAACAGGCCAAGTCCAGCACTCTCTAATCAGATTAGTGTTACAGGAACAAGGACTTAGTGTGTTATATCTGCAGTTCAGGGAAGAGAGAGATCCCCACTGTGAATCTAATGTTTATTAAAGAGTAGGGGAATAATAGGGATCTTCGTTGTCTGTCATTCTTACCATGGACATGCAAATGACAAAGCCCTCAAGTCAACACTGCATTACATCACCTAAAGAAGCAGAGGTTGAATGCTAGCACTGACTGAATTCCCACAAATAACAGTAGGACCAGGTGTTTAGCCACTACCATATGGAAGGTGTTACATTCCAGGGACTGAAATTGCTCAGAAGATGTACCTTTGCACCAGGTAACTGCATTACACCATTCTGTAAACCGGATTTAGAATCATAAAGGCCTTACTTCAGATACTTCGGATGCTGTGAATTAGTGTGTCTGATAGGACCAAATCTCTAAATTTGAGGTATCTTTCCCCTCCAATACAAACAAACCTTAGAGTCTGCAGCAAGAAGTTTCATCAAGTCAGGTGTTTACAGAACCTTCCCTCTAGCTCAGTTTGCCTACATGAAGTAAAAATTCTCTTTACAGTACCCACAGGCAAATACATCAAGTACACATTATAAAATAATGATGCTTAATAATTTCACTGACACTGAAGCAAAGAGAACTATATTGACAACACAGACTAACAGGGAGATCTCACCAGTTTCAGATTACACTTCTGTGACTGTTTCTCTATGTAATTGCTTTTATTTTTCACTCTCTTAAATTTTAAATTCTGCGGGCTTTGCAAATGGTCAAATATTACCCACCCTCATTGCTGTAAAACCAATGCAAAAAGGATTCTATTATTTTTAGCTAAATAATTTAATTTTAAGAATTATATACTCGCATACATCATGTGCCACAGAAAATTGAGAGAGGAAGTAGTAGACACAAACCCTCCTCTTTCCTTCCAGTAGCATGAGGTAAATTGCACGATAAATCAATTTTTATGGGTGCTGTTGACTTGCAACATTTGCTGCTTTTAAAAATTAATATCTGAAATAATGAACATCCTCAAAAACTCTCTAAACAGCCAGCTTGATTAATTCCCTGAAATGAAAAGCTGTTGACAAGTGCAATATTCTCAGCTGAACTTTTCTGTAGCCTGATCAGACTACAATCTAAACCAATTCCAGTAACACAAGTTTCCTTGCTTTGGTTTTAATTTGTGGAAAACAAACAAACTTAAGTCCCATATTGTGCTTCACCTAGACATGCAAACACACAGATCTATAAAATATTCCTTCCTGTAAAATAAAATGAAATTTAATTTTTGTGCAAATATTATTGTGAAGGCATAATAGCACTGCACAGTGCAACTGGCATCACTTCATATTAATATTGCATTATTGTCAAACTAATAAGAAATTCCTAGGTATAAGGAAATGTGCACTGCATCTTGAGCATTTTCTAGATAGAGGTCCTAATGTCAAGGTGATGTAACCAGAAATACCTCCTTCAAATGAAACATAGATACACAGCTTCACATGAGTGTTTCCATTTACCCCCCTCTCTGGGTCTCACTATTCACATTACTTTAACATAGGAGTTAATCAGGAAAAAGTGATAACCATTTCTCTTTCTTTATTCTTAGAGCTGGAATTAAATAATGCTGTTGTCTACAATAGGAAATATTTGTGATATATTTTTGGTTAGGATAAAAAAAATAAGAAATCAACAATGGGTTGGTTAAGCATGAGGGTATTTGTTTAAATTTTAAAATGTAATCATCATGGCTAGGCTTCGTGAACAAAGATTTGGGAAGGGCTCTACCCACATTTGTTACAAGCACGCTGGTGGCTAAAAAGGCCAATACAAGTTCAACAAGCCTGGTTGCAAAAGGCACAGCAGAAGGACTCCTTAGATGGTATACTCTGCAAGACACGATTCTTTCTGCATCGTCTTTTCTCCTCAAGAGTGATCCTGTGTGTGTTTGTGCTGGTTTAAAGGTAAACCAGCAGGGGAAATGAACAAAAGAGATTATAAGTCAGAATAACAATTTAATAAAATAATAAAATAAGTACGATTATACAGACAAACAATTGTTTTAACCCACAAAACCCAAATGTATAACCCAGCACCCTGGGGCATGAACAGAGTGGTGTTCGTTGGGCCCCCTGAGTCCAAACTAAAAGGAGAGGGAAAAACCTGTTGGTGAGAGTGCTGTTGCAGTCCGGTCGAGATTGGTGGTTGCAGTCTGGTTGAGAGTGGTGGTTGCAGTCTGGTTGAGTGGCGGTCTGCAGTCTTCCTCTGGATCCCACAAGTGGTTAAAAAAGTCCCAAGACCCCCAAGATTATATATCCTCCAGTTCAGGCAGGAATGCCCAGTACCTCCCTCAGGGCAGGGAGTTCCACAGTGGGTATGAGGACAGGAGCATCCTCTTATCTCACAGGCCTCTTAACATCCAGTTTATAGCCTGAGGAGTCAGGCCTGCTCTGGGCAGATGGTGTAAATGGTCTATCGACAACAGTTTCTGGGAAATGGCATGGAAGGTTATAGAATACACAGTTTTGGGTTACACCCAACCAGTGATGAACTGCTCCCAGCTGTTCTAACTAGGACAGCGTTCTCAAAGGAAGCAGCAGCGTTATAGATGGTGTGTCTCCAGACCTCCTGATTGGAAGTCCGAGTAGAACAGTTATGTTGATCAATATGGCCAAGGCTGAGATGTTGTTTCAGGGAGTCCTTGTATCTTCTCTTTCTTCTCATAGTCAAGCAAGATCTTAGGGAGGCGGTGGTCCTTCATCCTTGAGACGTGCCCTGCCCAGCGCAGCTGTGTTCTCAGCAACATGGCCTCAATGCTAGTGACTGCTGCTTGTTCTAGAACAGACGTATTAGTCACAAAATCTGACCAGTGGATGTTTAGGTTGTACAGAGGCAGCCTTGATGAAAGCATTCTAGGAGTCACAGGTGGTGGCAGTAAATGACTCATGATTCGGATCCATATAAGAGAGTAGACAGCACAATGGCTCTGTAAACATTGATCTTTGTACTTTTTCTTCAATAATCAAGACAGATGCCTGAAGTCATGAAGGCTGCCTTAGATGTTCAGATGATCCAGGTGACTCCATCCTGCATCACACAGAATTGACATAGAATCTTCACGTTCAATGAATAAATGTCATAGTCGTTCATCCATATACAATCTCTGCTACCTAAAGATCCTTTAACATCAGTATTTGTGAGAAACTTATGCATGAAAAATAAGCAAAACATATTTTCCATCTGAATGTAATCAATTTGATGTTCCTTCCTATTTTTCATGACATAAAGGTCTCTCCCTATACACTTATGAAAGTTTTTTCTCCTTTATTGAAGAGTATTCTCTGCTGATTAACAATTACATTGTTACTGTGAGAGGAAACTGTGGAGGCGTGTCCTGTTCAGACACTGAAGTAAATAAAACTACATACGAATGTGTGAAGACTGAAGGAAACCTTCGTAAAAATTTCAGTTAGCAGATGGGGACATCATCTATGTTGCTGTTGAAGACTTCCAAGAAAATAAATATTACTTTCTTGATAATCATGTTAGATAACTTCTCTATCAGAGCTCTTGCAACTGTTAAGTGTCTGGGGGGTTTATAGATTAACAAGATGTCAAGGCTGGTCTTTACTGTAGTCTTACAAAACAAAGGGAAACACTCAAGGGAGTCTGCTTCAGCTGAATTCATTAAATTTCTCAAATATGCAGTGGAATCACAGAGAGTTATTTAATAAAACCACGCAATCTGTTTGTCAGATATGTCAAAAATAAATTAATTTACACAAAGTAGACATTTCCACTACAACATGCAGACCATTTTTAGGATAAGACTTTCAAAGGCACAAACAGTCTATGAAAATAAGGTATCAGAGGACAAAGGAATATGTAGCAGGGTGAGATGGGCTTAGAAATATGATTCCGGAAAAAAATCATAAGCTCATCAGGAATAAAGAAGCACAAAAACAAACTTTACATAACAGTGTAGACAAAGTGAGAAATGTGAAAGTTTGCTCTTAGCTCAGCTCTAATCAAGTATACCTCATCGTTCAAATAAAATTACATTGTGTCCCCAGAGGACTAAGACATCTTGCTGAATGATGAGGAACATCAAGGTCTTTAGCACGTGTCAAGAGATTCTTGATGAGTGCTAAATTCTGGCTCTGTTTAGTCAAAGATGAAGACTGAGAGTTTATCAAGTTCTCAAAGACATCCTGCTTACAAACCAGCAAGAGGCTTCACAGAGTAGTGTGCTTGTCAGTGCTTCTGGCCTTGACTGGAGAAAGGAACAGCTTATGTCACGCATGGTAACTTCCTGTCAGATGTAAACTAATTAGAACAGTAGAGATTGAACCCCTAGTACATAGCTGGTCTCATCCTCTTCTCAGGAACCTCTGCAGTCATGATTGTTCTCTTCTTTTATATCTCCATTGTGTCTGAGTAACACAGCCAAAACTTAGTCTGATGCTATGTGCGCATATGTAAAGGCTATGTAAACACCTTCTCTTAAGCTCACCGAAGCTGTATTAAATACGTGCATTTACAACCCAGAATTAGTCTGAGCATTTGCTTAGGTTATGAAACATTGATTTTCAGGGTCCAGGGAGGGGAGCAGGGAAAACTGAGATCTCAAAATCAGACCAAAAGGCAAAGCATTGAAATTGGCATTGTATAAATTAAGGTACAGGAGTAGCAGTGCCAGGAAAGCACGTCACTGAGCAGAATAATAGTGTATTACAAAGTCAAATAACAATGCCAATAGGAAGGCAGGAGACAAGAGTCAAATAAGAAACATCTACTTATTCACAATTCAGTCTTAAAATTTTGTTTCCTGATTCAGAATAAGCAGCCATAAAACATTAAGTCCAGAATTATTGATAACTAAAGATGGATGGATACTTCATCTTTTCATGATTAATTATGGACAGATCTGAGCACCAGGATACAGCTCTGAGAAGCTGCTTGGGCCATGAGGGAAGAAAATATACCCAAAAATGCCCAGCTGTCAGCTTTGCTGGAGGTATTTCTCTCAGGGAACCAACTTAAGGCAAAGCAACATGAGGATGCAAGCAACACTAAGGAGGCTAAAAGACTGTCTGCTTCACATCTTAATTGCTTGAGCTATTAAACAAACACATCTGGTGTTGATGTCTCTGGAATATTGTATTTTTGTGTATCACATATGCCTCTGTGTTAATGCTTTTATGAGCTGCTCATTTTGGGCTTGGAGAGTCAGGCTGCTAGCTTTTTCTTTTTTTTTTTATCTTCTAATGAAAAACTTATTTGCACTTATCTGGTGATTTCATTATTTTTTTTACTCTCAGCCTTTTGGGGTTTGCCAACTGCATGGTCTATCCATTCGTCTTCCACCACATCTGTTTCTCCTGTTTGTTCAAGAGAAATTAACAAAATTAAATAAAGACAAATTCCACTCTGGCAGGCATGAATTTGCTAGAGTGAGTTAAAGGAGACAAGTTTGCGCAATTTCTTTACTAAGTCAGGTAATTGTTAAAAGAAATGCTTCTTCTTATTTGCTCAATAATGCTTTTATACATTTTGAGCTTTAAGAAGGATTGATTTGATAAAAGTATCCTTGGAGGATTGTGACCTTGAGTTGCTTTTTGTGGAAAAATTTGCTGGGTCTAACTCTAAAAAAAATGCAAATGGAGACTATGGAGAATTCGTATTTGCAAGGGGAAAAATTTGTGCAGACAGAGAGAATAAGCATTATTAATAATTTCTTTTCAAAGTGTTAGAGGCTACGAAAGGCATTTCCACTTGGTTTCCTGAAAATTTCCTACACTCCCTAGCCTCTAAAGATGTAAAATAACTTTTAAAATTACACGTACCATATAGGGGGTGAGATTGATAATTACTTAGAGGTCAAGTATAGAGGTAAAGCCACAATACTATGTTGCTATTCGATAACACAAAAATGCCAAATTGCAGAAGGCATCTTGTCTAATACTTTGGTCACTTTCTGTGAAATAACCCATAAGGACCATAAGGACTGCGGGAACCCAGTTCTCTCAAGAATGGCCTAGTTGTTTATTCCATGTGAATGGGAAACATTTCTTGCTTTCCCATAAAAATATGTTGTGTTATCCTATCCAAATTTCATCTGCTACATAGGCTAAATACACTTCAATGATGTTTCATCAACAATAGAGCCTGCAATGTTTTCTCTGAATACAGAACGTTTTCCTGAGTAAACATGTCTATAAATAACTTATATGAATCTTTTGTTCCACTTTACAGTAATACGGTTAAAATAGTAACTCAAGATTCTTGAAAGTCAACATTATATGTTCCTGTACTCTCAATATATTTCTTGTAAATATTTTAGTGGGTTTATTTAGTTATCTTTCCTTCTGCAAAGGCACCATAAAAGTAACTTACATAAGAAGGTTATTGTAGTTTTAAGGTTTTTCGTGGATTGTTTATTTCTAATATAGTTAAAGTATGGATTATTTATTATGGGATTAATCATTAGATTCAGACTAACAATCTAATTTCGGGGTACTGAGTTTTCAGAGTGGAGTGATTTACCTCAACTACCATCCGAGCTTTCCTGCTCTTTATTCTACACTGACAACATTTGCAACGTTAGAGGTTTCGCTGCATTTGTATCTACGAAAATTTCATTTTCGCCTTGTTTAAATGGAAAACAAAGTTCAGCTGGCAATGAATATAATTTACACTGCCAGATTATTCTATCATATTCATTCATGCAGTGGCATTTGATAACATTTGCGTTATTCGCAATGGGGTTATGTCAGTGCTAATGAAAGGCAAAAGCAAATATTTAGTCCTTTATTAGTTTGAAAGCTAACATACAGCATAAAATTCTAAGTCTAAATTTCTAGACTCATTCTATAACAAGGTAATTTTTCAGCTATCCCTGTCCCCAGGACTCCCAAGGAGAGTGCCTGGTATAATTGTACTTCTTGTTTACAGAAAGGAGTAAGTGAAAACTAAGATAAAATAGTTATAATAACAAACAGTTATTATCACTACAGTTTTTGCCTGTACAAACACAGCAGTCTAACAGAATCTGTAATGTCATCTACCTGAGTCAACTCTTTTCAGCATCTGGAGATATGTAAATACATGGAATTAGCAGCTACCTTTTTTGGGTTTATCCTATGAGCACCTGCCTTAATGAGCTCAGTATCTCTGATGCCCAGTTATGAGAATTAGCTAAAAGTATACTGTTTGGATTTGGATACTCACCCTTGTATTTTAACACCATTTGCAGAATACTTCATTTTGGCAAGGCTTGCTGTAAACTGCGTGCGTCTTCTCCAAATCAGTGTCATTCTTCATGGTTTTCCTCTAAAGTCTACAAAACTTGTGAAAAAGTCTTCAAAGTTTATAAAATTAATGTAAGTCAACCACTTATGAACTTCTCTTCTACAGGTATTCTGAAGGCTAACAAAAAGATATCCATTTCTTCCTTTGTATTAGTTTTCATTTGTGGAAAGAATTAAGAAAGTATTGAATTGTGGAAGTGAAAATAAAGAGAGAAATTATGAATATGAATAATTCTGGCCATTATATCTTGCATAACTAAAAATCAACAAATACATAGTCACACAATCAATTCCAGTGGCAGTGAGATAGTCTTTTTGAATGAAAAACTCTTTAGTTCAGATCAATTATACACCATGGACAACAAACGTCATAGAAAATGTTGCTGATACATGGTATTTTGAGATAATTAGAAATTTGTTCGTGAGGTGTCCAAAATTCTTGTAATATAATGACGTGCTAATTTTAACAGTAAGTGAATTGAAAGAAAAAATAACATAAAATAGCATATTCCAAGAATATTTTCTATCATTTCACAGCAGTACACACATGGATGAAATGCGGTCATGGGAAATACAAGAGGACTGACAAACTCAGGAAGCAGTGTAGTTCATCAATTTCTTCTGCAGTAGAATCAAAACTATATTTAGCCGGTTTTCAAGAACAAGTTGTGAGAAGGATTTCTACCTTCTGCATAGAACCCATCTTGGGAGATCACTTACATACAGCAACAGGCCACTCTTTATCACCAATTTCAATATTTTTGAAGGTATCTCTCTTCTCTCTACAAGAGACATGATCTTTCCTTTCAACTACTTCTCAAAGAATATATTTTTAAGTCTCTGTTCATTCTGATGGCTGGGTTTTGTTTGAGTTTTGGGGGTGTTTTTAAGAGCTTCTGTTTTACTGATATTACTTTCTTAAAATATAGTATCCAAAGTAAAATAGAAAATAAAACAGATTGAATAAGCATTAAAGGAAATATAAAAATTACCTTATATGTATTATATATTACACTTTGGTAAATAAATACCTAGATGAAGTTTATCTGTTTTTGCAACAAGGTCATAACATCAACTGTCTATGTATTTCATTGCACTGTACATTTTATGTAGGTTAATTTTGCAGTTTTACAATAGAAATATGGCTCTTAATGGCACTACCTCACACTGGTCTTCAGGTAATTGCTTTTGATATACTTTGGGTGGTTCTGTTTTCATTAGGACCATCTCCAATTTCATTTCCATTCTTAGAAGTCCCGACTTTATACAATGTTCATCTAAACGCAATTATTTGGGATGCACAAACAAACATATTCCCTACTTTGATGACCTAGTTGGTAAACAAAAGTACTGGATAGCATCACACTGAAATAGCCTCCTACAAAGAAGATTCTGTTCTATTTCAGTAACAAATCATTTACTAATTTCTTCTGAATTATATTTTCTTTCTTTCAATATTAGAATATTTTGACCATGCCAAAAATCTTACTAATATACTACATATGTGTCCATCTCACTCTTCAGGAGTGAATGTAGTGGGGTTTGAGCACATTTGTTCTTAGGAAAATCAAGTCTGCCTTCTCTGGGCTTCCACAAAATGATTGTTTAAAAATGTATCATATTTTTGTTGGTGGCAAACTTAGACTGACTTGTCTATAGCTCAACATCTTTAGTTTCTCACTAATTTTTCCTTTTTTTTTCTTTATAAAATAGTACTGTATTTGTCCTTCTCCAATCTTGTAGGTGTCTGTTTGTCCTAGAATTCTAGAACATAATTATCAGTGGTTCAAAGACAGTTTTTTCATCACATCCTGACAACTTGGCCACATCTAAGTTATTTAATATTCTTTAACCTGTCCTTTCTGTGTTCTACCTATTCCCCTACCTTTTGTTAAAATTAATCATGTTAAAAATTAGCCGTTATAATTTAAGATGTAAAAATCACCTCTGTGTTCATGCAAATACTGTATGAAAGGAAGCTAGACTTTGGGGCTTTAAGGTAATTTAATTCAACAAAAAGGTCATATTGACAGCTGCAACAACCAAAAACCAATCCTGATGCAGATACAGGTAGTGTAAGCTTCCTTATTCACCTATTAGATCAATATACAGTGAGAGGACGAGTTAAAAGGGTCATTCAGTCTTACAGGTCTGCAAAAGCTTTGATTTCTCCAAAATGTTGTTAAAGTGCACTAGAGGAGTTATTGCTTTTTTCAGCATGGACATTCTGTCTTGAAAAACTGATTTAAAATTATCAATTTCTGTGATATTTGCATCCCAAAGTAGTAACAATTATTAACTGCCACCAAGGGCTGTGTTTTAAATGGCACTTTTGATATAAAAATGATTCTAGAACAATGAACTATTTGCCAGGAATATATTAATCTTCTCTATCATCTTCTTACAGAAAGCCCCAAAATAAATGCAGTTGTGTTGCGTTATCTCTCTTTTTTAATCTTTCAGTTATCATGTGGCCTCTGATGTCTGACTGTAAAGTACCATGCAGCCAGAGGAAGCCAACGTGATTTGTCCTTTTATTATAGTCTTTTATGTAAGTTATTACTTTGCTTTTAAAGGAGGAGCATCACTCCTCTAATGAACCTAGCAGTACACTGCAACCTAACTTCAAACCTGCCAGTATATATACTCAGAGGTTCTTCCATGAAATCCTACTGTTAAAAGTTAATCTCAACTGTTAAGAGACTCAACCACCATACAATAGGTAATTTTCTTTGTAGTTTACTCTGAGGAGGACCTAATCAACAGCATCAGAAGTAAATGCCACTGGACAACACACACAACAATCTGTTATTTTGGGGATAAGAAAGGACCTAATGCATCCTTTGATCTAGTTCTTCTCTGGAGAGGGGGGAGTCTCTGAAAAAGTTAATGGGATTCATGCTTTATCTTTGCAGGTCATCTTTAATTTATCACTATCGAATCAAACCTTTTGGGAGCACCATCATTAACCTCCACTAGGTTAGGTACATCCATCAAGTCCTCATTCCGTTTATCATTATTATCAGGGAAGTCATCACTCTTCAAACCACTGTAACTACTAACTTCCTACACATTAGGACATAAACCCAAAATTATCCATAAAAATCAGAAAAGAATCAACATCCACAGGTCTGCACAGAGGATATAGATGAGTAGCTTGTCATTTTACATTGTTTTGAAATATCACCTGTAGTAGTATATTTAGTATGTCTAGATAAGAAATCTACACTAGATAAATGCCAAACTTCCCTTGAATAAAAATACTAACTTCTCTTCCATTTTTTAACTCTCCCCCTTAAAGAATGCTTTAATGAAATTTCATGCATTTGAAAGACTTTATGAGTAACAGCAGCCATGTCATCCATTCTCCACTCAGGAGTGCCAATAACTCCTTTTAATGTCAGGGAATGTTATGTGCATGTATTTATAATAGAAAGTACTCCCATATATAGATTAAAGGATTTAATAGAAACTGTGGGTCTATATACTCCTTTTCTGTAATTAATATTCCTTAAGATAGAAAACAAACAGCCTGGGTGTCAACAACTACTGGGAACAGAATAGACTCAGCCAAACAAAAAATAAAAATACTATCATCTTTTGACCAAATTGCTTAATCTCATTTCTCCCATATTTCAGCATTCACATTAATTTATTTTCAAACAAGTGTCTGCTACTTAAGGGTCAAGATTTTCCATGTCATACAATCTGTTACACCATTGTAATTTGCTAATTTAAACATTGCAGGTATAATGGCATAGCAGTTTAGTATTAGGTGCAAAGAATGACTATAGCCTACAGATGAGAACAAAGCACTCAAAAACAAAAATGAGGCAAAGTTTAGGGTATTCATGATTGGAACCACATAGATCCAGTCATGGAATTAATTTATTTTTCTATTATGGTTTGAGACTATCTACGTGCTCCTTTCCCTGGGGATGCTTTATTACTGTCTGCCCCAGTGGAGAGTTTGTTGATAGCTTAAAATTCATTAACAGGAGGGAAGAAGAAGTATTCTCCCCATACAATGTATTTTGAAAAATGCAAGAGGCACAAGCTGCTGAAAACCACATCAAGAAAGCAGAGACTGGGAACAGGAGAAGGTGTGCCAGGAGGGCATCGAGAAGATCCAAAAAGCTTTGAGGTGGGCAACATCACAGTTTTTTGAGGGGTAGACACACAGTAAATTGGGGACTGCTTCTCAGGAGACCAGTAAGAGTTCTTCCTGTAGAGAGGATGTTCTGATCAATCTGTGCACTTCACTAGGTTACTATTATTTTCACACCAGTGGCCAGTGTCAAAAGTGTAAGAATGTACAAATCCTTTGTAGTGGAAAAGTTAATGTGTTCACAACTCCATTACACTATATTTATAGTGGGAAAGGAAAGTAATATGTGGAAATGGAAACTGCAAAAAGGATTCATCATTTATTCAGGGGCATCTTCAAGACTCCAAACAGTCTGCCTCAAGTGGATTTGAGAGAAGACAAACTCCTAGACTGGCTCAGAGATACAACCTTTCCCTGACTCATTCACTCAATTGACAGGACATAGCCAGGTGTACTCCAGCAGAGGTACTAAAGACTGAAAGAAAAGGGAGTACACTCCATATAGCACTAAGTGGTGAGAAAAGTCAGCCTCTGTGGACTTGAAAGCCCTGGGGACTTTCCTAACCTGTGAGCTGGTGTTCCCCATTTCAAGGTCTGGCTAGTGGCAGGGTTTAGTGCATGTACCAAAGATTCAAATACACACACAGAGAATATAAAAACACACAACAAGACAAATAGAAGTGCAAGGTCTTTCCTGTTGCCCCCATTGACACAACCAGCACTTATACAACGGAGATACACCACAGAAAGCCTCACCTTACTCCTCTGTTCCAGACAATGGAGATTAAAGCTCATGAGGGCAACAAACTTCATTCACATATACTCAGTATATGTCCATATAGACAACCTTGAAAAGAGAGAGGAAAATTCTGTGGGAAAGATTTTTCTGTGTTTGATTCTAAGAGATTCTCAATATCACCTTAATAAAAATTGCCCTCCAGAACAGTGGGTTTTAGCCCAATGCACCAACATGATTACTCACAGTTCTACACTCCTTATTCAGCAAAAAATATAAAACAACACAAAGACTAATATTTCACAGATCATTTCTTTGTTTCCTTCACCTTATGCAAATATGAGGTAACTAATCAGTTTCTAACATTTTCCTTCTTGTCCCAGCCTCTGTCCTAGTATTTCAGTTATTGGTGATGCTACTGATTCCAAAGGTTACCACAGTCTGTGTTATTTCAAATATCATTCCCCTCACTTTCTCTCACTCCTATTTATTTTTTCATCTTTTCTCTCTGGAAAAGGTGATTTGTTTAAGACATTCTCTTTTGATTTTATTGAAACAAATTGAAAACACATTAAATATAAGGAAAAATATTTTATTTAGAAATATTTTGAAAGAAAACATTCCCTTCCACATGTACAGTTCAATAGCCATTAACTTTGGTTGAAATATTTTTGATTTCTTAAAAAACAACTCATGGTTGTTTACTTGAAATTTACTTTAATTTGAAATGCAATTTGAACTGAAATAACTTTTTCTTTCCATTTTTGTTTGTTTGTTCATTTGCTTGTGGTTTTTTTGCTCGTTTGTTTGATTGATTTTGGTGTTGGGTTTTTTGATTGGGTTTTTTTTTGCAAAGTGTCCATCTCCATATATAACAACAAAAAAAAAACATTTTCACTATTATGTTTTAGGTATTAATTCTTTTAAAATCTCACAGGCTATAACAAATTTGGATAATTCAGTTCTGAAAGTGTAGTATTATGCTGTTTCCTAATGGGAAATTCTTGAAAAACACAAATTGTACCATATCTGTGACTAGTAATATTTCTCAAGAAAACAGTTCCTACACAAGCTTTAAAAAAATTTAACCCTTTACAACACTAGATAAGTCAACATTTATTTTCATGGTAAGATTGTACTGAAGTAAGATTGCAATGAGTATACATTACTGAATAAAATGCCTTTCCATTTTTTCTGTTTTGACATAATATATTTTTATTTAGGAGTTAAATATGAGGACAAATAAATTACTATCAATTCCTTGTTGTCACTTCCATTTTTGTTAATGGATTGTATCGTTAACTTCTGTTATATCCTATCAAGTTGCTTTGATTTTAAATGTATCACATTTCCCACAGTGATATAAGTAGCAATTAATGAAATAAAGTGTCTCTACATGTTTCCATTTCAAGAAAAAAATCTATAAAAACCTTTAAAAAAAAAGAGAAAAGAATGTTCACAAATACAAAATGGAAGGTCTTGTCTCGTTTTCCTCTCCACAGCATACAAAGAAGTTCAGGAAGGAGATGTGGGTTTCCAGAGAGGAGGTAACTTTCTTCTAATGCAGTAAGAGAAAGAGATAATCACCTGGGGGGGAGTTAAAACTCATGTCAGGGAAAGATGGGGTAGGAAGAAAGGAACATCTCAGCTGTCATTAACATTTCTAGCACTCTCCTGGAACAAGCTGGTCCTCTCTCAGTTTGATTTTTCCTTTGCCTAGGAGAGTTCTGCCTCTTGTTCTGCCACTGAAGCAAAATTTAATTTTGTCTTCTCACTACACAGCAAAGAAGGCTTGAGACAGCTCTGACTCCTTTAGCAGCACTTAGACAGCCCCTATTAACTTAAATTTCCAGTAGAGGAGTTTCAGAAAGTTCGTTCTTGAAATTATGACCAACTCTTCTAGCATGATGGATCATCCACCATGAAGTCCATCATAAAGAATCTATGGTTTTTCTCCATTACTATGAAATGGCTTATGGCAATTATTGCTGGTTCCAAGGGCCATAACAATTATTAGTCAACAATAAACTACTGTCTTATTCACTAAGCACCCAAACTCTTTTAGAGATGTATATCTAGACTTGCTGATGAGATGTTACCAACCTCATCACTACTGTGGTCACTGTCTAGTTAAAGACATTATTTCACCAAATAAAGGTGAAAAATAAAGAACTTTTTTTTAAGGTCTAGGTCACGATCAGTCTGCCTACTCATGACCTAATGGTCTAATTCTGTAGGCTGTGGGTACATGTACACTCTGTAGTCTGCTTTTGTTCATTACAAATATATGACACAAAATAATCCCAAACACTGAAAGACTAAGTATATAAAACTGACTACTATTCTTTATGATAGACTGGAAATAAATGTGGAACTTATAGTTTGGTTCTTTTGAAGTGTCTTACTCTTTTTTCTCACCTACTTGTTCTACAGATCAACTCCGGATTCAAGATCATAAAACTGATGAGTTTCTATTAGTTAATAAAGGAACAAACAAACTTTAGATGAAAATATTTGTAAGGGAAAAGAAGAATCTCTATCCAGGTCAGGATGTTAGCATTATCTCAAAGTGTTTAATTTCAGCCCAAACCCAAATTTAAGGAGCCCATTTCCCTTCCAGTTATATTCAGAATGCTGAAAGTGAGCTGTCTAGTAGCAGAGACTGTAGCAAAACATACCTTATTCTGGAAAAGCCAGTTCTTAACAGTCAGCCAGTGTTTTGAACTCATTGTGTAAAAGGCACTGAAACTACAGTCAAATTACTCGGATAAAATGACATGGTGAAATATTTAAATATGAAGATTATCCTGCCCTTATTTCATATAATGCTTGGTAGACTGCACCCAAATTAAAACGGGGTGAAATAGGCATGAAGCCATAAGAATTTGAACTACTGCCTTGCAAAAGGTATTGTATAACCATTAAGACTAACTGGTTTAAATAACTAAATTGACAAGGTAAGGTTAGAGGACTGGCCTTTTTCACAAAGACTTTCTTAAAAGTGGGCAGATTGGAAGGTCAGCACTTAAACATTATAGTAATGGATATCAGGAAAAAACTAAAATTTAAAAACTAGAAGTTTCTGAAATGATAAGAGATGGATTGACCTGGAATGCAGATGGCAAAAGGGAACGGTGTTATCACACTATATATATATATAAAAATGTGTGTGTGTATAACTTATCACACTAGTGTTGACGGACAAACCACATGCAGTTGGAGTTTTCAATTTCCTTTGTGTGCAATGTTATGCTATATTAAGTGATACAGGATTTTTTTACTCTTAAATAAAGATTTATTCTTTAGACTTTGGGCTGTGGTCCAAGAATTTGGCAAATTCAACTCATGAGATATTGTACTGGTGTAAGTTTCCAATTATATAAATGTAATGCAGCCAGCTATGTTCATGACATTTTGTACTGAAACAGTTTGCCTTTACCTTTCTCTATCCCAAAATACACACTTTTGTAGTTTACAAAAAGCAAAAGTGGATAGTCCCTAACTTTTAAATTTTGTATTTGTAGGTACAAAATTGCTATACTAAACCTGAAAACATGAAAACAATAAAACCGAAAAGCCCTATCAATCTTGCTATTGACATTGTTTGCCATACAAAAACAGAATCTCTGTTGCATTGAGTTTTCCAGGTAAAGTTACTCAAAAATAATTGCATCTTATTTATAGAGCTGTGTCTTCCTGAATGCCAGCCTAGTTCCAGCACCATAAGTATTTTTTAGGCATATATATTTGGTTATAGATTCCAAAGCTTCTAAGTCCTCCAGGCAAGTCCTACTCATCAGAGCCCAAAGCTGTGATTTCTATGGGACTCTCCACTGTTGGAGAACCCCTCCAGCTAACCAAGTCCAGCTGCTTTTTATCCCTTTTGCATCACTCATGAAAAATAAAGATACCAGAACATTTGTAAATCTGATTTTTGTTCAGTTGCTGCTACCTGTCTTGGCTTCCATGTTAACCTGTGCCAATGAATTTCGTTAGCTGCACATTATGAAACTATGTTATATTTCAGCATTTCTCTTGCTGTTCTATCTGCAGCTGTTCTATCTCTCTTCTTGTTCTGTCTACAGTTGGGACTACATTCACTTTCTCGGGTTGTTGGTGAGTTTTACAACAAAGCAAACCACAGTATTGTCCCTCCTCTCTTCTTTTACTGTTGACTTTCCAGTTATGGCTTTTGGTATTTTACTTCAGGTCTTAGTTTGCTATAAAGCCTTTGGCAGGTGTTTCAGCAGATGTAGCTAAAGGGTGGCATGTAGTGTATGTGTCCTGTCACCACCAATAGATTTTGTGTTAAGGAAAACAAAAAATATTTAGAAATGCTTTCATTCTGTGAGTATTGCATTTTCTGAACTGAACTTTTAGGTCAGCTAACACAGATAAATATCCTTCTGTTACTGAAATACAAACACATAATCCATTTGATTACTGGGAATCAGTACCAAAGACTATCAGGTATTAGTAACTCTTGATCACAACTGAACCAGGGTAGATTAAGATCTCTAAGTCACTGTCAAAAATCTCTCAACCATAATGTTGCCTTTGACCTAAGTATTGAAGCCTTCCAGAACATGTCCACCATCTCATTTAAAAAAAGAAAAAAACAAGCAAACAAACAAACAAGCAAACAAACCAACTTTTTTTAGCACATAAAGTTTCTCAATAAAAACCTGATCTAATAATACCATGTAGCAGATTCCACAGCCCATAAGGAGTCCTGTTGATGAGGTCCAAATAAGAGGTTTACACATGACTGCTTACACATAATCAAAAGCCAAGCTTGCCTTGAAAAGTGGAGAGGATGACATTTTGATTGTATGAGGGCTCTAATTTTTCATAAACTTGACAGATAGGAAAAGAGAGATATGAAAAATGGAAGTTAGGCTGATATGGCAACATCTGGAATACAGAGAGAGTTAGCAGCCTTTGGATGAGATTTCCACCTCAAATAAAAGTAAGAGCTGAATAAATCAAATACACACTGTTTAAAACTAGCAGGGGCACAGTAATCTTTTCCTTCCACAGCTTACTTGTCCTTTATGTACGTGAATTAAACAACCTAAGGCGATATGAAGAAACTGTGAGATAACCACCAAAAAATCCCCTAATCTTTCCAGATTCAGTAAGGTAGTTTTTGATAAGGGGTCTCCAGCTAGATATATATAAACAAGCAGCAAATGTTGCCTCCAGCACTACATAATTGTTCTGACTAGCTGTACACTTACTCATTCCTCACAACTCCAGGGCCTTCTTTTATATGTGAAATTTAGTACAACAACATTAGTGCTGGTTTGCACTTCAGGAATCAAGGAACAAACTTTTCTAATCAAGGAATTATGCCTCCAAGCTGAGGTCAAGAGTCTATGGGAGGAGTGTAAATGAATAAAAGTTTACTGATACCATGGACAGCATTAACTACTCTGGCTGCTTGGGCATGGAAGTCAGAAGTCAGTAATTTTATACAAATCTCAATCACCCTCTGATCCCAGATTACAGCAAAACATAGCTAAGGTAAAATATCTCAAAAGAACAGTGATCTCAAAATCATTTCACCATATCAGCACAGTTGTCTCAGTTGTGTAGCCTTTCCATCCTTTTTCCTTAAAACACTTGCATGGAGGACTGCTCTGAAAAGTAGATAAGTAATCACAACCTCCCTAACTTTTTCACAGTCAATATTAACAACATTCCACAGTAATTACAAAGGTAAAAGCTGGTGCAGGATCTATTTTTTTTTTGACAGCTCTCTACATTATAGTCCCTCACAAGGTGTTGAGGTCCCCAGGTAGCAGAGACCAATGTACAGCCTGGAATCTATTCATGTGGACTCCCCATCTCATATCTGAAGCAGTACAGTTACCTCTGGGCAAGGCTTACTCCTTCAAGCATACCATCACTGTCCTTTTTAGCTTCTGGTGTTGCACTTTGGAATATTTTACTTATTAGCATAAATGAAAATGGTTCATATTTGTTTGCAGCTGAAATTTGTATCTAAATGTAAATATGTCCTAAACCTAGCCGGTATCCATAGAGATATGGATATCTCTATGCAGAAAGAACTGTTTTGTCAGCTAGTCTGGTAAACCCTTGTATTTCATCCAGTTACCCTTTGCATATCTGAGGGTTGGTAGATAATCCATACTGTCAGGAAACATAGTGCAGCTAAACTGATTATGTGCATACTTGCCTGCAGTTATATGCACTACATAGTGGAATCAGACAGAAACAGAAGAACTAGGAAGTGGTTTTGCAAATCCCTTTTTTTCTGATATGAATTCACTTAAAATTGTCATATGAAAATTTCATTAAAATTATTATTTCTCACACACTGAAAATATGGTAGATCATGTATTCTCATGGTGACAATCATCATCAAAAAAGCTGGGACTCTTTGGCCTGATCGGCAAAACAATTACTCAGCCTTTAGAGGAAGCAGAACACAGTAGGGCACCCTAATGTTCCTATTGTTCTTAGATACATTCTTTGCTCAACCTCTTTCCTGATGAGACACAGTTTAAACCAGTACGAGCACTTGAATTAGCTGTAGGGTTAATGCATTTTTGCAGTAGTAGTATTTTAATGGTAGCATCTGGTACCTTATAATGAAGAATATTTTGTGATTTTTCTTTAGATTTATATAATTCCAGAATTATTCTTTTCACTTGGCAGAAAAGCTCCAGATATGTTTTCATCTGACTGCCAAAAAAAAATTAAAAATCTGAAAGGATTAAGTTTTCTTTCTTCTCATTTACACAGAAGAATCCATCAAATAAAGGCCAGGTGCTTCTTGTGTTGATCAAGAAAAAACAGATTCTTTATTTTGTACATATATGTGGGACTGGGGATCCGGGGGTGACTTTAACTGAAATGGTTCACATCATTAGTCAATATTGTGCACTTTTGCCTTTAGGGATCCTTGGAAAAAATTAAATCAATCGAATTATTTCATTTAGAAAAGCACCTGCTGTGCCAAAAAATACTTTTCATCAAATATTTATTAATGCAGTACCTAATTGTTGCCGCCCCATTGGCATGATACATATGATAGCTCCAGAGGCTAATGCGTTGGTTACAGCTTAACATGTCAGAATTGTTCATGGTAGAAAACACCTATGGAGGCTTCAACATGAAAGCAAAAGTCCTGGGGGAATGCTCAGGGGATTCTTAATGGGCTATAATACTTCTGCCGTTCATACTGCGGTTTTAAACCAGCCTCAGGTGATAATCACAGAAAGGTGTTGCCACCTACTGACTGCTCAATAGGGTGCATGAAAAGAATTTGGCCCGCCCAGCGCAGTTTCAGCTGTGTGGCTACCTCTGTAGCAGCCAGGAACCAGGGCACCCACAGCTACCTGCAAAGTGTCAGAAAGGCCAAGATCTGCATGGCAGTCTGTGGTCACTCCAGAACAGGCAGCACATCAGTGGGCTGTTAGAATGTCCCTCCTGTGGCTGCTTAAGCTGACCTCCCCCCTGTCAGAGCAAAATTTCCCCATCTATCTTTGTAAATGTTGATCAGCACTCATGCCAGGAAGGAATGAAGAAAAGAAAGAAGGAAGGAGTAAACAATAATCACTAATGAAAACAAGGATGTTACATTTGAAGTTTGTCCAGAACACTAAATGAAGAAATGATAGGGCAGTCTTAGGCACCAAGACTTACTTATCTGTATCATTAAATTGCAGAACAGATTCTGGTATACTTTTGCTGGTAGGAAGGAGCTTTCTCTCATTAGGCAATGTTCAGGCGTTAAATGTGATCCAAAGCCCACAACAGTTTGGATATGAACACCTGATTTTAGGTTCTGAGAAAGTATTTATTGATATTGACACAGAAAACCTATTTCTTTGGCTGTAAGGACAAGAATATGCCATGGTACTCTCTAACCTTGTAGGACAGTAATACTCTTTTAATCTCCATAGATATTAGCAATGACATAATTAATACCTACAGCAAATAAGTGTAAATTTCTGTACATTCTTTTTTGTCCATCTTACATAATGCTATACAGACTACAGTTTTCAAATGTGTTTAAGTGATAGTAACAGTTCTGAAGGTGTTTGCCTGATCTTCTGGATAAGGATAAGGAGTGTGCGCTATGAAAGCTTTCAAAATATCCGTGCTAGACAAGCTTTGTTTAAAAAAAAATGACCCAGAAAGGGAACATATTTCATTTGATGTTCTTCTCTTTTTCTGAATGTTTATTTTGTACACATGCACACATAAAATAAAATTCAAAAGTATATTTATTATGAAACTTAAAGTTTAATATTTCATTAATTTCCACAGAGGAATACCTGCATACTTATCTCACACAAAGAAAAAAAATTATTAAATCACCTTTCAGAGGGTAGAAGGGATAAATACAGAGAGCTAAAAAAGATAAGGTAGGGTGGAGGGAATCTAAAAAAAAGACAGAGAACAAATATGTATTTATAGATACCTCAAAGGGTTGTAATGTGAGTAGAAAAATGAAACCATAATCTTAAATTACTTAATTCACTGCATGTCACTGCCACGTCTCTAACAAATAGTACCCAAACATTCATTGAGTATAACTTTGCTATAGTTCTCTGAGTACTCTTTAAAATAACTCTAACAGAATTAGACTAACAATTGAGGAAAAAAAGGGTTCATTTGCCCTGATACTATCAAAAGCATTCAGCTCTGAATATCCAAATCAAATTTAACTTGAGTATTATTCATATATGTACTGGGCTAGCTAAATGGAGAGAACATGGCGAAATTACCAGGCATGCACCTTTGCTCACTTCAGGAATTGGAGCTTAATCAGTGTGACTAATTAAGACCTCAGTGTTTTGCATACACTACATAATGGAATTTTCCTTCCAACTGTAATTTGTAAATAAACATTATCTCCATAATAGTGATCTCATCTTCAATTAGGAAAGAATCATAGAACACTGACTTGTGATGTAACACCTTGTAGTCCCCAGAGAAATAGGTGTTATCAGAGATAAATTGACGTTAAAATGGGATGACCTTTAATGCTTCTTGAATTGTTTACTATCTGTCCCCACTTGATCTCAGAAACAGAGACTCTTAGGCTACATTCACTTACCTAATGTAGACATCTGAGAACACAGCTGCGTTGGGCAGGACACGTCTCCAGGATGAAGGACCACCACCTCCCTAAGATCTTGCTTTATGGTGAACTTGCCACTGGCTGTCACAAGAGAGGAGCCCCAAAGAAAAGATACAAGGACTCCCTGAAACAACATCTCAGCCTTGGCCATATTGATCAACATAACTGGTCTACTCTGGCCTCCAACTGGGAGGTCTGGAGACACACCATCTATAACGCTGCTGCTTCTTTTGAGAAAGCACGCAGGATCACTCTTGAGGAGAAAAGACAACACAGAAAGAATCGTGTCTTGCAGAATTTACCACCTAAGGAGTCTTTCTGTTGTGCCTTTTGCAACCAGACATGCCTGTCTCGTATTGGCCTTTTTAGCCACCAACGTGCTTGTAACAAACGTGGGTAAAGCCCTTCCCAAATCTTTGTTCATGAAGCCCAGCCATGAATCAATGTAGACATCTAGAGCACAAATCAATTGCTCACTCACATCTGGTATCTAGAGCAATTGCACTGCAAGTGTCCTATTTGATCCAGTCTCTAACTGCTCCCCAGGAAGGGCACAGATGTGCAACAGGTTCTATATCATATGTGACAGCCCTGCAGTGACATCCTAGATATCCAGAAACATTTTCAGATGACACTAGAAGTTGGCATGTGCACAAAGACCTACTCAATTCAGCTGATTAAATAGCTCTTAACACTTTAAGATGAGCTGAAAAGCTTTCTGGAACTACAGACTAGATCATGGACTTTCTTCACTACCCTAAACTTAGACTTTAATCTCCTCAAGTATTTTAATGCTGACAAGGCATCTGAACATGCTCATTCTTCCTTTGCATTCATTCCAGCCTCTTAGATAAAGCAAACACTACCCGTTAACCTCCTCAGGATACCACGTTTACAGGGTAATATTGGGGTCTTCTGAACATTTTTTAAGAGTAGCTGTATGTGCCCAGGCTCTCAGAAGGATTCCAGCTCCTTGGCACTGACTGGGTTGAGGGACATCTCAGGCTATCATAATCAGGATATCAGAGGTTGCAGACAAATATCTCTGTGCTTAATGCTTCACATGGGCCAACTCCCCAAGTCAATATACAGATCTCTGAGCCACTATTCCAAACCATCTAATTCTTCTCTCAAACTGCACAGCAAGCCTAAGAACCTCGCTCTGGGATCTGGATTCCCCTCTAGGACACTGGCAGTCTGAATGCCTTGTAGGTAGGCATCTTATTTCTAGATTAGAATAGAAGAGGCAGCTTCCTGATTTATTTATTTTTAACTGCAGAAGAGTGTAGAAAGTAAGCATTAATTTTTCTTGCCAAAAAATAGAACTATAAATGCAATACCAGATGTACTTTTTTCACAATTTTGCAATCACTAGAATAAAGGATCAATTTATGCAATTTCTACAAGTTTGGCAACCCCTGATCTGTAACCAGCAAATATTCATGAATGCATGACTGATTACAACTTTATTGTCACAATATCCTTTGCATGTTTTCACCAATGTGAATAATTTTTCCCCCTTAAGTACTAAGTGGACTTCTAAGAAATCAAGTGGGTCTAATACACTGTTAAAAAGGGATGTAGTTATGTATTGGACTACCTGAAGTATTAAAAACAGTTAGATAAATAACATTAAAATCTCGAGCATGATTTACTTTCTCTTGTTTGGGTTCTTCTCACAGATATTTTTACATTTTCAAGTGCAGAAACGTTGTAGAACCAAATAATTTGTTTAATAAAGACAGTGCTGAAAATTATTTAACTTTTGGGGAAATCTGAAGAAGTCAGGTCTCCATAACAAGACATATTAGTCATTGCATGACAAAAAAGAAATTTGATTTTTCTTCTTTTGATTCAATGTACAGATTCACACATTGAAGTGGCTGTACATTGATCCAATGCCTCACACTTATTTTTCAGTATATTTCCCCATTATTCCTTCATTCAGGGAATAACTGGAAAAATGAACAAAACTTACTAGAACCATCATATTATTGAAGTATTAATGTTGAAGTTGTAGTGCTACTTTTAATTCTTTTTTTTTTTTAAAGCAGGATGATCTGGCAGATATTATGTATACTGATGCATCTGTTCTGATCTATATGCTGTAGCTCTCTAAGGATCATGCCTCTCCTGACATCATCAGATGTCTTTGCCACATAGTCTTTGTGTCTATAATGTTACATAAAATGTAGCAGTGCATCCAGGTGCCATGGTACAGCTCACATCCATAGGCTAAACACTTCCGACTTCGCAAGAAATGTGGCCACGTATAACTTGCTTACTGAGATCAGCTGTGGCCCATGGTTAATCTCAGTAGCCTATAATTTCACAGTATGGATATTTTAGTCCTAGAACACAGGCATCAGAGCCTGGTACTGTTTAATTTACTGGGACAGGTATACCCAGAGGACCAGTGGGAACTGGAGTAAGAAGTGCCTTTGCTGCATCAGAGTGTGAACTGTGAGCCCAGTATTACTTTTCTACCAATGGCAGCAGGAGGTATTACAGAACAGCCCTGATCACTTTCTATAGCCTAAATCCCTTGTATTCTTCAGTATCCAAAATTGTTTTATTGGCTTTTATTACCATTTTTGAGCAGCTTTGAGACTGTTTGTAGACATTTTCCTTTTCAGAACACTACTCTACAATCCGGTTTTTGTTTGTTTTTATTAATTCCCTCATTTTTACATTGTTCCATGTCTTAAATATTCAATAATCATGTCAATATTTTGTGCTAGATTTATTTGGTACACTCTCTCCTAAGACAATTTTGAACCAAATTCCTTAGTGATCACTACTACAGAGCAGCTCTTCCATTTATTCTTCTTGAATCAGGTCCTGCGATTCAAGATAGAGAACTGTACCTTTTCTTGTGTCTGAATCAGGATCTTTCAGAAAGCAGTAATTTATTGCATTCATCTTGTCCTGATGAGGCATTGATCCAGTCAATATGTAGGTTGTTTAAATGACCACCTATGCTAAAGCTGCAGCTACTGTAACCTTATTTAACATATACTGATCGCTATCAAGCTGGAGTACAAGAACAGCACTATGTTTTTACTGTTGGAATATGGGATTTCCATCTGCCAGTATTTTCCTATAGTCCCACAATATTTTATGCTGTAACACCTTATATTGTCTTTCTTGTACTGTGTCCAAACATCTCAGTCTGTCATCCCTGGAAAGTTAGCACCAACATCTCCTATGAAGTTCCACAAAGTCCCTGAGACATTTAAATCACTATTGTCATTTGATGCCAAGCATTTATTTCCTCATCTTATTCTTAGGATTCCAGATTGGTGTAGAAGCACTTACAAGTTTTGCCCTTCCACTGTCACTCAATACCACACGTGCCAGTCAACTGGTACTGAAGGAGGTCTCATTTGCCTTCCGACATTTGCCATGATTGTGCTGTTTATTTCCCTCCTCATCCTTTCAGAGACGCATTGAACATTATTGTGTCCCCCCTCATCCCTGTTTTACTAAAAAAAAACCAAAAAACTTCACCTTGAACTGTGCATTTCTACATAGACTTTTCTACACTGAATTTAAAGAATTTGTACTTTAAATAGTACAGAGTACTGTAGATTGGGCATTGTTTTAAAATCCTTAATAAAAACTTTCACAGAAAGCACTTTAGTTCAATGTTACTTTTATGTCTTGAATTACACATATAAAAAAAAGAAAACTATTTTGTTCAGTTTCAATTGAATTTGAATAGCAAGAGTACAGCAAGAATGACTAAGACCTGAATTCTGCCACTCCTGTTGAATGAGTTTTTCTATTTATTACTCATATTAAAATCAGTGAGTCTACTCCCTTGACTCCCTACCCCCTCCCCAAAAAAAAAATACACCTCAAACTCAATATATATTTTTAATTTAATCTTGCTCCAGACAGGAAAAATTAAAAATATGAGCTGAAGGGTGAAAATTTCAATAACAACTACACAATTCAATGAAAGGCAGTATAGTTCTTCAAGGAGAATCTCTCTTTTTTTAAAAAAAAACCCTATTTCCCAAGCCCTCCAGCATATTAAGTACACTGGTCCTGGAACCTGTTAAAATTTTGAGTACTGATCTCTAATAAGTGATGTGTTGGGAGTTGAAACTGAGCTATTTCATGTTCAAAGACCTGAGAGAACTGACACGGATGAACATTAGTTCTTGCACACACACAAATACTTACAATTTCTTTGTTCTTACTGTTTTCCATACTGACAGACATTTAGCCCTTGGGGTCCACTATTATGTGCAGAGTGAGCGGTTTAGCTTTGTTTCCATTAGTATGAGAGACAAGAGAGTGACACTGTGCAGAAAAGCAAGGCAATACTGAGGTGGATGTTCAAAATAAATCCAATTTCAAAAGCCTGTGCTGCTGAAATGGAAAAGTCTCTGTATGTGTGTGTGCTGGCAAGTGTGTATTCCCTTGCAGTATGAGGTTAAAGGCATTTCAAGTGCTCCCTGAATGACAATGAAGTATTGGAAAGCAATGACATTCTAATCATTGCTGCAAATGTCAGTGCAAGAAGCCCGTGGGTTGTGGGTCTCCAGTGCACAAGTTAACAGCTTTACAGTAAAATCACCAGGGATCAATTAAAAGAAAACTGTTACTAACCTTCATGCATCCTATTGCCGAAATGTCTGGGAAAAAAAGGTCTAATTATAGTCCTAACCTTTCCCAATGGGCCATGAATGAGCTTCCCAATGGGCCATGAATGAGCTTCCAAATATGGCATGGAATAAGAAGTTAAAAAAAGGCATGGTGTGCTATTTTCACATGTTTACAGTTTCTTATGCAAGGCACTCAATAACACAGCCAGTAACCAAATAAACTGGGCTTAAATTAATGTGTACACTGCAATGCTAACTAATGAGTTAGTAAGATCTTAAAAATAAAAATAAAACCAAAAATGGAATGCAATAGGAATTCAGGTTTGCTAAGAGATGGAAATCAAAGTCAACCTAAAAAGTAAGAACAAGTATTAGATGTAAAAGCACAAATTGCATGGAACTATTGTGCTAATAACTTTTGTGGGACTTTTTGAATATCAGTTTTACTCAGTTTCATGTTTCATTTTAGCAACATTTTGAGCCAATGTGAAAAAAGGAGGAGGGAAGTGATTGAAGACTTTTCCAGTAAATGAGGACATTACAAGATTTTTACACAGTAGATGTCTGAAGAAGTGGGGGAGGAGGGGGGGAAGAGGGGGAGGTGGAGCCGAAAATCCCTGATTTGCTTTCAGCTGTTCGCAACCTCACAAAAAAAAAAAATGGCAGCCAGGAAAGATCACAGAAAAGGAAGGACATGCTCTTCCTCTGGCCAAGCATTTTGAAGCTGATTTTCATTCAGACTAAGCTTTTCCCATTCCAGAGGGACAAATGTGGCTGGATCTCTCAGCCTTGCACAACCATGTGCAAATGGACTGATGAAAAACAGACACAGTAATGAAATGCATAATGACAATAAACCACTACATGCTGTTACCATACAAGACCTACTTTAATTGTCCTTCTGGTATGTCTCTTTCCTTGCCTTGACCGGCCTCTGTGGTATCTCTCTTTCACCTGAGCAGCAAGAAGACCTAATGGAGGGCTACAAGAGGGACACTTTTCTAATTCTCTGATTCAGGAAGGCTGGGAGTTGAGAAGAGCAGCTTCCATATGTAGGTTTAAGCTCCAGTCCTTCTTTATTAACTTCATGAGACAAAGTTCAGTTCTGAGAGGGAAAAAAAAAAGGGGGGGGGGAAAAGAATAAAAAGACTATATCCTCTTGGGATCTCAAAGACTTTTACCTCAGGTGCTGGCACACTGACTTGTTTTTGTGAAGCTATGAGTTTATTCTTAAACAGTATTGACAGGAAACAGCAGATGGCCAAATTGCTTGCAAATGCTTTTATATTACGGTTTATATTCACCAAGACACTTCCACACTGACATGAGCAATGTCATTTTCTAGTAATGTTTAGAATTAGTCCCTTGGGTCACCAATTCCCAGGCATTACCAGATGATAACTCTGAAACCATGATTACTTAAATATTTTTCAAATCCTGGAGTACTCTTATAAGGATACAATTTGCAGCCATGGGAGCCTTGTTACAGTGTTGCTATCCATACAAATATCACTAGAGTTGTGGTTTTTGTCTCCATCATATACCCCCTGGTAAAAGAGTTGATAACTGGAATGGAAAAATTGCTATAGGCTGAAGCATATTTTATAAGATCTTCATCAAATGTGGTTTCTCATTTCCCTTTAAAAGAAAAAGACATTATTAAAAGAAAACAGGTATATTTAAACTAAAGCACATCATTCTGAATTTCTTATCAATTGCTTTAGAATATTTTGACCTTGCAAAACAGAACAGACCCTTTGACACTACACAAGTATCAAAACATATATAAGGCAATTAGATATCCAAAAGCCGCTAACATTCAATTGTCTCTCACTCCTCCATAAAACTTCGCTGCTGTTAATACCACAGATTGTATAGATTCACACTGAGTATTTTATTTGCAAATCATAAACTCTTTTCACTCATCTTCCTATGTAATTCTTAACTAAATCTGAATATTATCCTATTCGTACTTGTCTGAAAATATATAACTTCAGTAAGTCCTAAATACGCAAGGCAACATGCAAATAAAACCCCACAAGTATATATTTATTTGTAAGATATTGTCTTAAACTTTTTACATTAATAATAGCATTTTCCAATATTAATTCTGCAGGTTTTGTGACTTCATCTTTAGCGGTGATCTTGAAATCTATTCAGTAAACTTCTGAAAATCCTAATTACTTCAGTGCTTTAGACTTAACATGCACAGAGTAATACATTTACTGAATCAAGGCCCAAATCAGAATGTTTCATGTAAACAAAAGAAAGAGAAATGTGTTAACAACAAAAAGAATCATACATTAAATAAGCTGCTTGTAACCAGTAACAGCACGAATAGTGATATCAGAATATTTGATGCAATATATAGGACACCATAAAGTCAAAGTCCGAACATGGACAATATCTATAAACAAAAATTGAAACTATTAAAAAATCTTACAATGCACCTTTATAAAACAACAATGAAAATAATATAAGCCAGAAAGAATGGCATCACTGAAAGAGGTAAAGTATTTCTAGCTTCCTGCTATAAAATTCTGATGTATTGCCAAGAGCTATGTAAGTAAACTAGCTGATATATCGAATAACATCTAGATATTAACCAGGAGTAGCCATTCATCACATCTTCTGTAGAAACACCAATGCTGATACATCTTAAAAGGTTCTAGTTTCAAATGTTAATAATGCTCTGAGAGTTTATCAGCTTAATTCCAAATAAATGAAATTTTGTCACAACACCTCATTTTACCAAAGCTGAAACACTATGTTGGACATATCTTTTTCAACAACCATCTCATTGAGATTTTTTTTGTTTAGATTTTGATACCTACATTTTATTTAGTCTGAATGTTGGTTTGGTTTGGGGTTTTTTTGGTAGGTTGGTTGTTTTCTGGGTTTGGGGTATTTTTTGCATGCCCTAGGATATCTTGGCATTTCTTTCAAACTCCAGAAAATAGCAGCAATATGGAATTGTCATCTCCCAGAGAGGTCTGGCTCCCATTTCCAAATATATATTTGAAAGGTGGGCTTGAGAAGGCTTTCTCACAAACTTTGTCTGAACTAAAAACATGTAGATACCATAAAATAACATTGTTTCTATAAATTGCATTGTTTCTATAAATTGCAGCCCAAATCTCTTCAAGCTGACTGTTTAAACAAGATATGCTTATTTTGATGATTGCCTAAAGGACACTTACTACAACTTTACAACTCCCTTCTACTCTACAACTCTTTTCATCCCTTCCAGGGAGCTGAAGCCCTTTACACTTTTTTTTTTTTTTGACCATGTCTTCCATGGCAGGTGTAAGAATAAGATGTCTGAGCTGTGTTTCATATCTGCATCAGCCTCCATACCATGGTATACAATATAAACAAACCATAATCTATGGGGAAGGACTTAGCTAAATATCATTAAACTTAAAAGAAATGTCACCCCAACTCACTCCTGATACAGGATGTCCTTGACTGTATTTATCTGTTCTGGAAATGAGCAGTACAGAAAATAATTCATTAAAAAGTGATAAACCGGATTATCCTTCAGCAGTTGATAAATGCTATGACTCCCAGCTGATTGTAGAATATCTATAATGGAGTGTGGGGGGTTGGGCTGTGAATATCTTAGTTATTCATTCTAAGGTTTATAAAATGCCTACAGCCACAATAGTGAGGCTTTATATACAAAAATTAAAGGCATAAATTTCATACACAGCCCACAGTGGGATGTGCTACATAAAATGACTGCTGATGATGATGCTGCTACTGCTGCTAGAAATTCATTGACAATCCAAGCAGGGGTGTAATGTAAGATGGACAGGGACCAATTGACTGAAAAACAGAATCAAGTATCTAAATTTCCTCTCAAAAGGAATTATCCATGGTAGCATAGTTGTGATTCTTCACTGGGCTCTGGAGCTGGTTGAACTGAAGTCCTGGTTTAGAATGATAGAGGTAGATTAGGGTGACTAAATCTTGCTCAAGATGGTTTTTTGCAGGGGATGTTTACACTAATTATACTCCACAACTGATCAATTGCTGTATCACTTGAAACACAACTCCATTTTCTCAACAGTTTCTACTATCAAAGAATAGAGCAGACACACATGAAGGCCTCAGGCAATGGTGAGTCAGTAAGGAAAATGGGACAGCCAGGAGTACAAAATGTTACAAGTAACAAGAACATCCATAAAAAGAGAACCTTGTAAAATGTGTGGGAGAAGTGAGGCAGGACACAATATGAAACTGAGTGTCAAATAAAATATAGAAGAGAGACAGATGGGAAATGGGTGGCATAAACACACTGACTGCTGAGCAAACTTGGGAGATGGAGAGTCAAAAACAAATGTAGTGGAAGAAGAGGATGGAAATGAAGAGACACTAAGATGTCCTGTGGATGTAAGGCATGGAGTGGGAGAAGTAGGTATCAAAAAGAGGAATTTCCTCCTCCTTTTGACGGTGAGGGAAGTTTTCAGGAGACACCTCTAGAAAATGTCAGAATCTATATATATAAAAGGCCTAATATCCCATAGATGTTTCATGAACAACATGCAGGGCATTTCATCTGTGTGGATTTTATTTTAAATTCTTATCCTGACATTTTGAGGAGTCTAAAGGCAACTTCGGCCAACTAATAACCTCATTTGAGAAACTGAACCTACCTATGGACAATGGAAAACTACAAAGACACCAAAGAAATCTGGTACAGTGCCGCAAACAATTTAGTTTTCCTCAGATGAACATTTTCATGGAAATGTAATAACTCCTGCACATTATTTATTTAGGAGACTTACCTTACCAGAACCTTTACAAGATCTACCAAAAGTCTCTTGGTAAGCTATAAGGGCTTAATACTAAAAAGTAAAAGGAGACAAAAGTGATAGCCTTAGGCATGAGCTCTTGGCAAAAACTCATGCCTTGATAAGAGTAATATGTCTACTGTATTCCTACCTGCCTGTCACCTGAGTCAAAGCGAGCAATTGGCAGTATCCCTCCAAAAACAGAAAGTAACATTTAAAGCTAAAGAATTCACATCCTTCTTTACAGAAAATAAATTATTTAACAACTATCCAAATTTAAATGTGGTATAAAATGCATTGCCTGTGAACCAAGGAATCAATGGAACCACATTTCCAACTGATCTCTGTCATACATATCATGTGTCATCTATTCCTTATTGTAATACCACATCCTATGTCAACAACCTTAGTCATTATTTCCAGATCCTTCTCATATCAACAGACAATATCTTCTGTTATTTCCCATAACCCCCCAGAACTTCTTTCCCTGTTTCCTCCCATGTGCACCACCTATGTTTTGTCTTTTATGTAGACAAGAGAAAACATCCACTATGGCTAATGAGGTGCTATGAGTATCCCAAGTGACCATCTAATGTATACATAATAACTGACAAGGGATTTGCTGAGGTATAATGGACAATTGTTGAATTCACCCTATCTTTCCCACAGAGAGGTATATTAAAAGAACATAACATTTTTTCAGGTACTTAACGCAGGATTCAGTGTCATAAAAAGACATCAAAATTTAGATATTCACATTTAGGTATCTAAAGTAACATTATACCTCTCAGTTCCAATTTTAGTCAATGGAGACCTTGTCTATCTAGTGAGCTGAGCCTAGAGAATGATTCAGCTGATAAATCTCTGGGGACATCAAGCCTCTCCTGGACTTCATTAACTGAACTGCCTCAGAACATGATTCTGTGGTCAGGTGTCCACCACTATTTGAGAAGCACATGGTCACCATGTGGATTAGGCAAACTGGACACAGGACCTATAAGAGACTGTTCTGTAGTGGCAGGAAGAAACCATGCTGGGTATATAAGTTTATCACAAATGGCACTGGACAGTTGTGCAGGCAATTGAATTGAGACTAGGTCTCCACTGACTGCATCAGGAAATTAGATAACTACTCTCTGCAAATACCAACTATCCTAAGACACCTACATTTACATACTTAACCTCTAACTGAGTGTCACCTTTAATATCTTTGAAAATTTGCCAGGTTTGGCTAAAATTGGTGAAAGGGAGAAAAAGTCCTTTTGAAAAATGTCTGATGACATAAACCAGTCTAAAGCTTTGGTTTCCAAAGCCTGCAAAACAATCTGCATAAAAAGTACTCAAAATCAGAAAATGTCAGAATTTGAGTTGCCTTAATCTGTCTCCCTCGTGTGAATACATGATGGTATATTTTTTAATTATACAGTCACATTTTTTTTCCCAGAGGACCTCTACTTCATTCAGTCTGCAAAAGAAACAGTGCTCATTTAATAAGCAGCAGTTCAGTACTTTGTTTTCTCCTTATTCTTCACTGTGCAGCTCTAGGCCTTATTTATTGCACACAATTATAGCACTGCTCAGAAGACAGAGTTATTAATTTCCTCTTGGGCTTTTCGGAGTAACTAATCACTACCATACATTCGTTTTCACAGCACTCTTTTGAAACGTTTCCTCCAGTCACAACTGAGATGCTACGCTTGGAGAGATTATAAAGTCCACAGTATCCATAGATTTGAAGTGGCCAATTTAAGTCACTGATGAAATTTTTTTTTTTTCCAAGGACTTAATATTGCTTCACATTTATAAGCTCTGTACGCACCCCTGTTGGTATCATTCTTGCACCAAGTGCTCATCATTCCTGCAAATCAGATGCCAGGAGCTAGCTAGGTACTACTTGCAAAACAAAAAAAAAAAAATCTATAAACCATCATAAAAAATTTGGCTTATGTGCCTTGTTTAGCATTACAGGCTTCTTGACAAACCTGTCTCAATTTTCCATTGATCTTCTTCACCTACGTGCTTAGTCTCTGTCCCAGCTTCCTCATTGAATTAATCACAGTTTTCCTCCTGACTTTTCATTCAGATTTAGTCTTCTAACCTGTTTTTAGTCTGTTAAAGGAAACACACTGCATCAGAATTCATTAAAGACTTCTAAAAGTCTCGGTAAAGCTCAATTTTACCTTGCTCAATGCCTAAAAAAAGGGCAATTGAGTGGCAGAACTGGGACATGGAGAGTTCTCAGAGATAAAGAGTTTCTAGGGCAGTTTCTGGGATGCTGAAGGGGGCAGTGGGTGTGTGTATGTGCACATGTGTGTGTGTGCGTGTATGTGCACGTGTGTGTGTGCGTGCGCACACATATACAGATGAAGGACTACTAGCTTTTCTCCCATCTTTAGCACTTCATCCCTATGAGGTGCCATAGGAATTTGGCAAAGCAAAGAGGATGACAATGACTGCTTTGCTGTCTCCAGCTGTCTAATTCCCTGAACAAATGTGTATTTTGTCTATGCATGTAGACGGTCTTGAGTAGCCCTATCCAACCCTTCCTCTCTTCAGCTCTCCCACTTCTTTTTGTCTTTTCCACCCTCCTCACTTACAGAAGGATAGCTTTATTGTTGTCACCACGGCAACCAAACACAAGACCTGGCTCTGTTCAGCACAGTCAACATCTATCATGTGCCTCCCATGACATTTCAACTGAGTGATATTTAAACGATGCTAAGAAATCAAGAACCATTTGGTGTCATTCCCATGAAGCTGGTGTAAGAGGATATTGATTTTGCAATTTGATACTGATAACCCTCAGCACTTTCCATCCCTACCAGCCATGGCTATCTGCCCTGCATCTCAAACAGCTGCCTCTTGTTTCAGGCTCCCTCACAAAGAACTGTCTGTTTCCTTTGGCACCACCCTTTCTCCAGATTTGGCAACATCCCTAAGTATGGAGTTTAATAGTATGAACATAGCACTGATCCATATCAAATGGCAGCTCACTTAGGCCTCCTTCAAAAAACAGATATATCCTCAAAAAACACAAATCCTAACATTCTACAGAGTATCTCTAGGGACAATTACTAACAGCGGAGCAATGGACAAATTTTATTCAAGGGGAAAAAATAAAGTTCTCCTTTTAAAGAGACAATGCTGACAGGATTACAAACATAGCGCTTTAGTAATGTAGAAAATATTGTAAATGTATAATATGAAATGAGATAATATTAGAAGTGAAAGTGATTAACAGTTTCCAAGACTCTATGCCTAAAGACTAAAGCCTGGTAGATAAAGTCTCGGAAATAAAAACCCTCAAATTGAGAGGATGTTGAAAGGAAACTAAAAACAGCGGCTTCATGTAGTGAATATAAATAATGAATGCAGATTAATGAACATACTAAAAAAATAATGAGCAAAGGTAAAAGAAGACATCAGTTATATCAAAGACAATAAGAAACAATTAATTTAAATGTTTAGAGGCTTATGCAATCAGTACAAAAGGTTCCAGCATGAGAGTTAAACAAAAGTTCTGGAAGAATAAATAACTGTTGACACAGCAGTTACTGGGTTCATTTCATCCTGCTGGTGTTCCTCTGTGTTAATACCTTGTGAGAGCAGATTCCTTGTGAGTTTTTCCTGGAAAAATGAGAAAAGCCTGAATGGGTAAATAACTGAAAGATAATGTCTATGATCAAAAAAAAAAAAAAGTGGGGGAGAGGAGGGGAAAAAGGGAAGGGAAGGCAAAAGGTAATGAAGGAGAAAAGGAAAAAGAAGGGGAAAGAAGGAAAGAGAATTGACCTATCAAAATACATTTTACAAAGAAAAACATTCTAACAACAAAAGCAGCAAATGACATCCAGTCCAATAATCATTTAAATCAGCAGAAAAACTTTCATATTTTGTCATAGGCTTTGGATCAGGCCTGAGGAGAACAGCCTAAAGAGCTACAACACACAAGAAATAGAGGTCACATGGAAGGGAATTGGAAAGCAACTGAATTACACTTGGTGGAATAGGACTTCTAAAGCATTTCTGAGTTGGGTGTCCATTATTTATTTAAAGGGTTGAGATTCCATAAATGAAATATTTGCAGACAAGCAGTCTCCCAAATCTGAACCACCACAGGGCTGTTTTCTCTCTCAACTGTGTAAAGGGTCAACATGATGCAGACTTCTAGTTCTGATTACACCAGCTCAGTCTTTTGTGAGATGCAGGGATTATTTTCTAATTGGTCTGCGTCAACTTTTCAAAACAGCCAGAAGTCAATGAATTTCCCATTACAACTGAATAAAGGAATTTTAATGCCTCCCACAAATTGCCTTATACAAACTGAAAAATACTGACACTGAAACTGAATTGTCTGGCTGGCTACCAAGCATCTTCACTGTTGATAACAGCAAAGACATGGTTACCTTCTCTATATTTTATTTTGCCTGCACTTTGAAAGCCTTTTGACCTTGATTGATCCTCTGCTCCTGTTGGAAAAAGGTACTCCAGTTTGATCATTAATCTCGTAATACCAATTTTCAAGCAGCACTGAAATTGTTTCTTAATTTGCATAATGTTTTTAGTGTGCTGGTCAAAGAAGATAATTTAAGGCGGTGTATTTAAAAATGCCACCACTTTACCCAGCTGCCATAAAATGCATCAGCTTAGCAAGCAAGTTAGGGAGTAGCTGGCCCTTCTACTTCTGGAACATAATTATTGTGCCGTTGATGGCACACATGGTAGGACAGAAGTGTTAAGGAGAGGCAGATCAGTTGGGATAAATTGCAAGCTTGTCTGCCACTTGTGCCTTTAAAAGTGTCTAAAATCTACTGGACAAAAAGACAAATCAAATAACTTTGTTTCACCATAAACAATGTGTTTCACTGGGAAATCCAGTGGAATCCAGAATGGATATAATAATGTACAATAATGATATCTCATACCTCATATGAATTCTGTTGTGCTTGAAGGTATTCAACACCTCCAGGGTTGTCACACTCTATAGTGTTTCTGGACCATAACATCATAATCTCATATATCTGATTAAAATATTGGTCATTTATCACTATGCTTTGTGCCCTCTGGAATTAGAAAAACACTAACTAGCCAAGTATGACCTGACCCCCCACATTGGCAACAAAGGTGAAGATGTCCTGAGTTCTGACATGGATTCTTGGTGTGGCCTTGGATATTTCATTTCCTTTTGTTTCCTCATGTTCAGATTTTCCTGATTTAAGGAAAACAATATTTAATGAACTATCCCTTCAGTCAACTACTGAAGCACGATATTTTCCAGAGCTCTTGCAAGTATGCTCATTATCCTGCTGATGAAGAACCTCTGTCCTCATACCATGAATCTTTAACCTTTTCACTGATTTTAAAAGGAAAAGGACATGGAACTGTCACAGATTCGGTCATACCATCTGAATGTACCTCATCTTGTCTTGAATTTAAGTACTCAAGGGCCAGCTTAGCACTTGGATGCAAAAACACTCAAAAATCTCACAGGTACAACTCAATGAGCCATGTTAAACTACAGAAACTGAATTAGTTCAAAGATTCTATTAGGTTCTGCCTTCATGACTGAACTGTTGAAAAACAGGAGGAGGAGAGTGGCTGGATGACTAACTATCATCTTTGCCTTTAAAAAACTGCTGATATTTAAATCTTTCTCTGTCCTATTCTCATTTCCTTTTCTATTCTTTCCTTTCCATCACCAATTCACTGATTCTTTCCAGCCTGTGAGGACCTGCCCTTGCTCTGAGAAGGGGCAGGAGACAATCAGCATCAGTCTCTGTGTCTGCCACACAGGAAAGGAGCTCCTACTGTCCTGCTACTCAGCCCAGCGAAATGTTCCCAAGTGTGTAATATTACCAAGCAAGCTGGAAATTTTAAAACGCCAGGCAGGTTAGTGGAGGGAGCCCCTGGGAGCAAAAATAAGATGAATGGTGGCTTTCTGTCTACATTTCCTTGCTTCACAGCAACTAACAAACTAAGCATTGGTTTTCTTAAGGGGCATTGCTTCATATCTCACTTTAAAATCATGTTTAAATGTTCCTGTAAAATTCTTAGTCTTTCAGCAGTTCCCTCTCATGATACCATATTACTGATGGATTTTGGCAGTGACAAATGACAAAGCATGCCTGTCTCTGAAACCATTCTCATTTGCATTCTTTCCAACTCCTTATCTATTCTGTTGGAATAAAAAATTAAAAATAAATGATAATATTTCTGAGAATAATATCTAAGTAACATAAACTGCAGCAGTGTTAGCACAACATTAAATTCCGTACAAAGTACCTTCTGATTCTTCTGGACAGACAGATATCTGGTTTAGACACAGCTGAAAGTGTTTTTGATTAAAACTGTTTCTTTCTCTGAAGAAAAGATTTTTTTAAGACAAACATTGTTGCCTAGAAAATATGAAAACTTCTGATGATGTTTTCATTTAATTTTTTGGCTTTTTTTGAATGATTTACTTTTTTGAGATAAATGTAAAAACTGTAGTATTTTATGAGAAAAAAATATATGAAAAATTGAAGTACTGATTTAATTAAACTCTTAAACGTGTTTGAGTCAAACTCTTCAGTAGAACATACAAGCATTCTAAAGGGTTTGTTTGATTTACCAAGTTGAGGTCTGTTTTTTTTTATTTACTCACATAAGAGGTAAGATAGCAAGAAATCACACTTTTTGAGGCTTTGACTTAGGAACAGATATCAAAAACATTTCCTTTATTCTTGTATATTTAATTACATACAAAATGCTAGCAATTATATTTATGCAGCAGAAATTGTATATTTCCTGAACATTTTGTGAGAATAAAGCATTTTTTTATTTCACTTTATTCAAGTATTTTTTTAAATTCAAATGATTTTTCTGAATAGCTTCTACCTGACTATTGTCCTTAACAAACTCTTTTCACGTTCTTCTATTCACCCGTTCTCAATGGGCTGTCTGTGATTCTTTGCCTACATTGAAGCCCTGTTAATGTTTACATGGTCACACCTATGCCTGTACCTGTGAACTGAAACTAGCCATAAGTATGGCACTGTGCATGGTAGATTGCTTAGGAAAGATTAAAGCAAAACCCTGCTTTGACAAAGGAGAACTGAATGGTGCTGTTGACATACCTGAAGGCTGAGATGTCATCTAGAAGGCTCTTGTCAAGCTTGAGGAGTGGGCCCATGGGAATCTCATGCAGTTTAATGATACCAAGTGCAAGGTGCTGCACCTGGGTTGGGGCAATCCCTGGTACCAGTATAGGCTGGGGGATGAACAGGCTGAGAGCAACTCTGCTGAGAAGGACTAGAGAAAAGAAAGATTCAGGTTGACCTAATTGCAGCCTTCCAGTACCTGAAGGGAGCCTACCAGAAGGGTGGAGAAGGACTTTTTACAGGGGCATTGTAGTGGGTTTTCTGTGGCTGGGTTTTGGTAGTGGGGAGGGTGGGGCTACAGGAGTGGCTTCTGTTAGAAGCTGCTAATTGGCTCCCTGTCCTGTGGAGCCAATGCCAGCCAGCTCCAGGATGGACTTCCTGCCGCTGGCCAGGGCTGAGCCAATTAGGAGTAATGGCAACGCCTCTGTGATAAAATATTTAAGAACAGAAGATTGTTGTGCAGAAGAAAAATTCCAGCCAGGAAAGAGTGGAGTGAGAACATGGGAACAACAAGGTAGACACCAAGGTCAGTGCAGAAGGAGGGGGAGAAGGTGCTCCAGGTGCTGGAGATGAGGCCCCTGCAGCCCGTGGTGCAGACCATGGTGGAGCAGCTGTGCCCCTGCAGCCCATGGAGGACCATCGAGGTGCAGAGACCCACTTGCAGCCCATGGAGGAGCCCATGCTGGAGCAGGTGGATGCATGAAGGAGGCTGTGACTCTGTGGGAGGCCCAGGATGGGGCAGGGTTCTGCCAGGGACCTGCAGCCCGTGGAGAGGGAAGCCCACGCTGGAGCAGGTTTTTCCCAGGTAGGACTTGTGGCCTCTGTGGGGGACCCACACCGGTACAGCTCATTTGTGAAGGACTGCACCCCATGGAGGAGTGACCCACGGGACAGCAGTTTCATGAAGAACTGTTGCCTGTGGGATGGACTCACGCCAGAGAGGTTCGTGGAGGACTGTCTCCCATGGGAGGGACCCCACGGGAGCAGGGTAAAGACTCCTCTCCCTGAGCAGTGGCAGAAACAACAACTGACTGTAACCTCCATTCCCCGTGCCCCTGCAATGCTGGGGGGGAGAAGGGAGAACATGGAAGGAAGGAGGGGTGGGGGGAAAGTGTTTTTAAGACGGTTTTGTTTCTCGCTCTTTGGCTCTTATCCTGTTAGTAATAAATTTAAGTAATATCCCTACTTTGAGTCTGTTTTACCTGCGATGGTAATCAGTAACTGACCTCTCCCAGCTCTTATCTCTACTCATGAATCCTCAGCTGATTTTTCTTTTCTCTCTCCTCTGTCCAGTTGCAGAGGGGAGAGTGAGAGAGCAACTTTAGTGGGTACCTGGTATCTGGGCAGGGTCAACCAACTACAGGCATGTAGTGACAGGTCAAGGGGGAATGTCTCTAAACTGATAGAGAGTAGGTTTAGATTAGATTAGATATTAGGAAGAAATTCTTTACTATGCAGCAGTGGCACAGGTTGTCTAGAGAAGTTGTGGATGCCCTATCACTTGAAGTGTTCAAGGCCAGATTGGATGGGTCTCTGAGCAACATGGTCTAGTGAAAGGTGTCCCTGTCCACATTAGGGAGGTTGGAAGTAGATGAGCTTTGAGGTCCCTTCCACCCCAGGCCATTCTATGATGTTTTTTCAAATATGTGTGCACAGTGATCCATAAAGAATGCAAAAGGAAGAATGAAGACCGTTTTTCCAACAATGAAATTCAAATAAAATATGGAAGTACATTATGAGATTCGGGCAGGGCCTCATGGACAAGGTCTGGGAGCAGCACAAGAAATTTAAGATTAATACATATGGATGAGAAATGTTTTCTTAGGCAGGGTGTATAGTTACTGCAGAAGCCTTGAAAAAATGAATACATTTCTAGGAGCACAGAGAGCTATAGCTACAGTAATTAAGAGAAGGCCTTTCCTGGCGAAAATGAAGAGAAAACAAAATAGTTGAAGGTCATTCTGTGAGAAAAAACGACAGCACTGACCAACAGCATTAGAGAACAGGAAATGGGAAAAAAAAAAGGGAGTTGGTTATGTGGAAAAGTATAAAAAGTTCACAAGAAAGCTGTGAAATACAAATGTTCATGGAGGAAACTAGATATGGAGTATGAGGAGATTCAGAAAGCCACTACTGATAGTTGAATCTATGTGATTTTTGTCAGGTATGAAACAGAAAGATTTAAAGAACTGCAGTGAAATGCAGGAAGGGAGAAGATGTAATTACTATCACTAGTTGCACAAAAGATCTCAGATACCAGTGTTGAAGCTGAAGTGAAATATATTCTAGACTGGAAATCACTGTCAGTGACAGTGGACTGTGGAAAGGAAGGTGGTGAAGAAGACATAAGTTGGCCGAGGCAACCTAAGTAGTGATTTTGTCAAGGACAGATCAGGAACACAGCAGATGAGATGTTAACAATAAAGGGTGAAGAAAAGATAAAGAAACTGTTGAATATAGTGAGCTTGTATTATCTGGGAAAGGTCACTTTAGATAGAAATAATCTACTCTTTTTTTTTCTTAAAGTGATTTTCTACATTCAAAAATTCTCACATTTTCTTTGCTAAGAGTAGTTTAAGTAGAAAAGTATTCTTTCAACAGGTATGTGTGAGAGATTAGAAAAAGGCTTTTATATGTTTTATATGTTCCATAGCAACTGACTGTTATTTATTCTGAACAACAAAACCCATATATAGTCGAGACACCAGCAAGAAAGTTTGTTTGATTTCAAATATTTTTAAAACAGTGTAACTTAAGGGTCATGGAAACTTATTATGCAGAGGAATATGTAGATGATAAAGAAAACAAGACGCCATCCTATCAACAGTAAGCTATATTAAAGTGTTGAAAAGTGTTATACAGGAAGTATAGAAGCCCCACCCTTTGAGGCTTTAAAATTAGGCATAATAAATCAATAGAAAACTACAGAGTGTAGTAGGATAATCTAATTGATCTCTTCTAACTGTAATTTTTACAATTCAAAATCCGTGGCTTGCGTGTTTTGCTGCCTCAGCTTGCTGTGGGAATACAGTGATTGTGGGTTTGAAAGAGTGGTCAGCAGGAAAAGAGAAAAAGAGTTAATGAAAGCAAAAAAAAAAAAGTGCCTCCCACTAGAGAGGTAACTGGCAGTGCTAACAAATATCTCAGCTAGTCTGATTTCCCATGAGGCTATCTCTGATAGCTAGACCCAGGCAGCCAAACCTGAATGGAAGGCAATAATAATTAGATTCTGATGAGCAAAGAACTCACAGGAGGACCAACTTTGCAGGAGCTAATGAAAGGAGAACAAAATACCCACGTTTTCCAAAACATCTAAAAGGTAATTTTATTATGGAATAGTCTTTTAAGTAGTTAGATGTTCCTTACTAACCCATGGATATGCATTTATGTATGAAATGTACGCATTATTATGAAAGAGAACACAGAGAAAATAGCTGACACCTTAACAAAATTGATCACAGCTGGGGGGTGCTATGAGTGCATTTCCAGTACAGTAAGGTCCAGGGTCATCCATAGCTATTATTCAAAGTCAGTATCAGACCATTTAATTTTCTGCTTCAGTTCCTTTCCTGTTCCTCTCTCCAACCTGAGTGCTATGACCATTCAGCATCATCTCTTCTGCTCTTCTTCCTCCCCATTTGCTTGTGCTCTCAGTGGTGTTTTAGGAGAAAAAAGTTGCCCAGATAATATCCATCTTCTTGAACTAATCTGAATGTGGAGCAAGTGCTAATAGCTCAATAAGCATTTTCTGACCTATCTCCATGAACAAGACTTGAACCACAGATGTGAATATATTCACTGGTCAAAGCTGCTGAACACTGAACAGGATCAATATTTGTGCTGCTAGTGTAGTGCCTCTTTGTTTTGGAATTAAGTCGCCAAGCAAACCTTCAGAGAAACACCCAACACTCATTTCAAGGGAGGAAAAATATCAAGTTACTGTTATCTTCCAGAGACTGCACTGCTTCTGGAAAGATGCTCATCCACTGAAACAAAATGGTTCACTTATTTAGGAACTCACATTTTCAGTCCATGTAGTTTCTTTCTCTACTTCTTTATATCACCAAGCTTTATTTAACAATCACCAAAAAAACTTGTGTTTTATTCATACATACCCTGAAAACTACTCTCTCTCATATCTCAGATCCTGAATGTGAGTTTGTCTCCAGGCTCTGCCTATGAATCCACAGGTATCAGTGTTGTACTGACCAGTGGTATTCCAGTAATACACTATGATACTGCTGTACTGCTACTGCCAGAAGCAACATCTGGCTGATCACTCCTTCGTCCCAGGAATGGTGGTATTTTCCCTCAAAGAAGCAGAGCTCATAGATTTGAATAGTGACGGTAATTCACAATATTAAGAGGATGATAAAACTGCTGCTCCAATATGAGGAAGACATTCTTCATTAAAATATTACCTTCATCAAGAGAACATCCTTTAGTTTATCAAATAAAAACTATTTGTGCAGTTTCTTAGCACTGTACTACATGAGTTCAGTACCAGGACGACAGATAAATTAGTCGCATGCATGATAGTTGCAGTAACACATTTCCAGAATTCGCAATTCTGGAAAATAAGGCTTCACACTAATACTTAATGTGGCATTTCTGTTTGTTGGTGATGGAATATAGCTCATATAACAGAAATTATAACAAGTTGTAATGTGTCAACATGCTGACTCCAAACATTAAAACAAATTGATATTTATTGCAAGTTCACACAAATAGAGTGGAATTATCTTCTTTGGCATCTGAGTCACAGTCACTTTATAACCTCCTACATCCCTGACCATACTCCTGACTGCTCATGCTCTTCCCCTCTTTCACAGTACCCATTGGCAGAGCTGTTGCCTACTATTCAAGTACAGAGAATTCAATCTCTTGATAGATGAACTAGCTACCCACTCTTAATGTTATATTCCCACTGTAGAGGATACAAAATCAACTAGTACTTCCCATTATCCCCTGAAAACTAAATTGGGCTGGTACCCTGTGTTTAAGGGGTTGGTTCTGAAGTCTTTCTGCCTGATCCCCCATGAATAACTTTTCTGCTGTGTTAGAAGTTTATCTTCCTTCCCCCTATGAATTTTGCTGCTCATCTTAATCTGTATATGATTTGATGAAGACTTCCAGTTCTTATTGTAATTCATATGCTAAGTCAATCTTTGCACTGATCAGTCCACAAATAAGTTGCTTTGTTGTATGTTTCTTTATTTTGAAGTTGAATGCTATGCAAAAGCTTCTGTGATGTACAGAATCCACCATCAGGGCTTACAAATCTGATTTTGCTTGTGAGTTATTTTATTTCCACAAAAGCAGTGAGGTAACAAAATGTCAGACATCACACCTGTAGGATAAAGAACCTGTTTATAGCCTTAGACAACCTCATAGTCAAATCCATATAATTTATGATGCATTTACAATGCTGTAAAGGCCATATTTGTTCTTCATATGTCATAAGTCTCATTTCTTGGCTCCCAGGACTGTGAGGGGATTTATTGTGTCATCTCAAGTGTATTTACCCAGGAAGAATGAACAGTTCAAGCCACTAGATTTACCATTTACATCTGTCCTGCGTGGAGCTGCTATACAAACTGTAATATCATGCTGAGTTTGACAAGATACTACAACAAGCTGCTATTTCTACATGGTAAAAGCAACATCAGTGCCTTACTATAGATTTAACTTAGAAACATAGAACTTGATTTAAACCTTGGAGTGGCCAGGTGTAGATCAACGGAAATGCAGAAATGAGAGCTTCATTCAGAAATATTAATTGAGCCCATTTCCTGGTAGTAGAGAACATATTTTGACTCATATTGTTTTTTCATACTGTTGGATGTTCATGTTTTCCTATTGAGATTTAATTCCCACTTTTTATCATAAAATCTTTACATTCATATTAAATACTAGCTTTTTAATGATATAGGGCTATTTTAAGACTCTTAACGAGGTTATTCATGAAAAAATCAGGACTTTGGAAATATCCTTGAGCAGAACTAGTTGTGTCATTGTGCAAGTGCATGAAGCAGGATATAAAGGCTTGAAATGAGGGAACTGTTTAAAGCAGTTTGAGAGTGATAATAATTTTTTTGAATATAATTTGTAAGACAGAATTGGATTCAGGCCATCACAACATAGGTATCCAGAAGTTAAGGATGTAATTCAGTTGCAAAAGGATAGACAACTAAATGTCCTAGAATATCTTGCCTGATCTCCAGTTGTGCATGTGTCATGTATCCTGGGGCATTTCAGGTGTCAGTAGTTCCATATATTTGGGTAGCTGAACACCACCTTTAAGTCTGTAGCCTAAGAAAGTCCTCTAGGTTCTCTCTGTCATCAGTGATGAAAGAAAAAAGTGTCCAAGGAGTTATTTATTCCAATAATCTTTAAAGTCTATAATATTTACTGTCCTCTGAAGATACTTCCCTGTTCATGTATCAGAAGGAATTTAAACAACAAACTAAATTAGATACCTAACAAAAGGTAGCTAGGATGAGACTTGGTCTGAGATTAAGACACCTGGTACACATTTCTTCATGACTGTGCACTGGAGAGAAAGACTCAGGAATGATCCTTACCTGCTAAAAGGATCCTTTGCAGCCACGTTTTATTCACTGCTGTATAGAGGAGACTGCCAGACTAAGACTGTAGTTTTCCAAAGAGGAACCCTCACAAACCACATAAGAATGATTTAAAGTTTAGCCTAATGTTCAGTTATGTATACACATGAATGAGTATATTATTCTCTTCAAAAAGGATTTACAGATTTTCTCAGAAATCTCATCAAATTCTAAGGGCATTTTTTTCTCTCTGGTTTAGATATTTCCTAAACAGTTACTTATACCGTGAGTCGGTCACTTTGAACCCCTGCCAATTGTCCCTACTTACAAAGCTTAGCCATTCAGAGTTTCTTTCAATGAGTGTAATATTTCAGTAGCCTTTATCTCAAATAACTGCAATGTCAAAACCAGGCAATATTAAGTGTGAGAGATTTGGGTCTTGGATATTTGGTCCCCATTTATAAGAGACAACTGGAAGCAGGGCACAAATCAAATGGCAGCAAACTTAACTCTTGACATGTCTGCAGAGTGCTACGTGATGAGACCAGAGCACTAGGACTACTGGAATTTTCACTTTAACGATACAAAAACTGTTCTGGTTTTGCCTCTACAAGGCAACTGGGAGAAGAGTTTACAGGTGGTGACGAGCTTATGTACTAGAAATATCACAATTAAATCAATAAATGTTTTTTATTAAGTGCTTTCTGAAGAAACTGCTAAATGAAATGGGCCCCAAAAGTGCAGTAGAGTTAGTAATGTCATTTATATCAGAAAGGAGGAATGTAAATCTTGTAGTAGTTTACAGATGTTTTCATTTAATATCTCTAATCCAAAAGATCTGACAAGATGAGGCCACCCCAGCATTCTTCGATGGCAAAGCCCCTAGGGCTTCTACACTCCACAACAAGTAGGAAATCCTTATTAATCCCTTTAGCATTTGTTGTAATGACATTAATCGGGATGAACTGTTCCAGTATTAATTCAGATGTCATATATAATTCCACAGTAATCCCACTGAAATTTGAACAGAGCAAACGTCACCTAGCCAGAATAGGAAACATAGAATAACTCAGTGTTCCAATTTCACTGAAAATAAGTAATTAGAGCTCCTTCTAAAGCCTAGCCAAGTTAAGTGAATCTGTTAACCCTTGGAATAGCATTGATTATATTCAGTTTATTTGTGGACCGTATTTTGCCCTGCAATTCAGCTTCTGTTAGTGGATTCCAGGAAAAAGAACCGTGGCAGCCAACCAAAAGCAATGAGTCCTGTTCTAGAGAACAGGAATTCTTCAGCGAGGAAGAAACAAGGAAAGATTTGTTCTTCTTTAATTTAACACTCAAACCACAATATAGTTTTTATGGAACGATCTTGAACTGCTGGTCTCTAATCAAAGCATTGTCATTTGCTTCAGTAGATGCTGAGTAGACAAAGACATTGCAAGACAAAATTACTAAAATGTATTTTTTTTGTAACATAAGAACATGTATTTTGGTATTTGAAAATAACACTTAACAGGTCCTGAACATTTTAGCACAACATTTAACATAATAAAATTGCTTTTTATTGATATAACAAGAAAAGAATGTTAGGCTTATGGTTAGGTTCAATGGGTTTTCCACTCTACTGTAAACTTGTAATCTTGGGCAAACAATTCATAACTATGTGCTTTGTGATATTCAATGCATTAGAGTGCAGAGCATAAGGGTTTATCACTTGGGGACGTGACTGTTGGAGTCAAGAGGATCCCCGCACATAACCACTGCAGAATAGCTCTTTGGAAACTAAATAAATGAGGTTGCAACAAAAACCAGGAACGAAATGCATGAAAAAGATGTGGGAAGTATGTGTGTAAGTAGGGGCTTGATCATACTCAGATTCTCTGGTAAGAAAGTAATCTGTACTTCAGTAAATTCTGATATAATCCTCATACTGACGTTAGGAGAAAAGAGCTCCATTTCTCAAAAAAAAGAGGAAAGACAGACATACACCATAATACCTAGGGAAGCATTCTCACTTGAGAGAGAAAAAAATAGGGCATTAATCTGGGGCATAGAGAGCTCAGATTTATGTTCCTGCTCTGCTTGTTTCAGCACAAGAAAAGGCTGCTCTTCCTTGAGTGAGGAAAGTGACCATACACCAACGTAGCGCACTGTCTCCTGTGAATTACTGCCAAGCTGCCTAACAAGAGCTACTCTGTTTTGCATTCAAAATTAAAGTCTTTGAGTCAGTGCAAAAAATTGATTATAAAGGGCTCTGTTTATTATAACATGTGGAATGAGGGAAAATGAACTACATGTCTTTGCTGCTTGGTTATTTATTCAAGGTGTACAACCTCCTATAGAGGAAGCTAGAGAGAACCACACACACACATTCTGTAGTTCCTGGGTAGGCCCAATGTTTATGCTCTGAGAAACTCACTTTATTCCTTTAAACCAAGCTCAGAAAATTAGTCTAGCTTCTTGAAATCAGGCAAGCAGTTACCTCCTGTTTAGATGAGGTATGCAGATATACATTTAATTTCATGTGTTTCAAGGTTTCAGATTTGCTGAATTTGTTAATCTGAAGGTCCACAAAAAAGACCCATTTTTTAGATACTGCAGACTGCTCTTACCTTTGCCTTATTAAAGGTATTAACAAAGGTATGCGATCATCTAATTTCCTTGGTTTGTTTTATTTTTTACAGATTAAAAGATTATTATGTCTAACTTCCGAGAACTCTGTCTCTTTCCTAAACACTTTGGTGGAGGTATAGTTCTGCTTTCAAAACTGTATAGCTTCTAGGAAGCCTGGATAAAATGAGCAAGCAAACAAATAAAAAAACCAACAAAAACCTAAACAAAAAACCCCCACAGAACATACAGAAAAAAACTTTCAATAAAGTAGCCTTCTTTCATGTCAGATGAAAACAATCAATTGGTATGATGAAGAATGACAGAATATTTCAGCCCAAAGAGTCCCCACAACTATGACATGAAACCATGAATGAAACTGTCTTAAATTTGTATCATCAGTCTTACTTTGCAGTCATATATCTAATATTATGGTTTCTCAAGTAAACTAGTGAATTTTAGAGCATTAGGAATAAAACAAGTATAAGCATATGGGGGGGTTTATATAGGTACTCACATGGATGTAGACCAGGACCTCATGACTGAGAAGTTAAAAGCTTACTGTAAGTGACAGTATCACCCAAAGAGCACATTTGCACAGACCTCCCAGGCTCTGGGCGTCCTGTTGAATTCTCTTGTGTCCCTCCACAAAAATTTCTTGCCCAGGCTTTGTCTCATGCCTACATGTGTGTCCTAACCTCCTCCCTTATGTAACTTTCACATTGTACCTTTCTTTCCTCCTTTTGCCTATCAAACTCCAAGCTTCATGATATGGAAAGTTCCAGATAAAACACCTAATGCAACACAGTCTCTGGGCAACTTAACATATAAGATGGATGGTGCTTCAAATCTCATGTGTAAAATACAACCTTTCAAAGATTTGGATGTTTTAAGAAAAGTTGCAGAGAGGCTCGTATGATTTCAGTTTTTTCTGATTTATTAGGAAGGATTTTCCTGATGCCTTTTCTCCATAGTTGGGCAGTCTGGTACAGAAACGCTGAGAACTGCTGGCAGGTATAAATTTGGGCTTCTAGTGCCATATCATCACTGATATATTGTGCTACTTTGGTTGTCATCCAAACAATCACCTGAGTTTTCAGGTGCCCACTGCTCAGTACTTATGTCCTGATTTACAAAACTGTCATTCTCCCACAGTTCATTCTGTCTTCTTATTGTTAACGGAAGTAGTAGCAATGCAGTATGAATCACTTCACAATAATCAGATGAAAAACTCTTAAAAGCCTACTTCTTATTTGCACTAAGAACCTTTACATTGCTGTGGAAGTATGAGGGATATTTAATGTGGGTGTAAATAACATTTTTACTTAACTGCAAATCCCTTTTTCACTATCAGTGTTTTGGATAAATGAAAAATATCTGTACATGTAGAATAACACCTCTTTTTATTAGTACAAAGTGTCCTTTGTATAATTGCATTATTCCTATTAATAATCTTTCTCAGTTCATTTCTTGTTCATGAAGAAAGCCTGCAATAATTATGGAACATAGGCACAATGACATCTTCAACAAAATTATTAAAGAGATCATATTGCTCAGGATGAATCTTTTGTCTTCCCTCTCTCACCATGTAACATATTAAGAAGGAGTAATTTCCACTTAGTTTGTACAACTGTAAAGCTAGTTGACTGGATTAGCCTTTCTTCCTCACCAGCCCACAGAAAGGACACGGGTAATTCCAAAAGGAGATTCTGGCTGTGTTAAGATAGTTGGGATAAATTGCTTCCTAAAAATTTGTAGCTTAGGCAACTAGATAAAACGGCTGTTTACATATAACAGCAAAGGTTATTAATCTGGACAAAAAGGTATTTTTGGAGGCAGACACTGACAAAGTTTTTTTCTATACTTTTACAGATTTAATGAACTAGCTTCAGGGAAAAAATGGCATTTTTCTCTTAAAAACTTTGAGAAATACTTTTTTTGCTTTACAAGCAAAGTTTGACACAGAACTTTGACTGGTTAAGTTATTGACAGCAAAGATAGGTACTTACGAGTGAAACTAATTGTAAACCTTGCCAAGAAAGGCTTCACTTTGAACACTGTGAGACTTTTGATTGGAAGGAAAGGAAAGGAATTACAATTAAAAAAATTAACTTCTTCCTCCTTCCATGAAATAGAAGAGATGGAAAAAATTAGAAGTGACAAGTATAAAATTTTTAAATACCACAAAGAATTCTATCAGAATTTTCTTACATGGATTATAGAATGATAGATATAAATGGAAATAGAAGAACAACAGAAAATGTATGAAGAAAGATTGCTGCTGCAAGTATGACTTAACTAAAGAAGCAAATTCTATTCTAAGTCTGGAATAGCGATATGGTTGTATAATTTTGATATGCTACATACTCAGAGAACAGGTTGAGCATCTAAATGAAAAAGTTTAGTATCTGGCAAACAAATCTAGGAATTTCATCATCTTCCAGGAGTCTAGAACATTTTTTGAAAATAATGGTGTTTGCAAGTTCTTATACTTTATAGAAGCTTTACAGATTCCTTTTCTGAATCTAAGCTTTCAGAAAGTTATTTTCCGCTCTGTTGGTTACAGACAGTTCAACAGACAAAAATAGAAAAAAATTATAAATACATCAGAAAGAACTTTTATAAAATAGCAGTTCCTCATGACTGCTTTGCCAGTGTTATTCATTACAAATATACCTGCACAGTATTTGGTTATTTCATATTTAACAGTTTCACAAAAGCAATCATAGGAACTCAGAAACATAATGTATCAGAGCTGGAGATGCTCTGAAGGTAGAATTCCCTGAAATAAGAGTTTCTGAGATTCTACTAGAACTTGAGAAAATCTGCTTTATAATCATTTCTATCATTTCCTATGAAACAAGATCTAAGCACATATTGCATTTCTCACTGAGTCAGTATACTATTTGGTACTCTATTGATAGTCTAACTCAAGATAGTTTCAAAGTAGTGGACTATGTCCTATAGATGTCATTTTGCAGTCCTTCAGTATCTTAAGCCTCTCACTTTACCAATTTCATTCTTTTAAAATAAAGCAATCTGAAGAAACAGAATGGGCAACTGTAACATTTACATAATTTACAAGGTAGATAAAGCAGTATTTTGCAAAGTATACGTATTTTCTGTTTGCAGCAGTAGATATATATATTCTTACAGGGAAAATATTTTTAAATGCAGTTCTGTACACTCTGTCCTGTACAATGAACACCTAAAATAGAAGTGCTTAATAGTTTACGTTACAATTCGCAAAGCAATTTATTTTGCGTATGAAATGTTATGTGCAATCATCCAAAGACTGTGCTTCTAATTAATTCATTTTTTTATTATGATCTTAGCAAAATCAGGTGACGAGTAAAGGAAGGAGAAGGCAATGTTGACATTGTTAATTTTAGACAATTAGAAGCATGGGAAATGATGAACCTGTACTCTTAAACAGTCAGAGAAGAATGATAGGAGGTCTGATGTTACGCAGAGTTGGACAGTTAGACTGTTCATGCCCTGCAGACTCTCAATGTCCTTTGCAATTCTGTAAGGAGCAGTTGTTTCCAAGTTTGTGAAATATTAAATGGAAGTGCTTATTCAGCCTTACTTTGCATATGCACTTTGGTGAAACATCAAGACTATATTTTAACTGTACAATATTTCCAGACACAGTAAATAAAAAAATAATTTTGTAATTTTCTTTAAAACTCTCTAGACCCTTTTGATTGAGATAGACAACATAATGGCTGAGTGAACTTTAATTTGTACTCTCTTAGCATCCCAAGTGCGTGTTTCACATTGTTAAGTAGAATGCTTGGCATTCTGTAGGAAGCATGATTTCTTGCTTGTTTCATTTTTTGCTTTTTTTCCCCACAATCAGCCACTGGGAAATTATCATGAGTCTTAAGACAAATTCTTAATGACTGCTGGCTAGGAAAATAAAATTTCTTTCTTGGTCTCTTTCTCATGTCTCTCTCTTTTGGGGATGGATGAATTCTCATAAGATATACATGCCATAAGATGGTGAGCAGATACTGTATAGATGATTTTCTCCCTCTTAGGACATGTAGCAGCAGTATCTAGTGGGGAATGACTGAATGCATTTCGGGAATGGTGTGGGGTAGAATAAGAGTTTTGAAAGCAAAATGAACACTTGAGGAAACAAAAGTATGTGGAAGAAAGATCTGGCTGCACAAATGAGAAGTGGAGAGGAGACTTAAATAAAATGAAGGGAGGAGAAAGATAAAAAAAAGAATGGAAATGAAAAATCAGGCCAGAAAATTAAGACAGAGACTGTTAAATAAATGAACTATGGGAAATTCTAAGAAGATACTGAGGTTTATTTGTTTCCACTTCCAGATTATTTTTTTTCTTTTTGAGTATCAAGAGACATAAAATATCTGCTTAGGGTTCTCTGTTCACTGGGGATGAGCTAGAGTCAAGATATTGCATCCAAACAAAAACCTAGATTACAAAAATGTTCAGTGTAATTCATTTGACCTACCTGAACAGATCAGTATATCTGATACTGTCGTGTCTTAACCCAGTGGGATTTTCAAATTTGCTTTAGGCTTTGGAAATCTCATCAAGCTTTCATTATATCTTTAAGTCCCTAAGTATTACAGAAAAAATAAACACTACTTCTCCCTTTGACAGCTACCAAAATTATTCTTCTTTTGATGTAACTGTTGCTTAGTCCATTCTATTATCAAACAAAAGTTGAGACCACCAATGCTCCTCAAAGACATCTGGTCACTGTATAGCCTCTTGAGACAAACCCATTCTATTTACCAGTCATTGACACTATGATTTAACAAATAAGGTACTCCAGTTCTATCACAATGTCCTGCTTTTCAAAGCACAGAGAACTGTCTTAATTCTAAATTCCTTACACTATATTTCAGCTGGCAGAATTCAGCTGGGGACTCTCTTGAAAAGTCACTGATTTCTCCTACCCCAGGACTCAAAGCAGGTGACTTCTGGATGTTTAAATCCACTCAGTGGGATTACTATAACGAACCCTAACGAACCCTGGCTTTGACTTGTTCAAAGTTCAGTGGATTGTAAAAAAGAATTAACTTCAGGAGTTATTACAGCATATAGCAAAGTCATTTATATTAAACTAATATATCAAATATATCTATATTCAAATATAAAGACACACTAGACAAACACATAGACACATGCGAACACATAGATATATATACAAAAATCACAAAAATTTCCTCTGAAAATAACATACATGCTACGTATACCCTCTACCATTTTATCTTTGTTTGGGGTGAATTGTTGTTTAGAAAGCTGATTTATGGCATAAAATTGCTCTTATTCCTGATTACATGGCCTGTTAAATGGCTTCTAGATGAGTGAGCGACATATGTCAAAAAGAAAAGCTTGTGATTCATTTTTCTTACCCGTATGTTGTTGCCAGCTTCATACCAGGTGAAATGTGCTTTAAATAGTTTGCCTTAAGCACTGGCATATGAGCTAGCATGAAAGATTACCATCCAAAAGGCAAATTCATTTATTACCAACCCTGGTAGTATTTGTCACTTTATTCACTTGGGTAGCAAATATATGTCACCCAGACTTTCATGGGGAATTAAACCATTATGCAACCTGACAATAACAAGAATATTTTTAGTGACTCTGACAGGTATCAGGTATTTCTCTGTCTACACATTCTTAGTCACAATTTCCTTAACAGGTATTTTGAAAATAATCCCTTGGTACACCTCCATCAGGCCTTCTTTCTGCTTGATGGACAAACAGTTCTACATTGTGAGAGCTGCACACCTCTCTACTGTTCCTGTTATGTCACTATAGTATTATAGCAAATGGCTGCAGCAAATTGTTATAATAACTTGCCATAAAGAAGAGCACTCTACAGTAACCTACTCATACAGTGACAAACTGTACTGTACTGTACTGTGTGGTTCCTTCCATATATGAAAGAAAGTGTTAAAACTTCTTGGTCAAATTTAAGTAATGGAAAAGGGTTCTCTGTCATCGTGATTACAGAGGACCTATAGATTCAATAACTGACTAAATTTTGGGTTTAAGTAATACAAGAGAAGTGAAAATCTGAAAGCAATATTCACATCTGTATTTCTTTTTCACAGAGTACTACTTTGAACTTTTCGGGGTTGGTAGTGCAAATAACTGAACTTTCAGTTCTTCTGTGCTAAAAGAACAAAAGCAACCACTTGTAACATTTTAAAAACTGGACTAGGTAAAACCAGAAACATTGGGCAAAAAATGAAAACTTTTTTTTTCATTAAAAATATCTGAAAATTAATTTACACTTAACCATTTTTTCCAATGCATCTTTCATAAAGGAAATTTCTCAGGTTTTTTTAAATATCTAGAGTTTTCCAGAATTCACCCCTTCTTATAAACACTGATGGTATTGACCTCTATATTAGCCATTACCTTCAGATGACATAAGGTGAAATTTATTATTTGTTTCTCCTATCCACCTGCTAGAGCATCCTCAAGTTTTGGCAGGGACTCTGAAGAGGGATACCTGTACTGCACCTGGTGTTTTGGGATAGGTATGCCACAGAAATGGTATGCACAGCAGCTTCTACCTATTCCTGTGGCAATGTCACCTGACAAGTGCTGAGCAGGCAGAACAGGCATATATCTTAGCATAGCTTCCACATGAACCAAATTGAGGGCAAAAAGACGGGAGTTCAAGCTGCCTATAAAGCAAATGTGTAGCTCTAGGCCTTTCAAGAACTAAGGGTTTCAGGACACTCTTGGGATCTCAGAATCCCAATAAGTGATACGTTAGAGAGCAGAGAAGCTTGAAACAGTCCCAAGCAAATGCGTAAATATTAATGAAGACCTAAACTAAGAGAGACAGAAAGGCCTATGCCAATCATAGACTGCAGACAGAGCTGCCTTTTTGAGAAAGGAAGAGGGCAAAGATCTTACGAACCTCCAAGCAGGGTCTTATTGAGTGAGTACCTTGGTGTCCTCGAGATAAAGAAGAACTGAACCAATGTTAAAGGTCTCTAATTTTAGTAATATCCTAAGGCTAAAAGTGTCAATGTCAGCTAATGATCCAACAACATTGACATGGATATGTGAATGTTACCTTCCACAGAGGATCAGAGCAATTAGCACAGTGCCTACATCAAATTCAGAGCAGTGGAAAATCAAAGTTACCTCTGGACTTCAGGAAATTTTAAAACTGCATTAAATATCTCTTCTCTGTGACCTTGTAACAGAAGGGATACTACAACGTTTGAGGTCTGAGACCCTGGGTGTCAATTGATGCACATAGATTTGCATCCCTTACAGAGCCAAGCTTTTTTCAGAAGCAAATACAGTGCTTCTGTTCCCTTCTATCCACAAGTTGTATGGCACTTTGAATAAATTAATGAAATATGAAACACCACAAAACTCATACAAGATAAGGACACACTATCTATTTTCTCTCTTCCCAGAGAGAAAACTTGCTATTACGAGTGTATGGAAAAGGCAGTCTGTAAGGGGATTGCAGTTGATTTCCTCGAGTTAGCTAGCCTTGCTAAAGCAGCACAGAGTTCAGGGCAGGCTAACATGTAATATTTAGCCCAGCTTTGCAGGAGGATTTTGCAGCCCACAGTAAGTTCCAGGCTGTTGCCAATACACTGCTGCTAGTAAAATGAGAAAGTTACACTAACATGGTGTGTACCTACACCTTGATCTGTGCTGCAAGTATATCCCTGTGCTCCTGGACTCAAAACCCAGTGTCAGTAATGTCAATAGGCTTTTTTACTTCAGAGTTCATATTTGATGTGGCTATAGATTTCATGGTCAGAATCCAAATCCAACTGCTTCAAGGAGACTTAAGGTTGTTCTTAGCTTTTGATGTGTATAAGTTCATCTTCAGAACCTCAATCAGTCACTTCAGTCAATAAGGCGTCTCCAGAGGGCATCTTCTCTTATCCTTCTCCTAGACTGAAAGTAATTGGCCTCTTCATGTTCTTGTTTATTGGACCAAAACAAAAAGAAATCCTAAGGTTATCAGTTTAGGCTTACAAAACCATTTAAATAGTCAAACTGGGTGAAATTAATTCTGACCCACAGGTATAGGTGCTTGAGAAGGATTTAAGGCACATATGTCTGGCACAAGTAGACTGCTCAAAAACAATGCCTCACATATCTCAGACATGAACATTTTTTGGACAAGAATGAGAGACACCTGAAGAGACAGCAATGTCTGAAGGAAGTCAGTCTATTCAGCCTGCATGGATGAAAAACAGGGTGGTCTAACGTTACCTGGAAGCTCCTCATTAACCTCAGCAGGTTTCACAAATTGAGCTGACCAAGGTAATTCTCTCCAGAAGCAACCTTTTCAGTGCATAGAAAGTTGTGTAAAGAGGCATTTAGGCACTTATCTCTTCCTACATCTTACTGAGCACTGTGGTTTGAATGGGAACCTACACATCAGCAAACCAAGTTTTTCAATTCATAAAGTTTCTATTGCAAAATTATCTTTTGGCACTTAAATCACTTTTGAACATGGATATTAACTCATGAGTAACACTGATCCTTTAGAAATCCAGATGTTTTTAAGGACCGTACTTAGAATGAAAAGGAAGTAAAATACAGTAGACTAGATATTGTGAGGCATTTGAGGCATTTGGCGCCTTCTGCATTTATAAGTATTAGCTGTATACTATCCATAAGAACTGATGAAGCACATACACACAAGGAATATCTATGCTTGCAAGATGAAGGTGACATTTTCTAAGCTAAACTACTGTAATAAATTAGAGCTTCCAGAATTTATAAAATTACTTCAAAATGGAGAATGGGCATCTCTTCTCAAGACATTGGCCTTATTCAAGGAAACAGTAGGTTTATTCACTGTGCTTGTGACTACACTGTGGTAAGCAGGTATAATGCCATCAGAAAATTAGATCTTGACATTCCCCTTCGAAATCGACCCAATATTTTCTCTGATGGATTTGTAACTAAGTGCTCAGTACATTGCTGAATCATGTCCAGCCTGGGATTTCATTTTGAGTAGGCTATGAATAACTGTTTTTAATGCCTTCCAGTCCCATATAATGTCCCACTGGGGTTTTTTGGACACGGGACTTTTTTTCTGGTATACTGACAAAGTCTGACCAGCAATCAAGCCATTTTTTAGTGTATGCCAGTGTTTCTGCATTTTGCCTCACTTCCATTTGGCCGAGGTTAGAGTAAAAGTGCTTTTCTGTCTACAACTGCTCTTAAACTATAGGCACAGGTTTGATTTAATTTGCCACCAGTGCTGCTTCATAGCTCCATGAATGTTAAAATCTGACCACATTTCTCATTGTAAACAGAGGCAGTAAATTGACACACAAACACACAGCTTTGAATGAAATTTTTGCAATGTTTAGTTGCCTTTTCAAACTCTGAAGATATATTATCCTTTCGGGAAATATTAGGAGACTAACAACACTGGACATAGCATGCAGCCTTTAGAAAGAAAACAAGCAACAATTTCAAAATGGAATTAACATGCAAATAATTCCTAATGCATTTTTAGTGATTGAGTACCTAGAGTATTTCTTAAAATAAAAATTAAAAACAAACAAACAAACAAACATTTGTGACCTTTACACAAAGTAACCATGTCTTTAGGCAATAAAGGTTAGAATATGGTTATCTGAGGATATTCTGCTAAAGTACTAAATAGCATATGCATTTTCTGAAATTTGTATCCTGTTATTGTGTGGTGGTATTTAGTCATTCTTAAAGTATCCATGCAAATATCCACTGCACCTCTAAATATCAAAAATGTATGCATGGGTGTGGCTACTCTGAGAATCATGTGCACAAAGCAATATGCATATTTATGTTCACTAGTTAATTTACAGTGAACCAAGTATTCAACTCCACAAATTACACTCCAAGATATCATTGAATGAAAGCCTGCTTTTCTATAAGTGTTTAACATGGTATTTAGAAAGTACAGGAGGCATATTAAAGTAATCTGCCCAGTAAGAAAATATGGATATGACTACTAAAATTTTTTATGTCTTTATTTCAACATCCATGTAATGAAAAATAAGTTATTCACTTTCTCTGGTAAGAAAGCAGATGAATGGTTGTTTCCATAGAAGATCTGATATATTAACATTAAAATTTAATTCTACTTTAATTCTTTTGAATACCATGCCTACGTATTTAACAGGTCTTTCTGGGATTGCTGAAAAGTATTCCAGGTCATTCTTGCCTTTTACAGGGACCACTTTCTTACTTGCCGATTTAGTAGAGAACAGACGTGACATAGTGAGAAAACACCAACAACAAAAAAATAAACAACAAAAAAAAATCTCAAACCTCTAACAACATAATTCAGTGTTTTATTGAGAAAGTATTGCCAAGAGGTTATAGAATCCTTTTCCACTGTTACAGAGGTGTAATACAAAAACACAAGAACACAGTTTTCATGCAAAGATCAGAAAAAGCAATTGGAAAAGGGAACAGTGACAAAACCAGCAGCAACAGCCAAATAAACCAGAAATGCCAGCCAAATGAGTTACAGTCAGGTACAATGATTTCACTTTGCAAGTGTAACAAGACACAGCCTACATTTTTTTTCCCTAAGTGGTTCAAGAAAGGCAATATATTTTTTTATTCTCTCTCCCATCGTCCCTTGAAATCAGAAGAGCTCTGACCTAAAACACAGATTAAAATGTTTTCAGACCAAATCACCATTCCATCTAAGCATGTTTCACGACTCCTTAACTTGCTAGTACATTTCTGTAGCGAATGGAACATCCTTTCATGTATCAATCTCCTTAAAGTAGTCCTTAGGGCTTAAAAGTGGCACCTAGGGCCAGCTACAATGTGTTCAAGCAAGACTTGGTTAAAAAGAGTTTATTCAGAAAGTAAGAGAAATCAGCAGTTGAACTGTAATGTACCAAAGAGCAGGCAAACTGCCAAATGTCACTATATACCAAGGTCCTTCCCTCCTTCCCAGATAAGAACAGATAAATGTAGTTAGACAGGCTATAGTGAATGGTTGAAAAATACACTAAAAATATTAATGTTCTATTCTTCTCACTGGCAATACATTTGCCCCAAAATAGGGACAGGGGGCTAAAGTCCACCTTACAAATTACAAGGAGGAAAGGGGTTGTTTTGTTGTAAGTTTGAACAGTTTAGCTTGACCCTAGGTGAAACAGAAGACAGTTTTCACCTCTCAAAGAAAATCAATTGCATTTGCCAAGGCACAGCAGATCATGAATAGGACTTTAGCTGTTATGCAGTATGACCTTCCCCAGAACAGAAGAGAATCATGTTGCTTAAGGAAATCTGCAAAGAGCAGAGACCAAAGAAATCGGCTTTCAAGCATATCTTTGGCTAAAAAAAAAAAAAAATTTGCAAGATGAATATTGTGCTAAAAGATGGAGCATAGAGTGGTTCTAGAAACTAGGCTCAAAAATCTCAGGCTTGTGCAGTTTAAGGACTACAGAAGATTCCTACCATATTTAGTAGTCCAAATCAGCAACTCCCAGGGTTTCTTTAGTTCAAAAGATTTATTTTCTCCAATCGTTCAGGTAGGAAAAAAGGGGGGAATAAATTGAGTAGAAAACACCTAGGAAAAACATCTCTGCCTGAAGAAACATAGAGCTGATATATCAGGTTCACAGTACCCTTCACAATGTAGGGAAGAGGAATTTGTCAGGGAAAAAAAGAAGTTTGTACAGAAGCCTCTGAACTATTCAGAGCCTCTAGCTATTGTTAGCTGTGTAATGAACCCCCAGCAGGGCTATTGCAACTGACTTAAAGGAAAGAAGTTGATAGCTGGTGGACTAGTCTTTATCAAAGCTGAAAATGTGGAAGGTGATGAAAAAACTTAAAGGGATACTCTTTTTTTCCACTGTAAATATTGACATCTTCTATATCAAGAATGGGCATTGAAGATGGAAAGTTGCACTGTATTTTAAACAATACATTTGAATTTCTTGCACTCAATTTTACCTGTGTATTTCTACTCATTTATTTGAAACTCCACAATCAAGAGGAAGGTGTCCTTTTCCTGAAGAAAGACACTTATTAAATTAAAGAAAAAGTTAATAAAACTTTCCCCCATTCTTCAATAAAACCAGCTTACTGCAGGAAGGCAAGTATTGCCCACTGCGTACAAGAAAAGATATAGCTGACTTAATCCACTGAGCTATGTATCTCTTTGGTGCTTTGTGTAGAACTATGCCCTCATTGTATATTGAATTCTTCAACAAATGGAGCCACCACTTTATTATTAATCAGATTTAAGAAGTGAGCTTGGGCTACCGTGGATATGTTTTACCTGAAATGTTAGGAACTGTTGGTTTGTGATATTAATCCAGTATCTGTTTACTTCACCCCAAACCCCGAATCTAAAGTTTTGTTCAATAGAAACAAATTGAAGTCTTTGAGATGGGGATACTTCAGCTGAGAAATGACAAACCTGTGACTTAAAACAGTGCCAAGGGACAACCTAGAATCAATAGCAAATCTCTGATCAATAGCGGAGATTTGAAGGTCACCCAAGGGCAGAGAGAACCAAGTCTCCAAGGCTGGAGAGCAGTGCTGCTGAAAGCAGCCTGGGAGTGCCCTGGCAGCCAGGAGGGCCAACCATGTCCGGGGGGGCATCAGGCAATGCATCGCCAGCCAGTAGAGGGAGGGGATTGTCCTGCTCTGCTCTGCACTGGTGTGGCCTCACTTTGAATGTTGTGTGCAGTTTTGGGCACCGCAATATTGAAAAGACATTAAGCTATTGCAGAGCATCCAAAGGAGGGCCATGAGGATGGTGAAGGGTCTGGAGAGGAAGCTGTATGAGGAGCAGCTGATGTCACTTGGTTTGTTCAACCTGGAGAAGAGGAGACCCCATTGTGATCTTCAACATTCTCACAAGGAGAAGCATAGGGGCAGGCACCGATTTCTTCACTCTTGTGGCCAGTGACAGGACTTGAGGAAATGAAGCTGAGTTGGGGGAGGTTTGAGTTAGATATCAGGAAAAGGTTTTTCACCCAGAGGCAGGTTGGAACAGGCTCCCCAGGGAAGTGGTCGCAGCACCAAACCTGACAGAACTCAAGAAGTGTTTGGATAATGCTCTCAGGCACATAGTGTGACTCCTGGAGTGTCCTGCACAGGGTCAGGAGTTAGACTCAATGATCCTGATGTGTCCCTTCCAACTCAGCATATCCTGTGATTCCATGATCCTGAATCCTAACAAAAATTGAAACCACTTTGGTACAGGGTATGAAAAGGGTTAAAGATATGAGTGAGCACAAAAAGAGGTCACAATACAGAAAAACAAAAGTCCATCAGATCAAGTAGACACAATGAAGTAAATAAATAAAAAAAATAAAAGAGAAGAATAAAACCACAGATGACTGTGGGAAGCCTGCTGATGACACTGCTGATGCTATGAGTAGGAAGCAGTGAAGGACAGGATGATGGGTGATGAAAGATGGGGGAGAGAAAAGATGGGAACACAACAGGAAGGTTTCCTGACCTAATGTTTGAGGAAATCTTTACACCTAGAAATGGAAACAAAGAAGGAGCATTGCTCAGAAAGGGTCAGTATTAAATATAAACTCTGTCTAACAGGGGTATCCATAATTAACAAGCTGCTCTTCTTGTTAGCATCATGAAAATGTGCCATAGACAAAGTTTTTAACAGGACCTTTTAACTTTAAACTTCATCCATACACCACAGTTATTTTTGCATAGCTAGGCAGTTGCACTGTGCTTCCCCCAAGCTGCATTTTTTCTCACAAGCATCTCACAACCTGTTTATGCAGTGAGGCTTATGGAGCTTGATATTCACACTGTTACAAAGCAAGGGCATCAGCACTGTCACATACAATACAGTTCAGCAGTATCCTCAGCTTCTGCCTACTCTTCATGTCTTTATGTTGCATCTCTGCAACCCACTATGTAAGTCATGCAGTCAGTTCTTTAAAACAAGTATGTCACCTACAGAGGTAAAAACGTGGAAAAAGTCCTCTATGAAAAAGAAGTGCATTAGCCCCAGAGCCATTATAGCCAAACAAGTAGTAACTTGTGCAGAAGTAGTAACTTAAGTCAATAAGTGTCTTTGGACCTTTAGTTCTTAGTGCAGGAGAGTACTTAATGGAAGTCAAACCTTGCTGTGGAGGAAAGTAGACAGGTATGGCTGCTGTCCATGGATAGAGAGATACAGGGTCAGCAGAGACCTTACAGAGTTGGGTCTGTCTGACAAAGACGAGATTCCTAAGGAAGAGCCTTGCTCTTGATTTAAAATTTCAGGTTTGTTCTCAGTGGTAATCTACACCACTAGTATGTGTGGTGTATTTTTGTTAAGAAGGCTTTCTCTGTGAGTTTGTGGCAGTCAGTGTTTCCTTTTTGTCCCTATCAAGTTATAATTTCCATTTCTTCAAGCTCACCCAAACCTACAAATAAGCTAGCACATATGATTTACGTGTATGTATAGCATATCTGAACTCAATAGAAGGACATGTAGGTCAGTTTTAACAGTAGCATCAAATCATGGCTGGGCTTCACGAACGAAGATTTGGGAAGGGCTCTACCCACATTTGCTACAAGCGCGTTGGTGGCTTAAGAGGCCAATGCGAGATAGACAAGCCCAGTAGCAAAAGGCACAGAAGAAAGATTTTTGGATGGTATCAGCAAGACAAGATTCTTTCTGCATTGTCTTTTCTCCTCAGGGGTGATCCTGAGTGCTTTCTCAAAGGAAGCAGCAGCGTTATAGATGCTGTGTCTCCAGGCCTCCCGATTGGAGGCCAGAGTAGACCAGCGATGAAGATCAATGTGGCCAAGGCTGAGATGTTTCTTCAGGGAGTTCTTGTATCTCCTCTTCGGGGCTCCTCTCTTGCAGGAGCCAGTGGCAAGTTCTCCATAGAGCATGATCTTAGGGAGGTGGTGGTCCTCCATCCTGGAGATGTGTCCTGCCCAACACAGCTGTGTTCTCAACAACATGGCCTCAATACTTGTAACTGCTGCTTGTTCTAGAACAGATGTATTAGTTACATAATCTGACCAGTGGATGTGTAGGATTGTACAAAGACAGCATTGATGGAAGCATTCTAGGAGTTGCAGGTGGTGGTAGTAAATGACCCATGATAGCATCAAATATATGCTAATTAATAAAGTTTGAGAATGACAATTCATTTTTCAGTTGCTCCTTTTGGCCTTCCTTTCTCTTCAGTCCCACTGCCTGAAAGATAGCCTCTAACCCAGGAATGAACATTTTGCAACATACAACACAGTCATCGTGATGTTTATGCAAATAACAATAGTATGAGGTGCCAGAAAGACGTATGAGGAGACATGAAGAGATAAGAAAAGGACAAGGACTCACTTTGTTTCACTTCATGCTAGAAATTTTTTGTTTTCTGCTTTTGAGATTTCTTTGAAGGTGAATACGTACCAGCGAACAAGAAAGCAATTATTACTATTAAATATTAATAAACAATACCAGTATAGAGATTATGAAAAATAACTATATTTTAGTTATCTATGAAGAAACTGCAGAAATAGAACAAGGTAAGTCCCTCACTTGTTTCAGTGTGAGCAACTAGCCAGACAACATATCCATGACTAAAACTTATCTTTTTTAGTGCACCATGTTAGTGCAATATTTTACCAGAGTCTAAAAAAAGTCTGGTTTTGATATATTTAGTTAAAGGCCATATTCAGTGTACCTCTCCCTCTAGTGATGACTTCTGTCTAATACATATACCTTATTTTTATTATCTTCTTCTATTGCTAGGATAAATACCAGCTTGTCCACTGACTAAAACTGACCGTGTGAACTCTCTGTATATCTCAATTAATTTTGCTGCTGGCAAAATGTACTTTAATCCTTATCTTTCTGCAGCCAGCAGTTCCTCATTTTTTTCCATATATCTTGGTGGCTCTTTTGTGATTTTTTTTTCATTGGAAGGAAACAAAAATTTATTGATTTCTGGAGGAGAGGATACAACAGTTTTTGTACGCATTAGGGGCACCTACACAGACACATAAAAGTCCTCCTTTTATAATACCCAATTTACCCCTTTTAAAATCTCAGATGGCAGAAAAAGCCATGAGCTATTATGTTTATTTCTGAATGTTTCAGAGGCACTCACTCACTGCAATGCTGAGAACTACTTAAGTACCTAGGTATGGAGACAATCCCATCAGCCTCTCCAACAATTCAAGCCTCTCCCTCACTGATGAATAATAACCCCAGTTAAGTACAGTACATGAAAATGAGATTTATTCCTTCCTCTATATTCATGATTAAAGTCATAGGATATTTTTTTCTAACACTATTAGTTGTATCCTTTTGCCTGCAAGTCACATCTCTGAGGCAATTACTTATCAACATATAAGTCTAAATCCTAAGTATACCTTCTATTCATACCCTCTGTGACCCTCCAATAGCCTGCAGGTGGCTGCTGTGTATTAACAAACTCCAAGTCTGAATAGAGGAAATAAGTAAGTTCCTCTGTTCTTTATCCTCTGTCCAACAGTGTTTTTGTCTCTGTTGAAAGGTGTCTCTAACACCCCGAAGTTGCATGCCTCATCCATCTGAAAAGGGTTCATTTTCCTTCAAGAAGGTTCATTAAATACCTAGGTGACTTTATTTTAAGTTTTGCCTTTTTTCTTTTTTTTTTTTTAATAAAATGCTTACGTACAGATTTTTAATTTTTTTTTTCCTGGAAGTGAAATTAGCCAGGACCACAAAGTATACAGAAGAAAGAAAGCTACAAACCAAAAGGATTTCAAAGACATAACCTAGCATCCCACCTAAATGAGAAAACATCCCAAAGGACCTGTGGGTGTTCCCATGGCTACATAAAAACTGAAGATGTTTAAGAAAGAAGACAAATTCTGAAATACTGCAGAAAGTACTCATCTTCTCTAGATCCTCTCTTGATCTTCTGTACAATAGCCACTGAAAGTTTGGGACAAGATCCAAAGGGTGGTGTTACCCTGAGGAAGATGGCACATCAGCATTTCTTCAAAAAGAGTTGCTTTATTGAGTCAAAAATTGCTAACTCTCACGAGTTGCAAAAAAAAAAGTGTTCCCAATCATGTTTTAGACAAAATGTTCAGAAGAGCAATGAATATGCACAACATCTCAGAGGAAATGGCTGAGCTAGCAAACACTAGCTACACTGCTTCACGGTAAATGGGTTCCAGAGACTGCCATGCTTTTTGCATTCATTCAGTGACAGATCAGTCTAGAGAATGGTAGCATCTGGATGAGGGCAGATGGCTAAACTGTCAAATAATGACATTTTACAAAATTTCAGCAGTCTAAGCGCAATATGGTTCCAATCCCAAAGGCAGACAGGTAAACAATGGTGCAGAAGTTATAGCGCTAGCACATAAGATTATTGATTATAATTATTCTAGGGGAAAGAATTCTTTTCAGAAGATTAGGCTGACAAGAAGATTGAGAGCTCTTTCAAAAAGAATTAGGTGACATCTCCCTAGTTTTGTTCAGGCATCTATTTCGCTACATTTTCACCTCAAATGAGTTTGTTGTGGTGTCCTAAAAAACATAAACCTTCTCAGGGTAAAGATGTTCAAATCCACGATTTTTTCTGCAATTCATCTTTCACTGCAAAATTTTTTATTGGGTTTCAGAAATTCACCAGTGAGCCAGGGATAGCTGCAAAGAGAAACCTTTGTCCTTACAACCGGAATGAACTTGGAAGCCAAAAAATCTTATTACCTGTATAGTTCAGAGGAGCAAATTCATTCACAAAGATACCAAAAATTAGTAGTTGATTCTATGGAGAGAAACTAAAACATTGTTCCACTCGGTTGAACTTACATAGAGGCAAAATTTAGAGTTTTGAATAGTCACTCCTAAAGCTATGTAAAATCAAACTTCTGTAAAGAACAATGAATTTTTTCTTTTTTTTTTTTTTGTGGTAACTAGCATGTGTTTTGGAAATGAAGTCACAAAATAGACAAGTTGCGAGAGGATACTTCCACTTTATGTAAGAATTTCTGTTCCTTTTGTACAATTGTCCCAGCAAGGTATCTTAGCAATGAAAAGTGAACAATAAACTACAGTTCACAGTGTCATTCTTGAAGGGAAAGTGAATTTTTTATATCTGTCAACATTGACACCATTAGCTATGTAGTTACGTGAGTGACAGTGAAGCCTTACAGAAGTGACTGAGGGATTCTTTCTCTTTGGTCCCCTCTCCTGGTGTCATTGTGCACTTATTCCCCAACCCATTTTATACATAGGTATGCACAGCTTTGCAGATTGCCAGGCTGTTACCTGCCCTGTTAAACATATGGCTACCATGCTCATACAAGCACTTCCCCAGAGAATGGGCAGACAGACCTGAGAAAGGCAGACAGGTGGGCAGGCAGACAGGCCTATCAAAAGAGAAAGGGGTAGAGGGGTCGGGGGAGGGGAAGAGAAGAGATATTCTTCTGGAAATTTTAACTCTCATACATAAAATGCTGTACTTTACAGTGCTTGACAGGTATGCTAATATTACATGAATGGTGTGAATTAGGTGATATTCAATCTAAATAAAACCAAAGTAATACTGATTGGCAAGATAAAGACTTTAAAAGACTAAGCAGTAAGGGAATCTGGTTTTTTTTTTCCATTGTATCTTACTGTTGGTATGGCTCTTAATGTACATTTTTTATTAGATTCACTTTTTTTTCCTGAGTTCATACTTGGCAACAGTAACTCAGAAACTATTGCTATTCCTCTGATACTTCTTTTACCATTTTTATTGACACAGTGATAATACTGAGGATATCTTTAGGAAAGATCATTCTTGGATATATCATAGCTTGGATATATCATAGCAATATCCACAGCTTTGCCATCTGCAGAACACAAATGTCTAACCTTGGTGTATGTTGACCACTATAGCTGAATGATGTCAATGCATGTGCTATTAATTACGTAATAGTTTACAGCCAGAGTGCTAGTTGTGAATTAAGTGACATTAAACAGTGTAGAATCTTTTCTCCCCTCCATAGCTGTGTTCTCACTCTTGACACACAGAAACAACTTCCAACGTTAGAGCCACAGTTTTCTCAAGAAAACCTTATTCCTTAGGAATTTCATTTTCTCAGTAGAATTGCTATTGTCTAAAATGGAACTTGAACTTTCAGATTTACTCTGATACTAAGGATAATCAAAAGGTAGATTCTTAGGTGATATAATTCTACCACAGCTGTGTATAATTGAGTGAATCCCAGATTTTTTCTTTTGTGGTTTTATGTTTGGGGGTTTTTTTGTTGTGGATTTTTGGGGGTTTTTTGTAAGAGAGAATCGGGTTTATTTTTCAGGTACACAAGTTCAGATTTAGCTATCTATAAATGATTAATTTATCTGTTTATTCAAAATAATTAGAATAAGATTCTATAGCACATATCCAGCATATACCCACATATGACTTTGCTCATATTAAAAAGAAGTCATTTGGTGTGCATAGTATTTAAGGCATAGAGTACATGAGGTTCTTAACTATGATAGTAAGGACAACATAATCTGCCTTGTACAGTCTCATGGATTTTGAAAAGAGTTGTACTGACTACTCATGGAAAAGCCATTGAATACTGCTGTTAGACATGTTGATAGTGTGGTTGTTCTCATAAAAAAATTTATTATAGATTACAGAATTTTTTGTTCTCCTGTGCTCAGTGCTAGAATTTCAAAACAATCATCCCAAGCCTAAATACAAAAGTAACACTGATCATGGTTTATATGTTCTGTGTATAATCACACTCATAAGGTAATGTTATAGCTTGTTTCACATTTTACTGATCTTCTTATTCTAAAATGTCTATATTTTGTTTCTTATTTCTAAATTAATTTACACTCTCCACTTGGGGGAGGTAAATAAGCAATTTCTTTCATACAGTCTAAAAGAAAATAAGACTGAAAAAGAAACCAAAGAGTGATTCAATACATCTCCTTGCCAAAAAGAGAGTAAACTATAGCTGAATTACTCGACACAAACATTTGTCTAACCTTTTGTTAAAGCCTTGCATAATAGAAATTCCACAACCTGCCTTAGGTAATATGTTTCTACAATCAACTACCCTTGCTGCATTTACCTGTCCTAAATGTCACTAGCTGCAATTTAAGCCCTCATGGACCTCCTACTTCAATTAGAAGTGGGATTCAACTATCTCTATCGATAGACCTAAAACTAAACTTCATGAATCAGCTTTAAAATTCTTTCCAGACTACAAAGAAATTGAAAATAAAAATGTATGCGTACAATGGATAAAGGTACTGCTTTTCATGGTTTCACGCAGCAAACCTGGGACACACACCATTGTAGGCAATAGCAGGGTAACTTATTTTCTATGTTACTTTTCCTTAGAATAGGAAAAGATTAAGCTGTTCGTGTATAAATATTTAAGTAAATAAGCTGTCATCAACTCAGCAATCGAACTGAGAAAATGTGAAGGTGGGATGAATCCAAAACTACATTGCCATAAGCTAATTCATATTCATAATCTAAAACTCTTCATATTCAAAGGAATTCAGAATATATAAATGTCCCAGGAAAAAAAATAAAAGAGAAATATATGCTCAATAAGGATATCAGTCTGTAACATCGCAGCAACTAACTGACTAATGGAAGCATATATTTGGGGGGATTTCAATGAAGTAGGTAAGTTAGTTATACATGGTGCTGAATAATGATATGCCCATATTTCGATGAAAAAAATCAGAAACCTCATAAGATCTAGTTTCTTTGTATCATCCACAGTACACAAGGGATCAAATCAAGTTGCTGTTGCACATTCAAATTTGAAAATTTTCCTAGCAAAGGAGTATTAGCTCCGTGTGTGAATTTATGGCTTCTCCCTTCAAGTGTAATAGATTGCGAGAGAGAGCTGACATATTAAAATGTTACTAGAGACTTGCTTAAGCTTCCAAATTTCACTTGAGGTATCTAGTTCAGAGTAAGTTGAATTGCACTCTGTGTTTCAGTGATCAAACTGCATAGTTTTCCATTGTGTGTAAAGATGGTTCAAGTATCTGTGAGCGCATACAGACCCCTGTGTATAAATCCCTAACTACTGTGCTTTAATCTCCCTGATTAAAGCTGAAAGTCTCCCCAGTATGGGATCAAGTTGCCTAAAAAGTGCCATCAAGTGCCTTTTCACATACCGTGGTGTATCTCACCCAGCTTCCAGGATACTCTATAGGTAATTTCTGCCAGCTCCATAAAGATGTCAGATATAATAGCTCATTTGAAATGACATTAGAAATTTGTATTTAGATTACTAAACATTTCTAAAGATATCCAAAGATTAGTTGTCTAAGACTAAGCTAGCCCCTCTTGATTCCTTGTATATTCATTGAGAATGAACAGGTAACCAACTAGAGCAATTAATTTAATTTATGAAACAATATAAAAAATGCCTACTGGACATGCTTATTTTTCTTCAACAACTATAAAGGGAATTAAGACCATCTCGCTTAGGATTAAGAAAATTCATTTTTAAGTATCTAAACTATGACCTAAAGAGTCATCACAAAGAATCATGTAATCAGTTCACGTCTTGGTGGAATTCAGTTACTTATGCATGGGTCCCTAGAGCCTTGTTAGAGAACCTGGGATGTCATACCTTGTTTCCAGGGCACAAGTCTCCTCTTTCACAAGCCTCACACCTATGCATATGTCTCAGGTACTGCAAGAGGAGTAGGCAAGAGACACCAACGTTTAGGCACCTGAAACTTGCTTTGTTGATTTATGGATATGGATGTAGGAATGGAGGCAGAGATGTATGGACACAGATGGCAAAAATCTGTCATGTTCATTTGGGCACCGAGAGGTTCTAATTGTCCTGACCAAACAGTAACCCATTTTTGTCTGTAGCCATACCCTAGTTGAGCTTTGTTGTACTCCAGCTTGCTGACCCACACCTGCTGTACAGTGGAAAGGGAAGCCAAGGTGACTCCTGAAATCTGGAAAGACTACCAGCACCACTGATGACTTTGATTTTTCATCATGCTCAGTGCTAAGAACTTGATCCCCGTTCTGCACCTTGTCAACAATGCTGGGGTACACTGTGCCCCCTACAAACTGCATCACATCTGTGTGCATGTCCTTATAGATATTCACACCATGCTTCAGAATGGAGATGAAGATATTTTTGTGGATAATATAGGGAGTAAGAGGAGAAGAAAACTTATAAAGAAAGATTACAGAAAAGAAGCTTAGAGACTGGTCAGAGCCTGAAGGTGCCTGCCTGAAGGTGCACTCAGGGCTCTGAGAAAGTCAGGGTGTATTAGTTAGGAATATCACAGAGAGAGAGCTACCCAAAATATGCAGGCTAATTATAGGTACAGTTCATCCTCACTTCCTTTTTTACCCTGAAGCATATAAAGAAAAAACTGTCAATCAATTAATGTCCAGTGAATATGGACGTAGTAAAACAAATATAAAATAAAAACTATTTAATATATTTCTGAATGATCTACTGAAGTTTACTGACACAGAAAGTCATCACCAAATACAGCGGTTGGAGTCTTCAAAGGGCTGAGTAATTCTACCAGGAGTTAAAGCCCTTATTGTTATAAAAAGCTAAGGAGAGGTAAACACAGCAAGGGTAGTTGATTGTAGAAATATATTACCTAAGGCAGGTTGCAGAATTTCTATCATGCAAGGCTTTAAAAAAAGGTTAGACAAATGTTTGTGTGGAGTATTTCAGCTATAGCTTACTCTCTTTTTGGCAAGGAGATACATCTAGATCTCATGCCTCGGGGCACAGAAGTGGATCACCTGTCATAAGGACGGGCTTTTTTCCCACAATGTGTGTCACTATGAGGTCAGCAGAGTAAATTTTAGTGAATTTTACTTGCCCCAATCATTTAATGGACAGTTGCCAGAGCTGTGAGGTTTGTTTGGAAGGAACAGTGGTCCATAAAACAGCTGTAAGGAATATATTACGTGAAAAAGTCCATTTGAAATGTCAAGTAAAGAATTATTTGTTTACCAAGTATATCATATATGATAAAACAAATAGAACTTATGTTCGTTAGCAAAAAACCCTAACAGCAAATCTAATTCCTTCACTTGACTTATCGAATGAGTAATACCAAAGCCTGGGTCACCAAAGAAGTCTGAACTGTTAGAGGAGGAACAAGAAGTTGTTACTAATTTAGCCTGAGCACTGTGCAGAACCTATATGAAGATGTAAATTAAGGACCATGCTTCATTAACAAAAAAAAACATTATTTACTCTCATTCAGTATCTTTGCAGGAATGAGAACCAAAGGAATTTATGCATTTCAGTAATATGTTAAGAGAACTTAGAGGGGAGCAAAAATGTTAAATTCTTTATGTGGGTGGGAACTGCTTAAAGCTGCTGAGTTTGATGCTTAGAGCAACCGCATACTGCTTATAAATTAAAAAAAAAGACTTTTAAAAGAGGGTAAAAAAGCTGACAGAAAAAAAGATGAACAAAGGAGACAGCAGAATTTAAAAGACGACCTATATAAAAAAAGTCTAAATGAGGAAAATAGGGGGCAAAAAGGAGCATAAAATTTGGAAAGTTAAATTTAAAACCACAATAGTCAAGAAAAAATAATGGTAAACTCCAAGTAGAGGCATAAAACTAATAATAAATATTTTCTTTAAACATGTTTAAAACAGAAATCTTGTCAGTAAGATGACAGATGGGGTCAAGGTGCAAAAAGAGTCCCCAAGGAAGGCAAAGCTGTAGCAGAAATACTAAATAAATTTCTAGTACTTGTCCTTATACTGAAGAAGTAACCTATATTTTGGCAGAATACTATATTAATCTAAAATGTCAATAGGAAAAGTTTTAGAAGAGAGTAATAAAATAAACAGTAACAAATCTCTCAGACCCAGCACTATTAACTCAAGTTCTAAAAGAATACTATATTGGTGAATTATAAACTCTGCTTTGCAAGTTAAAATTTAAACTAACTTGCTACCAAAGGAATAAAAAATGCCATACAAATGAATGTAAGAATCTTCATACCAGTCTGAATTCTTCAGTTAGCAAATTCTTTGAAATTGATGGGAAGAATAAAAGGAATAGTCATATGGATAAATGCTATATAACTGTGAACTGGGAGCACAGCTCCTGAAGCAGTGAAGCCACGCCTCACAAATTATTAAAAAATGTGAACAATCACATGGAGAAGGATGTCCCAATACTTTAGAACAGGACTGCCAGAGATTCAACCCTAAGTCAGATAGATAAACCACAGGGCTCCATCTTAGGCCCAGTGTTCTTCAACATCTTCATAAATGACTTGGGCACAGGACTGGAAGGGATACTAAGCAAACTTGCAGATGATATAAAACTGGGAGAAGCTGTTATGCCCTCAAAGGCAGGGAGGCCCTGCAGAGACACACAGACACATTAAGAGGACTGGGTAATCACCAACCATGTGAAGTTCAACAAGAGGAAGTGCTGGATTCTGCACCCGGGATGGGGCAAGTCTGGGATGGGGCAAGTCTGGGTGTACGTACAGACTGGGGAATGAGATGCTGGAAAGCAGTGCCTGGGATTCCTGGTCAATGACAAGTTGAACATGAGTCAGCAGCACCCTGGCAGCCAGGAGGGCCAACTGTGTCCTGGGGGGCATCAGGCAAAGCATCACCAGCCAGTTGAGGGAGGTGTTTGTCCTGCTCTGAATATTGTGTGCAGTTTTGGGCACCACAATAAAAGACAGATATTAAGCTATTAGAAAGCATCCAAAGGTGGACAATGAAGATGGTGAAGGGTCTTGAGGGACCCTTAGTCATCTTGACACAGCCATATGAGGAGCAGCTGAGATCACTTGGTCTGTTCAGCCTGGAGGAGACTGAGGGGAAACCTCATTGCAGGCTACAACTTCCCCATGAGAGGAAGAGGAGGGGCAGGCACTGATCTCTTCTCTGTGGTGACCAATGACAGGAGGCAAGGGAATGGCATGAAGTTGTGTCTGGGGAGGTTTAGGTTGGATATCAGGAAAAGGTTCTTCACCCAGAGGGTGCTTGTGTACAGAAACAGGCTCCCCAGGGAAAGTCACAGCCTGACAGAGTTCAAGAAGCATTTGGATGATACCCTCAGGCATGTGGTGTAAGTCTTGGGGATGGTCCTGTGCAGGGCTGAGGGTTGGACTCAATGATCCTTGTGGGTTACTTCCAATTCAGCATATTCTGTGATTCTGTGAAACCTGAGTAAATGGCTGAGTTAAGCAGTTGGCAGAGATATGAACTTGCCTTTCAGAAGTACAAATTAGTCCAAGTGCAGAGCCATGTTAATGCACCTATAGAGCTTCATAATTGGGCAAGAAGCTATTCAGCAAAAGCTTGAGGTGCTCAGCATCATATTTCATTGCCCATTTTAAAAAAGATATCTGTGAAATCAGGACAACTGTGAGAAAATACAGCAAAGCACTATGAATACCTCTTGTTTGGGGACCTATGCACAGGCAAACCGACGCTCACACTTAGAAGAACTAAGTTGTATAAAGTCCATGTAAACCACGCAAGCAATCTTAACCACTTGACCCAATCACAGTGGCAGGATGTGGCCTCCGAGACACACTTTGCAAGACATCCTTGCAAGAAACACACTATTGTTATAGACAAGTGTGTTATGGGCTACATCAATCCTCCCAGGCTGAGTTAACACAAGAAATTTGGGAGATCAGAAGATTACCACACTAGAACAGCAGAGAGCAAGGGGGAGTCCAGTGGCTCATCTCTTCATCAACTAATAAACCAGTTTGTTTTTCCAAAAGTCAAACTGGTTTTCCGCTTCTGTCATGAACAAAGGCAGGCTGCTCAGCAGGGTGTGCGAAGACCCACCACACAGCCCCAAAGCCTCCATGGACCAGATCTAGAGGAGGTTTCAGAAATTCAATTTATCTGGTGAATAAACAGCTCAGAGTAAGCAGAAAGATACCTGCTCCATTAAAAAAAAAAAAAAAAACTACTAGACTTCCATTATGTTTGTTTCCTGCCTTCTGGAGTGTTTGGTAAACCTCTGTCTATTAAATTGGCAAAGCAGAGAAAAAATGTGATGATACACTAGTGATCAACAAGCCATCCTTTAAAGAAAAACACTGCTGATAAGATAAACAACTTGTGATGTACTTAATTACAATATTTCATACTCATTTAGCCATCTCCACATCACAGCACTAACAAAGTGGATTTCAAACACGAAAAAAGACTCCTTCCCACAAGCCCAGAGGGCTAATTATAAAATAGCAACCTACTTTTTTTTGGTAGTGAGCAAATTTTTTTTCCACTAGAATTTATTGAGCTCATTACCAAGCTGCTTATGAAGTGATTTGAAATGAGGCAACATTAAAGCATTCTGAAAATCCCTTGTACTTAGTCATCTTGACACTTTGTTTGAACTTGAAGCATTAATATGAAATAACTGCAGCAGTCCCATATTTCTGATTCTATTGTTTGACAGCGTATTTAAAAGCTAAAAGATGATATGATCAAGCATTTTTAATCAGCACAGTAATTTGTAGGAGTGTCTCAAGTATTCATAACTTTGAAAAGACCAAAGGGACACGCCTGCAAGAAACAAGACAGGTACAGTGTATGTCAGCCTAGAATAACACAGCAATGTGAAACCAGGAGTACAAGCACCGCTGGAACTGAGGGGGTTTTTATTGCTTTTTACAGGTAAGACTGAAAATTGAAAGATACACATCAAAGCCACTAAAGAACTCCACACATTGTACCTTATTAGCCTGGTTTTACCTTCTGTAATCACATTATATAATATGCATCACCAGATTAACCTGCTTGGGGTCAGCAGAGGGGCCATCATAAATATATTTGAAGTAAAGCTTGTGAAGGTTTTCAAAGTGGTTAAAAAAAAGTTATAAAGAGCAGTAGTAAAATCCATGGAAAACTATAGCATATTAAAGGTAAATCTGTGAATAGCTTTGCTTTTCATTGTTCCCCAAACACACCCTCATGCATTAGTATTTGAACTAATAATTAGAGCCAATGGAAATGCTTCTGTCAAAAGAAAGAGTTTAAGATCATCCTTCACTCTAACTGCATTCTAATGTCTGCCTACCTTATTACAAAGCCTTTAAAGGAAAGGGGAAATCATTTGTAAGAGAACAAATGAGCACTAGTAGTACAAACACTGAATGAATGTATCACAGTGTGGTTTCTCTCCCAAAAAGGGCAAGCATCCAGAAATGTGGTTTAAAGCAAAGAGGGGGTAGATTTCAGCCAAATCTGTACATCAAGAGGGCAAGAAGCTCCCTCTTCCCTCCAGAGAGTGATTCAAACCCTTTGTTGGGTGCACTCTGAAATGAGATCTCAGCAGAGCAGCTTGGAACCTGCAGTCCTTAGCAGCCCTCTTAGTATGCTTGACGGCTTCTTATGCACAGCCTTAAACTAATAACGAAACACTGAGATAGATGTGTTGGGCTGTAATCTGGAAAGAATTCATTAGCTAAGCAAGATCTAGAAACAGCAGAAGGACCCTGTTTTCCAAACCTGCACAGTTCTGTTAATAGAAGTTGATGCCTGGTGAAAAAAGCATAGTCCCTAAAAAGGCAAACAAAGCAAAGAGGAAAGGAATAGGAAACAAAGCTGTCCAGCTGCAACATTTGTGTCTCCCTAGCTGTTTGGCTGCTACAGGGCTGGAGAATTCAGCTCTTATGAAAGGTGACTAGAAAAGGAATTTCAAGAATAATGAGGTGTTGTTTTTTCCATCATAATTCCAAGTTTTGAAGATGTTTCCACCAACTGGAAGAGTAGCTTCCCCCTCTATATTTCTTACAGTAATGGTATGCTATCATGTAGATCAATGTACAATGGCATTTGCTGTCTTAATGAAACTCTGAAACATCAATGGGATGTCAGAGTATGGGTTGTGTTTTTAAAGTTGTTTCCTGCTTTCTTGAGAGAAAAGAGATCTCTATGTTGTGTTAAAGGAAAAAGCATATAGAAAAAGAAATATAGAGAGACCAGAAGATCTCAAGAAAATGTGTATTTTGTATTGCACATTAATTCTTTGTGAGAGTGCATAGAATATAGATGATAAATTCATACCTTTTCATTACTATTCCTTTAATTTGCATCCATGTGAAGTTCCATACAAACATGATTAAAAGCTGTGAGCATTGTGAGAACAGTTTTGCCAGGTTTCTTCTCATGTCGGCTGTAGAATGGTGGCACAGTATCAGAAGACCTACACTGTTGCCAAATATACCCTTCTGTATTATGGAACAACAAAGATGTTCATAAATATTTTGTTGTCAGTTCATCTTCTTTTGTTCTTCTGAACAGTATTTAAAAATACAGATTTTTATTTCATAATTCAGGAAAAACGTTACCTTAACTTAAAGGCCTATTATATTCCTTTTGCCCTCAAAGAAAATATCTGTTTGTTTAGTAGTCAATATGACTCATTTTTGTATTTGTTTTCTGCTTTTAAAGCAGAAAATGTAAAAATGAATAAAGTTACCTATTATACATCTATTCACTTGTGGGAAGGTTAAAATACTTCCGCAACTTACACAACACTAAGAAACATTTTTATGTTATGACATAATTCTAATTGGCTGTTTTCATTTTGAAAGTTACAGTTGGTTTTATTTGTGTGTGTTTTCCACACTTCAACATTATATTTAGGACATATTTAGCTCTTTAATTCCATTTCTTAAGGGGAGAGCTAGAGCAGTTCTCATCACTCACACATCCCAAGGAGAAACATGAATTAAATAAAAAGTCATCTTCTAGATAAGAGGAGTTGTGTCTCCTGATCTTACAAGGGAAGTTTTTTTTCAAACTTTTCAAAGTTTCTGTTTCAGTTATCTACAACACTGCTATTGCGGAAAATGTTTTTCTTTTTTTTTTTCCAAATGAGATGTTGCCCAAGTCTAACTCAGTGTGGCAATCTTTATGCTTCGTTCATTGCTTATTTGACGTAGTAAAAGCTTAACTTTCTCTTTGATCTGGCTACCAAGTTTAACCTGCTGAACTGGTTGAAAACATAACACTGGAGTTTATATAGAGGTGAAGTGACAGTGAGTTTCCTGTGAGCATTGCAAGCAAATTCTCTGGAGTGCAAAGTACAAGCAGAAGCAGAGCTATAGACAGCATGGACCAAGACCTGATCCCACTCCAGTGTTCCTCTGACAGACATGTCAAATGGGGATAAAAGCACAGCCCCAGCTGCTGCCAGTCAAGATGAGAAGCTGCTAGGGAGAGGATGCATCTGAAAAGTTCACGCTCTCCAAAAAAATTTAGGGGTTTTGGCAGTTGGAAAGATTGCAAATGTGACCAACCAGTGAGAGAGGAGGGAGGTCAAAGTTTCACTATGGCTGCAGATGGAAGTATAATCTCAAATAGCTAATGTTTGAGAATATGTAATAATAGCCTGTACTATCTTTTCATTTTTCAGATCAATGAGACATAGCATTTTTGCCCCAGCCTCATGATCATCTGTTTTCACTTCTGACTTTTATGAACTATGGCTCAGACATTTTAGTGAAATTTAGTCATGGCTGTGCTCAGCCTTTGACAACTGACTGACCGGGGAGCCAAGACTCTTTTTTTAAGAGAGTCATCTCAAGCCAAAAGTAAAACTGGATCTCCTGCCCCCTGAGTAAATGCTCCAGATGCATAGATCCTACATAAAAGCGGGTCAAGAGCACCACCACCAGCCTGCGAGGTTAGGGGAGAAGCGAACGCTGTTAGCCTGCATTCTAGAATGCTGTTAGATTGCCCAGCAGACAGCTTCAAAGGGAGCCCTAGAGAACACCTTTTCTGAGGGCTACTATCCAAAGATATGCACACAAATGCACTGCTTAGTTAAATAGCAGCACACCCCTCTATGCACAGTAATAGGAGTTCTGTCATTTAATGTAGTTTTCAACTCAATTGTCACTGCCTACAGCTTTGCAAATGCATGAGTAGACTGAAGACAGTTTTCATGCAGCATTTTTTCTGTCTTATGTGCCTATCTTCAACATTCAGGTAAGTGTACTTTTTAGGATATTAGCCAAGGTGCTTTGGAAAGTCCCTAGATCAGTGCATGTTCCCAAATACCATTTTAAATCTTAACCACAGTTCAAGTAGCAGTCTGAGATCTTAAGAAATTTTATCCCTCATTTACTCATTTACCTTGAAGAATCTGGGCCTTAAAATACTTTTTTTTAAAATTGAAAGGATTTTGCCAACAAAAGGGTGCTACCATTGCTGTGATGGCCAAATGGGAAGAGATGAATTTATTAGTGAAATAGTTAAAGCATTCATGGAGGGTAAAAGACACTATAGTGGCACAACAGCTTTTAATTTTTGCTTGTTTGAAATTTTAAATCTGTGTTGACACTAGCCTCTTTCTTGCATATCTTCAGCTGTGAAGAATCACAGAATATTCTGAGTTGGAAGGGAACCACAAGTCCAATGCATAACTGAACGGCCCATGTAGGGATCAAACCCACAACCTTGGCATTATTAGCACCAAGGTCTAACCAAATGAGCTAACCTCAGGGTCCCACCCAACTATCTATTCCAACATAAGATATTCATGGTGGCAATGCCGAGTCCTTGTCAAGAAGTCAACTAGGTGTTGAAACATCTACAGGAACAGCTTTTAAACATCATTTACAATCTCAGCCTAGGCATCTGAGCATAACAGTGACTATGACCACAGCAAGCTGTGTGGCAGCCATTCCTGGAACCAGGATGCCAAGGCATTTAATTTCAGAACCAGCAGAGCTACGTAAGAGAGTTTTGAAGAAGCAATGAAAGGCACCACAAGTCTGGTTCATTTAAAATCATCTGATCTTCTTTCTAGTTAAACATTATATGAAACCTTTTTCAGCTCAGAAAAAAAAAAAGGCTCAAGAAAATAACTCTCCAGCTGGTTTTTGCTGATAACTAGAAGCACTAGGAGAGAGCTGTAACTGCTTTCTCCAGGAATTCCTGACTACTAGCCAAAGCAGCACTCTATATTATATGACTGTAACAAGACTCCTCTTAATAATATTGTAATTCATGCATGGAGACACTCTCACATATGTTTCATAGCTAACCTTGCTTAAAATGCATATCTGTTCTGCAACCCTTACAGATATCTAATATGAATCTAGAGAAGGACATAATCTTCAGTTTAAGCCATCTAAAGGGCAGATATTCAAAACTGATGATAGCAAGGAAAATTATGTCTTTCTCAATGCTACTTAATACAACAGATTGTAAGAATTAGAATGGGGCTAAAAGACTGAAGTTTTTGTCTAGAAGTGGCTCCACAAACTCCTGCACAGAAATAATCCTTGAAAGCAGAAGGTTTACACATAGGTTCAATTGTGTCATATTCACCAAGATGACCATATTTTGGCACCATTGCCTACTGCTGCCTCCTTCCACTAAGGGAAAAGACTTTTCAATATAATGTACTGGTAAGACAAAGATGAATAGAATAGAATAGAATAGAATAGAATAGAATAGAATAGAATAGAATAGAATAGAATAGAATAGAATAGAATAGAATAGAATAGAATAGAATAGAATATTTTCAGTTGGAAACCTGAAAAAGATCATCTAGTCCAACTGCCTGGCCAATTCAAACTGACAAAAAGTTAAAGCAAGTTATTAAGGTCATTGTCCAAATGCCTCCTAAACACTGACAGATTGGTATTGACTACCTCTCTAGGGAGCCTGTTTCCATGTTTGACAACCCTCTTGGTAAAGAAATGCTGCTTCCTAATTTCCAGTCTGAACCTTTCCTGGCACAACTTGAACCATTCCCATGCTTCCTTTCTCTGGGTACCAGGAAGAAGAGATCATCAACTCCCTTTCTGCTTCCTCTCCTCAAAAAACTGTAGAGAGAAATGAGGACACCCCTCAGATTCCTTCACTCCAAAGTAGCCAAGCCCTAAGTCCTCAGATGCTCCTCACAGGACGCTTTTTCCAGCCCTTTCACCAGTTTTGTTGCCCTCCTCTGGATACATTCAAGGACCTTCACATTCTTCTTAAATTGTGGGGCCCACAACAGCTCAAGGTGAGGCTCCACCAACGCTGAACAGAGAAGGACAATCACCTCTTTTGACCACATGGTATTGCTCTGTTTGATGCACCCCAGGACAGGGATTACCCTCTGGGCTTCCAGGGCTCACTGCTCACTCACATTGAGCCTGCTGTCAGCCAGCACCCCCAGATCCCTTTCTATAAGGCTGCTGTCCTACCACTCCTCTCCCAATCTATACTTGAGCCCAGTGTTTGCAGAATCCAGCATTTGGACCTGTTAAATTTCATCCCATTAATCACAGCCCATACTATCTCGTATTGGCCTTATTAGCCACCAGCGTGCATGTAACAAACGTGGATAGAGCCTTTCCCAAATCTTCGTTCACGAAGCCCAGTGCCCCAATCTCTCTGCAAGTCCTCTTGTCCTTAAAAAGAGACAACAGCACCTCCCAGTTTGTATCATCAGTAAACTTGCTAACAGTGCATTCAACTCCTGCATCCAGATCACTGATAAATATATTGAACTGGCCCTAGAGTTAACTCCAAGTAACACCACCAGTAACTAGTCATTGGCAACCAAATGTAGTCCCATTTACTGTAGTAAAAAACTCTTTGATCTGTGCCCTTCAGCCAATTCCACACTGTCAGCCCACAGTCAAGATGGTGAGAAAACCCCTAGACATTTATTGGCAAAGTATTCACTAGCAACCACTTGATTGGATCTCATACTTACCTCAATCTCATGATTCTAAAAATCACATCCAAGTTGTCACAAAAGCCACAACCATTCTAAGTAATGAAGTTAATTTTTTTGTCTGCTGTGTAATGGCTCATAACTTCTGCATTTTTAATCACTGTAATGAGCACAACTGTGATTGTAGGTCACATAACACCTGCTCATAAGAAGAAATATAGCAGAGGACTGTCTCTGAACTGCCCAGCATTTCCCTGATACTTTACAACTCAGCTACTATGTTTTCCTTGTATCTTTTTGAACCAATTTCTGTCTCAAAGCCATTTGTCCAACTGTTTAATTAGAAAGGAGGCAGAGTTAATTAATTAGCTAGTTAGATATGAGCCATCGGGGAAGCTGGATTGAAAAGGCTCTTCTACTGCTACTTCACTTTCAAAAGAACAAAATCTTCTTCCCAAAAAATCTTTCAAATATCTTCTTCCTTCCTTTAGAAGTGTCTGTGTGCACTGATGAAGTTAAGGATCTACCAACTTTTCTATTATAAACCCATTTTGGAGCTCCTGTAACTTCTGAGCAGCTGAAACAATCCACATCAATTTGAAACAGCCTACAAGACCTCAGCTCAAAGGAACTTTTTTTCCTTCAGAGAACAGAGAGCAGATAGGGGCTTTTTTTCTTTGTTTTTCTTACCATTTTGTAACTCAAAAACACTCTTATATTGTTCTTTTCAAAGATGACATTTTGACATCCCATAAACATAAAGGAACTTAGCATTTTGTGCCCTGTTTGCAAAAAAAAAAGAGAAAACAAAATGTAATGGCTGTGCAGCTAGTTACACACCTTGAAATTCAATAATTCTTTGTGAGCAGTAACTGTTCCTTTGCATATTTGATTGCACTGAAGAGCCATAGAGATCTGTGAAGCACACACTGCATATAGCACAGCAATGGGCTACAATAAGGCAGTTTTTCTGAGATAATATTTTTCACACAGAGACTGAGACAAATTAATACTGTAAGTGTGCTAAACTGTTCATCGCATAGTAGCTTCTACAATTGATGCCGGAGTTTTTTGAAAACTAGTAAATAAAATGAAAATATTTTTGGGACGAAGCACTTGGGTAATGGAAAAGTGATCCATGGAGTGTAAGTGATTCTGCTTAAAACACTCTGAACTTTACTAGTTTATGGTTCCAGTTCTGACAAACCTGAAATCATATTTGTTATTCTTTACAGCTACTTACTCCATAAATACTCTTTTGTGTCCCAGTGACTTTTCTTCTGGTTTAACAAAATTCTGTTGCATTTCAGTCTTCTCTACTTTTTATTCTCTTCTCTATATTCATGACCTTCCTCACATCTGGATAGTCCCATACAGTTCACCAAAAGAGGAAGAAGAGGTCACATAGTCATTGTAGGAGTTGGATTCCAAGCATGTGTTTTCTGAAAGAGTTTTGTTTTGTGTCAATGTCAAATTTAGGCTTTCAAAAAAGGCAAGTGTGTAATTTTTCAGTTATCTCATGTGAAGATCCATTCTATTTTTAATTTCCTCCTTTTCCCACAAAAGCAGACACAAAGTTGGTTGACATCTCTGAATGAGAAGAGGGAGCAGGGTGTATCAGCATATCTCAGGAAACAGTTTTTAATAGTATTTCTGTCTTACTATCACCTTGCATGTGCTCCAGGGCAGATCATTTGGTCACTCAACAGTTTGAGTTTTTCTCTGTAGCAAAAGGACAATGTTCTCATTCCTGACAGATGATTTCAAGAGCTCCAGGGTAATATTCTGTGTTATTATCAAATGTTGCTATTTCTATTCAACTGAGTATATTTTTAAAGTGTTTTCTTGAAGTGTTTGCACATGATAAGGAAGTGTTAAGAATGCAAAACATTTGACTGCAGATGTGCTACTTCACTGTTGCTTTTTCTGGATACATTCCTGTTTCCTGTCCAATATTTCATCAAAGGGATGAAATATAGCCTTAGAAATGCTGTCATGGGAAAGAGGAATCATCCAGTTCATACAATCAATCAGAGTCACTATGTGTCATACAGTAAGAGGATTTCAGAATTCAGAGTTTGATCTCAGTAAGAATAGTTTACATCCATTTATTTCACCAGAATCACACCAGGATTATACTTAAGAAAAGTAGAATTTGATGATAGAATTTGACCTCTCCATAGGCAAAAAAAAATGGTTAGATTGTTAAAAGCATTATTTAGATGTATGAGCTCTCATAAGAATGGAATTTATATGCCTTCATGGATGTGACTTTTGCAGGTCTGATTCTATTCCCTCTCCCAATGGTCAGACACAGAAAAGCCTGCATGCATTAGGTTGCATTCTTCCACCTTGCTCCTGTAAAATCTTCTGTAAGGATCAAGCACATTTGCAATTCATCTGTAGAGGATTATAGAATCATAGAATCATTTAGGTTGTAACAGATCCTTAAGTTCATCAAACACTTCCAAGTCCACCACTGAACCATGTCCCTAAGTGCCACATCTACACATCTCTTAAATACCTCCAGGGATGATGATTCCACAACTTCCCTGGACAACTTGTTCCAATGCTTGATAACATTTTTGGTGAAGAAATCTTTCAGGTAGCTGTAGAGAGTAATAAGGTCCCCTTTCAGCCTCCTTTTCTCCAGGCTAATCCCAGCTTCCTCAAGCACTCCTCATCAGACTTGTGGACCAGACCCTTCACCAGCTTCACTGCCCTTCTCTGGACACACTCCAGTACTTCAATGTCCTTCTTGTAGTGAGGAGTCCAAAACTGAACACAGGATTTGCGATGCAGCCTCACCAGTGCCAGGTACAGGGGGATGATCACTGCCCTAGTCCTGCTGGACTCATTATTCCTGATACAGGATACCTTCTTGGCCATCTGGGCATACTGCTGGCTCATGTTCAGCTGACTGTTTCTCAGTAATCCCAGGTCCTTTTCTACCTGGCAGCTTTCCAGCCACTCTGCCCCAGGCCTGTAGCATTGCCTGGGGTTGTTATGACCCAGGGGTAGGACCCAGCACTTTGCAATGTTGAACCTTATACAATTCACCTCAGCCCATCAATCTAGCCTGATCCCCCGGTTGTCCAGTATGTGCTGTGTGATGGCACTCAAGATTATCTGCTCTATGACCTTCCCTGGCACCAAGGTCAGGCTGACAGGCCTGTAGTTCTCCAGATTCTCCTCTCAGCCCTTCTTGTAGATGGATGTCACATTTGCCAACCTCCAGCCCACTGGGACCTCCCTGGTGAGGCAGTCATTTTTGCAAATGACTGACAGTGGCTTGGTAAGCACCTTCGCCAACTCTATCAGTTACCTTGCCTTTTTTGGGGGAGAAGCCCTAATTCCTACATAACCATTCTCAGGCACTTCCATGGCCCCTAACACATTAATTAACACATTAACCCTCGTGTCTTTGCTGCCACATGGATCTCCATTCCCTACCTCCACTGAGATGGCAGACCAAAGGAGTTGAATCCCTTCTTCCAGCAGAAGAGAAGGTTAGGCAGGCAGGGAAGTTACTCACTTGTATCACTGCAACTGACTATTCCAAGTTTTTTCCAATTCTCTTCGCTTATCTGCTGCAAGCTGTTTCTGTTATGGCAAAGTAACAGACAGTAGACAACATACCATTATCTCAGCCACTATGGTTTGAAATAGCTGAAATTTAGGCAAAAACACAGTTCTTTACTATTTCTATGGCATGGATGAAATCCTGGGCAGAAGAGTGTATAGATGGAAAGTTTGCTACAGGGATGGAAATATTATACCCTTCATAAGCAAGCAAAACCCTTATGTCATGCATGCAAAAGCTCAGATGCCCAATGTCCCAAGAAAAGAAGACAAAGAAACATAACACCATGACCCTATATTTGCCTACTCATACTGGATGACTGGCATTGACTTGTAAAGCAGGAGTGGAGTACAGTCAAGACTAGCAGCCTGTTAATCATGATGTTAAGAGAATCAGTATAAACAAGGAGACTACATTAATTAGCAAGTAGATTAGCCCCAAACAGACATCTCTCAGATCCATTTTTGCTGTAAATCAGAGTCTTCTATTATCTGTCAAGTCCATGTACTTAGCATTACAGTGCAAAGACATAGTTCAGCTTCACTCTCCACTCACCACCTCAGAGCCTCTCTGTGATACGTGCATGTTGTGATAGAGTTGTGTGGCTGTTCATTCCACATTTGAATCAGAGTAGTGTCTTTGACAGCTGATACTAAAGAAAAGTATTAAATCATAATTTCTGTTCAGCCAATGCTATTTTTGTCTCCTGGAAATTGGACAGTTTTCCTATGAGGTTTTTAGCTCACATACAGTAAATTTGAGCTGGTCTTTAAAGGGGGAAAAATCCTGAAGGCTACTCCAGCTAGTTTTCTACGCTAGTTCTTGAAGGCATTTGGGAGCACCTCAACAAGCAGATCCTCCTGGCATTTGAGGAGTGTGGTAAATGAGAAATTTACATGTTACAACTTCATAAATTCTGTCAAAACAACTCAATATCAGTAAGTGCATGCACTCTCAGGCTGCTGGAAATGCCTGCTGGAATTTGTCTTACCAAAAATCTCCTTATAAAAGACAGTTATTTTCAAGGCCCTTAGCTTCTCTCCAAGGTAGAAAAACATACAGCCCACTAAAGGCCCTCTGCTTTCATGGTTTTTGTTTTTGGGGTTTTTTCCCACAAGAACATAATCTGAAACAAAACATTTTCTCTTCTCCTTTATTCCCACTAAACTAAATGCAGAGCAACTCACTGTCAGTAAAAACTGTATTTAATTCATAGTCCTGTGCCTAAAGTAACACAGCCAGCCAGGAAGAGGTTCTCAGCTCTTCACACAAGCTGCCCTTGGGACCCCTCCCAGACTACAGTTGTGTGATTATACCCTTCCTAGAAACACGAGCCCTAGGGAAGCAAGAACAGAACTTTTGGTTCACTACAAAATAAATAAATATAGCCACTGAAGGTTTACCACTGGAAAGGAAGAGCTGATGCTGGATGCACAGGAGGGTTGGAATTGGAAAGTCATCACAGATAAAAAAGTAGAATATGGTAATTTCCATGTTTCGTCTCTTGAGAGCTTGTCAAAATAAATATATTCAGAGACCACATGCAGATGGTCTCATCATTTTAGGCATTGTGCACAACCATATGAAAAAGGGATTAGCACAACAGAAATAAACAGGCCTTTTCTTAGTTCTTTCAAAGACACAGTGGAAGGGAGGAGAAGAATCTCTCTCCTAATTAGAAGAAAAACAACTGAAAAAAATTACTGGACTAGAAAAAAATAAAAGAACTGAAAGCAGAAAGCACACTCAAACTTTCTACTGAACTTTTTTAAAGCAATCACAATGAAGGATTGTAGTAGACATTTTCAGATATAAGTCCAATTTTTCTTCACTCAAGGAAGAAAAACTTTTTTATATGCCCATTCCAGCATCAACGCTAAGACATCAGTTATATTTTCAAGCAATCATTTCTTTTTCATTCTTGGATAAAGAGCTTTCTTACTACTATGTTAGGCTGATGTTCATGTGTTATTTTGATGAAAGAGAATAATTTCCAAGGATATGTAAGGTATCACCCCCATTTTACAACCTGTAGTAGACACAATATCTAAGTATCTTGTATCTTGACACTATCAGCATTACATATGGCCATACTGAACCCCAGACTAACTATTAAAAGTTATGTTCATACTTTAGAAGTATTTTTTAAGAAAATATTTAGAAGTATATTTATTCCTTTGCTTAATGAAAAGAATTTGTGAGAAATTAGAGCAGTAGTAGGCAAATGTTGCTTCCTGACCTTCATGATATGCTTATGCAGAGAACATAGGTATCCTTTGCCTAGCAGTGAAAGAAAGGGTGCCAGTGCAATGCAACTTCACTATCTCTGGGTCACTGGGTCTGCGTGGCTGTACATCCAGAGCCATCCCGCCTTTCCTGCAATGGAGCAATGAGAGTCCTCTAGGAACTACTTGTCTCAGTTTAAGGAGACTGAAGTGTTTTGCTAAAAAGGATGAGTTATGAGGTAGATCAAACTCCTCTCTCTCAGCAATTGTAAATCCAAAATTAAGAGGCTCCAAGTATGGAAAAAGGAAGAAATAACAACCCTTTATTAAAGGATATATGTATATTGGCAAAATCAGCAACACGAAAACAGCTAAACAATAATCCTGTACCCAAAAGTCCCCTTCAAAAAGGAAACAGTTTGATACTTCTCTATCCTCTAGCATGATTCTAATCACAGTTGGCAGGGAGCACTGTTGGATCACTGGAGGAGCAGAGCCTGCAGTGCTCGGTGTTGGTCGGCAGGGGGGCACTGTTGGGGTCTGGTGGTCATCGTGTGAGGCCCCGGATCGCAGGAGGAGCTGAAAATGGAGATTCCCCCCCACACCGAGGAGGGGAAGGGGAAAAGGGGAAAGAGGGGCGGTTTCTTTCCCGCTAGACTCATGCCATCTATGGCTGGCTGTGGTCAGGACTCCCCTTTTTTGGCAATGAGCACAAACTCTCCGATGAAATCTGAGCAGATTCGGGCTGGAGACAGAGCAGTGCAGAGCACAGGCAAGCCGAGGCTGGAGAGTAGCCAGATGACCAGGTTGAGAGCAAAACGGCCTCAGAGCTTTTCCAACACAGACACACCTTGCCTCCATTAAGGCAAAAATTGAAGTGCTCCTATCCAAGGAGAAGAGGGGAGAAAAACTCCTCACACCCCCCCAGCCTTAGAGAGGGCTATCAGCCTGGAATGTAGTTCTGCCTGCCAGCTCCTTTGTGCAGGTCAATCACCCAAGGCAGAAAACTGTCCTCCCCATTCAACATCCCTCCCCCACCTTTCAGCAGGAGAAAGAAAATTCCCGTTTGGTTTTCTGGAACAAGTAAACCCATGACACTACTGTATTTCCTGCTTGTGAACTATGGCAGAGATGCTTGGCTTTTTAAATTATGCAGTATCCATATAGTACTTTCAGTGATATGAATTTCTTGGGTAATGACTCATGGGAGTCAGAAAAAGAGACATCACCAAAAGACTTCTGATATGCATTACTTCAAAATAGTCTGTAAGAGAGAATATTTGTATAATGTTACACTTGAGATTTTCAAAATCGCATAGGTGTCTCCATACCCCTGGTCTACGTTCAGAAACCTTTCAGAAGTTCGCACTCTTCTGAGAGTAGCAGAAGGAGCCTTCTATAACATCTTTGTAAATTCAGGCACTAACATCAAATTTTAATTAATTGCAGGATTCTCTCTTTTTTAAGGATTTTTTTAAGATCCACGCCATTTTTTCATAGCACCACTGATAATTACTAAAGAAGGTCCTGTAATTATAGTATAAAGCTTATTTTTATTTTCAGGAAGGCCTATTGAAATAAATAGAATATCTCTGAAATTCATGCTTCACCATTTATTGTAATTTTGCTTATACATAAGAGCTAAAAACCAACGGGTTATCTTGTAGATCACAGGTTGCTAAATTTAAACCAGCTACCCTTGTTTTTGCCCTTACTGACTTGTGCTTGACTCAAAGACTCTTTCTGGAAAGACATTCATTCTTGAGACAGGACCATGGAGAACCTAATATTTCCTTCAGCAGCACATTGTATTGTTCAATATCAATGTTATGAATACTCTTAGATTTTTTCCTTTGCATATTTGGCTTCAGCTTTCATATATTAAGCCTCCTCCTATGGCACACCCTTTTGATCTCAGGTTTTTGGGGGTTTTGTGGGGTTTTGGGGTTTTCTTGTGTTGGTTTGGTTTGGGTTTGTTTGTTTTCACATATTTCTAAGTCATCAGTAAACACTCTAAATTGCCTGACACCTTTTTAATAAGTCAAACTGATTGAAGTCTTCAGGCCTTTCCTTGCAGACCACTTTTGTGTTTTTTCCCTCCACACTCTTTAGTTTCCAACTTCCCCCGGAGCATCTGGAGACCAGAACACTGAAATACAGACATTAATCCATACACTGGAATACAGCCACATGTTTTAATTCTACTTGTTGCTTAACCTGTTTTCACATGCAGGATCTCCTAAGGCCTTTTTTGTCAATAATATTAAGATGACCCCAAGAAAAGATTTTTCAGAAATGGGTTTCTCAAATTAAATATTTAAGCCCATACCCACCAGTTTAGTCTGGTTTTAACTGAGATCATTTCAACATGAGCTGTGCTCAGAAATTCTATATTTAATATGTACTTACATGATTTTTTATTTTTCAGTCTCTCCTTTCTTCAACTCCTGCATGGTACAACAATTTCTTTTACATCAGTAATTTCAGAGGAGCTGTTGCTTCATGCAAAATGAAACTTAATCTCAAATATTCTTGAGCATATGCTAATGATGCTTCATTTATTATAAATGCAGACTCCAGAGAGAGAAGCAGGATCAGTGCATTAACCCTAGTCTATTGATAAAAATGGACCAAAGGCAGGCAGTCTCTTCTGTGATGTGTCCCCCTAAGTTTCTCAGGGTCCTGGATCACTTGAAAAATCAGAGCTAAGCAGAGATACGTGTCATCATCATGGCCAGGCTTTGCGAACGAAGATTTAGGAAGGCTCTATCCACATTTGTTACAAGCATGCTGATGGCTTATGAGGCCAATACAAGATAGACATGTCCAATTGCAAAAGGCACAGCAGAAAGACTCCTTAGGTGGTAAATTCTGCAAGACACGGTTCTTTCTGCGTTGTCTTTTCTCCTCAAGAGTGATCCTGCGTGCTTTCTCAAAGGCATCAGCAGCGTTATAGATGATGTGTCTCCAGACCTCCCAATTGGAGGCCAGATTAGACCAGTTATGTTGGTCAATATGGCCAAGGCTGAGATGTTTTTTCAGGGAGTCCTTGTATCTCCTCTTTGGGGCTCCTCTCTTGTGGCAGCCGGTGGCAAGTTCACCATAAAGCAAGATCTTAGGGAGGCGGTGGTCCTTCATCCTGGAGACATGTCCTGCCCAATGCAGCTGTGTTCTCAGCAACACGGCCTCAATACTTGTGACTGCTGCTTGTTCTAGAACAGATGTATTGGTCATATAATCTGACCAGTGGATGTTTAGGATTGTATGGAGGCAGTGTTGATGAAAGTGTTCTAGGAGACGTATCTAGAGATACATGTAATGGGATGGGAAATGGTTCTGGGATCTAATTAGTGGTTTTAATTAGCTTGTATTAAAAGCTTTGTCTGTCTCTGCTGTAGTTTACAAGTTTTGCAGTGTGAGAAGGTCTCCATTTCTCAAGGAAACCTAAACAAACTCTGAACAAGCTCTCTTCCTTTGCTGCAAGGAAAACCCATATGGCCCCAGCCCCAAAGAGACATCTCAGAGGAGTTGGTTAAAGAAGTCAGCCTCTCTGGGCTTGCAGGACAGAGAGCTGGGGCTGCCTGTGTTGAGAAGCAGGCCAGCCACATCAACCTACACACTCAAAAGAGAAACTCCTGTTGAAGTTGTAGCTGAATGCCTTGCTTCCCAAAAGAGGATCAAGGAACCAAATTCACACAGACAGTGGAGCTTGCATAAAGGCCATCCAAGTAACTCACTGTGAAGTTCTAACACAAAACTGGTGGTAGAGGTGTCTAGAGAGTCCCTTCACATTCCTGGGGTTGAGTTCATAAGGTATCTCTCAACAGAGAGAAGAGAGATATTTTTAATAAGTGGGGTAGATGAGAGAAAATCATCCTACAAAACCCCTCCCATTTGCCTCTTATAAGAACAAAAAGTCTAAAGGCTGAAACTCATTAAAACTAAATCAGAATGGAAACATTTTACAGAAATAGTCTGACCTCATCCCCCTTCATAAAATGGGACAACAATGCCATGAAACAATGGCTGTTTCCCTCCTGCTCCCTCTGCCAGTGTTTTTCCAGGGTCAGTATGCCATCAAATCCCCTGCCATACCAGCAGTCACGATGCCATGAAGGGGTCAAAACATTCTGTCACAGTTACCTTTTAGCTCCAAGTGTATTCATCTTATGGTTTGAACAGACCTTACTGGATCAATAGGACTAAACTTTTCCTCATGGGGAGATATGTATGCCTTTATCTGTGGCTGAAAGGTTTTTGAGTATTTCTAGGCTTATTTAGCTCTTCAGTTGGACACAAAGTACCATGTCAAAAAGAGAGCAAACATTTGAAAGCAAACTATACTTTCATCAGAGACTTTCTGCTCTAAGCTTCAATTTTAGTGAGAGTCTTGTGGCTCCATAACTGTATACAAATAAGGAAAAACTTTTGACCTCTGTCCTTCCTCATAACTGTATTAAAAGGCAAAAAGCTTTTATTTTTTTTTCCCCATGAGGAAGATTTCCTTCCCTTTGAAGATACTCCATCAAGATAAAATTTTCTTAGATCAATATACTTTCACACAAACATACTTTGTTTTGTTTTCATGTCAATCTAAAGGGAATAAGAATGGAACACTCAGAAGCTGATTTTAATAAATTAATAATAATGACTTTATCCTGTTAAGGCTTCTACATGTGCTACTTGGTATAGAATAACTTCAAATTAAGAGAGTCTTCAATGAAACCCTTCAGAAATGAACATGGATTTGAATTTAACAATGAGAAACTTTATATTTACACCATGCAGATGAAAGAGATGCTATCTGTAACATGAAAGCTTTAAAAACATTAAGACTAAAGCAAACAAAGAGAAGTGCAAGCGTTCAGCAACTACATTGGAATTTGCAGCATGATGCCAGTAGTCAAAGCCGTTCAGGCTGGTTGAGGATTATGACACTGACTATTCCATCTGCATTTGAAAATGGTTTTGGCCCTGAGATTCCAGGGTTCCTGTTCTGGTGAATTTTTCCTATGTGAAACCTAAGGGCAGAGATTTCTCTTTGTTCAAGTCAGGGAATGAGAAAACAATACACTTGATGAGTCAAATTCCATTTTCTCCTGTCATCTGCTTCTGTGTAGAAAATTTAAGATGATAACATGAATGAAAAACAGATCTCGTAGGACCTAAGGGTGAGCAAAATTATGAATATGGGAGAAATTCCCTTGTCCTTAAAAATGAGAAGTGACATCTCAAAATATACAATGCCTGGGTAGTATTAGCTAAGATTCCAGGGATAGAAAGGAAATTTGTCTGTAAAGGCAAAATTACACCAAAATTACATGATGGCCAGGATTTAACCCATAGCCTGGCCAGGGCTTCTAGCATCCCTTAGGTTGGATTATGCCTATTTCCTTTGTGTACTCCTTTAAACCATCCTTTCCCTAAAACAGACAAACGTACATATGTGTATATTTGGCTCAATTAGAAAATCTCCATGTTGAAGTTAGAATAGAGCAAGACCTCAGATATTTTTTAACCCTTGACCGCTGTAGAAAGGGTAATTTGCTTATTGAGCTCTATGGGTGCTCTCTGCAGTAAGTCGTAGTTTCAGCCTTAATAGGCTTTGGATTGGAGACTACTTTCCACAGCTGCAAGAAAAAAGCTAAAATTAAACCTCACAAGGGCAATTTACTCAGCAAAGGGGGTCTTTTACTGCTCAACAGTGACACCCTTTGATATTCATCAGAATATTACTGATAACTTTCAAAGATAATTTAATACTGTTTGCAGGACAGAGAACTGCAGGCAGTGCGGTGTCTCCCAAAGGAAATGTTTTTCTTTCTTGGTTTGTTCAGGAAAAAGCAGCTCAGCATCCAACCTATTGTTCCAATATGAGACACTCAGGAAATGAAAAAGTTTACAGGGAAGGGACTCAGAACACTGAATCTGTATCCCCAGAAAATGTCTTTGTCGTGAAAGTGAAAAGTTTTAAAATTGTTACAAAAGGAAGAGCATTGAAAAAGACATTTTATCAGCTTTAAGGTTTTTTTCTGAAATGTTAATATTTTTAACATGATTGTTGAAATCGATATCTCCCCTGAAAATTTTTTATTCATTCAAACCCTACTTTTTGTCAGAATTTTTTATTATTTTTTATTATTTTCATATGCATAGCTTCTACAAAGAGTTATACCCAAATGTCAACAACGAATCTGACTACTTGCTTATTCAGTTAAATAGAATTTGTAATAGCCACAATTCATTTTATTAACCCTTCAAAGTGCTACTATACTGCAAATGAGAATTCAGATTTAAAAATGTCAAAGAACTGAGAGCAGTAAAAGTAAACCAAGTCTTTAACAAGTATCCTACCAGCAGGATATGGAATATGGCCTACCTTTCTGGTAGCTGGGTTAGCTGCCTCTGAGACTGTATTTGGGACCTAGCCATGAAAAGTTTAAATAATCATCCTTTCTGGGCCAAATGCTCAGTGTTAAAACAGGAAATTTTGGCTCACATTTATCTCTATCACAGATGTTGATTGGCCAAGATGAAATTTGTTTGTGCATTTTGTGAGTGAGTGGACCCTTTTGCCAATTCAAAGAAGCACTTGTGAGAAATCCAAATACATACATTTCTGCTGGAGCTCTAGCTTTATTCTGCTCATGGTACAAGTTCATTAGTGAAATAGCTGTAGATCACCTAAAAATAGCTTGGCATTTAGGTATCCCTCCACTGGTACCAATTAGCATCATGGAACAAGAAGATCTATGAAGAAAGTCTCTGGGGACTATAGCATAGATAGCAAATGTGTGAACAAAGAGTTAATTCCTGGCTAATAAATTGTCAAGACATTGAAATGACTTAATGTGAAGGGGTTTAAAAACTTAGTGCCAATAATAGACAGATTGTAAATTGGAAGGTTTATTTCAAAACCAGCAAAAACTGCACAGAGAAAGGGTAACAGTAAAAGTGCTAACCTAGAGGGAAGAAAATTTGAAAGCTGTAAGGAACAATAAGGAGCAGCAATGGTTTTAAGGGCACACTTTTATGTCTGTCATTATGTTTTAAGTGGAACCTTAAACAGTGCCTACCAGTAAAATGTTGATACTTCATCGTTTGTAAGAAATCGGCTGTTACTTTCGTCTAGTAGTAGAGTAATGCTTGGTACTAAAAATCTGGGATGCACACTGTGCCTGCACACCATAACAAAACCCTGCTGTCCAAGCTTTGCAATATGCCTTGGAAGTAAACAAATGTGAAAAAGCACATCAGACATGGAGAAAACAAAACCCCAGAGATGAGACGCATAACTGAAAATGGTCCTTATTTCTGAGCACTGAAACTTGCCATTTTAATGATGACAGGGTTGTCTGTTGGAATATTTTGAGAAAAGCTATTTGAAAAATCTTTTGGCCTCAACCTCTCTGTATATATACACACGGGGACATTGAAATAGAGCCAGGAATATTTTAAAGCTGATTTTTGGAATCACATTTTAGCACCTTACCTATTTGCAGGGTCCTTTATAGGGAATCAGGAGGATAAAAATATTTAATTTGGGGAGTTGAATGCTTTATCTGAAAGTGGATATACTCCATTCCTCTGCAACTGAGATGGGAACACCTTCATATAATGAACCTTGTAAATGAGTAAAGACCCAGACATTGGTCTTTCAGTGTTTTGTTGTTTGGGTTTGTTTTTTTGTTTTTTGAGAAGAGGCACATCTCTGTTCTCAGGACATACAGCTAGATTTAATTTTTTGAGTAGACTTCATCCTGTGAACACACACACAGACATGAAAATTCACATCCACACAGGAGAGACGCATATACAAAGGAAAGAAAAATAAATCGGCCCAGCAAATATAGCACAACATGATACCTGGAATCAAACTGACACACAAGCAGAGACTAAATAATTCAATACCAGTGGAAACTCAAGGCACCTAAAAGCCAAGGATGCATCTACAGTAAGAAGTATTTTCCTTCCTTCTTTAGCATCTGTTGACCTACACATCTGATAACAACAGATTACTCTTCTTACCTATGTGTTTACTTCTTTCAAATTAGTCATAAAAGCTCAAACTCTTGGCTATAAGACAATTTACCAACACTCCATTAATCAAAATATCTCTTTAAACTTGTGTGTAAACACAGTGGTATACCAGCAGCCTAGTTTTTTAGTGGATTTTATCTTCCCTAACTTTAGACAGCTAAATAAAAATTAAGCATCTAGTCTAAGCTAGCCATCTGGGCTATGGTTATAATCAAGAGGGACAAACAGCCAGGCAGACAGAAGGGCACCTCTAGAGACTCTTTATCCAGAATCTCTTTTTACTATGAGCCCTCAGATAAGACAGCTCTGAATAGCTCTGCCATCTCCCTCTTTCAGCTATCACTGAAGCCTAAATAACTGAACCACATCTCTCTCATTTAGGTGGTTACGGTTAACTAAGATGAATTTCCAGCCTATAAGTTACATCTCCCCCATTTTTTTTTGGCACCTTGTATAACCAGATCCTTATTCTTTGCTAAAAGCACTAATATGCCGTTATTTAATTGCATACATGGAAGAGCCAAATATGAGCTTTAACCAGCTAGTATATCTCTCCCTTGCTCCTTCTCAACAAAATATGTGAGAGCGGGTAAGATAAAACAAAGAATGGCCTTTCCTGCTTTGTGTGGTTTCTACTGCTCTGGATTTACCATAAGAGTGATGCCACTCATACTCTCCCTTCAAAACAAATATGCTTTTAAATAAAATACAATAAAGTCATCGCCTCATTTGGAAACTTGAAAAGTGCATTTTTGTCCTAGAAATGTTTAATTATCAAATGTACAGTTAAAAAAAAAAAGGAAAAAGGAATTAAAGAAATTCACCTTTTTCTTGATTTTAGACAGACCTTGAAGTTATATAAGAACAACTGCCCTGTTTCTGATGAACGAGATATAAAATAGTAACATTAATACATTTCCTTGAAATCTTTAAAGTTTTTTAAATTGCCCATGGAGGTTTGTGAACCAAGGTCACTCTGTCTCTTTTCATTCTTTTAATTATCTAGTTCCAGCCTGATACACTAGTCTTGCTAATTGGACACAGACAAATCCCTTATCAGTGAAGTCAGAGAAGGACCTATGAAAAGAGTGTGGGAGACTGCTGTAAATCAAAGAAGAGGAACTGAACAGAAGGAAAGCCAATCAACTGTACCCCTCCGAGCTGTGAGTTTATAGGAAAAGCACAACCTCTTTGGATGGAGGAATAAGTGGCCAGCAGGTAGTTACACATGTCATTGACCTCTCCCTGATAGATATTGTTGTAAGGGGAGTCAAATGCAGATTCACACCTGCCCTTAGTTTCTTGGGAAAGGGAAGATTTTAAGCAGGAGTTTGTGCTTTGGGGTGTGTACGTGCTGAATATAGTGTTATTCACATCTATTCCCATATTTCCAAGAAGCTCATCCATACTCTCTCAAACCCCAGTGAGGGAATTAATTGTCCTGTTGTTTAGCATTTTCATGCATATTTGACAGGTGTGATGCACACAGAGAAGTCTGAAGCTCTCTCTGTCTCTATTTAGTAGCAAAAAAAATGTGTGCATCTGTACTATCCTTGACTTTGATTTCTCACCTTTCTCCTTTCCTAGCACTTTTCCACATTCTCCAACATTGGCACTGATTTTTTCTCCTCTAAATCATGGCTTGTCATTTGAACAATGGCTTCCTTCCACCTCGTATCTTCCATTTTGACTTTGGATTGTCATTTTAAGCAATTCCCCTTCCTCTCTTCTTAGTCATTTTTTAGTGTGAAACCTCTTTGTTCATGTATTGTGTCTGGCTGAGATTGAGCTCATTTTCCCATAGCAGCCCTCACAGTGCTGTGCTTTGCACTGGTAGCTGGAAAGGTGCTGATAACACACCAGTGGTTTGGGCACTGCTGAGCAACACTGGCACAGCCCCAGCACTGTCTCTCAACATTCCCTGCCCTCCACCACCATTGAGGGGTGAGCAGCAGGGGGAAGTGGGCAAGATCCTGGGAGGGGACACAAGCAGGCCAAATGACCCGAACTAACCAAAGGGATATTCCATACCATATGATGTCAGCTCAGATATAAAACCTAAGGAAAGGAGGGGGGGCTGCATTTGTTATTTAAAATGTTTGCCTTCCAGAACAACTGCTAGGTGTGCTGAAGCCCTGCTTCCCGGGAAGAAGCCAAACACTGTTTGCTAAAGGCAAGTAGAGAATAAACCTTATTTTTTTCCTCTTTGCTTGTGTGTGTGAAAACTTTCGTTTTTGCTTTGTCAAACTGCCTTATCTCAACTAAGAGTCGTTTTCCATCTTATCCTCTCTCCCCTGTCTGTCTGGGAAGGGGGGTGATATAGAGGCTTGGTGGGCACCTAGCATCCAGCCAAAGTCAACCCACCACAGTTCATCACCTCTTTCATTTCCCCTGTGCCTTAAGGAGTCTCTACAGTTTATATGCCAGTATCTATGTCCTAGTTTTCTGCCTCTATGTTTTTCCTCAGTGTTCAAATGTCAGACATTCACAGAGATATCCAAAACAACCTCTGATTTTCACAGAGGTTGTATTTAATCTACAGATTAAATACAGATTAATCTACAGAGCTGTATTTAATCTACAACCATAAGATGTTTTCACCTAAATAAATCATATGACCAGTACCCCAATATATTGTCCTTAAAGCTTATACACAAGCTTATTTGCCAGAAGATATTGCCAAAGCAAAGAAATCCCATTATAATATCATCCAGAACTCAGAAGTTATATAGAGAAAGAATCATTCAGGCTTCCAGAGAAAACATAGGGATGTTGTAGGACAAAAGACAAGAAGACATTATGGTATCAGTAGAGAAATATAACTGCTGTTTCATATGTATGAAAGTTACTTGGTTCTGTTTGTTTGTGAGACATGAAACTGAAAATTCAGATCATTTTAACTGCTAAAATTTCCATGGCATCTTGCCCAAAAGCCATAACATTGCCTTAGCTTGTTGGCAAAGTGCTGATCACATACCATTCACCTGCAATTGCTTTAACACTTTAGCTAACCTTCTTCTGTGTCACACTATTGTGTGACTTCATAGTACACTCTAGGGTCTACATCCAATTAACCCTAGCTTCTCTCACATCCAATGTTTTGAAGAAAAAAAGCCTTAAAGTCTGCACACTTAGGACTATCAGAAAGATCCCATGTATATTGTCCATTTAGGCATATAACTTTCCTTAGCTGTTACAATGTTACTGTCTGTAAAAGTATGAAAGAGTTATTATTATTGCTGTCTGCAAGATCTCCAAGTCCAGAAACAACCCTTCATGTCAAATCCTTCTCATGACAGTAATATATATCTGAAAAATGATTGGTGGTAAAAAGTAATGAACTCCATGCTGGATACTGGCACCCAAATGGTTATACCATTAGAACATGTTCCCTGGCACAGGGTTGGCTCAAGTCAGCAAGCACTGTACACACAGCTAAAGGAACAATTTCAGCATTGGAGATCATATCCAACAGGCGGGTTTTATGCAGCCATTTGTTTTGTAGAGTAAGAGAGTGGCTTTGTACAAAAAGCTCTGTACAACTGCCCTTTGTCTTAGAGGAGTCCCAGTACATTTAGCATCATCTTATGTTAATCCAAATAGGAGCTGAAGAGATCAAAGCTGACTCTATCCACTTTCTTCAGGCTTTCATGGATTTCTACATTTTAAAAATCTAAAATCCTGCCACCCCATGAATTAATTAAATTATAACAACATTCAAAAACATGAGACTAATTTAGCTTTAGAAGAGCCAATCAGAAAGCTTTTTGGGTTTTTTTTTCCCAGAGGCACAGTGCTATTTCACTTTTTTTTTTCAGTCCTACATGCTTTCTTTTAAGAAGCAGTTAATAAATTAGGTACTTTTCCAAAAAACTTTTCCAGAAGGATATTCTTCCTTGTGCATTTCATTCACACTGCTTCCCAGACCTGTCAATATCTTGTTTTGTTCTGTTTTCTTTCAGCAAAGAGGAATCAAACAACATTAGACAGAATATTTTAAGATGTTCAACTCCGGAACAGAACAATCATGACAAACTGCCTTTTACAGAAAGCATTATCATCTCCCTCTCTTAGCTCTTGTCTCCACCAAAAAAGGCCACTCAATGAATTGGAAATTCCCCCAAGCAGAGATGCATCTCTTATCAGCTAAAGTGATATTTTGCCCATGCATTTTCTGCTGATTACATGCACAGAAGTTGAAGCTCTGAATATAGTTGCTGGTTTTGTCAGTATAAAAATGTCACTAAACATCATATCCCCTAACCGGTATAGCCATAATGCCAAAAATGCTAACACAGCTGTGGGTTTAGTTTCCACTATAGTGATAATAAAATGGCAGAGTCCTGAGAGATCTGAAGTTTGCAACAGGTCCATGGCAAATAGGTATCGCAAGAAAGATTAATGTCATCAAATGCCGATGTTTACAGTGGTGTCTCGCCTATGTCTTAGCTAGTCACTGCAAGCTCTCTTTATCAGGTAAAGAGTACAATAAACTTGTTCAGTCTTGTGCTGTTACTAGTTTAGACTAGGAACAGTCTTACACAAGTTTAATAACAGCTTTTACTTAAGAGACTGGTAAAAATTACAAGTAGATACCTAATATGCACTAGATGCAGAGCATCAGCCTGAAATTAGTAATCAACAGTGTACGTGCCTAATGGTAGGAGAATGGAGTCCTACCTTATGTGGCTTAGATTTTTACTTAAGTTTTATTCCATAGAAAACAAGATGCTTTAGCAGATACTCTAGCAGTTATCTACATAATTTACTGTCTTTCCCATTTTCTTTACCATCACCTTCAGTAAAAACCTTTTAAAGCTGAAATGTAAGATTTACTGTCTCATCCATCCTCTGTTCATTCAGTTTTCGCTAGTGTAAAATATGTGGTGAAACCTTAAAAGTGAAAGGAAAAACCATCATATATTACCAGACAAGATTTGAGATGGATGTTAAACTATGTTTGATGGAAAATAGTGATGAGCGAACCTTAAAAAGCTTGTTCAAATTAAAATAAAAATATAACGCGAATGCTTATCTGAATGCTTCCACTTATTTTTCTTCTAGGAATAGGGTTTAGACATCCCTTGATCTCCTTTAACACTGTTAGGCCAAAACTTTAGAACATTAAAAACTAACTCTTTCATGGCATTTCAGTGCTTCTAATCCCTGCAAAGAGGGGGGAAATACCTGGCAGGTTTATTTTTAGTTTTGGGAAAAGGTTGAGAATACTCTCTTAAAAACAGAAATTTAGACTCAATGGCTGAGCAGTGACAATATCTTTCAGGCTGAGCCTCTCAGTTCCCAAGAGCAGAAAATACCCCCCCCCTCTATTACAGTAGCCAAGAAGAATGAACAGAGGTTCCAGTAGTAAATATAGACACAGAGACGTCTGGTTTCTTTTCTGCCTCAGAAGCTATCAAGAAAATTTAATCAGGCTTTTCTTTTTCAGTCAATCCTCAGATTATTTTAATACTTTCACATTCTGTATTGAAATTCTGTCATCCTTGTCAGTATTTTTTCCTGATGGCTGCATGCAGTCATTGCTAAACAATTTGTTAAAGTGTTGTATTTTTAGAGAGGTCTGTTCACTCACCATCTCATGATAATACCATTTTGCAGGGGTCATAAGGAAAGAACATATTCATGATGAGAAAAATCAAATGAATGGCAAGACATAAGCATGTTCCTATCTTATCCACTTTGCCCCCCTATCCTCTTCTAGGTAGAGAAAAAATAACTCATGCCAGATTTTTACAGTATACCTAGTCTAGTGTTTTCTTCCCTACACTAAATTATGTAGTGCTTCTGCAGAAGGTGTGTACAAGAGCTGAATGTAAATCAGAAAAGTTATGATCATGGAACTAAAAGGCATCATTCCTTGCTAAAACCAGACTGGTATAAGGCATGTTAGTGTGCCCACCTTAAGATCATGGAACTACTGTAGTACCTCAGGTATCTGTGCATGACAGCAATGAACTTAAAATGCATTCCAACTTTCATATAAAGTAACTGGCACAGACCTAAGCAAATGGGGAAGGAAAGGGGGTGACTTTACTGCTATAAAGATGCTTTCTACATTAAAATGAATGATATACCATAAAAATCAACTCTTGGGTTTTCTGTGCAGCTGTTAAACAGTGCAACATAACAATCTGTACGTTCTACTCTAGTTTGGCAAGGGGGTGGAGAGAGAAATCCCCTTTATTTCTGAATTACAACATAAAAAATAGCAGCAAAAGAGAAATATACTAGATAAAATTTTGACAGCCTTGAGTAATGATTCACTTTAGATCATACCTTCTATCTCATGAACCTTTCACTGCTCCCTTGTTTATCATGTGGTTGTTAAAAATAAAACAAAATCACTTGTTGAACTAATTGCCAGGTTTTAAATACAGCAATAGCTTTTACTGCCAGTCTTTACTGTCACTTAGATAGTACACAGTACTTGCATTACAGCCTTTTACACAAAATAAAACAAAGTACAAAGGAAGAAGACTCAAAAAATTCTTTAGGCTTCTCATTACCTGTCATCATGATACCATTAGAGCTATTTTTAAATTTATGTTAAAATAGCCAGTATATGTGTAATTTACATCTTAAACAACGCTTCCATGACCTTTTAATCTACAAATATTTATGGACCCTGGAAGGAATACTGTTACAATTAAATTGTGTTTAGCTGATTGATATTTTTACATCGCACACTCACTAGAATGGGGTTCCTATTGGGACATAGGAAGAGAAGAGTGTAACTACAGTTTAAATCACAGCCTCAGCTAATTATTTTAATGCTGTTTTACACCTATGGTAACAAAAACCTAACACAGACCCACACAAGTGCCACATAAGTTACTAATCAGTCAGTTACTGGTCTTTCAGAAAATTCATGAGTGCAGATGATTTGACTGCATTCTGCTGCTTTGACTCAATGGCTATTGTAAAAAAGCACTCAACCTTCTTTCTCACATTACTTGTAAACAAAAACTGTTTCCTCCAGTTCATGGGAGAGTTGTGAAATGGAGTGAGCATCTTGCCCTAACTTCTGGTGAAAACTAACCCCTTCTCCTTGTTCTGAGCTATTTCTTTTTCTATTTGCAGGCACATGGAACCATCTTTTAAACTCCAGTTTCCAGCAGAGCTAAGATTTGTAAGAACAAATTACCATCAAGCATTCTCAATGCAAACCTTATAACTTTAGAAGACCAAAGAGGCCTCTGTCAGCCCAGTGGTTCTGAGTGTGCCCTGTAAGGTAGAAGGTAATGGCTCTGGTGAGGGAAGGAGAATTTATCAATACTGTGCATTGATGATGAACAACACTTGAAGGGTCATTCTCCACTTCAGTTTTCTTTAGGAGGTAAAGCATCCTATTCCCACATGCAAACCCATACACATTCCAGTGGGCTTGGGATGTCAGTTCATAATTACAGCCTTCACATTTAGCACACAAGTTAAGTATGCCAAGTCTGGATTTATCCTTCTAACTTCCATAAGTAGCCTGATGCCTGAATCAGAAGACTACTATCATCAGTAAAACTAAAAGAAGAGACAGTCGTCTCCAAGATGAGTCCCACCCACTTATTGTGTTTCTCACTCTCTTTTTGTATTTACATTTTTAGGGTTTAGTGTCCACCATAACTGTGGCCTGCACTGCTAAAATTATCAGGATTGCATAGATTTGATACAGTAACTGAACAGCTGAATGTTGTCTAAAATGAAATACTTTAATCCATGTGTTTTGAAGACATGACATTACTTATGAAACTGCCAATGGATGGAGACAAATGTTCTCAAGGGGGGTTTTTTGCAGGAAAGCAATTGTTCTCCCAGTCACGCTCCCTCCAGATATGTGTGTGTATGAGACTGATCCAGTGATTTCTGATACATCACAGCAGGAGCAGTGATCCATATAACCAATTATTCCTGTACCTTTACTGACATGGTGAATCATGTTAAGTTTTTTCTTCAGATGATAATTTCATTGCTATTTTAGTTTGTGCATTTATTTCTTTATTGTTTCCCTTAGTTGAATCTTGTGTGGCATGAATTCATTAATGTTAGGTAATGAGGTGGAGATTCAGGCTTATAAAGAGGAATTAACACAGACTAAATTGCAACTATATTATAGTACCACCATCTGCTTTACTCTTACAGAAAATTTACACATTCTCATTTCAATTAAGTGTCATGGTCAAAATAATTGTAAAATCTTTCATTCTCTCTCAGTCATTACAATAAATAAAGATAGCACTGGGGACTTAATAATGCTTAGTGTAAAACACGTACTTCTATTCAAGCTTTATAACCTTATCTTTATCACCTTTTTGGATAAATATCACAGTATAAATAAAAGAAATGGAACAGTTTCATTTTATCAGCTAGGATAAAGGTAATATATATTAGTACAAAAACAACGTTGGTTTAAGCAGGACTGAAAACTTTTATTTTTTTCACTTCTCAGAATCTTCAAGGCAATGTAAATTTTTTTGTCAAACTTAGTCTGAAAACTCAAAACTGCATGTATGTTTATGAGTCAAAAATGGGAATTAGGGCCCAAAAAGAATTTTTCTTTTAACTACTTCAAATTCTTCCATTTGAGTTTCCTTGTTTACATTTGCTCCAATTTGGTCGTATTTTGAATGGCAAAAAAACTGGGAAGCCAGATACCCTGCAAAACTGCCTAATGGAAATGTGATATTTTGATCTTTTAAATGCTTTTCTGTTGATATAACATTTGGATTTGACAGTTGGTTGTGGTTTTGGGTTTTTTTAACTTTCAACAAATCATCTCCTTTAAAAAAAAAATAATTCAGAAAACAGTTCACTGACAAGGCTTATTTGAGGCTCAAAACTGCACTATCTATCCTTGGTAGTTACTTATTTTTCAACCTGTCTTCACAAATAAAAACAATAAGCTTGCACTGCTTCTAGCTTCACTTTCAATATACTACATTTTCTGTTTCTTCCTTGCAATTCTCAGAAGCATTTCCAAACATTTTGCTTATTTGGTTTTATAGTTTTCTCAGGCAGAACTTGCTCTCTGATCAAAAGTGAGTTGCCAGCAAGCCCACTGATTTTTACAGCCACTGTATTAGGCCTATATGCTATCTGTGTATTTCATTTTTCCCAGCAATTCTAAAACATTTACAGGGCTACTTTAAAAGATGTAAACATCTCCATTATGGCAATCTATTCCGATACCATAAAGTCCTTTCATTATAGTGCAGATGCAAATGAAGAAAATATCAGTAACTTAAAGCTAAAATTATTTGGTTTAATCTTTTAAACCAGACTGTATTTGTAATATCAGGTACTTTGGAGTCTACAAAAAAAAGGAAGAAGGTAATAAACATCACACAAGCCTTGGTCATTTAATCTGGATATAACTAGGAGTGAGGGGATCAACATTTTATTTCTGACTACTGATCATGTTCAAATGCCTAATGCAGTTGCTGAACTATCAGCAACACAAACTGAATCCTTTTCTCCCTGTCTCAGAGACATCAGGGCAGTACTTATTCACATTGACAGACAATTCTAAGACTTCTATATGAAAAAACTAAACACCTGATAACTACAGATGACCTTGCAAACCCTCATCAGCTGCATTTTGGAGATGTGAACCAAAATTAAGACTTCATTCTACCTCAAACTAACATAACTTCAAATCTCAGTCCTTTTTGTAGCTATCAGGAAAAGCTTTTATTAACTGTAAAGAGTTTCAGATCAAACATCTGAAGACTTTCAGGAGATATATTTGCTGAGTTTGATTGTAGATAAATGATAATTAATCAGGAGTATTTCCTACACTTGCACCAGAGTACTTTTCCAACCTTTGTGGATGACAAATAATCCACAGACCATCCTCACCTTTCCAGAGTATCATGCATTTCTTCACGAAATATAAAATCAGTAATCAATCAATAAGACCAGTGATGATAAGTACTAACAGACTACAGCTCTGCTCATTTGTGCACTCTCTAGCAGATGATCCCTCTAGAACTAATTTAAAAATTCTGTTTCTATTGAATAAATGACGCAATGAGTCTGCATCTTTAGAAGACTTGAACTAGAATTTCAGGGTCTATGTAATAAAAGACCCAACTCTTGAAGACACTACTTATAAATAAATAAATGAAAAAACAGCTCTTTTACTTTGAAGACTTTACATCAGGCTCTAGAGAGAAACCAGGCAGCTTTCCAAAAGAATTTTTACAGTCAGTACACTGAAAACAGTCTATCAAGCAACAAATGGGGAAAAAGCAAATTCAGCTGAATTAAAAGTGCTCCAGAAAAAAAAAAAAGGAAGAGAAGACAACAACTACGATTACGAAAAAAGAACGTGTATATTGTCACATTGTTCTACCGCTAAAAAGTGATCACGCACAAGGAATTAGTAAAAACAATTTAAAAAAAAAAAAGGAAATCCCACTGTAAATAAATGTTGTAAGCTACATGCACCTGGGCTACTGGGAGAGCAGTCAATAAGACCAGTTAATATATACAAGAGGTACGTGCATTGTCACATCAGCAGTTTTACAAATTAAGACATTGTTGGAGACTACACAAGAGAAGGGAATGGCAGGGAATAGTTTTACCAAAAGACTAGGGGAAAACTGATTTACCTGAGATCAGTGATAGCTTTAAGAGGAACATGGAAGGTATGGAGGTGCCCTGTGAAATGACACTATTCTGGAGTCCCCAAGGAGCTTTTTTAGAGGGCAATTCACTTCTGAAATATATACTTTCTTTGATAAATCACACTTCACTTAGATGAAGTTTCTCAAGAATTGTTCTCCTGATGAGAAAAGGTTACAGGCTTCACATCACAAGTAGAAGAAACCGCAGACTTTATACAACTCCAGATTTTCACTTTTTCTTTTAATAAAGGGAGACTGCCTTTGAGTATTCATTGTCCTTGTTATATACTCTTTTCTCCTTAGAATCAGTGCTGTCACACATAATCACACAGAAATTAGGACTAGCAGATGAAACAATAAAGGAAATCAAATGCAGAATCTGGTTTCCAGCAGGGCAGTTTCTATTCAGAAAACAGGCAGATTTTTAGCTTATTTGACTAAAAACAACTCAGAAATGTCCTAAAAAGCTCTATACACTTACACGCACTTTATTTCTGCCATCTCTGTAACCAAGATAGGAAAATATGTGGGCAATCACCACTGCTTTCCTTTAGCCTGTCAACTGTGTTTTTCTCTCTCATAAAAACCAAGGAATTATGTACGCAGGGGTCTAATCCTGCTCTGAGATGCTATAGGGCAGACCTGGCCAAAGAGAAGAGCCCTGCCTCTGGAGGTACAGAGATTCAGTGATCTAACAAGATGTTTCACATTCAGGTTTTGTGACTGAGTTCATGTGCAAATGCTCCCCATTCCTCATGAAATAATTGGTGAACATTCACGGGACTTCTGTGGAAGGAAGAACAATCTCACACCACAGCCACTACTCATAAAAGGAATGGGAGAATTCATCCTGCTGATCTTTGAGTACCTTGTCACTCTTACCTGGTTTCCCCTTTCTTTTCAGCTGTTGGTCTTCATTTAATTTATTGCTTCCAATTTAGTTTATAGGTTAAACTTTATTTTCTGATCCTCTCAATCTTTTTAAAAGGATGTGTGAGGTGTTAAAGAAGCATCCATACATTTAATTAATACAACTGCTACACACAAAAATGTATGAAATATCTAAAGCACTCAGCTTTCAATTTTAGGTTTATTTGATTGACATCATCACTAAAAATCGTACTGGTTTCTGTGAGTTTGAGGCAATGCCGAGTCCTCTTGGAAGTCCTGTTTTCCTAAAATTTAAATTATACTGTAAATATGATCATCTTTATCTTTCACAGAGGAGAGATGCTAGTACTTATCATCTTCTTATGGATTACATGGGAGCATTTGTTTTTTTAAAGCACAGCACTGCCTCTGCAAGCAATCTGCATTAGTAGAGAGAGGTACTTTTCTTATTTACATCTATAAATTGTAAAAAGTAAAATCAAAATTAAACACTTGGCCACTTGTAACCCCACGGTCTTAACCACCTATGGGCTCCTGTGACATTGCAAACTCAGTATCCCAAAACTCTGTAATAGAAAAGCGGTCCTATGGTTGCTAATCTGCTTCTGTGTTGTTTCTGTTATTGTGGCAATGCAAACAGGAAAAAACTATGTTCTGATCTTTAAATAACAGGAACAATAGAAATGTACAGTTATTCAATATCATCCAGAATTCATTAACCTAAAGTATTCTTTTCTGATGCTGTTCTTTAATCAACCACCTCTTGTAGGAGCAGCTGGACAGACAACACCAGCCACCCAGATGATAAAAGAAGAAGAAAATACTAAAGCAAAAATATTGTGGTCCTGAGCGAACCAGAGCTAACATCAGCGTGTGTGTGAAAAGAATCACAAGGTCAAGCTGGAAAGCTGCTTGAAGCATGGTTGTTCTTTGTGGCTGGAAGCAGTCACATGGGTGTGTGGTATGTGGAGAGATAAGGAAACTATTGCCTGGCTGGAGAGCTCGGACCTGGGGTCTGTAGAGTCTGTGTATAGAAACAGAGTAATACAGTTACAAGAGAGTTCTTCCTGGACAAAGTCTGTCTCCCGTGGATTCATTTGCTGCAAACAGTGCAGAGTGAGAACCTTTTTTGTGCAATCTCCAACTAAAAAAAAAAAACCTGTAAAAAAGTCTTTTTTTTTTAATCCAAAATTTCCTAACCTCATGTTAAGTCTAATCTGTTGATGCCCATTAGGATGGCAGCAATGGAATACCATTCACAGCTGTTACTAGAAGGGCTGGAAAACATCAAATAAGACACAGTAGCCACATTTATTTGAGGCATTTTTCCAAGAAAAATAAAGCTCCCACAACTAGAGAAAAAATACTTGACAATAAAAAGTCAAAGGACTGAACTACATCTAGCGGAGAAAAATAATATTTGTTAATGCCTACTAGAATAGATTTCCATGTTCCACAGAAATGAAAATTGAAGGAATCAGTGAATAAATTCTTGTTTGGTGGGTCCCCAAATGGGAGCAGACAGAGGACCAAACTGCCTGTATATCACAGTCCATTTTTTGTTATTTGTAAAAGGGAAACATACTGGAACCAGAAGCTTTTTTCAAAATGTTTAAAGCAATAAAGTTAATGGTATTAGATCTCCTTGAAGAGATCAGATTCTTATAGACACATTATTTTGTTACAGGGAACAGAAAAGAATCCCTTGTGGTCCTTTTTTATGTATTTGTCTCCAAGGGCAAAAGGAAAACCTACTATACTGTGTGAGAATTTAACTGCCTGAATCACCACCGAAATGTTTCAAAGCATGCTTTCACCTTCACATCAGCCTCTACTACACAGTTACAGCACTTTTCCATAAAACAGGGTATCTGTGGCTTTATGAATTCAACAGGCAAAAAAAATTCATCCCACGTGTTTCTGTCTCAGCCTGTATGATCAAGCGTAATTGAAACCCTGAATCAACTACTGAACTGGTTGATTCCTCATCTGAACGTCTACATTCCCTTCCTCATCACCCACCACAAAGCAGCAGCCTCTACCCTTTCAAATCCAGAAGCACACACAAGTGCTTACACATCTGAGTTTTTTCCAGAAATCTCTCACATCAGCCTTTTACTGTGAACCTTACTGCAGTGACTACATATTGCTTAAATCTACAGCAGCCCAGAAAGGAGGGGGCAAAAGAAGGTGCCTACATAGTCCATGGACACACAAGAGTGTGCTTTCTGGGCCACACCTTGAACTATGACCAGGTGTTTTCTAGGATACCAGCTGGCCAGGACAAAACTGTGACAAGAATGTGCAAGAAATTAAACAGTCTGGAAAACTATGTGATAGTCTTTGGGTCTGCACCATGATCCTGTTTAGTTAGCAAGCATAAACATAGTTGTGGTGCTGAAAGAATACACAGTGCTGAAAGCAAGGTTCCTGAAGGCCCTTCTTGATAACCATCTTTCCCAGATATCTTTCAAGAGTCAGCAGCTTGTGGGGGTTGATACAAATTAGTTGAACTGGTGCCAGGGACCACTGGAGAAAAAAAACCTGTTAGATACGGGGGACATAGAAAAGGATCCAAATAACCAGGGTGCTAAGGCCAATTCTCACATGATCAGCATCAAATGAAGCACAGGGAAAGGGATATGGTCTTCCATTCCAGCCCTCAGACTTTCAGAAGGCAATTTCTGAGAATCAGGATCCGATGTCCTACAAGAGCTGAACAAGACTTGCGAGGCTGCCTAAATATAAGTATTTACTGCAGGTAAATTTTAATTTTTTGAAAAAATACTGTAGTTTTGCATGTCCTTCCAAATTTTGTATATCTGCTGGACAAAGCAAATAGGAAACAATGCTTTTGGATATTTTTGCAAAGAACTTCCTTCAGGTGTTTCTGGTAAAAAAATTACAGAAACACAAATAATTGAGAGCACAAAGCACTGTGGGACTTGGCCATGAGCACCTTTAGATCATTCTGGTGATTTTAGCTACTCTGCACTGCTTCACTTCAAGAGTGATAGCAATAAAAAGAAAAAAGATTTCTCAGATAGCAAAATGCATTTGCATATTCAGACAGAGAGCAGGTGACAGTCTGGGCTGCATTCCTACAGAACAAGAACAGCTTCTTTGTCTCTTTCTGCTGTACACGTTCTAGAACTTGCACAGTTCTATACATGCCATGTAGGATCACTCGATACTTCAGAATCAAAGGTAAGGAAAGTACACAATATTGAGATGTGAGTCCACAAGCTCCTCTGTTAAATTTTCTTCCACTAGCACTGATAAATTAACCAATTAAAAATAATGCTTTTTCCTCTAAAGGAATTTTGTAGCAAAGCAATGGAGAATAGCATGGAGTAATATATATTGAATTCCAAGTCAAAATTGTAACAAGTAGAGATGAGAGCTGGGGAAAAAATCAAGTCCAGTAATTTTCTACCAGAAACATTTAAAGGAAATTCCTTTGCAAGGATATCCAAAAACAGTGTTTTCTTTTTTCAATCAACTCTGCCAAAAAAACATACAAAAATTAGAATGACATGAAAAGCTACTATAAAGGGGTTTTTTTAATTAATATTAACCTATAAAATAGTCATACTTTTCAGTATTTATATTTAAGCAGTCTCCCAAGATCAGCTGTATTAATTTTAATGGCATAAACAGGCTTATAGACAGACAAGGGTTTGTGTTGTCTTGTCATAGTATTAAGCAACTGGAAACGGCTGGAGATTTCTAGTACAGAGATCTAACCTGTTTAGTCATGTGTCAATCATCACCATGAAAAATATATGACTTTATATTAAACATACAAGAGTAGAATAAAGAAAAGCCATTTAAAATTATAGCAGGAGAAAGTGCTGTCAGCAAGGCATCTCACTCATCACAGAGGCGGAGGAGGGCAATGTGCCATGTGCCATAACTCCTGTTCATTGCTGCAGAGCCAACAGCAATGCACACCAGCAGAGACATCGACCAGCAAGCACATTGGCAATAGCTCTGGCACTGCTCAGGAACAGTGAGCTCCTTTCATCTCTGACAACCAAGGTGTCTTCATGGGCACATTGATTTCTCTTCCTCAGGAAAGAAGGAATGCACCTGCAATTAAAAGTCGCCACATTCCCTCGTGTGGTCATGAGAATGACTGCCCTGGTGCAGCTAACCCTCAGAAACACATCAGGCTTGTCCTCATCACTCTCTGGTATAGCTGTATAGCTGGTATGTAGCCTATGCTGACCTTGAACTGTGACCAGGTGTTTTCTAGAATACCAGCTGGCCAGGACAAAACTGTGACAAGAAGGTGCAAGAAATTAAACAGTTTGGAAAACTATGTGATAGTCTTTGGGTCTGCACCATGATCCTTTTTAGTTAGCAAGCATAAACATAGTTGTGGTGCTGAAAGAATACACAGTGCTGAAAGTAGGGTTCCTGAAGGCCCATCTTGATAACCATCTTTCCCAGATATCTTTCAGGAGTCAGCAGTTTGTGGGGGTTGATACGAATTAGCTGAACTGGTGCCAGGCACCACTGTCATCTTTCCTGAGTTTGTTGGTTATGCACTGTACAGCCATCAAACCTCAGTGGATGGCAAAGGGATCACAGAGTCTCCTGGGAAACCTGATAGAGGGAGGTCTGGTTGTCCCAAACCTGACTATTAGTGCACAGGTAAGTGGCCCACACAAATTGTCATAAACCTCTGTAGGTAAACCCTTCTGTAACAGTTTAATTATTGCACAGACACAGTTTGTGTGTTTAAAACTGAATCATTTAATGGTTACAACTTTTTGGTATATATAGGGTTTTGGGAAGGAGGGACAAACCTTCCATTCATAGCCGGGATTAAAAGTCCAAGAAACACGGGGAGATGCTTTTCATCAAACAGATAAGCAGGCATTTTTTTATCACAAATACAATGAGAAATGGGGCAAAACAAAGTCATAAAGAGATTTACCACAGCATCTACAAGTCTGCCTAACTAATAGATAATGCAAGAATTTCAGGGAGTGAATGTAAACAAACTTTTTTTGTCTTTGTTTAAATCCCATGCTTTCTTGCTGAGATCACTTCTTATCTCTGCTGTGTCATAAAGAATTTGTCCCCCAACAATTCCCCCTTTTTTGTTTTCAAGCTGTAAAATTGAAGCTTGTATAAAACTTTAATTAATTATACGTTGTATACAGGATAATAAACAGGGAATACAAAGCATAATACAAAGGAATACAAACGGTCCCATTAATATTACTATAAATGCTTTCTTTAACCAAGGTCCTACACTAAACATATCAAGAAACTATTGAAACTCTCTTAACTATCAAGAAACATATCAAGAAACTATTGAAACTATCTTAACTCTTCTTCATCATCTTCTTTAAGTTGAGCTGAAAGTTTCAACTTATCAATGCTTCGATGTATCGATTAAGAATTATCGCTGAGATTCATACAACAAAGTCCTTCAAATTCTTTACACCCATGTCCATGAGCTAATAACAAAAAATCAACAGCTGCTCTATTTTGCAAGGTTGTTTTTCTTACTGAGTCTACCTCGGTTAATAAGGCACCAATAGCTGAACTAGTAGCATTAGTTTCTTTTGCAAGCAAACAGGCAAGTCCAACTAAAGAAATTAAAGTGTGTGCAGTCCCTATACCTGATATGAGGCTGGCAAAAACTCTCTTTGCTGGGCCACAAAAGTAGACATTAGAATTACAGTCTGAAGCATATTGGTTCACAAATCATTTGCTTCTGCTGCATAAGGGTCTATCTGAGGGTAACTATCTGGGGTTAAACAGTGTTAGCTTTCCAAACATACAAGGCCCACCCTCTGTCTTACCAGGGATGCCTCTCCAGACTCACTGTCCACAAATCAAAAACAGTCCATCGCACAAGCCAATTGGATGTGGTTCATATTTAATGATAGTTGAGCTGGGTAGTTTACACCAAAAGCTGTCATTTTGATAAGCTCCTGGAGAGGACACATCAACTGCCAGCGGATTTTCTGAATACAGGTCAGTAGGGTAAAAATGAAAACAAAAGGGGGCAGTTAAGCTGCCCCATTATATCTATCCCTTGAGGTTCTATAGGGAGGGTAGGAAAATGATCTTTATACTCTCCCTTTGGCTGTTTTCCTCTTTGCCCTTTCGTATTTGTGCACTCTGCCAGGGGTGTATCGTAAGTGTCAAGGTAAGAACAATGAGACAAATATGTATTTAAAAAGGCCATCCATTGATCCTTGGAGAGTGGAAGGCCTACCAAGCACGTACAAAACGGATCTGATAAGAGTAGCTGCAGACAGGAATAACGTGTCAGTTCCAACCACATCGGCGAGGCTCACCCAGACGTTCCATTGGCTGGGGATGGTCCAGTCAGGAGGCATTCCTGTCACTAGGAAGATATGGCCGCTCAAAACGGTATGTCCTCTGCCTCTGGAAATACAAGAGTAACTTTTCCCCAGGTTATCAATGGGTGAGGACCTGGTCAATGTCCTGTGCTCAGGTCTTTAAACAACACTTCAGCTTTACCTTCCGTCGGGTTGTGTGCTGGAACAAAATGGCGTTGAGCTGGGGCAGAGTCTCCAACTAAACAATTTTAAAAATTAAGTACATATAATGCTTTATTTAAACATTCTTGAGGAGTCAACCCCGCACTCCCCCTAATTTGTTTTTGTAGTATTTCTTTGAGCATACAATGCACACGTTCAAGTACTGCTTGTCCAGTAGGAGAGTGTGGGATTCCTGCAACATGTTCCAATGCCCCACTGGGCAAAGAATTCACGGGTACAGGCAGATACATAGGAGGGTCCATTATCAGTTTTAACCTGTTAGGGTACACCCATATGAGCAAAGGCTGTAAGAAAATGGCATTGAATATCACGACTCTTTTCACCAGAATGAGCTGCAGCAACTAAAAATACAAAGAAGATGTCAATAGAGACATGTACCCATTTTAGTCAGCCAAAAGATGGTACATGGGTAACATCGGTTCGCCACACTTGAAGTGGTTCTAGCTCTTGAGGATTAACTCCTTCTGGAGTTAAGGGGGTGATTTGTTGACAATCTGGGCAGAATAAAATGATAAAAAGGGCTTGGTCAAGTGTAAGGCTGAACTGGTTTTTCGAACTTTGCATTCTGGTGGAAGAAGTTGTGTGACAATTTAGCCTGTTCAAACAATTGGGGCACTATTACAGGACATGCAACCACATCAGCACACCGGTTGCCTTCTGTCATTGGTCCGGGCAATGCGATGTGAGAACGCATACACACTGTAAAAAACAGAGACTGTCTTGTTATTAACCACAAACATTAGCCTTTGAAACAATGCAAACAGTGGTTTGTTACTTATTTCTTTGAGATAGGAATGTTTAATGCATTGGACAATGCCAACCACATACTGAGAATCTGAAGCTATGTTAAGAGGGCCCTAAAACAATTTTAGGGCACGGACAACTGTGGAAAATTCCATAAGTTGTGGTGACCCAACTAAATTGGTGCATATCATTTTGCCATACACCATCCTTTTGCCATACCACTACAGCTCTTCCAGTGCGTCCAGAGCCATCAGTAAACACAGTTTGTGCATCTGATAAGGGGACTGGGGACCAATGAGACTTCAGCTTCAAGGGCAAGTGGTTTAGTTGCTGTAAAAAAGCACAAGCAGGTAAGTGAATACTCAGTTGCCCATTATAATTGATTATGGCAGTCTGGAAATCCAAACTGGCTTTTTCTAGCCATTTCAAGCTTTCTGTTGTTAAAGGCAAGTATATTGCGTGTAGATCACACCCCAAAGTTCCCAACATTAAAGTCATCCTTTCCGGAGAATTCGTGAAATCATTTCTGCTTGAGTCATTACAGCTTCTGGAAATTGATGTGCTAGAAAGAACCATTCCCACAAGCAAAAATCAGAATTGTTTTTTAACAGTTGACCCAAAAGTCCAAAAGGCTGAGCAGGTCCCATCAGGACAACTAACACTGCTGGTTCATCTAAAAGGCGACGATTGCCTTGACAAGAGTTCAGTTCTTGTTCCACAGCATGCACGGAAGTGGTTGCTTCGGGCAGTAACTGTCGAGGAGAAGTTAAGTCTGGGCATTCTTTAAGACGGTAAGCAACGTGTGCAGTTTATCTGTAGTAATGCGTAACACTAGTCTGAGCCAATTAATAACTCCCAGTAATATTTGCATTAAGAGTTTGTAGGGATGTTTCTAGAGAAACACGTTGTGGTTGAATTGATGTTTGTGTTATTATCCACCCTAAATAATGCCAAGGAGCATCTTGCTGGATTTTCTCTGGTGCTATTTTTAGACCATAGGCAGTGACTGCTGCAATTATGGCTTTCAACACTAGCTGTGTCAATTCTGTTTTAGCTGCACAGATCAAAGTATCACCCATATAGTAGTAAATGTAGGCTTCTGGATATTGTTGGTGCACAGGCTGTATATATATGTATATATGCTGTAACTGCATATAACTGGCAAATGGTTGGACTGTTTTTAATCACTGAGGCAACATTTTCCAGTGATAACGAGCATAAGGTTCACTGGCATTTAAAGCTGGCACAGAAAAGGCAAATCGCTTTGCATCATTGGAATGTAAAGGAATTGTAAAAAAACAGTCTTTCAAATCGATGATAATTAGTGGCCAATCTTGGGGTAACACAGATGGGAGAGGGAAGATCTGGTTGCAGGGCTCCCATGGGTTCAATAACATTGTTAATGCATCTTAAATCACGCAGTACATGCTACTTGCCATTCTTTTTCTGAATTACAAAAACAGGGGAATTCCAGGGACTGGTCATAGGGCATATATGCCCTCAGTCGAGCTGTTCCTTAACAAGTAGTTGAAGTTGACGCAGCTTGTCCTCTGGAAGTGGCCACTGATCCACCCAGACAGGCTCTTCTGTTTGCCAAGTGAGAGTGGGGACTAGCTGCAGCTCAGTGGTCATCATGATAAATTTGTGCTGAGTCCAATTCCCCATTGTCCTAAGGCATCTTGGCCCCACAAAGTGAGGGGTATATTTAAAACATATGGACAAAGTGTCACCGAGCGACCTTCAGAACCAGTAATTAAAATCTGGTGCAGACTCTGCTTTGGTATTGTTAGACCTATGACTCCCCTCAAAGCTTTGTCTGGCTCAATGAGTGTCCAAGAGGGGGGCTACACACAGGCAGAAATTAAAGTCACATCAGCTCCACTGTCTGCTAAACCATTAATATGGATCATACCCTTTTCCACAGTACAACTGACAGCTTAAAGTCGGGCGCTGAGCAGACAGAGGCTGTGCCCAAGAGATAAAATCATCTATGGGCACTAAGTTATTTCCCATTGAACCAAAGCCTTGGTCCCCTCTTATTCAGTTACTGGATCCAGGGGGGTAGGTGTGAAGGAGAATTAACTGAGCAATAATGGTGGCTTTTTCAATACGGCAGGGAGGCATAGGAGTCCAAATCATCATCCTAATCTTTTCCACATAATCAGAGTCGATGATTCCCGGTAGCACAAAAATACCAAGATGAGTTACTGATGAGCAGCCGATTAATAATGCACTACAGTTATTTCCTGGTGGACCTTGGACCCCTGTTGGAACTACCTGTACGTTATTATCATGTAGTTTTGCTGTTGTTGTGAAGGCCAGATCCATCCCAGCACTGCCTGAGGTGGGTGCTTGTAAGGTGCTGGCTAGTGGCTGGGCTGAAACTCGGGAGCACTCGCTGTCATCGCATGGGGTCCCGACGCACTCACCTTACAGTTTCCCGACTGCTCTTTACTCCTTCCCTGTGGAGGAAGCGGTTTACCTTCCCGGGTAAATTTTGAGCGGCACTTTTTAGTACAATGAAAACCTTTGCGGCAGCGCAGGCATAAACCAGGCTGTCTGGCAGGTTTTTTGTTCGGACACTGCTTTCTAAAATGTCCAGGCTGACCACAGCCATAGCATAGCTGAGACGAAGAAGGTCCTCTTAAAGCAGATAATGCTTCGGCTAAAGCAGTCATTTTATGAGAATACGAACCCACACTTTGACAGGCTCGAAGCATTTCCGAAATTGTGGGGTTCTGTAAGGTTTGTAATATTTTTTTGCAATCTATATTAGCATTCTTTATTGCAAAGTGTTCGAACAAAATCTCTCGTGCCGCACTATTCCCTACTTGTTTGTCAATTGCATCTTTTAAACGATCAGTGAATTCCATAAATGTTTCTCGTGGTCCCTGAAGAATAGTAACAAAAGACTGACGAGCCGTCCCAACCTCCGGAACTTCGCGAAGAGCTCGAAAAGCTAGCCTTTTAGCTTCGTTCAGAACATGAATTGGCAGTCGGGCTTGCGCTGTCGGAGTGGCAAAGGGTCCTGTCCCCAGAAGCATTTCCATACTAATTATAGGCTGTGCTGTTAGATTATTTAGATTGTTTAGACTGGTTGCATTTTCTGCAGCAGCTCTCTGAGCCAAATATTCCCACTCATTTTTAAAAATACTAAATTGCAGTGCAGTGAGAATCATTCTTGCAATTGCTTCGCAATCAAGTGGGATTAAAGTAAAGGAATCAAACACAATCTCTAACCGCCCCATTGTAAACGGAACAGTTAAGCCATGATCAGTGACTGACTTTTTCAATTCTTTCAGGACTTGGTACGGAATATTTTCCCAGCGGGGTGGATGAGGAAGATATTTCAGCATTTCTATGTCTCCTGCTGCAGCAGCCTCCTGCCTCACTTGTGCCCATCTATCATGAGGGTCAGGAAGATATAAACTGAGGTCCTTTTTAGAGTCAAAGGGATTGAAATCCCTTGAATTTTCATTAGGGCCCCGGGCGGTAGGGACTTTAGAGTTGTTCAGTGACAGGGGCGCAGAGGAGCCACCGCTATTTTGGCGCTCCCCCTCCCCCGCAGTGTGTACCAGTGGTATGGGGGGTGGGACAAGTTCCTCTTCTGCACCACACTCTGGTGGGTGGCTGGAGTCATCAGTAACAGATTCAGAGGGTAACTTTTTAGTTGTGTGGGATTTTAAAGTCTGAAAGACTGCCCTCCAGGTTCCGAGAAGGTTGGCAGCCTGTTTGTCTCCCTTTGCCGCAGAGTCCGATAGCCTGACACCAATGAGATCCCATTCCGCGTCATCAAAGACATTAGTAACATTCAACCCGGGATGATTCTGCAGTGCCCACAGGAGTAAATTTTGCAAAGAAGGGTCTTCTATTTCGAGCCCATGTTGTTTAAGCAGGCATTTCATCTGTTTGTAAACTGTCTTTCGTTCTGAGGACATTTTAGATCCCATTTCCTAAGCAGTCTTTTTGATGTGGGCAGCTATTTGCCAGGTGTTTTGTTTCGGGGTTCTTAGTTTGGCCCCTGGGTGCTTAAAGCAGCCTTTGTTTCGATCTGAAGGTTCTCTTTTTGGCCTCCGGGCTTTTAAATCTGCCCTTATGCTTACCTTTCCGTGCAGTGGAGAGGTAGTATTTTAGCAGCTTTCCGTTCCGTTCAATAGCAACTCGTTACTGGAGCAGGAGCCTTTGTCCTTGCCTTTATTCCAGTCCAGGCTTCACGTCCCTGTTCACAAGAACCATTTGTTTAATCATGGCATGGACACAGTTTGCGTGTATAAAACTGCATCATTTAATGGTTACAACTTTTTTGTGTATATATAGGGTTTGGGGAAGGAGGGACAAACCTTCCATTCACAGCCAGGATTAAAGGTCCAGGAAACACAGGGAGATGCTTTTCATCAAACAGATAAGCATGCATTTCTTAATCACAAATACAATGAGAGATGGGGCAAAACAAAGTCATAAAGAGATTTACCACAGCGTCTACAAGTCTGCTCAATTAATAGATAATGTGAGCATTTCAGGGAGTGAATGTAAACAGACTTTCCTTGTCTTTGTTTAAATCCAAAGGTTTCTTCCTGAGATCTCTTCTTATCTCTGCTGCGTCATAAAGAATTTGTCCCCTAACACCTTTCCTGCTTTATCCCTCCTTCTACCACATGTTCCTGCCCCTGTGCCTGCTCTGGCTCTCAGCCACGTCATGGGCACTAAGCCATGAAAGTACACCTGCCAAGACTGCAAAGAGTTTTCTACCCTTCAGTTCTTTGAATCAAATTGTTGTCAGGCAATTGTCAGTGAAGGTGTGAAGGAGGGGGAATGGGAACAGAAACAGGCTGAGGGAAGAACAAGCAAAGTGTAGAAAGGCAAAACAGTCTATACTGAGATTTGCTTGAACTGCTCTAGAGGCTGTACCACTTTCCTGTCGCTCACTATTACCATGTACCTTTTTTTTCAAGTACATTAAAGCCTCCACCTAATGTAAATGTTTCCAAAATAAAAGGAACTGTATCATAACAAGCTGTTATAACCACTGATAAGTGTCCTCTGTAAAGCTGTTATTAAAGAAAAGCACTGAAAATATAAATTCTAATGCTTCATTTCTATACAAGTACATTAGAAATGAGCAGGAAACCTTCAGGAAGGGTTAACTTTGTCACTGCAAGTACACTTCTGCAGTATAAACATGGATAAATTAGTGAGGACAACAGATTCCTCTGAGCTTGATAAGCTGATAACAGAAGACATCTGAGCTCTCATGTTTCAGGGGATGCTCAGGCCCTAGCTGAATTATTGTTGTTTTTTTCCAGAGCAGCCAGGGTCCTGTAAGTTTGGCTTCATGTGACAGTTAAAGCAAATAATTCTTAACATGGGACAGGCATTTGTTTCAGGTAGAAACATTAAAAAAAAAAAAAAGATAAGAAAACAAAGACACATAGAGTCTCGACAACACTGTAACAAAAGGAGCTTTTAAGAAAAACCAAATTAATTACAGTGCAATTCCAAGTTTAAAAGTAGTTGCTTAATACAGTCCAACAGATACAAATTATGGCACGGCCCTAGAGGTTAAACACGTATGTTTGACCATACATTAATTTCAGCTGTGAACGACAGCCAAAATGTTCAGGTTCAAAATATTTAGAGTCTTTGAAGAGTAAATAAAGTAGCTCAGGCTCTCACTCAGAAGAATGTAAAAAACAAATGTCCTTACTGGAGAGAGCTGCCAAACTCTTAGGCATTCCAATATTGTAACCAAGCAAGGAAATCTTCATATGGAGAAAGGTGGAAGAGCAATAAACTCAGACAGATATAGCAACAAGGTGTTCAGAAATCACTCAGATCCAGGGAGCTGGACAAAAGTCTCACTGATGCCATACCATTTAGATAAAAATAGGGAAATCAGAGTTTAATTTTTAGCACTACTTTTTGTTAATACTTTACAAATGCTGTTTTTCACTACTGTGCTTTATATGTCACTGAAAATTGTTTATGCTAATACACATTAAACTGTTACCTATTGCAAAATAGATTACAAAAAACCCTAAAATGTCAGGTTAAAAAATTTACTTCTTCCTGTATAGGTGTTCTTTGGGCTAACTGTGTCTTCTAGCAAGAGTATCTCAAAGCAGTAAGAATAAGCATTCAAGAAAACAGTTTTCTTTATGGATCTTCTTTTCTTAGCAGTGCAGCAGATGAAGTAACAAGGAATCTGCCCAGAAGGTGAATTTCTATTAAAGGCTTCCTGCGTTTTGGCAGTGGCTCACAACATTGACATTCTCTCACAAAACACTTTCTATCAAGGAATCAGCATTTTTCTAATGACAAGTCATTTAATAAGAAAATTCCTGACGTGGGCCAAGTACAATGCCTAAACAACCAAGATGCAGTTAGGAAGGTTAAAGAGGCGTGCCAGAATGTAAGTTTATTGCCATCTGCAAAAATATCTGCAGCACATGGAAAGGATGGCAGCTCACTAGAGAAAACAAGAGGTTATTGTCTTTGCAGTCTCACAATTTAGTTCTCCCCCTCAACCTCTAATGAGGCAGAACGTTTTCTGCATGTTCCAGAATCACTCTTCTGAAATGGGAACCCCACGCTTTCTGAGCTAAACAGCTACAGCCCTGCTGACACCAACACCTGCTTTAGCCAGTCATTAGTCAGCACACTATCAAACCTGCCCTGTAAAGGTACAATCACATCAAACCACAGCTTCACACCAGCGGACACATCCAATACGCTCACATGAAGAATTCATTTGTTTCACATCCACCGCAACCTGCTCTTATATTCCTCAGTGCTTAGCAAATAAATCATCGTGCAATGCAAAGTATACTCCAGGCTGATGCTCAACATATCTACCCTCTGTGGTGAAAAGACTTCTGCGACTGTCAAATAAATTCTTTTTAGGACACTATCTTAAACTTCCATTAAGCTATAGGAAATAAAATATTCTATAATGTATTTCCAAACATATAATCATTTGTCCTCTGAGTGCCCCAGGAATGTTTACAAACTGGATTCAATGAGAATGCTGTGAGGCTGGATAGTAAAGCAGCTCTGGTTAAAAGGTCCATTTCAGGATTTAGGGTAATAATGGTCTAGTTTATAGAAGTGAGGAAGCAGAGGCCATAGAAAGGTAAGGGCTAACAATGAAGCGTAATAAAAACTACAATTTCACTCAGTTGTTCTATGGGAACAATCTCTCTCATCCCCTCCTACTCTCCCCTGCTCCCTAGAAGGTCCTTGTTACAACTGCAGTTTATGTCAATCACTTCAAGGTAGAAAATTTTCCTTTCTATGGGCAAGTATGCAAACCACTCAGGTAAACTGGCACCATGAACAAACTGTCCTAAATATTTCAGGAAAAATAAAATAAAAAAAAGTTTTAGAAAGAGAGGAGCTTCAGTTCACAATGGGAAGATGGATTTTTTTATTTAAGGTAATAACAGAAATCTGAGAGTTTCTGTTCCAGCTCTGTCACAGGCCTTTTTGTGACCCTGACCTGTGGTCTGAATGCATTCCTCTTGGAGTCAACAGCAGTTCTGTCATTGTCTTACAGGAATCAACATGATTTAAGAAATTTCACCAGCGCTTGTTGACCTCATAGCTCTCATGGAACAGCATGATGCAGATGCAGGCTTTGCTTGTGGCATTCAGCTGGTGCAGTGTAGCCCCTTCACGTGCAGAGATCCCAGCTGGGGATGAAAACAGCTCTACCCAGTGCCGTGCTGTGCCCATGCTAGTAATCTCTTCTTCTCAGCCTATCTACATAAGAGACATTTTGACACTATAATGAAGAGACTAAGTGAAAGATAGACACTTGACAACCGGACCTAGCAACTAGTCATTCCACAGGACTCACCTACTGCAATAAACTACATTGCAAACTCCTGGATAATCTAAAACATCATTGCAGGAATTTATCTCATTTTTCTTTCCTTCTGTAGGAACTGCTAACCATTTTTATTCTGGGTGTGGGGACACTGAAATCACCAATATTTTACCTAACCTACTGAATTAAATTTCTACACATTTGATCTCATTGATCTTAGAGCTGAACAGCTTTCCTAATCTCACTACTGCCTCCCTTTGCTTTGCTTTAGAAGGGATATCTTCCAAACAAATTCTCTTAGTTGAAGAAAAACTTTTTTGATATATGTCTAATACAGCCTAGAACATGGATTTGAGCTATCTCCATAATTTTCGCAATTTACCTTCCCACTGGATTTCACCAAGTAGAAAGGGAAAAGCAGGGTTCCCATAATAAATAGAGATGCCTGGGTAAAATCTCCATTCTCATGCAATGAGTCTTCCAGCTGAGATAATAAATCAGCTTTCTTAATTTCAATCAAACATATTTTTAAGAAAATCATGCAGCAGAAAAGTATTATGATCTTGTAGCCAAGTGTTAAGCCATATAACTTTCCCAATCAAGTACTTTTTATCTGAGGCTGTTTTAACAGAAGGAGAATAATACAACTATGGGACCTGCAGTATTATTCAGGTTGATGTCTCTGACTTTTTCATCTACATTAAGTTCCTTCGCAGTCTCCTAAACCATAAAATGGGTGCCATTATATTCCTCTACTCTCTCGTGTGCTTCAAATTTTGTGGAATTTCATTTGCAGTCACAGTTGGGAAATGACACTGGAATTTGCAGAAAATTTGTACCAGAAGACATGCTATGCAGCATGGGGACCTCTGGTTTTCAGTAAGATGTGCAGCAAGTCCGAAGAATATATTGTACAATATATCAAATGCATTTATCTACTTAATTTATTCTGTTCAAATGACACTTCCAGCTTCAACAGCATTTACACTGTTGCATGATAACAGTGCCCTAGGTCATGGAAGCTTGACTGGAAACTAAAATTTTTAATAAAAACATGTTTATGAATATTTTCAGGGATTTCATACTTGCTTCTGCTCCAGCAATAATGCTATTTTCTGTTCTGCAGGCCAAATGCTAGGAAGCTTTTCCCCGTCTTGTTTTTAATAATACTTTTTCTGTGAGAGTTATGTTGGGTTCACGACCCTCTTGGCTTGTAGGAAGAGACTGTCCTGTCATCAGTCCTTCACTTCCAGCTCTGCTAGAGTGATGTGTGTGAGAGAGTGCTTCACTCCCCTCCTGCCTGGGAACCAGAGCATGGGGCCCCAAATGTCTCCCCAACCTGGCAGGGACCTATCTATGTTCCTCCCGCCCCTTTCTTTCCCACTCAAGAAGGCCAGAGACACTGTCTCCTTGCACTTTGGCTAGGAGGGAGGGAAGAATAGAGCTTCAGGAGCAGATAAAGACCCAGGGGACTTAAAACATGGGAAGTCTTGGTTCCCAAGGTCCCTCTAACTAATGGGGCTGCCTGATCCTTCTGTGAGAAGGTAAAATGTCCCATTAGATCAAGGTTACGACAGTGACATGAGAGAGGGCAGAGCCTTCTGCTTGCCTGCATCTTCATGGTGGAAACACTCCTCTTGCTTCATTCCTTCTGCAAACCTGCTCATGAACACCACAGGTGCAGTGACACTTGGGTACTGTGAATTACTCAGTTGCTCCCCATGAAAGATGACTTGATGACTGCCAGAAATAATGTCTTCTTGAGTCAGGAGTCCTTCCCGTCCTCCCCCATACAGCAGCAAGTGCCACAGTCAGGGAGTCATTTGTTGCTCTCACACTGCATTCTGGCATTATTTCAACATTAATCTTGAATTACAGAACTGCAAAAGGATGGTGGGTTTTAAAAAGCATGAAGATAATTTCAAACTGCCATGCATTTACATACTTCCTGAGACTCTAGGTAAGTAACTTTAGGGGCACTGCATCATTCTAACAAAATGTTTAGGTAGGAAACTGTGAATTTATTTCATTTTTAAAACAGAAACCAGTTTCCTTATCCTGCTGCACCACCTTTTCTTTTGTTTCACAACTGCAGTCCTGAAGTGCTTTGTGCCAAATAGCAAAGATACTAGGAAATGTTATCTGAGCAATTTTCAAAAGCTTTCTAAAAGTACACAGCACTTCCCAGTTATAGAGGAGGCATCTCTAAAAGCAGCAAATCCTCTGCAAAATGAGGATTCGAAATAAATCTATACTCCTTAAATAAGCTTAATAGAAAAAAAATTATTTTTCTGTCACAGAGAAAACAATTTTTAAACAGGGCTTTTTCCTGGTTGGTTTGGTTTTTTTCCCCATAGTTTTCACATTATTTTGTTAAGGAATCTGAAAGTAACAGTTTCAATAAAAAAATTAAATTATAGATTTAATACTGTGATTTGGAACATCTTGCATTTCATGAATATATTTTACTTAAAATACAGATAGTTTTCATTAAAGAACACTTAGCAAGGAAAAATTTGGATCTGACTGTTTCTAGGCTTAAATTCTCCTCTGGAATTTTAACTGCCATTTGAAAAGAGTTTCCACACTTCTACTTATGTACAGTCACAAGTATTTCTAATAGAAGAATTCACTAAAAAGACATTCTGCAGATAGAAAATCTATCACAATTTACAGTAAAGTATTACAGCCTGACTTTGCAATTTATCAGATTTTTTTCAAAGAGAAACACACAGCTAAATAACCTATGGTTCAGAGAATAGAAGTCACTTGGCTAGGCAATGGATTAGTGATAACAGATAACTGATCTGGCTAAAGAATGGATTCTAGATAATGCTAACGGTGATATTCAAAAATAATCCACAAAAAATAAAATACTGACATTTTAATGATGGGTACTTAGCACACAGATCAAAGTTAATCAAATTTATTTTTACAAATTATTTATCTGAAAAGTTTAGCAGTAAATTATCCATAGATGTGCTGTGATATTTTTGTACTGTTTAATTTGTACTGTTTTAATGAATGTATGACTACATTTTAGCCTCAGGTTTATTCACAAACCGGTGAAAGCGCACTCATGATTTGTGACTGCCCCTGTGAATAACACAGGACAATTTCTACTCCAGAACTGTGCACTCTGCAAAAAAGGAAGAATCCCATTTTCCTATTCTGACATGATTTCCAAACTTTTAGCCTATGTTCAGTGAATGTTACAGCACCAAAATAGAAAAAAGATTTTAAAATATTATCCTCAGAGAATATTTCTGTACAAACATTTCTGTAACAAGTGATTTAATTTTCCTGATATTCCTGTTTTCAAATATACTCATTAATAAAATCTCACACCTCAAAGTTGTGCAGACACATGAATAAGATGCCAAAGGGCAGTAAGCTTTATGGACAGGAATATTTACAAACATTATTTGGCTACAGTTAACCCCAGCTGAGCCACACACACTATAGCTGCTGCACACACACCAAAGTGCATCAAAACCCTTTTAGAGAGAACTTCAGGAGAAAGGAGAAGCAAGGAGAAAGGTGTGTATTGCATTATATTATACATACAGATTTAAAAAAAAAAAATCACACCACAAAAACTCTTCAAGATGACTTTCAATATTCTCTGGAAAGAAAATTCTCTCTCCAGAATTCTCTCTCCAAAAGTTCAGCATTTTGATGCTCCAAGGTGGTGTAAACTTAGATCTGCAGGGAAATTCCTGGCACAAGCTTACAGTGCAGAGAATTGTTTCTCTGACAAGAAGCAAGAAGTGATGAAGGATGTTCTTAGGCCATGAATTAGTTTTGGTTTCCTCACTACTATCAGATACTTAAAATAAAATACTCCCAAGGTCTAAGAAAAAGGAAGAGGCAAAAGAGCTCCTATAATAAAACTAGATACAAGAATTAAATCTCTGTTTAACACTTGCTTATCATATGATTTCATATGCCAAAACTAGCATCTGCTTGTGTAAACCAACAGACTCATAGAATCACTAAGGTTGTAAAAGATCCTTAAGGTCATTGAGTCCAACCATTAACCTGGCACTATCAAGTCCATCTCTAAGCCATGTCTCTAAGGACGACCATAGTACTAACATGTAAAAGATACAGTCTCTCCCCCCCCCCGCCGTCGCTGAAGAAAAGTGCTGTTCTGTGTCTCAAGATCATCTTTGCAGAAGTTGCAGCTCCATTTCAAAAACCCTTTGAACCCTTCCTTCTAAACTATTCAAACTTTATCTGAACCTACGTGAAAAGATGGTAAGAAATTAACTAGGATGCCAGCAGTGTATGGATGACTTCAGTGTATAGCTCCTTTACATCAGTAATAAACAACATGGTCTTCAAGCACTCCCCATGCCTGCACAAAACCAGCAGCTGTTTAGGCAATGGTAAAGACAGAAGAGAATCGAAGTCCTCAAAAAACTTCCATCCTTTAGGACCCTAGTATCACCAGATCATCACAGGATTACAGAAAAATTCTGGTTGGAAGGGACTGCAGGAGATTCTAACCCAGGTCAAATCTGGATACACTGATCTCCATAGACCATAAACCAGCTCACAGATGGGACTGGTTTTAAACCCTTACGTACTACTGTCCCTAAGAAACTGCCTGGTAGATTGTACCCATCCTATCAGACTCAGATTTGACCACAGTGATCCATGACTTCATGGACACCAGAAGAGGTCAAATATATCTGAGGATTTCAGTGAGTACCACGGACAATACTCTACTTCCTTCAAAACTCACCACTGCTCATTCTCTTTGTTTAACGCAGAAGGCGGCTACCTGAGAGCCTTCCTTCTCCTCTGTGCCTAGAATTTTGTATAAAGGCAATTTTGTACTGTTTAATGAACGAGACTACTTACAAATGAAGGGAGATAGCATAGTTAGGTGCCAGTAGTTCTGCACCTAGATGAGAAGAATTATTGCCTCCTGAGACAAAACCAAGACGCTACCCTTCAGTGAATTCTTTATGCAAATAATCATATCCAGTCATGTATACTCAAGCATAAAATAGGACAGAGAAAGTGAAAGCAAAATCAAACAATAAAACTGTACACAGATCATTCTGTGTCACCTGCTGCCAGGAAAACAAATAAGAAATTGGAAAATGTCAATAATTCAGCTCACGATATTGAAGAGGAATTATATAAACAAAGAACATGGGAACGTACATAACACCAGAGCATCATTTTTATGTTTTATTTCGAGAATAAAATCTTACCTGACAATTCACATTTGGCCTGTTGCCGTTCTCTTCCTGAATCCCCATGTCTTCTGAAATATGGACTGTTTCTCACTAGATAATTGTATTTATCTTTTCCCTTTGAAACCCTGTCACACTGCTTTAAAACTGAGAACTAGTGGAAAATATCAGCACACTCACTTATAAAAGGCTCATGCTCTTCCATCTCAGGTAAAGGTACCAAATTACATTTTCATGTATTTCAAATAATATAAGCAAATATGATTTTGTTTTCTAGTTAGAGTTTCTGCTGTTTCCTCTACTTTCTGCAAGAAACTGTGATATTTTTCTCTAGTAAACCAAATATTGCCTGGCTGTCTCTGTCATTTTTATACTTTTTGAAGAGACCTTCCCACCTGATTAAAACTTCACAGAAAAGTGAAGGGGGAGTTTACAGATAGCACCTGCAGTATACGAGCCCCCAAAATACAGAGTGGAAGTGGGGAGCAGGAAGACAGAAACACAAGGATAAAAGAAGTATATATTTACAGAGTTTTCTGTAAATATATAGCAAATCTTTGAGGGCAGCCCAACCAATTGACAGAGCATCCCAGCGACCTGACCTCACCTACAAATGATCTCTGTTTTACATTTCTTATGTAGGGGATATGTCAGGTTACGCATACTCTCAAATTCTGGATAGAGCTGATCAGGGTCATAAAAGAGAAAAATAACATTAGCTACCCCAACTCACAACACTAGCTTATGATTTAGGAAAAGGGGAACGATTTTTTTTCTCCATTGCAAACTTCACTGTACAATCTTCAGTAAGTTGCCTCACCTTCCTGTGCTTCCATTTCTCATCTGTAAAGTCAGGACAATAGCATTTTCCAGGTATACTGTGAGGAAAAAATACATTAAAGACTGGAAGATTGCCCCGGCAGTACAGTGGTAGGAACATAAAGAGGCCAAAATAGAGTTTTGCTATTGAAGGTTGTCATTAAAATACTGAGTAGTGCTCCTTATTGGAGCTGGCTGGAACACTTCCCATCAAATACATACTGATTTCATCATTCAGCTTTCATCGGAGCCAAAAGCTTTTTAAAAAAATCTCAGTTTTGACAATGTTTTTGAAGGAAAGGTTTCTTTGATGCAGGCTGGACACCTCAGTTATTTCCAGAGACAGGGGTCATGCTTTTCAAAGCATCTAAGAGGTTTATCTTTGACCCTATGAAGAAGAAAAGGTTGAAACCTAAAAGGGTACTATGCTACACAATCATCATTGTCCAGCCAGTCCTGTCACTCCTGACTCAGAACACACTGGGGAGAAGAACTCCTGTGCAAAGCAAAGAAAGTGCCTCTTCCAGAAAGGCCATGGAAATGAAATTGTTGGGCAGGGTTTTCAGCAGCTGCCAGCTAATCTATTCAGAGTCAGCCAAAGTGCTTGGTCTGACCTACCAACTTTGGCATAAGAATGAGCTGCAGCCTGATTATTCACACCTGATTCTTTAAACCTGCATTTGCAGCCCATGCAGTTGCCTTCCATCTGCATTTTTCTGGGTTTTTTTTCTCCAATCCTACATCGAGGATATACAATTCCACTTACATATCAGGGTAGTTTGACCCAGGGGGAATCTCCAACTATTTTTTAAGTCCCTGTACGCACACTTCGAAGCAGTACCTCTCGTGCCCAGTGGTTCCACAGGGCAAATAATGCCAATGCCTCCACCTTTTTTTTTAATTTTTTTTTTTTTGGAACTAGCAGTAATTTAAGTGTAACCTGATTTAAAGCATATATATACTCATACCAGCTGCATTAGGAAGCACATAGATGGATGTGATGGTTTCATTGTCTAGCTTAATACATAACAGGGATAACTGTAGAATTAAAAAAAAATGAGAAAACCACAAAAACATCTCATGACCTTCCTGCACCACCTGCTTCAAATGCCTTCAGGTTTCTGTTTAGCTGCCTCCTGCTTGGACTCACAAAGGCAAAAGCCCCTGTGTGCAGGCAAGGAGGAAGGAGTGCAAATGCAGAACCGAAGGGCTCAGGCTCCACCTAGTGGGAACACGCTCTATTCCCTTGCAAAAACCACTCCCAGGTGGGCAGGCTGTGCTCTCACCCACGGCTGAGGGCTGGCAATCACCCCCAGAACGGACAGCTGGAAGTAGAGATTCATGTTAGAAACTATGTTCCTCACAGGCCGACCCAGTGACACAGTCCCTATGCTCAGCATCCCATGCTTGCCCTGCATCCCATCACACTTGCACCTCCCACCCGACCATCTCAGGCCAGTAGGCTGGAGGTAAAGGGCAGTTTGATCCAAACTGTTTACTGGGACCGAAGTGACTTTCTTTTTCCAAAGCATTTCAAGGCAGAGTGATGCCTTACAAGCAAAGGTGGACTTTCCCTCCAATGTTTAATCTCTGCCTCCCATCTCCCTGAGGCAGCAACTCAAAGAAAATGACCCTCAAAGGGTATGATTTTCTGCTTCACACAAAGCTTGTTATCCTGGGGCTGCTTTTTCTGTTTCCTCTCTTCTATTCTCTTTCTCCCCTCCTCTTTCCAGAACAAAAAAGATCATACATCTCATCAGGATCTGTCTTCACGGGAAATTCTTTTTTTTTTTCTCCTTTTGACAACTTTCTTTTCATAAGGAGAAGTATATTTTTTTCAATATAATTGTATTCTCCTTTGAGTACTTTGATGTAGTAACGACTGTCATGAAGTAGATACGCTGCTTGCTGTTTTATGAAAAAGACATTTAATCTGAAGTACCAATCATGTACTCTCGTGACTTGTCCCATCTGTTAGAAGCTTCCTATTTTTGGTGGGAGGGGTGTCAATTCTGGACATTTATTTTGTGGGCAAAGTTACAGATTAATTATATCTAGTGGAAAAAATCTGCGTCTAGCATGTTAAAAATAGCCCTTCCTGAATTCATTTTTCCTTTTAAGGAATTTTAAAGTCCTTCATTTTCATCTCTGTAGAAAGCAAATTTTGTAATTATGATCTACAGATAAAAGAGTCAAAGACTCAGGGAGATCTAACATCTTGTATTAGACAGAAATAGATAGAAAGAAGAGCCAAGGCTTCAGGCACACACACCTACCTAACACTTGAAGGATGCCTTACAGACCCCAGCCTTTTTTTGCAGTGAAAAAAACAGGGATACTCTTTAACTCCCACTGTATCTCCAAACATCTGACATCATTGCAAGGAGTGCCATCATACATTCTGTGTCTTTCCAGCTAACAGTACACAGGAATAAGAAATCCAAATCTGAACACTGCAGATTTGTTTTCCGTAAACCGTTAAGTTAGACTCCATTTTAAATATTTAAGTTATTCAGTGAAATTAAAGCAGGCTTCATACCCACATCCTTCCAAAATTAAAGAACATGTTTGACGTTGCAGACCCTTCACAGTTCAGCCAAGTCTGTCAATAGCTTCTCTGCTATCTCCCTGCACTGGCTGCATCACTTATCTGAGCAAGTGCATTTGAGCCCCACTCTGGCTCTCTTACAACCAGGAATAAATGCCCTCAGCCTCCAGCTGAATAAAGATTTATGTACAAATCCAGCAAAAGGGATCTGAAAAGGCACACAGCTCTGGGAGACGTCTGGGCCTGGACACAAGGTTGTGCCATAGATGCTGTTGCAGGCTTGCACACAAATCACTTTTTGGCTGCACAGACCCAGCATAAGAGAGATGCTTTGCCCCTGCAACAGAGGAACACAGGATCAGGCAACCCAACTGCTGACATGCAGGCATGTATGAACCATCAGCAGCGACACTGTATGTGCTGCTGCTTGCTGTGAACAGTCTCACAGAAGCACTCCAAGAGGTTTACTGCTTTCTCTTCTTGTCTGCAAGACTTGAGTTATGCTTTCTGTGTTGTTTTGTTAGTGGCATTCCCTTCTGTTCATACCCCTGTGTTTACTGCTGCTTGACTATTTGCATGCTGTGCCTGTTTTTGCTAAGTAACTGGGAGCTACTTGCTTCAGTGGAACATCTTTGCTGCTACCTTAGGTAACCTGGTTTTCATCCTCTCCATGCTTAAATATAAAAAGTTTGGGCTTCAGTTTAAGGATTTTTGAGGCCTTTAAAACTTCCACTTCAATCTACCCTGCTATTGGTTCCCATCCCATTTAGCTATTGCCAAATTGGAGCATGATTAGAGCCCACTGTTAGCAAGGAGAAAATAAAATTTTTAAGTAAGTTGCATCTCAGCAGGGTAAAGGGGACTGGAAAGATGAGTTTTGCATGAGAAAGAAAACAAGCAGCAGTAAGGTAGAATTGCATCCATCAAAGGAAAGCTTTGGTCAGGGAGCTAGTAGGTCTTGTGAGGCACAGCTTGCCCAGGACTTGGAAAATCAATCTTTCTTTCTGTGCTAGCTCACAGAATTTGAAGGCAGCAGTTAGAGAGGTCACCCACAAATGATGGGATTTCTCTACCTTGAAGGGAGACAATGAGCTTGTTTCATGGGTTCATCACACTTTGCCTCTGCTGCTCCTTCTTCCTCAGGGCAAGGACTCACATTCTTCCCCTGCTCTGGTGCAGGACCCCTCCCACAAGAGAGTCCTCCACTAACTTCCCAATCATGAGTCCTTCCCAAGGGGCTGCAGTTCTTTATGAACTGCTCCAGCATGGGTCCTTTTCATGGGGTGCAGTCCTTCAGGAACAGGTTGCTACAGCATGGGTTCCCCAGGTGATCACAAGTCCTATCACCAAATTGCTCCAGCATGGACTCCTCTCTCCACAGGGTCACATATTCTCCCAGAAACCTGCTCCAACATGGGTTTCCCACTAGGTCACAGTCTACTTTGGCCAAGCGATACACCTGCTACAGTGTGGAGTTCTCCACGGGCTGCAGGCAGTTATCTGCCCTACTGTGGATCTCCATGGGCTGGAGGGTTGCTTGCTCATCATGGTCTTCTTCGGGGGCTGCAGGGGGATCTCAGCTCCAGCACCTGGAACACCTCCTCCCTCTCCTTCTTCACTGACCTTGATGTGTGCAGCTTTTTCTCACACTGTTTTCACTTCTCTCTCCTGTGACAGGTTGTTGTGTAGTTTTTCTGCCCTCTCCCTTCTTAACTGTTATCCCAGAGGTGCTACCACCATCGCTGATGGACTCGGCCTTGGCCAGCAGTAGGTTCATCTTGGAGCCCGCTGGCATTGGCTCTGTCGGACACAGGGATAGCTTCTGGCAGCCTCTCACAGAAGCCATACCTGTAGCACCCCCCTACCAGAATCTTCCCAAGCAAGTCCATACAAGTAAATAAAATAATGTCCTCTTTCAGCTATTGTATTTATTTAAGTTTTGAAAACATTGCAGATTTTCTGTGCTCATTTTCTTTATTTTTTTTTAAAGGCCATTTCTCATTAAAAGAATAGGTGGAAAAAATGTCATCCGCTATTTCAAATACATAAAGTTCCACACCTGCATAAATGTCTGGAAGACCTAAGAAATTGCCTGTGGGTGGTTTTATTCTGTGCGTTGGTTTGACTCTCCTAATAAAATAAATTTTCAATAAATATAAAGGTAGATGCAGAACATTATTACTGAACCTGTGCATACAGATATTACAGCTGAGACATATTAAATAGGCTATACCACCTGATGAATGGCTTGTGCATGTACAGGCAGGAATCAGGTGAGTTAATGAAAAACTGCTACAAGTAGGCAACCTTTTTCATGGTGCATGACATACTGAAATTTTGTTACAATGGGTGAAGTCAAAAAAGGTATTTTCATCAATTCCTAAAATATGCATTCTCTTAATATATGGCACTCCATATTGAAAGATGCAAAGCTGTTTCAAAAAGAGACAGTTCACCAAATGTTGTCAGTGGGTACTTCTGACTTTTAAGCCCATTGCCATCTACATAAAAAAACCTCTAAAATTTTTAAAACTTTTTCCTTATAAATCAATGAGAACTAAGAACCTCAAAATGTTAAAGAGTTTTCTTCCTTAGTTTTATCTAATAGCCATTGGTCTTCATATAGACAAAAACCAAGTCAGCAGCATCTGGGGAGTGCAAGAGGACTGTTCTCACCAAGGCTCCCTTGCTTCCAGTCTCCTAAGCCTTCTTTCCTCGTTCTCCTTACACTGACACTGCTTCTGGCTTTCTGGTGTCCCACACCAAATTATCTGAAGACTTATTCCCAAGGCATCAATCTTTTAAACTATATTTGTTTATGAACTGTCAATATAAAAATACAGGTAGTTCCCCCTGGTTTTCCAGTATTACAGACTGCAGCCTTTTCTGTGAAACATTCTGGAACAGACATTTCCATTACATCATGTATGGAACAACTTTAATATTGATCTAGCGTTTTATAAAATGCAATAGTGTAATACTGCCTTATAAAAATGACTTTCAAATGCTAAATGTCAGCATTTTTAAGGAACGTGAGAACAGCTGTACCTGGTCAGAGACAAGGTCAGGATAATTTAGCATTGCCTCCAAGAGTACCCAATTCCCTAAGTGCTTTGTAAAAAGTGTAAGATGAGGGCAAGCACATAGAGATGCTCGCCTAAGTTACTCTCCCAGCCTCCAGTAATCTGCAACTCAGGGGCTTTTGGCATCAAGCTTAATGAAAAATACCAGGAAAGCAATAACATGTCAAAGTAAGGCACAAGCCTAGTTACTTTATATATTCACACATAAACTGAAAACACATAAAAGTCTCTCAGTTTGATCCTAGACCCTTAAAGCAGAAGCTTCTTCAAACTTTTTCTTAGTCTCACTAACAGGTAAACCTCTTACTAACCGGCCCAAGAAAATACCCCTCTTCATCTTCCTCTTCAATCCTCATCACCAATAAAATTAAACATTGTGTGGTCTAGGTTAAGCTGTTAAACAGCAAGGAAAAACAATATAAAATGAAGCTTTGCCGGTAATATTCTGGGAATTCAGACTTAAAGCACTTGTGTGTCAGAAAGGGCCAGTGTATCTTTCAGATCTTGTGCCAAAATTGTTAAAAATTGCTGCTCAAGGTTAGGCATCTAGGATTAGGGGCATAAAAGAATTGGTGCATTACAACAGCCGTTGGTACTTTGCTATCAGAAACCTCTGTCGTAAGTCTGGGCAATTCTATACAATTCATAGCAGGGGAGACAACCAGTCAGAAACCAGATTTATAGGAAAAAGAAGGAATTTAAACCTTTATGCTCCAAACTGTCATCCTTAAAACTCTCACTCAGTTGCAACCTAAATCTGGATATACGTAAAATCTATTCCTGACTTCATTTTCACCTTAATGTACTCCAGGTCCCTGGAGTAGTTCTGCATTTGTGTGTTGTGTATTGCCAAGCGTGCCTGGTTCTGATACTCATGGTTATCTGGGGGCTTATGACTAAGCCCCTATAAAATGAAGAAAAAAGGCACCTTCCTGTGAGAGCTCTTATTAGCAGTGAGCTGGGAGGTGGTCTCACAGCACCTCTGGAAACTGTAGCTTCTTATAGATATGCTAAATGAGGAAAACGCTCACCTGGACAGGACCTCTGATCCAGCCAGTGCCCCAAACACTCAGATGTCAGCATCTGCAGGCAAGAGCGTTTTTCTAAAAATATAGGAAATGCTTCTGTCGGAAAGCAGCTGTGCCTCTTTTCTTGGGCCTATACCCCCACACACCCTCTAACACAAAAATTCACTGAAGTATTTCATTCAAATCTCAGTCAGAGATGGTCATTTCTTTTCACCCAAAAGCCTGGTAGGATGCCCTTAAGGAGAGGTGGCAGATTTCAGTTCTTTGTCCTTTCTCACACTGAGGGGATTTGAATTTATGTATAACATTCCCCACTGCAGGAACCCAGGTACCAGGCAAAAAGATATTTTGGAAAAGAATTCCTTTCCTTTGAAGTGTTCAGCTTTGTATAAAGCACTTCAATGGCTATTGAAGCCCAGTTTGCTACCACCTCTGGCATTAGTTATTTCATGATTTCAAGGATGTCCTTTGGTAGCACTGGCAGTCTGCATAGGTTAAAGTCTGTTTATGACTAGTGACCACTCACAGGTAAAGAAGTTGGTCCTCCCTGTGTGGGTCTGGTCCTTTCCATTCATTTCATACACTTTTGTTCCTTTGCCTAGCTCTGAAAAGCAAAATCATGCTGGGAAAAGTGTGATTGAGGTTTGTCTAAGTGTTTGGATTGCTTTTTCCATTCTGCAAGCACAGCTCCAAAAAAAAGAAAATATTTCCACCACAAGATTTGTGTGAAGCAATATCAACAGCAGCCAAGAGATGACTGAGTACAAGCCCAGCTTATTCTTTCACTAATTTGTTTCTTGATACAAGAAAGGGATTGTTTTTTCTCTTCCATGGTTTATGATATTCAAGAGATTGAGAAATGCATCTTCTTTCAGTTTTGCAAGGTCTTTTGAAATCCATAGATAGGTATTGCTATGGGAGCATGACATATTAATATGCCACACTCCAGGGTGATGTGTATGAACATATTTTAATGTAGAAAGGGGAACTGGAGGAAAATAAGACAATAAGCTTGAACTGATATGGTAATATTAGTATTAAGTAGTATTGTAAAATAAAGCACTATTCGCATACAAATAAAAAAAAAGTAGTGGTTGTATTGCCATGAAGCACAAATATTTACTGCCAGCAGGGAAAATATAAATAGTTCTTGAAGCTGTGAAATAATTGTCTGTTACATCTATAAACACGCTTCCCCAAAAGGGAATTTTACAAATGTCCACCCCAAAGCCAAACTATGCATATTATTCTAATATGCCCTTTTGTTCTGTGGTTTTTGGTTCTTTCTTTTGCCTTTTTTTTTAATTTATTTTAATAATTTTCTACCTGATCACTTTTCTTCCCATTTATGCTTTGCCATCAGAGCCTTTTCTTTTCCCTCCATTACTCCTTGCAAGACTGTCTTGCTTCCTTCATTTCCTTCAGTTTTGCCTTCATGTTCTTCCATGACATCACTTTCAGACATGGAAGACTTGGCTCTTCAATTTCTCCTCAAACACTGGAGGAAACTTAAAAACACTGTCTCTAAGCTACGACCATCATACTGCCACATCATAGAAAGCAGGAATGATTTGGAGGTTAAAACACTCAGAGAGATGCTTTTGATCTACCAATTCAGACATGACCCAAGGAATCAGACAGCTTATGTCCACCTGGCCCACCTCCCACACTCCCCAGTGGTGATGATTCTCTCATATTTCTTTTCAGGACTGTTCAGACAGTTCAGAACAGATTTTCAGTGTCTAATTTTCAAGTGCCTGTTTCCTTGAATAGCAGGTAGGCTGCTTGTCAAGGAGTGCATTGAGGCTGGACTAGATGACCTTTAAAGGCCTCCTTCAATGCAAACTATTTCATAATACTATGATTCTAAGTGAGGCACTGTTAACGAGAGTCAATTAGTCTATGTACTGGTTGAACTCAATGTACCACAGTATGTCACAGCCAGCAGAAATTGCCAAGATTATAAGTAACAGTTAATATTTGCTACCTTTAGATATTTGAACTCCAGATTGCAGTAAGGTACTTTTCTCCATCTAACATTTTGTACATAGCTAACAGTGGTATTCAATACGTATTTTATCTTATCTCTAAGTAATACATACCGAAGGGTATACATTTTTCTTTCAAGATATTTGCTTTAAATACAACTTGAAGTGATGATACCAATACTGGTATTGATTTCCCAGAAAGGTACCACAATCTGTCATTTTTCAGGTCAACCAAAGAGGCAGCATGTGCAATTCAGCATCCTAGGTTTTCACCAAAGGATGCAGCAGAAAGCCTCCTCTGGCTTTCATGTGCACACACATGCACAGATGCACGACCATGTATAGAGATGCTCACATTCACATCCAGAATTATCTGGATTCATTCCCTTAACTGGCCTCATAACTTACCCATATTGCAGTGCCACGCAATATACATCATCAGTCTGTTTATGGGTCCACTCATTGTTTTTTTAGAGCACTTACATGGAAGGCACAGATTCTAGAGCAAGTCCTTCTTCAACTTAAATTCATCTCCCTCTAGTTTAAGAATCCGTAAGTTGACTTTGTTTTCTTCTGGTTAAAAATTAAGGGGGAAATACTGTAATTACTTGCTCATGAGACCAGGTATTAATTAGTCACATTTGTTATGAAAATACAGGAAACAGGTTTAACACTCACACAAGGTGAGTTGATATTTATGTAGTAAATTGCAGATCCGTGTGATAAATTACATTTATCATGCACCTTTGACTGCCTCACCTGTGTTCTGCCTGCTAATCTGTCTCTCTCAGGATTCATTCCTGCACTCTTAACGTCTGGACAGTTCTCAAGTGTCTGCTGTTTTTTAGCACCCTACCACACACACACAAAAAAAGAAAAACCAAACCAAAACAAAACAAAAAAACTAGGAAAGTTTTTTTGTTCACCACAAAAATGCACAAATTCCTCTCCAAATTACACTTCAATAAGGAGGAAGATGGGCAATACTCAGTTCTGAAGCAAAGAGATATTTGAGGTTCTCCTTATTCTCAAGAATTCAGGAGCATGTTACTATCAAGGGAAAAGAACTGGTAAGTTTTCTCCATCTGAACTAGCAAATGTTTCCAACTTGGATATGCTGGTATATACTAGACCTCAGGAGTGGAACACAGTGATTTATAGACAAGTTGCTTAAGATCATTTAGAGGTTCAGTACTGTATCAGTAATCACTCTGAGGCTTATGTAGTTGTCTCATAACAGCAAGTTAATTTAGCTTTAATACAGAAGGAAGTGCAATAACAGTATCAATTAAAATAATCATAAAACCTCATGAACCATTTCTGAAATACATTTTATGTTAAATTTGTAACATAGTTTAACTGCATATGTGTTACGAAGTTTTTATTGGAACTCATTTGGGATGATCTCTATGATAAACTCTGGGAATACACCACAACTCATACATACCATACCATACCGAAATCCAGACTCATGCCACTTGGCTGAAAATGTTGCTTTTATTTAGAGGTGGGGAAAAGTGCATCTATTTTCATCAGCTAAGAATCTACCTCCAAAATATTTAAAACATATCCCCTTTTTTTTTACTTTGCTTTTTTTCCTTCTATTTTATTTTCTAAAAATATTTTAATGTGTATATAGTTGAGAAAGAGACGAAAGGGACACACTAATGAAAGCATTCAGAGTTTGTACTATCTATCTATTGAAATGCAAACTTCCAAAAGGGACTTTGATGAATGGACTGCCAACTGGTTCTATTCTCATATGTTTTAGTAAAATCACAGTTTAACAGAGTTTGTATACTTCATAAAAATTAATTTGGTGATGAATCTTTAATTTCAGTCTTTTACAAATGTATACCTATTTGCTTACCTGTGCACAGACATGGACAGACACAAACACAAATACAGACATCCAGTGTAGAAAAACTGAAACTTAATGATTTAAAACTGGTATTGTTACAACCAACTATACACAGAGTTCTCCAACTGGGAAAATTGGAGAACCGTTTGAGCTGCCTATATTATAGCACATATTTGTTGAGATTTAAATTACCTAGTTCTGTAGATTAGGGTTTAAATTGTAATTAAAATTAATTAATCTTAAATTAATTAAAAATCAAATGAAAATTATTCAATTCACAGTTTTAGCAAGTGTAATCATATGACAAAACTATTCCCAAGAAATATTTTGCTGCAGAGAATGCTCAGTTCACTATGAGCGTTCAGATATTTGTATTGGCTGGTTAAGTGTATCAAGTAATATTATGTTGGTTTTGGACTGCATGATTTATTCTTTATTTTTAGCTAATCAGACTACATAAAGTAACTGTAAGATGTAGAAACCAGAACAAAATCCAACACCAGCTTCAAAAAGATACTTGATTATTAAGCAATTTTGCTTATCTTGAGTTTTTCATACTAGTCTTTCTCATTTGGTGAATATTTGCAGAAAGCAAACTTGAGCATTATATCAACATGCTTGAAGTAAATTTATTTACAAATCTGAATGAAGATATGTAGTGTTTGCCTAGAGCTAAAAGTAATAGAGTTACGAACACATCATAAATACCATGCAAAGCTTTGAATTCCGTTGCTGAGACACATTATCAAAGGTCATGCTATCAAGCAATACATAAAACACAACTGTAGGATCATCTCTTATCTAAAAGTTCAGAACAGTGTTAGAAATTACAAATTTTGAAGTGATTCCAACACAAGCATAACCATGCTTTAGAGATTATTTGAGTGCCATCAAATACAATGCTGAAGCAAAATTATTTTTCTGCATTTCTTATATACTTACATAAAGTTTTCATGGTTGCGACAAAATTCATGTTGCAAAATGTGATATGACCTTTATACACACTTCTAAAGGTGGATATACTATATAGTTATACACATGCATGGCAATCTTTCTTCAAACCATTCTTAGTTAACAAGAATTTTGTCACATACATATACTGCACACACATAAACCAATACACTTATGCCCTCAGGAAAGAGGAACACATTTATTTGTTTTCTTTTTAAGGAGCTTTCACATTCTGGAGTTTTTTATGGGCCATTCTAGTATTTTATTTTGAAATAAAGCAAATAGGAAAATACTGCGGGAAACAATAATCATCATTTTAAGACTTTTTTAAGGCTTGACCAGCACATAACAATTGAGAACAAAGGGAAAAACTGCTAGTCTCTCTCAAATATTATCTGAATAAGTGGTTATCACTCTGTTTTAACCATGGAACGTCAGATGCTTCCACATATGTTGGTTAAAATTTTCAAGACCACAGTGGCCAGACACACATCCATGAGGGTGTTTCATGTCAGGAAAAACTTAGAAAATATTGCTGGTTTTTTTCTGAGCAAGGCCCTTTAGCCCTCTGTGAGTAGCAGACCTGCAAGAAAGGGAAACTGCTAGACTGTTCTCTAACTGAAGTAAAGGTTCGATTTAGCTGTTTTTTTCATTGCCAAGAGAGACCAAAGTATATCAGTTTTCATGTTTTGTAGGAAATGAAAAAGAATAGAACTAGATTACTTTTTTTTTTTTTTCAGGTCTGGGGTCAACCTCAAACAGCTCTGGGCTCAATCTCCCTGCCTGCCTCACGCTCTCTGAGTAGTGGGAGTTTTCCCCCCATGTATGTAAGGCTGGCTGCCGATGGTACCTCTTTGCATAGCCTTCTTAAAGGTTGAGGAGGTGATATATCAAATTGGCAGGCTTTTGTAGTGCTGGCAAACCACAGCCATAAGGCAGACAAAAAATCTCCAACTGGTGTGTGTAGTGTTAACATCAGGAGTAATTTGTTTTCAGCATTTTTTGCATTGATAAGAGTCAAGAGAAAAAAAGAGGTATGTTTAGCTGTGTGGAAGATAACAAACATGCAGTGCCACATTCCCTCTGTGTGCTCTTTGTTATCAGCAGGACTAGAGGCATTATGTACTGTACAATGAAAGATAACCATAGAGTGAGAGATAGCTGGCTTTGTAGCTCTATTGATTAAATAGGACAGCAGGCTAATCAGTAAAAATGTTACAGGGATGGGAGTCAAGCCACTTGGAAAATGTGAAAGATTAAGGCTACGCTTGAAATGTTAATTTTTTAATAAAATTGTAAGGCAGAAAACTGTTTCCTTAATTATTTATTAAAAGGGAAAAAAAAAAAAAACAAAAAAACCAACCAAACAAAAAAAAAACCACACAAAAAAAAACCTACGCACAGAGAGGTATCACTCTACTACCAATCTCCAAAGGTAATAGCACTACATTTATCTGAGACAGTTACAAGACAAGACACAATACAGTTTTGAACCCTTCCTAAATAAAATTCACAGGTTTAGAGTTTTGCTATGAACCATGACTGACATGGGGATAACTCATCAAGCAAATGGGTATACCAACTACCTCAAGACTTTGAGAGGGGTTTTTGCATATAGGAATAATTCAAGACTACAGAAACCAGTCATATCAAAAAAAAAAACCAAACAAAAAACCCTCTACAAACAACAAAAAGCTTGAAGCAAAGAAAACAACAAAAAAAAAAAAACCTAAACAAACAAGGAAAAAACCCCAACTCTAAAACATCATTAAGGCTTTTGCGGTTTTTCCAGACTTTTGTTTATTGCTTTGCTCAGCTCCAAGCATTTAGACTAATATTTTTCACAGCATATATCTGTGTCAAGATGAATTTGCTTGCAGGTAACACATTTATATAATTTGTCTTCCAAGCTCTTGCTCAGGCTGGGGCTACAAAGGGACACATCCAGATCGGAATAGGATGAATGTGCTAGGTGTATGGCCGCAGTACATAGCTGCAGAAATTCAGGACAACTCTGCAGGAGCAGCCTAGAATTATGAGGATAGAGAGGTACTGTAAAGTCATTATTTTCCCTTCTGACTTTTGGCTTTGAGGTCTGTGCTGCATCTCCTAAAGGCACAACACAGACTCTCACCTGACGTGCTTAGCATTGGAGTGGAGGATTTCGCTGAAAAAAACTCTTTCCGTGCTACTAATATCGCTGTTCTAATTTTATAAAATCGTCCATGTTCCTTTGGGGCTTCAGTCATAATCCTCTTTGGTGGGGTGTAATCTATTGTATCACTGATCCATCTCTCCCTGCTAGGAGCTTCCCCTGCTACCTGCTGTCTTGCAAGGTAGCAATTTACTGTCGACAATGATACAGCCAGTAGTTGGATATGATGACTCGATATAGCAATTTCAGCTCCTTCTTGCCAATATATGTTGCCAAGGATTCATATGAACGTCTCTCTAGACTTCATATTTGCCCCAAAAATATTGGGAAGGGAAAGGAGAGGGAAAAGGTCACAGAAGGCACAGCACTTGCATTTCTGCATTGGTGAACGTGTTAGTCCCAGCTCTCTGGGATGACACATTTTAGATGCTTATTGTAAGTTAAATACATTGCTTTACCCTGTCTTTATCCATTCCTATACAGAACGATGCCATTTAGAAGCAACTGATACAGCAATTTATACTACGCTTTTGGCAAATTGAACTAATAAACAGTAACAGCTTAACACAGTTTTAACAAATCTGCTCATTCCTCCACAGGCTCACTCCTCCACTCCTGCCTTTGCCAGGCTCCTGGAGCCTACAGCAGCCCCTTGGCAATACACAGCATTTAGACTTCGAGCTGTCCTTGGTCTTAGAGGAACAAAAATACTCCCAGGCAGATTCTGGGTTTAACCTGAACTGGGAAGTGAGTCATGATAAAGTAAAGGTCACACAGACGGATCTGTAGTTGATCCTGCAGCCACTAAAATCAGTGCCTAAACCTTGTTCCTTTAAAAGGAAGTAGGAAGCTTTATTATGCAGTTGCATGTATAGCGAGAGTGCATTTTATGTTTCTTTACATAGAAGCAGCCCCAAGATCTTTGTCCAAAACACCTCTAATTTGTCAGAGCCAGTAATATTGGGAAGGTTTGAGATGACCCCTGGATCTTTCAGTAAATTATTTTATTACACATTTGCTTGATTTTCATGCATTTTAAAGTGAAAATATAAAATCCAGGGTTTTTTCTCCAGTCCCTATTCATTTACTATTTTATTTAATAGATTAATAATTTAATCTAATTAATAGATTAGCCACTTCATCTTCTTTTTCAGAACTCACTGATTCAAAGATAATTTTTAAGTAATACAGATATGTATTAAAGAAATCAGTTATACCAGTTGATTCATTGAGATTCTAGTAATGCCTGTATTTAAATTACTGGGTGTTCAAACAGATTCGGTTCCATGAGTATAAACCCCATAACATATTATTCCAGTATGCCTTAGTCCCGTTGACCAATCAGTGCCCACTCAATCTGTTCCCATAAACACAGGGCCTGTGGTGAAAGAAGCTTCGCTTGTAGTAAGTAGTCAAAGCTGCTAATCATTTTAGTTTAAATGAATACCTTCAACAAAAAACATCTTTACTCAAAGAGTCGGCGGTTTTCTTTACCATGTGCCCGTGTATTGGTTTTCTCATTATGCATAACATCAGAATATCCTAAGGATGACAGACAGCATTATGCAATACTTTTCTCATATTAGTATCCCGTGTTTTGCTACGTACAGATGTGTTACAGGTAGCTATTCAAAGCCCTTCTAGAGTATAAAATTAATAAAACAACCTTACAAAAAAGCCTTCTGTGCAGTTCATTTCATATTACTCCCTTTTCATCCCTAACGTCCTGAACACTTGCTTCAGGCATAGGTATTTTCACTCATGGATCTACAAGGTTTTGCACCTATCACTGAGACCGAAAGTCCCACTGTCAGCCAGAAAGCAAGTGACCAACCCGATATCAATTGGCCCATACTCAAATTTAATTAAACTTCTGCCTGCAACTCTAGAGGAAACCAATTTCCCTCATTATTGCTTATGTGGATAATATGTGAAATTAATTCTCCTTCACTAAGTTATCACTGCATTGAGCAGACAAACACAGATATAATGTTATTAAAAGTAATGAAATAGGTTCATCAGCAGTTAACGTTAATGTTTTGTGTCATTGGAATCTTGCGTGCAGTTTAGGACAGAATTATTCAGCTTTGCAGCTACAAGATGCAGAAGGCCAATAGCTCAAGGGTTTGCAAAGGTTTTGGCATAAGGCACTAGTTACACATGGCTTTCTGTAAATGAAAAAGGGAGGTGAAAAAATGGATTCACCTTGCTTTCCCTCTCGTCTTCCACAGAACAGCAAAGAGAGGGACAGAGAAGGAAATAGGGCTTCCTCTCTGCAGGAGATGACGGACTCCTGCAGTAGCCCTGCAGGCCAGTAATACTGTACTGACATTGCTAGTAAGCAGTCACAGGTTTTCACTGAGATTGAAAAGTTTTAAGAGCAAGGTTTGTTAGTAGTGATTTGTCTGAACCTTTCTTTAACAACCGCAACTGTTTTGACAAAGCATGTGTTACCTGCAAGAGTATTTGTCTAATAACCAGCAGTAACAAGTACTATCAAGTAGCTATGCTGTGGTGAATTAGGTATTTATGACTCTAATAAAGCAATGTACTGAAGAGAAGAAGCCTGGTACAACAGCAGGCGTCTTGAGAAGCGGGGACACAGGATGTGATATAGAGGGGTAGGCAGGGGATGGTAAGAGATGAGAAACTGGTTAGTACTGGAGATCCCAAGAAAGTAAATACCTCCCATCAGACTGTTAAAGAAATGCAGATATGGAGCTGAACAAAATGAGTTTTAGGAGTATCAAAGAACAGGATTTTAACATCCACAGAATACACCATAAGTTCAGATGCACTATCCAGCTACAGATCTAGACAAAGCAAGATATAAAACAGCACATTAGAAAACATATAAAACAGGCTCTAACTGAGCAAAAAAAAAAAAAAAAAAAAAAAAAAAAAAGAAAGAAAGGAAGGAAAGGAAAGGAAAGGAAGGAAGGAGCAAAAGCCTTTAATATCAAGACGGTGGTCATCCCAGAACAGGATTCGAGATGCTATTGGCTTGCACCCTGATGTACAAACCCCGGGGTGGTCAGCAGAAGAACTGCAGAAGGTAGCAAATAGCACTGGGAAAGAGGAAAGAGCACGTGTTGTCACACGACAAGGACTACCTGACAGCACCTGACAAAATGTCTGGATTGTATTTGAACGAATTTAACTCTAATGATTTTGACACGGGGAGTGTAAAAATGAAGAATCACAGGTAATTATCAGAGCTGAACTGTTAAAATCTAATGCTAAATTTAAATCCTTGTAACATGTTTGGTTGGGGCAGAGGCTAAAATATTACAGCAAACAAGGTAAGGACCACTAATTTAGTCTTAGAGAGAAAGTCAAAGAGTTCGGCCTGCAGCTACACGATCGACAAAGCTATTCGCAGCTTATGCTATCTACTCTAGAAAGCAGTAAACATTTAGGAGTAGTGCCATGGAGGGAACATATCCTCAAATGCCCAATGCTACGCAGAAACATGACCCCAAGGTGGTTCCCAGGAAGCTTGTGGAAGCCAGGCCGCCAGTCACGGCCGGGAAGCAGTCAGCAGATGCAGAGGGTGGCAGGCGTGCTCCAGACCACGCTGCGGGCTGAGACTGGACCAGACCGGCAGGAACTTCAGGTGTGCGAGCGTGTCTGCAGAGTGTGCGTACGGTAACATAGAGATCTTAGGGCAGAATCCAGTAGCCACCTGCTATGCCCATCCCACTCGGTAAATAAATTTTGGATTTTATAAAGTCAGCGAGCGGCGTGGTTCAAGCTTTAAGGTTGATAAGGGAACTTCGCAGTCTGACCATTCACGAAACTCTCTGGCACTCACACCCACAAGGCCAAAGACTTGAACTGCTGGAACTGAAGCCGCTCGCAGCGGGCAGCTCCCCTGACCCACGGGTGTCCCACTCGACTCCCCGCACACCCCACACTCACACGCAGCCAGAACAGGTTTCCTTACCGGTTCGACCGCAGGTTTCTCGTAGCAGAGTCGCATACGTCTAGTTCCATAAACCAATTTATTCACGGCGCAGGGACATAAAAACAGGTCTAGCTGAGGATTCCGAAGAGGCCCGCAACAAAGGAACCCCTGGGCTTTTATCCGCTCCCAGTCCAAGGGCGCGCCAGTCTCGGTGTTCCGCCCTTGGTCGGAAGCTCTCCTCCCCTGCCAACAAGGTCGGAACTCCTCCGCCCTGGCTGTGTGTCCCAATGTCCATCCGCCCAGCTGGCGCCACTGGTCTCCATGCCTTCTGTTATTCAAAAAGTTGGCAGTTCAGGGCTCCTGCTGTGTCTCTCAGTGTCCATTCACCTGGCTGGCAATGCCCGCCTTCGTGCCCTTTGTTAACCAAAGGCTTGGCAGTTCACAGCCTCTTCTCTCGGGCTCCCACTCAGAACTCAATCTGCATCTCAATCTGCAGCTTGCAAACCGAGCTACCTGCACCGAATGTATTCCTCAACAAGGCCACCTTCCTTTCTCGATGGCACTGTGTATAGCAATTTTAGCTCTTACTATTGAGGCTTTCCCTGTGCAGTAGTATTTTTTTTATTTTATTTTTCTTTGTTTTTCTGCAATAATCAGATCTGAACTAATAATAATTCTTTGATTGCTATGATAAAATTTTATTCTTCCTAATCATAAATTCAGAATTTACATATGAGATGTGTTTTCATTTGGACCATAATAAAATCTTGAGTACAAAACACTACTCCTGTCTGAGCTTTGACTCTACACACTGACCCAACAGCCACAGGAAAAGATACCAGATTTATGTAAGGTAAAAAACTAAAGAACTTAGCAGCATGTGATTGAATGGAAAAAAAAATGGCTCAAAGCTGCCCTGTTATTCATAATTTCTTTTTAATGTTTTAGTTACTTTATTTCCTCTTAATAAGACCTCAGGTAAAGGAAGAAAAAGCCCACAAATTCCAATGCAGATTATTTTAATGAGATAAATTTGAAGGACAGCATTTCAAAGAAAGTAACAATTCTGCTGAGATGTGAGAAAGATTTTTTAATCTCACAGGATGAGTTTTTTTCTGATGCAAATAACGCGATAGTCCTTTTTTCTGTCCATGCAATTATGTGGTCAGCTGGTGAAGTGTGCTAATACTCTCAGGCCTCTGTTGTGTGCAACTGGCAGATAAATAAATTTATCTGCAAAGACCCTTGTGTAGTGACAGCAAGAGAACTCAACAGTCAAACTTAGAAGCCTAAAAGGTCAGCATGTAAATTCATACTCCGTCCCTCAGCCTTCTTACTTTGATATTTTAACCTGAAGAGTCAAAGGTCATTATAACAGCCTAGACTGGAAGGTTTGAATCCACTTCGATCACCTTGATAAAGAGGGAAAAAAAGTCTTAACTGCTGATCAGCTGGAGACATGATAGGTATGATCAGATGCCTTTTGAATATCTGACTGTGAGAGCTGGAAGATGCCCTTCCATTTCTTGGTCTGCAGACCATCTTGGACAATTCAAAACAGATGTTCCCAGTTACAACAAAACTAATACAAAACAGATTTCTTCCTCCTGTGAAAGGGATATCTGCTTTTCCCTTTCTATCTTGCCTTACTGTTGTTGTAAGCTGTTTATACAAGTACTGCTATAATTTCTGCTTTAGCTACCTAACAGGTTAATAGAAAAGGGTAAATAATTCCAGAGGATAATCCATCGTATAAGTGGAAGCATTGAAAAAATCCTCGTGATTTGCAAAGCTATATCCGAGTCCTGAGATGTAGAATTCTTCTCTATGTATCAGAAGCAGGCTGCAAGTATGGGTTTTAGTTCTGGAATGTGGAGCATGGCAGCTACTACCTACTACTTCTTAAACTACTAAACTGAGAAAAATAAGATGAATGCTAAACCCATGACAAGGTAGATATGCTCCTGACTGGACAGACAGAATGATTTGAGCAATGCCTTGGGGAAGTTAATCAGGGCAAAACTACAGTAGGTATTTATATACTACCTGCCTAAATTTCCCCTGCTGTTTCAATTAAATTTTATTTTCAACTTCCTCCTGTTAAAACAATACTGTGTAGTATTGCTGTCCCAGAAAGAGCTGCTATTATCCCAAGGGAAACTGTATTTCACAGCAAGCCCAGCAATCTTTGTAGAGTCTCTCAGAAGTTCTTACTATGCTTCTGGGTACGTGTCTCTATAAAAATGCCAAGTACATAAAATATATATATATAGTATGCAGTGCTGCCACTCTACTATTCATAAGAAGGAAAAAGAAAGTAGGTCAGTATGTGAAGGACACAGGACACTGGGAATGTTCCCAAATGCAGCTTCTGCTTAAGCCAAATGAAGCCACACTGAGTATTCCAACTGAGGTGCTCCTTTTTGTCTGTAAGGATGTCAGACAGCATCAACTAAGAGATGCAGAGCACCAAAACTTTGATTTTGATTCATGTACTGAATGGAAATATAGATAGATTTCCCAATGATCTTACTGACTCTAAGATATTAAAATTGTTCTAGACAAAATCTATGGTAATATGAACATGGACATCTCTTCTTAAGATATCTGTAGACAGTATATACATCCATATACCATAATGCATATAAGGTTTCTGATGGATTGTTGGGTTTATTTGCTTTGTTTTGTTTTGTTTTGTTTTGTTTTTTAAACTGGCTATAATAGTAATAATGACTTCAGTGCTGGGCATTTCCTGAGGACTAATGACCGGCTTGGATTAATGACCTGAAATGTAGCCACAGGCCATCAGCTCATCCCAGCCAGCCATTAATCCTGTGGAACTACCAGTGCCTTTACTGTTATTGCTTAATTTAGTCTCCCTAATTTTAGTGTAGCTCTAAAAACTCTGCTGCAGCCACTGAGCACCTCTGTATTTTATTACTGCTGCATTTCTACTGCTGAGCATGGGTTGTTTTCCTAGCTGCTGATCAACTCAAAACACTGAATAGACTTTATTAAAAGTTGGTTATCAAGCTGCTGAGCATCTCCAGACATCTAAATATTTTATGTGTGTTTGCTTTGAGTGGCCCTGAGCAATTAATACATTGTTTCATTAGGAGGGTTTTTACTAACAGCTAAGTGAACACTTAATACATTTCACAAGAAGTTTGTATTCCAGTCATTGAGCAGCTTTAAACACTAAATTGGTGTCATACTTTAAAAGAAAAAATCACTCAGTGTATACATTTCTCACAAGTAATTTCCTGTCTCTATTCTTCTAAACATTATTCTCTTATTTTACGAGGGGTCTTTTTCAGCTGATGCATTTCTATTTAGCTTGCTGGACCTCCAGTACTTTTCGTTCAAAAGCTTGGAGCTTCACTTGACTTTTCTTCCTTTCCATCATGTAATACAAAGAAAAGAAAAGAAGACCCGTGGGAGGCAACATGGACCCCAGGTTCCTTTTGGCAGCAAATTAAAGGATTAGAAAATATTTGTGTTATTCTGACCAAGACAATAATTCAGACTTTAAACTTAAAAATAATCTGTGGTGTATCCCTGCATATACAACCACCGGCAGCATGACAATCAAAATGACAGTGATGTAGTAGGTGCTCTTAATCATAGTTACAGATCTCCAGCCGAGTGCTGTCAACACCAAAATTGGCCAACATCTGCTCCTCGGGCATTTCAGCAGACAGATCTTCACGCTGCTCTGTTGGGTTTGTGTGCCATGGGTTTGGTAGTGGGGGGGCTGGAGGGGTGGCTTCAGTGAGGAGCTGCTAGAAGCTTCACCCACGTCCAAAAGAACCAATGCCAGCTGGCTCCAAGATGGACTTGCCACTGGCCAAGGCTGAGCCCATCAACAGCGGTGGTAGCATCTCTGGGATAACAGCGATAAGAAGGGAGGAGTTATTGCACAACAGTCAGAGGAGAGAATGATAATATGTGAGAGAAATAACTCTGCAGACACCAAGGTCGGTGGAGAAAGAAGGGGAGAAGGTGCTCCAGGTGCTGGAGCTGAGATTCCCCTGCAAGCCCTGATGAAGACTGTGGTGAGCAGGTTCTCCCCCTGCAGCCCATGGAGATCCACGGTGGGGCAGAGATCCACCTGCAGCCCGTGGAGGAGCCCACACTGTAGCAGGTAGATGGCCAAAGGAGGCTGTGACTCTCTGAGAAGCCTGCACTGGAGCAGACTCCTGTCAGGACCTGCAGAACCATGGAAAGAGGAACCCACTCCTGTCAGCAAGTTTGCTGACAGGACTTGTGACCCCAGGGAGGACCCATAATGGAGCAGCCTGTTCCTGAATGATTGCATTTTGTGGGAAGGACTCACGTTGGAGAACTTGAAAGAGGACTGTCTCCTGTGGAAGGGACCCCACACTGGAGCAGGGAAAGGTGTGAGGAAACCTCCCCCTTCAGAGGAGGGAATGGCAGAGACAAAGTGCGGTGAACTGACTGTAACTCCCATTCCCATTCCCTGTACCCCTCCCCATTTTGCTGGGGGGGAGGAGGTGGAGCAATCAGGAGTGAAGCTGAGCCTGGGAAGAAGACAAAGGTGGGAGAAGGTGTTTTTAAGATTTGGGTTTATTCCCCTTTACTCTACTCTGATTTAAATGGTAATAAAGTAAATTAATTTTGCCCAAGTCACGTCTGTTTTCCCCATTACAGTAACTGCTGAGTGATCTCTCCCTGTCCTTATCTTGACCCACGAGCCTTTTGTTGTGTTTTCTCTCCCGTGTCCAGGTGAGGAAAGGAGTGATAGAGAAGCATTGGTAGACATCTTTTCAGGAAAAAATTACCAAGGAAATTTAAAAAAAAATATTAAGGGGCAGATAATCCTATTAAAAGGAGGTTTCCATCTTTCTAAAATAATTTGAAAAACTTGTCCTAAGGCATTGTAGGCATGGATTCAGAAGACTGGAGCATTGATATAACAAAATAAACACCTCTTTTGCAATTATTAGCTAATAAGTAATATTTTTACAACTCTGCCTGATTGCACACTCCATCTTCTAACATATCATGGAAACTCTCTAACCATATCAGTTGGATTAACTGAATTCAAAATAAATGTTATACTAGTACCTTAGAAATTATTGGTCCAAGTTGATGACCATTGTGTAGAAGTGTATCCAATACAAATTTAGACACACTTTGCCAGGATGGACCAGCTGTGTTTTGATTTGTTAAAGTCTCCGCAGGCATTCCTGATATTCAGCAATTCTGTGTTGGTTCTACAGGAAGAGTGGCAAGGGAATTTTTACATTCAAATGGCATTCAGTGCACTGTACTTCAAAACTTGGCAATAGGATATTTGCCTTATAATGTTTGGATTGCTAGTTATACGCCAGCTTAGCTGCAGTATCTGTCTTTGTACTGATACACCTGGGCATGAGTTAAGGAATGAGCTAATATGTGGGGAATAAGTGGAGATTATGGTATATGAGTGGAGACTATGACTTAGGTAATTCCAGTGCTTTCAGTGCTGTGCATAAAAAAATTGACTTCGGATTCTCTAGTTTGGCATACTTGTAACTCAGACTGATATAATCTGTGTATCTCAGTTTGTATATGGGGGGGGGGCATGCGTACAATAACAATATTTACTTACTTCCAATCACTATTACTTTTCTGAAGTTCTGTCAAAATTACCTGGTTCCCTGGAATCAGCTCTGGGACCACAGACTGTTACCTTTCGACCAAATCTATTTTGGGCTGTTCCTCATGGGAGGTTTGTGTCTGGTTCTTTTCCTTCCAGGCACTGAAAACCCATATATTTAAAAGCTTGATCATTATTATTTTTCTTTGGCATGCATATTTTATTTTGCATACACATGTGGTTTTCATGCAGTTAATATTTTAGGTATAGAAAGCCTAAAATAAACACAACAAAAATCAAAATCCAAGTTAAGACCTTTAAAAATAAAAGGTATAATGAAAAGATAAACTGACCCTCAGTTCTGTAAATACAGAAGCATAAGTGTGTTGACTTTGGGTTGGGTTCAGTTCAGAAAGGATGAATGCAATATTTATTTCAGCATGAACTGCAAGCATTGGAGTTACTGCCAGTTATGAGTAAAGTCAGTCCTATGATAATCAAAATCAGAATGGAAGAATATCCTGTCGTAAGAGCAATACATTATTCTTCTATTAAAAAGAAAAATACATTATTCTTGTATTGAAAAGGAAATCTGCCTCTTTTATCTTACTATGATTAATGCTTCTAATTTTTATGCATTTAACTCTTCCAATGTTATAATTCTTGGGCTTTTACAACAAAGACACCTGTTGTAACAAAATAATAAAAAAAGAATGTATAATTTTACATTCAAAAAGAGCATTGCACTGTTTAAGTTATTTTTTCAGCAGTATCTGATAAACTATCTTTTACTAATACAGTCTTGTGTGTTGGTTTTTAGCAGAAGTTTCTATATTTAGTTCTGAAGTAGGTCAAAAGTCCCTTTGCATGTGTGCATCCTAACAAATCAACAATAAAATTCCCACTGTGTTGCAGTTTCTGGGGAAAGCTATACATTTTACAAGTTCCATGTGTCTGATGGCATTATGTGTACTTAAGAGTATGACAATTGCACTGATAAAATATATAAATAGATCAGATTTGGCTATCTCCTCTAGTAATTAAATTTCATAGGACTGCACTGAATAAAGAACATATACCTCATTTGGCACAACCCAGACAATCAAAGACAAGCTTCTCATCAAAAATCCTTGTTTTAAAAGCAGTCCCAGGCTAAAAACTATTCACCATCAGTACACTGACATCTCTGTATCATTTGTAATATTTGTTATTTAATAAACACTGGGTGGGAGGGTTGTGAGCTTTTAAGAAAAAGGTCATGATCAGAAAGTTCAGATTTGAGTTCCATTTTCTATCTGGATAGTAAATACAGCAAAGATTTTCCCACTGATCTTCAACAAGTTGCTCTACTACAAACAGTTCTGTTGTATCTAATTTACATGGCCCAAAAGGATATGAAGTAGAATGTTTGTGAATATCACCTGAAGTTAAAGATTTCAAACAACCTTTTCTTTCCATATAATATTGTTCTTTCTACAAAGAGATGTTTAACAGACAATATCTCAGTCTTTTCACTTTCTCCCTTCATCAGTATGTTTCTCAAAGCTTTTGTCAGCCTTGCATTTTTTTCTTTTCCATTGTATTTTATAGTTCTCATTTACTTTAGTTCTTTTCTCTTGCTATCTTAAAATTTTTCCATCTAAAAAATCAAATTACACAGTGTCTGCTTCTTAAGACTTTCTAAGATAACAGTGATCTCAGTCAGCCATTCGTTTCTTAAAATCCTAGCTGAACCTTTTGCAAATATATTGCCTCTGGAACACATTTTCCTGTTGGGTTCTGCATAGGCTACTCTTTGTTCAAATTGGACACACGCAAGTCTTGTCTTAGATCACAATTGGAGATTATTCCAGTACTGTCTTCATGTTTTCCCAATACTAAATATAACACTATTACTCCGCAGTTTAATGTGACTGTTGACATCTGTGTTGGAAATATCCCAGAGCAGAAGATAGTTGGAAAGAAGACAACCTTGCAACCAGAAGAAGCACAAGCTCACATAGAAGACACAAGTGATCTCATGTTTTACAAGGTGGTACCAACTCTTAGTTTCGGCTGTGTTGTTTGTAGTACTCAATGGCATGAGTCAGTATAAAATCAATTGAATAGAGACATTCTGTTAGAATTACTTCTCTTAGAGAGAAGAAAATGTTTGATGGCTTTGTAATACCTCTCTGTCAGGCACATCCCAGGGTATTGAAGGTACTCCTAAGACACTGAGGTACCTCCTATGCTCTATTTAACCTTGGTGTACTAGAGGTGATTGACTGGTTTCATGCCTCCTGTTTCAGAATTGTTGCCATGGTTAGATGCAATCAATCTTTTTTTACTCTTTCAATAGTTCAAGCAAGGCTTGGGAAATACTGGGGTGAAAATTCAGACTTGTTAATGCAAAATGTTTCCCAGGAAACCATGACTCCTTTTCATCTCCTTATCTGGAAAATTCTTTATTCCTTCGGGTACCGGTGTGGCACGTAGTGACTAGTGTGTAGCCTAAAATTCCCAGTTTTGTCAAGGAGGGTGTTACACTTGAGGAGTACCTTGGAAATGGAAGCCGTAATGAGGCAAAATATGCTGAGTCAGAGTGTGGCTTTGAAAACTGTTAAAGTACCATTATTAGTCCCTGAGCCCAGGAAGCTCTCATAAACGTGCAAGCAATCAAGAGTACAACCTGGTAAGCTCTTAGGTGTTAGCAACTGTGCTGTTTGTAATTTGACCATCACTGTCTAAAATCCACCCTGCCACAGTAAAAATTCCTGATCCGAATTCAGAAGTGAAGAAATCCACCAAGTTTTCTTCCTTTGTGGAAACAGTGAGTGAGCATTGCATTCCTTTTAATTCAATGACCCTAAGGTCACCAGTTCATGTACAAAGTAGAAAGACTGTCTGATGATTTAATTTGAGCTTGCCTGCCAGACTGCTCAGGCTAGGTCTCCTAAACAAGGAATCGTACATAGGTCACCCTTCTCCTACCACTTCCAAGGTTTTCAACCATGTTGCAGGCTGAACTCAGTACATTTGTAAACAGTTCCCTCTTCATTTTTATTACATAATTTTTAATTAACAGGTTAAATGCCAGAGCACTGCATCACTAGTTATCATCAAATTCTTTTAAATTGAAGAACAGTTATTTTTTCCCTGCTGAAATGTTCTCATAATAAAAACAAGCAAGATGAGAATCCATGAATTTTTTCCCAGAAATCACTTAGGTTGTGATAAGTCCTGTAATTTCCAATACTCTGTGGTTTCCCCACAACCTCTTTTTCTTTTCCACACCTCTATTTAACAAGTCCTCTCTCTCTCTGGGGATTTAGAAGCATCCCTTGTAACAGACTTCATAGAACTTTCCATGAGGATCACAACCTAGAGAAGGAATTTGGAGAAAGCATCAGAATATGGTTGGCATATAGAGGACTAGAATTTTTATGCCTGTTCTTTATAGCAGTTTTTCTAATTTAAATCCAGCTTATTTTTATGGGCATGAGTCCTAGCTGGCAATTAACCAGTATTCAGTCCATAGTAAACACAAAATAACAAGGTCTGGGGTAATGAAATGTAATATCAAAATGTGTAGAATATTAATAATGTTTTATGGAACTCCCTCTCATGATCCTTGTCCCAAGCCACTGGAGAAAACACACTAGAGTAGCATTTTGACATCAAGAGTTAACAGCTGGCCTTTTCTCAGAGAAGCTTTTGGGCTGGTTGTTCTGTGACTGATTTTTCTTTCTCCTCTGTCCCATTCCTTTGTGAGATGAAGGAGAAAGCTGTTTTTAATAATTAAAAATCCAGGCTTAATTTTTTTTTTTTTTAGGAAAGTAAAGGATTGACCATTGAGCACAGCAGTTTATTTACTTCAGTCCTTCCCCTATTGATGCACCTCTTGCTTCCTGACTCATGCCAGAGACTATGGTGCAGAGGGCACCACCAAAACCTCGAATTTCTGCACTCTGATCTATAGAATAGAAAATTCTATCTATAGAATAGAAAATTACTATAATCTGAGATGGGGCTCTAAGTTGCACATCTGGTTTGACTTGCATTTGGAAGAAACAACAGTTCAGCAAAAAAAGAATTAAAGCTCTTATAATTAAACACATCTGTGAAGAGATGTATTGAATAATATGAAAGTGTCAATAATATTGGGCTAAGAGGACTCTCAGGAAATGAGGCAGCTAGTCAAGACAGCCTTGAAGTCTGAAGAAGAAAAATCTGTATGTACAGAACAAAGATTTCTTATATACACTTTAATTGAATCACAGGAGTGAATGTATGTGCCAAATAAAGTGAGAAACCCAGCCTTTGAAGAGTCAATGTAAAGATGCACAAACAATAGCCATCAAAACAAAACAAAATAAAATGTTTCATAAATTGAATACAAAAAGTATGAAGACCAAGAAATTATGTAAGAAAGTGTTGTGCTTAGCTTGTATGCAAATTTCTGCATAAGAAACTTGCATGAGATCCCTTGGAATGTTATTGAGTGGCAGTTAATATAAAAGTGCCAACTTTACCTTTCCTGTAATCACCTTAAGCTTTCTTGTCCTAGGTAATACATTGAGATTCTGCTATAAAGTCAAAACAGAGGTGCCAAAATTCTGTTATGATGGTAGGCCAGGGATACAGGGGAAGATATTAGAATGCATTTACAGAAGTTACTTCTCTTAAAACCGAAAAATGAAGTTTCAGATACTGAACGTGAAAATAACTAAAGGCAAACATCCTATGAAGAGGTACTGAAAAGGTTATGGCCTTTACATCATTACAAACATGTTCTGGCACAAATCCTTTCAAAATATATGTGAGAGAGCAGCTGAAGAAAATGAAACAAACAAGAAGGAGCAAATGTGCAAAGGGCTTTTACCATTGTAATCCCTTGATATTAAGAATTAAAGATCCTTCTATGCAGTTTTCTGGAGAACAATGTGTTTATTCTTTCTGTCCCTCTGTATCAAATGGAAACTTTTAAATTCTGTCTGAAGCTTTTAGCATTTAGGTTTATGTAACCAACCAAAATAACTGACTGAATCACACTTTGTACTGTATTTTCTCATTATGCTTTACCAGTACCTCTTTAACAGAATCCCATGAACTTTTTTTGTTTGTTTTATTTTAAATAGCAAGATCCTGGATTAAGTACATCTGCACGTTGACAGAACGATCCAAAACAGAGTATCCATGAAAGTCTGCAAAGTCACAGTTATAGGGTGGTAACCAGATTATGTTTGTATTTGTGGCTTCTCTTTGGTCTCTAATTGGACTCGGATTTGGCTCTCGCTGCTCTCTTTCTCATGAGAATTTAGACATCACAGTTTGATTTGTTCACTATTTGAGTAAAAGAAGGCAGAGTATGGCTGGGAATGATGTTGCAGCAGTGTTGACTGGGATCTCTCAATGCTTTAATGTGATGCCCAGAAGAACTTGCTTCTGGGAACATCAGGCAGAGAAATAAAAACATGAGTGATTAAAGCACATTTCCTCTTTGGAAAGTTACTGTATAAACATGGAAGTGCTTTATCCAACAGATGTGTAAACTTTGTGTCTTTTGAGTCATCATATCTGCTTATCTGAAGAATATGATTTATTATATTTTATTCCCATGAAACATCACAATCTGGGGTATATATACAAAGTTAGAAATAAGTTAATCCTGACTTGCATATGATTAGAATTATTTTTAACTGAGGAATAATTCTGAAATATTCAGTACATACACATATTATATCCTAAGCATGTAAGCAGTCCCAGGGAAATCATTGTATAAGTATACATTAAGCAGTGACTAGGGAAACATTCGAGTATCATAAAAGAGGTCTCTGTTGAAGTAGATAAAGTAATAGCTTTGGAATGCAGAACTTTTATTCTTATTGATGTTAGTATTTAAAATAACAGTCTAACATGAGAAACATTTATACTGAAAGTAGAAAAGGAGACAACTTCTTAAGAAAATAAAATTAATAAATCTGAATAGAAAGAAATAGGAAGACGATAAGTATTGAAATTTGCAATACAATTTTTTACACTACAAGCACATTTGGAGGTGACCAGATTTCCATCAAGGCTATCCTTCTGTTCACTAACATCAACATTTTTGACCTTCTCACTATTACATGTATTGATGGACCAAGTATTTTACATCCTCCTCACAAAGTACCAAAATTAGAAATGGAGGAGATTGAAAATGGCTAACACACCAAATTGAAAACATTGAATAGGTCAAAGTCATAGACTTTACTACAATCCTTTCTGGAATATATGCAGAGGCAATGCAGTCTGTGTTTTATTTTCATGCTAATCATTGTAAAAGTTCTGTAAAATGTCAGTCTATGAACACATTCCTGTGGGGAATTTCGGCTGGACCGAGCCCCTGAGGTGGAGCAAGAGGGCGGCTGAGAATGGAGGCCCTGGTCCTGACAACATACTGATGCATCCTGGGAGAGCAGAGGAGCAGCAGGAGAGAGCTGTCCCGTGGGAACAGGGAACACTGTCTCATGAGAATGAGGACTTGTTTTGAACAGAGTGACTGAGAAAAATATAAACATCAAAGGAAAACAGGGACAGGTAGAAAGTAGAACTGAGAAGGTCCAACTAAAATCCACCTATTAGCTGTAAGAATTGTAGTTTGTGTGTTTAAATTGACCTATCTGTGTAATATACGTGTACCAAAAGAGCTGTATTTAAGAGGCTGTAAATTGCAGCTCGTGGCTGCTGCTGCTTCCTTATTCTTTCCAATAAACTTTCTTCCTGAATATTACATGTCGTAGTCCGTCCCAACAACGACACATTCCCACAGCAAAATCATTTTGTGAAGAAAGGAATGAAATAAAAATGCAATCCATACTTACAGAATTTACAGTACACTTAAAATTGAGTAATTTTTTAGTCTATCTGTACACAAAATGACAGGAATGAGCTATATGAACCAAAATAGAATGAAATTTCCCTGTGCAATACCTTCCAAAGAACTGTCAAAGCCTTCGGACAGAAGCCCCTAATTGGGAATACTGAACCCTTGGCTACTCATCCTAATTAAAATGTAATTAGGTAAGTGTAATTAGGTATTAATACCATTCAAAACACTTAGCCTGTTTTCCACAATTGAATCCACAGTTGAGCTCACTATGGCATAAAATTCTGAACTCAGATCTCCTGACACTAATTGCCTCTTCACCCCAATTTAATCTGACATGTAGGCAGAAGCTTACAGCTACAAGGAATGTTTATGGTGTGAACTGTGAAAGAGGTCTGGGAAGTAGATCCGTGACCAGTGTGGTAGATATGCAACAAAGGCAATGTAAATACTGGCTGCTACAAGTAGTATATACTTCGTAGAAACAAATCTGGTAATTTCAAGGAGAGATGTAATAACCCATTTAGCCCTTGAGTCTTCCTCTCACATAGTTTTAGTCATCTGAAAGACAGATACATGTTTTAAGGTGGTCTTTTTTACTTCCCCTGTAGTCAACAAAAAGGGGGAAGAGATTAAACATTCATCTCACACTAGAATAAAATTTAAAACAAATGGAAGGAACTGTTTTCTGTGATTGCTTCTTCCTCACCCTGGACTACCAAGAAGAGTTGGTGAAATGAATTTTGACTCGATGCTGAGCTTCTAAGATCAGTATAGTGAGATGAAACCTACCTCTGATGCAGAAAATGTCTTCGGCTACTACCTCACCATGAGCTTTTCATGTCTAAGGCAATAATTAGAAAATGCTGAACAACCTAAATCAAGCATCATGTGATGTCTGTCATCTCATTAGAGCTTCATATTCCTTCAAGAGACCCTAGAAATCCCATTCCACAACTGCAGAACTACTCCACCCTTCACAGGCCAGTCACATTACTGTCTTGCCTCAGGTGCAGTGTGATATACCTGTAGTAAACCACAGGGCTAAAACCACAGCACATCAATGTCTGCTTGCAAACATCAGCAGGAAAAATGTTCAAGCTCCTTGGGCTGGCCCAAGCCCACGGCACACCAGGTAAGCAGCTCCAGCTAACCACAAACTGGTGCAGACAGAAGCAACTGCCATGAGCCCAAAAATTCCTTCGGAGCAACCTGCTGCCTTTCCTGTTTTCTTAGTCTGTACAACTGTGAATGTTATGAATGCCTAGAGAATAGCACCTTAGTTATAAACAGCCATTCCAGCTTAATATATGCAAAACTAAGGTACTAGTGCCATTCAGGCAGGCTACAAAAATTTGCTTGGACAAATGAATTCATCTCCCAGCCAGAACAAATGAAGTCTCTTTTATATTGTGTCATCAGGCTTCTGTGAAGCCTTCAGAGCCTGCTGAATTTATTAGTCGGTGCCAGTTATTAATGTGTGGTTGGCAATGCGGGATCATGGTTTCCTTTTCCTGACTGCAAGTGCTTTTTGCTACCGCTTTATCATCTCACACACTTCAGCCTGCTTCTGTGGACCATTCAGAGGTTTGGCTCTTATTACCAACATTTAAAAGGGATCAGCACCTGCCTACCACAATTGCATCATGATCAGCAATAATAAATTGATTTCTTAGGGAAAATGCATATTTAAAAAAAAAACAAAAACAAAAACAAAAACAAAAACAAAACAAAACAAAAAAAAAAAAAAAACAGGACAATTCATGCTTGTCTCAGAAAAATCATCTTGCTCAAGATGTTGTAAAATTTCAGTCAATTACAAAATGACCTATTAGAGGAGAGCTGGCAAATGCAAACATGGTTTTGCTTGTGTTTCTGCTTTCATATGAATAATGCACAAAGGTCAAGAGCTACAACTGAAAATGGTTGGGTACCAAGAAAAGATATGGTTTCATAATAACTTTTGAAGAATCAAACAATAAATACATGTATCTTTGTACTTTTTGCCTTCTCCGGGAAGTTGAACAATATATTCACCTTAGCCGACCTCAGTTTTTATCATTCCTGGAGAATACAATCGTATGCAAAAGTGCATTGATATCAAGCATGCTGCTCACTAATTAAATTTAGAAATCATTAGAAATACTTGACATTAAAAGATTTAAATTCATTTTTTGAATCCTAATGAGAGTATTTTTTAATCAGTATTGTGTGTACCTCTCTTGAGGATCTACTCAGGATAGAGAGCATTAAAAAAATAATTGGCTTTAAACCCTGGTAGATTAATGTTTTGTCATGATTTGCACTGTTTTATATTCAGGTCTAAAGTTGTTTTCCCCTCTCTGAATCATGTATTGATGATTCAAATGTAAGGTTCTAACTGTTATAATAATGAGAGTAATTTAAGTAAATCACTTTAATGCCTTTTTTTTTTAAATAACCACTTTATCTCATGCCTAAACACTATTTTAGTTAAAATGACAACATTTTCAAGAAAAACAATATCCTAAAACATATTCTGAAAGAATAGACAAACATGTTCTTCTACGGCCAATGGAAAAGTGGATAAAAATTATGAAAGTCTTTTACACTTTGTAGTGTGGTATTTTAATATTTTCTCTGAATGCAAATCTTTATGTTTTTAAATATCTCAGAAAATCATCACCAAGCAAATTTTAAATTGCCATCAATTTAGCTTTCATTTAAGTAAGAAGTAAATTTAAAAAAAATTATAAAAAATCTTTTGCTAGTTAAAAAAAAAGAAGCCAATTTTCCATCAGTCATACCTAAGAGCCTCTTAGGTCTCCCTCTTTGAAGAAACACATTAAAAAGGGTCAGAGGTTTCACAAATAAATTGGTTGGCAAGCAATATCAGTGGTGCCCTAGACTGACCTGGTATATAATTGTTTGCATATCACTGCAGTAAAAGCAACAACGTGTTTAATCTCTGTGTGTTTATTTTGATCTATATATAGACCTTAAAGGTCAATGTGATTTACTCACATTCACTGTTGGTTATTAAAAATGCTGAATAAAGTGATGGAAAGGTGTTAGAAGGCATTTGCAATTAGGAAAGAAAATGACAGTCTGTGTGGAACTGCTTACTCACAATTTTATCACAAGCGTGTTTGGTTTTTTTTCTACTCTATTTTCACAAAGCTTTATAACTCACAGCTTGAGAGGAACATATCAAAGGATTTTTTGCCTTCAATAAATGGGTGGCAGGGCTAATCTTTCCTCCCTGGATCTTACATGATCATGGCTATTGCAAAATTATGGGAATAGAGAACACAAGGAATAAAATATTTTACACTGTCCTGGGCATTTAAATGACATTGTTAAAATTACTAGACTCTTCCCAAAACTGAGGAGGAATATCAGAGTACTCCCTAAACATGAGCCCACTGAAGTCAGTAGAAAAATTTCTTACTCACTTCAAGAGATTTTGATTTTCTTTGTACAGTGAAATTTTTTCTGAGTCTTACAAAACCTAATATTCAATCAGAGAGAAATTGCTCAGCTGTCATATTTAAAGTTGATTTTACTTTACTATTCTGTCTTAGTTATTTTACTCTCTTAGGAATTTCTGAGTGAAATTAGAATAAGAGAAGAAATGAGGAACAGAAAAGTCAGAGCAGAAAGCATGAACAAAACAAGAACATGAAAACAGAAAAAAAAAACCACAGAAAGGAGCCAAAGATAAAGACCAAAGGAGCAAATGAATGTAGGAGTGAAAATGTCAATAACTATCTGATCCCAGGTTTAGGGGTGAAAACTGGAATCTTTATTGAACACATGAAATGCAATTTAAGGATCTTGGGGGCAGGACATGTTAATGAGGAGGACGGGTTATATTAACCAGGGGAGAGATTATGTTAACTAGGGGATTACACAAGTTTCTGCTACAGTTACACAGGTGATTAACACAAGTGATTAACAAGTGATTAACCAGGATTACGTAGGGGGGAAGAGAACAAAGGGGTTTCAACGTGGTCTGATAACACCATCACAAAGTCTTTCCTGCTGCAGAAGACAGGCCAATCAACATGGTTGAATATCAATAGGTCTTGTCTGGTCCTCAGTTGATGGAATTTCTCTCAGCCTCTGTTGTCCACGGCCTGCTACATAATCCCATAAACTCCTTTTCTGCTGATATCCGAATTTCGGATTGCTACGTAGGAGGAAGACAAATCTTCAATTCAATCTATCATGTAAGTGAGTCTGTAGCTTTAAACATATGACTAGAGGTACAGAAATCAAAGTATTGTTCAAACCTTTGAACTAGCTACACCCTAACTAATGCATGTTGCTGAACCAGTTCCTCTGAGAGCAACAGGTAAAGGGAAGGACCAACCTGGAAAAACATTTTTCCAGATCAGAAGCTTTGACCAAGTCCAATTGCAGCACCCTATTTGCAGATAAAATTAAATGGAAAAGGTTGCAGCTTTATGAAATTGTTTAATGCCTGATTACAACAAAACAGTGCTTAGAGAATGTGGCGAACATTTCTTTTTCTGAATCCAGAAGCTTCCAAAGAGCAATGGCAATAGTCATTATTTTTAGAGATTAGACTGAATCATTCATATTTGTGTAAGTAATACATAAGTGGTCAAAAAAAATTTATCCAAATTGTGACAGAACTGAGAACTCTATGAAAACATCATTTTGCTGAGCTTTTTAAAATTTTCTGCCAAGACTACCTAATCAAAGTCTTTCACTTGGAGCTTTGTGATTCAGCATCGAAACCAGCTGATTTACTGAACCAGGTCAGAATGCTTCTGGATGGAAAATTTGGATATGAGATCCCTGTTTTGCAGTTGCTCCACAAACATAACATTTTGCACCCAGAAACTCAGTGTCATACCTCTCAGCACTGATAGGAAGACCTGGAACAACACCCTTATCCCTAGGCTTACATTTTATTTACAGTTAAGCATAGTCAAGGTAGGAGTTATTCTTTATCATTTCCTTGCTAATCTCCTGCATACAAATCCTCTGGTAAACTCCTCAGAAAGTTCCTGCTGTCTACCTCCTCAGTATAGCCCCTGGATAGCAAAACACTTAAGTTCAGCTTTAAGGAATACCAGGAGGGCTAAAGTATATGCTAAGATGCTTTGGAGAATCAAGACTTGAAACTGGAGTTTTTCATGCGGTCAAGAGATTTTCTGCCCTTCATCCACATTGTTGAATGCCCAGTTCTGTAAAACAGCTAAGCTGATTTCACCACACAGTCAAGTTGTAATTTTTCTGTTTGCTACCTTACAGGGGGAATTCATCTAGCAAGTGTACTTGATCATCTCTCCTGATATACCTCTTATTTGCTAAATACCATGAACTGCCATACAGCCACTCTAAGAAGTTGTATCTCTGCAGGGTGCAACAACATTGTAAAATGCTAGTTGCTGTTTTTCATTTGTTCCTCTAAGGGACAAGCCCCTTTTGGCCACTAGTAAAGCTTTTGAAATTACTTGTTTTGCAGCAGCCCATTTAAACCATGTACCCAGGCCACAGACTTACTACATTCAGATGCAGCCCTCCAAGCTAGAACATAAGCCTCGCAGGGAGCTAGCCAGAAAATTCCTTGCTACCATCAAAGTAAGCAATTCCTGCCTTTCATCATCATTTCCCCGTAGGGAGAAACAGGCGAGACAATTCCAATTCGATGAATGGTTAGGTACCACAGGTCTAATGGCCAGGAGCACACACAGGAGTTATTTAGCTGCAGTCACAGACCTGAAGCAGAGACCAGGCGAGGAATGCAGCAGAAGCACTGCCCTTTGCATGTCACATTTCTGTACTCTGATGCTTCTTTCAGGCCACGTTGTCAAATACACTTAAATGTTAGCAAGTGGATCTTTATATACAAGGAGGATAACTGCTGATTTATCTATGAGCCTCTTGAAAATATTTATTTATTAGCAGGACAATAACTACCTGAGAGCAATTATTCATGAAAATGCATATATGATTTTGACTAAAAAATGTGTTTGCTACATCCACTTTATTTCCTTACTTACCATGCCAACAGGAAATAAATGGACCCAATTAATAATACAAAACTGGAAGTTACACCAAGTCAGTTTTAACCAATTAATATTCATCTTTTTACTTCAGGCATCTTGTAGCAGTTTGAACCCAAACTTTTTTCGGAAAACAAAAAGGACAAATATTTAAAAGCATCTTTTACTAAGACATTCCTTATCCTAAGAAAATACACCTAATATATTTTTAAAAACACACTTTTTCATTTTAAGGGAACTATATAATCCAATTTATGTTCTTATAGCAAAGCTTAATTTGATTGTTTAGATGTGTCTGTGTAACTACATGTTTTCTTTGCTTTGATTTCAGAGTTCTCCCTTTTTGAAATATTAGGTATATAATTACTAAGTGGACATTCCTGTTTACAGAAAAATGCCACTAAACTTCTCCTGTCCATCTTTAAAGTTTTGGCAAAAGTTGATACAACTGTGGTATAAGGTGATTAATGTAAGGCAAATAAAGGAGTATTTAATCAAACCACATAAGAAAGCAAAAGTAAAAAATAATGCAGAAACTGACAAGAAAAGTCTAAACTCCTTTTGCTTTGGCATCAGTGAAAACAGACCACAGAAAAAGGCTAAAAAGTTCATGAACGTGCTCCAATTAATCTGTATGCATACTGCAATGCTCTTCAGTTAGGTTCATTTAAATCTGAAATTCCCTTCCCTGTTGATGTCAGCTAGTTAGCCAAGATGGTGCATTACTGTTATGATCACTGCAGCGCATATAATTTAGATTTATCTCTTTAGGGACTCAGCTCCACCCCCTGCTAGCTAATATGCTCACCATGTTTAATGATGCAAAAAATTTCCCTGAGTACAGGTTATTTATCTTTATCAGGGGCTGCCTTTGGCTGGCTGTCAGTTATCAGCCAGAATATTTGTTCCTAAATGGTTTGTACTCATCCATATTCCAGGGCAATTCTGAGGCCCATATTTTCACTGATGTTTGCAATAAAAGTGTTTCAGTTCTTCAGATACACCTTAGTAATACTGATTTATGAGTCTGGACTGGCTATATTTCTGATGCAGTGATATCAACCCTGAAATATCTATAACTGTCATGGAAATGAAATATCTATCCAAAATCTCAGAAACAAAACCCACTTGTAGGGGTCTTGAAGAAATATGAGGAATGAAGATATTTCTTTGAATACATTTTGAGAGGAATGAGTCAGAGGTGTGGTTTTTTAAATTGAAGATCCGTAGGAAAAAAAATAAAATTAAGAACAGACCAATGAAAAGCAGACAGATGAAAGTGGAAAGAAAAGGACCAGTGAGAAGGAGACAAATCTGGACAGAGAGGTAGGGAGGCAATAAAAAAAAAAAAGAAAGAAAGAAGAAAGGAAGGAACTTTGGCTGCATCAGATGAATGAACACTTTCAGCCTTTGAGATTGAAAATGATAGTTGTAAAAGCAGAAAACTAAAGTTTTTCACTAGAAAGTTCTTGCCTGCACAGCAACATGAACTAGCACCCAGCCTAAAAGTGAGGCAGATGTCCCGAGTGGAGAAAGAGTTCAAAACACAGAATGTAGTTTGCAGCACAGACATAAGCATTATGCTACAGATCAAAGAGGAGACCAGAGAGTCTGGCAAGTAAGAAAGACTAAAGATATGAAGTAAGTAAATTTCAATTTTTTATAGTTTTGACTAACATGACAATAAGGGCAGCAACTGCATGTCAGATTTGATGTATGAAGTATAATAGGCTGGATTTGCTTTTCATGGCATGCAAACATCTGTGGCACAGAGATTCCCAAGCTCGCAGCAACCAAGCCTGTTCCAAAACTGGAAGCAAGAAAGCCAGACACACTCTCCCCAGGGTGGCACGCTGAGATAACACAGTTTCACTGCTTCCCAGACCTGAGCTAATGCCTGAGCTATGCTGGAGAGCCACACCAGTTTGTTCAGTGCAAGTTCAGGTGCCGCTAACAAAAGACATACTTCAGAGAGTAAGAAAAGTTGATTCCCCAGTTTAGATCCCTCACCTGTGTCTATAAGGATACAGTAACACCCAGTACTGTTATTCTCATCTTACTATCTATGCATCCACTTGGTAGATAGAGTTATAGAATCATAAGATCATAGAATGGTTTGGATTGGAAGGGACCTTTAAGATCATCTAATTCCAACCCCACTGCCAACCCCTCCAAACTTCCACATAGACCAGGTTGCTCAAAGCGAGTCACACATTTAGAGTTGTCATCCATAAATCAAAAAAATTTGGTGTTGAAGCTGGCACACAAAAGGTTGCCTTGGACTCAGGAATATGTATAAGTGTTGACTGAACAATTTTTTTCTGAAGCATCCATCTAGCAGACAGTTGTTCTCTAGGGCCAGCACATGCATGCTATATCATGCACACAAAGGATTTTTAACCACCCTACAGTCGTTATACTTTGTCTAGGCTTAGTCACATGATGGCCACTCTTCTGGCTGCAGTTCCATCAGCAAAGAAAGCTGTTGTTCAGGAACTCATGGAATATAGCCATTACAGAAGTTACAGCCATTTCAGATTTGCTGGTTGACTTGCTCATGTATTTGTCTCTCTTCCCTCTTATTCTTCACAGTTCTGTGTGGCTCAGTGGCTCAGGCCTATGTTAAGGTACGGATCTGTGTTCAAAACCTTTTCTTTGCCATGCTGAAGTAGGAGGTGCCTGCTTTTTGAGAAGACTATTAACAATAATTCATCTTCGCTTAATATACTGCAGTGTTAAACAGGTATGAATGCTGTAAATAAAGTGGATAACCAGAGAGGTTCAACAGAAGAATAAACCCCTTTATTGATTTCTTAAGAGATAAAATGCCTGTCCTATTTTAAGAATACATCAGGTTTGGATAAATTTCCAGAATCTTTATGGTGAAAATGAAAATGTATTTTGTATACATGTAAAAGCATTGCAATGGACTTTCTTTGTTTTAAACTACTTGCAACATTGAAGCTGTTGCAGGTTAAATTATAACCATGAAAGAAAAAAAAATACCCCAAACTTGTGTAAGATATGATTAATTTCCTTCAAAAGCCACTTAAGTGTTTTCAGCCTACATCACGTACAAATGTTAGAATCACAACCAGAAAACAGGGTGTAGAATGGAAATACAGCACGCATACTTGAATTCCACTTTTGTTGGTTTAAGATGATATATTTGTTTGATTTCTACCATGACATGCTCTTCCTGTTCTGAAGTTTTCCAGAAGTCTGGATTAATGACAAAATGATCTTCCACAATGATAATAACATATGCTGGCATAGACAGAATGGTGTTACCGTGCCACTGAGATCCTCTGAGAGTGAAAAATAAAGGCACAGCAAAAAAGAACTTCATTTGTGTGTTATTTCCAGTAATACTGATGTAAATATGCAGGGACTTAACTAGCTGACCACTTAATGTTAATGGGATGACATTTAATATTCATGTGCTATGATAAGTATTTGAAATACTTACTCTATGTTGCTAGATAAATTCCCTATTAGACCTATCCTTGATAGTGTGCATATTGTTTCTGAATGCACTTTCTGAATTATTTAGAAAAGACATGTTTTTCTACTGAAACATAAAATGAAAATGAACTGCAGATTTTCTACAAGTTCTTATTACCATTAGGTCTAGACCACATTATGACCAAATTATGGTGAAAACCCTTGAATAAAGTAATTTCATAGGAAGCTGTTAACCTCTTAAAGCACCAAGAAATACAGATCAGACTGAAATGAGTTTTAGTTGTATGCTTCTTGATTCAACTATTTAGATAATGTACTTTCATTTAGATCAGCAGCTAAACGTGTGAAGGATAATAGCCTTTCTTGTACAGGTACAATGAGACAGTGCAGTGGTACAGAATAGCAGCAAAGAAGAAGGGAAAAAAGCTGTTCTGATGCCTGAAGTTCTCTTGTGACAGGCACTTTTTGGAAAGAATGTGACTATGGAAGCAACAAGCATTTATGTCAGACACTTTCATACAGCTGGAAAACATGAATCTGTCACCTGATGAAAACTGATTATGGGCCATCAAGCTCAGAAGTGGAAATTCTACTGCTATTGACAGAAAAAAACCACAGTATAGAGGGAGGTATTTATGCATGTGCTCTTTTCTTAAGCAGAAAATAAGCAAATTTCCAAGTTCAAGTTTCTTCCCTTCTCCATCCTATTGTACATAAAATCAGTTCAGAAACTTTAAAGGGAAGACGACACAATGTAATCTTACTTTTCACTCTAAAGTTCTAATATATTTCTAGTATAGCCAAGAGAGACTGTTTTCAGAAAAATTTGGTTCAAACTGGCAACTTATTTTCAGGTGGCAAAATATCTGCTTTAAATACATTAATGTATATAATGATACTGATAATATGATTTTATTTTCTTTGTGTATTTACTTTGCAGCTTAAGCACTCATTTATATACTGCCTTAACTCACTTTGGTTATATTGCAGTTGACCTCAAAACAATGTAGAAATACTTCAGGATTTCTTGAGTTTTATCTTTTGTATTGAAATTTGTAGACATGGTATACTACTCCAGAAATATAATTAATCTTAGCCCTGGGACAAATTAAAAATCCTGGCAAATTTAAAGGGAATTTAAGCCTGTGTTTAAATAACTTCATACAGAAGAAAATTGATGAATGGAAGTCCTTAACCTGTGGTGATATTATCAACTCTCTTACTACGTGACTGTTAGTAGAGCCAGCAAAAATGCAGCATTTCTAATTTTCAAGGTATTTTGCTATTTCAAAATTTTTTTCACAGAAAGTAAAATGAAAATTGTTATTTTTAGAATTAAATACCAGGCGGACTGCAGTCATTTATTTTCCTTAAAAGGATTTATTATTTTGTTCTGTTACTCATTTTTTTCATCCTATACCAACGGCACTAAATCATTATATATCATTCAAGGCAGGGCACAATGTGATGGACAATGTATTAACTGTGTACCCCTCCTGATTGGCTAGGTTACATGAGATATGTGTGCAAATTTAGTATTCCACATAATGGTCTACACGTGAGTTATTCACATAAATATTTTCCTTTCTGTAAAGAAAAAGAGCAGTTAACAATGCACAATTGATTTAACCTAATTTATATGCTTATTTACTTAGCAATGTCATAGGTCAAACCCTAGGAATGTCTGTTTCTTTCCACTAACAAGCATGAGCAGCTTTGTACTGCTCTTGGTTTTGTGTCATAGGACACTTCCAATAATTTCTACCTTGAATTTATTTTTTATTCTGTATTATTAAAGTATTTGCAAAATCATTACAAGAATAGCAACTATGCAAAAATTTCATGTAGCATACCTTTTATTTAGTTATTTGTTTTTCAACAGAAAAATCTAGTGCTCAACACCTTGAGCAAAAAGAGGAAGAATGGCTTTTGTATACTAACTAAAGGTCTGGCTACTTTCAGTAGCCTGGGAAAATTATTCGAAGGATATTGAGAACACCAATTTTTTTTCATTATTTGTTGCTGTTGCCATCATTATTATAGGAAACCAAGATGAGACCTGAACCCTGCTTGGACTCAGCACTGCAGAATAAAGGGCAGACCAAAAGACAGAGCTGGTAGTGCTGCTGAATAGAGCAGATAGGAAACCCAAATGTTTCTGTCTCTAAGACAGAAGGTACATCTTTTTCTCTTGCATAAAGGATTTGAATGAACTTTTATCTACTGTATTTCATATGTACTTTAGCTGTTGGGGAGGGCTATTATGCTTTTTCTTTCAATGTAGGCATGACCAGAAAAGATAAAAAGGGAAGACACAGCAAAACTCTCTAGTGAATTGGAAAGATATATTGCAAGCTACTATTAACACCGTGCTTTTCTTTTAGGAAGAAAACATTGAGAGAAAAGGCTTTATGAGATTTTTTTGCAAAATACTCTAGCAAGCTATGAGATACAAAATACCATAACAATGTATTAGAGGTGACAATACTGTACAGGAAATTGTCTTGATAGTTTATGTAAAATTGAAACCTCATGCTCTTAGGGATAGAAAACTGATGACAGAATTATTTCTGTGTAGTGATAAATAGAAATATAAGTAAACCTACCTGGCTGGCATTCCAAGGCTGGGAATAGGAAATAAAGGAGGATCTTCACTTACTATATCTGAAATTTTGAAACCACAAACAGGCTATCTATCTATCTATCTATCTATCTATCTATCTATCTATCTATCTATCTATCTATCTATCTAATCTGTCTATGTCCGAAGATTCATTGCAGGACATGACAAAATAGAACAGGTGAAAGTGGGTTTTTCTTCTTTTGTTTTGCCTTGACTTTTAGCAATTAGGTAATATATTTGCAGAACTATTTATACAAACTTATACTAAACAATAACTATATAATGGATGGAAAGTGTACATTTTCATAAAGTGCCCTATTTTTCTAGGATTGCTTGTGTGGATTTCTATATTTGTAATATCCACTGTACTTTACAAACCATAATTTTGGTCTGATTATTTCAGAGAAGTTTCTTTGTCTGAGTTTCTTGCTGCTTTTTACCCACTCCTACAAAATATTAATTATTCTTAGTTTCCACTGACTTGAGAAACACTAAGAAATTCCCTGTCTTACAGGGGGGGTTTGGTTTCTTTGGTGTCTCCTATTTTGAAAGAATATATTATTTCAGTGCTTTGCAGGATGAAGGATCAAAGCCTAAAGCATCTCAGATTCCATACCCAGGGACACATCCATCCAAAAGTGAGATTCATCCCATTGAAAATCTCAATAATTTTTTTGTCATTCTGAAATGAAATAAAGAATAAAAACTTATTCACACTCCAGTGGCATACTAGAAGGCAACAAATGGTCTAAACAAGTTTAAGCGTATATGAAAAACCAGTGTCTGATACACATGAACTTTAAATTTCCATGAGACACTATGGCAGCTCAGCTAGGTACAGGCTGTTGCTTCCAATCAAAAAAACCTGGAGTTTTAATTTTCTTTGAGGAAGATTTCAGTGCAACAATTCTTCTGTTAATTTTTTTAATATAAGTTTTTATTTTCAAATGCCACTGATGCTTTAAGAATGGAATCATTCATAAAAGCTATAATCCATACTGGATAGAGACTACAATAATGAGAAAGGAAGTAGAAAGACACACCAAGGAAATAGACACTTCGGGATTTTTCAATATAAAACATAATTCTATTCAAATTCTGTTGAGATAACTGAGAATCTTTCCCATACCCTCAGAGATCTTTGGTTCGCACTATATTGATGCTCGCTGTATCATAGTAATCTCTTTTGTTCCCTATTCATTTAGAAGACTTTGTATTACATTAATCCTTCACATACTGCAGATTTTGAGGTCTTCCCTAACTCTAAAATCTGACTTGAAGTATGAGGCTGGATGGTAATAAAGGTGTACTTCTTCTAGATATAAGCATGAATTTAAGTTCTGCTGGAGTTTTTATCAGGCGTAACTCCAGCCCTTATAACCCTTACACCACTAAAATGCTTCTATGCATGCATAAATAAAAGTTATGCTAAGAAATGCAAGTGTCAGAGATTTATTCATGTTTTGCGTCCCCAAAGTCATACACAAACACTTAACTGTGAATTATGGGTCTTCGCTATACACCAAATAGAAATCTGCCACCAGAGAAGAACAGCAATGACTGATTCCAGGTAAGTGTTTTTCTAAAAGGAAGCAAGACCTATTTTGTACAAATCACTCTGTTTTCCCCTTGTGCTTCTCTCTGTAGCCAAACTACAAAGAAAAAACAGTTTGTAAGTGGCAGCAAAATAAACTCACTGCCTATTTGGCCATACTAGATCCAGGAAGGGAAGGTGTCTTGGGTGTCAGCAGTGGCAGCAGCAGCAGACTTCCCTGGCCTCTGAGCACTGTTTTTGAGACACCACTGTGAAAACCTGGGACTGCTACTGCTTTCTGAAAGGCAAAGAAATGAGGTCTGCTATCCCAGATCTCCAGGTTTGCAAGGCCCTTCTCTTCCTATGCTTCCCACACTGGGAAAAACATTTCTCTGAGAAGGTCTAGTCTGCTATTTTTAGCAATAATATTTGGATTTTATTTGCACCACTGTGAAACTTTGAAGAAGCTCTGCTGAAGCATATGGTTAGATCTTCCCTCTTCTTCTATGAGCATTAACCATTGCCTGGAAATATCCCTCCAGAAGCCTTGTTAAATGTCTGGCTCCAGGGATATCGTGGCACTATTAGGTTCCCAGTCACATAACACTTTTTGAAGCATTTATCAGAGATTTAAGGTGCTTCATCACTAAATTTAACTCTCCTAATTCTCTACATTTTATTCTGATCAGTCAAGTGTTTGGAGCAACAGGAGATAGCACATTTTTATTTTAACCTTACGTCTTTTTCTTATACCACAGGAAGCTGACGTTACCTGTAATGTGAAGCTTAGTCCTGCTTAGCCATAACTCTCAAAGAAACTAGTTGGAAATTTAGACTGTTTAAGTCGAAAGGAAGGAAGTATGTTCAGAAGGAAATACATACACACCGTGTGTAATTGGGCCTACTTTCTGAAGTAATACTCCCTGGTGCCTATTACTTTCACTCAAGGGTGTCTTAATAAGTGGCACTGTAACTTATTTTGGTGTTTATTTCAGTAGAATTTTAAAACATTTATCATGCTCGAATTCTTAGAGCAGCACACTCTGTTTGGTATCATTAGATCTCATTAGCAATCAACATTTAAAAACATTTTCTCAGGGTTTTTCCTTAATACCCATACCTATAGTTTTCCCATAGTTAAGCAGGTCTATTAGCTTCACATCGTGAGTGGGATGGAATTTTAAATAACATTTATCTCTTTCAGAAATAAATAGGAGTCTGAAATGAAAAAGTGCTCAGTTAACTTGCTGTTGCTGTAATGGTGAGGAAAAGGATGAGATGACAATAATGCAAAATATACCATGGTGCAGTGCTGAGAAAGAAGGTTTTCAATCAATACAATCCTCGGCAAAGAATGATCATTTCTGTAACAGGCTTTGAAGCCCTGTCTGTGCTGAACAGATCTAACCTTTCAAGAAGGTTTTGCAGAAGGTTGATTTCAGTCACTGAACTCAAAGCTGGATGTAACATGCTAAAACTGGAACGTGAAGATGGTTGAAATGTTTGGGAATGCCAAGTTGTGCCCAGGGAGAGGGATACTTGGAGGCAATGTGTTTTGTTCAGCCCAGTTGCTGTAATTTCTCAACACAAAGGATGTTCAGCACCAACAGAAACATTAGGGTTTTATATTTAAAAGACTATATTTCTTCATATAGTTGGGTTGGTGGAGGTGGGCAGAGTTGTGGTTTCCAGATTCGTTTCCATTTGGTTGAGAAATCAGGAGCACGGATCAGCCCTTCACAAGGATCTGTTTTGTTTACAGAAAGTCAAGCAAACTTAGCTTAATAAAAGCCATCAACAGCAGGCATTTTCCTTCTTCAAGAATTCCCAGTTCTACAAGCCCAGCAAACTCTGTGTCCAGGAAGTCCTGCTCTTGCTCTGCCTCAAAGTCACATTTCAACTCCTTCTGTAAGTTTTCAGCATACAGAGCACACATTTCGAAACCAATAAAACAGCCCCATCTTGTGTAACCAGGGAAATCCATTAGTTAACAGCATCTATCTCTGAACTCCTTAGACACAATAAATAGACACAAAGCAATAAATGTAGCAATAACCAAAATCATAATGCTAACAAAAAAAAGTTGTTGTATGATTATCTAACGGTACAATGAAACTTGGGGGACTATAGATACTGCAGTTTTTTACACACAAGAAAATTAAAACACAGACCCATACTTCATCTTAGTGCAGAAAATGCTCAAATTCTTTAAGTCATTTAAGCTCTTTGATTAAGTACACTCTGATTTATACCAGATTTAAGCTTTATTCACCACTAGGGAACATCTTACAAAGAAAGAGAGAGGTTTTACCCTTGCATATCCTACAAAGAAAGATGGAGGGTTTACCCTTCTGCCACTTTGGCACTACCCTTTTGATAAGCCTTCTTATCTGACATCAACATCAGGGCTGCATTCATTACTGTCTCTGCACTAAGCTGTGGAAGGGGAACATCTGATTGCAGATCAATCAAAGTATTTACTTTTTTTCTGTAGTGCAAATAGCAACAAAAGTAGTTTCTAGAACTACACAGCTAGGGTGTGCCTGGCTGGAAGGGACATGGAGATCGGATGATGGCACCAGAAAATAAAAATAATCCTTCAAGTTCTGTCTAAAATGTTTACTGTTTCTCAAGTTAGAATTGCAATATTTGCTGCTTTCCTTAGCAGGTCCCTGTTCCCAGTCAGCACCTGCCATTTACTGGTTGGACCATGGTGTTTTCTCCTTAAACTGTTGCCATTAACAAGCCAACTTTGTTTCTTTCCTGAATTTCATCCTTTTTCCTTGTCATTTTCTCTCTCTCGCTAGCAACTTGGATCCTGGGACTGCTGTGATTGTCCTCATAAGCATCTAGCTGCAGGAGAAGCATGCGTACACTTGTACGGAGCAGAGGAAACACCTGGTGGAAGCATCAGACTAACCATCTTCCAAACTGGAGAACTCAAGGCTTCCCTCACTGATGAAACCAGTGGTGCCTTTTCCGTTGGCCTTCCTCACATTGTGGAGAGCTCTGGTCGCTCTCCAGGCAGCAGAACAAGTCTGTAACAGGGGACGGCAGATGGGAGGCAGGCATTTTCACTTCTATCCAGCATACCGTGAGAATCCTGGCTTTCCTCTTCTGAAAAGTCTTGTCATCTCTCAAAATGCAGCTGGAATTCCTCACATCAGAAACAAGTCTGGACTGCTGATAGCTGAAAATTGCGAAGCAGTGGGATGATTTTGTGTAGGGTAAGCCTACACATTCGCTGTGCCAGCTACCCCTCTGCCCAGCATTAACTCCAGGTCTGATAAGACGTGGAAAGAAGTAGTGCACATATCAGTAAACCTGCATCAGGCTCAGCTTGTGTTAAAGAAAGGGCTGTGATGGGAACTCTGACAACTTTAATCAATCTACTGCTTCTCCAGACTTGTTCCTACACATGCCTCCAGCCCTCCTGCTTCCTCTGTGGCTGTGCCAAGCCTCAGATTTCACAGCACCAGTCTGTAAAGACCATGCTGTTCGTCATCTATCATGAACTCATGAGCAGGGTGTCCTAACTTCTTTACTGTACAGCTTTGAAATGGATCCTGTAGAGAATAATGACTCTCCATCTATTTCTGATCTGATCTAAAACACATTTCTTCCTTTTCTGTACTTCTACTTTCTATCCCTGCTTTCCATCTTATTTTTAAACTTTGCCATGGAGCTCCATATGGTGTATTAGATTTACACAAAGAAGGCAATACATTTTGTTGTACTGTTCCCCATCCCACCACATCGAACTGCTATGAGAAGAGGGGAGAGTATTATAGAGAAGGAAAAACACAGCAAAATCTTCTGCTAACCATAACTCCCATTCTCTACAAATCTGGAAGAGGGGAAGTCATAGTCATCTGCCATATTGGTTAAAAATGATCTGTAGGACAGAAATCCCAAAACCAAGTTAGGCTGCATATAGTGGACCAAATTAATCTCTCCTATAACTTATCTTAATTCACTTTGGAAGAGCTTGGTCCAACATTATCTGATTTCAAAGATATTTCTACAAGGATGAGCTACAGCTTGGTGACATTTATTATGGAACTCCCTAGAATGAGAACAAAGAAGACTCTCAGCTTTCCAAATGTGTATCATAGAAGCAATTGTAACACTGGCAATATGGATAGGAGGAATAAGCTTATATAATTAAATAAATATGAAATCTTTCAATTAATGTTAAAGTCTTAGAAGTGAGATTTCCTGAACAGTTGGCAAGAACTGGAATATTTTTAAGATAATAACAATCAATTCTTATTGTACAATAAAAATAGTTATAAGAGAAAAATCACTCAAAACTGAAATGTAAGAGGACAAAAGGTCATAAATTGCAATAGAAACCCCTAGGGAATCTGAAAATGTATAGGGGTTGGGGGTTTTAAAAAATTGTCTAGCTATTGAAGAAAAATATTGTATTAACAAATGGACAAATGAGAGTAGAGCTATCCCTCAGAGTCGCTTCATCAACCACAATCATATGAAGAATCCAATGTACCTTTTTGAAAAGTAGTTGAAATACTGAATCTGCTAAAGCAGAGAACAAGCCTTTGTTAGCTACTTTTGAAGGTCATCAGTAGCTTTTAGTGTATAGGACATTTTTACAACAATTAGATCAAAACTCAGATTGAAAATGTTGGTGGATTTCATAAGTTAGAATAACTTCAATGGTTGACTCCTCCAGGGCACTGCATGGGAACAAGGGTTTTATTCTAAAAAAATCTCGCTTCCACTTGGAGCACCACTGGAGACACACATTAATTTTACGTGATAACAAATGATTGTTTGTTCATTTTAAATGTAAAAGACATTTGAAGAAAGATAGTTTCATACTGGTCACCTTGGGTGTTGAAAATCTAAAAACCCCTATCGCTTGTGCAGCTCCTGAGCAGTCATGTGGATCCCAATAATCAAACCAGATGCACACACAATGTCTTTGGCATGACTGTACTTTTACCATCTGTTAAGTTTGCACACTAAGGAGATATAAACCCAGCATTAAGAGGTCATAACTTCAAACTGAGGTGAGCTTCAACAAGCAGGCCTTCAAATCAATGCTAGCATGCTCTATCTCTGAAAAAAACCTCATTTCATAACACTCACAAGATCCATTAAATGGCATGGTAAATATAAATGTTGTGGATATCAAAAACCTCAGCTCCTTCAGACCACAGCAGTATGCAGAATGTAAAATGTAAAGATTTTAGGAACAAGAAAAATTCCGTTTTCCCAACGGGCCTGCCAAATTTTATTCCTCTTAATATCATGTGAACAGGAAGGAAAGTAATTATTTTTCCACATGACACTAATTCCTTTTGCAACTGACAGGCTGAACAAAGGCTGCATGTGTTTCATTTGGCCAAAAGGCTAGTTTGTGTTCGAGAGCATAATGAATGATTCATTACTTTTAAAAACAATCCTGCAAAAAACCAAAGAAAAATGTCATACCGGTGAGGTGCTAATACAAATATTGTTTCATGCACAAACAGTACCTGAAACATTGTTTTCTGTTACATTAGCAGAGACATTTAATGAGACTATTCAAAGGAAGCCAATTTCCTCTCTTCACTTGTAATTATAAACTGAAAATGTTCATGTTACCACCTTGTAATTGTCCCCTCCCACACCATGTTTCCAGTACTTCTGTTAGCTTCTGGTACCTGTACTGGTGCATGTAATGTAGGCGTTACATGTAAACATGCCAAGGTAGTGGAAACAACTGAAGGTCCCTGTTAAAACCAGTACAAACTCATGTTACAAAGGCAGTGTAGCAGTGTTGGTTCTGGCAATGGCAGTGGCTTTGTGAAGCTACAAAGAGCTCCTGAAAGCAGAAACCCTTCTCATCCATTTCTGCCGACATGGATTACCTTTCACTCATGAAACTTTTGTCCTTCAAGATGAGCCACTAGTTAGAGGATGAATCAAAAGTTGGAAATTAAAATACATGCTGCAGATAGTGGATAACAACTTAAAACTCATTAAGCAGGTTTCTCACAGCCAATGGACTAAGTTTGTTCAAAGCCAGGTAGACCAAAACAAATTTCAAATGTAGAAATTATAAATATTGGAATTGCATGTGCTACTGCAGAAAACTAAAAACGGCAGAATTCACCCATGGGTACGAGAGGTTTTTCTCTATTTTCTCACTTTGCCTTGGAAACAGGGTTAAATCTGCATCATCATCATCACATTACAACAAAAGACATACTTAGAAAGGGAATTAGATGACAGAGGATTTGAGTTAGTAAAAGCTGTGATAAAAGAAGAAAGCATAGAGATAGCATATATAAAGCATATAGGCAGGACTGAAAACCTTAAGTGGTGAAGTTAATGACTTAGTTATTTAAGGGATTAAAGATGGGAAGGATGGAGTAAGATTAAGAAAATAAATAAACACAACAGGCTTCCAAATGGGGTGGCAGTAAAAGATGTATTCAACTGCAAAACAGTTTCTCAAATGAAATTATAAAAGGTGCATTACACCCAGTGTTCAACCATCATGCTAGAAAAGCACTAGCTAATACAAAAAGAAAGATTAATTTTCATTCGTAAGGAAAAGGGTGTGGTTTCCTAAGTGCAGTATTAGGGAACATTTCCTATATTCGTTAAACTTCTAATTTTGAAAACTGAGATACTCCATTTTATAAGTACGAAGTTCAGCACTCTTAACCTTGGTGAAAAACAGTTTCATTGCACAGACCTTGCATAATTTTTATTATTCATTGCTGTATTTTCATCCAAGGAAGTAACACACATCCAGAGATACAGCATATATTATCACATACTGTAACACAAGGCAGAGAAAAAAATATTTTTTTTCCTATTTCTTTTTATTTCTTTTCCTATTTATAGAACACTGCACCAGAGACAACGTGTATAGAGGTTTCTCTGCTTCCTGTCACTAACACTGAAAAGAAATATGATAGAGCATATTGGAGTAAACTCCCTTATACTTGTCAGGCAAATTTTCTGAGTTGCTCTTGCCATCATTGTTTATAGCAGAGACAGTTAATCTGTTATTATTTCTGCCCTTAGTAACCAAAGTCTCTTTCTGCCTGAGGATGTATCCAACAGTCAATTTCTTTGGATCATATTATCTTTTACCTGATGCATGCAATTATTCATGGTGATAAGTAACACAGGCTACACTCTAATTTTAAGGCATGCTCCTTACTGACTTAAGGACCCTGTTCCAGTCTCCATTCTAGCAGATAGCTTTCTTTCAACTTTACTCTGCCTAAAAAACATTGCAATTTTTCCAGAAACAAAGGAATTTTTAGAAAGAACCAATAAAGCTAACCCCAGCTTTTCCTCAGAAATAACCCTTTTTCATTAATATTTTTTAAAGACTGGGAATTTTCACTAAATTTTATTTTGAGATTTTCAGAATCATGAAGATATCTTTTCTTGGTCAAAATGTCTTTTAGGAGATAACTGCATTAACAGATAAATATGTTTCTAAATGAGAAAAATCACACAAAAGCTCTTGAACTGAGTTAAATGAAACATTTTGACAGACCCAATCTGATATTTCTCCCAGCTGGATTTTCAGTTCACTCTTACAAAATATCAGTTTTTCAGCTCCAAATGAGACAGTGCCAATATTAAAAATCTTTCTAGTCCTTCTCTAACTCAAGCTGTCAAGCTGGTATTTTTGAATAAGTCAGTAGGTCTCCAGTCTCTCAGAATTTATTTCGAGAATATTGCCCCAAATATTTTTTTAACAACTGTCAAGTCTTTTGCATTGACAGGCTGCAACCTGTTCATGAACTTGGTGTGTTATGCACATCTCCTAGAGTACATATCAATGGTCCAGAAGCACTGTAACCACCTTAGCACAGTGTCACATCTCTGTCACACCCACTCTCTTCTGGATTTATTAGCTGAAGAAGTTCCATATCATATGTACCCTGCCTGTGATTTCAGAGCAGATATGGCCAGAAACAATGAGAGTTTGCCTTCGTATTTTCCTCTTGTGCTGTTTCTACCCCTTGGCTGCAATACATGGCATTAGCTGAGCACCTCATAGCTTCCACTCGTTGCCTTTCGCAAGCCTGCTCTATCAAACATCTCATCTCAAGCATGGTTCTGAAAAAAAGTCCATTTTCCTAATAAGGTTGCTCAGTAGCCCCTTGTACATCTGGGGCTTTTTGAGCTAACAACGCCCCTCTCTGTCTTGAGGAATTGAGTAGCAAGACAAATTTGCAGTATAATGTTGTGCGAATTACAATTTGGTTCAATAGCACATTTCTTCTCATGTCTTTCTCCTAAAATATAGAGTGATTTTGATTCCTATCCAGGATATTTTAAAACATTGAAAATAGGGTCTATAGAAAGTCCATTCCCTTTCCTTTTTACCCCCTAAAATGGGCACTTGCAGTTCCAACCTCATCAGGTCACACTTTGTCTGTTACCTAAGAAGGCTTTCAGATAATCCTGGCATAGGCTGCAGCTTCTTTTGAAGGGAAAATCAATGGGTTGCTTTATTTTTTTAAGTGTTCTAATTCTACTGTTCACAGCGTAAAGAGTGTCTGTAGGTAAAGAAAAAACCCTTCCTCTCCCCCTTGCCTCCGCCAACCTGCTACTTTCTCCCTTTTGAATGCTTTCAGCCTGAGCTGTGGGGACTTCAAAGACTTTAAAGGCAGCAGATACTGCTGCTGGGGCTGACACTGAAAATGCTAGATTCAGCAGAGAATGCAAATGTTATTGATTGTGCAATATCTTCATTTGTTTCAAAAGAATGGTGGCTTCATTCATTTCAAATTAATTAAAAGGAATATCCAAAGTGAGCAAACAGAGAAAAACAGAGGAGGGAAAAATCACAGAAGGAAGAAGGAATTAGTGTGCAGCAAATAAGTTGAATTTTCTGCTGTATTCAGCACACACGAAGACAGGACATTAGTTATGGCTCTCTCCATGGTTTCCTCAAGCTGAGAGAGCAGAGCAGCATCAGCCAGCAACTATTTCTTAGGTGCCTCTGCCAGCCTGCATCATATTCAAGCTGGTTCCTAAACCTTGGTCCTGTTGCTGCCACAGATTGTGGGGCAAGGGCAGAGAAGCCAATACAGTGTCCCAGAGGGCACTGGAGGGTCACATGCTGAGAGATTAGAGGCAGAGCCATCACATGCACAGGGATCTCTACTGTACCACTGGCAAGGGACTAGAGGATTGTGAGAGGTGAGCTGCTGAGAAGAAAGTCATAGGCAAGCTCAGGGATAAACTAGGGAAAGAACCCATTTAATTTTTGTTTTGGATTTGTAACGGACCCTGGGAGAAAATCCTGTGAAATAAGTTAGGCAGCTCTTTGCTTCTCATGTGTCAGCTGAATTGTCCCTTTCCAACTGCTTTCTTGCCATCTGTAGTGATCTCAGCATCAAGTCCACTGCTGTCTCATCTTACGTCTGCTGCAGAGGTCAGGAACTTGGTTAACCAAACATGTGATTTCTACTATTCATTAGGATTTAATGGTGGAATTATCAAAATAATCCTAAAATACTAATGTTTTATTTATACAGATACCTGAAAGTCTAGCAGAACCTCTTGAAAAATTCATTGGGTTTGGATACCACGTGAATTTTATTTCAGGTGTTACGCTGTTAAGCACAGCATCAGAGCTTTTTAACTGGTACATATCAGCTGTAATGGGCAGGCAATGCAATTAATGCATAGGGACTCCACGTTTTATTACAGAGGATTCTGGGTTTTCAATTTTGGGATTAAACAATTAAAAAAACACCTTGAAAGGGTTTGAGTAAGAGCCCTTCAAAATGAAAAATTATTTTCTTAACTGGTTCTGGATGAACTACTCTGGTAAAAAGAGTATTGTTTAATTTTCATTTTGAATTAGAGACCTGGAAATCTGAGTAATACAGAGGCTAATTCTAAGCTGAGCTGTGCTTCTGCTCCTCTGATGGCCATAAAAATGTATTAAAAGAGGAATTATTTTGTACACTGTGCTGTACTTCAACGTTTAATTCTCAGCAGGCTATAAAATCACTTCCAGGGTAATGAAATTACAAAAGAATCTTAATTTCATTTTCAATCCCTTATCATTACAAACTACTAAGAGAAGATAGTCAGAAGATGACTAGTGATATTTCTACTCTGCATTGTCTGACTGGCAAGAATTTTTTGAGAGAAATACATGCAAAAGACTTTTGCAGGTAGTTTGAATAAGGCATAGTGCAGAAGATCCTGAAATATGCAGGTAGGTACATCAGTTCATGGATTATGAAAACACTTCTGTTAGAAAGGGTTCCAAGTGCAGTAGGGAAAATAATAGTAAATAGGCAAACCAAACAATAACCAAGCAAAACAACAATAATTAATATCATCACAGTAAGGATTAAAGGATAGGCTTATTGTAACAAAAAGACAAAACAAAATCATATACTGCGAGTGTCAGAGCAATAAAAAATTAACTATACTTTGGTACTGTTTAAAAGAAAAACCAAAAAAAAAGCTTCCAGCAATAAAGCTTTTCCCTGCAATTTGCAATATATTCAAGGGTGATTTCTTTTCTTTTTTTTTTCTCCTGGGCCAAAATCCACAGTTGTTCAATCCAAATTTTCATTAGAACTAGAGTCTTTTCGGGCTTAGCTTTCTTTTTGAAAGTTAGGTAGAGGCAGAAACAGAGGCAGACCCTTTAGGACTGAAGCAAAATTTACTGGACTGTTACAAAGCAGATCTTAATATAGTTCTTCTTTCATGAACACAACATGCAGGGCTGCATCTACAAATGATTTTGAGTTTCTGGACATTTAAAATTCTGGTTTGAGCTAAATTTAAAGACTAAGATATCTGACACTCTGTAAAGCCCCAGTAAATGAAGGAAATCTCCTCAAAGATCAAGGAATGGAAATTTGAAGAAATAATCTCTCCAAGAGTAGATTTCTATAGGAGAAACAATGACAGTAAGTACTTAAATTGTGTTCAAGTGCTAAAGTCTAGACACATACACACACACACACACACAAACAAACTCAAAAAATTCCCTGGACCTTTGTCTAAGCAGTTTTCCACACACTAGTCGGCACACACAGTTAGATTGAGCAAGTTCAATGAAAAGCATAACAGGGCAGGTGAGTTCAATTATCAGAGAAAGGCCTTCGATTAGCAAATTTCATGTAAGCAAGATTTAGGACTGTTCTACACCCTCGGTAAGGCAGGCTCTTCCACTTGCAGGAGTGGGCAGGGTAAGGTGGGTGGGAGCAGAGCAGAACATCCTGCCTCCTATAGCACCCTTCAGTCCTGGCCAAGCAATATCTGAACTTCTGTGAAGAGCACCACATCTGGATGACCATCACATTGACCTCTGATTTTCATCTTCTATGAATGATTATCTCTCTGATTTAAAGCAGTTCATGACCTGCTTCCTAAATTGTGATGTAACATCTGAGAAGGAGCACAATCAGAGGTTTTGACATCTTCTCGTCACTGGACCATGCCCACATAAATCAACCCATTTATGCATTACAGTTCTCCAATCACTCAGCAATGAAACTGTGGGATTCCTAAGTTTTGGTCCCCATTCCAGTGGCAGTTTGTGCATTTTATTCAATGCCTTGTAAGAAGAAAATCTATAAAGACAGTGGCTATGTGAGAATAGAGGAAACGAGAAATGAAACAATGTACTCAAGTCTGTAGAGCTGGACATAGTCCCAGCTTGCAGCTGAACTTTGCCACCACCCTGGTCAATACTTCAGGTTCTGCCTGCTTTAGAAAATAGAGAAACTAAACCAGAGAAGGGAGACAAGGGAAAATATAATGGAAATGTGTCTTGGTTGTTTGTTTTGGAAATACAGCTACACTACTCGGTTTTGCAGTGATTTATATACCTGCTTAGCAGATGTCTGCTCTAAGCTCTCATACCTATTACCAAATAACCTGTGAAGATAAGCCACGAGTTCTCTTCCAGCTGGGGACGTGAGTCATATTTCATTTCATGTGTAATACTACTACATTCTGTGTTTAACAGGTTTTTCTCCTTATTTTATTTAGTTTAGTACAACTTGTTAGCCTAACATAGTTAAATTTATGAGTCACGTTTATTTATGCCCCTCAAACAGCTCCATTGTGATGTATGTGATGAATACTGAAAGGGAAGTGATTCCAGAAGCTACTCAGGCATCTGTCTATCTGTGCCAAATTCCACATTATATTTATCTTTCAGCTATCACCCAAACACAGGCTCAGTTCATACTAAACACACTTTCTGTTTCCACAATATTTGCTTTTAATTTCATCCATAAAATACAAATTACCTTTACCTTTCTGTCACCTCTCTTTACCAGCTCCACTTCCTTTTTCTTTCTTTGCTTTATTCATCTTAATGTTGACAATCTTTATAAAATCTAAACTGAGGAATCTACCTTTTCCCCCCACACTTAGAATGGCACTGATTAAATTAAATGCCAAGTGATTCCATTGCGTCTTATGGGAGGGAGTCCCATTATTGGTTGTAGAAAGCAATGGCAAGGTGAATAAGAAGTGGAAGTGATTTTACAAAAAATAGACCAATGATGAATAAAATCTTTTATAACATCCGCAACTAACTTGTGCAGTTTGACTCTTCCACTTCTGTTCAAAACTGAGGATATTAACAATATCATTCATTGTGCCTTAAATATATAACCCCAGTGTCATTTTCTTACCCCAAAAAAGCCAGGTTCTTCAGAGAGATTCACAAGCTTACTTGGTTTAATTTCAAAGCCACCAGATTTACCAAGGTTCTTTAAATGATATACATGGGTTTCCCTAGGAAGAGAAAACCCTCTGGGAGATCTAAAAACTGTCAAATAAAACTGAAGGTCGTTCACAGGTTCATAGTTTACAACTAACTTGCCTTAGTCCAGAAAAACTTTTTAAGTAATCAGGCATAGGATAGGTGTGGTGATTTAACAGACATGGATTTGAAGGGTGAACTATTGATAAGGGTGAACTATGGATAGGGAATTATCTGGGTGAATGTAGCCAAAGAGTTGTGGTTGCTGGCTCTATGGGCAGGTGGAGGCCAGTGACAACTGGTGTTGCTCAGGGCCATCTTGGGACTGATGTTCTTCAATATCTTTATGGATGTCATCTTTATCAATGACATAAACAGTGAGATCAAAAGCACCCTCAGCAAGTTTGCAGATGACACAAAGCTGAGTGGTGAAGTTGACACAACACAAGGAAGGAATGCCATCCATGGGGACCCGTACAAATTTGAGAAGAAACGAGTCCAAGTTCCCCCACTGGACTGGGGCAATCCCAGACACAAGTACAGACTGGGAGAACTCGTTGAGTGCAGCCTCCAGATAGGACTCAGGGGTTCTAGTGGACAAAAAGCTGGACATTAGCAACATGCAATTGGCTCCCAGAAAGCCAACCACATCCTGGGATGCACGACAAGAAATGTGACCAGCAGGTTGAGGGATGTGATTCTCCCCCTCTGCTCTCTCAAGATCCCACCTTGAATACTTCATCTATCTCTGGGATCCCAATATAAGAAGATCATGGACTTGTTGGAGTGAGTCCAGAGGAGGGCCATGAAGATGGTCAGAGGGCTGGAGTCTTTCTCCCCTGAAAACAGGCTAATTGGAATTGTTCAGCCTGGAGAAGAAATGGCCCCAGGGGAGACTGTATAGCAGCCTTCCAGTACCTATAGGGGGCTTAATAAAAGAGGGAGAGTGATTTTTCACATGGGCAGATAGTAATAGAACAAGAGGGAACAGTTTTAAACTATAAGAGGAGAGATTTAGATTGGATGTCATGAAGAAATATCTTACTCAGGGAGTAGTGAGGCTCTGGAAGAGGTTACCCAGTGAAGTTGTGGATGCATCATCCCTGGGAGGGTTCAAGGCCAGGTTGGATGCATCCCTGAGCAACTTGGTCTAGTGGAAGATGTCCTTGCCCATGGTAGAGGGATTGGAACTAGATTATCTTTAAGGTCTTTTTCAACCCAAGCCATTCTATGATTCCTGGATTAAACAAATAAAGTTTTTTTGGCATTGATTCTTTGGCAATGTCAAGCACTGGTACACATTTCTATCAAAGAACTCTTCATCTTCACATCAGTTCCACTTTAAATGAGCATCTGGCCTGGCTGTCAAAGATGCAGGGGTTCAATAGGAAATGCATCATAACCAATGGACCAGTTGACTGAAAGACAAACAAAAAAAAGGGGGGAAAAAAAAGAGCTGTTGTGATTTAGGTATTAGAAATAGGATTTCAGGAGTTTTTGCTAGAAGCTGTGCTGAAAGCTAAGTGCCCAGCAATCTGCTTTGGTACAAGGATTTTTATCCCCATTTCCATAGGGTTGGCACATATAACTTAGTTCCCAAACCTGTACTTAGATGGGACTTTAATGACCCACTTTTAAGCCAGATTTTAAAGACTTATAATATGAATGTTCTTGTCATTTTTTTCTTGTTTTGCTAGGGAGTGAAGAGCTGTCATTTCCACAGTTACGAACATGTAAATCATCACTCCTTTAAAAATATGCTCTTTGCATTTCAGATCTAAAGTTTCATGTTTTCTGTGTCTCAGGTAGACATTAGGAGCAGTAAATACTCAATTCGTATTTTTACACTCTTGTTGAAACTCATAAATTTTAAGTTGGAAAGCCACCATCAAAAGATTATTGTGTTTTACTTGCATCAGAACATCACCACAGAAACCTCTCAGAAATTACTGTTTAAACTGTGACACATTTCAGAGGGACATTCAGTCCTAAAATAAAGCACCTGCGTAGTGGAGAATTAGCCACATTCCTAGGTAAGTTACGTCTATGTTTAACTACCATTAGTGTTAAAAATTAGTTCTGTGCTTCAAATCTGGATTTGTTTTGCCTCACCTTCCAACTGCTGAATATTATTACAGGGTTTTCTTCTGATAGATAAAGAACTGGCTGTGTGAAATCTGTTTCTCAGGTAAGCACTCACAGACCATGATCAACCATCCCTTAGCCTCCTCTTCAGCAAAAAAAGTAGACAAATCTTCAGTTCCTCAATATGAAATATGTTTTCTAAAACACAAAATCTTGCATTTAACTGTTTTGAATGCTTCTCATTATTCAGAATGCTTTTAAACTGCAGCACAAGAAAGCTCTCCTGTGTGAAATTATCAGTTGTGATGACTATAACTATTTTAAATGTAATTATTATTAGGGCCTTTACAACCTTTTATGTGTGCCTTGTTAAGAAACATCTGAAGTTCAACAGAATCAGACAGAGAAGTTATAATGCTGTGAGATGCCAGTTTGAAGCTAACCACAGAATATTAATCTCAGCAAGAGGCCAGTTGTTTTATGTTATTTCTATATTTCCTGCTTGATAGCTAAGCAAATGGGAGACAAATGTATCTGGAGGACGTAAATAACTGTGCTGCTAGATATTCTTCCTGGTCCTGAACTTCTGACAATCCACATTTAGGCACAGACAACCAAATATGTAAGACTAGCAGGAGTAAGAGATCACCTGCTTCGCATATAAAATCCAAGGGCAAGCTGCTCAAACAGCATATAAGAAAAGGTAATACTTATCTTTGATCCATACAGCCCTCTCCTCTCATTGCTGCTGCTTCTGCTAGGAAAGTGAGACAGAAGGAGTTTTTACCTTCTCTCTTCACTCACCTAGTATTCTACTCCCAGCTCTTAATTTTAATTAGGTTATTTTACCAACATACAGTATTGCCTCCATGTCTGGGAAGCTTTGAACCAGTGCTAATAGAATAAAATAATTTCTGAAAGAGCTGATTAGCATCTTTACTGTTTTCATCTATTTTTTACTTTGTTAAAAATAGTTTGCAAAGAAAAATAGAAAAATTTCTCTATTTTGAAATTAAAATAAAACAGAGGGTGTGGCATATTTTTTCTTTGCTTTCTTTTACCTTTCTGACAGAAACTTTGTTCTGTCTTTACAGTGACAAAATGAAAATTTAGGTCATACTAAGTGGGTCCTTATCTAAATGGAAATGACAAAATCTCTGTAAGACAAAGACAAAAACACGTTAGGCAAAAAGTACCTCCTTCTCAAGCAAAAATGCATGTGTTAAGGTGTCAAAACCACATGCAAACTTTACTACTGCTGTGGTATTGATCTTTCCAAATGTCTCTGGCCTGTGCCAGTTATTCCCATTACTGCTAAACTTGGCTCTACCCTCTTGAATTCGCTCATTCCCCACCTTTATTTGCACTTGTCAATGAGGGAAATGGCAGCAGACAGAAGGGAAATGTTTGTGTCATTTATAGCAGCGTTGTGCTCAGGCTCATTTGTATTCTTACTTGGGTACTTAACGGGCACTTGAACTTGAGAGGTGCCATGGTGCTCTCAGTGAGAGTCCTCATATGAGAACCCTGTGGTGATACCCTACATCCAACTCATTCTGTTCCTCTGTTTCTCTGTGGATGAATCTGCAGCAGCATCAAAACGAAAGACTCAAAGTCAATTGCTGAAGTCATGCAATACCATGAAAGGTTTTTCACTTTTGTCACTGGACACAGCAATAAATACACATTTAAGCAGAATTTTTAGTGACTCACATCCAGCTCCACTACCCAGATCAGTGCATTAATTTCAGAAAGGCTAGAAAACATCTTAAAGGGAAAACAAAGGGAAGGTACTAAGTGCTAAATGTTCAGCACAGTACATGGTAATTAACTTAGCCATGCAGTTCCCATTACTGTTAATAGGAATCAGATGGCTAGATCCCTGTGCTAAAAATGTTTTAAATAGATATCTGCATTCGTGCCAAGCACAAAGAATCAAGGTAGCGGAAACTATCCATGAGGAAGATACAAACACTGAAGACACTGAAGGCATCTAGAAAGGTTACAGAAGGATTTATGAAACTGGGGCAGAACTGTGCTATGAGATCATTTACTGGAAGCAATTTTCTTACAAATTGGATAAGGTTTTAGAGAACAGTGTGCACTGGCTGAGAACAGAAGTCTTCAAAGGCAGGGGAGCAGCTGTGCTTTTGCAGAAGACACGAGGAGAATAGGGGCAGGCAATAACAGGACCACACAGAAGTACATAACCTTGACTTGCTGCCTAGGAAATTCCCCAAACACTTAGTGATGGGACAGAAAATGGCATGGCTCTAGCTGCTAAATTTATAACTGATTTGCAGACCTGACTTACTGGTCTAATCTCCTTCAGAAGGCAAGGATAATAGAAGAGCTACTCCTTGTAGAAGCATGTTGCAAATATATATTGCAACATATACATTTCTTATTAAACTTTCAGAATACAGAAGTGACATTCAAAGCAAACATCTGAAATTGACAGAATTTTCAAAATTCAAACCAATGTTTTGTTAGACATACTCCTTATACATAAATATAAATATAAAGATGGTAAAGAGATGCATATATTAACATCCATTAGGGGTCATCTCTGCTGAAACAAGGGATAGAAAATCTACAACCTGAAGTTATATTAATGTTGTTGATTAGTCACTATGTACAATTGTTAGTAATACTATGTTGTATTAATTTTGACATAATTATTAAGCCCAGACTATCAAAGGTGTTTACTTTACTAGATGGCATCAAACAGTGAAACAAGGATCAGAGTCTGAAGAATAGGGACTACTCAGTTGCCATGACAAACAAAGTGAGAAATCAGTGCCAAAGTCTGGACATTTATTGACTCAGATACACAAAGGGAAAAGAATCAAAACAAAATAAAGAGTCTTCTGAAACTGAAATAGAGTTTCTGCACGAAGGAAAAAGAATAATCAAACTGTATCAAAACCCTTTTTTCAGAGACAGGATTTTGGATACACTCTCTGATTCTGTCTATAATCTTTATTCCTCAGGATGAAAGAGTTAGTTCTGTTGTTCAGGTATGAGCTGTGAATGATAGTTTCTTTTCCTGTCTTTGAAAAAACAGGCAGACATGGTTACAAAAGGGAAAAAAGATACATAAAGGTGAAGGAAATATGGCTTTTATTGATGTTCTCAGGCTTCATGGCACCTGTCAAGTTACAAACAGAGCATTCTGGGCTGCCAAAGACAGTTGTGATGCTCTTACCCTGAACTTTATCTTGCTGTTGTCATCCGAGTAGGCTGACCAGGGTACTGTCCTTGCTCATCCAGACTACTCCAGGCCACTTTGTATTGCCTTTGGGATGCTGTGAAAGGGTAGAAGGGGTATTGGCCCACTTAGTCATCTCAGTGCAAGCATGGGACAAACCTTATTCTAGTGCTGTGGCATATTCAGCACCCACTCTGCCACCCCTGTGTGCATGGGCTCATGCTCAGCCAGAGCTCCAGTGATGAGGCCAAGCCTTGCCTGAACACCAGTCCTGCTTTTATACCAGATTGCTGACAAATGGCAAGACACAGTACAAGTCCATATTCCTTTTCCCCCAGAATGAGGTAAGCACCTCTGTACTGCTTTTTAGGGACAGTCCCAGGCTTGTGTTATCCCTTCAGCTATGTTCAGAAATCGTGGGTGAGAGCACTAGTTGGCCCTGGCCAGAGACACCCCTGCCATGCCACTGCTGCTGATGTGCTGATGTGCCAGCAATACCCTGGCTGTACTTAACCTGGTTCAACGTACTAGCACAGACAAAGAGACTGATTCAGAGATCTGATCTGGAAAGTTACAGGCTAGATGCCACGTGCTAGCTACAAACCAGAGGCTGAGAGTCACAGGGCTGTAAGGCATTCACTCTTCAAGACTCTGTCTGTAAGCCCTTGAATTACTTTCGTCACCAATGCCAGAGGATTTGAACAAAGAATCAATGATTTTGTAACAACTCTGAACTCAACATTGTACTAAGATGTCTGTATAGTGTAGAGCACCTCTGAAGTCAGATATTCAAATATCCTTATCATCAAGATCTATAAAGGAGTTCAAGATGGTGAAACTGAGCCATACTTTTTTGGTGAAACTGTTTGGCCTATTCTTTCCAAGACATCATGATTGTGTTCCCCATGAGCACACATTCAACACCAGGTCAGAGCATTTCCTTCTTTACTCTCTTTTCTGGGTCCAGTAATCCTACATTAATTTCACCACTATGCTTTGGACTTCAGTGGAACGTGCCCTCTACAGCAGCCTGGTCTCTGCTCTGAAGACGAGGATAGTGCAGGATATGCAGTTTTAAACCCAAAACTCTTGAACTCAGATGTTACACTTGCTAGGCAGGTGCTGTAATCAGAGGATGTTGTGTAACAGATGCTCTTCCTGTATCTGGATCTCTTAAGAGAGGAAAGGAGTTAGAGAACCACCTCCACAGGGGTGAGTTAGTACCACAGAGCAGAAGGATGCTTTTGTGTTACCTAAATGTTCAGTTCTGGGATGTGGGTAATTTTATGAGAAAAGTGGTATTTAAGATACCTTTCTCCTTTCTGAACATTTTCTTCTGACTAGCTTTGCCTTCCTCCCAGTCACTGTGTCCACTTTCTCCATTCATTGCACAGGGCCATGGGTGCTTACTTGGGCTCTGTGTACTCCACTCCTAAAACTGCAAGACTTGTTCTTTGTGCATTTGGGTCTGACTGTCCTTGTTTCCAGTTACCTCTCAACTGAACAGCAAAAGCCATTTAACAGACCAGTGAGCTTGGTCCTTTCAAGTCAGTCGGAAATGAGTTGCCCTCAGAAACTGTTCTTCCCTTTTGTCCTCTCATCGGGATTTTGCAGTTATCCTTTTTCAGTCCTAACTGTGGCTATTTAGAACTTGAGTCTTTGTACTGATATGTCACTGCCACAGAAGTGGGCAGATTTGATTATCTTTCTGATCCTTGTGAGTAATCTCATTTCAAACTTTGACCTCCCACAGGCACCTGCTCCTTTTGACATCAAAGCCAGCTCTTTATCACGGAAGTAGCTTAGCCTTATGGCAAAATTATCGATTGCAGATGACTTATATGCTTTCCCTGCTGTGCTTTATCAAAAGCTGATCCGCTCTTTTATTGCTTCTCTTGAGAATTAGGTTGAATTTGTTGCTGTCTCAAGCAGCTGGCTCTATGCTGGCTTGTAACTCCTCAAGAATTGCCTCCATCTCTTCTTTGTGTACCCTCCACTTCCTTTCCTTACACTCTGCACCACAGTTGCTCAGTGCCTCAAAGACAGGCTGATGCCTTGCCCAGGATCTCTGTGTTTTCATCCAAACTTTGTGGTAGGGTGCAATTTCTGTCCATTGTAAATCCTTGTCTATACTCAGCAGACCTGCTTTCTGGAAAACAGCCCTCCTGTGGGAGGACAGGCAAGACCTCCCTCTAAACCTGGGCACACCACTGGTTTTACTTCCTTCCTTCCTCATTCTCTTTCATTTCTGTTGGAGGCATCACAGGGCAGGATGTATCTCATCACCTGTATGAACTCTCACTTGTGACATAGAGATCCATTTCTGTATCCAGTGGCTAGTGTGATTATGTTTGCATTGCCATATACCCAAATATCGGGTTTAGGAAGGGCAAGTCCTGTCTGACCAACCTGATCTCCTTTTATGATCAAATGACCCTCCTGTGGATGAGGGGAAGGCTGTGGATGTGTCTACCTGGACTTCAGCAAAGCCTTTGACCCCGTCTCTCATAATATACTCCTGAAAAAACTGGCAGCCCACGGCTTGGACGGGGAACTCTCTGCTGGGTTAAGAACTGGATGGAGGGCTGGGCCCAGAGAGTGGTGATGAATGGTGCTGCATCCAGTTGGCAGCCAGTCACTAGTGGTGTCCCTCAGGGATCAGCGTTGGGCCCAGTCCTATTTATTATCTTTAATGATGATTTAGATGAGGGGATTGAGTCCACCATCAGCAAATTTGTAGATGACACTAAGTTGGGGGGGAGTGTTGATCTGCTGGAAGGCAGGAGGGCTCTGCAGAGGTACCTGGACAATTTGGAGAGTTGGGCTGATTCCTACAAGATGAGGTTCAACAAGGCCAAGTACCGGGTCCTGCACTTTGATCACAACAACCCCATGCAGCGCTACAGGCTGGGGACAGAGTGGCTGGAGAGTAGCCAGGCAGAAAAGGACCTGGAAGTCTGGATTGACAGGAAGCTGAACATGAGCCAGCAGTGTGCCCAGGTGGCCGAGAAGGCCAATGGCATCCTGGCCTGTATCAGGAACAGCGTGGCCAGCAGGCCCAGGGAAGTGATTCTTTCCCTTTACTCAGCGCTGGTGAGGCCACACCTGGAGTACTGTGTCCAGTTCTGGGCCCCTCAGTTCAGGAAGGACATTGAGGTGCTGGAGCAGGTCCAGAGAAGAGCAACAAGGCTGGTGAAGGGACTCCAACACGAGTCCTTTGAGGAGAGGCCGAGGGAGCTGGGGCTGTTCAACCTGGAGAAGAGGAGGCTCAGGGGAGACCTCATCACTCTCTACAACTCCCTGAAAGGAGGTTGTAGCCAGGTGGGGGTTGGTCTCTTCTCCCAGGCAGTTGTCAGTGAGACAAGAGGACACTATCTTAAGCTCTGCCAGAGGAGGTTTAGGTTAGATATTAGGAAGAAATTCTTTACAGAGAGGGTAATGAGGCATTGGAATGGGCTGCCCAGGGAAGTGGTGGATTCTCCATCCCTGGAGGTTTTTAAGATGAGGCTGGATGTGGCACTTAGTGCCATGGTCTGGTAACCGTTGTGGTAGTGAATCAAGGGTTGGACTTGATGATCTCAGAGGTCTCTTCCAACCTGGCTGATTCTATGATTCTATGATTTTATGATCTCCTAGCAGGCTCGCAAAGATCTTAAATGATAATTTATCACAATTGACAAGTTCCCATTTTTCAGACAATATGTCTAATTCATCTGGCTGAGATCAATTCCCTTTCCTAGTAGAATTTCCTTCTACTTTGGTCAGAATCCAATCATTCTTTTTTGGGGCCAATGATGCATTGAATGAATGTATCTGTTTACCAATACCAACCTCTTCTATCAAATAAAATTAGTTTTGCTACCTTCATGTACACAACAATTTTCTTAGACTTTTCCTAAAAGGGTAATGACAAGTTTGATACTGTAAGCCAAAAATTAAATAACTATCTTATGTTCTAACCTCAAGATCTTATTTTAAGTAGTCTATTCTTCTAGTTTTAAGCAATTGCTCCTGACAGCTTTTCCCCTTCAGTGCTTTATTCCATTCAATTTCACTTACAACATTCTCCCTGCTTCCAAGGTATTAGGGACTAAGTGATCATTGAACACAGACTCTTCAAATCAGGGTTGAGCTGCAGAGCAAAACACAAAGAAAAGAAATCTAGCAACATTTTATGCCCCTTTACATAAAAGGGCTCAAAGTGGTGTTTCCCCAGAATTAACTCAAACCCAAGCCTCAATTAGGATTTTTCTCCAGTTGTAAGATTGGCATGGCCTTGTAGAGCTGGCTGATGACATTACACAGAATGAAATGTGAGCTGTGGGAACATGAAACCTCAGTCTGTACATCTGGCAAATCAGAACTCCATAGGAAGATCTGCCTGCCTAGCAAGTGTCACCTGCTGAGAGAGATACTGCAAGCCATGGCCCCAGACTCCCCTATGTCTGTCTATGATGGCTTAATTTAGTGCCTTCATTATCATCTGCATTTGTTGTCAGAATGCAGAGATATATTTGTTACTGTTTTTACTTCTTTTTCTTCTTTTTGTAAAAATGCTTATGATACAATGTTACAACAACTGAGAATGCTGAAGTTTTAGGACTAAAAAAGAATAGAATCTAGTTAAGCAATAGGTTTCAAAGGCCTTTTTGAAACAAACCACAATTCTTATGCTCAAATCTACATAACCAAAATCAAATAGCATGCTAACAGTAAACAGAAACTTTCTTCCTACCTTAAATCTCATAAAACACATGTAAAGATGCCAGCATAAAACTACAAAATATCTCATTATTAGAAGAAATAGCAGACATGTTGAAGGACTTTTTGTCTGAGTGATATCTATGAGAAATGAAGACATTAAAAAATGTTTACATTTATGTGTATTTATTTATAGAAATAAGAAGAAAAGGATAAACACACATATGTGCACATTACTGTGAATCTTTCTTCCCTGCTCTTAATGTGCTTCTTGTCTTCACTGAACAGAAGTTCCATCAGAGTAGAGACCCTATCTACATACAAACACAGCACTCTGCACAGTGTGTTCACTATTTGGTGGTCTTAGGTCTCTGATACATGACAAATGTAAACTGGGCATAACTGATAGGAAAGATTGTTTCCAAAACTTGAAAGATTTAAAAAATTTCTACTTTTAAGATGGATATTCAGAATAGATTTTGAACCTAGATTATACATTAAATTATTTGTGATGATATTCCACATTTGCTTTTTTCAGTTTAAAATCTATGGGTTTTCTTATCTTTTACATTATTACTAGCATAAATAATCTGGGCACAAAACACAATCACCCCATTAGGACCAGTTTTCAAGGTTTATACTATTTAACATGACAGACAAAATTTATGAGAATTACAGTTCTGGTTTAAATCCAAAATTGATTTGTAAGAGGTAAAAGTTAGGCTCTTTATACATAATTGCACCTCAGAAATAAAACAAAGCATAATAAGGTGATAAGGTGTAAATTACACTAAAATATATGTTCACCTTTCAGGTTCTTTGCATCTTCAATCAAAGCCCATTGAAAACAAATGAAATTTTACTGAATTTGGTGGCATTTGGATTCAACATCAACAAGAAATATTTTCTTCATTGTTTTAATGGAATAAATTAATCATTTAGGAAAAATAAGGGACCCTAAATTTTTAGGAATTATCCTACTACATGCACAATGTTAAGTGTGACAAAAAGGTGAAGTGACAGATTTTTTCTCTTCCTCCCTCCAGATAAGGAGTTAAGGCATTTAAGGACTTCAGTTACGCCCTTGATGGCTTTGGGTGCAGATATATCCATTTGTATGTTTCCCATTTCCCTCTGGAATTTTTGCCTCTGGTCAAGTACACTGAAAATTATCAGCTCTCACTTCAGTTTCCTTCATGACATAAAAATCCAGGCACAATCTGCCAAAGTCTAAAATTCCTGTCTTTGGTGGTGTTTATTAAAAAGTCCTTAGAAGTCTCAGCATACATCAGTAGCAACCATTACCAGCACTGCTGTTCATGTGATCCAGGCATGGAAAGGTGATGCCATCACAGCTAGAACAGTGGCCTGTTCAACATATGCTGAGAGCACAGTTGTGATCACATAACCATACTTTGTTGTTGACCGCGCTGGTTCACAAAACCCAGGAGTCACAGCCAGTTTTAGCTGAAAGCTTCACTTTTCCAGGCTGAAAGCAACGTTTAAAGCTCTCCATAAAGTGCTGGCCTAGCTTGTTCAAAATCACCATTTGGAGACAAGAAAATGCAAGTGTCCTGGCTGTAGGACACCTTCCAGGATCACAAAATGATCACAAACTGCTTGCCTGCCAAGAGCACCAGGAGCAGCAGCAGTAGGAAAACACATGGCAATTATTTGGTTGCAAACAAAGGGTAGATGGTCAAGCAGAGTATAGAACATGTCCTCTCACGGTATACATGAGGCAGACCCAGGTGTTTGCTAGAGGCCCAAATGGTTATTACAGAGCTTCCATGGGATGGCACACTCTTGCCATTACAGTTCCCATCTCTTGATAAAGAAACTACCGAATACTCTGGCAACACTGGAAGATAAGCAGCAGGAAAGAAGGAGTGCAAAAGACAGTAGGAACAAAGAGCTGGAAAATGTTTACAGATGAAACTCTCAAGATGAAGCATCTCTCAGTTCACAGTCTTGCAGAGTGCCATTTGACATCTGCTGTCACCAAGCCTTTGGTCCCTCAGCAAAAGATTGCTGATCCCTGCCTTTGGGCACTACTTCATGGTGCAGTGAATCACAGTGCATGCTGCAGAGGCACTGAAGTTAAGAGTGCTCAGAAACCTAAAAAAGCAGGACAGTTCAAGTCACAGAGTTATCAGATTTGGCCTACCTATGCTTTTGAGCTCTGCGATGTGTGATCAACACTATTGAATAAATGTAGCTGTGTCCTATGCAATTTGTAAACACTGTTGCAAAAAAAATTATAAAGCACATTTTTATATTTTATGTAGTTCCAGTCAGATAGCAACTAATCACCATTACTCTTCTCAGTGGAAAAAGAGATTTCAATATAATGTTACAGAAAAATTAGAGCATATGAGTAATGGGTACATTTATGTGTTATGTTTGATATATAGATGTTTGATGTTATAGATACATATATATAAAAAATTTAATTGCCATGAAAGCTGGGTCTAACGCTTTTAACCTACTCTTTCTGCCTTTTCTCGTGAGAGAATTTCCCCTTTTGGAGATGGAACAATAATTATCCTTAGGGAATGCACTCTTTTTTGAACATAAGTTCAAAATACTCTCTATTTTAAACACTCTCAGAGCCCTGATTCATTCTGGCATTTTCAACATATCTTTGAAAACTAATGAATGCTTGAATAAAATAAAAGTCTTATACTAGCATTTATTTAATTTAAGTGCCTTGGGAGTGGAAATTAGTGACTTCCATTTTATCACTCAAGCTTCTCCTTAATTCAATTGTCATGTTTGTCAGCAACATTGAGCCTCCTTATATTGGCATGAGATGCTGGCTTTTTAGAAAATTATTCTGTAATAAAATAGAGTTGCTAAGGTTTTTGTACCTATGTCAAATTAATTCTGCCCCTTCCTATCCTTGTACTGAAAACACAGGGTTATCCCAACCTAGCCATTTTGTCTGAAGGGCAGTACAGCCCTCTGGGGTGCAATGTCTCCCACAGGTGTTTTCCTTGCTTTTTTTCCAAGATATATCATCACAGATGCCTCCTCTTCTGTGGAACCTGCACTGCTACTAGAGATAACCCAGAAGATTCACTTGAACAACTTGATTTTAAATGTCTGCTTTTATAATACCAGATTGACAAATATTTTTAGAGAAGTGTGTGTGTGTGCACATACATGTATATTTCTTTCTTCTTTTGGGTGATTACTTTGCAGAAAAGCAAGTGATCTAGTTCACCAGATCCTGTGTTTGGTTCTCAGGCTGAACATTCTCCGATAGAGCCAAATCAAATGTTTCATGGAGACCAAATGCCCACAAAGTTAACTAAGGAGGATTTAAGAATGCTTTTCAGGAGAGTTATCAGCTAGCCTTCCTTAGCTGGCCTCCTTAGAAGTCCCTTACCCAATCTTGTCCCCATGATAGGGGCGCTTCAGTCTTTTTATTTCATTGACAGAAATAAAACTCCCTAATCCTCCAGTGATTCCAGGATCACAGGAACCACAGGTCCTCCATTCCCTCTACTTTGACAATAAATTTTTTATATGGAACTTTAATTTTCAAAACACAATCAGCAAACAGACCAAATCATTCTTTTAGATATCAGCTAGGAAAGTGCACATGGATTCCTACGATTTACACACAGGGGCATGTCTACTGCAGCACTCCAAATGTGTGGCATATTTTTTTCCAATGTTACCACTTTATTCTTAGTCTGCAGGACTAGGAAAAGAATTATCCACATTCCTATAATAAAATCTGAGTCTTTAAGAAATAGGCTATTAAGTTTCATCTTTCAGCAATATTTTGTCTCATTATTTATTATTATAGGCTGAATTTCCTTTAGGTGCCTAAAAGATTTTGCTGCCAAAATGTCAATGACATTAAGCAAAATGTTTGCACTTAATGCTAGTGATTTCTCTTAAAAATATTGGTCTTCATGCATAATAAATAAGACACTATTAACTATTGCTGCCTAACATCATTAATGTTTGATTTCCCAGAGGAGCATGATGACAGAACTGACTCTCATTTTAGGGTGACTTTCAGAAAGGGGAAACAAGGCTAGTGACCTTACCCAAGTGTGTGACTTTAAATACTTAAGAAGCAAGGTAGATAAAAGTTTGTTAAATGAAAAATGGATGGTCTTTTTCCTCACAGACTGGAACGCGTTCCCCTTGATGAGAAAGGAAATTGTGATGGGAATCTGGGACATCCTAAAATCTTAATGTGGGAATAGGGCTTCTGAGTAGCAGCTCATAGCAAGCCAGAGCTGAGCAACAGCTCACTGTTTATTGAAACATTAGTGGATTATTGAATTCTAGGAACAGAAATAACTTATTTTTTGGACATAATTTATTTATTTTCAGACAGCCACCGACCCTGAATTTCCACCTGTATGAATTTTGGATTTGCTCACTGCGTGAGACAGCACTGCAGTCTTCTATTTCCTTAATTTGACGATTTGGGTTCAGTGATTTCAGTTGTGTGTTTCTTTGCTTATTTGCTTTGATTTGCTTCAAAGTATGATTCCCTTTGTGGTCCCTTGGCTCCTTTCAGCTGAACAGCCCTGGTCTCTCACTGTAAACTAGGTACAGATACAGTGTCACTTCTCAAAGCAAGCACACCTACAGATACCACATTTGCCTCTTCCAGAATGAAACTGCAAAAGGTAAAATTAAGATTTTATTTACATTTCTGAAATTTTTTTCTCAAAGTGTAATGGAATTTCGGATTCAGAAGGTTTAGCTTTTTTTTTTTTTTTTTTAATAAAATCTGCTGTACTGGAACCACTTTCCCATCTTCTCCTATTCCTACAGGTATGCAGTCTTTCAGAATTTTTCTCTACATAGAGTGAGAGGGTTCATTAGTTAACTGAGTCCTGCTTCTTAGTTTGAGGAAACAAAAAGAAAAAAATTTTTTCCAATAGCCAAGCACTTTTGGACAGGAAACAGGTCAAAAGGAATATTCAAAGTATTTCATACTAACTCAAAAAATAAAAGCAATATAAACCAAGGTGTTTTCTGATTTAACTTAGAAAATACGAACTGGAGATATTTTTGAGTAAATAAGTGAAAAATCAAATCCAACATCTGCAGTCTATCCATCTGTTATCCTGTCTCCAGCTGTAGCCACTTCTGATGTTTCTGAATGACAAGAAATAAAGGTAAATTAAGACATGAGCTCTGAGAATACATCTGCCAAGTGCACAAAGGAAATCTTTTCTCTTCACTGATCCCCTGAAGTCTTGATAAGTTTTGGTTACAGTGGTTGTCTTAACAGAGTTCCAGGTGTTATGGGCACTCTCAGGGTTGTGCATAATTTGTTAGCCTTTCCCTTGTCCACAAAAAGAGGACATGAATAAGAGATTCATGCATGTATAAGCTTGAGGACGGTTGGAATGATAATACACAATCCAGTTTTGTGGGTACAAAGCTGAATGGTTTATTCAACACAACTCATGGCATATATAGGGTTTTGGCAAAGGAGGGTAAGAAATCCATTCATAGTTAGGGTTAAAGGTCCAGGAAGATATTTTTCTCTAAACAGATAAACAGATATTTCTTTATCACAATTACAGCAGGAGATGGGGTAAACAAGGTGGTAAAAGGATTTTCATGGAAACTGTAAGTCTAGTTAATTAAAAGATAGCGTAAGAATATCTGGTGGTATATGTAAACAAGCTTTCCTTCTCTGTGTTTAAATTCCATGGTTTCTGGCTAAGATAATTTCTTAACTCTGCGGTGTCATCTACCCCAACATAAGCATTTAGGTCTGAAAGCACCAACGCAACTATTCCACCTAGATCCCTGGACCTACTGGACACAGAATTTGGCCCAGAGAGTGGATTAAATTATATCTTATAGAAGGATATATTTATTTATATCTTTAAAGATATAAATCCATATTGAGTTATCCCTACCCTGTCCTCCCTCCAGCTCTTTTAGGAGACTGTTACTTAGTTCAATTATCCTCTCTGCTACAAAGCTATGACTTACTTCAAGGCCTAATTTGTCTAAGTCTTTGCAATAGATCTTGTCAGGTCTTTGTCAACAAGCTCGGAAACATCCTGCTATTGGATCTCTTTTCCACATGTAAGTACATAATGATCAATCCACCTCTCTGTCTTCTCTCAGATAAGCTGAAGAGATTGAATTCTGTAAGCCTCCCATAGTACAACTTGTTTTCCAGCTGCTGAATCAAACCTCCCAAACCTTTCATCTCTGGCACTGGTATTAGGCTGCACCACTACCTTGGAATGTGTGAGAGCTCTTCAAAGGATTTGAGACTGACCATCTGATACCCACACTGAAGCATTGTCTGAGGGGATTTTGATATTTCTTTTTTGATTCAGATCTGGCCTTTAAGAATCTCATGGCTATAGCTGCTTTAGGACTCATAATGGCTTTGCCGTAAGAGAGCAGGAGAGCAGCTCATTGCTATGGAAGGCAGATGTGCCTCCAGGTTTCTTTCTGCTATGCAGAACGTGTTCCTGGCACCATTTTTTTTTCTTCCTCTACCCTAGCGAATGAAGTTGTAAGGATCATCATCACATGCATGTAAGGATCACCAAAGCTCTGCTTACACCTCATACAATCCATCATATGGATGAATAAGGGAATGCAGCAGCCCCAAGAAATTACTCTCTTCTATAGGTTACAAGATCTAATCTAAAAAAAAATCTACCACAAGGGAGAAGAACACAAATGCAGAAAGGTGTGTGCACATTTCATTGTTCATTTGACATTGCTAATACAAACAAGTGTGATATAGATGAACAATTTTCAAAACACTTTCATACTAAATGAGGGTCTAACGCATTTGCAGTGACATTTCAAATCATTCCCTTTTGGAGGGTGTGCCCCACAAATGTGGACTGTCATTCTATGTCTCTTTTGAGTCCTATTCAGCTCTTCATTCTATTAAAATCACTAGCTACTTTTTTACTATCCTCTGACACCAGTTCTAAATGAGATGGGGTGCTTATTAAATTCGTTTTACAGGACCTTCTAGTGAATTATAACCTAATTTACAAGTAAATAATACTATAATTTAGGAAATAGTTGATCATATATCCCCCCAGTGTTTTACAGACTTTTCAAAGAATGAGTAGGCTTGAGGCAGAACAGAAATGATTGAAAGCAATGAAATGCATTATGTGCAAGTTCCTGTACATTTACAAGTTTGCTAATTAATAAAATGAAAACTATAAAAATAATTAATATAAACTAAAAATAAAATCATCTGTGATTTTCTCACATCCTCATTGTAGATCTTAAACACTGTCACATGGATCAGAGTTTCTCAAACGGGCTAGGATCACAGACATTTTAGGCAAGGAGACAAAATAGAGCATCTTTGCACAGTCCCTTGCTTGACAGGATTTTAATATATTTCTCACACACACAGATTCACAGTAGCAGCTCAGTGCCATGTTTATTTCCTCACCTTACAGATGGAGTATGTTTTTCTCACCTTTGCACATGGTGCAGCACATCCCAAGAGAGAGTTAAACCTCTTTTTCCTGGCTCCCATGTTCATTTATCAGCACCTGGCTCCATTGTTGTCTAACGTCACCCCTGAGAAGGTGGTCTGAATATAAATTTGTAATAAGCAGCAAGAATTTGTTGCTGTCAAGGTGTCAAAATGCAAAATTAGTACCTGGTTTTCCCAGACACCTCTGAAGCTTAGGTAACCTACCCAACCATCCTCAACCACAAGAAAAGAATAGCACGTCACCAGCTCTGCTTCCTGTGTTTGATATCTCTCCCTTCAGCTCTCTATGCAATCCTTTAAGGTGCTTATTCTACTTGTTGAAGCACATTACTGAATCTGTAGTATCCAAACAGTATAATAAGTGTCAAAACTCAGTACTGATAAGGTAAATGATTTTTCTAATCAAACTGACACCAAAACCCATTTTGGCACAAAGGAATGTATAAACAGAAAGAAGGAAATCAATTTTCCCTTTTGTCCAGCAGAAACTCACAATTTTCAAAGTTCTATCCATTGCTGTCTCATGAGTAGAGGTCTCCACACCTGAGCAGTATGAGATTGAACCAGAGCAGTGCAGGGCAGAGATGAGGGTTTGTCTCAGGACTAGGTGCAAGACAATCGTATATCCCCAAACAAGCCAAGAACAGGAGAATTCATGAGGGTAGCAATGCATAGGATCCTGCAGTATTTGGCCCTGAGTCTTCTTGGACTCTTGTCACTGGCCATAGCTTTGCAGAGTACCCATTCATCTTCCAGAAAACAGCTGGAGGTCTGACCTCCCACTCTCCTTTTCAGGAACAAAGGCAAATTTATATCCCAAATTCACAGATGATCTCTGCAAGCTCTAGTGTAGGAGTTCTGATTCATCAGCTTCCAAAGTCTCCCACATACAGTCCTATCTACTGCTTCAAGTGCTTTATCTTAATTCATATTCTGTCAATTCTTAATACTATAAATGCAACAATAATAAACCCTGGATATGTTTGGTCTCTATAAAGATTGCAGTTACCTGGCAAACATAATGCTAAAGTTAGCTTTTTACAGCCTCAGGCAGTAACAGCTGCATAACAATTTGCCTTCTAGATCTCTGTCCTCATTTCTTATAACCTTCAGGTGTTCAAAGAGGTGCCTCATACTGAGCTATTAATTCCATATTTAGGCACCTTGACTTTAAAAGTACTGAGTACCTCTTGGCTCTGATGAATGTCAAATAACATACAGATTTAGAAGATCGCACGAATTCCAAATTTTTTTCAAGTCTATGGGTCTGTCCTTGAAGGGAAAGGCAACATCTTACATATGTTTATGCGTACGTTCACATCGGATTCAATAATAACACTAATCTTACCCTTATAATAATATCAATAATAACATTAAAGGGAGTGGGTGGTATGATACTTAAAAAAAAAATTAAAAAATAAACAAATCAGGAAGAGAATGGCCTAATCAGCTTTTCGAAAGTTACCAGTGTTAAGATTTCACAAGAAATACAAAATTTCCCATTGAAAGAAAGCCGGGGTCATTAACAACTGAGCTGCAATACAAACATGCAGACAGACAGGTGTGTGTTTATGCACTTTATCTTTTACATTTCAAGATTTGTCAGAGATCAATCCCACTTATGTTTACATATTTAACAGCTACTTTTCCCTTAATGTTTTCAGACTCTGATTTGAAATTGTAAAACACAATTTTTCTGTTGCTTAATGCTCTTATTCCTTTGTTGCACACAAGAAAGCTGAGTCTTCTCAATAAACTACAGGGTACTGATGTTGCGACTTTACAATAACCATTGAAGCAGACAGGTTGCACTTTCACGTAACTGATGCAGAGGGGAAACCGTTATGTGGATGGTTAGTACCTGAATATGAGGATGTGGACAAAGATTTGAAAATATTTGGGAGCTAATAAAACTCTTATGGAGCTAATAAAACTCTTATGTAGCTAGGGGGAAATTCTCAAGAGCTGCAACAGAGGGAAGGAAAATAAATTGCCTGCAGTCACCCAGAGAGCTGCTACTAGGAACAACAGATGAGAAGAAAAAGTTGAGTAAGCGACTGAGATAATTTCAGGGAAAAAGTCTTTTTTTTTTTCCCCACTGGAAATGTCTTTTAATTGCCCTCATGTTTGAATCCTCACAAAGAAGGGAATTAAGATATTCAGGGTAATGGAAGAAAGATGGGAAGAGAAGAAGGAAAGAAGGATTGAAGAAGGATGAGAGAGAGGAAATATAAGAAAATACTATGTATCTGAGAGGGATTGATGTGATGACCAGGTAGGTCTTTTCCAACTTCTGTTTCAGTAGCGCAGAGTCCAGTGTGGTCCAGATGGAAGATGTATCAAGGACTTTGTAGTGCTGGGCTCTGAGCCTTGTCTTTTTCTTATTTTTTTCAGAAAATATTTGGGTTTTTGCTCATTTTTCTTTCATTATGGAGGGTTCCTTTCCCCACTCTTTGGACCTGCTCTAAAATAAACACCTCCTAGGATAAAATCATAGAATCCATTTAATATTAGGTACTACTAGTTCAAAAGTCACAGTCTTTTGCGAGTGAGGAGTAAAATCCAAGTGTTTAATTAATATCAGGCTAAAATTCTGATTAAGTGACCTGCAATTCACCCCTCTGCCCTCATATTCATTTTCCAAGGATAATTATTAAATAAACATTCTTTTTCAACTGATTCTCTCTTGATCCAGATATGATGTAGGGCTTTAGTAACTTTATACTTAAAATGAACTCAAAAAGGAAACAAAATAAAGAACAGTTATTTTAATAACATACATTATACAGGCAACATTTCATAGAATTAAAGCTTGTAATTTTTGGAAAAGGGTGAGCTTGAAATATATTGCTTAAGCAAAAAGGAGGCTTCAGTCTTACGGAAACGGTCCACCAGGAATAGCGTGCAGGAGTGGACTCTGCTGAACCTAAGTATATGGCCAAGTCCCAGAGACTGAGGATTAGCTTAAAGTATTTCAGCAAATTCAAAGATCTTCACAGAGTATCAAGTCCCACAGAGCAATGATAGATTTGATAGAACAAGAAGCAGAAACTAAAAAGGCATTGCTCAGATGGGGAATTCATTTCTTCCATCTTGTACTCGTATTTTATCAAAAAGAAATGCTGAAGGCTTTCTGAACAGAAAATGTGCAATTTCTTTAACAAACATACATCTATGCTTTGTTTTCTTATTGTTGTTGACAGAACGCCTCATTATGCCCTTAAAGAATCATTTTATGTTTATTTGTACTGTCTATACCGATTTGGAGACTTGTTTTATGAATTGCCAGAGAGTGATGTCTTTTTTTAATAAAAGTTTATCACTCTTTGATTGATTTCCCTGGTATTCATTTTGTGTGCCTGTGTTATAGATACTTACTTTTGTTCTAAAGCCCAAATTACTCTAACTAATGTACCAGAGGAGTGCTGTAACTGTTAGAAATTGAGAATGCAAAATGTTTCACAGCTTTATTTTTCAATACAGATGTTTCCATGGAAAAGTCATTGAAGGCTAGCTGGCCAGGGTTCTTATTTATTAATTCATGGAAGTTTGCAAGAATAAGTCATGAGAGTGAAACAGCACAAATGTGAGATAGAGATGAACCACCTGATCACATTACCACAAATTAACAAATTACTGTACATCTTCTGTACTGTGGCAGGGATGTTAAATGTATCCATATGCAAGAATTTACTAGCAACAAAAAAATATGTATTTAAAATGTTGTCTTAGCATGTAGTGAAAGACACACTAAATCAAATATATTCACATTTTCCACAAGCTGAAAGCAAAAGTAGGTACAGTTCCTGTGTCTCTGCTGATGTTTGGTAACTTGCTAAACACCAGTAATCTGAACAGGATTCAGAAATACATGCCAGAATGCCTTGCTCACTGTGAAACTCATTGTGTTATTTGCCATTATTTGCAATTGTTCTGAATAAAATTAAAATTGCCTGTACTTCATCACTTGGTAAGTCAATTTTTTTCTCCCAACAGAGTACCTGTCTTTAACTCAAGTAATGTTCTCTAAGAGTGTCAATGTCTTTTTAGTGGGGCAGAATGGGATGAAATGTTTCAGTGAAACCTGAGGTGTTTGCTATTCCCTCAGTGCTAGTACTGCTTCTCATATAGCCTGTGGGGACAGTTAGATTAGACAGACACAATGAGCATACTCCGTAGAGACTTTTAGGGGAGAATCATTAAAACAGTTTTGTCTTGCCTTTTATTGCTTCATATGCTCTATGTGCAACCTATTTCAATAATGACTATGACAACTGATTATTTTACAGCTAGATATTCATGCTCACTGATGGACATAACTGAGCTGGCAGGCTTCATCTTGTAGAGAAAAAAAATTGGAAACACTTGCTCAACAACCTTTGGTGAAGGGTGGTGAACCAGTGTGACTTCAGCTGTTGAAAGGACAAAGCTGCCTGGCTCTGCTAGCAAGAGATAGGAATTAAGCCATGAAACTAATGAACAGTAGAGGAGATGGAAAGCAAGGGTATCCTGTCCTTCACCTGTTGAGATCATCTTGGATTTTAATTCTCTGTCCTGCCTCCTGTGCAGTCAATAGTGGCCATTACATAAGGTTAAAACAGATTTATGTACAGATGTGCTGTCCTGAAAAAAACCCAGTGGGACACCCTGCTGCCAGTAGGAATATCAAAAGTGTACTGGGCAGTCTAGATTTGATTTTGAAGTCAGCTTTTCTTTGAGCAGCATTCAGACCATGTCACCTCCCGAGGTCCCTTCCAATATAAACTGCGCTACCACTCTGAATCTGTTCCAGTCATCGCACTCCAGCATTTGGGACCAAGAAATGGAAATGGTACTTCTGTGACCTTTGCTGGCCATACTACCATACAAGCACTCCAGCACCAGGAGCACGGGTTGAAAGCTGGGACACCTTTAGATTAGAGCTGACGTGGGTCTGGTCTCTCTTAGAGTGAAGAAATCAGGAAGAGTGTTCCTGATAGATGTGAGATTGCCATACAACAGAAAACACATCAGATCAGCCAGTTCAATATGTTTTCACATAGCTTTGTTTCTTTTTCCTTTTGCTTTGCTTTCCATTTGCTTCTGTTTCTCTTATATCTTCTTGCCCCTTCTTGAGGGAGATAATGTTCAATTTTATAGCATGCTTTAGGTAGCATATGCATGTGCTATCGTGTGCAGGAACTCCTCTGCTTTCTGAAGCTTTCCAGACATTCCAGAGCCCTTTTTTAATCTACCAGCCAGCATTTGATACAGAATTTTCTGGAAATTATTTTGCTGCCAAAAGAGTACAAGGGAGGTGGGAGACAATCTGTCGGCTTCTGCTAGAGCAAACACAAAGAACCATTCTCTCATCTAGTAAAACAATAAGATTAGTCCTTTTATAATTATTTTTTTTTTGCTCCTTCACTGCTTTGTAAACACTGCTTGTATGACTTTGCCTCTTATCGTCTGCAAACTGAATCTGCTTTTGTTGAAGCAGTGTCAATCACAAGGGTTTTTCTGCTCATATACTTAGTGATATGACTGATTGAAAAAGAAGACAGGCTTTCATTTGGGTCTGCAATATGTGACAAAGTCACTGCTGGAAACATAAGAGGGGAAAGAAAACAAAGGGAACAATTTGGCAAAGTATAACCCAAAATTCACTTGTTCTGTCAAGGAGATTAAGATTAAACTGAAGGAGGTCAAAGTTATTAACATTCAGACTACAGGGTATATAACAAGCTAGCATCTAGTTAGATATTGGCTTTCTAATTGGAGGGGTGCTTGTTTCTAACTTTTTATGTAAACACTAGTATTAGCAAAAGCCTGGGTGGTCTCAGCATTGTAACCCAGTGGACATATTTGATCCACATCTCCCTGAAAAAAGTGTCCTCAATGACCAAGTTTGCATTTCAATTGTAAATATGTCCCTTGCTGCCAACTGTGACAGCATTTGTAGAGGGAAAACTTCTGGGGTTGCTTTAAATTTGTTTTCCCAAATGCCAAATTCTCCTTCACACCATACACTTTGCGACAATCTTTTTATGTTCAGCTCTTTGGACCAAGCAAGAAGATTACTGCAGCCACCAGGAAGGAGCACAGACATGACTTGTTTGTTAATTAACTGCCATAGCAAGAGTGACTCTTTTGCAAGTCAGATGCTTATTTATGGAACAACCTTTGCACTTTCAAGTTGCATTATTCTCTGATTTTACATGCTCTCTACAGCTGCTTGTTCTAAATGTAATGGTGAGTGAAACAGGATGGGTTACCAAGGGAAAATATATTAGACAGCAGCCAGCAGGATTAGCCTTTGGAAGGTGACTTGGTTAAACCTTTAGTAGCACTGGTACTGTAGTACTGAAGACTGACTCTAATCCACTTTACCATCTGGCAATCTGTTGATGAAAGCAACACGAAGGCAAAAAATCTGAGGTAGGCACTAGGTCCTTTTTAAAATGTCGACTGGGGTAGAACTCTTAAATATATTCTACTTCTTATCCATTACTTTTCCTTGGTAAGGACTCTTTGGGAAGCCAGTTCTCTCCTTCTAAATTCCATTAAGTCATTAAAATAAAGCCGAAGAAATTGGACAAAACTAGGAAACAGTCTCAAAGACATAAGTAATTCTTAATCTGTAGATTGGTGTGTTACAAAAGCATCATAAAACGATGTTTTTTGTGTGTGTTATGTAACACAAAAACTGCAAGTAATTACCAGGAGAAGAGAAAAACTATCTCCTTAAGTAAGTATCCATAAAACAAGAACAAAAATAAACCATGCAAAGTCAGCACTTCAATTTGAATAGCATGGTTTGGAGTTATCATGCCACCAAATTAATAGATTCTTGGAATATGCCATAAATTATGAGTTCCTTAAAAATGCTGCATCCAACACTTTTGGAATGCTATATTGCATTATTTTATCCTTATAGATGAGAATAAAGTATCATAGAAGCACACTTTAGAAATCAGCAGTAGTTTAGATAAAAGTGATCATGATTTGCTTCTGTTTGTTATATATAATCAGAATTAAGTCCAGACCAGTAATATGTATACGTGATGAATCGTAAGAGCCAATTTCACAAAGCTGAAAACAATTATGAGTTAAATCAGTTGGGAGAAAGAAATTAGACAGGAAATGTGGATAATAACTGGAAACTGTTTAAAAACATTTTGCAAGAGGTTTTTAAAAAAAAGAATGAAAAGTGGGCTAGCCTAAATGTTGACTTGCATAAAAGTGAAAGCAGCTATGTAAATCAAAATAATTACACTAGAAAAAAAGGGATTTATCAGAATTCATAAGAATTAGACAGAAGATAAGAACTACAGAAAATTGATAAGGATGGAAACAAGAAGTAAGGTTTTTCATCAGAGTTAAGGATAACAAGAAAAATTTTTGGTCTCGACTACACAGACATATAGCCGTGTTAATAATGTATGCAAAAATTTGTATGCTCTGTAAATCTGATATCTGCTTAAAGGAAAAACAGACAAAATCAGTTCTGTCATAAGAAGGCAATGCAATGTTGTTCATTCCAGTAAATCAGTAGAATGTTAAATAGCTATTTAAATCAGCAGACCTGCATAATTTCCAAAGAAGAGGTTTAAAAAAGCTGACTGAAGAAAATTCAAAATCATGAATATTGCTTTTTGGTAAGTCTGAGAACACTGGAGGAGTTCCAAGAAGGACAGGGAAAAAAAAAAAGAAAAAAAGAAGAAAAAAAGCCACCATCACACCATTTTTTTTTTTAAAGTTATATGTGTAACCCAGGTGACTGCAGACCTCTCAGCCTGAGCTGAAAGGATAAAATAATGTAAAAGCTAATAGAGGACTAGAGATGTGGATGCAATTAACCCTAAGCAAAATGGTTTAACAGGACCAAGAAGTTCTTGTGAGCCTGCCTGAAAAACTCAGCATTTTTACTGGCCTTAGGAAGCAAAGGAAGGCAAATGTTGCCAGCCATATGTAAGATAAGATGGGCCAGCAAACCAAAGTCTTTCCAAGTCTGTAAAGAACCTGTGAACAAAAGTAACAAAACAGCACTGGCATCAGAAAATTCAGTGTTTGTCAAAGCCTATACAGATGTGAATAACCCTCTGTGCGGAATAAAGCATCTTTGAAAAGTGGATCTTATATCTTTTGTATCCATACTTTTTAAGTCCCCCAAAGTTGACAGTGTGTCTTTTTGTACGCCTGTTTCTTAATTTCAAATGTCCTTTTTTCCAAGCTGATATTCAAGCAAGGTTTACCTGGTACAGCAGCAAGGGAGGAAGTCTTCAGTGAACCTCATGCTCTGTTTACTGAGGAACATTCAGTGCAAAGATGTTTTCTGTATTAATACAATTCTGAAATGGTAAACTAGCTCCTAACCAGGTAACACAGCTAAAAATTTGCTAACTAGTTAGGGTTAACTATGTGTAACATCTCCATTGATTTATGACTGTCAGGTTCACAGGTTACTTAGATTGTTCAATTTAGCACTTTTCCCCAGCTTTCAATTGTACATTTTGAACCAGGTGTTCAATGGATTGATCGATATGAAGTACAATAGGTCTCTGCACCGCTCCATAAACAAAGTTGATTTTTATAGCCTTGGTGTGATTTAAACCTTTAACACTTTAAACCGTTCTCCAGCAGTCTTGCCATGTAAGCATATGCTTCTCTTCACTTTCCTTAATTCACTTCAGATTGTGGCTTAGCAACAGGCAGGGCAATGAAAGCTGCTGTGTGTGTGGAGGGCCTGATCCTGCAAATGTGTGTGCATGGCACTGCATGCAGGTAAATATCTCCTTTGATCCCAGTGAGGCTATTCACATATATAACCCTGTTAAGATGAATTAGTTGTAAGGTAAGGACTAACATTTGAATATTGAGCTTTGTGGTTAGGGAGAGCTTTCCTAGCACTCAGAGGACATAGAGAAAGCAAATCTCATTTGCTCAATGTGACTTATGTGACTTACATGATTTTCCCCTATGTCGAGTTCCCTCCTCCCCATAAAAACAGACTCGTATGCCCACCTTTGCAGCCTGCTCCCCATCTCATGACCATACATATCAGATGCAGTTTTGTAAGGGGTCATGTTTGCCTGCCAGCTGAATTTGATGCTTGGTTCAGGGAGAAGATGAACATCAGGAGAGGAGTGAAACACAGATGCAACCCTGAAGAGTCCTCAGTCTGTAGACCCCTTACTGGATGCCAAACTCTCATTCTGCACCATGGCGTTTGAGTGAACCCACCAGACACACCATCCGCCATTGCAATATTTGGTCCAGTGTTCACTCATACATTAGCAAAAGTGATTGTTTCAAAGATTTGGACAATGAACACCTCAAATCAGATTTTGGGAAGGACCTGCTGTTTGGAGTGCAGATGGCAGAGCAAGGAAGGTTCTTCAGTTCTGAAACCAGGGTTATTCTTATGAAGGAGCTGACAAGGAAAGTGGTGCTCTTACTGTCTTTCCTCAGCACCATGTCAGTAACCTGCCATTCACACACACACGCACACATCACATTGTTTCTGAATAAGTGCTGCTTGTTTGGCTGACCTTCCCTGGAGATTCCTGTACATTAGAGAGAATCTGTCTGACTAAATATGCCTCAGGCATGTGAAAAGCCAGTAGGGATAACTGATGAAGTCAATACATGGAAGAATTTACTGTCTTGCTGGGAGGTTATGAGCAGATCCTCCTTAAACACTTAAATAAATACAAATGTTTTCCACTCGATGTTGGTATAAAAAAAATAATAAAAATAACCAATCCTGCTTTCTTCAAAAAAGTGAGAAGGTTTGGGAAGGTTTGGCAAGGGAAGGTTTGGAAAGGTTTGGGGAGATGTGGGAAGGAAAGGGCAGGTTTGGGAAGGTTTGGGAAGGGAAAGTTTGGGAAGGAAAGGTTTAGGAAGGTTAGGAAAGGGAAGGTTAGGGGAGGGAGGAAGGGGAGGGGAGGGAGGGGAGGGTAGGGCAGGGAAGGGGAAGGGGTAGGGAGGGAAGGGGAGGGGAGGGCAGGGCCAGGGCAAGGGCAGGGCAGGGCAGGGCAGGGCAGGGACAAGGGAAAGGGAAGGGAAGGACAAAGGGCAGGGGCAGGGCCAGGGCAGGGCATGGGAAAGGGCAGGGCAGGGCAGGGCAGGGCAAGGGCAGGGCAGGGAAGGGCGGGAGGGAAGGGAAGTAGCAGGGCAGGGCAGGGCAGGGCAGGGCAGGGAAGGGAAGGCAGGGAAAAGGAAGGGAAGGGAAAGGGAAGGGCAGGGAAGGGAAAGGGAAGGGAAGGGAAGGGAAGGGGAAGCCGAAAGGAAGGTAAGGGAAGGGAAGGGAAGGGAAAGGGAAGGGAAGGGAAGGGAGAAGGGAAAGGGAAGGAAGGAGGGAACGGGCAGGGAAAGGAAGGGAAGAGGAGGGAAGGGCGTATATGTGGAAGGGAAGGGAAGGGAAGGGAAGGGAAAGGGAAGGGAAAGGGAAGGGGAGGAAGGGAAGGGAAGGTGGAAGGGAGGGGAAGGAAGGGGAAGGGAAGGGAAGGGAAGGGAAGGGAAGGGAAGGGAAGGGAAGGGAAGGGAAGGGAAGGCTCTTTGAGCTATCACCACAATCCAGCTTTCATCTTACAAACTAAAAACGCGAAGAAAATGTGAAGCAGTTGCAAAAGTCTTAAAGAGCAAGTTAAATCATAACCACAGGCTGGGATCTTTTAATATCTGTTGAGCTGCGTGTCACAGACTACACATATTTATGCATTTAACGAATCTTTAAATAGTATATATAAATGCAAGTCACTGAACAGTGACAGGAGAATCAGGCAAGTACTTTTACTCATAAAAATATCCTCCTTCTGTGTTGCTATTTCACCTTGAAAAAGTACCATGTTCAGCATCCCAGACCCTGGGCCCTGAGCACCTTCCTTTGGCATCGATCCCATGGGTCAGCCTCTTTGAGCAAAGCAGAAGTGTTTGAGAAGAGGTCAAGTTTGTCTCTGGCCTCAGAAGGTGTATTTTGAAGTGGCTTTCTTATGTTCTTCCGCCATCAAAACCTGTGAAAAGTAAATGAATCATGTTTGGATTACTGCAAGAAGCTGGGGATTATGCAAACTATTTCCTGATACATAAGAGAAATGCCTATTTTCATAAATAATGTATTTATCTAAAACTGTAGCCAAATAGAAGGCCCCGTTCCTTAGCAGTCAGACACAGAAACTGCTATAATTTAGCAAACTGCAAATGAAAAAGAAACTTCTCTTATGAAACTACCCTCATAAAACAGATCTTGTTATGAGAAGTTAATGTAACACAGAAATGGCACTAATAGCAGAACTGTGTGTGTCTGGAATGAGATTTTACCTTAAATGTTATTCAGTAAATGAAAAGAATCATTAAAATATATTACAAACTATTACTAGAACAATCCCTCCAAGTAATTTTTTTTTTTATTGCCATCTTCTTTTACAAACTCATTGCAAATTTTGAGGGAAAGAGGCCAGACAATCAAGAAACAGCTTAGTTTCATAAGGAATGAAAATATTTTTGCTGACGACTTCAAGGCCATTACAACTGCCACCAATGACCAAGGAGAGATCCAGCATAGTCCCTCAGGCACTGTAAAAGAGAACAGCTGAGTCACAATGAATCTTCTCATGGTAACAGCAATGTTTGCTTTATCAGAAAAGGAGAGAGAGTGGCTGATGATGATTCAGCTATTTTATCGTTGCCAGTCTTCTTATCTTGCTTGGAGGAAGTGAGAGTGCTTCTTCTAGAGCTACATTTACACAGATGCAGTGTTCGTATAGTGTTTAGCACAATGGATTGCTCTTCAGTTCCTGGAGATCAAAGACACTACAGTTCTGCTACTGATTATGATGACTATGGATATGTTGCTTTTCACTCAGGAAAAGGTTGCTAAATTGTTACTAAGAGAAGTAACAGGTGGGAAAAGAGACAGAGAAATTTCATGGAATCATGGAATCATTGAATATCCTGAATTGGAAGGGCCCCACTAGGAGCACCAAAGTCCAACTCCTGGTCCTGCACACAATAGCCCCAAGAATCACACCATGTGTCCAAGAGCATTGTCCAAATGGTTCTTGAACTCTGTCAGGCTTGGTGCTGTGACCACTTCCCTGGGGAGCCCATTCCGGTGCCCAACCATCCTCTGGGGGGAGCCCGTTCCGGTGCCCAACCATCCTCTGGGTGAAGAACCTTTTTCTAATATCCAACCAAAACCTGGAAAATGCTTCATGCCATTCTCTCTGGTCCTCTCATTGTCCATCAGAGAGTAGATCATTGCCTGTCCCGCTACCTCCCCTTGTGAGGAAGTTGTAGACACCTATGAGGTCTCCACCTTCTCCTCTTTGAATATCCCTCTTACAGAAAGTTGTCTGCAGGCTGTCCAGTCATATTTCTGCTAACCAACTTGTAGACAAAGGTGGTGTATAATTATAGTCCCTAGCATTTTGGTTATTTTTAGCACAGAATTTACCTATGTTGCATTGCTTAGAATGCTGCAGTGTTTTAATTTTAAATTAACTTTCAAAATAAAAATTGCTGTATTAAAGTGTTGCAAGTAATTTTTTTTATATCAGTGTACAGACAGCCACAGATGAAGATTATTTATTACTAATTTACACCATTTGAAAATACTATTCTTGACAAAAATTATAATAAATTATAATATTTACTAATTTAAAAATTCACAGATTAGGCACTTTGAAGACTTCTGTACCAAGCAACTTCAGACCCTCAGCTTCTTATGGTTGTTCATGAAGTTCATGAAGTTCATTTTATATTGTTTGGCCATATCCCTAAAAAAAACCCAAATCATTAAACAAATGTTAGGCCAACTGGTGTCCAGACACCAATTGTGAAGTTCTGCAGAAATGCCCTTTTTGAAACTCTTCATTATTAAGCCCACCACTGTCCCGCAGTATCTCAAATCTATTGACGTCTGTTATAAATTTCCCTTTTCTGCACTCTAATAAAAGACTCAGCACTGCAGTTCAAGGACCTGAATTCCATAGCCAGGTAGCTTAATTTGCCAATCCACTTCATCCGTAAAACATAGTCTACACACATGGAACATATTATAGGGAATCCAAAGGTGTATAAAAAAGAACAGTTGAGAGAACAAGGAACATAGGATGCAGCCATATCCTGCAAATATCTTTCTTCTAGGAGATCTTTTTCTAAAGAAGTACCAAATCTTAAAATTAACCCACCACTGTACTAAATGGGCTCAGGCAGACACAAAATGACCATGATCCTTGTGGGTCCCTTCCAGTTGAACATATTCTGTGATTCTGTGATAAGTAAGGCCAGGCTTGTTGAAACTCAGTGTAACAGAAAGGCCTGAGCTCCAGAAAAAAAACAATGGCTTGTTACATGAAATGAAACATTAACATTGAGACATAGACAAAACAGCCTGGGATGAAAACCTGCTTTAAGTTCATGGCAGCTTCAGACAGAAAACGCACAGATAACTGAAGGGGATATTTTAATTACTCACCGGAAAGCTGAAAGTTCAAAGCAACTCACTTTATAATGGTATTTTCTGGATAACAAAAATATTCCCAATTCAAGGAACAGCTGAAAAAAATATCAACACAATTTTAGTTAGAAAAATTGCCAGCAACTCAGAATTAAGATTAAGAAATATGAAGCAGTAGAGAAATATGAATTACATATAACTATAAACAGCATTGAAATGGTGCAAGAAAAGAAGATATTCCTAAGAAGACTACATCTGCCAGTAAACTATTCCAGGTCATCTGCAGAGCATTGGTGATACACAAGAGCCAAAAACGTTCTGAATCCAGGTCAGCCCTTTATTAAGAGAAGGACCTTTGAGAACTGTAGAGCAAATTAATTGATTTGGTTTCAGGCAAGGATACCTCAATCCTTGTTTCCCACATTGTCTCCTGCAATGGAAATGTTACCTTGTAATGTACATAGTGCAGAGAGCTTGAGGATGGGAATGAATATCAAGCCAACGTTTCTCTCAGTCTTCTAAAGTCTCTTAGTCTTCTAAATGTGAGCAGACGCATGCACTGATCAAGCCTCTCTCTTTCCACAGAAGGCTTCTTAGAGAAATATATGGTAGTAGGATTCATGCTATGTTTCTTAGGGAATAGGGAACAGAGGGAAAAATTTTAATTCCCAGGGCCTATAGCTGCTAGGGGATTCCCTCATACCACTTACGTCTTTGAAGTAAAAAGAAAGTTTCTCAAACCACAGAAAGAAAATTTTACTCCCTACAAACTGTTCTATTTATTTAAAAAAAACTCTTTCAGCTGAGAAAATGTTTCTCTGCAGCAGATATGAGAGCTGCTCCAGATCCATGGAGCAATCCCATGGTGTGCACTGTGGTTGTCCTGCCAATTTCCTTTTGAGCTAAACCACAAAATGATGGATTGCCAACCACAAGAGAGTGTATTATTCTGATGTTCAGCACTTATGTGTGGAGAATATTAACTGACCCTTTTTATTGATTAATTGCACCTTTTAATGCCATTAGGGAAAGGGTTAGGTTATAGTATCCTGCTGAACGGGACAGGCAAGTAGCACAAAGGGCTTATAAATCACCCAGCTCACAGGGGCTTCAGCAGTCGTGCAAATGTACAGGTGTGGACAAAATAGAAGTTAATTGCATCGTTAGTCACATGAATAGAAGCACATAGTGTTTCTTTGAAGAAAACAAACTAACTTGAATCATGGTAAATACAGCTATTTTTAATGATGTTGATTGCAGTTGACTGCTGGATTGACATACAGTTGACTGCTGGATTGAAGCATCTCACTTTAACTCAGGAAAGCCTACAGGACTTGGCAAGATAGCCCAAGGATGACCAGCACAAAAATGTCAGATATGTGTCTGTCCCGAGGCAATGTGGTGATGTCTAAGGACATAGCAGTTCACTCAGAAGAGCCTCCTGCCAGGCAAGGCTGCTTGATTATTACACTGTGAGCAACTGTAAATGCAAGTATTGAGGGTGCAACCAGGAGTGGACTAAATACAAGTCAACAGGAACCAAAGTCCTGTTTTCCTTTTTAAAACCATGGATTCTTCTTCCATTTTCTCCTCTTCCCTTTAATTTCCAGTGGATCACTAAGAGAGCAAATGAAGTTTATATTTAAACTGTGATTTAAACCATAGCAGAAGAAAAAGTGACCAAAGTAATGCTGGGGGCCTGTTGGCTAACAGACATTTCTCTACTATTGATTCATCTTAAAAGAGTAAAAAATGTTTATATTTATTTTAGGAAACCATCAAAGGAGCATCCTTCCAATCCTGACCATAGCTTTTAGGTACTTGCAGTGATTACTTCAATAGCAGCTCTTTTTTGATCTGGCTGAGCCAATAACTCTGAACTTCCTCCATGAAATAGGAATCTAGCTTCTCTGGTTTTTCCTCTTCTATCCCATCCTGTCAGAGAGCAGAAGACACTTGCATTCCTGAACCTAAACTTCTTGCGAAGATGCATTTATTTGCAAGTTTCAGGTCCCAGTGTGGGAAGAGGAAGGGGAATTTAATCGTATTATAAGTATCCCTGCAGGAGGAGGAGTGCTTACATAGCATTAACATATAATTTGTTTTCTATATTTTGACCACCATCTTCTCAATTCACCTGCTCCAGCCCCTCAGAAAGTGGCTAGCCCAGCTGAAGGGCGGTGGTTGCAGGTTGCATCAATCCAAGAATGTGAACTTGAAGAATTCCCTTTCTGGGAAGATGCCTTGAGGTACTACCTAAATTTGCAGCAAAATCTCACCCTGCACATGGCCTCCTCACTGACTTGCCTCATTCCCTGACTTAAACAACTGTCAGTTTCCACCAAAACCAGTGTAAACCCCAGCTTGTGGCATAGTGTCCTCCAGCTTCAGGTGGGAAAAGTGCTGACACAGATCCCTTGGGCGTGCGGTCCTGCACACTTGCCCTTCACCCACCACTGTTGCCCCAAACCCACAGGGTGACAGACAAACAGCCCCCTCGCACCCTGCACAGAGCAGTGAAGGCTGGGGCAGAGAGCTGATCCTCTTGGGGAGAATCTAGGCAAACATTTCATGAAAGGAAACATGCACCATTTAACCTAATGGCTATCTTCATGCACAGACCACATTTATCATTACAAAAGCCTAGCACAGGGACATCCCTTGCAGAGGTCAATAAAGCTAAGATGATTCCAGCAGAGGCAAGAAACTAGAATGCTTTATTGGACTGACAAGTTCATATTTAAAGGGTTTAGGGTCCACGTATTCAACAGGGGGTTGTAACTATTACAATTTATTACAAACTGGCGGTTTCAGGGGATGACATAAGGGAAAAACCCAGGTTTACAAATTTGGGGTCTTACAATTACATCAGAGGGAAAATCCCATCTTATCTTAGGGGGATTACATGGGGGAAAGAGGTATTCAGGTTTGCAGAATGCACAGGATCCAGGGAACACAAAGGGAGAGAGAAAACACAGTAAGTCTTCTGCACTGGCTTGATGAAATCAGGGCATGGTTTCTGCAGCTTGGGCAGGACATTCCAAACCAATAACATCAATGGATCCTTGTCTGGACTCTAGATGGAGATTTTCCCCCAGTCTCTGTCAGCCCAAGGCTTTTATTTAAACTTAGCAGTTTTCTTTTTCTCATATCCAAATTTTGGAATCCAACAGTCCTCAGGCTTGGAGGGATCATCCGGGCTTGTGAGACAGGGACTGCAGGCACAAGAGAGATGCTGAGAGGTGAGAGCATCTTGGTTCTTTATCTTATATGCTGCCCCACTGCATAGGAAAATTAACCTGTACAAAAAAAAAAAAAATGAAAAAGGAGAAGTGCAGATTACCTTTTCCCTTCACAAACAAGGAGAGGGAGACAAGACAAACTATGCTGCTTTCAGGTCCAATTCTTTCCATGTATACTTCCTGGGGCAATGCAGTTATGTGCCTACCTAATAGCTCAGTCTAGCTCTAGGTAAGCAGTCATTAGTTTTCTTAGGAAATGCTCTAGCAGTAAGATACAAAAAGTGGGTAAAATTTTTCAGTCCTTAGTGCTGAAAGATATCTATAGAGAGATGTATAGATACATACTTATAAATAGAGGTAGAGGGGTACACACACATATGGAGCTTAACAAAAATCAATAGATTTGATGCTACCTTATGTAGGGGTGGAACAGAAAGAAAGAAGGGGGGGATATATGAATTTAATAAGCTCAGACATAATTGCCATGAGTAAATGTTAATGCATTGGAATGAACCTTTTTTTTACTTTATGCATATTAATAGGCTCCCTCTTCGTGAAAGAATGACATCAGACATTGATAAATTTGACAGAAGTGAAAGGAAAAAATGGTCACACTATTAGGAACATTCCTGAGGTGGTGTTGAATGGTGTCTTTGATACATCAGCCTTCAGACTCTGAGCACATTCGCATTAAATCGTGTGTACACCCAGAATTCAAATGAGCTGCTTCTTTAGATGCTGGCTTTTAGCAGCAGTCCCACCAGACGGGCTGGAATCAAACCTACAGTTTCAGAATGTGGTATAGGATTATTTTCTCAGTACAGTTTGTGCCTGCTGATCTCTCAGAAGATTAGAGAAAGAGGCAGCATATAGCAGATCGTTAAAGATCTACACAAGGATGAAGAGTTAAAAAAAAATTCTTCAATGAGCACACTGCTCCAAGTACAGACGTTCTCCTATGCCAAGAGATCGGTACAAGGCTGTGTGTATAATATTGCTGAAAGCAGAAAGATGACAAATTGCTTGGAACGGATTCACTGAAAAGCAAGCGAGAGCTAACCATTGATCTTTGAATACCTTAGCAATGTCTGAACACTGGTGCATTGTCACAACATGTATGCTCTTTATAACCCTTCAAGAAACCACTGTGAAAGCAGTGCTATACACCTGCAATATATGTGTTTGTCTGGAAACATCAGACCAGTACAGTAACTGTCTAAGAATCTTCCAGTAAAGCCAGCACACACAGGTGCATCACATGGCTTGGGATACACAGTGAGCCTAGAAATACATAAAAAGCTAAAGTCATACATCTTTTTCTCATTAGCCCATTGCTTTTAAGAACTAGACACTGGGAGGCTGGAATTTAAAGATGTGAGTTAATACTACTGACATACATTTCCGAGCAGCTTCAAACCAAAAAAATCCACAAAAAACCAAAATCCAACCAACCGAAAACCAAAAAAACAGCACACGTGAAAGGAAAATATTTAGGATGTGGAAAAAGAGGCAGCCTTAGAAAATGAATGCATAAAGAGAAGAAACAGAGATGAGTGAATGTGTGTTAGGTTATATATATTTGTCTATTAGAAAATTATGTTTTGAAACCTGGTTTTATAGAAATTTGAGCGATTCAGTGAGATTTCTGTAATAATGTCTGATTTTAACAAACAATAAGAAAGGCAAAATTCTTTTTTAAAAAAGTAAAATATTGAATAACCACTTTCTTCTCCTTTGCCTCATTAGCAAGTACTGTCTTTGGAGACATACAGATACAGAAATAAGATATAAATACCCACCTTTCTGTTCATCACATAAAACAATCACCACTGGGTTTTTAACTAATTTTTTTTCTGGTTTCATACAACAGTTAAAAATATTTGGGTTTTGTTTTGATTTTTTTCTTTTAAAAATATCAAAGTCTCCTTTTGGTAAGCAAATATAGGACATTATCTATATTTTTATATAATTTTTTTCTGATGTCAACCATAAGGCTGCTGGAAAATTAATTAGCATGTGTAGCCAAGACGAAGAGTGCTAGTAACAAACATTAGCTCTTCTATGTAAAAAAAACAAGTCCGTTTCAGTCTATTCAAGACAAACTGTTTTCACTAGGTCTGCTTTATATTTGCATCTCTCAATGCCTACTATCACAGCATGCCTAGTAGTTAAAGATAATTAAAGTGATAATACACCTGTTAACTGTGGAGATATTGTGCCTACCACCTTCTATTGCTTAGAATAACTAAAATAAACTGGCAGAAGGGCTGAGCATGCAGTCTGCAGGTTCCTGTGGCTAAGGGAAGCCTCACACCCTCAATAGAGTCCTATTTTACAGAGCAGAGGCCACAGTCTAACAGACCAACTATTTTACTGATCATTCTCTTCTTCTTCATAATCAGGTGGACCAATTTCACTAGTTTTCACCCATCTGAAGCAGCTCTCTTTTTATTATTGTTTCTCTTTAGGGACAATACTCCAACTGCTTACTTTTCCTCTTACCAGCTAAGTGTTAAGTGTTTAACATGTCTTTTACCTTCTCTTAAAGCAACCCAGTGTCTGCAAGCCTATTCAAGATGGCACCTCAGTTTTCCCTCACCCCATGTTTTCAGCATCATCAGCATCAGCATTTTAAGCAAGCAGCACTGTCTAAAGAGCTGATTGCTTCCACATGACAGAAATGCTCAAATACTGTACTGCTATCCAGCACAATATATTCAAAAATCACAGGCAAGCAGAAAGAATTTATTTAATATGTCCTCTTTCTACAAAGCCATATGCTTACTGTAAGGACAGAGGTGTTGTATTTAAATGGCAATGACCACTTTTATTTTAAGCTGGCAATAACCTGCAACAACAAATATATCCAAGCGTTTTATTCATCCATAGATACTCATTTTCCTCCTCCTGCAGATACCCTTTCTTTCTATGTGTCCAGTGGCTAGAAGCCAAGAAACTCATTTTATGCTTGATAATTCATTGCTAATCAGTGCTAATCTGTTCGGGAAAACATCTATAGCTCAAGTACAAAGAGAATCAGATCAGTTCAGCTGCATCGTTGGTGACTGTTTATCATTGAGTGCAACTCCTTGAACTCTTTCATGGGACCCACATAGAGATTCATTCACTTGTGCGAGTGGTTTCACACCAAGAACCAACAAGATATTGGTGCTTTTTGAGACCTGGACACTTAAAATAAAAATAAGAAATGAATGCTGGTGCTATGTGCACCAATTTCACTATTCACATCTCTGAGAGCAGTAGTCACTACTAATACAGATTTACCACTTCAAGGCTTGTGGGAGGCTGTTTTGGTCCTACTGAAACCTACTCAACTAAAAAAAAAATAATCAAGAAAGCTTTGTAAGGGAGGTACAAATCATGCCAAGTTTACTTTGAATTTATGGCACTTAAATTTCCATTGGGCAGATATCCATCACCCCAACATTTTATATGGGCAATGATTAGGAGCAAAATTTGTATAGTGCAGTCCATGAACACAACCGTGTAAATTGCAGTTTCCTCACGAAAACAACTGTATACTGGGGAGGGAATAGAGGTAAATATGCCATACTTAGTGAAATCTAACAACACCTGGCTTTCAAACCCTGAGCAGGCACTCAGACAACAAATATTGAATACTTCGTGCAAAATAAGGTTTATGCTATTGCTGCAAAATTCCTTTTCTGATATTTGCCTATGGGCTTTGAGCCATATGTTTCTGCGTAATACAGCAAAGGCACAATTAAACTCCTCTGTAAGACCATGCTGTGCCAATGCCAGCACTCTCCCAAGCAGGGGCACTGCAGCGAGGGGAGCCAAGGCACACACAGGCACACACAGGCTGTGTCTCACCCTGAATCTGAGGGCTCAGTTTTGAGTTGAGGCTCCTAAGGCATGTCTCAGCTCAGCTTGATGGATCCATAGGGTGGTTATTCAAATGTGATGTTGTCCTAGTCTCATCTGGAATGCCTGCATGACAGCATTTCCCACTTACCTCTTTTTTTATTCATTAAAAATAAGACAGGATGAGCCTCTGAGAAACCTGTCTGTAAAATAAAGGTCTGCATTAAAATCAGGTATGAAAAACTCTCTTCCTGACAAGCAGTCGCTGTTTGGAGGTGCATCTATCTCTCAGGGAATCAGTTACATGCCAGAAAGAGAGAAACAATCCCATACAAACAGCAACATTAGGGGAATCTTAAGGCTGAAATTTAAGCACTGAAAAGACAGAGTGCACCTCAGGAAAAGCTAGATTAGCTACCTTATCACTGCCTGCAAGCATACATACAATATTACAGCCCTTAATTAAGCAGACATGTTTTCTCTCTGACAGAAGGTGTCAGATGGTCTTCTAGATTTTCTGTGTTCAGCATATATAAACAATTTGTCTCTTTACCATGCGTCCATCATTTAATTAGCATAAAAGCCCCCTAGCCCTCTGTTCAGTTGGTCATCTTTATAATACATACTCTTATCTCAAAGGTACTTATTTTAATAATTTCATTAGTACAGATGTACAATACATTCCAATAGACATTTTTCTATTTAGAGACAGATGTACTTCTTAACAATAATTTATTATTTATTACCTTGCAAGCTGTTTTTAAGACAAATAAGCTCACAATTCCATTACCAGTATCTTTTAATGATGTTTCTGTTTCAGATTGCTTTATCATTGGAGTCTAATCCAAATTTCACTGAACTTTCCCATTAATTTCAATGAAAGGCTCTGTTCTTCATTTTCCAAGCAGCTCAAAGTACATCTCAGGAAAATCTGTATACTATTTATCCAACAAGACATTTTAAAATAAAAAGCAAAAAATTTCTTTAACATCTAATTGCCTCTCCAATGAGCAAAACATCTTGCAGAGGTTTGTCACTAGTTAGATGAAAGCATGTTCTAGAACACAGTAAGTGAAAGAAACCTTGATATTGAAGGATAAATGGGAGCAGAGTGTTTTCAGAATTACTTTAGAAGACAGTACGAATGAGTTTCATGTGTAGACTTGCAAAATCATTCCTGTTGGCCAAATTTGAAAACTTACCCAAAATGGTAATGTAAAGACTGAGAAGAGATAATATTACAAGAAAGGGTTAGAAACATAAGGTGGTCTCTGGATCTTTGGGCTGTCCACCACCTATTCCATGCTCCTAAATACAACCATGAATCTCGGAGGATTTCCTGCTGGGGGACACAGTCTGCAAAGAAGAGACATAACTCTGAAAAGTAGAGTCTCTGTAGAGTGAATCCTCCTTTATTCCACTCTCAAGGGATCCCACCTGGGTTATTACAGACAGCTCTGGGGCACCCAACATAAGAAGGACATGGACCTGTTGGACAGGTCCAGAGGAGGGCCACTAAGATGAACAGAGAGATGGAGCATCTCTCCTATGAAGTCAGAGAGTTGAAGCTTTTCAGCCTGAGGCATGAAGCAGGAACCCCAATATCCCCCTGTTCCATGCTCTTCTTTAATGGTTATGAGATTTCACTGCCTATATCATGATCTACTCTCGAAAAAAATTCTAAAAATTGTAATGGATACCCGAGAACTTTGCTGTGTTAAAAATTCACCTGTATCTTATCTCTTGATTTTCTCCTCTCATTTTACTCCAAACTTAAAATTTTTGGTGGTTTTTGCTGTTGAGTAAGTACATTACGTGGTTTCAATGATGTCTTGGAAAGAGTAAATCAAAGATTAAAAAAATTAAATACTTTAAACACTAATTTAATAAGTATGTTGTATTAGGTTAGGAATATTGAGTACTAGTCGTTGTACTTAAATTCATACTAAGAGAAAGGAAAAGTTACCCTGAGGGCACCACATGAGAGGGGATATCCATGCTTATTAAAATAGAAAAATATTAATTATCTATAATTAATATTTTTTTCTAAAGGGTAGGATTGTGATTGACCCTCTGAAAATTAGACATTGAGAAGGCTTGTTACACAACTGATTTTCTTTTCTTGCACTACAAACTTGTTCCTTGTAGTTTCGTCTCTAATGATTTATTCAGCCATTTGTTAAAAAAAAAAACACTTGTTATTCTTTCCTGAACTTTCACAAAAGAATGAAGAGATTTAAGCAAGAGAAAAAAATGAGACACTGTATTTCTGTCTTATCAATATCAGAAACTCATCCTAATAAGGATTACTCCTACACTGAAACCACAGCTCTTCCTGTTTCCATAAAACTATTCACAAGTTGCATATATTTCCATATTTGATCTGCATTAATATTAAAATCTTCTTGAAGTTTCTGGAAAGATTTACATGTTTTATCATCAGATAAATCCTTTATTATCTTGTACCAAAAGTTCATTCTTCTTTAAATGCAGTAAATACTTAATTTGAACAAACAAACCAAAAGCAATTAAGGAAAAGGGATGCCCTATGAAAAAAAAAAAAAAGAAACATGGAGATTAAATTCACAACCGCATTTGTTGTCTGCATAAGAATTTCCAGAGTCAATACCAAATAGCAAAAAAGTATCTAATACCAAATCTCATACGTAGAAGTCAGAACCATGCAGTGCTATATTGGATGGATGAGTAGCAGAAGAGACAGGATATGGCCATGGTTGCTGGAGACAGAATGCAAGAGGCAGGTGGACAGCATGACAGGACTGAATAGATTGCAAACTCTCCAGTAACACTGGTAATAGAAAGTGGATTTTGTTTCCCAGGAGCTATAAGGTGTTGAAAGGTCTTATTTATTTATGGTCAATCCTCTAGAGTTCTAAATATCACAAGAAGTTGCTCAGCAGATCAGGGATTCCTCAAGAACATCACCTCGTGGTGCTTCAGCACTTCTCATCATACCTACCACCCAAGTATGGCTGCATGGAGTGAGACATTAATAAGAGAACAGAGGGGAAGAGGGGAATAATAAGAAGCTCTTCTCACAGACATTGTGCAAACAAACTAAAGAAAAGAGTGAAACAGATTTAAAGGGAGATAAGTTTGAAAGTGTTTGGACTTGTGTCTGAGGTAAATTTCATTGTCTTTAAAAGTAGCCTAGATTTAAACTACTATATCACTCAGAATATACACCACATGCTGCTGGTCTCACTCCTGATCCTCACAGGTAGCTTACTCCTACAGTAAAAAAAATTTTCATCTTTATCTTATTTGGCTATCTCTCTTTTTGTGTCTGCTGTGGCTTGCGATCTCCATCTCTTGCCATCTGTCAGTGAGACAGGCCAGGGAGATGCAGAACCACTGGTACTTATAGCACTTGAAACTCATGGATAAATCATTAGAGAACATGCTATAGGGAACAACTTCACAATGACAAGGAAATAAAATCAATTTTATAATAAGTCTTCTCAAATTATTATTTCCATAGGGTCAATCCTCAGTCATTCCCATAGAAAACTCTACCCAAGAGGGAGGGAAAGAGAAAAATTGTCTGAGGTTTCCCTCTGAGAACATTTGACTTCTTCCTCAGGGGTAAGGGAATTTGCTCTCCATGCTCCATGGAGCAATGGTGGGGGAATTAGTCTCCAACTCCATTAAATTTTCCTATAGCCACAGGGGACTATGCAATCTCTAGCTCTTTTCTAAATGATAGTTTACTCAAAAGGCCTCCTGATACATTTGAAATATAGGACAGATGTTGCCACATTAGCCATAGACCCACACAGAGAACCCAGAGACAGAGGAGAGAGGTAACACCACAGATTCCACAAATGTTCTTACTATATAATCTATATAGAAAAAAGGAGTTTCTCAGATTAAGATGATATAAAAAAATAGTTTTCTGTTAGCACTATAACTTCAGAGGGGATTTGAAAGCTTCTTGTTCTCCAGCACTAAAAACTAGCAGTAAAATGTCACACAGTACAACACTGAGTTTTAATACAGATCTTTTTCTCACATAACAAGCCACCAAGCAACTCTGTTTCTAGGATTGCTATCTACAGAACACATAATCTTTATCCTGTCACAAGTCTTTCCTGCTGCTGAAGTTTGTTTCATATGATATCCCCCTCCTGCTATTTCCACTTCAGAAAAAGCTCTCTTGCCTCCTCCCACTCCACTTAAGTGCTTGTGTGTGACTGCAGCTAAAAGTAAGGGGTAGTCACTGTTGTTGTCATATTTGTGGAAACACTGTGCAGATGACTCACCATGCTGACAACTTGAAAACTCTTGCTCTTTTGATCTGGTACTTGCATTTCCTCCTCCTCTGCCACTTCCCAAAAGTCAAAGTAAGTGGACATGTCCATGTGTCACTCTGTGTGTGTGACAGTAGTTATCAGGATTTTCTCCATGTCCAAATAATTTTGACTGAAGTCACTCGGTTTTGCTTTGAAGATCCCAGGATTAACTTTTCCTTTCATACCTGCATAGAAGGCAACGTTCCATATCAGTATCATTCATCAAGTCAGTGATTTCATGAAGGTAAAATGGTGGGCATGAATCTTATTACCACAGTGGTTCCCTTGAGCTTCTGTGGTGAAATAAAAGGGTATCAAACCATTTATGAATAATTGCTGTGGTCTTTGAGGTCCCTCTGTTCTACTCATATAAATGGAGCATCAGCAGAAATTATCATCAGGTAAGTTAACTCTAAGGGTCAGATCCTCAGCAGATATGAATCGCTATCACTCTAGTAAAAAAAAAAAGTCCCCATTAATACTACTTTGAGGTTTGGCTTTAGGAAGCATTTATCTTACCGTGTTCATCTGAATTTTTGAGGAACATGTGCTTAAAAATTAAATTGCATCTGAGAGTCAGGAACAAGAATCATCTTTACATGGACAATTAGATATGACAAAACTATAGCAAACAAAAATTCAGGGCTCATGAATACTCAAATAATTTACCTTAAAGAACATGCAAAAGGGTGTTTCACTGGAATAGGATGTTGTCTGGCGATAACATCAAAGCTAACACAATATCATGGCTGTTACCATTCAGAAAAACTCTATCTACAGTTAAAAAGATAAACGGGACACATGAGAAAGGTAATCCAAAACCTAAAATTAAATACTTTGCAGTCTCCAGTTAAATTTAATGAGTAGCAAAACAACCTAAGAAAATAAGGCATTCATTTCATGACTATTGTATAGACAGCTATCGGTGCTTGTTAAGATTATAAGATCACACATCAGATGCTCACATCTCCCCAGTTTTCAACTCTTCCAAGAGTTATAGCTCTGGCACTTCTCTGTAGTACAAAAATACAGCACAGCTTCTCACAATTTCCTGAGACACTGCACCTGCAATATATTCATGCTAATTGCTCCAAACTCATGCATACAGATGACAAAAGAACCTGAACGGCAATTCAGCTTTTTCCTGCAAAGGAAACATAATTGTTTTATAATATGCTGTAAGTTTTAAACCTGCAGGTTAAGTATTCATTTAATTATTTAGGAAGAGGTTGCACTTCTACTCCTCTCTCTGTACAAGAGGCAGCCTGCCTCTTCACCACGCCAGGAGAAGGGAGGGGGAAGAGCTCAGATTTGGGATTTTTCTTCCTCTCTTTGCATTTCACACTTTCCCTTTATTACAAATGCAGTATTGCTTCTACTGCCTCTGCTCATCCACTTACCACCGATATTTTCAGAAACAAACTATTTGAGCCAAATACATTGATGAGCAAATAGAGAAAGAGGAGAGGAAATAGGGACTCCTGTGTTTCCTACACAGGCAACTGGATTCAACACAGCTATTACAAATCGCATATGTCAGATCTTGTACTAATTAAGGGATTTTATTTCAGACACTATCAGCAGAATGGCAAGAAAAAGAATGGTTGTGCAACAGAGTCAAAAGTATTTTCAGTTTCTGATGAGAAAACTGACTTTAACAGCAGACCTGGTAAGATACATCAGTAGCTACCAAATATCTCCTTTGGCTCAAAGCATTGAAGCCTGTGTTTTTTAAAATGGACAAATCAATGAAAAGGCTTACCTCTGGGTTTGTGTGCATGTCTGATCCAGTAGTTTTAATACACCGTCGTAGCACACAGAGTCATTAAATTTGTCTAAAGGTACTACATTAAAAAATCATCAAATGCTATGAACCATGGTTTAAATTTTCAAAAGACTTCGCATAATTCAAGGGTCCACTTCCCATTTGCACTTCCTAGGTAGTAATGAGACTTTACAGAATTAAGCAGTGCAACACCTTGCTCATAGTGCTGATCCTACCTCACACAAATTTTCCACAAATAGGCACCTAAGTGCAGGGTCAACAGAAAGCTGCTGAGCAGAACACACACCAAACTAGCAAGAGATAAATTTCAGCCTAAAGGGACAGTGTTTATACATGTCCAGAGAGACATAGTCTCTGTACAGAGCCATTAAGTTCCTAAACAATCTCAGCCACTCGTATGATACAAAACATCGAATTTACATTTTTAAGAGTAATAGTGGCAGGCCAAGAGAAGTGAGAGCTTTGGAGTTGTCACCCTGTGAGGGTGTGGGGGACAGGGTCCAACTGCTCCTCCTGCTCAAACCATAGCCTGAGCTTGAGTTCAAACCAGCACCCCAAGACAGAATCTCAACATCCAGCTTTCCATAAATTGGGAAAATGATCTCAGTCATCAGCACAAGATTTGCTTCTTCTTGTAGAAATAATTCGATATGCAGAGAACTGAGGTCAGAGAGAGTGTCTTTAACCCCAGCAATTAGGAAACATATCCAAGATGGGGGTTCAATTCCACATGTGATAAATATCACTGCTCCAGAGCAGGGATCTGAACCTGGGTCTTCTACCTTTGTCTCACATCTACCATTTACTTTAAGCATATTTTGATTATGCTGGTAACATCAGGTCTATAGCAAACACAGTCCTGTTTTGAAGGCTTCAAGGTTTTAGGCTATAGAAATCCTTGAGGTAGATCTCAATATTTAGGTGAGTTTGGACAGCAAAATCTTGAGCATATGCAAAACTTAACATGCTAAACTAATAGTCAGGAGGTAAGTGACAGCTAAGGAGTAATTATGCCAATGGTACATGAATGCTGGGACAAGGTGATGCCTATATTGTGCAGCAGATTAGGGTGACAGAAAAGCTCTGAGCTGACTTTCACAGTACATCCACAGAGTTCAGCACAGCACCATGCAGAGACAGTCACACGGGTCTCAAAGGCAGCCTAGCCTTTTTGGTATGGCAGAACATGCATTATTAAATTCAATCCCTGTTTCTCAGCAGAGCTAATTAGTTCAGGTGCAGCTCAACGCTGCTATAATTATACTCCATCTGCTTCCAGAGCTAGCTAGTTTGGGTGCTGAGAGCTAGGAAATTTCTCTGCAGTAACCCCTCATGGGAGGGGGCACAATACTATTATGTCCTTAGGCATGAAAAGAGATGGATTGACGCTTTGGTCTCTTTGATGATGCGAGCCTTAGCAGCCTAAATCCTGTGGAGTTAAATCTCTCAAGGGACAGATTTTTTTAAGATGTTTAAATAGCTAAAGCCCCAGGTATGGCCCCAGTGAGGCTTTTGAAAAATGCCTCATAAGCACTAAGTGTTGGGTGGTAAATGGCTCTGTGCAGCAGTGCAGCAGTGAGATCCCCATGTCAGACATCTGACTGAGGTAGTCTGTTGCAGGCAGCAGCCCACAGGGCCCTGGTTCTTACCAAAACTTTGATGTGGTCAGATTGCCTTTGCTGGCTTGCAATCCAGCATGTAAGTGCTAAAACTCATTTGGCTACACAGAAAATATCAAGCCTGTCTGCTTCTCAAGAAAGAGACAGTGACAACTCAGATGAATGCTAATTTAGCATTCAGTATTCACTCACTTTAAAATGAAGCCTTGATCCAAAGACTACTGCAGTGAATGGAGTACCTCTCCTCCATGTCAATTCATATTGGATCAGGTCCTGAATTTGTGGCATGGAGCAATTAGTATGAAATAGATTAGGCAACAGCTTCCTTTATTCAGTTGTACAAGTTTTTTCAAGACAAACTGGTTGCCCACATTTGTTTTGCACAGGCAGCTAAATCATCAATACCAACAAGACTGGCATTAATCAACAGAATTAATTCCTTGCTCTCAGAGCTATTTTGCTTCATATCCCTTTACAGAGGCTGTCAGGGACTATCTGTAGCTTCCAGTACAATACAGCAGTGCCACAGTGCATTTTTCCAGACACTGGAGTCATCCACATTTGTCCTGCAAGCTTTTCAGCAGCACACTCAAAGGAGAACATTTTCAGTGACCACATGAACACCACAACAAGTTCTCACTCCATCTGCTTTGTTTAACCACACATCACCTCACTTTGGTAGCATTTATATGTACTTGTCGGTGAGTAAGTGCATATGTGTCCAGAGACAGTGTGCTCAGCTTCCATGTGCACTGTGCAGGTGTGAATGACACCTGCATTTAACAGGATGGAGTCTGTGTGAGCATCTGTGTCACTGTCATTAATACTTTGACTCCCCGCACTGCTGCCAATGCCAGCTCTTTCAGTACTGCTACGCCTCTGCTTGCTTTCTGCTTTCTAGGGGCACTGACTAAGGCTACTGAGACTGTTAGATATTGACTGAAACTCAATCAGTTGCTACTTATTTAACCAATATGCAGACATTACTTTGTGAAATGATTTTGGAAAGTGACAAAGGCAGCTGCCCCTCATCACCCACTCTTCAGAGAAGAGCTCTGCATTTCTGCTTTGGCTCAGCCATGGCTGTCTCACTGCCAAGCTACTCTTTCAGGGTGCAGACAGCCTCTGATGCCTCTTCAGACAGGAAATAATTACTTGTTATGTAAAGGTTGCTGCCTACTACTCGTGTATATTCAGCGTATTCAGTCTCACTAACCTGTCACACTGCACTGCAGCTTTGCATCATGTGAGCAGTATACCATGAGAGATGGCACCCAAAATGCCTATCTGAGACCAGCCGTGTGCCCCAGCTCACCAGCCATCCCCACTATTACCCTTCATCATCCCACAGCCCCCGGCTTGGATATCCTGAGGAGCTTCGGCTCTCTTAGGTACGCCCCATCAATGGCAGCAGGCTGCCACACGGCAAATCAAAGGCAGTAATTAGTGACTGAGAGGTGGTGAGGAGCTGGTATAAGGGATTTTTTCCCATTTCTGTGCAAGGCTAGAAGTTTAACTCAAAGAATCCCCTGCAGTGGTTTAGGTTGTTAGTGCCTGACTTTGTACTGAAGAGAGGGTGGACTCACAGGCAGTCACAGCAGAGAGGTATTTTGAGAAGCTACCTCCACACAGTTATCTCATCTAGTCTGAGAAGAGTGTGTGAGTGACTAAAGCCTGTGCAGTGTACATTCAAGCAGGTAAGTTAAAACCAATTAAAAATAACCTCCCTGGTTTTGCAGTGGGACAGTGGATGAGATGCCACACCAATGAAGGGGCTCAGCGGTGAACCAGAAGCTTACAGTTGAAAGTCAGGACGTGACTATGGAATGAGCTGAATACAAAGGGATCAGGGAGCTCTCAGGCCTGAAGCTCAGCATTTAGGTGTGGGCCAAAATAACTCTTTTAGACATGACCATAGGTCATTCAGGAAGTTTCATGAGCCTCACAGACTTCAGCTCGCCTAAATGACTGAAGGGCCAAAGGCAAATGCAGCGGACGCAAAAAAAGTTCTCCAGAACTCATAATTAATTTTTTCTTTGCTTTTTTCTCTCGGTTCTTCCTTTTCTTTATAATTTTGTGACCTTCTCTCTGTGCAAAGAGAAGGTCGCCATTCCAGTGTCTGCTCTCGCTCTAAATTTCAAATTTTCACTCCATTTTTGTTTTCCATTTCTCATTAACACATTACAGATGACTTATTTTATTAATTGCCATCTATTTTTCTAGTTAATTTAATTTTCTGGGAAATAAATAATTTCCTGACCTGTTCCAGTCTTGTTCTAATGCTTAGCCAAATATCTTAAGGCAGTGAAGGAAAAAACAAACAGCTGAACATCTGCTGAAAAGGTTGCAAGGGTGAATAATCTCTAATAGCTTCTAATGAGCTTCCAGAAATATACTGCATAAGGAGAAATGTACAGGTACGAGTTCTTAAACCCTTACTTACAAGACAATCCTGCTCAGTTACTCCATTCTGTTACAGACAGGAGGAAATTCAGATGCAGAATATGTTATCAGATACTTTTATAATGCATCCTACAATGACATATCTCTCTTCAAGCAACCATTAACTGGGCTCAACACACACCCTGCTTTTATGCTTTACTGGTGCAGTTTACATCAGGAAGACTGCAAGGAGTCCCTTAGTATAATTGAAATTCTCCATCATTTTGGTGCACTGCTTGTCTGTCTCATAGCTCCACAGAGGCAAACTGAGCAAGCAAACACAGGAGAATCCAAAAGTTCCCTTGGTGATGCAGCTCAGCCCTGCCCCTGGAAGTGAGGATTAGGACGGCAGGCTCAGAGGTCAAGGAGGGCATCTGGTAGCTGTACCTGTGTGAAAAGAAGCATTGTTACTATTCCCCAACTCATTGGCCAAAGCACTAACAGGACAATTGCTGAAGAGTAATCTCTTCCCTTTTCCTTGGACTTCCATTTCTCCTCTTTGAGGTTGCCCTCAGTTCAGTCACATATATCTACCTGCCATGCTCAGGCAGAGCATATAAGTAAATGCAATACAAGGAAAGTCAATAAAGTTTCACTCACTTACAATAGAAGTGAATTTAGCCACCAATCGATAATGAACAGCAAAATGTTCCCTTCATGTCTGTTCTTGCAGTTGTCCTTCATCTGAAGAGTTCAACCCCACTTAGAGAATCAATGTATCAATAGAAAGTAAACTGTGTTTTCAATAAAACTGAATATGTGAGCAGATTCAGCATTGCATGATTATTAATTTCCAAAGTTAGCCACAAGCTTTTAAGAGTTTCCATTAAATCTCCAAATGAAATTGGAGCACTTGGAAAATTATCAAAAAATTCTGTATTAAAATACTCTCCTCCATCCCTCTACATGCGCAGAAGCAACTTGCATATTCCTAGGGCAAGCAAGGATACACTGTTGACTGAAAGCAATGATAATTCACTGCCTCTTATTTCTGGTATAGCCCTGATCTTATTCTGCCACCTTGTGTGATCGACATATAATACAGCATAGTCTCATTTTCAGGTCCATATTTCTTATTCCACTCCATTAGGTCTCGCATCTTGTTTAGTGCTCCTCAAAGCTGGGAGTTTGTTAAACTCTGTGCGGACAACAACTCATCTCTGATATTCCAATCCTGTATGGATTATCAGGATGAACCAAATTTAATATTTTGTTCATACTGCACCTCCCCAAAAGCCACTTAGTTTTATTAGAGTGGTGAACACTTCTTACTAACTATATAAAAGAATGCACATTTCTGTTAGCTCATTGTTAGATTGTGGTTCTGTTGAATTTCATTAAAATTATTTGCTAAATAATGTCTGGGAATCATTTTAGCCCATATTATCCATTCAAAGCAATCTGTTGAGGAAAAAAAAAAAATCAGTTTTCCAAAAAAAGGCTTGAGCTGTGTGTGTGACTAGCCACTCCTTCTCTTATGGCCTATTTCACCATTATAGAAATAGTTTCTTTACATTTACCCTGACTGGAAAACTGTGAATGTTAAAAAAAGCATTTGCCTTTCAATGTAAAATGTCTGTTGAAAACAAATACAAAGGTAGTCTTTCAGAAAGTTTCTCCACTGTTTTGTCAATGTTTCTAATTTCTGCCACTGTATTCAGTCATGACAATATGAAAAATTAAAATATGTAAAATTAAAAAAGAAAAAGCCTTTAATGAAAACCCCAGTTAGAGCCTGTTGGATAAAAATGTTTGATGTTTTTATTAGCTGGATAAATTAGCTATCTTGTTCTGGAAACAGGCAAAGCATTCCTCAAATTCATCTACAAAAACTGTCTGAAGTTCTAGGTCAGACTATCATGACAGGCTCTGCAAGGGATTCTCATGCTTAGAAATGACTGCCAGTACGATGCAAAAATCAATAAAGCTACATGAAGCTGTTACCTATGGATGTCATCTCCCTTCGGAGTACCAGCAAATGTCCATGTACATCAAAGGTACTGAAACACTTAAATGTGACACCAGCCCTGTCCAGTAAGGCTGCCAGTATAGAGAGGAACTTCACCTTGTTCACAGGAAGGTTCTCAGCACATCCAGGTTTTAAATACCTATGAGCTTGCCTCCACTGTTAAGCAGAGGTGACAGAAGGTAGGAAGCAGATTATCAAAAGCTCCTTCTAAATCCTGCAAATGCAGATGTTGACATCTTTTATTGCCTTATGCTCTACAGATACAGAACTACATTTTTTATCTAAGTGAACTACGACTCAGACTTAATTAACCAGAACTGTGGTGCCTACAAGATCGATGCTAAAAGTGTAGTGAATGCAGTCAGAGCAAAATTCATTCCTGTAGTCTAGTTTTAATGTCTTTTACACAGGGAAATAATTATAGCTAAAAGCTGATGTTTTCACTTCATACTTGTGGAATACAATTCATCTTAGAGTATCTCATCATGTCCTTAAATTGTGGCTGTGGTCAGAAAACTGTTTATATTAAGATCATACCATTTTATTCACCATATATTCTGCAAGTAATCAAATCACAGGGCTGATCTCCAGCCCTTTCGTGAGGAGAAATAATTGAGGCAGAAAGATTCACAACGATTTTCATAAGAACCAAGCAAAATATGTCTACAAGATACGATTCAAAAAAATATGCAATTTGCGTGTCAGAGACAACTTTAAAAAATTTGGAATTTGGCAAATAATTTCAGGCCACACAAACACATCTCTCCACAATTAATAATGAAAGTAATTTCAGAAAAAAACTGTTTCTTCAATTACCCTGTACAAATTTTTGACCTTTCTTTCAGAAGTTTTTTATAAAAGGATTAATAAATATATATATTTAAGAACAAAACTGAAAATTTTGCCTCCAACCATATGTTTCTTGTTGACCTAGAGAGGAAAATCATATTAAAATATTTTTTCCAATCACATACTCATTAAAAAATACAACCTTCAAAACATGTTACGCACAGTTTTAATTTCAAAAGGCTTTGTCTCAAGTTTCAAAAGCACAGAGCAACCCTACAATGTGCATAATTAGCCTAGTATAAGGAAGCACACAGTAAAGGGACCTGGAAAGTTTGACTCCCTTTACAGGCCCTTGCAGAGCCCTTGGCAAGTCATTTCATTCCCTTATATCTCTATTTCCCTATCTATTAAGTCAGGGCAATAATACCTACCTTCCCTGAAGAAGTGACAGTAATTAAGTCAATGGTTAGCATAGCACTTTCAAGATGCAAATCTCTGCATTAAAGTTCTAAGTACTATTATTATTATCATCATTATCACTGATTATCATTAAGCTAAAGCTACTGTTTAATTCTATATGTTCTCATTCTGAGAGATACATTGGACTACCATTGTCAGCTAATTATACCATCTACTCTTAAGTACAGGAGTACAAAAGCATACCTTCTGCTGCATTTGCAGTCTGTTCCCTCTTTCAAATACTCTTTGTGTGAAAGAAAATATATTCTTAACTAATGCCTTAAGGAAGTTTACATGGTATTGCCAAATTAGCTCATTGCAATTAGTATCTCAGGTTTCTCTGCAATCCCAGGAAAATAGCAGTAGCCACAAATGCAGCTAATGATGACTTTGTAAAACAGAACTGGAAGTTAATAGTGAAAAGGCTGTCAAAGAGCAAAAGGCTGCTTTTCAAATGACCTTTAAATCCGCTGCGGCTCCTGCAGAGGATAAGAGGTAACATGAGTGACAAAAAAGGCTTTTCCAGCTCACCAGATTTCGCCAGGTCAAAGAAGGAAGCATTTGTATTGAATAAATAAATAGATAATTCATCTCCCAGCTGTTTTGGCATCTTTCCCGATATGAGCACAGGTAGGAAGCAGGTCTATGAAGCTGGATGAATTTCAGAGACCTGTAAAACAGTCAGAGAGCCAGAGAACTGAGCCCAAGTCGCTTGTTATGCAGAAGAGAAAGGAACAGAAATTTGCCCACAGGGCTTCAGATGCAATGTGTATCTGCAAACGCTATTAAAATGCCAATGTCAATTTAAAACTAAAAATCAGCCTCACTCAGTTTCTTCTGGTTTTGCTCACAAGAACGTGCAGCTGGGTGATGCTACCCTGCCACCCTCCCTGCTGACTGTTGCAGTCAGCTGCAAAGCTCAATTTGTATGATCTTCCAGATATCTGGGCACAGATATGGCTAACACTTGTACCTCAAACCCTATCTTCAACAAAAATAGATACACGCACATAGATACACAGTAAAGAGGTGGTGTGTCACATCTTGGCATGAAGCCATGGAGAAAGCCGCTCTTCTCCTTGTGATTTTTTGTGCTATGACAACACATTAGTCTAAATAAATACATAATTTTTAATGGATATTGAAATTTTACAGCCTTGAAAGAACCTCTTTGACACGAGACATTTTGTAACAACACAATATTTTGAATCTCCATAATCTTTCTGTCTAAGGTTAACAACCCAAAAAGTTTCTGAAGTCAAATAATTAAAAATGCATGAAAATACTGAGAGACAAAGTAAATGTTACTTTTTATAGGGAAGGAAACTGAAACCTAGATACTAAAATCTGCATCCAATCTTACACAGTTGGATGAGACACATAACGGCTCATATTCTCAGTGTTCACGTACTACAGATCCACCAACCATTTGAGGAACACTGTGGCTCCAGCCTCCTCTGTGTGCCAGGGAATCTCTGTGCTGCAGGGGAGGCTTTCTGCTGTTCCCCTGGTCTCACCCATGCCAGAGGGAAGTCAAATGTGACTGCAATGCTCATCAGGATCCCAAATGCAAGGCAGGCACTTCCAAGTTAATAATTAAGCACAGTCTGAGCCTCTGCCCTCTGTAACATGGGGACTGGAGGGAAGGCTTTCCTCTCTCAAAGACACTTTTCTGTCCTTTAATGTGACACAATACTCACCACCCCCTCACCCCAGCTTTCCTTATGGGAGGATGCTCAAAAGATAGTTGCTCAACCCTCATGAGCAAAAGAGGTTAATGAAGATTTTTCAATGGAAAAGAAGAGGTAAATTACTTCTCTAATGTAAAGAAGGGGCTGAGAAATGAATGAATAGTATTAAATTACATTAATACCTAAGATAATGGGAGAAAAGTCATAAACCACACACATACATAGACAGTTGTCCATCTGCTCTTTGCCTTTCTTCGGGTCTTGTAGAAAGCTATACTGAGGTGGGATGGAACTGGCAGTTATCATAAATAACTTTTTACAATTACAATAAGAAAAAGAAAAAAAATAGACTGCAAGAAGGGAATTCTTCATATAAATGGCACCTGCATGGTCATCCAGTGCTATTAGTCACTATAACTCAAGAGGAGTTGGTAAGCCAGTGTGACTCCTTGCTAAACTTCTATGCAAGGTATTTCTTCTTCTTGTCAAAACAGATTTCCAGAAACAGCCTAATTTTCCCTATAGAAGAAATCCAAGAAACAACTTAGAAACATTATTTCTGTCAGGGGGCTATCAAATGCCTTTGCTTCTTTGTCTGGTATTCTTAAAGTATGTTTAAGCATTATGCATAACCTTACAAGACATAAAAAGTCAGGTAGGATCAGACTGTGCAATAATATCTCAGATGGTTCCCATTCTTTAAAACTGAGACAACTTAATTCTGCCAGTTAGAAAATTGTACAATGCAATCAACATACTGACAAGCTGCAAAATATAATTTATTATACATGTCTTATCACATAATAGCATAAAAATATTTATCACTGTATGTAAAAATGACATTCACTTCCCAGACAAAACATGACTATAATTCCTTATTTTATTTCTTCCTAGGTTCTCTTTTAATTACCATTTCAATAGGCTCAGAAATGGCTGGAATTCCAAATCTAACCTCTGCCAAATCTTCAGAACCCTTGGACATTTGTATCTCTCTCATTCTGTTACTCAAAGCTTCAAACTGATAGTTCTGGAAATTAAATTGACCAATTTATTCATCACTGTAGCAGGGCTTAAACCTCAGCAACATGATTGCCATCATGTCATTGCTGTCAATGACCTGAGTCTTGAGTTTCAGAGATTGCCCCAGTAACACTCGATAATAAGTGGCAAAACATTATCGCTTCTTTTGGTACTCATTATAAAAACATTAATTGGGGTGAAAGGTAATCCACTTCATATGCTAAATCATGGATCTTCTCTAAGGGTGGACAAGGGGCATTGCAAGAATAAATATGTCACTGTGATTTGTTGCCACAAAATTTCCTTAAAGTTTGCATGAATGGACTACCAGAGGGCGTCACAACAAGGAAAAACATTCTTTTGATTTAAATTATCCAGGTCTAGTCTGAAAGGTCACCATCAAAATGAGAACACAACAGAGAAAAGGGATGAGCTCCAAAGTAATGTCAGTACAATTTATGCAACCCATTTTTTCCACTATCCTGTTTTGAATAGTTTCATTTTATTTATTTTAGGGAATCACTCCATGGGTCACACACAGAAAATTCACAGTACCTTTACCACTCCTTTCCTATTGTCTCTTCCTTTCAAGTACTGTTTCATTGGGAGGGGGGGAAGAAAAAAAACCACCACCAATTTTTTGCAGTTTGACTCCTGTGGCAGAAAAGCATTAAACTCACAGCCAGGCAGCTGTTTTCCCCCTTCTCAAGTGCTGTCACTCTACCTCTTTAAGCTCTGTTTTATCAGTTGCATAGAAATTTTTTTGTTCATTTCAAAGAGCACATTAAATTCTCATTAACAGAGAGGGGAATTAGGCATGTACAGTTAGAAAATGAATAAAAAAAAATTCTGCACTAAGTAAAGAAACAGGATTCCCCTGACAAACGTGTATTCACAAAGAAATATCACTGCAGGTAACAAATAAACTCCCTTGACTAAGTTAGATATCCTTTCCAAAGTTTTCTCAGAGCGAGAGCTCTCTTGGAGATATTTCAGCAGGAAAAAATGGGTTCTGCTCAGCCTGGGTTTATCTCAAAATTTTGGACTTTCATGTTCATGGAACAATAATGTTTGAAAAAACCAAAAATTAAAATTAAATCCCCGGCCTTGTAAGGAGGCATCTCAGGGGCCAGCTACTGGCAGGGCTGGAGAGAATGCTGCTGCCAAATGGAAAATGTGAGCTGGCAAGTGGACCTGAAATCTTATATTTTGAACTTGGCACATCTGAAAAGTCTTGGCAGTTGGTTACAGGCCCTGGAATGCGAAGCTTGAGAACAAGTTTTTCCCCATAAGAGCATAGAAAGCACCTTTAGTATGTATAAAGCAAACTTCCATCTACCCTTCTTATAAACAGCCCTGGTGTGTTTTGCACAGTGTGAAGTAGCATTTAGACATGCATTGATTTTGCCTAGATATCCTATCTTCATTTGTCTTGCTTTGCCTCATATGGGCCCCAATGACTTTTTGACCCTCCAATAAATTTTAGCATCATTCAGAAGGTCAAACAGTCAGAAAAGTAAAAACAGATTAAAAAAAGAAAGAGCTGCAGTGGATGGAGAGTTATAATCATAAGCTTTATTAGATATTTCAGATGCTGCAGACTTTAATGGCAGCAAGCTTTTAAAAGTTCAGCCTCTGCTTTACTGTTATAAGGGGATACTGTTATTTTTGCCATCTGATTTTTAATATCACTAAGTTACCAAAGAGTTACCAAAGTCTTTCTGAAAGTTATATGAACTATTTAAATAATTTTAAATTAATTTAAAAATACTGTTTTTAAAATTGAAAATATTATAAAACTAGTTTCATAGTATTTCCCTGCGCTCTTGATGACAAAAAAGAGTCACAATATTACTTGCCTCTCTCTGGTCATCTTAGCCAGAATCCTCTCTGCATTTTCTGGTTTTCTCTTTTTTCTTTTTTTTTTTTTTTTCCTCTTTTACGGGGCAGAGAGGGAACAGACAGTACTGGTAAATCAGAGCTTTGAAATTAAATAAAGACGGGGTTGCAGTCTATTTAATATCAACATATTCTCACTATTAATATTGTTACTATCATCTTTACCAGCTTTATGACTGAAGCCTAAGCATCTAAGAGACACAACTGCTTTCATAAGTCACATTCCTCCTGTAATATACTCACATGCGGTGAGCAAGTAATTTATCCTGTTAATATCTTGTTCAGCTATTGAGAAGCTTGAGTTTGAAACTGCTGAAAAGAAGCCCAAGACATAAGGTGCAAAGGAATTTTAAAAATTGTTCTATAGCCAAGCCAACCCACCTTGGACCCTGCATGTGCAGAAAGTCTCCAGCTCATGAATCACCTCTATGCTATGTTGTGGTCCACCGTGCAAGCTGTAGAGAAACACATGCCAAAATCTGATCACCAAAGCCTCAGACAGCTTAGTCGGTATAAATTATCTCTTAGGATAAATTATTCGGTCTTGATTTGCAAATTTGACACTCTCTCCATTTGTAACTTGTTTCCTTCATCCTTTGCATGTGTTAGCATAGTACTGGAATACATTTAAAATCACAAGAGATCCATTCCCATTAGTCTGGAAGGTTATTTCATGTAAGTATTTCCTTATTTCTAAATATTCTTTTGCACAGTTTTTTTTCCCCTTGTATATCCTGAAAAAGGAAGAAAAAATGGCATAGACACTGTATAGGGTTTCAGCATTTCTTTCTGTTTTACTCTTATCTTTACAAGACCACAATATTACCATTTATTCTTTTTCTCGTTCACTTGAAACTACATTTTTTAACACTTCTCTTTGGATTTACTAGATAAAACATACACGCCTTCCAATTAAAACTGTTTATTGACAATGTATTTTTGAGGTGAAAACATGAGATATATAGCTTTTAATAAGAGAAAAAATAAATTTCATTTCATACTCCTAGTTCAGCAAACCAGAGAAGGTCTGTTCTGATGCATGGTTGAAGTGTACTGACAAAACTGTGCTGAGAGTGATAGCTGGGATAGCTCCTCGAAGTCTGCTGCAGTGCAGAGAGGAGGACACAACAAGCTTCTCACTCGAGTCTCCCAGGGATTCACAGGTGATTTAAGATTCAAATCCTTTTCTCCATCTTTCTCCTGAGGATTTGCTTTCATGACAGAAATCTCCTGCTGGTGCAGAACTGCACTGGAACTCACACCATACCCCTCCTGGCTACTGGGCTGGTGGGGGGATGCTCTCCAAGATGACAAACTGATGTCTCCAAGGAGGATTTCACTCACTGGCTCACAGGCACTAATCTAAAGGAGTGCCTAGCTACAGTATGATATATCAAAGCAAAGACTATTGAGAAAATAAGGGGCTTTTAAAAGAAGACATATTCCAGAAATTATCTATATTACAACTTGCTCCAAGTACCATTAGACTTGACATATGATTAACCAGGCTGCAGGCAAATGGCAGAGTTGGCCAGAGCCATTGGACTTTGGAATTTCTTGAAGTTCTGAGTGCATTTCCATGAGAAAAAAGAAAACACACAACTGTTTTATTTTCATTTATTTATCAAGCAATACCTTGCCACCACAATACCAAAAGGAATTATAATTGCAAGACTAATGAATGTCAAGGATAAACGGCCTCTCTATTTGCTCTTAGCCAAATGGTTCCTAAAAAAGGTATGCCCTTCCGAGCTTCCCTGAAAGCAACATCACAACAAGAGAGACAGCAAAGTGAGCATAAAAAATAAATGTACAGGTCAGTGTTAAATTACCCAGTTAGTCAGACAGGTTGGAGACAATATGACTTAGGAAAAAAACACAAGTACTGCAAGACAACTTACTGATACAAAAATAGATAAAGGTACCAGTAGAAGATAACCTGGCATTATCACATTCTATTCTTTAAAATATCTGAAGGCCCTTAAATATCTAAAACACCCTGAAGCCAGCATTTGGAAATGGAAAAGTCTGACAAAGAATTGAGTTGCTCCATGCTCCCGCATATATAGGATCTTGTACATGACCAACATGAAAGTCATATGTCGCAACAGACCTTTGTTGGTGCCTGTGCCCTCCAGTACAGACATGTCCATGCACAAAGACAGTTGCATTTGACAGACTTGCATGCAGAACTTCAGATGCAGAAGCCATAAAACTTTGTAAACCACTTCACAAGTTCACACAGCAGAAGCTATTTGGTGGATTTGGCCATTGTTTAAGCTTCTCTGAAAACAGATGGGAACATGATGTCTTCTCACAAGTTTCATTCCCACATTACTGCCACAGATGGTGCTCTCACATCTTTGAAGAATAGGTCTTCTTTCTTACATAAGCAATAAGAGGATACAAAATGTTTCACATTACTGCTGATATAACTGATCTCAAGCAGTTACTGCTGAGACATTGCTGAGACATATAATTTTTTGCTCTCTGCCCCTCCCAGAACATTCTGGTTCTCCATTTAATGCTCTTCCAGTCAAAACCAACAACAGGCAGGGACACACACTGATATATCAAGTCAGCTATTCATCTATATTTTCTTTTCAAGAAGTTCATATGCCCTTACTGAGTGATTCTATGAATGTCACTGTATTAATGTAGTTCATTGAAAATGAAGAAGGAATCTTTTTTTTTCAGATAATTTAGTAAAATATTGCTCTGTTCCCTGTGGGAGTTTTTTGTCTTTTCTTTTTTCCCCCCACTAAGCACAAGTAACTGGATAATCATATTTCAGCCTCCTGAGGGCTCATTTCCCAAATGGATGTAAATAATGAATCAAGTACCAATGGCAGACAACTTGGTTCTCAAAATAGGCCTCTACATTTCAGCATCCAGAATATCATACAGTGTTTGCACTGTTGTTGCTGTACCTTTGCACCTCTTAAACAATGACTTCATTGTTATTTTTTGTTCATAAATATTATAGGAAAAATCAGCTCCTCTTAGCACAAAAAAGAATTTGAAAACCATCAAAGAGGAAAAACTCCTTCCTCCTCATCATTTACATCCACCATCAATTAATTTGCTAAGGAAGCATACTCATAAGTAAGCTCTAAAAATTAAACTATCATATTATCACAATAAATAAATCAAAAATTCATGCAATCAGTCAGTTGTGACTCTTGATCACCATCTGGAAAACTTGAAGTCCAGCCCAAACAAAGACCTCCAGCCTCTAAGTGAAGTGCAACCTGTTAGTTATCATCTATGCTTTCCACATCCAGCTGCTGCGGGAGCATGTTGACTGTATTTTTAACACACAGCACTTTTCCTCAGTCTCCTCACAGCCCTACCATGGGCCCCAGAGGGTGCTTGCATGCCACTAGTATGGTATTGTTTTGGTGTTTACTTCTTCAGGTCGAAATGTCTGAAGTGATCAGAGGGCTGCATTATGGTTTGCCAGAAGAGAGGTTTTATAGTGTGGTGCATACACTACACATGTCAAAGTGTGTAATGAGGGAGAACAGAGGCATCTGAGCACAATAGACCTTCTGGTCTATGGTACTGGAAGTCTGCACAGAGCAGAGAAATCCAAAGGTTTTTTAGTCTTACCCATGTTGCCCACAAGGCAAAATATTCTTAAACCCCCAGGTGAATATGGCCACAAACAATTGGTTTGCTTCAGAGAGTACTCTGAGTGGAAATGTCTGTGAACTACCAGGAAAGCCAGGCCCTGGAGCATCCTGGGGAGTTATTTTTAGTCTTCTGGGAACTTTGAAATCAAGTGAGGGAGAAGATATTTTAGAAGATTATACTTACTTTGACTTTGTAACTCATGAGAGTTTCATTACTGGAAAAAATTATGTTATAATCCACAATAAAGATGCTTATAATTACCTGGGTGCATCACCTTTTATAAGTTCTATTGTAAAGAGAATAAGTAAAAGAAATAAAATAATCTCAAACTGCATAAACTTCTATTGCTTGAGATATTAGACATTTAATTACATAATTTTAGCTGGTTTCTTCAAGTCTTTCCTTTCTTGCCTTTCCTAATTCACAAAGAGGGATATTTTGATTGAATTTCTTTGTAGATATGGTTCTTTGTTGGTTTTCATGGCTGATGCCAACTTTCCTTAGGCTCTGATCAAATTCCTACTGAAATTAAAGACCCTCAGTAACATCAGTAGGGTGAATTGAGATCATATAAGTGTTGAGCCTAAAATTTAACTCCAGAGTAAAGAAGTAACTCCACTGTGCATATACTTGTGAAGACAGAATTTTCTCCAAATCTCTGAAAACCAAAGATGTATGTCAGATACTCAAATAATATAATTAAAATGATACAGTAAGCAAATACGTATTTGTAAAAATTGATTCTACTGTTGCTAAATAGATAGAAAATTCAATAGATACACTGAATTCCCGTGGCTTAAAGGATGTTTTGTACTTCAGATCAAAGATCAATAGAAAAATCTGATTGTATTGTAGCCAAGATTAAAAGAAGCATATCCACTTCAACAGGTCCCCTCCCTACCCTCATCTGTACAGAAATCTTAATGGGTTTTGTACATAAAGTTTAGCAGGAAAGTCTGAAAACTTCTTCAATTCACACCTGTGCTGGCATGAAGGTCTGAGGTGACCGGAGGAACAGATAAATCTTTAGAGGCAGAAAGCTCTCCAGCAGCCGAGTACTATCTTAAGCTAAAGGGCAGTCTTGAGAAAGACTCATTACAGAATTATGTCCTTTACATTGACAGAGACTTGAGATATGTGCAAGAAGTTGGAAAAGAAAGGATTTCTAGCCAAATTAAACATGCTATTCCATGTTCTAACTGTTTGAGCATAAAAGAAGAAGAAAAAGGGTTTGTCTAGATCTTAGAAATTTTAACACATGGAATCAGAGAAAGCATTCCTCATTTCTAGAGCTTCAGACATTTGTTGCTGACCCATTATTAAAATTAAATTTAACATTATGAATAAAAAAAGAGACAGATTTTGGAGAATCAAGTTAGAGGGTGAATCATTTTAGCTGTTCACTTTTAATTTACCTTGAGACAGACAGAAGTTTCTTCACTTGAATTTTCAGAATTAGATCAGTTAGTGAAACATAAAACAGAATGTGAAATGTAAAATAATAATAGAATGTCACAAAGTTAGCAGACAAAGCATATCCAGGTAAAGTAAGAATACATGGAGACCTCTTGTTCTATGAATCAAGGAATCAAGCCAAAAGATCTCATATATATATTAATATATGTAAGTGTATCCCAAGTGCACGTTCTTTGTTCATTCCACTGCCACAGGAGAGTGTAACTTGGCTGACAGCAGGCACACATGACAGGGCATTGCAATAAGTTAAAACACTGTTGTGTAATAACCTGTCCATATTCAGCATATGTACTCCCAACAACTCAGTCATCATGCTAAAAAATGTAATCTGTTTAGAATAAGACAGAGGCACTTTATTCAAATTCATCGCTGCCTCTATGAGAAATGCAGCATGCCTAAACTTACACCTGCAAATTTACTCTGATTTGCCAGAATAATTTTATCAGTACATACATCAATACATTGGCACATATTTGGGAATGCTCTGCTGAAGAGAAACCTTGGGGCTTGCCTCTCGAGAAGACAAACAGGAGAGAAGGAACCACAGGACTGATAAAGAGCAGTATGTTAAATTCAGTGAGGGGAAACTCCAGCACTATCACCAGGTAGAGAATCAATTTTATGAGAGAAACAATTTTGTGAGTGAATACTTCTTTTGTTTTGGATCTCTTTCTGGACATAATAGCTGTCTAGCATCACGCCAAAATCAGGTTATATCAGTCTTTATTTGAGAAAGGTGCTTAAGTGGGCTTAACATTAAGGGTAAGTTTAAGCACTGTCCTTAATCAGGGTGAAAAATACAACTATCTTCTTTCGTGCATCTTTAACAGTTTTTCACTATTCTCTTCTGTTGTTGTTATTATTACTGTTATTATTACTCTTATTATTATTTTCATTATAATTGTGCAGCGCTGTATTACCCACTGACAGCTGTGTTCCAGTGACACAAACTTTACTTAGAAAATGCCATATGCCTGTTGTATTCAAAATATTTCAGGCTTAAAACATATTTAACAAACTCCAAGCAGGGATTCAACCCTTACTAGTACACTAGTTGGCTGAATTCACAGAAGACAAAAATAATCCAGCCAGATTCCAGTGCCTCCAGAGTCTTCAGTGTTTGAGCTAAACAGTTTGATTTGGAGAAATAAACAGCGGAGGAGAGAGAGAGAGAACTGGAAACTTTTCTCAGTCAGACAAATTTCCCATTATTCTAGACACCTCTAATAAAAGACTATTGCTGTATTAAATAGATTACAATCCATCTATGACATCTTTCCACATGTCATTGTCACAGTACTTAAAGCAAGAAAGTTCTGTTATCTCCATTTCATAGATGAAATGAGAAACACAGAGGGTCTAAGTGACCTCAAGTTACACTGAAAATCTGTGCTATGTCTAGGAACTGAATCTCTTCAGTCCCAGTCCAACCTTGTAGCCACGAGATGCTCTTTTGGTAGAAAGGTTATCAAATACAGTACCTACTGACCATGTCTACATTAGCAAATGGAATGAGGCATAGACTACTCCTTGGCTTCAAGGCCAGCTGACACAGCATGGTTCTGATCTGCACAGCCAAGTCCTCATACCCAAAATAGGGAACTCATGTTCAAGCTGTTTGTCAAGAGCACTAACTCCCAATCTGTGTACACTCCAGAGCTGCTTGGGAGAATACTCCTTAGCACTGGCCAAAATTCCAACAAAACCTGTGCTAACAATGTTAACAGCATACATTACTGCAAACCAGAGTCTAAGGCTATTCCCTGACTTTCTCAGGTCTGCCGTTTCAGACCGTTTTCCAGATATCAATTGTCTGAAAGCTTTGTCTGTTGAGAACATGTAGCATTTGAAAAGGCCCTGCCAATAGAGCTGAATGCAAGTATTTCTTTCGCTTTCCAAAGACTGTGAATTATCAGCATTACCATAGTCTGCACCAAACCTTTACCCAGTTGTAATGCTGAAAAAATGAGATGCATCTTGGAGTTTCATGTCCAAGTGCAACTTCAGAAGTAAGATATTGCACTAAAACTCTATTCTGCCTGCAGCTAGAAAGTTTGAAGCCACAAAAATCAATGTCCTATTGTGCAGTGATTTCTTTTTGCATGTTTCTTTGTGCACTGGAGGGAGAATATTCATTTGCTCTCCTGTTTGAAATGCGTTATTTAGTTATTATTCACTTACTAGCCCAAGACAAAGATAAGGTATGACATTAGTGTTCTAAAGTGCTATTGATTACCAGTACAAAATGAAAATATATAATTGATAAAACATCAGGATCCCCTATAGGGACTTACAGTGCAAAAGCTTAAAAGGAAATGCTGATCTCTTGTAACAAATTGATCTACATGCAGCCAAGCTGAGCTGAGTCTAAGCAAGCTGGGAGAGACAAGACAGAGCAGCTTGTTTGTTTTTCATCTGTAGTAAGAATACAACGGTTGTAATTTGCAAAGAGCAAGTGCCACATTTGTGTGAAGTTTTCTGTTTGTTCTTCAGTTCATTGCTAGTGATACAGCTCTCTGTTTTGCAAATAAACTGTCTCAGCTCAGTTCCTCACTCCAAGGACTGCCGGGCCGTAGCAAGCCTGGAAGCTGTATTCCAGTCGTGCTGGAAGAAAGTGCCATGTTTTGCTGCTGGGTATGCCCTATTACCACATGGCAAGTAGTGTTAGTAAACCTCACAGGGAGAGATGCATGTTTATCAGTTCACCTAGAAGGATGCCTTGCTACAAATGGCGTTTCTGCAAGGAAGAGCGCTGGGGGGAAAAGTCAGAAAATACCTTCCTCTCTTGTAAGGAGATAGACAACTGGTAGCCGGCAGGTGGTGCTGCTCATTGCCATGGGGACATCCACAGTCAAATTGTGACCCGCCTTTCCCCAGAAGTCCACAGTATGCCTGAGGGGCAAAACACTCAAAACACTCAAGGCTAGACTGAATCATTGCTCCCTTTACTATTGAGTGTCTCCCAAATGAGTAGCACCCCCTTTACTCTGCTGTGATTGTGATACCAGCTGGCTTGCGTAGGAAAAATAGGGATGCTTTTATGACCTCTCAGGCTTTTACCCACAACAAAGAGCCACAGATGAACAGGGACTTCTTTCTCTTATCAACAAGAAGTAACTGGGCAAAGGGAAGGGAAGGATAACAGGCATCATGTCAAAGTAGTAGTTTACTCCCTTCCTAGAACAAAGATGGCATGTGACAGAAGGTTGTTACAGATGATTCTTTGGTCCATTGCTATGATGAACCTCAATATTCTTTTAATACTAAATATTCAGCCACTGAAGGAGTCCATTCTCTTCAAAGAGAATCCCTTCCTTCTCATTCCAGGGAAAGAAGATAAAATATAAATGCAAAAATGTGTTTTCATCACTTTCCCTTAATCTTTCTCAGCTAAAAGCACACCTAGCATCTGTCATTGAATCGATAAAACACAACAAAGTGCACAAAAGAATATATTTGTCTATATTTGTTTCCCTTTAGAAAGTAAGAACATAAGAATATCTGTGTCAGGCAAGACAAACTGTCCATCTGTCTTAGAACACTCTCTGATGTGGTCAGTACCAAATGTGTCAAAAATATATGAGGATAAACAGGAGGCAACAGTTCCCCACGGTCTCCTGCAGCCTGAGCCTACAGAATTTTTTGAACTTGAGGTCATTTCTTTGTGTTCCATAATCCAGAATGGATGTTTCATCCAGAAATTTTTCTATTACGTCTTTTACAACCATCTAACTTTTGTCACCCCTAATCCCCTTGGAAAAAGGGTCCCACAGTTTAATTGTATGTTAGGTAAAAAACTAAGTCTACTGCAATTATATAGTGAGAAACTCTCAGTAATTGCTGCCTATTCACAACTGCATTGATTGCCATCACATCCCTGTTCAGTTCCCTCCAGTTCAGGTTGAAGAATGTTAGTCTATTCAAACCTCTCCATGTATAGAAACTATTACATACCTTTGATCATTTCCATAGCCCTTCTTTGGGTTTGCTTTAGGCTTTTTGAGATGAGTTGATCAGAACTAAATATTAAATGAGAAAGGAACTCAACATGAATTCACACAGAAGCATAATCATATGAGATACTCTGATGCTTCCAACAGCTGGACAACCAGCATTCCAAGACCTATTTATGCTCCCAGCACGACTCCAAGATAATGGAGCAACATCACCCCCGATTCTGCAACGGAAAAATGAAAGCTCGGGGAACCAAATGTACGGATCAATAACTTACTATTCATTTCATCAGCAGTATAGTTGTTTAAACAGAGGCAGTTATGTGCCTAAACACATTTGTAAATTTAAACCTGAGGGACAAATTTACTTGAGGTCACAGAGGAAGCCTGTATTGGATAAGGGAACTGAAAGCAGGTGTCCCAGATCTCACATTAGCACCATAATCACTCACCTTCTTTCATCCTGTGTGCCCATTACTGATGTTTAACATGCCTCATGCACTATATTTATCTGTCATCTCTGGAATTCTAATGTATTCCTAGGTAGAAAATAACAAAACCTTCACTCTTTTAAAAGGTGAAGGCTATGTAATGAAGAGTGCCTAAACATTCCTAAAATGAAATTTGGGTTTGGATAATGTGTAGATTATCAGCTGCCTGCATATTCATTTCAGTGCATTCCTCATTCCATTCGAGAAAGGGGAAAAAAGACATAATGTTTATTAACTTTAACACTGTTGCTCTTGCCAACTGAAAGCACTTAAATTCTCTTGCTACAGCTGCCCCTGCTGCAGACTTCTGAAAGAAAGAAAACTGAAATAAAAGAGCAAAGAGCATAATGGCTACCAAGTTGCTAGTTTAAAGTTTAATTCTGTATTTAAAAGTTGTAAGGTTTGAAAATGGGCCATTAAATTATACCACAGGCATCTACTTGAGTAGAGTTCAGCTCGCACAGTCTCCCTTCTATTGACAACAATGATCCAGAGTCAGATTTTTTCAATCAGGTTTGGAATTCACTGTTCAATTTATCAGGTTTGCTTCTGGCCTGAAAGAGGGCATATAAATTAAAAGCATACCCCAATAAGACACAAGCTTTGATGTCTAATAGGGTTCTGTGAATTCATTATTTTAATATTTTAGATTTATAATCAGAAGGCTAATAATTTTGTTCCAGTCTGCATAATATGTTTTTCATGGTTCCTTTCCCAGCTCACTCTGAGAAATGTTTTCTTCAGATTACATTCATTAATACTGGGGATGTTTTGCAAGCCCTAGGGTACTAAGATCAGGGATGATTTGAAACATCAGCTTCACCAGGTATTAAAAATACAGTTCAAAAGAAGTTGAAGGAGCTTTGCATCAGTTGAAATATTTATTTTTAATAATGTATCAGCATACGTCTACTAAAAAAATTACCTTGAAGGGTGGTATAGTATCTAGCAATGCACAAGCGATAAAAAAGGCTGAAGAAAAGCGAAAGAACTAGTTTAGGAAAAACTGCTAAGGATGAGACTTGACACAGGATGTTCAAAGGTTCTCTTTCTTGAAGGAAGTTGCCATCACAATTTACAAGTTGTTCACCCTCTACTCTCTGCTTGTACACCAGAACACTGAAGCTCCACAACATTCCCTCTCAAGCAAAACAATGAAAAACACCCTGATTTCTCTAACTCTAAAAAGCTAGTCCTCCTTATGACCAGCCAGTCTATAGGTAGGAGAAGTAAACCAGTATGGTCTGTCTGCTTTTCCACTCCCTTGATGTCAAACAGTCAGAAAAATGTCTTGGTTGGCTAGTTAATACTAGTTCACATTTGCTTTGCATTGCTAAAGCAATACAGATCAGTGGGACAGCATCAGTATTTGCAATTCAAAAGAATCATCAGATATACCAGAGTCACCACCTGTGCCCAATAAAGTATGGAAATTTCACATTAGTTCTTTCATGTTAAATCCATCACATTTAGCTGTGGCTAGGTCAGCAGTCAGTCATCTTTTCAATTGCTTTGTAGTATTTTGGAATGAATGTGATGCCTTAGACAAAAGGTTGAGAATCAATTCTCAATTCAAACTTTATTGGAGTATTTCCTTCACAAATACTTTTTTTGCTTCACTTTTTCTTTTAGAGAAGATCCATCATGCAGAATTTTTGCTTCTGGTATTTTCACTACATGGTAGCTGATCAGTGACTGAAAGTAACTCCATATATATGAAGTTATACAGCTTCCTAATTCCCACTTGTTTATATTACTATGAGCAAATACACACCTCCTTTTCTCCAAAATATGTTTAGACTTGCACTGCACCATTTAGAATGATCCTTTATTAGAGAAGCAAAATGTTTATATGAACTATGTTTTTATACAGGTGAAATGTTTTTATATACTATGTTTATTGTTCCTTCCGGCATCTGTCATATAGGGGGAACAGAAAGAGTAAAACATGTCTGAGACCAAATCATTGATGAATTTAGAAAGTTAAAGCCTTCCAAGAAGATCTTTCACTGCAGCACCTATCATATTACAGCATCAGTTTCCAATGGGCTCATGTTTGTGATACTTCAGGATCAAGAGATCCCAACATGTAATTGATGTTTTTCATTTGAAATTGTTCCCATTTTCCTAGGTCCTGGCTTATGTACTCATATTGGGTCATTTTATGAATTTGCATTTTCCTTTGAACAAGGTCAATTAGGTGAAAAAGTTGCAACTGAAGACATAGAATTATAGAATGGTTTGGATTGGAAGAGACTTTTAAAGATCACCCAGTCCAAACTACCTTACATGGGCAAGGACATCTTTCAGCAGTTCAGGTTGCTCAAATCCTTGTCCAACTTGACCCTGAACACTTTCAGGAGTGGGACATCCACAGCTACTCTGGTAAACCTGTTCCACTGAACCACACTCACTGTAAAATTTTCTTCCTTATGTCCAATTTAGATCTACCTTCTTTCAGTTTAAAACCATTACCTCTTGTCATGTCACTACAGGCCCCCGTAAAAAGTTTCTCTCTCTGCTTTTTATAAGCTCCATTAAGTATTGAAAGGTCTCCCCCTTAAGGTCTCCCCAGAGCCTTCTCTTCTCCATGCTTGACAACCCCAACTGTTTCAGCCTGTCTTCAAACCAGAGGTTCCAACCTTCTGATCATTTTCATAGCCCTTGTCTGGATCTACTTTAATAGGTCCATGTCTTTCTTTATATACATCTTTTTAGATATTTTAAAGCAAATAACCGGTTCTGGAAGGACTGAAAATCAGCACCTTTCTTGCTGCAATTATTAAAAGCAGTAAGAGTAATAGTATTAGAATGGCTTAAAGCCTCATCTGCAGCCTAGGACCCTATTTTGGTGTAGCAATATACCAATAAATACTGCTCCAAGAAGTGTTAGTACACTACTTGGTTCTGATTAACTAATGTTAATTGATTTTGAATTTTTAACAAAGAACACATTTACAGAGAAAGTAGTTAATGCCATAGGTACTTAGAGGATGCCATAAAGGCATCCACATTCTTTTTTTTAGGCAGCTTATGTTTAATTTTTGAATATTATTCCCTGAAGGCTGGCTTCAAGGGCTAAACAGGAAGGAAGAGCAATGATAAGGGTATAACATAGGGTTTTTCTTAAAAAAATTAACTAAATTAACTAGACAGTTGGGCAAAATGACACTCAAAGAAGCATACTAAAGAAAGGTAATACCATTATAAGAAATTAACTATTTTTATTGGCATCAACACAAGTCAGAATCTGAGAGGTCTTAAGAAGCACTTTTTGAATGGCTTTGAACAATATATACAATATTATACCCAGGGTCAGGTTATGCTCACAAAAAGTTCTAAAGAAATTCAGTTGCGAAACCACAGAATAAATTACAAAAGTGTATGCCCTTCTGCTGACTGCAAGTTCTATTACTTTCCAACAGAGTGAGAAAAGACAAATATCAGACCAAGCCTTGTAAGGGGCCACAGAGGCAATTTTGGAAATTACAGACTAATGAGTCTGATTAACATGCCAGAAAATTCATTTGCCTGCTAATTAGCATAAAATATAATAGAAACTAGAACAGGTGGGCATATGAATAACTGTAACATACTGGGGCAGAATCAATATAATTTTTAAAATTCAAGAAACAGAGATTTAAAGGACACAGTGAGAAAAGTGTTTCAGTAGGTACAATGATTCAAAATAAAAACAAACCCTAACACAGGGATTAAATAAGGTCCTTCAACAACAATTCTGAAGAGAAATTAAGGTGGAACAAGATAAGAGAGAAGGCCTTTCAGGGATTAATAATAGTTTGGAAGACAGAAAACTACAGGTTGGAATGAGCAATTTCTTCTCAGAAGGTGGGGAATTTGCCAGCTCATGTACCTTAAAAATCAATGCTGGGACAAACATTGTTCAGTAAACTAATGAGTGAAAGTAAAAGAATCACGAAGTCTCACCAAATCTGACATTGGCTTTCTTAGCTCTCCATAGTTAATTCAAGAAAAACAAACTTTGGACAGGAAGTAGAGAGTCTTGAAGCAGTTGGCAAGCAGCTTAAAAGGGATGAAAACGGAGGAGCTAGGGGAAAGAGGTAAAGTGAGAGATAAGAGTGAACAGGACTGGAAGTGCTACCAGTCCACCCCCTGCCTCAAGAATGGGTCATTTCTGCTATATTAGATCATCCTTGACAGATGTGATGGGAAAGCCTCCATCAATACAACTTCTATGGCATTAGGAAAGCACATTGTTCGAGTGACTCAGACTCCCTTCTGTTAGGAACTTAAACCTAATCTATAACCTTTCTTGCTGCAGTTCATGCCTATGGACCACATCATAAATGCAGAGAACAGATTACTCCCTCACAGAAGGCTTTCATATCTTACAAGTCCATTGTCATAATCCTATATTTATCATGCAATGAGATACTCTAAACCAGTTCATACTCATAGTTCTCCGGTGTGCCCTTACCAAGGCTGAGTAGAGCAAAAAGATTATGTCAGATGACTTGTAAACTTCTTCTTGTTTAAACTTCTTACTATGAAGTTTGTCCTTGTGTAACAGCAAGACATTGTTGACTCATGTTCAGGTTGTTATCACTATACTTACAGACTCTTTCCTAAAGGACTGTTGCTTAATCAGTTGTTTCCCATCCCGTATTTGTGTAGCTGATTATCAATGCCTAACTGAATATCCCTATTGATTTCATCATTTCACTGAGATAATTTTGAATTCCAACTTTGTCCTCCAGAGAATTTGCAGTGCCTCCCAGCTTCATAATAACGCCGAGTTCAGAACATTCGTAAAGTTCAAAATTCTGACTAGGACTGTGTTTCTATTTAGACAATAACCACAAAGAGTTACTGTCTAGATCTGGCTATCAATCAGCTACACTATCTCCTTTTGAACTTTCACAAAGACCATGTTTCTCTAAAGAAGATATGCATTTCCTGCTTCTATCGTATCCATGTGGATTGTTATCTTATCACACAAAGACATTGAATTTCTTTGATTTTCTTTTTTTCCTCCCAAGTCCTTTTCGTTGCTAAACATCTTTTTATCTTCAAGGTGAATTCAGCGCAAGTTTTTCCATAAGTTGTTCTAGAATCTTTCTGGATCTTAAATGAAGGTCCCTTTTTAAATTTCCATTTTAAAAATATAATTTTCCAGTGATTCTTTGCTGTGATAACCAGTGCTATGGTTATCCTCCATATATTAAACATAAGCACTGATATTTTCAAGTTCTTTAAATATCTCAGGATGATGTTGGTCTGTCCCATTCACCTGAAGACATCTAACATTTCTAAGAACTAATTTTCTTTTCAATTGTAGTCTTGAATTCTACTTCTTTTTTTAGTTGGTATTACTTGTGTTAAAAGGTCCTCCAGACAGTCTTTTCTCCAAAGACTGATGCAAAAAGGATATCACATCCCCCTAAGTCTTCTTGCCCTCTTCTTGTAGCAGTTTTACTGCACAGGAGAAAAAGAAACTTATTTCATTGGTATTTCTCTTACAAATTGCATATACACAGAATGATTTTCTATTACTCCTAATGTCTTTTGTCAGGTGCATCTTACTCTCAGCCATGGCTTCTTCTGTCTTGTGCTCTGTTACAGTCATCCTTCAACCTTCAATATAACTTGCAAATTTTGTCTGTGTATGCCCATATTAGAGGTCAAGAGTGACCCCACCATTTAACAAAGGTGGCTTCTGATACACTTCCTATTATGCTTTGTCATGGCTACTTTTTCTGTCCATGTTACTATCTTCAAACATATTTCTCTGCATTTAAGTTTATTTAAAAAAAAGAAAAAAATCTGTTTTCTTTCTCATCGCCTTCCTTCCCTTCCTACGTAGATGCTACCGTTTCTGTGGTGGTTTTTGTTCAAGCCACACTCCGCTTTCCCATTCTAGAGTATTTTTGCGCTGTTTCAAATGGTAATTTTGTAACTGTTAATTAATTCTTTCATTGTGTTTCCCATTTTTAGAATCAGAAGTTTGTCATTTCCATTCATCACAAACTTTTGATTGTAACTGTTTGAAATTAAAGTGAGAGCCAACTCACGTGACACATGGGTAAATTTAATGAGATAGTAAGTATGATTTCCAGGGAAGTCATGACCCAGAAATGCATTGGAGTGCTCCAAAAGAGTTAAAAAAGCATATGGAAAAGTGTGTCCCAGAGAATGCCTTCTCCCCTGCCTCTTTACAAGGTTCACCCCATGTGACTCTCAAACAGCTCCCTTGGGATACAAATGAAGGTCCTCTCAAGGATATCAAGAATTAATTACTAGCTAAGAGCTATAAAATTAATAATATGAATAAATGGTCAATTTTCACATTTTAGGAAGGTAACTAATGATGGTCTTCCGTGATAAAGATAATGCTCCTCAACACATTCATGAATGGGGCATTTAACTTTTCTGGCTATTCAAAATTATTCACTTCACTTGTAAACTGACTATGGAGAGCTACAGGACATACCCTGTTTCTAAGTGAAGTGGCAATAACACACCAAATTAAATTCACTGCCAATAAATAAAAAGCAAAGAACAGGAGAGGGAAATAACCACACAATGAAGACACAACAATGTGTTCCAAATTAACTATTACCACTTGAAAAGAGATCTTGCACTCATCTCAAAAAAACATCATCTTCATGCTCAGCAACAGATTAAAAAATAAAACAGACCACTGGGGATCAATAAGGAAGGAAAAATGAATAAAAAAGACAGCATCAAATAACTCAGTTACACAGCGTGCACTTCGCTGTACCTCATCCTGCCGAAAATTAAGGATAACAATTTTTTTAGATGTCTTATAACTCACTAACTAGGGATACCATAATTATCAAGAAGAAGATTTGAAGCATCTGAAAATTAAGAACTGTTTACATAGGTTCTATAAATTAGTTGTGGAACAAACTCCACAATTCGTAGAAGAAATCTCCATCAAAATGGTCAGATGCAAAAATACATAGCAACCTTTAACTCGAGGAATCTTTAAAGTCCCAAGTGCCACCTGAAGGGAATTCATACACCACTTGTCTAAGATTCTTTCCCTCAGCATCCCCCGTTCACCACTATTAAGATAGAATAATAGGTAGATGTTAGTCTGATGCAGTACAACTGCCTTTAAATAACTGGAAATTTATGCTATTAACCAGGAAAATATGCTATTGACAGGGAAAAGAAGGAAGAAGAAGGAAAAAGAAGGAAAAAGAAGGAAAAAGAAGGAAAAACAAGGAAAAAGAAGGAAAAACAAGGAAAAAGAAGGAAAAACAAGGAAAAACAAGGAAAAAGAAAAAATATAAAGAAAACACAAAGAGGGGATGTGTATGAAATCAGTAATTTGGGCATGAAGAAAACGGTGGAAATGTAAGACTGTGAAAGCCAAGATTTGGACTAGTGTCACAAAAAGTGAAAATATCAGAAGTAAAGGCTGTCTCATGAACAGTTATCCTCATCTGATGGAGGCAAAAAAATTAAGCTGGTGGGATAAGAATGGCAGGAGCAGGAGATAGAGCCCGTGAGGTGAGGACAGAAGGAAGACGGGGAAGGAGGGGGGATACAAAAAATGGGGCGAGAGTCACAGTTGAGTGGCAGGGGAGCCATTACAGCTAGTACTGTATACACATAATAAGATACATCTATTGCTTGCTTACTAGGTTTATACAAATCTTACAGAAACATGAGGCTCCCAGTGGCAGAAAAAGTGCTACATTGCCATCTAGAGAAGAAAAAAGGAAAATAGAGAAAAATCTTAGGTGAACACGGCTGCTTTGGAACGTTAAAAAAAATAGTTAAAATGGAGAAGGGTTCAGAACCTCTTCAACCAGGAAATCCTCAAGAGCAGTAAGGATGCTCTTTGTCAAACCCTCACATGAAGGGAAATCCCCAGACAAGGCCAGAGCTTTGGCATCATGTGGCCTGCAGATGAGCCTCAAACTCATAGGTTAGAGAGAAAAAGAGCTACAGGAAGAAAATACTTGATCTGACAACACAAATCTCATTAGTGGCCTTTCTAAAAGGGTGAGGTGCATCACAGAATGTCCCAAGAAACTTTGCAAAGACAATTCATCCAGTGAAGTTTTTGTTGTTTGTTTTTTAAACTAACGAAAATAAATCAATGTTTTGTTCTTACAAAATAGAATAAAAGTTTATTCAATTTCTAAATCATTTTCATGCCCCAATATAACTATACGCATTCTCTCTGCAGTAATATAAATTCAAGTCTGTAAGTGCTCATTATTAGTAAAAAACAAAGATAAGTATAATTTTCTCTCTAAAACAGTTATAAGACAAAAATTTAAAGAAATTGATAAGGAAAACATTTCAAGGTATTCTTCACAAACTCAACAGTTTTACAAATTAAATTAACTTCCCAACTTGCAAATTTCAATGCATGTATAAAATCCAAACTAGATCAGCGTGTGAACCCTCAAACAAATTGTCCCGATTCACATGGCTACTGGCTGAAGCCTTGTATCTGTGGCAGAAATGCAACTTTTGGAACGAAATTTATTACTCAGCTTATCCATTTAGTAGATCCTAAAATCAGCAAAGCACGCATTTAGTGGTAAGCTTGTAAGTAGCACTGTGGCAGAAGGGAGAGGAAGGCAGGGAAGCGGTGCTGCCCCTCTAGAGCCCTTTCATTGCACTGTCCCTGCCACACACAGCAAAAGAGTGCACCACTTCCACCGCGCCACAACTCACAGCAATACCTTTAGGTTTTTATAAAGCATCAATATCCATGACAGTCCATACAACAGTCAATTTATGGTTCAACAGGGCACCCAGTAACTTGTGTTATGTCTTCTCTGCACAACCTCCACAAATCTGGTAGTCACAACAGTCAGAACTGTTTGCTTAGGACTGAGCAAGAGCAAAATTGAATTACCTCTTGTTATTAGAGAAATTTGTCCCAGAGGAAGGTGTTGAAACCACTGAAGCAAGAAAGTGAGAGAGCGTTTTATGGCTCACTGCGTTACGAATGGGCTACGAATACACAGACAAAGTACTCTCCAAAGCTACCAGACTCCAAGCTATGAGCTCCATGTTTGATTAAAAGATTATAAATGATCAGACACATACTCCTGTTCTGTTCTCTAACAGTTTATGACTCCTTTCCATTTTATAGTACTCGGTGGCAAAGCTTGCCTAGTGCAGGCATGCACTGAGGTTTTGAATGTTTACTTTAGTTGATTCAAGCTGACATGTTTGAAAATTATTATATCCATTTGTTCTGCAAGATGTTTTGTCTCCCTTGCTTATACTTCTTAATTTCTCACTTCTCCTATTATTTGCCTTATGACTAAATGCTTTAATTTATTCACCATGCAATGCTTTAACACACACTTTCTGTCATTCATTACACATTGTCTCCATTGTCTCCTGGTATCTCTAGGGTGTAGTAAGAAGAATCAAATATATAAAAAGTTACACTATATATTACCTCATATGTCTGCCTTAGACTTTAGCTATTGAACTTATACACTTTAATAGAGCAGACTTTTCCCTACTGAAATTATTCAATCATGAAATTTTAATAGTAGGTGTGAGTCCACATAGCATCAAAGTACAAAATCAGGAATGTTAGCAGATGCAGAAAAATGTAATCAAGACACATTTTAGGACCTCAATAAATCTGAGGAGAAAATTATCAAGATAAGCAAGATAATCCCTTCCTTCTTTTTATATCCTTCTTCTGCCTTCATTTTCTATCCTCTGTTTTCCTCCTCTAAATTTGTTTTTTGTTCACACTTTCATATGCAATTGTTTTTTTAAGCACTATCCCCACACAAATATACCTCAATTTTGAGAGAGAAATTAAGCACAAGTCAATACATTACTTTATAATTAAGAGTTCACATTGATATGCACTCACTTCTGGGCACATAAGAAGAACAACATATATTACATGCATGAGAAAAGACAGTGAAAATCTTTCTTCCTAAAAATTCTCAGTCTCTTGTGAGGATCTCAGTGGATTTTGACTCCTTTTGAATCCATTTCAATTACTCTGAAGCAACATTCCCTACAGTTACTTAATCTGTATAAATATTCAGATGTTGTCTTAACAACCATCTCTGGTGGCTTTTGCTATCATGACTAGAAGATTCAAATCATGGCTTTCCGCTCCAAAACCAATGCCTCTGTATATTCGCCTTTAAAAAGAAAGCCCATTAATGGTATGAAATAAAAAGAACACAGAAAAATCTTCCTAAACTCTAAGTGATGCTGTATGTAATAAGGTACTATATGTAGTAAGCAACAGGTAAAAGTTGACAGGTCTAAACTCTGATAGCAGATTGCAATTTTTTCTGTGACAAGCGGTGTTAAAGTTACTTCTTCAGATAATTGCATCAGTCTTTTGCATTAAGAGGCATTCTCTAGTCCATGAGAAACACCACAGGTCTCCCTCCTCAGCCACCTCTTACAACTGGACAATAATATCAGAGAGCAAATGTTTTGAGAAGGATCTGGAAAGCAATGAAAGGCTAATTAAACCAACTTACAGTCAAAAGCAAAGATTAAAATCCAAGCTTCTTTGTATCCTTAAGGACAAATTAGGCATAGAGGCATCAAACTAGAATCTACACAGACACATTGCAGTCAGAAAAAAATTAAAGAAGTACATATGGAAAAAAAATCAAATTAAAGGTCTTCTGATGTTGGAAAAATGCACACAACAGACATAGCACCTTGCTGACTTATTCCAGAGTATCACTGTTACAAACCACTAAGATTTTTTTGGAAACAGCCAAAAGTCTGACATCTAAGAGTAGTTCTCCTTGATCTCATTCCCTAGCTCTGGCACTAGAGAACTGCATTAGAAAAAGAGCTTACCTCCTTCAAAATGTAAATGTGTTTTTCTGCCTAAGAGACCACCTAGTTATTGTAATGATTACTTCTGGCTAACCTGCAAGTAGTAAGCTTCTGGAAGCTAATTAAAAAGCATCTCATAGCCACAGCTGTCATAATGAGGCACACCTACTACCTCTTTCTTATTACCTCAGATAGTACTCAGCTTCAGAAATAATTCTTTCATAAAGCATAACAAAACCACTTCAGTCTATATTCATATCACTAAATCTATACAAATGCACTCTAAAACCTTAGTAGTGCTCATTACAGTCATTTCATCAGCCTGAGCATTTTTTACATAGAGCTCTGAATTTGTATCTCCTTTCCACAATAATTCTTCTGCACTTTCAGTAACTGCATTCTGTAGAATTTGTTTGGGTCTTTTCCATTTTTCAAAAAATGGAATATGGCTCGTTGGAAACTAAAATTGCCAGGTTAAGTACCACCTTGTATTATTATGGTTTGCATTCATGTAATGGGAATGAGATTTATGTCCCTAACCTTGAAATATTCTGAACCAATTATTTACTTAATATTTATGTTAAATTATCTATGATTGCAGCACTGACTATGAAAGCAACCAGAAAAAATTCTGCAGGTGGCCTGTAATTTTGAAGTTAGCTGTACTAAGCTCATGCAGTGGTCTTACAGAATATTAATGTAGTGTTATAAACTACAGTACCCTCAGGGTGTTCACCTGCCATGGAATTTAATTTACTTCATATCTCATCTAATAGACTGAATCACATCTATTAGGTAAATATAATGTGAATACATTTCCTGGTTTCTCTAAGGGGTTTATTGGTAAAACCTGGAGAGTCATTCCCATAGAATCTTCTACTGCTATAATTAGCTTGAAATTGAGCTATTGTGTCCTTTTCTGTGTTAAGCAATACAGAATATACACTCTAGATACAAAATAGCACCATGCCCAAAGTCAATGCAGCAGCTGCATCGCTCATGTAACATGTTTGTGGGTTTCTTTACTGCAAGGAGGAAAAACTAGAGCAAGCTCTGGGGATTTGAGCTAGAGGCCATGTCTCTGCTGTGCCAAGTGCTGCGCCAGTCAGGAGGAGCTCTTCCCAGGGACAGCGGTACACTCTGCCCTTGATAGCTTAAGTGGTACATTCTTCTGTTTATGTAGATAGACCTTAGTTTTGTAGGATTGTGTGAAAGGTTAGTTTGCCTGAAAAAAAATCTGGTATTGTCTGCAGCCAGCATGTTGGCACAGCTTCAACAGTGAGAAAGGGTTCAAATATGCTTTGTCCCTTTGCACTTCTTGCAGTGTCTGATGCCCAGCTGTGGCAGAGCTGTGCAAGCAGCATGTGTTCCCAGTGTATCCAAAGCATCCTGAAACAGCAGTTTACTGGCAGCTTACAGTAAGGGTATTTTCTAGGGAAAAGTTCAAGGGGCTTGGGGTGTGGAGAGGAACACACTTTCTGATTAATTTTTCTCATATTAGACTGTCCTGGTAAGAGGAAGGCCATAGCAATTTTTGCTCCCTAAGTTCTTCTGCATATGACCTACTGCTGCATAGTACTGCACATATTTGGATTATTCTTCTCAATCTGTGTTCACAGCAGTTGTGATTGCTTAATACTAGGACCACTCCTACAGTTCATTCCCTCATACTACTCTGTCCATCAAGATGCACATACTCACACTTTTTCAAAAATCATAAGAGAATATAGCTTTATAGATATCCCAGAATAAGCCTATTTATCCTTGGCCTGCATTTTTGTGGTTAAGGTTTTTTTCAGTATAACTCCCAGGGATAGGTCCTTCAGAAAAGCTAGTAGGGTCGGGGAATTTAGGCATCTGACATGGTAAGTGTTCTCATTCTGTGTATACCATTTATGAATTCAACTTATTTGTTATGTCAGACAGAGGAAAAAGAGATGCAGGATGCATAAAAGCAGGAAAATGCATTACCAAAACAGCTTCAGAGAGGGACAATGAAAAAAAGATGGAACCCATGGGCAACTTAAAAAATAAAAAGTGTTATAGTTCATTGAATCAAATATGACATTATAGTGCAGAGGAAATTGAATTCATCCGTACTCGATAAGGGTGGCTTCATTATTCACTCGTGTCTTTGCTTAGTTGTGACACTCATGACTGATGAGACCATCCCCATCTCATGAAGATAAATTCAATATCCGTAGTATCATTCTAATATATTCTCTATATATAGAGAATACGTATAATGGATGGTGGTGGGATAGTATTTTTATCTTCACAGGCTCATGAAAAGAAGGGGCACAATTTCCTGGAGCTGACACTTTGAGCTAGTTTATATGGACCCCTTTTCTCAACTTCTGTGTTGAGGGTGGAAGAGTTGGTATGGGGACATGGGAGAGAGGATGCACAGAGGTTGACTTCGCTGATTTATCATCTAAGATCTGAATCCAGAATTGGATCGAATTAGAGCAGAGATTTGGCCATTGTATCCTAATCTTGATTAGACATTTGTCTATGTAAGAGCACATCACTATCACAATATAGTCAATAGGAGGAAGCACCACTGAAATGGGCTGACATTAATCTAGTATTGCTCAGTGCTGTAACTTTCCTCCTTTTTCTCCATTCAAGTACAGTTTTCCAAACCAGTGAAGTATTTCTCCTTGATGAGGTCTCTGACACACACCTCTTTCAGTAGCATCATATATTCACACACACCTCTAGCAGACCAGTTTAAAAATGTGGAAATCTTGGAAGCTGTTCAGCAGAAATGATCCCAGAAGAAAGGCGATTAATAAGTAAAGCATATAGGAGGAGGTCAAAGGCAGCTATCATAAATTTAATTTACTACAAATCTGTAATTTATCACAACTCCATACAGAATGTTCACATGCCTCTTCACGAGAAAGATTTTTCCTGTTAGATCTGGGGGGAAGAGTGAAAGCGCAAGCCAGCACAGGTTTCTGAAGTGCCCTCTCTGTGCATGCTGCTGCCAAAGCAAACACACATCTAGACATATACACCAGTACAAAGCCCTGGTACAACTGGCCACTCCAAAACACAGGACTATTTGTTAGGAAACTTCCAGATAGGGACAGAGGTCCGTTAATTCAATATTCATACTCTCGCAACAAGACAAGTGAGAGATTTTACTAGCAGGTAAAAGAAACATTGAAGAAGAAAAGTCTGGAATAAGCTGCACATACAGAATTTTCTTTCAAATCCCATCATTTGGCAGCTGGCATGCATCCACTGCATAATGATTTATGTAACTTCTCGTGTGCAACTTTTGCATTGTACCTGGGCAACACCAGTATTGCTCAGTTTGTCAGTGTCCTCATCACAGCCACTTTGAGAGTTTCATAACACAACCACTAAAATCTGCTTCAGGCTGAAACTTGGCATACAAATGCATGAGGAAGACAAAGTAAGAAATAGGTACTTTAATTTATAGAAAATTATTACATGCTGCCTCTCTTCTAGAGTATGGAATATGATAACTTGCTTATTAATGCAATTTTCTTCTTTGCTCTAAAACTGTAATTATATAAAGCAGGTATTTTCTGTCATCGTCTACATAACAGAACACTAATTTGTTAAGCATGCAGCAGCATTCCTCCACCAGATGATCAGTAGCAAAGAGGTGCTATACAAATAAATTCAGTTGTATAACCAACTGAAATGCAAATATGAAACTAAAGTGCTCAATAGATAACAAGGAAATAAATGGGGGAAATTGACAAAGCAAACCAACAAAAAATAAATCCTTTGCTTTTTTCTTTTTTTTATTTCACAGTTTGTCAAAAGTGTAGTAAGAGTCTAGGCATTTGCTTTTATGTACAAAGAGCCTCTTACTGACCCTCTTTGCTACCTTTAATTGCTGTATGTCTTGATTCACTGAAATAAATCTGTATATTATTCTCAGATTCCAGGAGGAACATAGAAAAGCTATTCTTATAACTACAACTTAAAGAGCTAGGTTCTTTTGTAATTCAGTGGAGCCAGGCTAATTTACACCAGTTAAAGAACTGCCCCAGTTACTCACTGCGACATTTTTACTTGACTTAAATTCTATACTGAAGAAAAAAATACGTATCTAAAACTTTATTAAATTGACATAAGGTCTAAAATATTATTAGGTAAACTCATTTCAAATGGAAGTACTACTTTTCAAGTGATCGGACTGTCCATCTAGTTCACTCCTCATATAGCCTCTATTCAGATATGTTTAATATTAATGTTACACTTCTTATTAAAGATTTTCAAGATACCATGGAATTTTGAAATCTTATACACAAAAATGTTTTACAGCATATTATAAAAAAAAAATAGAAGCAAATTGCTTTTTTGTTTCTCCACACACAGTGCGTTGCAGACTTTTCCTACAGTACAGAACAGACTTTCTCCTGCAGTTAAGACAAATGCTTCAACTAAAACCAGATAAATTCTGATCATAAATGAGAAAGATGTGGTTAATACACTATAAGCCAGAGAAAAATATGTTGTCTCATTAGTGGCATTTTGATCAGATTCTTCTGTATTTTCTCACCAAAAATGTGTCCACTCAACAGCAGAAGAAACATTCCATTTGCCTCCCCACAGCATGCAATTCAAACTCAACAGCACTCCACACACGTTCATTCCCTGAGTGCTCCACTGGTAACACAATTGCAGTAATTACAGCATGAGCATGTCCTATGAAACGGATACTAGTTCATTAATTAGAAGAGGAACGTAATTGATTATTTCAACAGCAAGGCTAAACACAAAGGTAATCCCACAGAGAGATCCATAGGGGGAGATCTGCCCAAGATGTGCCCTTGACTTCATTGCTTCTCCCAGGGGGTGGCTTTAACGGAACACAGCCTAACGAGGTAATAATTACAGATCACATAAGTGATAGTTAAGTCATTCATGACCTGTTGTCCTTAGCAAATTTTTCCAGAACTGATGTGTATTTCAGAGGATGTATTTGCCATTTACAGTCATCAGTCAGACACTTTGACAGACAATTGACCATGGGGGTCCTTGGCTATCTCTTCTGATGATGTTCAGGTCAGATAATGCTCAGATTCAATCTCACCTTTACTGTTGATATGTCACAATGGCTTGATAAGTGTGTGTTATCATTTCTCCCCTGGTGTGGCAACAGAAATCTTTTGAACAAAAGAAGACTGAGCAGCAAGAGTGAGACACCCATATTGTGCCATCTTCCTTATCACTGTCACTGAGTACATGGCTTACCAAGAAGGCTTTGTTGCAGACAAAAATCCCCTCACACAGCTTTTTAACACAGACATGCAAATAAAGCCCCCATGCTTTGTCATTCACACCTTACACACATATTCTCAAATGCCATACTGCATTAGCTGACAAACCCCTAATTATGATCACCAAAGGCCTAATTACAGCAATAATTTAAACCAATTCATTCATGTTTTAAAAATGCAGCACTTTTTGTGGAAACACCAAGCCAGCAGTGCCAAACTGGAGCAACAAGAGTCCTTCTTTCACCTCATCACAGGCTGATGTAAGGGTTATTGCTTCTGGCTTGATTCAAACATTGTACTCAGTCCAGATAGTGGCTGATCACATATAGGTGTACCAGAGGAGGAGGAAGACCAAGAAGCTTTTCCTTACCTCGTTGCATTCCTAGTCATCACTTATCCTTGGCAGTCATCAGCTCTTGGCAGCCCTCTTTGCTCTCTGAGCACAGAAACAGGTCCAGTCTTCTGCCGGCAGCAAAGGCACCAACACCACTGTGGGGGGCAAGGGCAATGAGAGTCTCTTGCCACCTTTCGCCTGCTAAAAAGCAGCCAGCTGTCACATGGGAAATAGTATATACCACATCTCTTCAATTTAGGGTGCTCCCTTTTGTGATTATTGCATAGTGAATCAGCCAGAGTTCATCCAGAAGCTTACCAAGAGGGCTGGGGCTGAAGCTACCAGGTAAACTCTGGGCTGATGTGAGTCAGTATGAGGGCACTGATCTCCATAAACATATGCTGAGAACATGTACTGAGGATACTCTATAAGCTTGCCTGAAATGATTAAATCAATCCAGATTCTTTGATACAGACACTGTAGTCAATAACAATATTAGTCTCAATAAAACAATATTGAGAGAAGTGCTTTTTAGTTTCTTTATTTGATTAAAGTTGTGGGAAATAATTAAGACAGTTTTATTACAAGCAGGGGTTATCTCGTGCCGGGGCACCTGGGGGCCATTTTGTTTGAAGGACTGGGGAGCCATTTTGTGGTCAGGGAATGGTGGACTGCTCGTGGTTCTACTTGAATTTGCTTATTGCTTCTGCTTGAAGTTGTTTATTGCTGCTGCCTACCTGCTGCTACATACAGTTCTGCTTAGGGTTGCCTATTGCTGCTCATTGTTGCCTACTGTTGCTTATAGTTCTGCCTGCTTACTGCAACTTATTTTTACTTACAGTTCTGCTTGCTTACTGTTACAGTGCGAAGGCGAGCGGGGAAGAATGTAAGGTGGTGAGACCAGCCTGGGCTCACTGCCAGGGAACCATGCAGCCGAGGGCAGGAAAACAACCTGGTAGGTGGATGAGGACAACCAATGGACTGCACCAGAAGACAAAAATCGCCTCTTAAGGGAGAAAAGAGCGAGGCCTGCCATGGGAGAAGCGAGGGAGTGGTTATGCTAATCAAAGGGTCTTAAAAGGGCTCATCCCTCCCATTCGGGGTGTGCTCAAACCTGGTCACAAGTTCGGTGCACCCAGCACGCTGTTAATAAAGTTCTTTGTTTCACTTTATTTGGCCGTCTCCAAAATTTTAATCGGAGATATTTCTCACAAAGTGATTCTGGCTCAATGTCTCCTGCATATCGTCCCATGATGTAAGTGAATAAGGAGATTGAAACAGAAAGCTGCTTCTAAGTAAGGGAATACTTCACTGGGGCTTTTGTTCTCATTTAGTACAGTTTAACAATTCCTTCCATTCACTGAACATGGATGCCTGAGAAACCTGAAATACCCATTTTGTCTGGCATGGCAGTGCTCCATAGCCCATCATGTTTGGAAGCACATTTGTAATGGATAAGAATCCAAAATGGTAAAAGTAAACACTTAGGTCAAGTTCTTCTCTTCCTCAGACACACACATTAACTCCAGAATATCTGTAAGTGCCAGTGGAAAAAAATCTTAGGTCTGTTTTTATTGTGTCAAGAAGTCAAAGAAAAACACTTGACAGCTTGAGTGCTGCTCGCTGCTAAACTCTAACTGTTACTGTTGGGTTTTTTTCTTTCCTATATAACGTGCTTTTTTGAGGACAACTTATGATAGCAGTGGGAAAAAAAAAAGCAGAACTTTTTCAGTTTTAAACATCACCCTATTGAATTAGATTAATATTAAATTTTTAGCAAATACACTGACAGCACAGATGAGTATTAAGATTTGAAAATTAAACAATATGAATTAAATTCCTGCTGCAAGTGAAGCCAGTAAGAGTAGGGTCAGGCCAAATACACCTAAGGGAAGAAGTGATCTGATCTACTGATCAAATGGATGCAGATATTTAAGGATATGGTCTTCATTAAGCTGCTCTGTTATTCCGCAATGAAATCTAACTTATAAAGCAGATGAGGCTGAAGAGATAATTCTTCTCCTTTAAAGAAAGCTGTAAGTTATATATATGTCACAAAGATAAACAACAGCTTGCAATTACTATTTCCTTCTTTAACTACTATTTCTAAATGTCTAGTTTCCAGAGTCTTGCAAATCCACTCAGCAAAGCTGGCTACAACATTTGTTATATGCTATGGATGATAGGTATAATCCTATAATTTCCAATGCAATAATGACAGGTTTAATTTTTCATTTCTTCCCTCTGTGAGATGTTGTCTGGTTTTGAATTCTTATTTTTGTCTGCATGAGTACACAAACCTGATCTGCATCATTGTGAAGTCAATACCTGCTCCGACTTCTTTTTCATTGTTACAAGCAAAGCCTGAGCTGTAATTCAAAGACATAAGAAAAAGTTTGTCCCATCAGGAGCCTCTCTCTTCTTTAGTTTAAATCTCCTCTGATTTGAGGACTCATTGAAGGAGCTGTTAAGAGCTATATCAGTTCATAAAAGGCTACCTTCCTTTCTTCTTCATGACTTCCTGTGAAAGGTTAACAATAATTTTAAACTCTGTAAACCAGCACATTTACAAACTTGCTTCAATAACATGCATTATTTCCAAGAGACGGAGAATCTGAAACTAATTTACAGGGGACTTAACACAGAAAGAAGACAGAGCAGTTCCTCCCCACTACTGGGGCTGCTGGGACATGAGAGCTGGATGATTTCCACCACCAAGGGAGAAGAGGGGGAGGCAAGGCAAAGGGCCAGGAAAACAGTCTTTGCTCTTCTCACGTAGAGAAGATAGTATGGAGGGTTGCTATTCTCGTGTCACTATGGAGCCTTTCCGCCTTCTAGCTATGCAGAAAGAGATCTTTTTTCTTTCCCCTCACTACTTTCTTAGTTAGAGTGTGGAGGTAGGGTTGTGTAGAGCTGAGAACAGTAACAGTTTATTGTTCAAGTATCTGCTGTCCAGAACAAGCTGAAAACCTCAGAAGTTAAATACAAAACACATTTACCCATCTCTCTTTTTATTGTGCTGAGAAATGCTTGTAGTCTTTTATAAAACAGAGTAAAATGTAACAGATTATCTTTAACGCTTGGATTCTTTTTGAGCATATCAGCCAACTTAGAGCTGTGCATGTTTGCACATGCTTATGTATGAATACTGCTGCAAAACTGTCCATTACGACTGTGGAAAGAACAGACCAAACCAATTTTTTTTTATCAGAAATAGTTGTTCATGCAGGAAGGTTCTTGAAATATATTTTTTGAATAGTAATATCTTATTTCCGTGTATAATTTTGATTTCTTTGGTTAAAAAAAAAACAGAAACAAATGAAAGCAAAGAGAATTAAAAAAAACAAAACCAAAACTAAAAAAAAAAAAAAAACAAAAAAAGCCACACAAAAAAATCCAAAAACAAAAAACAAACAACAACAACAACAAAAAAAAAACAAAACAAAACAAAACAAAAAAAAAAAAAAAAAAAAAAAAAAAAAAAAAAAAAAACCAAAACAAAACAAAAAACCAATCAACCAAAAAAACTCCAAAAGACATTTAGCCAAAGGCTGAAGATTTTTCAAGGAAATACGAACATATGTCTTTTAACTGAAGCAAAACATCTCAACAGTCCTATAAGCAAATGCTTCACTTTGGTTCACTGTTTAATATGATCCTTGTAAGCTGTCAGAACACTTCACAAGAACTGTATTTTAGGAGCTAAATATCCCTGTTTTCTCAAAGCAACATGCTTCCTCTGAACTGCTTTCCAACAACATTTCCATTTTGTACTGCAAGAATTCCCTGAAGTAATCTGTGCCGCAGAACCAACAGGGAAAGCTGACCCATTGAGGTGAATGAGGTATGAGTTATTTGCACTTCAAATGATGGGAAAATCGTAGTTGTGCCCTAGAAAGACACAGTTTAGAAAAAAAAAAATAAAATTTAAAACTACAGTTTTTAACTTCAAATTGTCCCAAGATAAAAACCTCTTGGTTTGTTTAAATAAATTGAGACATTGCAAATCACATTGGAGCAACTTGAAATAAATATTTTGCTTTCTGTTTTCAATCAAGAATTTTCATGTTTTTAAAAGAAAAAATAGAGTTTTCCAAGAGTAGAGGCACATTTTGATAAATTCTACTATTTCTATCATGGGCCAGAATTTGTACCCATTTACTCGGGTACAAATTGAGATTAAACATAGCATACAACTATGAAACCAAATTCTGGGCTGTTGAAGTGACACTTTATACTCAGATCATAAAAAGTCCATTCTCAAATTTAGTGTTGTAGCCTAAACTGCCACTGGCATGTCACATAAGGTCCCTGGGATGTTCTAGCCCTCCTCCAGCTCAGTGCAGGGCAATGCAGAAAAGACCTTTCACTTCAAATTCTTTACTACACCCTTGCTTATATAATGTCTCCAGGGTTCTAAGTTTATCCAGGAAAGGATTTTCAAGGAAGAAACGTTGATATGTAGTTGAGAAAATCCAAACACCTCTTTAGGTATGTATGTATGCCAACTGCAATAATAAAAACAAAGACGACTTCTACTTAACCATTTCCCAGATCTGCATAAGCTTTGTCTGCATAGTTTTATGTACCCATTTCTCCAAGGTAGTAGAGTAAATATATTTTATGCCATTTTATATGTGAGATTTCATCTGATTTGTTAAAGCCACAAAAGCCACAAAGCAAATTTTTGGATTCCTGTTTTCCTTTTCATCATAGGTCAAATGGCTCTCCAAATCCCATAGCTCTTTCTGAGGTAGTTTTGGTATGCTTGGACAAAACCAAGCACAAGTAAAGTAAAACACAGTTTTCCTGAGCAGTAATAGATACTTGCTTATTCTGGAACAGCTCCATTCATTATTAAAACCATACTACTATCATAACTAGGGGTTAAAAAAAAAAAAAGACACAGACCCATGGTTGTAATTATGTTTATCTTTATGTAATATCTTGTTATCAGTACAACTGCTCCCTGCCATTTACTTGCTTGGTCCCTGAAAATTTACTGACAAGCACTAGTGAGGAATGTATGCACTGACAGACAAAGTTACTCAACCCTGCTCCAGCACCCGCACCCTCTTTGAAGTCTTTCATTATTTCTGTAACATTTTGTTTGCTATTCGGATTACGCGATTTATTTGTTCAGATTGGGAAGTCTCTTCTTGATGAGCTGCTGTGTTCAGTAAACAGCTCCCGACAACAAACAAGGATTTAAATAATCACTGTGTAATCAGTAGGCACCAGCACATCGGATCTCACTTCTTCAAATCCAGGTAGCTGCCTGTCAAATCACACCATTTATCACACTAAGAGTTAGCTGCTTAGTTGCACCAGAATCATATCACTCACTTTTTAAGGAGTTTCAGAGAATTCACTAGAAAAGAATTATGGGCTTTCTGGTTTTGCAAGGATTCTGCTGCAACATGGTCGTCTTGAACTTAGCATCAAATCCTAAGCAGCACCAGGACTAACGAGGCCAGCGTACCGAGCAGTACTTACTGGCTATCCCCAGCCCATTATGTGCTTGGAGGAAATATTAGACCAATCAAGTAACAGTCCAACAAAATTGAGCCCAAATAGAACTCCTTTATGACAGCTGCAGTTAGTATCATTTGGCTTTGGCAGGTACATGCTTACTTGATACAAATACATCTGCATCTAAAATTGTTGATCTTAATCAAATTTTGACAGGAGCAGTAACTGCTTCAAAACTAGGCAAAACAATCATATTGTGCTGGTAATTCAGAAATCTAAAATAATCTCCTTTTATACTATGAAAAGAGCTTCCAATTTTATTTGTATAGGCTCACTTATTTTCTACCAGCTAATGTATTATCTTTAACACTTATGGGTTTGAACACCTAAAGCACAACCAAGCATTAGCGTTTGAGTTTAGGCAAACACTAATTAATTTTAAAAACATAACAATATCAACATGAGTCTGTAAGTTGTGTTATAACTTACACAACTTACACAGTGGTTGCCACTGTGTCTTCTGTCTGCAGACACCCAGAAGCTCTCAAGGAGCTCAAACAATAACAAAAGCAACCCCTGAACTACAAGGTGTTATATACATAGCTCAGCAAGTGAATCCAAACAGCAGATGGGACACAGGCTATTTGCCGAGTTCTTTAATATGAAAGGATTCTTAGTGCTAAATCTATAAAGAGGAGGTGAGGAGTAGGTATAAGGAAAACATGTTAGATGAGATAAAGAAAAGCTTGACTATCGACAAAGAAAAAATGGGCACTTAAAGAGATCAATCTAGAGTATAGAAAGAGATTTTTAAATTACTTATCTGATTAGTGGGAACTCATCTGTCAAGTAAAAACAAATTCACATAAATATTCCATAAATTAAATATTCTCTTGTCATTGAAGCTGTTTTCGATTGTTGGTGAAGTTTGGTTTTTTTCATCAGAAGGAGACAGATTACTACATTGATTTCAGCCTCCAGAATGCATTCTGTAGTTATGTAGTTTTAATTGTCTGGCATTTTTATTTGTATGAATTTCAAAGGTATTGACATGAGTTAGAAAGAAAATCCAATCTCAAATCTGAAAAAGAATCAGCTACAATCCTGTTCAGCAGTGTAGTAAAATGCAAGCTGAAGCATGTGCTTAAATCTATACATACACGGTAAAGTCTGCGACCTACATTTCATCTTACCTCTAACAGGATTTAAACAAGTGTAAAGCAGTTTGTGGACCTACACCTCTGTCCTTTTAGCTGTTGAAGGTGTGCACTGTGCCTTACCCATGCATGCAAGAAGAAAGGGTCAGGGATTTCAGCTTATTAACATTTCAAGAATTTGTTGCTCAAGAATTTGTTTTCTCTGACAACCAAATGTTACACAGAGCACTTTTGCCAGCTGCAATCTGATTAGGTATCACCTTTTCTTTAACACTGCCAGGCCAGTCAAACTGTGGTATACAGAGAGTTTAACCTTTTGCAGATTTCATAATAAACAACTCCAAGTTTCAGGAGAAAATCTCTGACAGAGAAAGCTTGACTACAGCTTGTAAATCAAACCACTCAGATAAGATGTGAGAGCCAGACCTCTCAGAGTTGATCATGCTGACAGTTGAGCTTATCTTACTGTATAAATCACTTTCTTACCAAGCATCTGCAAAATCAGGATTTGTAAGCCAAAGGGAATAAAAATAGGCATAGTTTAATTTTGGATTTATTGGTATGATTTGTTAATCTGTTGTAAGACTTACAGATCTGATTTAAGATTTGTTAATCCTGTTTAGGATATGGAAATTTTTTTTCTCTGACTTACCATGTACTGAAATACTTCAGTAAAAACCAAACTAAAAATTAGTGGTTTAAAAGATGGTATATAAATCAAGGGTTTGCGGTTAAGATTTGCTGTCAGGTTCTATAAACTGCACAGTGCATTTATAACTCAGCTCTTACAAGGGCAGATTTATAAATCCAACTTGCAAATTGTCAGACAACTATAGGTTCAATTCTAATCTGAGAAACAACAGATGTCCTCTGGGCTTGAAAACCCTGTCCTTTTCCTTTATCACCAGCCTCCCCTGCAGCCATCTCCCTTGTACAAAGGAGGAGAGAGGAGAGAGGGAAGAGACCTCTTGTATCACCATCACCCTGCAAACAAATAGCCAAGTAGGGAGAAAAGGATTTGGGAAAGGAAAAACAGGAGGTGAAGTGGGGGTTACTGTTCATGTGCTCTGTTGCATAGCTTTCTGGAGCAGCCTGAGTCAAAAGCTCCCTCCTGCAATTTTAGCTGGTACCTAGTGGGGATAAAGACAGCAGATAGTACTAACTAATTCCCAGTCTGCCAGGCCTCAGGCACAGTGAAAAATTAAACTTCATATACAAGACAGTGGAAAACTGGACCTAGCAGGAACAAACTAGAGCAAGTTGAGAAATTTTTCTCACCACTCTCAGAGATGCCTGCCTGTCTATCTCGGATTACAATGAAGGAATTCTGGGAGAAACCCTGGCCCTGTGATGGCAAATATCCCGTTGATTTCACAAGGATAGGATTTCACCCTATAAAAAGGGCATTGACCAGATTCACAGGAATGCTATGACTGCCCCACGTCAGCCTGGTCACAACAAGCAGCTGTAAACTCTCGTCTCTGCTGCAGCAGCCACGTTTCCCTGAGGAGGAGAACAGGGAGCCAGAAGCCCTGGCTGTGGTAGCATCCTGAGGCTCCAAGCCCCTGCCAGGAGCTATGCTGCAGCCCTGCTCACGAAGAAAGCACAAAAAGCAGTAAGCCTCAGTAACTACAAGAAAATTTACACACGCACTGGGATTTAGTAGGCTTCCTTTCAGGCAGTTTTACAGTAGCCATCAGGGTTTATCCTGAATCTGAGGGTCATAACAATGAAATAATAGCACTATTTAGTAGCACTATTTTTCTCCTAGAATGATTTGGTTTATACAGAGTGAAAACTGTGTTTGATAAGCAATGGCTACTTCTAGATCCCACACAGGTATTAATGCCTTTCACTTTTTGTGAGTATCAGGCTTCTTTGACTTGATAGCTTTTGAAAGTGATCTGAAATATTTTATTCCCTACTGTATTTGAAATTTGATTCTAAGGTTTCATCAGTGACCTCCTGTTCTCTATTATTGCAATGGTTTTTTCCCTTAACTTGCTCGTTGCCTTGGATTTCTTGCAAAATAAAATACATACAAAGATGCTAGCAAATATAATCTTTATAATTACTTCTTTCATTATTGCCAGCATTTTAAAGTCAAGGATCTGATCATTGCAAAACTCAGCAAATATTCATGTGTGTGTATACATATATATATGTACATGGAGCTAAATTTTCGGGTACTTTAAGTTAAACATGGAGGATAAACTGCATGTTCAACTGAATCTAAATGCTATTACAAGGGGAACTGAAGCAAGTAGTGTAGTTAGAAACAGGGAAATTTGCTTCCAAAGCTTTGCACGTAACTCAATATTCAATTCTACATGCAAAATATAATCAGAACTGGAGGACAGAGTTTGGGAAAAATGGTAAATATTCTATAAAATGCTAAGTCAGCCCTTTGCAGACTATATACTTTAAATGTATGAAAATCAATTATCTCAAAAACAGATGCCATATTTTTTTTCATTGTATATTCCAAAGTATATAGCCTCACTGTCCCTTGTGCATGTGTCTGACAGACACAGACACCTACAAAAGTTTGGCCTTTTCCCTTGTGCTTAGTTGAAATGGAAAATGGTAAGAAGAATATGCTTGCAAGGATAAATAGTCTGCAGGAGGCCTCTGAAAGTCTGCTCTCATATCAGAGATGAGGAATTGTAGCTACAGTTGGAGAAACTCTATAAATAATTGCATTAACAATTAATTTAATAGAAAGAGTCTTTTCACATAATTATCTCACAGGTGATGGATGAAACATACCTTTCCCACAGTAGCTCAACTGATCTGTTGCAATGCTGAAACTCCCTGCTATTTTCCTCGTTCTTTCTCTCATCTTCTTTGGGGAACACAGGAACAGTACACTCACTTCAATAACACACAAATTTAGACTCAGCCCAGAGGCTATTTCTAGACTGAAGGCAAAAGGCATATCATGATGTGCCCTGCAGTCTCACTGTTCTAATCATCGACCTCAGGAGACTTGATAGAGCACAGATCACATCTACCTTCTTGGGTTTTCTTTAAATAGAGAGACAGAATGGACAGGGGTGTCCCTGGTAGTGTGAGGCACAACCGGACCTGGGAACTATGGAACTCTCTGGGACCCCATGTGATATAATGCCAGGGTAAGGAAGAATAACACAAGTAAACCACTGGAACTGGAGGTCTTCTCTAAGGATGTAAAGGATGTGTTGCCAAGATCTCTTGGCAAAATCAAGGAAAATAAATGGGGGTTTCTACAGCTGCAGTACAAAGAGTGTATTGCAAAATCATAAAATCTATAGCATGAGGAGAGGAGTAGGAAGCATATTATTGTGGCTGCAATTGTACGGGTTTATGGAGCAATGAATTTCAGCTCTCCAGAGGACCAAAGACCTAACAGTGAACATCTTTTATTTGAAGTTTAAGTTGAAAGATTTAAGTCTAAAGTTAAACTGAACATTTTCTAAAATTCTAAGTGTCAAAAGCACCATCTGATCTACTCTAGCATCAGTAGAGGGAAAGGTCAAGGGAGTAGAAATGATATAAGACAAAAGAAGAGGCAAGAGAGAGAAATCTCTTGGTTTGCCTGTGAAGCAAAGACCAGGCTACCAGCAGAGAAACAAACCACAAGCCTATGGCCTTCATTTTTCTACTCTAACAATACCAAGCCTAGCAAGGAAAACAACTCTGCAATGAACTGAATAACTTTTACACTTGTCCTACCTAAGCTTTTATGTGTTATCAGTCCATCCATTTCTCATTCCTGAAAACTGAAGCTACTATATTCACTACAATTATTAGCAAAAATTCAGGTCATCTAGGAACAGTAGATACACAGAACAATATACTTTTGCTATGGACAAATCCATACATCGATCCTTGTTTGAAGTCAATTGAATTCAAAATAAAAAAAGAAGAAATACTGAGGGAAACTTGCAAAAATTCTTTTATATATATTCTTTAACTATCAGTGGCAGCAGTAAACATTTTTACTGAAGGTTTCAAAAGCTATGAAAAGAGGTAGAAGTTTTGATCAGTTTGTCATTTATTCTGTTAAAGTTTTTCCAAAGGTCAGTTTAACAGACACAATCAGATACTACAGCTCCACGGAAGCAGTGGAAACTAGCTTCAGTGTTTGTGTCACTGATGAAGTTCTGAGTATGCTGGTGAAATTACAATAAGCATATTTCACGTGTGCTGCTTGCCATCTTGAAAGCAAACTCTTCAGCTAGATCCTCTGATCTAGGATTTACGACCCTCTTCCCCGTAACTGCCTGGATAAATAAAAATGGGTGTTCTGAAAGTGTCTGAAATTCAAGTAGGAACTGTAATTAAGGATTTGTCTTTCTTCTGGACAGCACTGGGCATTACAAGTTTAAAACACCTGAAGCCTTAACCTTTCCACACATAGGGCCTCACATGGGTTTTATAGTAAAGATGCTTCACTCTGTGTTCATCAACAGTTTGAGGCTGAGCAAGGTTTATGGCAAAAAGCTCACTGTCAGCCTGACAGCTGATATTCATTTTTCTTCTTGGGGCAACACTTAATTTGCAGCACAGGAACCCCACACAAGTAAAACACTACTGTGCAAACCCCAAAGTACCAGGGGAAAGGCTTTCTGTCCAGCCAGAATGGGACTGACCCTAGAATCACAAAGACTGACCTCAGAATCACAAACAAATTCTATCTGAAATGTGATTCTACCTGAATCACAAACACTAGTGTCATGAGACCATTGGTGCAAGAAAGGAAATCTTGGATTCTGGCATGGCTATTTATTCTGCATCATATTTTAAAACTAATGTCCTCTGTTAAACAAAAATGAGAGTGTGCTATCTAATTCAACCACTATCCATATCATCACAATGCTATTGTTCTTCTGTTACTGAATAATACCTTCAAAGCCTGGAGGGGAAGGCAGATATATCCCTACATTTAAATTATTTTGCATGGGACATCCCATGGAGTTAAATGCAGCTTTCCATTCCTCTTCCCAGGATATCAGACAAAAATGCTGAAACTCTTGCTCTTGATGAAGCGTGACCAAATTTCAATGGCTTCATAGGTTACTCTGTGAACTGAGCCAATCTAGTCCATATGGGACTGTTTTTGGTGTATTCCAGTCACAACTGCTGACTTCTCAGCAAAAAAATAGATTGAACTTTAGCAAGCTTAAGGTTTAGTCTGAAAATTTTAGCATTTTACATTGTACTGAGGTGGGCTAAAAGCACAAAGTAGTTGTGGCAGAATAATTTCTCAGTTCATTGTAATTTAATTATGACTACTTGAGTCCCAATAACGGATGTGGACTTTTTCTTAAACTTAAAACTTAAAAGTTTGAAAATATTTCAAAAGTTCCACTTTATTAAAAATTGAGGGAAAATACTTTAACCATTACAGAGAGTGAAATGATAAATGGATCAATCTTTACTAGCAAACAGGAGTAATTAGGTCATACCTCATTTCTTTATTAGAGAAAGGCTTTGGTGTTTAATCATCATTATATAATCATTTAGTCTTCTCCAATTTCTGTCTTTATAGATATGGTAGACTTGGGCCCTGAATCTTCAAATGGTTCTGTGCAGGAGGAACCCCTTAATCAGCTATTTGAATCAACTGCAGGATTCTGGCTTTATACCATATTTTCATTTTACAGTCTGTGCTTGTATGATAACACAGATAAAACTTCCTGAAGGTTGCTAAGGGAAAAGTTCAAAAATGAAATATCTTTATATGAAGACACTGGTACAAAAATGAGAGTCTGAAATCTCTAGTAAGACACAAGACAAAGCACGGCCTATGGCATAATACCATCCTGGAGTTCGTCCAATCCTCCTCTATTGTCTGAGGACGGATGTACAATCCACCAGATGTACCATGTGTTTGCTTTAGTACAGATCAGTATTGAGCTGTTCATTTTCTGAAATAAGCCTCTGAAATCCAAAAAGAATGGGAAACATAATGAATGAGTTCTAAGAGAAATAAACAATGTCAAATCCTCTGAGCCTATGGTTTTGCTCCATGACAGACATTTTCTTAAGTCCACTTCCTCTTAAAGGAACTAGGAATGTTCTTATTGGCTGTTAAAAAGTCAGTTAGCAGCCACTTATGAGGTTGGCAATGACAAAATCAGTAAGACTTACTCTAATGGGAATTTTTCTTTCCCAGGTCTTCAAAAAAATCATTTTGCCTTACAGCAATCACCACAGGGAGGAAAATGAGATGTAGCCTCTGTCGGTTTCCTTAGTGAGACAAGGTGACTTCACACTTCACCACCCGACAGCTAATAGCTCTCCATCAAACATGGCTCACCTTCTCTCCGGGGGTGTTGAATCCTGCTACTTTTAATAAAAAAAAAAGAAATGCAAGTGTTAAATGTCTCCAAAAACCCAAAGACGTTTTAACTGGAATAAAACCATCTTCATGGTGGGGAGTGGAAGAAGAATAACAACTTTTCCTTAGGCGTTTTAGTGCATATAAAACAAGTTTCCTTCCTAACCACAGACAGTAGGACATGAGGCCAACTCAAGGGTCTAATGACAGTCCAACACTCTATTTTAGAAGTGGAAATGCTTTACCAGTGTGTTTTACTTAACCTATAAGAGTCCCCACGTGAGGAATCAGAAAAACAGTCAAAAGAAACTCAGCAGGACTGCTTTAATAAAAACATGAACGTAACTTCCAAAACCTTTTCTTTCTTTCCCATACTTACCTCTTTTTGTTAAACCTGATGGAAAACACTTGATTGAGCCTCTAAGCCTCCTCCTGCTCACATGTCTAAAACCACAAAGCCTCACGAGCAGCCCTTCAAGTCCTGGAAGGCCTCAGAATCACCAGCATCAGCAGTGGTGCAAGCCTTACCTCAGGACTCTACACAGCTAAAACCACCTGCCTGGACCAACTTCTGAGCAAATGTCATCATCCCTAGGTCATTGCAACTTCTTTTTCATTTCTTCAGATGCTTGGCTATAGTTATCATATTTGTCCCCAGGTAAGATAGGGGACAGGAAACATGCTGTTGCCCAAAGGAGAGTTTCTCCTTCCTCTTCTCTGCAAGCACATTCCCTACATTCCCTCAGCACACACAGTCCTGTCTTCCTTGTCTTCTCAATTTCAGCAGCACTGGTGCCCTATGGCCTCCTTCCCCCTCCTTTTTTTTTCTTTCTTTCCTTTTTTTTTTCCTTTTTTAAAATTCTTTTGCCAAGTCAGTTTTGGCCATTCATTGTGCTGAAGTAAGTGAAAACTGATAGTGAGGATGGAGCAGAGAACACAAGAGCAAAACCACCCTCTTTGGCAGCTGGAAGCTGCTGGAGCAGCACAGTTATCTTGGCAAATAACATCCTTGCATGGCACAATCTTTCAATTTTGTTATTCCTCAGGTCCCATTCACAAGGTGTCAGATAACTATTTGGTAGTTAAAAATTAAAATAAAAAGGAGGTCCCATAAGCTCTGTAGAAAAGAAACACTAGAAAAGATTGACAATACTAAATAGGAAGTTGTCAGCAGCACTGAAAAGAATACCATAATATAATGAAAGAAGGTCCAAAGATCCTCCTTCTGCGGTATGATTTTCCGCAAAGTTCCTGGTTTTCTGTTTCCTTCACCACTGGCTGCATAAACACTAACCTTTTGAACTCATTCTGCTAGTTGAACAATAAAGAGAAAGGGAGGAGGCAAACAGAGCCATCACAAGAGAGCACAGACAGCACTTACCTCACACAACCGTATCATTATGCATGGGAGGATGGCTCTATGCCTACACTAGTGGGAAACAGAGGATGTGTCCTGTAATAACATTTCTGGCAGAAATTGTCCATACCAGCAGGATCTATTTCTCATGTACAGAATGAAAGCAAAAACTAAACAAAAAAAAAAATCCCACAGGACTCAAGAATTAGGTACTTCTATGACCCAACATATTCCATCTAAAGTACATGTTGGAAACTGCTCTTGTTCTAAAATTGTCTATTTTTCTCCATCAGAATAAAGAGAGATCAGCCTGGTTAGCTCAGATGTAGTGGTTTATATCACTAACATTTGAAGTGAAATAAACCTCCACCATGTGGCAGGTAAGGTGCAACAATTGTCTGTGACATTATCCCATGGCAAACATGGTGTGACTTAGTCAAGATTGGACGTCCATGTGCACCAGACATCTTCCCTCTCCACTTCTTAGCTCTAGATTTCCCTTTCTTATTCACATCTCTCAAATGCGTCAACTAAAAATCACTAATCTATGATGACATGTGACTGGACTCAGGGACTCAGGCAGTGCCTTCTCTATAAAATCTTGTGTTTCAGGCAAAGAGTATGTTTTTTGTACGCTAATTTTCACCTTTCTGTTATGAAGGGCCAGTACGTAATGCTAAAGCACTGCAGCATTATCGAAACCATAAAAAAAGGTATTGATATCTTATGTCCTCTGATTGCCTTGTAAACTGTAACAGTAAAAAAAAGTGGCATTTAAATGAACACAATGAATGAATTATGAACATCCATGACTGAGATGTAGATAGAGGGGTTTTTTCTGACAGCATATTCCTCTGTTGCTGTCCTTGTCCCAGGACTACTACCCCAATAAGTATTCCATATCATAAGCTAAGTGGCCATTACAACCTACTCAGTATAGGCATTAGTATGTACTCTTTACATGTAGTACATAGAAAACTAGTGAAAGAAATAGGGAGGAAATTACATTCGGTTTTGTATTTAATAGAGTGATTTTCTTTATAATGGTTCTCTGGAGCACATTAATTTTATCATGGCTTTAATTTACATCAGGAGATAATCAGAAATCACACTGTTCCTGAAGGAGGCCCTCACTGGAATCTTCCGCCTTTGCAACAAGGTGACATTCAATCCATTTTAAAGGGCATCATGGGAGTGCAGATATGCTTCTCTACTTTGAGAGTGTCTGTTCTAATGGCCAAACTTCAGAAACATTTGACATACAGCTCTGTGTCTAAGAGCACGTGAATATATTAAATGCTGTTTATAAAAAGCAAAGCTGTGCTAAAATGCCTATTTGCCCCCCACTGTTTAGCAATATTAAAGATTAGAGACAATTGTTTTGTATACTGAAGAGCCTATAATGGCTTCTAGAGAAGAACGTGTCAGCAAACTAGATAAGGCTGCTATTAAATTTTTGTTGCTGTGGACTGCTGACTTGGATCATTATACACTTAAATTGAGTTATTGTCATTGTTATATAACAAAACAGAGAGCTTTTTGCCTCCAGTAATGTAGCATATCTTTTAAAGAATGAGTTCTCCTGACTGATTTATAAAATAGTTCTGTTTGCATTACAGTACCAGGCTGCTGGGTGTTTCAAAGTGATTTAGATGAACTGTCCTATGAGTTTGTGTGTATTTCAAAAGACAGATAACAGTCTTGGGTGAACCTGCTTCCAATAATTTTTGAAATTTATTGAGTGACAGTGAAAGACAGCAAAATTACAACCGTCCTCTCTCCCATAATGTAAGATCATTTCATTCCAAAGAAAGTGTGCTTAAGGATTTGTGAGGGTTTTTTAAATTCCTAATAATTGTTTGTTCAGATTAAAAAAACAGGACTTATCCTGTTTTCCTCATTCCAGGAATATTAGTTTTTTTATAATCTCAGGTTTTATTCTTTAAAAAATGGTTACGTTAACACTTCTAAATTTGAACAAAGAATATGAACAATGGAAAGATCAGATGACCATAAAAATGAACTACTTAGAGCTACTTTATTTCAAACAAAGTATACTGCTGGGGGAAACCATAACTATTCCTTTTCACCATTGTCTTTGCTGGAGCCAGAATTTCACTGTGCACATTTTCCACAGCTTTTTCCCCTTAAATGCATCTAATGGCAGATCGAGACAGGATGAAAGCATCTAAGCGTATGCTATTTTACTTAAATTCTTTTAATTCCCTATGCCTAGTCTCTGAAGAGCTGCTGTATTTTAAGAGAAATTCCATGGTGAGTAGTAAAGGAACCAAAATCAGCAGAGGTAGGAATATACGACTGGAAGAATCTCATTCCCAGTAGTCTTAAACAAGAACATGTTCAAGCAATACAGGTCTATGTATGCTAAATACTTTTTCAGTCTTCAAATTACTTGGCTAAAAGTGACAAGATGTCTTTGTTTTCTCTCTACTCCCCTCATCATCTCCCTAGCCTTTCTCTGCAGCTTTTCTGACTTCAGCTATCTTTCACAAACACAGGTCACTGGGGTTATACAATAGTGAAGATGTTCTTCATCCAGTCACACCCTCCCTTCCCTCCCTCCGTAGTGGTGCCTCCGCAGACACATTCTAGAATTGAATTTTTTTTCTGTAGCATTGCATCATTTGTGCTACTTGTATCATTCTTTGATCAAGCTTTTTCTTCTGTCTGTTTTAATGATGAGATCCCAAATCCTAGCAGAAAATCTTCATATGACCCATGTATTTCAAATTTTTAATACCGTCCCATTTCTGTGATCACAGTTCTCAAGTTCATCCAGTCTTGCCACTGGCATATTATGATCCTCTTCTGCATTAATGATGCCTTGCCAATTTAAACCATCAGCAAAATTAATTTGGGGTCTAAACATTGAGCCTTTACACAGACATTAATGAAAAGATTGTTAGAGATATATTCCAATAGTTTCTCCTGGGGCAGTCTAATAATAAACTCCCTCTACCCTATATGGTTATCTCCTTTTTTAGACAGTTCCTCTCCTGACAGATTGGAGTTTTTTTACCATCCTCATTATCAAGTTTATCTAATAGGAAATTCATATACCATTTTATTGCAAATCTAATTAGTTAAGTATTAGTTAATGTATTTCCTTTGCCTTGAAAATAGTTGATTATACAAGAAAAGGTGAGAGGATTTTCAGATTTCTATCCTGGTAAAATTTTTTGACATTTATCCAGCCTCTTATTTGTTTTGATGTCCTTAATAATTATTTCTCTCAAAACATGTTCTGAATTTTATAAAGTATTCGGCTAACAGATATAGGTTTCTCTGGTTACTTTTCTCCATAAACAGACTCTTTATCCACCACAGAACCACTTCAAAACCAAGAAAACTATTGAAAAAATTGATACTGGATCTGTGATTCCAAGGGTTGAGTTTTCCCAATTCTTCCATAACCATTATCTGTTGCCTCAAAGTTCTCCATTTCTTTAACTTTAGACATTCCTAGGGTACCCCTTACAGTGAACATTGACACAGCTGCATTTCCAACATATTTTCACTGCTTTCCTGGGACTGAAATTCTAAACTCATTTTGTAGGAGGCATGTCCAAAGGTGCAGGGGACGCACCGAGGACAGAGAAGCCCGAGGGACATGGGCTGAAACGGACAACCCCATTGGTCACAAGGTCACATGGTTTTAAGGGATAAGAAGGAGCGCCGCGTTTGAATAAATCTCTTTGATTGCCATCTCATCGGAGAGCTGACTCCATTTCTTTATTATATAAAGACCCACGCAACATCATTTTCCGTGTTTGACTTATTTACGAGTTTCCTCCACCAACAAGTCCATGAATATCTCACTCTGCTGCTCTCCCTGGCCAAACTCCCTTCTTTGAAAGCACTTCTCTCCCATTCAGACCAAGAACTCTGTAGACTTTCCTTTGTCTGTTCTTTCATTATGACTGAAAGGCAGCAGGGTCCTTCAATTCAAAATAATTTTGTATTATACTCTTTTCTCAACCTCTTCATGCAAAATTAAGCTTAAAATAGCATCAGCATTGCTAGTTCAGTGACTATGGGGGGAAAAAATAGAAAGATTGCTCTTAAGAAATAAGGAGGTGACAGACTTCTTTACAGCATTTGTTTTCTAGTTTATCCTGGGGAACTTAATATTTAGTTAAATAAATACATTTCCGGTGCTATTGATTCTGATTCTCTGAAATCAATACCAGATCCAGAGTTATCACTAAATCAAGGTCTGATGGTCCATTGTCAATATCACTACTTTTATCACCTTTCTAAAAGTAATTTTGACTCCAAGATAGTTTTATCCAGTGTATTCGTTGTTTGGTTTGGTTGGGGGGAGTGTTATGTTTATCACATGGTTAAATACTGAGTGAAATTATATTCTTTGATTCTGGCTTTTCTTATTGTTTAGACCCTTTGAATATTTCCCTGGTCCAGCCATGGCCACCTCTCTTCCCTCTGTGATATTCAGTTTCATTCTGTACATTAACAGTTCTAATGCCTCCATTTTTGCCCACACTCCTTGAATTGATATTTCACATATCCCCTTGTGGCCAGCCTCTACCCAGTGCCTGCTTAAGAGCTCCTTTTCATTTTCTTTATTTTTCCACTTCCTGATATACATTTATCCATATAAGAAACTTGTAATAAATTATCGTAGTAACAATAATCTTGTATAAAGATTATACAAGTGTCTCAGAGTCATCACCTTTTGTCATTTAACAGTTTCAAAAATCTTTCTATCATTTTTGCAAATCAGAATTTAAGTACCCTAGTTGCTCAAGTGAAACCTATCCACAAAGAAAATATTTTTCTATGAATGTGTTCTGAAAACACCTACCTTTCTTTGATCCATGATTTGATCTCTGTTACTTTGTCATTCTTTGAGCACCTTTCAGAGAAATTAAACAGACAGAATCAGAGTCACAGAATGGGTAAGGGTATAAGGGACCACAGTGGGTCATCTGGCCCAACCTCCCTACTCAGAAACCTCTCTCGGAAATCTGTTCCAGTGCACAGCCACACACACACAGAGTAAAGAAGTTCTTCCTCATATTCATGTGGAACTTCCAGTCTTTATCTTCTGCCTATTGCCTATTGTTCTGTTGCTTGGCACATTTCACTGAGGGTCACTCAAGTCTTTTGGTTTCGATTGTTTTGATCCATTCCTGCATATATCCAGCTGCACCTGGATATATAATTTGTTTTGTTGTGATGGACAGGTAGTCAGTTTTGCCCTACTATGTGGAGGCTGTTCAGCATGGTATGGAAAGCTTCAGCCAGCTTTCTTAAGAGCTTTAAATCTCAGCGTTAACCATGTTCGAAGACTGCTCAAAAGACCTATACATGAGGGTATTAAACATAGTTTAAAAAATTTGCCCCTTTCTTTAATGCCAAGAGAGAAGCTGGATTTTTTTTGTTGTTGTTGGGTTTTGCATTGCTTGCGGGAGTTTATTTATGGTGGTTGCTGAACACTGCAAAAATTTAAAGTCCTGACATAATCACTAGCATTCATCTATAGTGACAAAAATAAAACCTCTCCAATATGCTCACTTCTGTGTGGCTTTATATTTTACCAGCAAGCATTCTCTTCAGTAAGTCTCACATTATTTAGCACTGCAGATTCAGAGGCATTCCCATCCACATGTTCATGAGACTAACAGATACAGTAAGTGGATACATCTGTAGTTTTAACAAAAACTTCTGGCCTTCCATGAATGTTTTTGAAGTGCAAATGGCAAAATCTTTTGCAAGAGTCGACAAATTATAGCCAGTTTTACATTTACAAAAATATATATAAGAACGAAAAGGTTATGCACTAAGACTCAGTAATTAGCTCCAATCCATCAATATCTGTTGCCAATGACATGTCCACCAAGGGACCCACTTAAATCAAATGACCTTTCTTCTGACAAACACTTCTGCAGAACCACGAGCCTTAGCAGCCAACATATTTAGGTTTCACCAGTCCAGAGGCAGAGTGAATATGACACAGGAGTTCTTCACTGAGAATGAGTTTTCACAAGAGTGCTGAGCTAGTCTAACAGCTTCCTACCACTAAAAATATGGTTCAGCTTTCCCTTTTTCTCCCTCCCAGCTGTGTGTACTTACCACTTCCTTTGTGCTAGCTCCAACAGTTTGATGACTCAATTCAGCTCACTCAGCAAGCAAAAAAAGGGAGGTAATTTTCTGCCTGTTGAATAAGATGACATGTCTCATCAAGGGGCCAGACTGGCTTCAGAGACAGCAAAAGAAAATGAATAGGATCACACAGCCAGAGTGCAATGGGAAAAGAGGCACAGGATCTCCTGTGCTGGCAAATTAGCACAACCATCTTCTGAAATACACATTTTTTTGTCACCCACATCCCAGCATTGAAAATGCAACTGACACTTTGTGTATCATCAGATCATCCACTCTCCATACACCACCTTGTTAAGCTCAGGCAAACACCTCAAGAGTTTTGTTATCTGAACGCACACAAATCTCTATTGCCTAAACAGTAACTGAAATGATCATAATGCTCACAATGCTCACATCTCTCTTTCAGACAGGATAGTCAGATATAAGTATTCACTTAATAATTTTCTTTTAGTTGAAAGTTATATTCTCTGATGTTATGTGAAGAATTTGACCAAACCTGTGACATACGATCCTGTTTCTTACCTGCAAAGTTCATTAAAAATGCTTGAGATATCTGCCTAGTATTGTCTTACATGTGTAAGTAGTGGTTTCACTTGTCACAAAGACAGCACAGGATCATACCTAGCAGTGGATGTATTCATAAACTAACATCCTCTGAAACATGTGCCACACACACACACAAAAAAAAAGAAAAAAACCACAAACAAACAACAACAAAAAAAAAATCAAACAACAACAACAACAAAAACACAAAACACAAAACCCACAAACTAAATAAGTCAGAAAATCTTATTTAAAGAAACTGTAATAAGAAAACACACCTTTTGATCCTTATTGTAGCATCTATGACACAAAGCAGAAAAGCTGGTCCCTATATGTGAGGCCACACATCAAGTCCTGTGCTCAGTTTTGGGCCTCTCACTACCAGAAGGATCCAGATGTGCTGGAGTGTGTCCAGAGAAGGTCAGTGAAGCTGGTGAAGGGTCTGGAGCACAAGTCTTATGAGGAGTGACTGAGGCAGATGAGGCTGTTTAGCCTGGAGAAAAGGAGGCTCAGAGGGGACTTTATTGTTCTCTACAACCCGAAAGGAGGTTGCAGCCAGGTGAGGGTCAGCCTCTTCTCCCAGGCAACTAGCAACAGGACAAGAGGAAATGGCCTCAAATTGCACCAGGGGATGTTTAGATTGAATATTAGGAAACATTTCTTCGTGGAAAGTGTTGTCAAGCACTGGAACAAGAACTCCAGGGAAGTGCTGGATCACCATCCTTGGAGATATTTAAAAAGGTGTGGATGTGGCACTTAGGAGCGTGATTTAGTGGTGGACTTGGCAGTGCTGGGTTAACAGCTGGACTCCATGGTCTTAGAGGTCTTTTCTAACCCAAACAATCCTGTGATTCTACTTTATCTGTTGATCCATGGCTCACTGACTGTCGTATTTTATGCTTTGTTTATTAAGAAGTTACAGGGGAAAGCTGTCCATTTGATTCGTGAGAGGATGTGCTCCTTGGGTCAAAAAAACTCTCTCTAGGAAGCGAATTCTGCCCCCGAGCACACTGACCTTCTAGATTCCAGGGTGGCAAAAACCCTGACAAGCAGGAGCAGACACACAACCAGGGTTCAGATCAAAGACCAGGATTTTTATATAGTGTTTACTGTAACCTGGGAAGCCACTAAAACTGAGAGCAGAGCTGGAGGAAAGGACCTGTCCTTCAAGGAGCAATGGTTAAGAGAAAGAGTTTTTTTCAAAGCTTTTCATTTTTGTTCTTGTGCAGCAGACGAATTATCTCAGTTTCAAAACAAATGTATTCAAAGCTGCATTCCAGTAAACTGAATTTTTTTCATACTCAATGTGCTGGAGGAGAAAGGTGCAGGCAGCTCCGCCTTAGCACTTTGGCTTATTGTGCATTCTGTCTTACTTAGATCAGCAGGCTCTGCCCATTGCTAACCACCCGTGCTATCTTCATACTAAATCCTGACATGCTGACCTTCCTTCTGCAGAGCAGCTTCTGCCGTGTCTCACCGTGCCTGCAAGCAGTTTCCTCCAACAAAGGACCTGACCATCAGAAACAGCTTTGCCCCCATTCCCTAGAAACAGTTCCACCCTTGCCTGCCTTCTCCAGGTAAAACCCCAGCCTCTCTGCACCAGATAATTTGATGTTTCACTGCAATCCAGGGGCTAGGCATAGCATTTATCTCTGCATTAAACACAATACCTTTATTCTTTTTTTGATAAAAATTCTAAAATATTGATTCACTTAAAGCAAAACTGCAACAGACATTCTAAAACTAATTTAAAATATTATTCAAAAAGTAAAAACTTTTTCACAAATAAGCTTTCTGCACACTTGAGAGCAAAATATTATATACTGAGCAGGAAAGTAATATTAATCTTTGAGAAAGACAAATTTCCTAGTCAGCAAAAATTTGCTGAAGTTGTATACTTTTTACAAAGAAATTAAATCACTGAGCTACTCTGGAATCCTTTATAGCTAATAATTAAAAATCTAAAATCTTATTTTCGTTCTGTAATAAATATAGCTAACAATCAAGATAGATGAGACAAAACTAGAAAGGTTGGTTGGATGATTTAAGTTGAAGAAGTTGCTACATCAATATATTGTACTCCAAAAAGGGCATGCATCATTAAAAAAGAAGGCTTTATAATTAATATGTTTTCATACAACCTACCTTATTTCCCCTGAGATCACTAACCAAACCCTTTTAAAAATCGATTAGTTCAAGCACTTAGCCCAGTACCACTTTAGCAAGTAGTGAGACAGATATTAGCTGAATTTAAAATTACAGCAACTTTATTTTTAATTACTTCTCAAAATGCCAGATTTACATATTATCAAATACATTTCAGTGGCAGAACTGACCACTAAGCATTTTTGGACAGGGCCAGAAAAATTAATTATATTCTTTATGAAAAATTCACTTAGCATTCAGAACATCTGCATTGTTATCAGGGATAATAAATGTGATTAAACTTGTATAAATTTCACTATATTAACCAGTACAATAGCTCAATAACTGTGCTGAACTGAGCTCATGCTATACATTGCAACACTGAAATAACCAAGTATAATGTAGGGGACTTCTAGGAAAATGTGTGGTTCTGGAGGGAAGAATTGCAACCTGCCAAGGACAAATTCACTTTCTTAAACTGTCAGCAAAAGGGAAATTTCTGGAACTGAGACATTTTAATAAACAATGTTTAATCAGAACTTATGCACTGTTAAGGCTTAGCAATACAATTGTACCACTTGTGTTATTATGTAGTTCTCAGGGTTTCGCTGTTTTAATTTAGAAAAAAGAATTTGTATCAGGACACGGTTTGTGTTTTGAGGCATTATGGTTGGCTGAACCTGGGGGAATTGTGTAGTATCCCTGTGCCCTTCCTGGAGGCTGATGAAACAGGAGTGGTGTTTGGCCCATACAATGCAGTCATACTCCTAGCACTTGACACCTGCAACCTGAACGAAGTGCAAAACATAAGTAGCAAAATTTCCAGGTGAAGGGTATTTTTCTCTTAATGAGGTGAAGGTCCAGGCTCCAGAGAACTGTCTAGATAGACAATAAAGCACTCTATACCTCTCAGAAACCTGGTAACTGGTGGATGCCACTGGTGAGACAGGAGGAGCTGGCCCTGGAGCTGAGATCCCACTATGAGTTCTCCATTACATCCAGTGGGTGGAGACTTGAAGTGTAAGAAAAGGAAACAGTGAAAGCTTAGGCCTGATGTGTCTTTAAAATTAGGGTGTGCCAACTGGAACATCACTGTTCACCTGGATGCAAGGGAAGGACTACTGGCACCTGCAGAGAACAGTTTCTTATGCTTAGTCTTTTCTTTTAGGAAAAAATGTGCCACTGTGGTACCTGTTTCTATGTCTGCTGACTAGAGGTGAAGCTTAGATGACAAGAAAAATATTCAATACTACTGAAGGAGCCCCCATAGTTTTGCATTTTTCCAAAAGACTCTGCAAGAGTAACAGAGAAAAACACGCAAACTCTCCAACTTAAAAATATAGCCCTTAATAATTACAGAAGGCTGTTTGAGAACCTCCCTGCTTAAGTGCAATGTAGACGATGTGCAAAAAAGAGCTAAGAATGGGGATATGTGGCCTTTGTGGTTGGCCCAGTCAACAAGGATGTATAACATACAAGCAGTGGAGTCAAAATTGAGGAAAGAAAATCAAGTGACAGACATGCTTATTAGAATGAGAAAATGTCTTGTGAAACCTGGCATCTGCCATTAGTCATTCCTAAATAATGTTGTCTCTGCAAAAAAGTTACAAACATAAAAGGATAAAAGTACCCAGGGACCTTAAGTCAGCTGATACAGAAAGAATAAATTATTGAAGGAGAGTTGCAAATAGTAGAAGAGCATATGCAATGTTTCAGAGGATGAGGCAAAGGCTGAAGTATGAGGAAACATTAATAGCACTCTAAAAGAATGTTTGAAAGCTTCTTATCCTTTTAAAAAAATCCATCTCAATTAGTACAATAACCCTTTGAAGTGTCATGGCAAAGAACATTTTGTGGTGAGGCAGCTCCCTGCTGCTCTGTGAGGGGAATGTTGTTCGATTTCTTTACCTCTGTCACGGCCATGAGGAGGGAAATTAAAAACATTTCCATCCACAGGCAATGCTTCCTACACTGTTGTAACATAGCCATTTCTGAGGCAAAACATACAAATTGCCTTGCAAGACATGGTGATGCTCTATGGTAATTCACTAATTGATATTCTGGGGATAACTTGAATAAATGATTCCAGGGATTGATTAAGCTATAGAAAACTGGTAAGAAAAACAGAGCTTAACTCGTGTATTAGTCTTCCCAAGCAGAGATTTCGTATGGAAGACTGACATATATTGTACCTATCAGTGCCTTACCTAAGCACCTTTGGTACCTAGAGAACTTGAATACAATGCTGACAGAAGCAAAACATTGCAGAATAAGTCCTGTTTCCTGCAACAAAAGGACTCAAACCATTATCACCAAATCTTAGCTTTGTCCTGTAGCCAGGACAAGGAAAATCCTGGCTTAAGCTCTAGAGAAATCCAGAGACTTTGGTCTTGTTTCAGAACTTGTTGCATTCTCCATGTACTGCCTAACCTCTGGGGAAAATGAAAGCCAAGGAGATAAATTTGTCATCTGAGTAGCAAAGAGAGGAAGAGACAAAAAAAGACCCATCTCTGCCTCCCATGTGAGAAGTCTCCCTCTGTTCCTTTTTTCCACTTCTTTCCCTTCCAGGCCTGAGAAAAAGGGCAAAAGACACTGCAATATGTCCCCTTCTCAAGGAGTAAGTAAAGTGAGGTACTACAGGAGAACCTGTGGAGTAACAGTTCTTGCAGGGGCTTAAAGATAAGCAGGTAGACAGGAATGAGACTAGGGACCAGCACTGCCTTATCCTAAACACACCGTGAAGAGGTGACATTATTTGCAGAATTACAGCAGCACACATGCATGCATATACACACGCACACATACACAAGCCATGCATGGCAAGGGGCAGAGAGAGTTCAAAAATTAACCACAAGCCTGAAATATAATATAGTCTTTTTAAAAGCAAATATTCACATTTGGGAGCCAGTCCCAAATTATGGGGCCTGCCTGACTCATGATTTTGAACCTTTAGTATTAGCAACATGGACCTTTAAGCTGTAATTACAGCACTCTTAATTAGATTGGGAGATTGCTCCAAGATTCCTGAGACAAGTAACAAATATAGACACCCTCAAGGCAGTCATATACATTTATGGAAACAGCAATTTAAATAGCAACTATAAATGGATCGAGTGGATCTGATGACATCACCATAATGAAAAATTATTTTTTACACCACCGTATGAAAAATTATTTTAAAATGAGTCATTATCTTTTTTTTTTCACTAAATCGAAATGCACGGATGTGATTTAAAATCACTGTTGAGAGAAACAAACAGTTCTTTCAGTCATCCACTACAGCACACTTTCTGAATAGAAGGTTATAAAGAAGTTGTGTTACACAGAAATAGTTCTGTTGCACCGGTAGGAAGCTACTAAAAAAGCAACCCTGACACTGCAATCTTTGCTTCATTTTCTCCATGTATGAGGTTAATGGTTTCTCATGGTAAGATTTTAACCACATTCCTGTTTGCTTTTCTTATTTTCTACTTCTTTCCTACTATTTACTTTGCTAGACAAATCCAGCTTGGTTTTAACAAATATGAAACAAAGATTGCATTACCTTGCCAAATTCCCTCCTACCAAATTACTAAATTACTGAAGGCAAACCCTATTTCAGTAGACCTTGGTTGTTTTGCTTGACCTCCAGCAGGTGTCCAATTAAGTCTGAACAATTTATATGATATTCCATTCCCATTGATAGTTCTAGAATTAAACTGATGAGATCTCTAGAGAAGGATCATCAGTGTTACACCTTTCATCTTTAATTACACTGGTTGAAGATGAATGAATGTACCAGAAGGATCCCAGCTGGGAAGTAGCACGCTTATTAGATAGTTGATAATTTAATATACGCTCTGAATTCTGATTATTTTCTTAAAACAACTGAAGAGCTTTCAACATATCTTATGACAAAGTCTTAGTACTTATTCAGCTGGACATTGACTGTATTCTTTATTTTTTAAGAAAATACTACTCAGATGCATCCAAAGAACAGTGACTGGTACTATAGAACAAAGAATTTCAGACAAGGTGAGTGAAAAGGTCGTGGTTAATGCATTCAACCTGTCATTTCTAAAAATGCACATACATAATCCAAGGGAGCACAGAGAGAAGTAGAGCAGAAGACCCCTAGAGGACTCTCTGGAGTCCCACTGAGAAGACTCTCAGTCCCTCTGCTCCAGCACTGTAGCTCCAGCTCCTCCTCATGTATCTTACTTCTCAGAATGCTTCATCAGAAATGAAATGCTAAATTTCTGAGTGAGTCACAGTAAATTGGACTTGCTAGGTAGAGTCTGTAATATAGACACCTAACATTAGGTCTCAGCAAGTAGAGGTCTGCACCTGAGCTACTTGTCTGGACTTCATATAGTCTGTTGAGAGAAGTAGGTATGGAAATACTTCCTTTCATTTTCAGAAAGAGGTAATAAAAGAGATCAGATAATACTTCAAAAGTACCATCCGCAGGGGCCAACATGAATATTGCTAAATTATTTCAGTATTGCATCCTTAAAAACTACTCAAGTCTTGCCCAGCATACCTCCCTAAGGTGTGTGATGATCCATACCTTGAGTGAGGACACCCCTCAGAGTTACTTCTCAAGGCTGAGTGAAAGAGATTTGCCCAGTATTAATAACAGGATTTGCTAGCTTTAATATAAGTGCTTCAATATTGCTTTAAAAAATAGCACTATACTAGTAGTTACAGCAATCCTTACTGTGTAGTGAATAATTCTGATTAAGCTTTTTTTGTCTAATCATTATCATTATTGTAATCAACTTAAATAATTCATTTTATTTATATAAATGTATTTGTGTTGCCATCCTTAATCCTGCAGGACAAAGTTGTATAAAGGCTCAGTTGCACCTTAGACATAAACTGTTAACTGAGTTAGGGGATAGGATTGGATCGAGTCACATTTAGGTTCATCTCTGAGAGGAGTTACGAAAGCAAGGGGGTCCTTTCTGCACCTCGTGACTCAACACAAGGACTTTTCTAAAAAACTTCGTCTGAAGCTCCCACTCTGCCTGCAACGAACACACTGACCTGTTTTACTTGAGTAAACTCGCTGGCATATGAACAGTGCATTTTCAGTTGTTCAGGGCTTGCCTTGGAAGGGAAAAGATACATTTGACAGCCTGGTGCCTGTGCTCTGTCCTTCTAGACTCCAGTGAAGTTGAACTGAACTACTGAAGAAAGAACATCCTCCACAGCAGAAAGTAAAACTCAGATCTTCTACTCTTACACTTATTTCACGGGTAGGTGCAGCTCAGAACAGAGACAATTTGATGTGATTCTATGGGAAGCTTGACTAGTCCTTCCACTGGGCATATTTCTACTCTGTACTCTCATTTTCTTATTGATTTGTTGCTTCTCAGTTTTGAGCCGAGTGAGTCGCAATACCAGGCAAAAGCCATCTTAAAAATCATATACATTGAACTGAAACACAGCCATTGAGAACTGAAAAGAAAGTCATGGGTGACAGCGCTAAGGTCTCACAACTTTTTAGATTGGTTGCACAATTCTATAAACACCAAATCCAGACACAATATTCTTTTACTTCTCTTGTACAGAGATGCTCATCTTTTGTATCAAGTGGTAGGATTGGCTAGTAGTAAAAAAAATTATCAGAAAGCAAGGATTCTTCTTTCTGCCTCTGGAAATCAAAGAACACTATGACATTCCAGAGATATACTGTGATGTTTGCTTCATTTAAATTCTGAAAAACTTGAGGAAACTCCAAAGTAGATATTGTCCAGTGTCATGTCCAAAGTAGTCAGTGATAATATTCAGAGTTACTTTGAAGAGCATAAAATGAGAAGTGAGACCCTGCATAGATGCACAGCAAGATTTACAGATACATGTGCCATAGATACAAGTGCCTTACACTCTTTATTTTATTTTATTTTTCTATATAGAAAGAATCCATTCTGCTGCTTCAGATTCAGTCTGTTATCAATTAAAAATGTTTTACAGCTCAAGCACAAGATCAGTCAACCAAGGGGTTTAGTAAATGTGTTATTTATATAGTTATTTGTTAAAATGAGCTTCACTGCATTATGGAATGTTAAGACAAATTGTTGTGCCCTTTAGACTCATTACAGATGACAAAATGCTAAACAAATCCTAAATAGGTATTCACCTTTTATCACACAAGAACATAAATGGTTATATCTCATCAACAGGGGAGTCTTTTTAATCTTCTTCCTTTATTAACCATTAAAAAAATTGTTGTTTTTCCTGCCTTTCTTTTTAAAAAAGTCCTTGTTGGGCAGGGGTGTGTGGGTGTGTGGTTAAAACAGATCATCTTTCACGTAAGGAGCAAATCAATCTCTAGTGAAGGAAAGCCTAACTAGACTTACTGACTCTGGCTTGCCAGGTACTGTCTCACAGGGAGACTTTGGTTAAAAGTGTCAAAGGCAAGCCAGCATTTTATAAGGGTACTTTATTGTGCACAAGCAAGGAGTGCATTATCTTATCATCTGGTCTTACAACTTCCTCCTTCATTGTGCTGTTGCAGATTAAAAAAAAAAAAAAAAGAGGATATAAATGTCATCTTCTCTGTCATTAACCCAAAATCTATTAGAATTTTATTAGAAAATAAGTAGCAAGACAGTACAGCTACATTTCCTCCCTTGTGCTGTGCTAAATTGCTTGTGAAAGTGATATATTATGACTCTTACACTGAATCCATTACAAAATACAGAAGAGAAGCCCACATACTGTGTACATTAAATTGGTGATGAAGAAATGAACATCTCCCTAAATCTCCAGGAAGGTTCTACAAATTTTCGTTTTGAAGGATAAAGAAAGAAATTGTTTTCATCTAGGACTAAGCAAATGATACTAGTAAGTGTCCTTGTTGATATACCCAGGTCACAAGCTATTAACCTTTTTTTTAAGATATCCCTTTTTAAAGAATAACCAAAAATGAAAGTGCTCTTGTATTTCTCTGCCTGGGATTGGCAGTTCCTTCTTTATTAAAAGTCAGAGAAGTCTTCAGAAAGAAAATAGATTTCTGAGCCAAGCATTTAGAGGCTATGAGATGTTATTAATATTTCTGAGAGACAGAAACAGCCTCAGTTAATTTAGGTTTTCAAATATACAGATTGGAAAGCAGAAGTCAGAAGGGATTCAGTTTATTCCTAACTGGTCAGCACAAGGTTAAATAAAGAGGCAAGTTTTGTATGGACTTCAGGCTCCCTCCTTAAGGGTAAGTTTTACTCAGAATGGAGCACACGAAGAAACTGCAAAGGGTGGATCCAAAAAGCCAAAACAGTGCATCAGCAAGTAGCAGGCGTAAGCCTCACTTGGGAGCTCTTTGCTCACAGGTAAACTTGGCAGTGTTGATTTTTCTGAGCTAGTGAAGGTAACACCTCTAATTCTTGTAATATGAAAACAAAGTCCTGCCCTTCAGAACATCTGCTGTGAGTCCCATGCTTCACCTTCACAGCAACCTGCAAAGATCCAGAGCAGTTCCCACACACACATAGCAAGGCAATCTCTTCCACCTTGAAATTAACCCATTCTCCCAGCAGGACCCAGGTAGCCTCTGTAAAGAGCACATTTCTAATTCTCCTGCTCCCATGGCTGTGGGTGGTGATGATAGTCTGTAAACCTATCAAGCTACACAAAAGAGCACCAGGAGAAATTAAAGCTCTTCAGGCTGAAACTGCAGTTGCAGAATATAACTGACCCATCCAACACTGGCAGCTGCTTTCCAGACATTGGAGATTTGAGCATGTGTAGTGCAACAGGGATTTCAGTAATTGAAGCAGCCTGCAGATGGGACCTGAACCAGTACATTTTCAATCCAATCTTAGTTCAGTTTAAACTGGGACTAAAATCCTTCTAGTTTGGGTCCCAGTTCAGGCCCATAATTATCATGATCAGGTCCAGCAATTCCTTGGAGCATTTAACACTGAAAAATGCCGCATTTAAAAACAGGAATGGGCATGTGACAAAAGCAAAACTTTCAGGTGCAGCTCAGCCAGAGGGACAGTCCTTGCTCCCCCAGCAGCACAGGCGCTCTTCACACTTGCAGCAGAGTGCCACAGGGTCCTCGTACCTCTCCCGTATGGCTTAAGAAGATGTAGAGACACTGTGGCACTGTGTGGGTGCTGCTGTGCTGTAGAAATCAAACAGAAGAGAGAGGAAAAAAATAACCTCTCTGCTATCTGCTTACATCCCAGATGTACAGAATGATATACATTTATACGGTGATGTACCCCACAGGATTGCCAAGGTTCAAAAGACATATAAAGGGCTCTGCTGGAAAAAAATGCATTCCTCCCTCTTACAAAATAAGAGACCAAAGGAATAGAGCTAAGTGACCACAAAAAGTACCTGAATTAATAAGTACCCATCTGCCAAGCATCATGGCCTTGTGCAGAAATGAGGGCTTCTCCTGCCCACACTGGGAAAATCCAGGGCTGTGGAGGATCAGAGGAGGGTTAGGAGCAGGAAAACTCCATGTGATGTGGCCTTGTATACCCGAGAGGATAGACAGCCCCAGCGTTCCATAGCTCCCCAGCAGAGATGTTACTTTATGGTCAACTCAGCATTTGAAGTGGTAACTATTTACAGGTTCATTCCCAAACTGACTACAATGATTTCAAACTTAGTTTGGTATCTCTGTTTCAGGAAAAAATAAAGCTTTGAACCAGTTACATGCTCAGAGTCAGTGCCAGGTTACCTGCTGACTTTGAAGAAATAAGGGGATAAAATACATCCATATATGGAAAATGAAATCCATTTTCCTTCATTGTTAACAAATTGTACCTCATTCCCTTGGTCCAGAGACAGAAACGGTAGCCAGATCTTCAAAGGTTTCTAGCATTGCTGTCACCCTCAGAAAGGCTGTTTGTGAGCACTCTTCATCAGTGGGCATTTCATCTCTGCATACACACCCTTCTGCTGCCAAAATGTCAGGCTGGGTCATGTGCCTTCAAGACAACTTTAACTTGGGCACATTTCCTCAAAAGACACTAAAATGATTTACATTTTTCCTTCCTAAATCAGCATTTTCAGTATAATTTGTGTCAGTGCCAACTTCCTCTCATTCTTCACCTCTATTCTGCCCCACCTTTCCCTTCCTTTGTGTGCTCCTGAATACCACTTGCATGCCAAGAAACCCATATTGATAAATGCAAGGTTTGTTCAGTTTAGTAGAGGAAACTATATCATACAGCCATCTATGTAACCTAAATTAAAATCTGTCTAGCACTGGCTTACATCTTTCATGAATAGGAGTAATTTTTCTGAACAGGATATTTTCTTCACAAATGGCACATACCCCAAACCTGGACTTTTTTTTCACATTGCATCATATTAAGCAGTTTATGCCAAGATGACAGAAAGTGACCTCTATTCTTCCAGGAGAAGACTGGGACTTGATGCAGAATTTTGGACTTTGAACAAGCACCCAGATACTATGGTGGTTATTTCACACTGATTTCTGTTCTTTACTCCTGATATTATTTTCCCTGACTGGTTAATTTTCCCATCCACGTGCCTCTTCCATCAAGGAAAATTATTAAACAATTAATTTTGTTTGTTTAAGGGCTGCCGGTTTGGTTTGGGGTTGTTTTCCCTTTCCCAGAAATACATTTAATTTACCTTGCATTACAGTGTGCAGCTGGAATCACAGTGCAATTTCAGCAGGAATTAACAGGCAAGAGCTGCACACTATTCATATCGCACAGAACTTGATAATAAGCTATTACTCCTCACTCTCAAAGGGGTAAACAGAGCCATGAGAAGTAATTGCTGAGATATTCCAGTGCTTCTGCAGACACAATGATGTGAGTGTTTCCAGTGTGGCTCAGCATACAGTCTTCACTAACATTTACTGCCAATGCCAAGCACACAATATGAGGGCACTAAAGTCCTTTCAGATGTTGATGACTCACACTCTTTAAATATGTCACATGCTCAGACAAATCCACCTTCCCATAGAAGGCACCAAATGCCACTAGATGAAGCAGATATATCTAGGCAACCTGACCATGATATTTCTAGGCAACCTGACCATGACTGCAAAGTGACCCTCATCTATTTCGGATTTATCAAATCATCAAAGGCTCCTGCTCCTGCTAAGACTTGGGGCTGGCAATTCAAAGAGGTCGTTATATAATGACAAGCTGCCTGAGCCAACTGAGGCAGAAAATACTGCCTCCAGGGGATCAGGGCTGTTCCTGAGGGAAGAGGAGCCCAGGGGAGCTGAAGGGACACAGAACAGCCACTGTCCTCTCCTAACAGGGTGATGACCTACTGTATCTGAGAAGAGGGAGCCCAGTGACTGTGACAGCCACCAACCTATGACAGCTGGTGACCATCAGACAAGGTGAATGAGTCAGACCTGGGGTCTATCCAGAAAGACTTTTTGGGAACAGGGACAAGCAGGGATTGGGACGTGACTGGAGTATAGGTCTGGAATTCCTCCAGAAAGTCCATCAGGAAGCCAAGACAGAAAGAAACCGAGCAACCCTCAATATTTCTCAGCCAGGACTGGGGACCTGTACTGAAATGGAACTCCTTGTCCATAGGCAGGGGATGCATGGGTGGTAATAGCAATAGAGGCAGTTGGGTGTCCTTATGGCCCAGGGAGCATCCTTCCCCTTTCAAAGGGCAGTAAATACCAAGATTAACCAGCCAGCTTCTACAATGTTTTCCTATTGTACAGACACCAGAACATAGGTAATCACAAACATCCGGAGGTTAGCAACTTCAGTCTATCACATGTCACATCATAGTAAATCAGATAGCAGATATCAACCACAGTGTCAAAACCAGACATTTAGGCAAAGAAAGTTCACTCGGCCTTTGCAATTTTATTCCAACAAAAGCCTGAATCCCCAAAACCTAGCAACATTTTATCATAGACAACACACAACCTGCTTACTAAGCAAAGATACCTCATTGGCAATCACAGAAGTACTAATAATGTCAAAATGACAAGGTGAACTACAGAGGAGGTAGTACTCCCAGACTTTACTCAGTAACCTATCAGGAATGTTACATGAATTATGTTGTGAAACAAGAGGTTAGTAATAAAAAAATGAGCTGGTAAGTATTGTAGCAGTTTATTAGAAATGTGGGCTATGTCAAGCCCCTTATTGCAATCACAAATGGAATAACACCTGTAGCTATGAGGGAGAAATCAGAGCAGATGACTGCACAGAAAAGACTCTCTTTATGGAGTGCTCAGGTACTAAAAACTGCTCAACCAACAGTCCTTTTCTGCTTGAGTGCCATTTCCAAGTGCTTTATATTTTGCTCTCAGAGACTTATACAATCAAAGCCTGGAGTTAAGATGATGGTTCCACATCAGGCAAGAAGCTAAAGGTAGCTTTCAATCCCTGTACTAGGTGCATTCTTTTTCAAAATATATTCCTCATCTAGTTTACCAAATATTCACCACAAACACCTCCAATTTATGAGTAGGGAGGAAAATGCTTTGATATATCACATGTCCTGTTGCTTTTGAGAGTTTTACAGCACCGTGGTACCTCACCAGTTCTGGTGTAAACAGGGCCAACTTCCAACAAAGGCAAAATCAGCAATTAACTTGGGCAACAGATATCTGAAAAGTGCAAATTTCCTACAAAATCAGGCACTGATGCTGTTATTGTGGAGGAAAGATGAGGCTGACTGCAGTAGGCATCTCCACAGCATCAGTTGCTTCCCCAGTTGCGAATCTGCACCTCTCCCTGCTTCCTTGCCCTCCCTTACCCATCCTCTCTTCAGAAGCTGCCTGTTCTCCCAGTCCTGATGTTGCCGACACTGCCCAGAAGATCAGAGCAGGTGCTTGGAGTGACAGGCAAGAATTGCTACACTGAGTTTGGTGGAAACTTGCTGATGCAAAAGCAGTCATCAGTGATACCATGCAGCATGCTACTGTAACCCCAGTAATGACTGACTTGGCAAATTTCTTTTCCAGACAATCTAGCTCAAAAATAGCAAGCAGACTCTCTTTTTGTATTGTTTACCTGCTAGGAAGCACGGGATAAATGAACCATGCACGTGCATGTGCACAACTTCTGTATATTGGGAAAGTTACCTGCCCTTCACTTTCTCATTTATTAAACCCTTACTTTGACAGGTTCTTGCACACATGCTTGGACAATTTTTAGAAGTATCATCAATCTAACTGCAGTTGAGTTGCTCTCTCGCCCCCCTGTTCAGACTTTGACTGAACAGTTTCTTTTAATAAATGAGTGATATGGCTGGGTGTTATCAACCTACTGTAACATTTAATAGATATTCATAACATATATTAATCATTAGGAAGTTTACAAAGGATTCAATCCTGCAAGGTGTGGAGAACACTCGATTCTCCTTGAAGTCAGCGAAAGAAGAAAGGATGAGATTTTTGTCCTCTCAGGTACTGTGTTACAAATGTCAAGTCTTCCTTCTGGACATTAAAAAAGTGAGCACAGTTCTCTGAAGCAAATGCAGGTGTATTCTAGTTTGTTTTACCAGTACCTTGTTCCTTGTGGACAGAATGATTTATTTTTGTTTTAAAAGTTGTACCACAAAAAAAAAAAAAAAAAAGCCAAATTTATCCCAGGTACAGAAATCTGTGCTCAAATAGAACTTTCTGCATTTTCTCTGGATGCTTTGAATCAGAGAAATATTGCCAGGCAGATAAACACCCATATGGAAAATGACAATGTTCACATTCCTGTACAGAAGTCAGAATTATAAACTTTGTGAATTAAAAACCAACCAAGTATACACGAACACTAACACAGCTTCCTAAAATTTAGCAACTTATTAAAGTGAAATGCAGATTTACAATTAAGATTTATGGGAGCCAACTAGAACGAATTTCAATCAGTTTTATTTCAAAAGCTTGTGGGATCCTGTTCATCATTTATATGAAATTATCAAATATAACCTCATTACTGTTATTTCTTCCCTTTATTTGGATTTTAAGAATTAAGTTCCAATTGCTAACATAAAATAGAAGGGAAAGTGAATAAGAATGTTTAATCCTAGTAAAATATTGTTTGCTGGGATTTTTTTTTTTCACAATAGGAAGATGGCACAGCTGAAATACACATAACTCAGTTCACTAAATATCCACCAATTCTGCTGGTTTATTTACAGATGTATTCATGCCCTGACTGCTGTTCAGCCACTTCTTGACATCATATTGTAAAGTTAGATATTTCAAGAACGATTACAAAAGATGCCACCTAAATTCTATATACCACAGGAGATGAAGTTCTTTTCCCTCAAACAAAATCTTAGTTCTGTAGCTCATTTTCATCTTGAAAAAATTGATTTTCAGTATCACCTGCAGACTTGCAGCTCAAGTCTGGTAATCTACTTCTTCACTATATAACTGAAGAGGTTATGGGTAAGGTTTTTGTATCTCCATAGATTAAATTGAACAAGCCTTTTTTCTGAGAGAAGAGTCTTGACTAGTGAGTGCCTTCTACATAAGCAGTATTGAGATTCAAGTGTCTGAATGTCAGAAAATCCAAGTGATTTTCTTGTTACTTCATTCTTCTGAACATTTATGAAAGAATTTCAACATGATAAGACGTATATGCTTTCTCTTAAGTCACCAATTAGTGAAAAAATCACTGGAAACCACTTGTCATAGTTTAGGAATGACAATTCCCAATTTAGTGTCCTCCTCTACCCCCACAAACGAGACTCTCCCAAACTAGAGCCCCTTGCTTGCTTCCCTTGGCCTTTCTCTCCCCCTTCCAGTTCCAGGGATGAAGCTGAGAATTGGAGGCACAAAAAGGTGAAAATTATGGGTTGAGACAATTTACTGGAAACAGCAATGAGATAAGATAACAAACAGTAAGGTAACAATGTTAATAACAAAAGGTGTAAGACAAAGAAACTATTTATGTGGAAAAAATGCAACAAAATACCAACAGTCTCTTCCCCACCCCACCTGGAAATAAATCCCTTACTCCCACCCCTTGTAAGTGACTGTGAGATGGAATCAAATAAAATTAGGGTCTGGCCATGCTCCCTTCCTGATTACTGTAAAAAATTAACCCTCTCCTGGCCAAAACTAGGACACCAGTACAGTTCCTTTTTTTCCCAGAAACCAGGAGACTGAGCTTAAAACTAGGTACAAGCCTAGGAATGGGATACTTGGGCAGCTGAAGGGGGTAACACTATGGCCCCTGACCAGTGTGAATAACTATATACAAAAATATTTTCCTTTTGCTTCTTCTGTATTTATGCTTTGGGTTCATTTGTTTGCAATGTCCTATGTTATAATTGTTTTGCCTCTATAGCTCATGAAGAAATGTCAAATTAGATGTTACCGTAAACTTGCAGAATATTTAACAGCCATGAAAAAGCTATTCTTCACCCTCTTCTGGCTTCTATATGTTAATGTCTCCTTGTCTAGGAGACATTAACCTAATCTAGGTTATTTTAGGGGTTTTTTACCTCTGGACATGCTTTCAAATCTTGTTATGCAAATCCAGTACATGACACATAGGCAAAAAGAATATATTCAAGTTATTAAATGAGAAACCTGAATTATTTTCAAGGAGATAGATACACAGCAATAGAAATTAGAACTGTTAACCGAGAATCAATTTTCCAGCTGTCAGTTTAACAATGATGAAAGTTTTTTCATCAACTGTGTTGGCTACCTGATGTTTCCTTCAACAAGAGGCATTTCTCACATGACAGGTTCTTGGGAGAAGAGATGACAAAACCCATATACGTAGGCAGAATGCCTGTAACAGGAGGCATCTGCTAGCAACAGGCCCCTGGAAGATCCCAGCTCTGACGCCCTGAAAAGGGATCAAGCAGCAAGTGCAGAGTGTCCCATCCTGGACGAGAAGAGGAAATGGGTGAAATATAGTCACAGAGAGCACAAAAAAGCAGAAGGTGCCAGCAGGTTGTAGTTACAATTGGCAGTCATTTTGAACCATTGCTGCTTTTATTAGTTATTCAACTTTGATTGCAATTACCAGCCAAAATCAACAATCCTAATAACAGAGCTCAGAGTCATCCAATGAAGCAGTTTTTCTAAGTGTTCATAACCAGATCATACAACCCTGAAATTTAACAGAAAATCTTATTAACACATTTCCTCACCATCTTCCAGGTCTTTAAAAATACTTTGAACATTTGTTCCACTATTATTCCAGAAACCAAAGCTAAGCAGACCACACTATCATTTTTAGTTCCTCATGTCACTCTTTTTCAAAGGCAGACGCCATGGTTTATGTTTTCCAGTCTTCTGGAAGCCCATGCATATTCCAAGAATTGTCAAAGATAATCATTAATAGCTCTAAGGTTGTTTCTGTAAGGCTTCACATCACAGTGAATTTTCTGAGACATGAAATCTGTTTTGTTCCTGAAAATACCCAAGAGCTAAATACCCTCTAAATGACCTATCTCCTATCTTATTATTTTCTTCTAAGGTTAGCTTATTAAATTTAAGAGCACAGCTGACCACTTTACTGAAGACTGACACACGCAAAAAAACCGCCAAAAACCACTAAACTTTTCAACCATCTCAACCTCAACTTTTGGCATCTTATTTTATTATTCTTTTAATAGTGAATCCAGTTTATTCCCTGGACTTTTTCTCGCTTCTAACATACTTGCAGAAAGTTTTCTTGCTAGCCTTTCTGTCCCTTGCTACTTTAATATTGTGATTGAAGAGAATGTAGTAACTCAAGTATTAATTCAAACAGCTGGCATAAGAAGTACATGGTAAATTGTATTACTTTCAAGTGCAATTCTGGTCAGCTGAAGCAAGTAGCTGCACAGCTGCCTGACTTGCAGCAACCACTGACCTTTAGGGTGCATAGTGGAGCTTCTGGTTGTAAATGTTCACAAGTGGAATGAGAGTTGGGTTCATGTCACATGCCAAGAAGAGGCACCATCAAAGAGATCAGAAGAGCAGATAGCACTGTAATGTGTCACAGCATCATCTCCTTTCTCCTCTTGTTGTGCGCACTGGAGGTCAAATGTAACACTGAAGAGTGGGATAATGATGCATTCAGGGGGCTTACTGCACCTTGTGTGCCATCCCATCCTATCATACATACCTTCAGCTGCCCTTGCTGCACCTGCTGATGAGTGCAGGCACTGTTAGTCTGTTTATGCCCAAAGCACCAGGCAGACCCAAAGGTGGATCAACTGGCTCCATTTCTCTGTTTTCTTCTCAGTTCCTCTGTCTGTAAATAATGGAATATCTCTCTCCACCATACCTCCCCCTTTCTCCAAGCAATGAAACTTGAGCTGTGTCAGGGCAGCTAGTTCTTTCTTTGCTCTGATTGAACAATAATGAAAGGATGGGAAACAAAGACTAGCAGCTTTTGAGATTAATCCCCCTTCTGTTCTCAGCTGTCAGACTTACTTATTTTTTCCTTTTTTCAGCTAAATCAGGTCATTATACTACAAATCTTTACTCTGAATGAAAGATTAAACTCAGGTATTTTATTTTCATCAAGGCATAATATTCAGCACAGAATAATTGGCTATAGTTTCATCTGGATATTTGTATGGGGCCTCCTATCAAATTCCACTAAACCCTTACTGACTCTTTCCATTTTGTTGAATTCCTTAGGATCTTACTGTAGTAGACTCCTGGCAAACAGAATCTTGCACTCAATTATACCTGTCTTCACATCTCAGATGTCATGTTTTCATGAAGCATCTTTAAACAGTCAAGAGAATTAAAAGGTCTTCAGGGTTGCTTTGTAATAAAAACAGTAATAGAAGAGAAAAAAAATCCATAAACTAAGTGTTTTTCCCTGACATAGTATTTTTTTTCTACAATGAAAAGGAAGAAAGAGGAAGGGGGGAAAAAAAGCAGGAAATAAGAAAAGACTTTCTGACTACCTTTAACTGCTTCAAAACCAACAATAAACATATCAGTTAAACCAAAAGACCAAAAAGGCATAAGGTCATCAAAACCAAGACTCATTGAGCCAGTCTATTTGGAGAGATGTCACTTCCACTTTCTCAGTACAAAGAGTGCTATACTGTATAGAGAGAGCAGAGCTTATGCTGATATAAAATTAAAACCAAAAAACATTCAGTCTATTATGGTGATCTTACGAGAAGCAGGCGGGTTTCTCACAAATTAGTAAACTCTCTGGTGTGACTGTTGGCTGTACCTTGATGTTTCTTACTTTACTGATTATTTTATTGACAGCGCCTTTTTTTAAAAGACGTTATCACAGAGGGAAAGTATTTTCTCAACCAAGAAAAACTGGCTTTATGCCACATCTACTTTACCTAAAATCGATCCAACGGTAGCTTTGGGATTTAATTTAAACAGGGAAAGACAAAGCATGACAAAAGCACAGGGCATAACAACCCAAGATGGGCCTCCACTGAAGAACAAGAAGTTTCTGCTGTGCAAACAAATCAGAACATTTCTAGACCTATAGTGTTTCTGTTCATATTTTGCTCTGTTTTCTTTTAAAAAAATATTGTCAATTTAGAAGTAAAAGCCTACTATGAAATTCTTCTTTAGAGCTAATAAAAGGTAATGGGATCAACTGATATTTGTAGCCCTTGAAAAGTCAGGCCTCATATTATATAATTCCTAAAAATATTTATTAAACATTAAGGGTTATTTCTCTCAGAGGTACCAGATTTTCATCATATAAAGGTCATGGAAGGAGTTAATATCAGACTAGGTCCTGCACAAGCTATTTTATTGTCTCCTTTGCTCTCTTATGAAGAGGTAGCTTTTCAGTCACATTTTTTGTATATGCAGTTCAAAGGTAAATTTAGTCCTTGTACTCTATAAGCAGTCCATTGACTTTGGGCAGGAGAATCTTAACGAGAATTTCCAGAAATATTGCTTGGATCAGCAGTGGCACTAACAAGTTTGAAAGGTACAAGGCAAGTAGTGTCCTCTGAATGTGGAAATCTACAACTCACCTCTTCTTCCAGTTACTTATGTCTTGTCTGATTAACACAAGAGTGGTTTTTTTCAGTTTTCTCCTTTGGCTGAGCTTTGAGTTTCTCTTTCATGTACCACTGCTGGGAAACAAAATACTCCATCATGAGAAACATACCAAGAAATAAGAAACAGAACAAGTACAATGGCCCAGTGACAGCAATGGGAAAGTGTTGCTCAAAGCACGATGCTGGGCAGGGGCTGGAGACTGAACGATGGCGCCTCAAAGTCACTGCTCAGGTAGGACCAGGGAAAGCTTTTTGCAGAGATCACCAGCATCCATGATCCTAAAAAGCCAAACCAGCATTTACATCCAAAGTAATGAGGGCCTTCACCATCAGTGAGTGAGTGAGTGAACCATATGAAGGAATAAGTAAGGAAATAAGGACAGGTTAAAAATATTTCCAAATAGGTTTCATAAAATACTTGGTCTTCTAGAAATTTTGAATTTCACTTCTCTGTATTTATTGCTGAAGAGGCATGAAAGGCAGGCCTCTTGTATATAGCACTAGGAGTAAGGAAGACTCTTTTCTTGGGAAGAGAGGTGGAAAAAGGAAAAGGGGTGAAGAGTTCTTGCTGACTGGCTGCAGCTCAGCTGATGTACAGATTGGGATAAGAGAGGGTAGTCACCAGGAAGAGCCATCCCAGCACCCATTTGTGACATCAAAACCCTGTCCTGTCACGTAAACTGCACAAGAGGACTTACACTGAAGGGAACAAGAGTTCCCATGGATGTACAGAGGATCTGTTATTCAGGTTGGTTCAATGAGTGTTACTCTGCCATGCCAGATGTGCTCAAAATGCAGTGCACATTTGCCCAAATTAATCTACCTTAATCATATTGCATGCAGCTTCCTGTTGCACGCAAACTGATGGTCTTAAAATGTCAGCATTGTCCACTAGCCCACACCAAACTAATTTTTCCAATTGGGTCAGTTTTAATTTGAGTCTTATCCTGCTATTATGGGTCTCTGCACCATGCACTCTGAATTTCCGTTCTTGGTGAATGAAGGAGGCACAGCCTCCCTGCCCTTACACTATTAAATGTCAAATTTCAACATCAAAAAAACTGCACCAGACTCAGGCTGTTTCAGAAGGACCGATCTGCAAAGTAACTGGAAGCCAGTTCAGGAGCCAGTGGTGCTGTTTGCAGAGGTGGATTATAACCCTTCTTGTGATAGCTGCTATCGCCATTGCCAAGATCACTGCTGAAAAGTTCCTGTGGTTTGTCAGAGTAAACAACTAACTTTAGTCTATTTAAATATATGGCTCTCAAAACTAAGGCAGTTCAGAGTTGTTTAACATGCAATTCACTAATCACTGTTACAAATGTGGCAAACTCTGAAAGAGGCCTGAGGCAGCAGAGCCTCAACCATTTCCATTGACTCTTGTACCTCAAGTCCTATTTCCAAAGCAATTTAGGCACCTGGGGGGAGATGTGACTTAAACCCAGAGCTCCTTATTCATTCTTGAAAAATGCACTCACCTCTTGTATCACTCTCTTCCCTGAAGCCAAAAGGCGCTCTCAGAAGATGGTCAGTTCTCAGCTCTTTCACTGGTAAGTGCAAGAAAGCATCTGCAGACCAAAAGAAAAAGTTAAAAGAAAACATACTAATGGATTTATAATTAACATTTATTTTCTTACTAAACAAGTTTCCATCCCTTCATTCGATTTATTTAAACTGAAGGCAAGAAAGTGATAATAAAATTGATCTAGGATTTTTAGTAAGGAGGGGTCATTCCCTGACATCGTCTAAAAGGTTCCTTCAAGTGAAATTAGGTCCATTTCTTATGCTAAGAGTTTCACTGGCATACTATGAATATCAAAAAGGAATTTTTACAAGGCCACATAGTGACAAGACAAGGGGGAATGACTATAAACTGAAAGAGGGTAGATTTAGGTTAGATATTAGGAAGAAATTCATTACTGTGAGAGAGGTGACACATTGGAACAAGTTGCCCAGAGAAGTTGTGAATGCCCCATCCCTGGAAGTGTTCCAGGCCAGGTTGGATGGGGCCCTGAGCAACCTGGTCTAGTGGGAGATGTCCCGGTCCATGGCAGTGTGGCTGGAAGTATATGATGTTTAAAGTCCCTTTTCAACTCAAACTATTCTATGATTTTATAATACCCTGGGCTGGCTAAAAGCCACTCAAGCTGTCCTGAACCTGAATAAGCACTCCTTGGTTAGAGCAAGAGCAGGTTGACCTGTTTTCAACCAATAGGCATGTCTGGGGACAGTCCTTATATGCTGCAATTCAATTAGTGTTTCAAATGTACCCTGTAGAGCAGTAGATTGCAATGATGTTAAAAAACAGCCCGGTAAGATCTGAAGTCCTTCAGACACTGGTAGGATTTGTGGACCTAACAAACTTACTTGCCTTTGAACATCTCAGACAGGCAGGCAGGCAAACACTATGCCACTTTTAGAAATGTGGAATCAAATCAAAACACTACTAAAAACTTCATAGAAGACAGTAAGGAAATCCTTCTTCTGATTGTTATTAATGGTTACAAGATAACTTTTACTTATAGTGCCCTGGGGACTTATTCAGTAGGATGTAGTGACACTGATGGAAGGATTATTTATTGTTTATACAGTTGCTTACAGATGAAGGCACTGCATAAATATTCTGGAAACTATCATTCTGTGAAAAAGCTCTTGATAATGCATCAAAATACTTCCTGCATCAAAGTTATTCTGGACTCTCTCTTCGCATCACAAGCTATATTTGCAATGCTCGGAAGGTCTGATTGTATTCTTTATCTCACACTAGCTGATATACAGTCAATGTAAGAAATTCATAGTTTGTATCTGGTATTCATACAGTACCAACAATCTGCAAGGCATATTGACATCTAGAAGATTTAAAAACAAAAAACAAAGAAGCTGTGGGCTTGTTTGACAGAATTTAAAAAAAAAAAGGTTTAAAAAACTGCATTAATGGGCCATGGAACTTGCATTCAGAAAGGATAAAATAGCATAAGCAACAAAAACCTCGCCATTTTGTGTAAACACATTAAAATATACCGCATAATTTCTAGGTTGTGTATGAGCTCAGAAATATTTTAAGTAATAAAAGATACATTTCTGTCCATAATCTCCAAAACAAACATAAAAAGAAACTTTATGTACCCAAAAGGCAGGTCAGATGGCATAGAACACAGTGCAAAACCTCGGGTTATCATCTTCAGCTCTTTTACTCTTTCACTGGTACACCAAGTAAATATATTGGTCACAGGATAGTTTCCATGACTTCCTGCTCTCAGTAAGTAGCTCCTCGCTTTACACTAAGACCATCAACAGTAGCAATTTAGTGATCAGTTAGATGTATGAACTGGTCATATGACTTTTAATAGAGCAATTCTCACCAGTAACCACTCACATTGGAAGGACCTGCTCTTTGCCCTGTGAGCTCTTTTGTCTTGTGTTCTGTGTGTTAGGCTTCTATGAAAATTTGGCTTATTCATTTTTTTTATGTCTACTGAGCATGAATTTTTATATATTTGAAGCCTGTTACACCAAGCACAACTGAAATTGTTCTTCATCATGCTGCTTTCTTCTCTAAGCTCCAGGTCCCCGGCTCTAACTTTTCCTATAGGAAATGTGCAGTCCAAACTAGATTTCAATTAATCAATAACCTCTAATCAATAGAGCAGGAAAGACGTCTCTAGAAGCTCATTTTAAACACCTACCACAGGGTGAAATAAATCTGTGTCAGTAGGTACCCATCCCTCTATGCCTATTACAGAGTCGGCTGCTTAGACCAAGCACCTGACTTCTAGTATCTTAACATTGGGGAAACTGAGTGCCACCATCACTGTGCTCAACTGAACTAAGCTACAGTAGAGCTATATTTAGCCCATAACTAATTACAGAACACTATTTTGGAGACTAAAAGTTTGGGAAACTTAAATGCAGGCTTTCTGAAGCCAGTAAACCTTTTTTTTTTTTTTTTAATGGGAGAGAAATAATAGCTTTATCTTGTGGGAGACATGCGAACAGAACAAAGGGCCTTCTTTGTTTTTACTGCAGAAAGAAATCCTCAGTGATATAACTCTTCAAAAGTTTCTGTATGCTGAAAAAGATTTTCTGTTAAACTCTTCTGGGTAAATTCATCTAGGGTGTATTAAGACAAATCTAGTTACATTGATCTATTACTTCTGTTTGAGCACTCAGTTTTCTTCAATTTAAAAACAACATAAGGGAATAGGAAAATGTTTAAGCAATGAGACATGACATACTATACCATGCTGTACTGTTGATTAATGTGTATCCCAGGTGGATAAGAAGTAAGACAAGTGCCTGCACCATATGTGGCGAGTGCATTAATCAATATTAACATGTAATAACAGGTACAGAGAGAAGGTACCAAAGAAGAACTGTTTCTAGAGTCCAATCCTGGTGTGATGACAATGGGGGACTGAATCTTTTTGACACAAGAAGTCAGCCCGACCTCTGAGGCTATGACTTTAGAAAAGCACGCGCATTTGACAAACACCATGCCATAGAATGCTGCAGATGCTAAAAGCTTACTTGGATTCAAGGAGAGGTAGGGCAGGTTCACAGATCAGAAATATTTTCAGGCTATAAATTCAAAGAAACATCTCCAGGCCAAGAAGTCTCTGAGCTGCAAATTATTGGAAGCAAGGGTGAATGCCTAGGGAAGTACCACATATTGCGCATCCTGTTTTTATACTCTTTCTTACATACTTCCTTTTGATGGCTATCAGGGACAGGACAGAGAGCTAGACAGCCATAAAGTACAACCCCATTCAGTGCTCTTATAGTCTAAGTTTTTATGTCCTAAATTTACAATGTACTAGTCCCCACTAACTCTGTGCAAGTTGTTTAACACTCAGAGTGAAACAGTACATGCAGCTATATGCACATCTCCACTGAGCAACTGAACAGCATCAACACTTTTAGGTAACTGCCTCACTGCAAACACTGGCAGGAATTTGGCACAATCTTCCACCACAGAGACCTGATACCACCAAGCGCCCACTACCAGTGATGTAGCAGCTCCCTTTTCAGAGCTCTGATGAGGCACAGAGCCTTGAGAGGTACTATCTGCCTGAAGGTGGAAAACTAGTCAAGAGACATAAGTCAGTGTAGTATGAGGCACTGCAGAACCCCACAGCACCATTGCTTCAGACACAGGAGAAGAGTGGGATCCCCCCTTGGAATGAGGTAGCAGCTCTTGCTCTCCATTGAGTTCAGAAACAGTTCCATTTTCTACCCCGCCAGGCAGAAAGCTTATAACTCAAATGCCATGCTATGGAAACCAAAGAAATAACAGCACCACATTGCTTATTGAAGCATATTAACGTGCCCCACAGCAGTTTCTTTATGACCGTTAAACATTTACCCAAGATACTGAAATAAATGTCTTTTTTATTTATGGCATCCTCTCTGGACTCTCTGTTACTTCCAGCTCTTCCTACCAGCACAGGAACCAGAGTGATTCAGTAGCCCAACAGCCAAACAATGCTGCCAATTGCCTATTTTCAAATTAAACTAAGCTTCTCTAATGCTTCTAATTTAATATATTAATGCACACAACAAAAGCAAATATTTTGGTTTGGCTTTTGTCTGATTCATGTGGTCCTGGGCTTCAAAATTCTTTTTGAGAGGCCAAGGTGGCTTTAAAGTTACAATTTCAGTGGATAAGCTAACAAACAGATTTGAATGCTGATCATTTTCGAGCACCATATAATTTTGAATTTAAAGAAACTTCTATTTTAAAAGCGAAGAACTCGAAGAACTGGATATGCCAGTAAAACATCTCAGCTGTGTTTCATCCTTTGTCTCCATTTTAGGCAACAATAGGGAGCATCTGTAACTTACATCAAGCTATTAGGATCTGTCACTGTGTTGATCAATAAAGCCCTCACGACTTTACTCTACACTTCAGTCCCAAGCCTTAACTACTCGTTAGACAGCCTGTAATTTCAGAGAGGGAAAAGAGCGCCTGCAGGTGTTGAATTAATGCACCATGAAAGCAGAACTCTTCTGTGTTGCAATGGAGCTAAAATCAGGCTTCTCTGGTATTGCTGACAGTATTCAGCTCCCAGTATAGTTCTAACTTTGGATACATAGGCTACCTAGTAATTTTGTCACATCTTGAAAATAGAGTGTGGGGGAAAAATCCATTTAGACTCTTACAGCCATAGGACATATTTACCATTTGCTAACAGACTGTTGTGTTGTGAATGGAGCCTGCTTCTCCAGTCACACAACACAGAAAGTTTCTTTTGCTTCACTAAAACTCTCAGAAAGGAACTCAATAACAAAAAAGTCACTGATTTCTAAGAAAAATAAGCAAAATTGTGATGTTAACAAAAAAAATCCTCAATAAAAGTCAAACTTTGAAAAAAATTTATCTTGAAAGAAAAAAGTTTTAATTACTTTTTTTTTTTAATTTTAAAATCAGAACTGAAACACTGTACTGAGTAATTTCAGTGCCACTGATCCCATTGACTTTGGACAAGAAAACTGACATAGGCAGTGAAGAAAAGCCATCACCAAGGCAGCTGCTTTTTAAGCAGACATCTGCTCAGCTATACCTCTGTGGGTCACATCTAGTTGCCATTCCATATGTGTGACATTTCTGAGGCCAGATTGTGGCTTTATCTCCCAGTATCTCAGTAAAGCTGTGAAAATTTAGATGTCTCACTAAGGCCATGTTGACACCTGTCTCTGCTACTATCCTGTACCACTGAGTCACCCCATGGGGAGGAAGAGGCAAACCTTCAGTATTGAGGTGGAGGTGAAGATGTCTGCTCAGTATTTTGAGTACAGCTGCTCTGTTCCCTGGAGCAAGTTTGCATGTCCTGAATAGAGCTAGTCATCAAGGTGAGGTGATGTAGGCAGCTGCCTCAGGCAGCAGGCTGCCAGGGTGGAATTCAGCCTTTGCTGTCACTACAGCTGGAAACATGAAGGGCAGCAGCGACTGCTAGGTGGGAGAATGACAGCCCTCATTCATGAAGCAACTACCATTCCTCTTTTCCTCTCAGCAATGATAAATCAGGCTCCCCAAGGCACTCCCTCTATTTTTCTCTGCCTTAGTTTTATTCCCCTCCTTGCTAAGAAATCTTAGATTCAAGGAGAGACTCTCCCCAGGTAACTGCTACAGATTTTGGTGCCTCAGTGAGTGCAACAGCTTATGCTACCTGTGACCTTCTACAAAGCCAGGCCAGGCCAAATGTTCTAGTTAACAAATCTTCTTATCGTGTCAGTCCCTAATGCTCACTGAAGTCTGATTCCCAGCATTCTACAGTCAGAATAACGCTGATTGGAAGGGGCCTCCAGAAGTCATCTTGTCTAACATTCCACTTGAAGCAGGTCCACCACAAACACCAGATTAGTTTTGCCCAGCTATGGGCAAATATCCAACATTAGAGATGACTCAGTCTTTTTAAGTGACCTACTCCAGTGCAACACTCAGAGCAAAAGCTCTTTCCTAATGACAAACGTGAGTGCAGTCTTTGGCTGTCGCTCCTGGTTGTACAACCTGCCACCACTGTGAAGCCCTGCAGTTGTATCATCTTTGTGATTGGCCTTCAACCAGTTTACCTTGTTCTAGGTGCAACCTCACCAGAGTAGACTGGGGAAGAGTAATTTTTATTAGTCTACCCGCCATACTCCTCCTAATGTACCCTGCATGATGTAGCTCCCTTTCAATGAGGGTGCACTGTCACCTATTCATTTTGGCATCCACCTAGTCCTTTTCAGCAGAGTTGCCACTTGGACAGTCAGCTCCCAGTATTATTGGTGTGTGAGTTTATTTTAGGCAGAGGACCAGAGCAAGGATAAAAAAACCCTAAACACAGCACATCCATACAAGTTCAAAAATAACACTTTCAGTTCCCATTATCTCCTTACTTCCCCCTTCTGTACTCCCACTGCCCACACTAGGCTCTGCCCCATGTGACTATTAAATTCAGCTGTTGGAACTGCCAGTGCCAGAGCATCCACAGATGTTTTTAAAAACAGGCTTAAGATCATGACCTTCCCAAATGTAATCAGAACAACTATCATTGGCTTGCTCAGTATTTATACACATTCATATAACCAGTGTATTAGGGTGAGAACATACATGCAGTGCAGGGGAAGGAGTCTTCAGTATATTTCACTGCTATGTCCACACAAGCAAGTAGTGCAGCCCAATAAAGTGCTGAGGACCCACTTTACATTTTATGAGAATTTCAGGGCATTTTATTTCTGACTAGCTCCAGTCTATTCCTATGGATTTGATCAGCCATGACCAGAGTGAATTAGGTGCAAACTGGGACCACATCTTTCAGTTTACTTTCATGTACTCCCAAGACCTCTCTAAAATGTGAAACAAAGTATTGTAAATTGTAAAGATTAAGATTTGTGCTCCAGAGGTACTCTCCTGATTTGAACTAAAATGCTAATGCAGAGGTACTTGTAGACTTTCTTCTTTGTGCACTTCCTGATCCTATTCCTTGTCTCTCAATAGCAAGAACAACAGAATCATTTGGGTTGGAAAATACCTTAAGATCATTGAGCCCAACCATTAATCCAGCACTGCCAAGTCCACCACTAAACCATGTTCCGAAGTGTCACATCTACATGGCTTTTAAATACCTCCATGTATGGTGACTCCACCTCAGGGCAGACTGTTAGTGGAAAGGGGAAAGGCAAGTATTGCATGAAAAGTACTTCTGAGAGAACTCAGGTCTTCTGACTGAAGATAATATCCCATTTCTATCAAAGTGTTTCATTTTACTTTCCCCAATTTTAGCTTTGTTTGTGCTCATTTACTCATTATATATCATTCAAACAGAAACACAACAGATAAGAATGTTAAACATCACTATATAACATGCCTTACTTTGAGACCCTAAGAATCAACATATCACTGTGTTTACATGCAAATTTCAGATGTTCAACACCATTTTCTTTATCTCATGACTTCAGTACAGGAACCATTATTGTTTCCTTCTCTGCCTCATGTCTCTCACTGCCTTGTTTTTATGGCATGTACTAGTGTAAGCTACATCCTTCCTGAAGCATTTGAATGTTGCTCAGTTTATTTACATCCAGTAGTACATTAATACTTTTCTCTATGAAATGTGAGGTCTTAGCTATTCATTGGACATTAATGTAGTTGAATATGATAGTCAGAACTCTCTTACATTGTTAAAGTTAATGATCTCATACTTTACAAGACGAGACATTTCAAATCAAATTGATCATATTAATAGTTTTATTCAGCAACATTACCAGAGGTGTGTTGTTCTACAATGTCCTCAAGTAAAACCTTTACTGGCACATTAATGGTGACAGAATGTCCAAATCCATAGTAAGAGACACTTTTTATTTCTACAAAATGCAGTTACAGATAGCCTAAAATTCTACATTAGAAATTGGTAACCGTATCCCTCTCTTGAAAGCCCTGTCTTCTGTGAGAATGTATGGGTAACTGCTGCATGCAAATCACACCACTTTTTTTGACAGATGTCCTGTTTTCAGTTGCCTGTGATAGAGAAGAAGAATATCTAGTGGAAATCGGTTGAATGAATTAGCTTCTGAGGTACTGAAATATTTGGGAACCCATTTGATATTAGGAAGAGGGGAAGGTAGCCAGCATCTTGAAAAATAAGACTTTTTCTAAGCAGCAAGATATTACATCATTTCAAGTCTATGTGATAGGTGCTAGAGGGAATCTGTTGAGGAAGGCAACAGAGAAGGGAGCTGGGAAGAGTAGGTATACTATAAGTCAAAATAGGCAAGTTTCACAGTCATTATTTAAAGCTGTTCAGAACCTATGCACACTGTACTTACTATCTCAGTCTACTGGGCCTAAAAGAACTTATTCAAGCTAAAGGTTTCCTCAGCTAGAGGAATGCTGCACTGGCCCTCATGCACATGATCAAAGGAGGAGTTTCTCACACAGATCAAAGGCCAAATTCAACAAACTTTTCTTCTCACAATGGCCATGTCATTTAGATCAAGCCGAATGCCAAGTATCACTGAAAAATTGCAGAATTCTCAATTTTAAAATTTTCTCCTTGCCAGATTGCCAAGTGATCCAACTTAGGTTTCCAACACATATGTACAGACATCCTCTCTAAAGCTGCATATCTATATAACCAACTATGTAATTAACTAATGCCACATAACTTGGCGTAGGTGCAATAAGATTACCTGACACATCTAGAGAAGAAAACCAGGGTCACATATGGTGTAATATAATAATAAATGCAGCCTGCAAAGTGCTGCATCAGACCACCACTGAGAGGGTTCTGCCTCAGATTCTCTGACTGTTTTTCTCTGCTGATGGCAATAGTTTATCTCTACTGATAGCATCCTGAATTGCACAGCACTGCCTCATTATTAGACACCAGAGTAGCCACAAGGCTTACACTCATCAAATATACTAAGCAGTCTGATTACCACAGAATCACAGAATCATATAATGGCTTGCGTTGGAAGGAAACTTAAAGTTCATCTGGGTCCAACACCCCTACCATGGACAGGGACACCTCCCACTTGAACAGCTTGTTCAGATCCCTATCCAACCTGGCCTTGAACACTTCCAGGGATGGGGCATTTACAACTTCTCTGGGCAACCTGTTCCAGTGCCTCACCACCCTCACAGTAAAGAATTTCTTCCTAATATCTAATATAAATCTGCCCTACCATACCAAAGAGATATTTTGGATGAGCTTTGAACCTTGTAGCAGTGGTCAAAACTGTGGCTTGCAAGGGCTTGAAGTTTTCAGCCTGTCTTCTTTTATAGTCTTTTCAAATAAAAGTGCAAGACAGCCCATGAGATGTGGCGAGTGCGCCCAGAACCCCCTGAAACAAAAGGCTTGTGAGATATTGCCTTAGAAGAGTAAGATTCTATCAAATCTTCTAAGAAGCCTTCAGTCATATAGAGTTTTGGTACCCTGCTAGATCAACAAATAGAAAAGGCAATAAAGACCATCCCAACTAATAGGGTAAAGAAGTCTACCTGGCAAACCCTTCTGCCATTTCTTCTATGTTTTGTTGCTTTCTCCCCAGGTACAAATGATTTTCTGTGCCTACAATTTTCAAGAGAGAGACTTTGAAAATGTGTATGATGCAGCAAAGTTTGCTTTGCAATCCAGCAAGGTCTGCAGCTGAAAAATGAGGCAGCAGCAATCAGGGAAGAACTGCAGACAATTGTTCTACAGCCACTGTTGCTGTGAAGTAAAAAATCTATCTCAGATAATTGACATTTATTTGATTGAAACAGCAGGGTGCCCTCCATCAGAATGGGAGGAGACCATATGGAACAACAGTATGAGTGGAGATAATGTTTGTCTGCTGAGTGTGTCAATGTGTTTAGAGATTATTCATCGGGCTCTAGGGATTCCAGTATGGTAATGTTTCAGCTAAATTAGAATCAGATTAATTGCTCTAATCTAATGGAAAGACAATGTTTATCAAATTATTGCTCCTTCACCACATGATATTGCGGTGTCATTACTCTTTGAGTTTAAAAAAAAAATCCAAAGGCTTTCTTGTATCACATCTGCTCATGAGCTACTTAACAGTGCTGATTTTTCCACAGGAGAGTTAGTGCAGTTTATAAGTCTGTGAAGAGATTAATGAATTAGAGTAAAAATCTTGCAGAAAATAATTCTCCATATTGTGAGTAGACTTTAAACTACATAAATTGGAATGACTTTGCCTTGTTTTGGAATTTTTTTGCTCAAATGTAGATACTTTTTTTCTTGTTTTAAATTTTGTTTCAGTGGAATGAGGTGGCAGGTTTTTTTTTTTTCCTAAGTAGCACTACAACTGAAAAATGTAGTAAAAAAAAATAATGCTTTCCTCATTTTGTCTTTAATTTCATTTTCATCTGAAAATTGCAATGAAATGACCAAAAAAAACTGAGTGTGCAGATAAGATGCCTAAAATCCTTCAGATATACTTGATATTATTTAGTGCTTAGTGTCATTTTAGATCATCTGCCAAATGCTGACATAGAGGAGACACAGAGCTCTTCAGCTCCTTCAAAATGCAGGGCAAATCTGCAGTTCTGGTAAGAACTGCACTGCAAGTGCTGAATACCTCAGAGACCTTGAATGGTGCAATAGCCTCCAAAGATGTCTTTTAAAAGCTGATTCCAGGCTTTTTACCCTTGGTATTTTAGTATATTTTCAGTATATGCTATACATGCTAAATCAAAACATTAAAATATTGGTGTTTTTAAAACTTGATCTAGTAAGCACAATCCTCCAAAGGAGTAGAAGCATGACCTCTTCTCAAAAGGGCTAATAAATACCAGGAATACCCCTCCAAACTGATTTTCCACTGTGTTGTGCTGACTTGATGCTACTGAAAAGCCCTGGAATTCACAGGACTTTGTGTATCAAACCAGAACAATAGAAGATAGTCAGGCACTTTGTCTCTGCTTAATTTATAATGGTGACACTGTGTTTGTGAAGCATTCAGGCTACGTGCTTAAGAGAGCACTGAACAAATATTTTCTAGGCTTCTATAGTAACTAATAGTTGTTCCTGTCCTAAAAGGGTCATATATCCTCTCAAGACATATTTCACTGAAATTCTATTTAATAAAAGTGAATACCTTTGTTAGTCAAGTGTTCATAATGTCTATTAAAACACATAGTTTATAAAAATGGGCCAAACACAACCACAAGAGTGATTGAACACTGAGCAGAAGGCAGTGCTTACACATTCTATGCCCAACAGCTTTCTCTCCCAGGTACAATCCTGCACAAAGACGCCAAGTTTTTGAGGCACAGACCCATGGTGGCAGGGTATTTGTTGTGCTAATACTTTAGGATTCAGTGTTTCGATAACCTATTTCCCTAATCATTTTCCTCAGACATGTAAAATTACATTTTCTAGCACTTCTAGAGAGACAAACTCTCCTTCAGTCTTTCTTATTTGTGAGACATTAAAAGTTCATGGCAACTCTCCCATGAAAGGATTTGAGTTCTAAGCCTTAATTTATAAAACATAGATCAAAGTTGAAGTAACACATGCAATGTAAATTGGGCTGCATAAACCAGATGCACTCTGAAGCCATGATGACAAAGTCCTAATTACTTGCTCTTTTCCAAGTTTCAATACAAAACTGTTGTTAAACCCCTTTTGGCTACCTAGTTTTTTATATATGTGTTTGAAACTAATGGACCATCTGCCTTCTTTCCTGGAGTTTTCCCACTTTTGAAGTGAGTGAGGTTTCAGAAAGAGCCATGGTCTATGGCAGAGAGACACTCACTGTCATCACTCAGTGCTTGGATCTAACTTCATACCATTTGTTCTGAGAGCTTCAGCAACAGCTTCCCCATTGTTTGCCCTGCCATAGGAGCTGTGAACCACCAGTCCAGTCACTGTCCGCTGGGCTCCTGAGGTCTGTACAGCACAAAGATCTACAGCCATGTCGTGCTGGGCATGGGAAGACACTTCTCACATCTATATAACTTAAGGATGATGGGACTTTCTGAGGAATTCTGTGACTGGTTGAATAAGCCATATCATGAAGACACTATTCAGGAAAAATGTTCTAGCTTAGTATGCATCTATAAGCTTAGAAATACAGATGGTTAATCTAAATGCTTAATTTAAATAAATTACTTATTCATTATCTTTAAATTATCCACTAACGTTATTTGGAAATGATTTAAAGTAGCTGTAGTCCCACACAGAAGAAATGGTAACATGCTGTCAGGGAACCTTTGTTGGTAAAATATATGGATTTATCTGTTTTGAAGTAAAAAAATGTTGCACACATAGGACACTCCATGTGGTAATGAATTAGAAGATTTGCAAAATAGCAGCAGGGGATAGTGTTTCTGAAGAAAAGTCCTTTACTAGAATCTGCAGGGTACTTCAAAATTGCTATTATTACTATCTATTAAAAATCACAGTGTTAAAAATGCATAGAATGCTCTACAAAAAGATTAATGTTATGATTTATTCCTTGCTCCAAAGAATTTAAAACACAGTTCTGCCTCCAGAGACACTGTTGCCATACTCACGGAAGCTTGAAGGACCCAACAAAGTCGATAGAAGCTGCAACCTATGATGAAGGGCACAACTGGGCATTGATTTTATATAGGTAAAGCTAGCAAAGAAATGTAAGAAAAGTAATATATTCAGGTCTGAGAATTTTAACCCTGACTCCTCTTATAGTCTGGTTTAATTGCACTGCATGAAATCCTGCCCTCATTGGGAGTCAATGGAAGTTTTATCATCTATTTAAATGCAAATTCAATTGACTTCAAGGAAGCTTTCCCGGTTTAGTCAGCATGTGTATACATATACATATATTTGAAAGAAACTATATGAATGAATTTTGGAGAATGCAACTGTTTGTTTTATTTGATTTTGGCAGTACAGTTTTCTGGCACCTGATCTTTGTCAAAACTGGTATACACTAAGAAATGAAACCACGACTTATACCTCTTCAGTTTATATACCCAAGCAATGGGATAAGACTCCCAGATAATTAATTTTGATTACAGTTTTATTCCAAGTTGTCATTCGCTCATATATACAGAGTTCATAAAAATATGTGGACTTCTCCATAGAAAGTCAGAGGTAGCTTTAGACCCAGGAATGTCTGCAGTGAGAGGATAATAAGGACTGCCACCCTACTTATTTTCTTGTGCTATTTTTTCATTGGTTTGGAGCTTTACCAGCAGAGCAGAAGCCTGTGCTGGCATGACTCAGTAAATATCTCACAACTTCAGTATTCAACCATGATATCTGCAGAGCCATCACAAACCGTTGCATCAATATGTATATACTGTAGTTACATTTCCAACTACATATAACTTTTTCAATCTCTAACATAGATAGGTAAAGTACCAAAGTAAGATATTATATATATGCTATACAGGCAGCAGAGTTGTGTTGCAGCAACTTTCTACTGTTCATTTACTCAATTTTTATCTAATTACAACAAATTATAACACCATTTCTGAGCCAACAACATTGTTGTAACTGATTTTCTGCTTAAGCTGTACAAACACTAAAAAACACCTGAAACTGGAAAACTCATGTGCTTAATTGAAAAAAAAAACAGTTTGTGGTAAACAAAATGTGCCAAGGTTTTTCACCTGGAGAACATTATAACAGCTGTTAATAAAACCTGTTTAAATAGCTTTCATAATACATGAGAAACTGCTCAAATAGCTTTGGATGCAGCTCTTTAGCTTTGTTTCATGGGAGTAACCTAGTGATTGCAGTAGAAATAAAGTGACCACATAATTCAGTATTGCAGGACTGATGGCTCCCGTAAAGGGATAAACATTGCTCTTTGTCACAGTTGTAGACTTCGAAAGACACACTTGTACTTTGCATCCATGTCTAAAAAAAAAAAAAAGTAAAGAGAGTCCACAACACTTCTTCAATTGATTTGCCCTTTGTCACTGTCACAGATAGGTTTTCCCTATTTTGACAGGTAGTTGTAATTCTATTAGTAGTCCATCGACTTACCCATGAAATCGATCTATGTTGGGCTAGCTGGGTCTTCTTAACCTGGGTGATTTATTGCTTCTGCCTGCAGAAAAAAAAAAAAAATTAAAAAGAAGAAGAAAAAGAAGGTCTTTTGCCTCCACAGTGAACAAAGTACCTAAACAGTGTCTGAAAATGAATAATTTTAGCTTGGCTTCTGGTTGTCCCAGTAGCAGATGAGCTTTAACCTCTCACCGACAGTTTTGCTGAGATGCCTGCTGATGCTGACGTGTATAAATGATTGTCAATTTCCCTTATTAATTTACCTGGGTGCCTCATGTACAAACTAGATCTCACTCACCCTAAACGTCCTCAGCATCAATCTATTGTGTTTACCTACTTTTGTGATTTTGCATTGGGCTGCCCAACTGCCTGAAACTGGAGAACTGCTCGAAACCCATTCAATGTTTATTTGCTCCAACAGACAGAAAATTGGGGCATCTACCATTGTTGGCATTCTGGTTTAGGTCAGAGAAACAGATCAGTATCAAATGCTTCTTATGCAGTAGCATCTGAAGAATGATTTACCAGGATCTAAAATGACGTTCTGGAACTTTAGATGATGTTCTAATACCTGTCTTGATTGCATTAATTCTTTCTTCTTTCCTCTGGATCAGAAAAATAAATTACTTTTCTACTGGCCAAAAAGCAAGTTTAGTTGTTGCAGATTGTTGTGTGGAGCTTTTCTATTATCTGTAAATACAAATTTTTGACTGTGGATACAAAGAGAAGAAGATTTTTGTGTACTTGGTTATCTTAAACAAAAGTCAGTTCATAGCTGCTTTTCCTAATAGATTGTGTAATCAAGGCAGAGATTTAAAGAACTACTTTTTAGTACCTCTCCTTTTTACATAATGGTAGGTAGGGTCATTCATTTTTTCATCAAGCATGTGCAATTAGTTAACAAATCCCAAACTATTTTTATTGTCTACTAGAAAGGGCTACATGAGTAAGTAGAGACATGTTGTATTGTAGGAGGTCACCGGGAAGAAAGCTGACTTATCTAAAATGTTGCAGTAGTGAGTTATTTTTCTTCCAGTCTTCTTTTCTTCCAACTCAAGTCAAGATCCATTATGAATCTAAAAGAGCACCTTAATGCTGACTCAGAAAGCCCAACAGGGAAAACAAAAATAACCCATGAGTTATGTGACTTTTAAAAAGGAGAAAGATGCCTAGAAGAAAGTACATAAGTATGCACTGTAAAGGAAGAAAATTCAATACTATGCACTTAAAAAGGAGCTAAATAGTACTGCTGGAGGTGGATATTAAGGTTGATACACTATACTTAATGAAGAGAAAATATACCAAATCAAAGACTGAGATGAGTAGGGAAAGAAGGAGATGTCTTGCAATACCTACATCAGAAAAAGCATCTAGGACATCTGGGCTCTATTTAGTTCTTTCAAATATTAAAGCCTAAAGAAAAATATAGACCACAGCTCAAGCCAACACCTTTTAGGAGGAGATTGGTGGTAAGAACTTGAACAAACTGGTAGAACTTTTTCAGGATAAATTCTAGCAAAATATCTCAGAAGAGAGTGATAACAATACTTGTAAATAAAAGAAACATTACTAATTAAAAAAGTAAAGCCTGAACAAAGGCAGTAGGCAAAAAGAAGAGTGCATTCAGGATGTTCTGGATAAAACTGAATCAGGTTACTCATTATTACAGGAGAAGCTGTTCTTTTGAGAATCTGTGAAATTCAACATTACTTGCAGAAGAAACCTTTTGTAATACTGATAAGTGAAATCATACATGGGACTCTCCAAAGAAAACAAGGACTTGCCATCCCTGTCAGTTGTCCAGTACAGCATTTGACACTGACTTCAGCTGAGTATCAGTATAGAATAGTTCACTGGCCTCTAATAGCAAGGATACTGAGTTGAATTTAGTTATAGAAAAAACAAGTTCTAGGGGAGAGTGTGTTGCTGCTGGAAGGTCACAAAAAATTCTTCTCTCTTCCTTCTCTTTTCCTAAAGGATGAGACAATAAAGCAAATCTGGTTTTTTTCTTGTCTTGGAGGTGTATATAAGGATGTAAGACTGGAGAAATGTGGCGAAGAAATCATGAATGTCAAGGTTGCAGCAGGGCGTGTCAGCCCTAAGGGTGGAAGGAAACCATAATGTATAAACTTTATATAATTAAAAAAGGCAGCAAGTTCAAAATGAGTAAACAGGCATGTGGACCACAGAACCAACTTTACCAATACTTGAGACATATTTTTGCCACATGAGGTTTTCATCATATATCCTTGAACAACAGGCTCCTCTTCTAATGGTAAAGTTTAAAGATCACTTCTACCTAACTTAGATATCTGACTTTTGCCTATATTTTATGCACCAAAAGTGGTATTCATGTCATACTTAGGTCTACCAGCATAGATGAGTACATCTGAATTTATTGAAGGAGTTCAGAAAGCAACTTTTTCGGCCTGTGTTTGGTCTGATGAATAAATTCTATTGATCTTGATTGGTCCTGGTTAGATCAGCAGTGACTACAATAGGAAACTTGGCACCTACTCAGTGGTGAACATTCCCACCTAAAATCAGACAAAAGTAGTGAAGCAGTCCTCTTTAAAAAAGTGCCCAAGCTCACTGAGTACTCGAGACACATCCCCTTCAGGGATTTTAGGTTTAATTTAAAAGTTTAGAGAAAAAAATTTGTTAAGGCTGGTAAGGAAACAATGCGGAAAGTGATTAATGAGGAGCTATAATCACAGCGCGTTTGATTTGTTTTGCAACACAGAACAAATCCTCAAGTTAGGACTGCAGTAAACCTCATCCAACTACTGAAGGGAATACAGTGTGTTTGTCTTCACTGAACTGTATCCTCAACATACAACAGCTAATTAAAGACTCCAAAAGTCTGCAAATACTTTGACAAATATTGATATATAAGCCTGAGATCTTCACTTGGCTAGCTGGCTAAGTCTTGTCTCATTTACTTCAGTGATGCTGAAAATGACTGTGGTGATTTCATCATCTATAGCTCCTAATAAAACAGCTAGCCCAAGATGTATGAAGATGAACTTCCTGGTTTAAAAACTGAAGAAATTCTTTCTGACAAAAGAAGAAAAATGGAATCACTCACTGTACATGTCTACTATTGTATGTTATCTAGGAAGAATATTTCCCAAAGTCTTTTTCACTAAAATGAACAATAAAGCAAAGGATCTAATTCAGAGCTGACTCACACCAAAGAAATATTATGAAGAATCTGACTCTGCCACAGTCAAACTATTTACAACACTTAGACCAATCTGGCCTAAAATACTTAAAACACAGTTACTTGGATGCTTACAGTCTTATTGCTCACATTATTATGTAAAATTTACATGCTGAGGAATACTTTTTCTGTTTCCTCAATTCACAGTGCCACTGGCAACAAATGTCTAGATACCAATCATTTTTCAAATTACAACTAAAGTCTGCCTGTGTTTTCAGTTTTGATTATTTTCCTATCCACTTGATGGTAAACCTACCCAAAGGTTATAAACATGACACAAGTCAGCAAGCAAAGGTACATAATTAAGATGCATACAAAATACCTCATGCAGCAAATATTTAATTATATTATTACCTGGGTTTATGTTACTAAATTGCTCCACAATTTCATATATAATTGATTTTCCAAGAAAAATATTACTGAAGTGATTCTGTAGTTCAAAACAGCATGAACTTAATAATACAGAAACAATTTCTATCTCACAAACTATAGTGCCGCATGGGATTTGTATGCTGAAAAAAACATTCTTTCATATTAACAGTAGTTTTGAATGCAACATAAAAACTCAATGACTTTTTTTCTCTTCATTTGTTAAGAAGAATACTAACAGGGTCTCCTGTAAGGATATATTTTGTAGGTGCTTTTGCAGATTATGAAAATAGCTGTGAGAAAATATTCGGATAAAGAAAGACAAAGCTCCAGGTAGCAATAGGTTTCATAGTGAGTTGATAAATGCAATTAGGGATCAGAAAGATGAACAATTACTTCAGGGGAGTTTTGATACCAGAATGCAATATCAGATGATTAGGAAACTGGAAAAATATAATCTTTTTCCTATTGCAGGAGCACTCAGCAGCTTCAGTACAAGTGAGAAAACCATTGTGCTATAGCAATGGATATTGCATGCCCTGAAGTGTTCACAGGCTCAGTAATCAAATATGAGCCTAAAGGAATACCTGCCTGATCCTGGGAAGCTAAAAAGCTACATTACCCCAGCACAATGAAAGGAGTCCTGTGAGGAGTTAAAATGAAGGACATTTGAGGGATATCCTCCTCAGCCCAGAGAGTTTGAGCTGGGTGGAAAAACGTGCCACCACTACAGTTCTGATGTAAAGTAGATGCAATTCACAGCCACTTTTAATGAAGGAACCATGAATGTACCAATGTTAATATATTGCAAACCAATTATAGCAATATCACAGGGTTTGTGTTACTAATTGCCAATATTTCTTGTCTAATTGATTCTCAGAGAGTAATATTGCCAGTAGCATTCCACTGCTGCTGTCAGATGCTGAGAACCTCAGCACTACTGATTGCTGCCTGCAGAGGATGCTCAGCCTCCCCCAGGCTATGAGGTATGGGATGGTTCTCCACAGCCCTTCAGAGCTGAAGCTTTAGTTTTTGAAGAAAAATTAATCTGAACTTGGTAACTTAACCTCTGACTTGGTCTCTTACAACTTGGAGAAAAAAGGAATGGGATAATAAAACATGTGCTGATTAGCTAAGCAATACTAACTCAGTTTTTGTTTCCATTATATGGCTAATGGTCTTTTCTGAACAGGCTTGATTCTTGTATCTGTTTGCATTAGAGTCAATTTGTGGTATGAGATTGGTATTATTTATTGAATGCTACACCCAGCTACAAAGTTAAAACTATGACAAGCTTCTATGAATTTAATTACACTACTGTGAGACACAGTCTTGTATAGATGCTATAAATTAAGTTTAGCGAATATGATTGGTGTGACAAAATGGTTAAATGGAGGTTACCAGCTCCATGAAGTTGCTTTAGTAATTTCAAAAACTTTATAGACTGTTTTTTTGACCCGAGTTGAACAGACTTTTCAGACTTGCTTATTTCATGCAGGTAAGCATTCAAAAACAAGTCAACTTTACCTAAATATGTAAGGCTAACCTGAGCCTGCATATGTGCAAAGTTGGAAGCAAGTTAGTATTCAGTATCACTGAGCAATATGACTGCGCACTGATGACTCTTTAATACATTTGATGCTGCAGAATTTTTTTTTCACTACTAAAAATACTTAGTATTCCAAAAGGCAGAATAAATTTGGTAGCAGCAAATATTAGCAGCCTTTTCTATTTTGTCTAAACCCTTCTGCTCTGAGTGCTACTGACAGTTTCTCTCTTCTTGTTTCAATATGTAATTGACAGCTCTGCCCAATGTCCTTCTCTACCTTTTGATTTTTATCCCTGGCTGCTAATAGCATCACCATTTTATACAGTTTCAGTCTATTAACCAAGTGCCTGACCTTGTGGAATGCTGAACACCTGCTGAATACACTCAGTGCCCATAATTCTCATTGATTTCATTAGGAGGAGAGAGAACTTGCTCTCTCCCAGGTCATTTAGGCTGACCTCACTAGTAAAGACAGAGCTCTTGGCAAACTCCTGCAATTCCAGAAAGTCAGACCAACATCAGAGGTAGCTGCTTCCAGAGCATCCCACTTGGAATTGATGCCAAACAATATTAAGGGTCAGGAAATAGAAATTAGGAGCACAGTTATTCTTCATTCCTTACATAATCAGTGGAGGCAAATGTTAAGATGTGCCCCACTGGGTCTCACCAGTAACCCACTTACCCCAGTATCATGCTCTGACTTGTACAAGAAGACATACACTACTAAGGAAAACACACAAGCCAGGCTACCTTCTACTGCCCTTTCTTCATGTACTCCCAGCACCCACAGCTGTTGCTGTTAGGTGTACCAGAAGGTACATTCCTGCCTCTGATACTGTCCTTAGATCCAATAGCATAGGATTTGGTGAATACCAGCAATTCTGCCTTTATCTTACCTAGTACCTTAGTGACTTCAGAAACCGCACTCTTATCCCCCCTCAGCCTTTTCCTCTCCAGCTGAAGTATCTCACACCTTCTAATCCCTCCTCATCAGGCAGCTGCCCCAGACTATTAATTATTCTACTCACCCTTCTCTGCATCTCCTCTAACTCGCCCACGTCTTTCTTGACACAGGGCCAGAAATGCTCACAATGATGAAAAATGGGGCACACCAAAGGTATAAGAGCAAAATGGTGCATTCTGCCTCATTCTGAGTGATGGAGGATCTGAGCTGCAGAACTTTATGTCCAGATGTCAGTGACCTACAGCAGCCATGCACATCCAAGCCAGTCACCTCAACCTCCTTTTAGGAAGTAGCCCCCTGTAGACATGAGTCATGCCTCTTGGGTTGAGATGTGGGAAGTGATATAAGGGAGCATCCTGCAGTGAATTAGAATTTGTTTTGACCCAGGGAGATGTTAGAGAAAAAAGGGAGATGTTCTCAGCATAGGTTCCTCTAGGCTGCAGGTTTTCTGGGCAGGTGTGGCTTGGGCTAGGCTTGGTTAAAAGGGAGGTTTTGGGAAAAAAAAAAATAAAAAAGGAGCATTTGAAGCATTAACTTTGCATAGTGATGTGAATGAGAATATGCAATAGTGATAAAGGAATATTGAAATATCCTCCAATGAAGACTGGGAAGAAGAAAAAACAATGAAAAGGTGAAAGACAGATAAAAACATTTTCTTTTGCTTTGCCCTTTTCTGGAGAGTATGTTTTTCATTTCAAGGATATGACTAGTTTATAATGAAGTGTGGGAAGTGACAGAGAGAAGAAAAGATTGAGTGCTAAGTGCTATACCACCAATTATTTTATGCCCCATTGACTACTGTAAGAGTGATTCTGACTACTGTAAGAGTCATTCTTTCTGCTTCAGTTTACATACATAAATTTGGCACTACTCAAGAAAATAATTTTGAGGATTCAGTTTAAAAAAAAAAGGAGAAATAGTATATGAAGAGATAAAATACTACCACTGTACTCCAGTGCAGCCTTGTTTTGAGTATCCTCAAAGCCTGAACAGTGAATTAACCTCCAGCAAGACACTTCATGTGTGATTTATTAGGTACCTTGTTTTGGTTTTAGTGAAGTTTCTTGTGAAGAAGGACATTATATTCAACTTTGGAACAGAGTTAGTCACAACCTCTAGCTATGGACACACAACCATTGCTCCATAATATTTATTTACTGGCTTATTTATTTGCAATTCTCAGGGTAGTAAACTAATAAGCTCCCACTAGGCCACTGAAAGTGATATTATCCTTTCATTGGCATCACTAAAACATGTAGTAATGAACAATAAAAGTTTAAAAACCTAGAAATTACAAAGATCAAAGGTGAAAGCTAAGAAGTATATATTACAAATACCAAAAGATGGCCTCATAATGAAAACAAATAAAAACACAAGGAGTTTGTAGTTTATGACTTAAGAGAAATAAGAATTTCCAGAGGAATGAAATCTTGTATCAAATTCTTTACATAAATAATATCAAATACTAATAGTAAAAATTATATCAAATTGATTTGGTGAAATTTAAGATGTATTTACCAGCAATTATTTGGTGTGATATTGTTTGTTAGCTACAAATCTGTAGAACAGTATTCACCTTGTAATATGATAGCATATTTACCAATATTCAATCACAAATGCAGTGGTGATATCTATCATAGGCTCCTTTGCTGGACAATGCTTATCAGGTCCAGCCAAGCCTGTTGCATCCTTCCCAGCAGATGTGAAATAAGCAATGAAGAATGGCAAACAGTATGGCTTATGCCAACTGCTATCCCTTATGCTCTTTTCTCTTCCCATTTGTAACTGAATGAGTAAAACCAAATGTCAACGTAAGCAGCACAGCTGTCCACATGCACTGTTTACTTTGCTGTTCCTTTAGGTTTTTGGTTTGTTTTTTTTTTTGCCCTAACTCCAGAGAGGGTTAGCTTGGAATATTAAGCCACTTTAGAGTTGAAATATAAAGAAATGTATGAAAATGTTTTTTACTATAAATGCCTCTAGTATTCACAGTGGACATTTTCCATTTCTTTTCTGTGTCTTATATTCTCTTTTGGACTGATTAGGTAGAGCTGTGGACCTCCTTGCTTCTTCCATCTTCTTGCCAGAGGGACTCCAGTCTAAAAGGGAACAGGAACCAGCAGCACAAATAACTGTCACTGCAAAACTCAGATCTGAAAAATTTAAATTGCTGAAACATATAACTTTGATCCTACCAGTCCTGGGACTTTGTTAGGAAGGATGTTTTCCAACTTGCACTCCTGCCACTATCAGTGTATGCAAAGTGTTTAATGCCTTGCAGGCACATATGGTGCTTCACGGGAACAATGTGACTGTAGCACCTATAAAACCTTCTAAAAAGTTGTTCTAAGTGGCTCCTTAGGCCAAGCCAATGGTACTTGTAGGAGTCCTTGATCCTTCCTTTCCCTACCTCTATCAGGAGGTCCTTTATGACCTCCTCCCAACCACATTTATTCAAATAGAATACGACAGCCTATTCCAGTTGAAAGGGACCTATAACCATCATCTAGTCCAACTACCTGAGTTGCTCTGCTGAAGTCCAGTGTAGCAACTCTGCTGTCCTTTTTTCTCATCACTCTGAAAATTTTAAACTGAACCATTTCATTATCACTGTGGCCAAAGTCACCTACCATCACATCCTCAATTAGTCCTTCTGTATTCATAATAGCAAGTCTAGGAGCACATCTTTCCTAGTTGGCTCACTGAATACCTCTGACAAGAAGTTATCTCCTATAAACTTCAATTTCTAATACTTGTTCATCACAGCAGTATGATATTTCCAGTTGCTGTCTGGGAAGTTGAAATCTCCCATAAGAACAAGGGCTACCAATTCAGAAGTTTCTCTTAATTGCCTATAGAATAATTCATCGGTGCTTTCATTCTGGCTGGGCAATCACTAGTAGACACTCACTACAACATTTCCTTTGTTTCCATCCACCTAATCTTCACATAGATGCTCTCCAGTACATTATCACTAACTTTAAAGACTGTGCAATCAAACCTCTCCCTTACATACAGTGTAACACCTCCTCCTCACTTGCCCTGCCTATTCCTCCTGAGCAGCCTATAACTCTCCATCCCAGCACTCCAATCATAGGACGCACTCCATCAAGTCTCACTAACACCAATGATATAGGTCTGAGAGCTGACAGATGCTTCCAGATCATCCTTCTTGTTCCACAAATACACTTCTGAAAATTCATGCCATGCCAGTATTACTGCTTTTTTCCCATCTTTTTGACTGAGGAATAAGTATTTTAGGGAGTCACCTCTTCAAACTGTTTTGTGAGGATAAGCAAAGCTGACATGGACAGTATAATTATTTTGGAAAAAGTGAGTGATTGCTATCAATCTATCCTTTGGTCTATAAACAATTAGAGTAGTGAATGAAGCTGCTGAATCTGCTAATCGTATGTCAAGTATTCAGGTTTTCTCTTCTCTTTTTTTGTGGGTTTTTTTCCCCCAGTTGTTACCAGAAATCAATCGTGTTTTTCCACTAACAATTGAGAATATTCCCTGAAATGCCCTGAGCTACTATGCAGAAGTTTCTTGCTATAGAGAAACAAGAGAAATGCCAAGCTGAGTAAAGAAGCTTATTTTGTTCAGACAAGAAACAAAGTGTACTTTTTCTTCCCCTAAACAATGCATTTTTAAGAGCAGGATGGAGGATTCTTAAATCAATAACCATTAAGAAGCACAAAGCTGCTGAAAGAATATATCTTTGGAGAAAGAAATTATCAGGCTTGACACAGAAATTACTGGGCGAAATTCTATTAATGCAAAAGGGGTCCAAATTAGATGATCCTAACAGGCTTTTTTGGCATTGCAGTCTGAGAAACTATGAAACATGAGGATAAAATAAATATTGCTCATCCCTGTCACAGCTTTTACAGAACGCTTCCCCAGTGACACAAAACTTCACTAATTCGCTTACTGCATTGAATTTATTTTTTTTCTACATATAGTTTATTAGAGTAAGTTTTTCATATTGTCAAAATCATGGTTTTGATGACTTCAATTCCAAGTCCTTCTCTTCTTTTCAAAGTGAAATACAGAAGAGAGTAAACATACCTGCCACACCAACTGACAGCATTGTCAAGAGCCTGAGACAAAGAGGACATAGGGGCAGGAAAGGTAAATAATGCTACTGGGGGGAAAAGATGCTCAATAGACATTAGAGTAACCACCAGAGCCTGGAAGCTTCCTCACAGGCAAAGAAGAGCCACAATCCTATTTTTCTGCAAAAGATCGAGGTACCATCCCTTGCTATCCCTCCATGGTCAGGTAACACTCCCCTTCCTGCTTGATGGGCAGGCTCTAGAGCTCTAGAGCTGCTACAAGAAAATAGGCTATGACACCCTACGGCCTGGCCTGTAGAAGGTAAAATGTAAATAGCCTGTGTTGTGGCCGTACACAACTCATTCTTCCCCCTGTTCCCCTAGTGTGTTAATGTGCACTTGCCCTAGAGTAAGCAGATACCTGTAGATCTGCCTCAGAAAAGGCCATTCCTTCTCTGGAAGATGCACAAGCACTCTGTGCTGCTACTGGAACAGTTCAGAGGAGTTATGTTTTCCAGGAAACTCTCTCTGTGCTGTGCTTCTGCAGAGCTGACTAAGCATCAGAAGACATATAAATGTACACAGCTATCAATTTTACTTCTATAGGTGTGTCTGCATCTTAGGGTTAAGAGCAGTATGATATAAGCCATAAATTCCACAAAGGATATCTAAATACATGTAATCCCTCTGTAACATGATGGCACAGAAGATACTACTGTGCTCAGGGTCTAAGAATATAATGCTTCTCCTCACTCTTCACTGGTAATACATAAAAACCTTTAGAATTGGAAATACCCCCACTTCTTTTTTTTTCTTTTTTGTTTTTTTTTCATTTTTCCTTCTTATTTTAGCCAATGGATTACCTGCAAAACAAAAATCATGTATTGGTCATTTGGAAAGGAGGAGTGCATAGTTCTTGGACATAACATTTTCATGCCACAAATTGCATTCCATAGCAAAATGAAGCTGAGATTTCCTCACAGATAAGAGCATGGTGATGTGATTGTATTCATCACAGATGGGGGCTGGTTCAAGATTTTGCAAGCGTAATTTTTAGTGTAAAATCGACTATTTAAATTTCATTAGGCTTAAAATTAACACAATTTATTTCCAAACAGTATTAATCATAATTATTAGAGTTCAGCTTCTGATCACTCTGGGAGTATGCATTCATTACACATTTGCAACCTAAACAGAAACTTAACATACTCACCACTCTATGTTGCCAATTGACAAAAATATTACTGAAACAAAATAAAAAATTAAGTTGCAGCTTCAAATGTTAAAAACAATATAGTCAATATTTCAACCATGGTTGAAAAACCTGACTGATTACATAAAGGTATCTTATCAGAGTGGAAAGTAGAGGCATGGGGAGATGAACAGCATCTAATCCCTCTGTGGAGTAACTTCAATAAACTTCACTGTAGTTATGCCACTGCCAGGATTAGCCCACAGACTTTGAATTAAAGTATGAACCATACTCTGACAATATTACTACAATTTTTTCATTATTTTAATCCTTGATGAGAGAAAGAAATTGCACAGAATCCAGGAGCACAAAAATAATTGTTACATTTATGATTCTCCAATTATGGCTTATGGGTACTGCTTCTCAGCCGTCTTTTTGCTCTTATGAAGGTTTTATAACAAGGCTTTTGAATAAAACAAGTGTTTCCAATAGCACCAGCAACATAATGACATACTTTTGCAAAGGAGGAATTTTCATTTTTTTTATTCATGTTTCAATTTATGGAGACTCAGCCTTCGATTTGTTCAGATAGCTTAATCCTCACTTATGTTCTTAGTTTAAGTGGATACAAAGAAAAAACCCTCCTAGGACTGAGTTATTTTCTATTTCCACTCCTCCCGTATAGTATTATTTGAAAGAGGACATACTTTAAAAGGAATGAAGTTTAAAGAGGGAAGAAATGCAGATCCTCTTGTATACTCTACTCAACCTGAACTACTTTCATAGGGGTCCAGACTGAGCAAAAATATCTTCTTCGCATCGCTATGTAGTCTGAGACAGTTGACCCTGAACCCAGCCACAATGGGTCAAATGTCAGCTGACCACTTGGTCAGGTCAGCAGGAAGGGATTGTTAATGGTTTCAATGTCCATTTGCCTTACATTGTTTCCATTTGCTTGACTCCTTTGGAAAATCAGAAAAATTAGTAGGTCACATATTTTCCCAAGAAATGTTGCTGATACTCTGCCTGATTTTGTAGACTATTGTACATGACGATTCTATACCCAAACATAGGTCATATAAAAACAGGAATCAAAATGTAGAACTGGCCAAGATCACATAACTGGTTCATAAATCACAAGATTATTCACAGATCATAGGTTATATGATATGATGTGATTTGAGCTTTCCCCAAAGAACTTTAACAATAGACTCCTATATCAAGTCTATAATGTCTCAGTGAGCCATAGCCTACATCTGAGAAAAATATTCACTATTAATTCAAAGATATCAGGCAATTGAAAAGACATCATATACTAAGTTAAGCAGTTTTGTGGATTAACCACTCTCAATACTAAAACCACAAATCTTATTTGTCCATCTTATTTTCTGGCTATAGTATCCAATTATGGCTTTCCACTGCACTAAAGACCTATCTCCAAAAATATCTTCCTTACATAAGCGTAAATCATAATCAGTTCACCTCTTCATACCCTCTTTGGAGCATCAAAATACATGAAGCTTCTTACATCTCTAAATTTATGGTATATTATAGACTTAAAAATTTTTGGTGAAAGATTTGTGATGAGGTCTCTAACATTTCCCTCGTTTTCAGTATCCTTTTTGAAGATACTCTGGCCTGATTTATTATTATTCCAGCAAATATCTCCCCAACACTGAATAAAGTGGAACACCAGTTTTCCCATTCATACTTGATATTCCTTTCTTACACACCTAAACATCATGTTTGCCCTCTGTCCTTAGCATTTCTCACTGAGTTCCACATTCAGTGGCTAAATGTATCACAAACCCTAGCCTTTTTTTCAGCCACACTGCATTTTAGGATATAACACTTGATTTTTCTTACCACAATTGGCCAAATTTTGCTAACGCGAGTTGTTCTGAATGAAACTGCCATCTCAAGAGGCACAACTCAAAGAGCCAGGTCTCAAAGAGGACAAAAGTTCAACTGAGTTTCCCCCAAACACATCCAGAAAGTAGGTAGACTACCTGCTTGTCACCATCTAGGAGATCTGACCTGTTGACATGCAGGCTCAGTCAATTCCTAGGAAAGCAGGATACTGCAGGTTTATGTCCTTTAGTGGAGCAAAACTTAAATGATTCTGCTTAGCACTTCATCCCATCATGCAGAAAAAATACTTAGCAAAAAAGTCATCCAACTTATGGCATACTTATCTTTATCTTAATGCAGCCCCGTGCAACACAACAGGTTTTCTTTTTTTATCCTGACAGTTACTTTGAGTTCCAACAAAAACACATTTTTGTAACATGCCCCTTTCTAACCTGATAAGCTTTTCAGCTCCAGAAATCCTTCTGGTTAATAAGGGTCATCGGCAGGGACTAAAAAAGGACAAAGAGGGATTTTAATGTGAAATCAAACATACCAGTGAAAAGCAAGACACTTGAGAAGTCTGCCAATATTCATGCCATAGAAAATAATGGACCTACATTTAAAAATTATAGCCTTATTAAAGCACGGAGATATTGCACTAGAGGTGTTAAAATAACCAATTAAACACGCAGTTTTACTCCTGCAAAAATACAGAGCATTTCTGTGGAAAAAAATACCACTGACAAGAATTCACCATGACTGCTAGAAATCAAAATAAATAAATAGTTTTAATTGGAAAAAGAATATTTGAAACCACAGTGCACAGTTTTGTGGGCAAAGCAAACCTGTTAGCCAGTCCTTTAATAAGCCCACATTGTACTGGATTCAATTTAGCTTTTCTATGAACACAGACATAACCTGTTAATAATTTAACACACCCCTGGTGAAGCAGGAATGCTGTAAATAAAAGGTAAACTAATAAAACAAAAGCAGTGTTTTGTTTTTGCAACTAGATGGCAAATTAATGGAAAAGATTGTTATCACAGTACAAATTCTGAAAATGTTACACACATAGAAATCATGAGATCCAAAATTTAAGATTCCATTACAGGTATTAACTTTATCATTTTGCATAACACAAATAACATGTTTTTCTTTTGTAATGGTTTCTATATTGTGTGTGTTCTCAGTCCTGCTAAGCAACATAGCTGTGGGAATTTCACATCAGAAAATTCTTCACTTCTTTTCACTACAATTTTTTCTCTACGTTTTTCTATAGACAGAAGCAATGCATGAGTGCTACATGTTCCAAACACATGATCAAGGGACAGGAATGCGTATCAAACTGGAGCTTTCATACACTCAGATGAAGGTATTGCAAGTTAGTGGGACAAAATTTAATGTATTTATTTAAATGAAGAATGAGCAATATCTCAAAATTGCATCAGGGATGGAAAACCACTTTGCATTAGTTAATCTACTTCAGTATGTTACACGTTTTACTTGCTGATTATTCCAAGCTTTGCACTGAGTGAAGGTGACAGAGGCTACAGAGCACCAGCCCATGCAGATGTGAACAACCAGCTGCTGGGATCACTCACAGATCTCTTAAATTTCACCATCTGAGCATGCCCCTAGGGCTAACTTGGACCACAACAATGGCAATCTGTACTGAATAAATTTGCTACATTATCAAGAGCAGAATAGCTGTGTTAGGCTGACACCAGCTAGTGAGGGTCAAATGGCATACACAGTGTGTGGTTATGTCTGCTGAGGCTGACTGAGCCATGGGCAGCTCCACATACCTTCCCTTACAAAGGCTCCTGGAGGCTGTCCCTGCAGGCAATAGGACATCAAACCTTTCTCCTGACTCAGTCAGGGCACCAAGCCCCACCTGAGTCAACCCAAGTCTAGCCACTGGCTGGCTCCTTTCCTAGAGGTGGGACAGCCTTCCTGGGCTCCATCAATACCCAGCATCCAGTGTCCAGACAGCCCAGGCACCTTCTGCACCTGAAGTTCCTCCCAAATTATTTCCTTTGACCTTCCATCCTACTCTTCTCTGGCTGGAAGCAGCTCACAGGCTCAGGGAGGTCCCAGCTGCCAGCACATTTCTAGCTGCATTTGTCACACTGCCGCGGCACTGTGGGTCTGCAGACAGACCCCTTTTGAACAGCCCTGGAGGCCAGCACTCTTCCAGCTAGAAGGAAGGCAGTCTGAGCAGTGAAGAGAGCCTCTATGGGATAATTCCCCTATTTGTCAAGATCTCGTTACCTTCCTTCCATAAATCTTTCCCGTTTCCTTTCCACACATATGTGGCTCCCTGCCTCCACTGTTAAATTTCCACAGAAGGCAAAATTTTGAGTTCACTTATATTCTGCCACTTGAGAAAAGCAAAGATTTGGTTACTAAATAGAGCTCCATAATCCATAACCATGTCATTGTATGTTACACCAGTGACTTCTGTTAACAACAGAACTCAGGCAGAGGCATCAAGCTGACATGGAGATAGGAGCTGCTGCTGCTGGGAAAATGGAGGTCAAAATGATTTTGAGGTGGGAAGGGGGAGGGAGGAGAGAGGAATGGCACTGAGTCCTGGAAAAGCAGTAATGGAGAGCTACTGGGAAAGTGAAGGGTGAAGGCAGACTGCTCAAGGAAGCTTTGTGGCAATGCTGCAATGGGAATCCTGGCAGAGCCTGCTGGGGTAGGTGTCTGATGCCAAGACACCCACAGAGATCTCAGTAGGGAAGGAAATACAAGGACTGGAGCATTATAATGGTAGTTTATTCCCCCGAAAAAGTCTCACCTACTTCCCAGGGAATCTGGGAAGTCAAAAAAAGTCACTCAAGTGTGTCATGCCCTTTTCATGGGATACACATCTCTAGCAGATGTGGAAGAGTTTTAGAGAACTAGTAGTGCAGGAGCACATTACAGGAGAAAGGCAGATGAACTCTGGTGAGGAACCAGACCAGAGGCAGAAATAAGTTTGAGAGCTGCTGCCTCCTGACCTGTCCAGTCCTGGAGCACCCATGCAGGGCTGTGATGTGTTCATCTATATCAGGATGCAGGTGCTGTGGGAAGATAGTGGGCCCAGATGTCAAGACCCAGCAGGAAACGCAGGATTTGCTTGCAGTGTTGTAAGCCTTACCAGGCATTTCGATTTTTGCTACAGGGTTGCAGATTTTGTGTTCCCCATATGGTGATAAGCTCGCACAAGCACCAGTGAAGGCACTGGAATATGTCTGCTTTTCTTATTTTCTTTTTACTATCTGTCCCTTCTCATTAGACATGAGAGGATCCCATTTCCAGCTTAGGATGCATGAGTGAGAACAAGGACAGAAAGAGAAGAGAATTGTGCAAAGCCTCATCCCCCTGTTTTTTGTTACCCTTGTCATCTATCAAGAGACTGACTGCTTCTCTTACTTTTCCTTTTTTTTCTTTCAGCATATTTGTAAATGTTATTTACTTATTGTCACTAGCTCCTTTGGGCTGTCTACTTCAATTTTATATCACAAATTGTGATCAGCAGCATTTTGGTGCTGCTGCTTTCTTCATTAATTTGTATCTTACTTCTCTGACAACAGTAAACAGTCCCATAATTTTTCCTCCATTTTGGACCAAAATCTCACAGGAATACTGATAGTATTCCAACCCTCACAGGGCTAGGAAGGTACTGTGGGCATTGCTACAGCATACCCATACTTCTGATTCAAATCCTTTCACGTGGAGGAAAAAATTACGCAAGAGTATCATTATCAGCACTATCACATTTCTCTTTGCATCACTAAGCATTATCATCAGCACATTCCTAAAAGATACTTTAATTTTGCTAGCATTTAGAGTCTCCATAGTTCAAGGATGTTATATAGACCTAAAAATAATGCTTTACTTTTAAAGCACTTCAGACAGAAATGTTTTTCTGAGTCTTGAGCAGTTCAGAAAATCCTTCTTGAGCCAATTTTACATACACAGCTCATGCCATCAGAATTATTATTCTGCTCATGTGACTGACCTCAACAAGTTTTTCTGGAGTCAACATGTCCATGTTTTGTGTGCCACTGAATTGGCTATCTTGTATCTGTGAATATTGTAATGGGATTAGAGGCTTGACTCTTTCCCTATTTAATACTCTATTTCAGACAGTTTTCATTCTTAATTTTCTTAATTTAGACCATCACATTATCTACAACCAACTTGTAAACCTGAATGCGATGGTCTGATTATTAAAAATTATTGAAATAATCTTCTATTTCCATGTTCGATCTTCTAAAAATATCCATGTCTCTCCACAAATAAAATTTGTAGGAACAATTCTTAGTTCTGTCTTTGTGCAGTAATGTTAGTAAAAGCAATAAAAAAGTATTTTTTCTGTCACAAAAAACTTGTTTGTGTGTGCAGAACAGGTATTTAACTTTATTATGGGATGTTTATTCATGTCTCTTACTAGGGATGATGAAGAAGTTATATTCTATGAAAGGAAGTTCTCCAGACACATTTGGCTACAGGGATCCCCAGAAGGCATATAGTATTGCAGCAGCTCTGGGTTTCTATTATTTTTCACTAGCATGAATTGAAACTACAGTCTCTACAGTACAATATACTACATTAAAATGTAAAACAGACATAACTGAGGGGAATAAGGGGAAGGAAGAAAGGCCAGAAATCTGTGATATTAACCCAAAAGAATTAACTTGTTTTCAAATGTGTTTAATTCCCATAGGCTTGAGTTACCATCTTTTAAAGCACCACTCTTTCTATTAAAGGTATTAGTCAGGGTACAAGAGCTGTGAGATAAAAATAAGATTGAATAAATGTGCCTGCGGCTCAGATCAACATCCGCTAAGCAAGAATCTGCCTGTCACTGTGTCTGCTTTGTATGCCATCGTTGTTGATCCCTGAGTGCAAGGATTCGTGGCATTATCACAGCTTCCTTCTCTAGACCTAAATGCTGGCTTCAACATCATTTGTTTTTTTATTATTATATGGTAGGAAAATTGGATGACTTACACTGCCCACATGCACTGGCTGATGCATTTGTACACAGCAGTCAGAGCCAAGGGTTGTCTAAATGATACACAGAGTGATGCTTTGAAAATTCACGTTAAAAGGAGATCCCCCCCTTATTTCTAAATTACTGTTCTTCCTAATTGCAAATGTATATGAGGCATCAACTAGGAAACAAGCTTTTTTGCTATACCACGGCTGACCTTTCAAATAAGGACATTTCTTACCCATCACATCATCAATTTAAAGAGAAAGAAATCCCTCTCTGTAGGATTTATTGCTCTAGAAATATATAGCGAAAACATCATAAAAAGGCTATTAATGACTATTAATTCTTAAAGGTTTTAGAGTAATTTCTGTAAAATGCTATTACATTTTTGTTGAACTTGTTCAGGTTTTTTAATAGATTTTAAACCTAGAAGGGACTACTGGATCATTTAATCTGATCTCCTGCATTGCTCATAAAATAGCATCCAGCTAGTCCTGTCTTGAGCCCATTGCATTTGTTTGAGTCACACATCTTTCAGTTTCAGTTTATTCATTCTGAGGGATCCCCGGGTAGAATTGCCTTTCAAAAATATGGATGAAAGTCACATTTGAGCTGGAAAGAAAGGATTCCTGGTGCTGCTCTCCCAAAGAAAAAAAAAAGACAGAAATTATGAGAAATACAGTTGTTGCAAAGCACTGCAAAACATGGAAATATTGATTTCCCAGGTTCCTCTTAATAAGTAAAGCTATAAATCGTCATCTGTTGTCCCCTAACCCTTAACAGTCTGTCCCATCACCTGAACTAATTATAGTGACCTAATTAGGTCACAATTTTTGAAACTACCAGGTCTCACGACCTCTTGTATGTTTGAGGTATGTACTTTGGTATGAAACAAATTACATCCCAGAAGTGCCTAGTTTTCTTTATTAATTAATGAAGTAAGGCAATTAGCTCAGCTGCAGAAAGCTGTGTTTGGGCAAATGAGTTTTATTCACAATGACTTGGTATTTAGCTGTCAAAAGGAACAAAAATTAGAAGACCATTATGTAGCGTTTCTCTGCTTCACATGAAGCTCAGGGGATCTTCAATATGGCAAGTATGAGATCCTGGAATAAGCTGTAAATGTAACCTGTTAAAGGGTCTGACAGGTATTGCTGTCCTACCTAGAAGAGAAAGTCATCACGAGTAACAGGTAAAAATAGTTGCTTATTTCAGGGTTAGAAGCACCTAACAAGTACTAATGTTGTTCAACTGACTGCTTAAAAAGCAGAGTTCTGCAGGAAATAATTCTCTCTCAAGACTTTGTCAGTATCTATTTGCAGCCACGAAATGGTGGGGTCAGACTATATGTGCCAAAAAGCCAATAATCCAGAAACAACACACAGCACAGTGCAGCCTTCGTTATCCCCCGCTCTTGCTCAAATCACAGATGCACGTGAGTGATGGCTGAGCCCACTGACAGTATCCCCAAACTGCTAACGAGCCACACACCACTGTAAAGTAGAAAAGATGCCATGAGTGGCCATACCTCTGCTATTGATAAGGAAAGAGCTGGGGAATAGCTGAGGGCAAATATACTGGCCTCTCACCCCCACAAGCCAAAAATAGCTTGTATTTGAAAAATTACTGGACAATCTGGAACCTGTGAGACACAGAGGATTATGTTGGAGGCTCTGCAGCAGACTTTGAAAAGTTTTTTTGTCACTGTGCAATAAACTTTCTTTGACACTGTATGCTCACAGTATTTAGTTAAGGTTTGGATTTCTCATTCACACCAAGCTCCCAAGGAGCTGTATCTATCGATAATGCTTTCTTTTATCTCTGATTGGTTAAAAGACTCCATACTAAGCAAGTCCATCTTAGTTATATATGCCATCATCAACTCCCATCTGGATTGTACCAGTACATTTTATTTGAACATTAAGTAATCAGACCTTCAGAGACACCTACTAGCTGATTACAGTGAACAAATTACATTACTTTCTCCACTGACTCTGCAAAATATTGAATTAAGCTCCAGATTGCAGTGTTTATATTCAAAGTACTCCTGGGATCTCACAAAGTTCTGTCACAATGTAGCCTTATGGGGTAAGAAGCAAAGTTATTTGCCTGAGAAATAACTGCTTCGTGGTCTAGTTTGCAGCTCCTGAATCCCACCAAACATCCCACCACTTCCTCCAAAGTGTACTTTATACTCATGCAAAAAAATAAAGATTCTACAAAAAACAGAGCTCATGCACATTCATCCCTTTTCCCCAGCGGTTAACTGGGAGAACAAATGTTATTTATGGCAGTAAATACTTTAGGATTTTGATGGCAGTAGAACTACTACTGCAATGAACATGTTCTAGACATTGCCATGTCTGATAAAGGGTGTCATCTTCAGATGGATTAATAATCATAGAAATGACAATAATTCATCTTCTGTTAGATATTATTCAGCTATTCTTTTCCTGACTTTTATTGCTGTTAGAGCTATAGAATGGACCAGAGAAGGTATAGACAAATAATCACTTTTATCAATAATGAAGAGGCAAAAGGCAATATGTACCGTGACTAACTTGTTCTACCAGAAGACATAATTCCTCAGGCAGACACACAAAGGACAGATTTTGCCCAGTTTACCTCTGCTCACGAAGGACTCACTTCTCTTTCTCCATCAGACCACTCCCAAGGTTTATTACTAACTGAAAGATTAGATCTGTAATAATATTATTTTCCTACAAGGTAGTGCCCACCAGGAATAACAGATTAAATAGTGTTCAAGCTTAGACAACTGTTAACACACATGACAAGAATTCTTTCCTGCCAGGTTTAATGATTCTGTCCGAGTGTTTACAGAGCCTGTTTCACAAAACTGCGGAGTTGCTTTGCAAACCTTTTGTATATACGAAACTGGGGAAGAGGGGAAGAGAGAGAGAGAAATAATTTTCCATATACAGAAGAATGAATAAAGATGTAAAGAATTTTCTATCTGTATGTGACTGGTACTAGTTGTGCACAGGGATTTTCAGGAGATGTCAGAAATTTGAAGGATCATCTCCCCTAAAACAGATTCTATGCTTTCCTCTTGGTTTTTGGCCACCTTTAGGAGAGTGGTAGCTTGAAAGGCTGGATTTCAAATTGTCAAGTGATGACGGTCAAGGCAGAGTGACTCTCCAGTGAGGAGAGCTCTGAGAGGTGGACCTGACAGCCCTCAGAACACAACAGCCATCAACAGCACTTCCCAAAGAGCCAAAGCAGTGGAACAGCAAGTACTGTTCCTGAAACCAAATTCATCAGTCAGTGTTGTCCTTGCTAGCTCAGGTGCACAGCTTTCAGCTGGCATATTTATTATTAATTATTATTAAATTTATTTATTTAAGTGTGCTTTGCATAGATAGACACACTGTCAGTCACCGAGGACTTAATATCTAAATTAGTTAGGACAAACAAACACAAGATGAAACAACACTGTAGCAAAGAGAGCGTGAGGGGATTACTAATGAAGAGAGACAAAGAGAAGCAATTGTTTGAAGTAGTGAGTTAGTTAAGTGAATCTTTAAAGAAGAATCCATGATTTTAAAATCAGTGATTATGACCATTACAATAGTCTAGGACAACCATTTTATATGATGCCAAAAGCAGGCTGTAATGTCAAAATGGACAGTAACTGAAATATTTCAACCTAGGTCTTGAACCCACCTCACAGGTGGAATTCAATTCCAAGTCTATTCACCGCTTTCTCTGACTATTTTGCTTCCCGATGAATAGAAAAAAAAAATCAGAAAATGAGGACAAAGAGGTTTTCCTGATACAGGAGAAGAAGGGGTGTAAATTTTAAAAAGAAGTAAGAAGAAAGGAGAAGGCAAGGGAATAAACAGAGCAAGAAGAGGATGGCCCAAATGGGCCATTTAGAGGGAATGAGAGGATGCCTCTCAGGTGAGAAATATGCAGGATGATCAGAGGGCAATTAGCCTCACAGGATTTTAGTGCCTATTAAAAGGGCTAAAAAGGTAGAAAGACAGTGCAGAATAAATACTATATGTTTAGAGTAACTGAGAATGATAATAGCTGTATCAACAAAGCACCACTAGATAAAATGACCACGAATGAGTAAGGCATGAAGGCCAAATGGGATCTAAAACATCTTTGGCTCCTTAATAAAGAGAGGCTTTTATCTGAGGTCTTTTCCATTTCCAGATAGAACAGACCAGCAATTTCTATCATTTATTAGATAAACCAGAATCCATTCTTCAGTGGGTGACTAGAATATATGTTTCAATTCTTCCCAAAAAATGATAAAAGCAGTAGAAGAGGAAAGTACAAGGACTCCCAAGCTTTGAAGGTCAGCTACTTCACCCTGAAGCATCATGTAGACCTGGCAAAAGCAACTAACAAAGAAATTACAGGGAAATAAGAGACTTTCCAAAGGTCATTTTATTGGATCTATTCCCTCTTAAATACATTCTTAAAAGATTTCTTTTAATCTTGACCCTGCTGTCCCTGTTGGTGGCCATCTCAAATTGTTGACCCTTCATATTCTTTCCAATACCAAAGCTGTGCTTTAGTAAAGGTTCCCTAGAGCCCAAAATGGCTCATAAAACACTGGGGTTTCTGGTTGCTTTACATCAGTCTGCAGATGTTTCAGAGTGCATGTGAGCTGAGTCTGGCCTGTGCAGGTGTGACTCCAGCTTAATAGGTTTTCCTAGGCTTCAGAAAGGGAGCATTTAGGAACAGAAACCAAAGCTGGAAGCCACAGGGCAAATATTTTCAATGTCTGCTACTCTTTGTGTGATATTCCTCTGCTTTCAGAAGTAGGATTCTTAAAATCATCTTGTATGGCTTTGATTCAATCTCTGAAGTGCATTTCTATAACAAAGAAATACTGTTACTGGGATCTAGTGTCATGGGAAACACGATTCTCAGTTTATAGGGCACACTCCCTTTCCTGCTTGTAGCTATGTAGCTCACTTTTCCCTCTGCAAAGATGACCTGTGGCACCAACAACAAGTTCTGACATAGAAAAATTATGTCGGAGAAGCATTTAATCTCTTTTCACCTGTTCTTTATGAACTCTAAGTCCTGGAAACAAGAACCATACCCATGTTATTAAATATCCCTACCAGCAATCCTATCTATGTACTACTGGCAAACCACTTCAGTGTGATTCCTTCAAGCATATTTCTCCCATCCTGCAATCTCAAGAGCCTGCCTAAGACACATGCTTATTCTTGTTAGATCTCATTCAAGCGCATTTGAGACATTGCTCCCAGATCCAGAACGCTTTTGCCAGGACATTGGATATATTTTTTTTGTCATGTAGAATTAATATTATTATTGCCATCAAGTAAAAAATCGAAATCTAAAAAAAGCCCACAGAAAGTGTTATTTTAAGCATGCACATTTGTAGGAAAGTCCAGGATTCAGGGGACTTCTTTGTGATGAGGGAAAATAGTAGGAAGAAATAAGCCTTTATCAACAATAATAGATGGATATTGTTCAAAAGTAGAGCCAAAAGCTGAAGATGCTGATAGATCATTTTCTAGGTAGGGTGTACAGATATTTAATAGACCATAACTTTATGCTTTGAGAAGATATAATCACAGAGAGGTTTTTTGCCTGGGATCTGATGCCTAAAGAAAGGGTTCGGATTTGTAGAGCGTACAGAATGTCTGAGCAGAAGTGTCTTATGTAACTCTTCCTATCCTGCTCTCATGTTACCTCCGGCACAATAATATGACCACAATACTGGCAACAGACCCCACAGATCTGCTTTGCAAGCACTACTTGCCAGGATACTAATGTCCCTTCAGTTCTTGTTTTAGCCCCTGTCTGCTGTTCCCATGCCTCCCACATCCTCACCTCAGTGTTGGGAAGTCATATGTTCCTAAAAAGAGGAGTATCTTCTGTCCCATTTTCACCCCAGCAGGACCTATCCTCTGACCTAGAGGCCACGAAGGGTATGCTGTGGACATTGGCAAACAAGGCCTGCTTGTGTACTCAAGGCATTCATTCTGCCTACAGGATTGCATTGTTCCCCATGGTTTCACTGGGACTCACTTGGGGTCTCTATCACTACGTTGCAGTCCCTGCCGGCCATAAAGCACAAGAACCTCAAGTGGGAAGCTGTTTGAAGGGAAGGTTTGAAAGGTAATAGTCACACTCAGCTCTTCAATGTATTTATTCTGTTCATGAAGAATATATAGAAAATCTATATAAAACTAAATAACTTACTTTTTTAAAAAACTATTAGATACCACTAAAAAAGGCATAGACCACTGGTTTTGAATATTTTTTTTAATAACAGTTAAATGTAAGCCTCCACACGTATTAAAAAACTTTTTACTTTATATACTGGAGCCTATTTTGATGTTTCCTACTGCTTTTAACTATAGATTGTGCATGACACTTGATAGCTTGTACGACCAGCATCTGTGGGGTAACTGCTTTATCAAGCTGTCCATGGTATATCCATGTACGTGGGTTGAATAGAAACAGCCAAACAGAGAAACATAATGGATGAAAAGGCTAGGTCAAAAATAGAAGTTCATGTTTCTAAAATTGAGTAAGCCTGAGGTCATCCTGAGCTTTGAGCACAAGGATGACTCAGTGGGTCCCAGTGGCTACATTGATACTGGTGAATGAAATGGACCAGGGCCTGTGCTGCAGTCTTGAGACCAATAATCCCTGCACAGTGCATATCAATATAGCTTAACTCTCTTCCATGTAAAGTACAGGCTATGACCAAACTCTGATAAACTCCATCTGGAGGAGTCCCCAGCCCTGCCAAAGACTATGCTGACCATTTAACAGCATGCAGACACCCAGACTAGGGCTCAGGCTTCTCCCCTAGCCTTATTCTATTTTCTAATATAAGCTATAAACTACAGTAGTACAGTAGTATGACCACATGACCACAGAAATGATGCAAGTGTCAAATGTGATGGTGGGTCAGCAAACACAGATGTTCACAATAGATCTTATAGACAGACCTCTGCAAGCAACTGGAAGAACCCTATGTACTGCAACAGAGATTGATTAAAACGATTAATCATGTTTTGCTTCTGTACTTGATAGTGGTTAGGTCTGTTTTCAGAGGGAAAAAAACCTGCATGCTCCTAAATATTAAATGTTTTTTATTTATTTTCTCTTCTGTAATTAATTGTAGGTGCCTCTTTACTTACGCGTAACTAAAGGGGAGAAAAAAAGAGATGAATTTCCAGATAAACTTAAAGAGCTATTGTTGTATTTTGAAAGACAAGGGAGTCTGAAATAGACTGATTAGATTTTTAAAAATGCAATAAAAGGTGAAAAAGTCCAAACAACAATAATGGAGATTTTCTGACAATCACAACTTGCAGTAAAATCTATTTTTAATGAGATGAAAAGTTAGGAAAAAAAGGACCCAAAAAAGAGTCTTAAGAGTATTCTGCTAAGAAATTTAATTCTAACACTGAAACTCTCTTCTCTACAGACAAAAATCTGTCCTTAAAATATGTGCAGAAGAGAGTACAGATATAAATCAACCATAGCCAAAATAAGAGTTCTATAGTCAGTACAACAGTACCACCTGGTGGGGAAATAAAAATGGTTTCAGTATTGACTTCTTCCACTGCACAGTTGCAGGAGATACCCATCATATAAACATAAAATTGTAACTAAGACAAATGAAACAGACTCAGACATCAACAATGTATGTGACGCATGATTTCTCTCAGTGTCAAATTACTTTTTTTGAAGAATCTATGTTCAAGATAAAATCTTTCAGAAGTCTACTGTAAAAGCTTCCTGAAAGAAAAATGTCTCCTTTTACATTTGCTTGCATTCCTTACTTGACTTCCATTTGCCGCAAATTTATTTCTCTAGTTACACTGAATCAGGAGAACAATTGCATAAGGCATGTCAAATTCCACCCCCACAAAATATTTCATAAAGTTAAAGGCTTTGACACAAACAAACTAATGCTAGGATCTTTGAAATTACTTTTATTGTTTTTATTGTTTTTCTGTAACTGATGTAGATATTAGAGACTAATATTCCTGAGCACATCTGAAGAAATAAGGTTATTAAATCCTCAGATGCCCAAAGGGAATTATCACCTGCTTTTCTCCATTTCTTTCACATAGTGAAAGAAATTTGTATGATTAAGTAATTACTGGTTGTCAGAAAAAATAGTTGCCCAGCCATCATATTTTAAGAGCTCTATTAAGTGCAATTTTCACACTTTCAAATATATCTTCTTATAGGCATCTCTGAATTTAATGTCCCCAATAAAGCAGAGGAACTAGTTCTTTCTTTCCCAGGTTGTTTGAGTGTTGACCAACAGGTATGTAGGGGGGCAATATTCTTTTGGGGATTTTATTGGGTTGTTTTGGGGTTTTTTTCCAATACAAAACCAAAGATTAAACCTGCTAGAGTCTGAAGACTCATCCACCTGCAGGTATTCTACTGAGACTGACACCAGCTTTCGCTGGGCTAGGGGAAAATCCCAATTGTGGGATTCCACTCACCTCACTTTAAATAACTAGAATTTAGGCAAGCAGTTCAGTTGCCCATACATACCTCTCTAGCATCATTTCAGATTCCCCAGGCTTCCTGGACTTTCAGCTCATAGCCTGCATTACATTTACCAGCCCCATGCAGAGGTCACAGAATCCTTGGGGCCTCCAAAGTCACTAGATGGCTATGAATGGGAATTGAATCAAGCCCTAGGTGTCTAACTGAAGTCTGTCACATGGGCTCTATTTACGTTCAGTAGAGAAAGAGACATCTCAAAAGAGTAATTCATCATGTCCTAACACATATGTCTGTGACAGTTGGGAAGAAATACCCTCTGAAGGTGCCTGTCTCTCCCTGCTGATCAAAGAAGGCACTTTGCAACCAGCTAACCTTCAGGTGATAACATCCTGTTGAGATTAAACTGAAAGTTAATATATTACAGATTATAGATTTTGTCCCTATTTTTGCATCCTGACAATACGATCTGAGTTGTGCATTGTACATATGATTTGTATAGTGTGATCTGAACTATAATGTATACATTATTCTAGGCTACCAGTCAGCTCAGATGCCATCACTAGTGGTGGCAGTGAGTCCTGCCTTAATCAGCAGCAGTAGCAGCAACTGAGGTCTGATTGCCAGGGACTGTACTAAGCATGAACAGTGCCTCTGCACCCAGCTGCTCTTTTAGGATCCCATGCTCTCTTCCCAACATAGGCAGTACCTCTCTTCTCCAAATCCACATTTCATCTGCCAGAAAGACATCAAAACCAATGCCTCCTTCTCAGCATGTTCTCTACCTCCACAAACTAACACTCTGAAGTCATGGTGTTCCCCACATTCCCTAAATTCAATCTCCACATCCCCAGCCTCTATCAGGGTAGATATCTTTCTAGAAGATGCTGCCACCACCCAGCACATTGACTTTAGAGTGCATGCTGTGTCACTGGCCATATATGCCCCTCAGCATGGGAATTTCTCAGATAAAAAATGTGCAAGTCTCAAAGTTACCATTTCAGGCTGGCTTTGAAGCTATGTTTGGAGTTTTCCCCCACAATCATGAGATCTATGTCTTTAATTTTTTTTTACAAAAGTTCATATTCCTTCCTCTTCATGAGTAGGGGCCAATGGACACAGATTTACATTTCCAAGAGAGCACAGGCCTCCAAGTCTTATCAACATAAATGAATTAGACAATGAAATGCCTTTGAAAACTTGATCTATCTGACCACAGAAAGAAGATATATGGGCAGTGGCCTCTCTTTGCTTTTCAGTGCAGACTTTTCCAAAATGCAAGCTGCAGTGCACCATGTAATCATAGCAGTGGTGAAGGGCCTTTGCAGTTGCCTCTAGACTCCTCCATCACACAACAAGAGGCAGTACAAGCTTCTCGGCTTGACAAATTGGATTCTGATCTGAATTATTTGCACTGTGTCTTACTTTCAGCTTTTTATTACTCAGCTTTAATGTTATGGTTTAGGTTTTTTTGCAAGAAAACCAAACCAAATTCTGTGTTGGACTGACAAACAGGAGATGGAAGTGAAGTATCACTGTTACAAGCCCTTCTTATCTAATAGTTCAGTGCAACAGACCACTTTTCAAAAGCTTCTGCCTGTGGGGATGCAAAAATTCATAATACATTTATCTCCCAAAGATGTCATTAAATACCATTTTTAGGACAACAAGAATTGATTGTTCTCCATCCTCATTTGTTCCGCTTTGCATGAAACCCTGAAAATTCAATCAAGGACTGGACTCCTTGCTTTGCTTCAATAAATGGCAGATCACATGAAGCGGAACAGTACCAAGTGGAACGACTAAGAGCATGTCCCATGTAAAACACTCAGCATCTCAGACCAGATTCTCCACTAGAAGGCAACACATGTGGGTTAAAATTCTCTCAAATTTTAAAGAAATTGAGCCTTGTTGCAGGAAGTAAATTTATTAATTACTAGGTATAAAAGAGAATAATGGGTTTGCATTCAGCAGCTTGACCTTCACTGAGAAGAAATTCTCACAAGGGTCATTAACATCTAACCTACTGGTCTGATACCAAGAGATAGAGATATTTATGCTCACTGAAGAATTATTGCTTCAATACTAGAACTTGCTGGGGTTAGGCCAAAAATTAACTTACACCTTAACAAGTTACCTGGCTCAGCACTTCTAATACATTGATCTGTTGAAGCAATGGCTACAGTAATGGCCTGAAGAAAACTGCCTGTATGAAACACTAGGTTACTGACAGTGGTCAAGTACCACCTGACTGGAAGGTTCTAGAGGAAATAGGAAAATTTCTGGTGATTTATCACTTCCAGTTTTACTGTGACTTTTGCTCCTGTGTGATCTCATTCAATTGGGAGCATCATGTGTCTCACATTCCTGGTAAAACAGAAGACAATGTCCGTATTTCATTACCAAACAAGTCATACAATGGTATAAACCACTTACTTCCTTCACCCATGATTGTATTTGCTTTATTCTTCCACTGTTAGGAATATGTTATCTTGATTACAGATGATTTTGACAGAACATTTTTTAAGATATCTCCTAGAAAGAAATACCATCCTAATGACTCATGGCAAAGCATACTAACAAGTACTTCTTTAAAAGAACCAGATCTTTGTGATTTTTATTTTACATTACAGAACACTGACTTTCAGCGTATATAACATGTGAATCACATATCAATTAGAAATATGATTATCTGGCAGTATTTTTGGGTCCTCCATGTGCTGTTTGGCAAACACACATCCACAAGCAACCAGAAGGCAGAGCCACACATAGGGCATTCCTGTGCACCCAGCCAGGCTGGAGTTGCAGGTCCATGTTTCACACTTGTGCCGTTGGTTATTGCAAACCACATAAGAATCAGGGTGCCTTCTGTGGAGGTGTTTCTAGCCTGCTACCATATCTCCTAGGAATATAGAACAGCCCAGGTTGGAAGGGACCTTGAAAGATTATCTGGTCCAACCTTGTGTGGGTAAGGGAGGCTAGATGAAATTATCTAGCACCCTGTCCAGTCATGTCTTGAAAACTTTCAGCAACAGAGACTTCGCCATGACACTAGGTACACTGTTCTAGTCAACAGTTATTCATGGTAAAAAATTTCTTTCTTGTATCAAGACGAAACCCCTCCTGGCACAATTAGTACTTTTTCTTTCATGTGAGAAGAGAGACTCCATTCTCTCTGTAGACACCCTATAAGTACTAGAATACTTGTGATGAGGTTCTCTTGGGCCTTCCCTAGGAAGAAAAGAAAAAAATGTGTAGTGGGTTGGCTTTTGGATTTTTTTAGGCCTTCCTTAGCAACAGGGGTCAGAAATCTAAGGAAGTATTCCATATCATCCTTTAACATAACACAACATATAAATAAGGTGTAGATAAGAGATCTCGTTCTCTTCTCTCTGCCGGTGGCTGAAGGTGACAGGTCTCTCCACAGACGGTCTTTGCTTGTACAGGCCAAGGCCTGTCTGCTCAGACCTACTGTTATCTCCAGTCACTCTGGGAGGCGTGGGGAGTTGGTTGGTGCTTCACACGGTTCTGTTGTCTCGTTCAGGGAAGTATTTAATTCTTTTTTTTTTATTATTATTTGTTTGTTTTCTAGGTCTCTATTAGCGGTGTATATTTGGAGGGTATTTGTTTTTAGGTTTTTTTATCCCTGTTTCCCCCTCCCTTTTCCCTTTTTTCCCCTCGGGAGTTCCCTATTGTGTGTATAATATATTCAAATTATATATAAAATTGTAAATATATGTAAATATATATTTTTTATATAATCCCATTTTCGTTTGGACTTCTTTGGGTTTTCTGTGGTTTGTTTTTTTGAGAGAGCAGGAGGGGGGAGGAGACAGCTTGGACTTGGCAAGAGAGCCAGGCCAAAATTACACCCACACAAAGCGCTTCAGGCTTTCCTCATAGGTCCTCTACGTTGGACTTAGAGCTCTATATATTCCTTGTTTCTGTCACTTCTCGCTGGTATGAAACCAGCTAGTAAGTACACAGAGTATCTATTCTTGTTTCTCATTTAAATAGCAGAATGGATCTTCTAGAAGAAAAATTTTGAAGACAAGTTCCTCATACACAGAAGCATCACTGTACATGCACTCAAACTATGTTAGTCTTTATCCTCATTATGTGATGGTCACAAACAGTTTCCCCTCCTACTTCCAACCCACTGCTCCCATGCTGTGTGATATTCCACCCACTTGGGTGTCTTGCATAAAACATACAAGGCTGTCATCTCCCTTTCCTAATATTATTTCAAAATCATACCTGCAAGAATTCTCTTCACTTGCTCTGGTTCATGAATTAGAAGCTTTAAAATATGAAGGGGAATGATATTCCTTCTTCAAGAAATAAAAAAATAAAAATCTCCCCTGCCTCCAAATTTCACTTTCTACTTCAGAACAAGACCTTATTCACATACTTCAACGTAATTTTTACTTAATCTTAAGAACATACCAGTTCGTATCAATGTATACTCAGCTAAAGAAATACCATTATAAGACTTCATTACATTATTTACACTTATTTGCATTTATTAGCACATTTGGTCAACATATGATTGGAAGAGACCTCCTTAGCCAACAAATACAGTACTCTGCTCTCACAGATAGTTATGACAAATAAATGATTTCATTACTGAAGTACCATCCAGTGAAGCAACTTGCCCCAGTTGCAAGGAGTCTTTGCAGGTCTCTAATCTGCATGCATTAACAGGATTTTTGTGCAAAAAGAAGTTTCCTTTTACTCGAACATCACTTTCCAACAGTACTGTTTACTGCACAGTATCTTTCTCTTTCCAATCTGTTTAAACAGAGGCAACGTATATCCTCTCTGTCTTTTGTTTCACAAGATTAAACATGTCAAGTTGTTTTATATTCCCTTCTGTGGTAAGCCCTCTCTTATCTTGACCATCCTTATAGCTGTTCTCTGCAACTAGTTAGGTCTCAATTCATTTTTCTTGGAAAGCAGATAACCAACATTGCAGAGTCTTTCAGATGAGGTCTGCACAAATTTGTATAGCTTTATTGGATATATCATACAGGATATAAAAGCTTGCACGTTTTCTAGGTGCATTATCTACAAGATTCAGTCCTCCTAAAGCGAGTTAAAATATGCAAGTTTTAATCTTCTTCATCTCTTCCTAAGAAGTCTCTTACAGGATAACAAGATGTTATGAGTTCTAAAATTAATTCATGAACTTAATATTTTAAATATTAACTGCTTTATTTCTCTTGTCTTTGGAGTCATCTAATTTTCCCCTTTTGATATTCTTATCCTTTTCTCCATTAACTATGCTGTCTAAACTCATGTCTTCAGAATCACTGTCACCTTCCTAATTCTCTTATCAACATTGTTAATGAAATTATTAAGAAGGTTCCTCTCAAAATTCAATCTTTTTTAAAAAAAAAAATCTATTAGTAACTTCATTCCAATACTTCCCTTTTGATAGTCCCCACTGTCTCCTGACTACTCCTCTACTCTCCTTACCCACTTTCAGTTCTTTTAATGATTCTTATCATGTCCAGCTTAATTAACGATTTCCCACAAGGCAATATATCAAATACATTCAAGATAGAAAAGTTCTATCCATTCCCCTTGCCTAAAAATATCATCGAATTTATCAAAAATGATCTTTTGTTAATCTGAGATAATCTACCTTTGATTAAAAAGATGTGACATTTCATTCCATTTACCTCCCTGCTCTTTATTATTCTCTCTTTCACATTTTATTTTAAAGCCTACTTGAGAGCAGATCAACGGACACAGATATCTGGATTAGTTTTCGCACCTTTCTAAAATACCTTCACTACTTTACAGTTACCTAGTATCATAAAAGCACTAGTAACATTTATGCCTTTCTCTAACACATCTATCAGCAATTTCACGTATCGTATCTTCCAAACCTCCCAGTTCAAGACTGGCCGGTCTACTGCCATCTGTCTCCTTCTTCTGTATGCTGAATTTGGTACTATCTTTTTCCCACTGGCCACTTAGCCAAGCCCAGCTGCTCATAGCTGCAACAGAGGAAACGTGTTTGTTTGGTTTCAGGACGGCATCTAGATAATCTCTCACCTTTCCTTTGCCCTTATGCACATTACATTTCTTTCCTAGCTCTCTTGGTGGTTTAGACCTCAAATTAGAAGGTAAAATAAGGTCCAGAAACAATTGTGACCATTTGAGTTTCTATAATACTCATGCAAGAGAACTTCTCTTTCCTTTTACGAAAGTGAATATGATTTTTTGCATACAGCTGTGTTTGGTATTTAGCAAGGCAGCTCATGCATTTATTTTGCAAGGCTTTTTTTGGTTTTGTTTTTTAATGTATGCGTTTTATCACAAATTACAAGGCCCAGCACAATTGAAGGAATTCATAGCTATTTAGAGCATTTTTTTTTTTTAGTTATTTACATACTATGGGGAATCCTTTCCAGAAAGAGAAAGAAGCAATAAGAAAATATAAAGCGTGCTGGGGCTGCTATCTCACTGTATTTGGCAGAAGATGCCCCTGTGCTGCTTTGCAAGAATTTCCAAACCACTAATGCAAGACAGAATTTGAGAAATCATTGAGACTCATAGCAAAATCTGACACACAAAATATTGCAACCTACTCTTGGGAAGTTTTAATGTAAGAGCCAAAGGAGTTGCATGAGAAGAGTTGATTAGGCAATGAGTTTGCCATGCTGACCAAAAGAAATCTTTCAATATCATCAAGTGATTTGTCCTCATGAGATGTTTTCACTGTACCTGCCTTGGAACAAGCAGTGAGCTCCTCTGGAGTCCCTCCCAGCTGGGACCTGAATTTGTATGGCACATGTGTTTCATAGTATGCTCCATATTGCTGGTCACCAGGGACCTACTCTGGCCTCACACTCGCAAGGCAATGCACAAGACAGTTCATCCACCAGTTCTTTCAGTCATCCAGGCTAATTCCTCTCCTTTTAATTCCTGCAGGTTTCCTATGAACAGCAGAAATGCACCCAGACACTTTCCCATGCACAGTTCAGTTCAGGCTGATGACTCTCAAACAGTTCTAAAAGGTGGTGTCAAGATCTTTAATCACACAGGGTTCCCACAAACTGAAATGACATAACAAGATATTTACAGGACAATATTTTACAAGTTAAAAATAGAGTCAGTCTTGGTAGAAACACGAATTATTCCTGCGTTTAAATCTACCTTTCTTCTTGTAGGTATTCCAGTTGTAGATACATCCAACACTTTTCATCACTGCTTTCTAGTATCAATCCTCCATCGCTTAAATTGAGACATTTTAATCAACTGAAAATATACTGAAAATACAACACAAGTTGAAATTTTTTGAGAAAAGAAATCACTTAGTTTTTTTCTAAATTAACTTAGTGAAAAATAATGCTGGTTTGTTCCTCTTAAAAAAACTCCTACATCTGTCACATGGAGCAACTTTAATGAAGCTGGACAAAGGGTAGCCAGGATAAAGTATCTGCACCTCTGTCTGTACTCGTGCTCAGATTCTAAGCTGTACAATTCTGTATATGTTGGATAAATTTTAGTTCAGATATGCAGATATTAGGGCTAAGTCTCAGGTCTGTTAAATTGGCCAGGTAGACTTTGTTTATATTTTGCAACAGACCTACTGCTGCACCTTCTGGAAAAACATAGCTCATAAACCTGCTCTATGACAGGTTCTACAAACAGGTTCACAGCAGTTGTCTCAGGTTTGAGCATTTGTGCATACTCTGACCATGGTGTCCTGACATTTCCAATAATCTTTAAGTGGTCACCTTCCAGGCATTGGAACCTTTTCCCAATATTAGAGAAAGGTGACTGAGACCCAGAATGTGGCTTCCAAGGTTCTAGGTTTTCCTTCTAAATACAAGAGCAGCTTTTTGCCAAAATAAACACAGCAGATGCAGCTTTTCTTCTCTTTTTTTCCCTGTGTTTGGGGCCGTACAACTTATACCCAGTCACCAACATAGCTAATTAACACTGTGTTAGTCAGGAAAGAAAAAAAAGAGAAGTAATATCAAAAGTACAACATCCTTAAAATGCCTCCTGATATTCACAACATGGACATTTTGATAATGATGACAACTCTGTCTTCACAAAGAGAGAGCTCATTATTTTTGAGATACATATTTCTACATCAATTTCTGAAAGGAAATGAATCTTACAAGCAACTATAATTGGAATGCTATCCTCTGCTCTCTCAATACTCATCAACAAAAAATAACAAAAGTGACAGAAAAATCTTTCAATTGCAATATAAAGACTGCAACTGCCACTTGCTTGATATATATCCTCAAGAGAGGCCTGTGAAACATAACAAAAAGCCAAATATTCAGTTACTTTTACTAGAGATCACCAAAGGCCACCCGCTAAAGCACAACCACCCACTTGGCCATCTTTCTAAAAAGCACCGAAGTAGCTCACCTTCCCAATGCATAGCATGTTTTCAAACAAAGTTTTAAGATTTTTGCCTGACATCATGCTCATGATCACAACTAGGTATCAAGAATAGCAGTGATAGATTTTCACACGCCGTTTCTGCTTTTTCATTCATGCCTTTTCCTTGGCTTCAGTTGATTGTTAGTTGTCTTGAACTGCACTTTTAAAAGTGTTTAGAGAACTAAAGCAATTCATCCAGGAGTATGGATTTATCTCAGAGGAGTCTGGTTTTCATCTGACCTGCAGTTTCTCAATACCTCAGAAATCCATATTCATCTTCCAAAAATCAATATATTGCACACTCAGCAGCTGAGACAGTAGCAGCTGCTTACACAAAAGCGATACACTTTCCTTTAAGAAGTTGTCAGGTCTAGGTATAAACATGGTACTTCATGAGTCTTTGTCACAGCATGACCAAGATGTGCACAAATGGTGGCTTTTAAGAAAATGAAACTCAAATGCACCTCTGGGTATAAGGGGGTGCTAGGTCCAAATCTTCTAGAGACTACATATCTAGAGAGCAACAGTCGACATGAACATCCAAACCTATAAACAACCCGAGAAACTAGAGGCTCTGAACAACCCCACTGGCACATGAAGCAGATATTAGTCAGATTTTGTGCTACCTGGAAACTTTCCATGTAGAACAGGAAACTCTTTAGATCTTTCTACAGCAAACCATATCAGAAAATAAAAAAGCAACAGGAACTCAGCACACTGAGGATCTGAGTCTGCTCCCCACGCACACACAGATCGCTAGGGCAGTGTAATTGCACCAACCTAACCGGCTTTGCATACTAGTTATACCTTGCACGCAACACAGTCAACATGTTCTTGTACTGTGACTGCTTGTCTAGAATTTCTGGATTGCTACACATCTGAAAATCCTGGACCAATTACAAAAACTGACAGAAAAATGCGAGAGGGGAGCAAACAACCTGTAATGGCAACCTGTCACAAAGTGCAGCAGCTCTGACAGAGGTACTTTCACTTTGAGCTTTTCTAACAGCAGTTGACCCACCATGACATTAAGCCACTGCCCATATTCATCCTTGATCTTTTCTTTCCCACTTAATTGCTGAAATATCTTTTTCCAGCTAGCTCTGCAAACCAGATCCATCGACATTTATGAGATTTCCTTGTGAGGTACAGACATTCGCCAGCATGCTAGCAGAGGAAGATCTAGGAAAGCTTACTAGATCTACTAAAATTTCATACTATTAATAGTATTATACAATAACATAACTTTTTATATATAGCCCCAAGGCTAAACATATCAAGATGAAGCACAGCTGTTTCAGTGGAACACAGCAGCTCTGTTCACTCATCCCAGCATTGATTTCACACCGGGGACCGCCTCAAGCGTCAGCCAGGGATATTTACTACCAAAACATTGATGCGCTGCTCCAGCCAAAAGGGGAAGCAGGAGCTAGCCCTGGGAAAGAGTGGGTTGAGTGAGAATCCCTTTAGTTGTAGAATAGAGATGGTGCGGCTAAGGTACACATTCATCCCTTTATTGCTATGTGTTTACATCAATTGCTTAATCACCTCGCGCTCCACAGCCACCCTCCCACACACAAGACTTCCCCTTGGAAAGCGCCGC